>NC_139008.1:47404621-48761378 GCF_964374135.1 Grampus griseus
GTCTGTGTGTATCTTTAGATCTGAAGTGAATCTTTTGTAGGTAGCATATATAGGTCTTGTTTTTGTATCTATTCAGCCACTCTACATATTTTGATTGGACCATTTAGTCTATTAACATTTTAAGTAATTATTGTCATTTTTAACAACTCTGCATTTTTACTGCTCCCCCCAAACACACACTTACTGTTTTTGACATATATTTTGTAACTTTTTGTTTTGCATACCTTTTAACTGCTTATTGTAGATATAGATGATTTTACTCCTTTTTTCTTTTAACCTTCCTACTAGCTTTACATGTGATTGATTCAGTACCTTTACTATATATTTGTCTTTACCAATGAGATTTTTTTTCCTTTGGTGATTTTCATATTTCTAGCTGTGGCCTTTTCTTTTCTGCTTAAAGAAGTCCCTTTAACATTTCTTGTAAAGTTGGTTTGTGGTGCTGAACTCTTTTAGCTTTTGCTTGTCTGGAAAACTTTTGATGTCTCCTCCAAATCTGAATTAAAGCCTTGCTGGATAGAGTATTCTTGGTTATAGTTTTTTCCCTTTTGTCACTTTAAAGATATCATGTCATTTCCTTTTGGCCTGCAGAATTTCTGATGAAAATTCAGCTAACAGGCTTATGGGAATTCTCTTGTATGTGACTTGTTGCCTGTGCCTTGCTGCTTTTAACATTCTCTTTATCTTTAATTTTTGCCACTTTAATTACAATGTGCCTTGGTCCTCCTTGGGTTGCTGGTGTTTGGGACTCTGTGCTTCCTGGACCTGGATATCTGTTTTCTTTCCCAGGTTAAGGAAGTTTCAGCTATTATGTCTTCAAATATATTCTCTGCCTTTCCCCTCTTTCTTCTCCTTCTGGGACCCCTATGATGCTGATGTTAGTATGCTTGATGTTGTCCCAGAGGTCTCAAATTGTCCTCAATTTTGTATACGTGTTTTTCTTTCTTCTGTTCAATTTCAGTAATTTCCACCTCTCTATCTTCCAGTTCACTGGCCCATTCCTCTGTATCATGTAATCTACTATTGATTTCATATAGTGTATTTTTTATTTCAGTTACTGTATTCTTCACCTCTGTTTGGTTCTTTTTTATATTTTCTCTTTGTTAAAAACTTCTAACTTCTCACTCTGTTCCTCCATTCTTCTCCCAAGTTCTTTGAGCCCCTTTGTGATTATTACCTTGAACTCTTTATAGGGTAGATTGCCTATCGCTACTTCACTTAGTTCTTCTTCTGGGATTTTATCCTGTACTTTCATTTGGAACATATTCCTCTGTCACCTCACTTTGTCTAATTTTCTGTTTTAATTTCAACGTATTAATATTTGGTAGGTTGATTATGTTTCCCAATCTTGGAAAAGTGGCCTTTTGTAGGAGATGTCCTATGAGTTCCAGCAGCATACTCCCCTCTGATCACCAGAGCTCTATTCCCTAGGAGTGCCCCCTATGTGGGCTGCCTGGGCTGTTCTGTTACAGCAGGCTGGCTACTATGAGCAGTCTGCTAGGCATGGCTGACCCCAGTCCAGCTGGTTGCCAGGATCTGGCTTGTGCAGAGGCTGCTGACCACTGGTGAGCAGGGCCAGGTCCCAGATGGCTAGTTGCAGAGCTGGGGATTCCAGATGTAGTGTCAGCCTACTGGTGGGTAGGGCCAGCTCCCGACACAGCTGAATGTAGAGTCCAGGGTGTCCCAAAGCAGGTGTCAGCCCACTAATGAGTGAAGCTGGATCCCATGTAGCTGGCTGAAGTGTGTCTCGGAGTGGGGTCAGCCTGCTGATGGGCCTGGCTAGTGATGGCTCACTAGTGGGAGGAGCCAGGTCCTGGGGTCTCTGGCTGCAGGATGCTGGGGGTTCCAGAGCAGGTGTTGGCCCACTGGTAGGCAGGGTCAGTTTCTGACAAGGCTAGCTACAGAGTGTGGGGTGTCCTGAAGCTGGTGCTGGTCTGCTAATTGGTAAGGCCAGATCCCAAGGTGGCTGGCTGAGGGTCCTAAGGTGTCCCAGAGTTGGTGTTGACCTGCTGGTGGGTGGGGCTGGGGCCCAGAGGGTCCAAGGACTGGTGCTGACCTGCTGATGTGTGGGCTGGGTCCTGACAAGCCAGGCTATGGATCTCTGGTTTTCCTGGGGCTGGTGTCCGCCGACTGGTTGTGAGACTGGCCCCAGGGTTACTGCCAGTTCACTGGTGGATGGGGCCAGGTCCTGGGGCAGTTAGGAGCTCAAGGAGTCCTAAGGCAACCAGCCTGCTGTTGGGTGGGACTGTGTCCCCACCACCCGGCTAGCTGCTTGGCCTGAGGCATCCCAGTACTGGTGCTGACAGGCTGGTGGGCAGGGTCAGGTCCCAGTGCTAACAAGATAGAGGGAGGATTCCAAAATAACACTTGCCAGCACAGTATCCATGTGGTAGAACGAACTCCCCAACATGGCTGCTGCCAGTGTCCACGACCTCAGGGTGAGCTCCAGTTGCCTCCTGCCTCTCTGAGAGTCTCTCAAGATCACCACATGGGTCTGACTTAAGCTCCTTTCAAATTACTGCTTCTGCCGTGGGTCTTGGCCCACGTGAGATTTTGTGTACACACTTTAAAATAGAGTTGCTATTTCCTACAGCTCTCTGGCTCTCCCGGAAGTGAGCCCTGCTGATCTTCAAAGCCAAACGTTCTGGCAGTTTATCTTCCTGGTGCCGGACCCCTGGGCTGGGGACCCAATGTGGGGCCCACACCCTTCACTACTCGGAGAGAAGGTCTGCAATTGTAATTATCCTCCCATTTGTGGGTCATCCACCCCGGGATATGGGTTTTGACTGTACTGTGTCTCTGCCCCTCCTACACGTCTCGCTGTGGTTTCTTCTTTATATCTTTAGCTCTGGAAGATCTTTTCTGCTAGGCTTTAGATCTTTCTCATCATAGTTGCTCTGTAACTTGTAACTTTGATGTGCCTGTGAGAGGAGGTGAGCTCAGGGTCTTCCTATTCCACTATCTTAGCCACTCAAACTTTACACTTAAATGAGGAACACTTTACACTCTAGTTTTTAAGGTAATATAAAATAAGATGAAGGGGAAGAATGCAGGTTGCTAACATCCCTGACATACAGAACATCAATAGATCCACGTACTCAAAGCATTTGATCAACTTCCTATCACTGAAGCATTTGCTTATGCCTCAGTTTCACGGGGCTAGGAATGTGAAGATAGATAGATAACAACAGAATTCCTAAGCAACTGCTTATACGGTGAGACGAGATGAACTGGAACAATGACATGCAAGGTAAGCAGGAAAGAAAAACACTCTGAAGCAACTCAGCCGAACAGCCTGAAGCTGCAGGTTGTTAGGAAATGACAGCAGTGGTCAAAGATAGATGGCACCATCTCAAGACAAGGACCCTAAGCCCGTGGGGCTAAGCAGTCACAAGCATCACAGAGGAACTCTAGCCCCTAAACCACTGACAGACTACAAGCATCCTCTGGGCTGAATTTCAAGTCACACGAAAGCCTTGTTGATCTAATGTCCACAGAAATGCAAAAAACACCATGAGCACCAACATCAATGCATGTAGATGGGCATGATTTTCATGTTAGAACAGAAAAACCTCCATCTGAACTTGAGCTTATCTTTCCTTTAAAAAACTCTTTTTTTTCAGAGTTAGGTATTGTATTTCTCACTTCTTACCCTGAGGAGCTACATAAGGTAATTGCAAATCAATAGTTGAGAAATGATATCAACAAGCATACACTCTGCAGTAGACTGCAGCAACCAAAGGTGGGGAGATGCCATCTCAGGAAAGTCTAAACATTGCTGGTTCAAAAACTGGCCCCCACACACAGAGGGCAAGGAGAAACGAAATAAAGAGGCAGAGCATTCCAGATTGGTAGGTGGCAGTTTTAAAAAGAAAGGGAACTTACATACGAACCTTGTCTGGGGTGGCTGCAAGATGAGGAGATCTCTGCACCTGCCCACCAGACTCTTAAAAGTTTATATAGAGGCCTTAACTGGGTTCAGTCATGTATTCAATCCAGATGGTCTCAAAAACACCTTACTCTCAGGTCTGTGTCCTTCAAATGTCTCTAGCTATGGGAACAGTGTGCACATCACGCATTCCAAGGAAAGGGGCGGGGGTGAGGAGCCTTGGATTGCATAGGTCCAGCTCTTGGGTCAAAGAGTGATCACATCCTCTTGATGACCTGCCCCAACAACCATGAGAAGAAAATGTCAGTATGCAAGAGGCACACTAAGAGATAAACATAGTCATTTACAAGGCAAAAATGGCAGAAGAACTTATCACTTTCAGGAAAACCAAATGTGAAAAATCCTTATTAGGACCAAAGACAAGACAGTTCAGTTCACTGAAGGAGTCACAATAAGATTGCTTTGAGGGCTTCCCTGGTGGCGCAGTGGTTGACAGTCCGCCTGCCAATGCAGGGGACACAGGTTCGTGCCCCGGTCTGGGAAGATCCCACATGCCGCGGAGCGGCTGGGCCCATGAGCCATGGCTGCTGAGCCTGTGTGTCCGGAGTCTGTGCTCCGCAACGGGAGAGGCCAAAAAAGATTGCTTTGAATAACAAGTTTTCCAGTACTAAAAATTTACTCTTTTTTTCTTTTTTCTTTTTTTTTTTTTTGCAGTACGCGGGCCTCTCACTGTTGTGGTCTCCTTCATTTACAAAACTGGCAACCTTTTAAAAGATCATGTAGCAGATGCTGTGGATGTTCCCCCCATAACCCCTTGGCCTTATCCCTTCATTGCACGTGGCCCTATTTCCCCAGCATTGCTTTACCTGCGAGCTTTGTTTGGCCTCAGACCCTGCTTTGCTGCCCAAGAAGAATCAATGTGCCCTTGAAAATCTCTCAAGCAAATACTAGTGGAAGTAGGTGTCTAAATACCCTGGTTTCTCTGTCCATTGATGCCCAAAGGCACAGGTTCTGCATTTGCTCCCAGAGTTCTCCAGTGGAATTAAGCTCAAGTAACCACAGTAGTAACTTCCTTCATAAACACACTCTTTGTCACCTTCCTTCCCTCCCCTGTCTCACTTCACCATGTCTCTACCAGTATGTCCCAGGATCAACTTCACTCAAATCCTTTCCTCAGGGTATGCTTTGGAACTAGCCCAAATTAAGTCATATTTACATTATCCAATTTTCCTCCTGAAAAGTCCATATCGACTCTTCTCTTTGGGGACATGAAACTTCTATCACGTGAGAGTTTCTGACTTTTCCAGCCTCCCTGTCCACTTACCACGAGAAGGACTTCATGCTCTAGTCAAGCCACCTCTTTACTCCTATTTCTGCGTCTCTGATTATACTCTTAATCCATTTGGCATTCCATTCCACCCTCTATATCCTTTTTCTTCATATACTTTTATAACATTCTCAATAGTAATTATTCTTCAAATATTTCTCAAACTTAAATCCCTGGGTCCTCAATGTTAGCCTTAAGTATAATTATATAGTACGTATTCTTATTTAAATACATACTAACTTAAAATGGTATAAACTACTTTGGTTCATAACACTTAGGCAAGTATGAAATCAAAGGAAAGTTACAAATTTTGTCTGAAGTACAAAGTTACAGATACCAACATTATAAAATCATTGAAGTTCCAATTAATATTAATTCCATGTAATTTTTGCTTCAGTTAATTACTGTCACTGAAGATGTGGCTCTGGTGCAAGTCCCTAGAAGTCTGCTGTGCCTGTCCTACTGTGTGCTATGAGATGATAAGTGTTACTCACCCTTTGCTTCATCCTAATTAATATGAATGCTTCATTTGTTCAGTGTGTGCACTCTGCCATCACTGACATGCACTTCCTAAAACAATCTAATTTGCAAATGAAATTTGCTTCTGTTCTATTCTCATTAGCCCAGTGTGTACTTCTAAGCACCAACAGGCTTATAAATACAAAAACAAACACAGTCAGTGTGTTGGACTCAATTATAAGATGATTTGGACTATACCTCTTAATAATGTCATAAAAATAAGAGCAGAATTTTTTAATATTACTTGTAGGGGACTTCCCTGACAGTGCAGTGGTTAAGAATCTACCTGCCAACGCAGGGGTCATGGGCTTGAGCCTTGGTCTGGGAATATCCCAGATGCCGCAGAGTAACAAAGCCCGTGCGCCATGACTACTGAGCCTGCGCTCTAGAACCTGCGAGCCACAACTACTGAGCCCACATGCCACAACTACTGAAGAGCCCATGCTCCGCAACAAGAGAAGCCACCGCAATGAGAAGACTGCTTACCCACAATGAAGAGTAGCCCCCGCTTGTTGCAATTAGAGAAAGCCTGAGTGCAGCAATGAAGACCCAATGCAGCCAAAATAAATAAATAAATAAATTTATTAAAAAATAAAATTACATTTAGAAACACTGACAATTAGTACCTATTAGACAATTAGCACCTATTAAATATTGCCATTGCTTATTTGTCCTTTTTTATAAAATTTTTCAATGGCTTCTCATTATGTACCTAGAATGAAGCCCAATCTCTTAGTGTGGAATTCAAGATTTTCCACAATATACCTCCAGTCCTTCCAAGCCTCCTAAGCCATGTCCAACCACAATAGATAATCTGTCTGTGAAAGCTTCCTTCTTGAGTCTGTATTTCTACTTTTACAGCTCCTTTTAATCTGGAATGATCCTCCACAAACTCAGATATTACAGTGTAGCTAGAAAGAATATAGGCTTTGAAATTGAACAGACTTGGATTCTAGTTGCTGGTTTTGACACCTACTAGCTATGTGATTTGGACAAGCTGCTTAATCTCTCTGAACCTCCAATCAGAAAAATGGGGATATAATAACTACCCCGAGAAGCCTTTTAAATACAAATTCAGAAAAGGCTTAATGAGTACTTGAACTATCTTGGGTTATCAATAAATAATAGCTATTATTTTTTTATTCCTTAATCCTCTCAGTTAGAATGAATCATTTCCTCATCATTATTAGCACTCAGCTTTGTTTATTCTCTACATTTGACATTCATATCATTAGACACAGTGTTAGACTGTATACATATTCCACAAGTAGACTACCTGCCGTGGGTTTAAACGTTCAGGTTACTTTTCTCAGGGCTTAGCACAGTTGCTGACATGGAATAGTACTCAGTAAAAATCCACTGCATTTACTTGGACTGAATTCCAAATCCTTATGGTGCCAAGCATGGTGCTAAGAACTTAGTGGATGCTCAAAAAGATGTCTGTTGATTGATCCATTACATGACACGACCAAACAAAGTCCATAAAAACAAATGTCAAGCCAGTCTGCAAAAAAAACATCTATTCGTTTCTCTGGTTTAGAGCAACTCTTTCAACTGAGAGGCAGAAAGAAATCAATCTGTCAAGCTTTTAACATACACTGAAGATATGCCTTCTTTTTCCAAGGACTTAGATGAGGGAAGAAAACAGCACAGGAAAATAACCTCCTCAATTAAGGCAACTCTTGGCCACACAAAGACTCAGAAACTGCCTACACTTCCTTCAGCCTCCTCAACTAGAATCTCAACTTTCATAATGCCAGAGAGAAGATTCTCTAAGTGGTGGGTGTAATTTATAGATTTATAATAATTCTCAAATTATTTGAGATTTAAGGTACATACCAATCAACCATCAATCAATGAATTAAGCAATAACTTCAGTACCCTCTAAAAGGCAGAAAAGTGATACATCCAAATACCCACACTGAATTAAAAATTAGTGATATTATAGAAAATCCGTATTTACTGAAGAGCAACATTTTGCTTATTAGCACAATCAATGTGTTACACAGTGGAATATAATCATGGAATGTAAGTCATGGGATGTAATTCAAAAGCAATCCATATTTGTCTCCCACTGACTTTTTTAAAATAACTTCAGTGGGGCAGGTTTTTCCCTTACCAGTGAATGAAAACTCTAGCAAGCCCTATGATATTTCTGAACACTGTTAGGTAACAGAAAAGTGCTTAGTTGCAGAATGGAGCCTCAATTTATCAAACAAAAGTTTCAGTGTAATATATTAAGCAGCACTTTTATCTTCATTCAAAGGTTAGACTACCCCCCCTCCTCCCCTAGCTAGGGACCAGTCCCTCTCTACAGCCTGGACAAAAGAAGGGAGATAGAGAAAGGGCGATGCAAGGTTCTCACTTGACTGGTACTCTTGTGAAACAGCTTCAAACTCTCTCAGCTTTGCAGATATGTAAATCAATCAACATCTTCCTCTTTCTCTAACATTTTCATGAGTTCTCAGACGCTCCCTTTCTGGTCTCTTTTTTTTTTTTTTTTTTTTTTTTTGTGGTACGCAGGCCTCTCACTGTTGTGGCCTCTCCCGTTGCGGAGCACAGGCTCCGGATGCGCAGGCTCAGCGGCCATGGCTCACGGGCCCAGCCGCTTCGCGGCACGTGGGATCTTCCCGGACCAGGGCACGAACACGCGTCCCCTGCATCGGCAGGAGAACTCTCAACCACTCCACCACCAGGGAAGCCCTCTGGTCTTCTTTGATTGTAACTCCAGTGATATGAGTGATCCATTCTATTCCTCCAGCAGTTGATCCCCCTCAGCCCCTGGTTTCCTGGTGGTCCATGGCTTTGAGACTCTGCTGGCACTCCTTTGCCTTCTCTAGCAGCGGTCCTTTCAAGCAGGAGTCAGAATTACTGAGGATAATCCTCTCTCCCTCCCTAGGTCCTATATCTGGTCCTCAGGATTCATATACCTTTGGCTCATTCAGAGTGGAATTCAGTTACTGTCTGAACATAACCCTCTACTTAGGTTCCAAAGGCCACTCAGCCATCCTTGCACTTTTGGATACCTCAGGTGGGCATCAGACACCAGCTATATGTGCTCTCCAAAGTACAGGGGAGTCAGCAAACTCTCAGACTGGCCTCCTTTGAAGTCTCTCTCTATGGACTGGGTGTGAAGGGAGTCACTACACACACACACACACACACACACACACACACACACACACCCTTCACCAGGAGATAATATGATAGGTGGCAAATAACAGCACATGCTATTTTCCAAAGAAATCATCCTCACATAATCCTCTCTAGCCTCTGACAACTTGATCCTTTTTATTACCTTTGGTGGGAGATAAGGATCCAGTACTCGAATATTTCCTTTGAAAATCTGCATCTTGATATCTTAGAATTCATTTTGGTGTCTGATATATCTTGGTGGCCCAGATAAAACTAAAAAAATAACATTCTGTTGTATCAATATATAATTTATGGGCTTAGTTTTCTTCACACTTAATACCATTAACAGGTGGTACTGTATAGATTGTTGATAGCTAGTAGCGGTGCCTCTTTTTGCAAGGGAGTTCATCATAAGTACTGTATCATTTGCAGCATTGTTTGGTGAAATGTTTTTTAATTAGCAGAGTTAAGAACTGTGAAAAGTGCTACAATGAAATGCTTTGAGAGAATTTTTACACAAACAGGGCTCTGCTCCTTTACTCCATCCTTTAGCCCCAACTTATTACTCTGTTTGGGTGCATTCGTCTAGAACTGGGAGGCCTTGAGTAATTCTGTTTAGGAGTTGGAGACATAAATGTTGGGATCAAATTAGCAAATGAATGGGTTTATTCTGGCTCCTTGAGAAGCAATATGATGTGGGAAAAATTTGTCAAATTCCCTTCAAAACTTGGGAGGCAATACAGTATGCTTGTTAGGTAGGTGAGCTCTGAGATCAGACAGCCTGGTTAAATGCTGGCTTCAGCACTTAACAATTGGTGACTTTAAACACATTAACTTCTTCAGGCCTCAATTTCCTCATCTATAAAATGATGATCAGAACAGTCCTACCTGACAGGTTCGTAAGGATTTAAAAATATAATCAGTGAAAAGCAGAGAGTTGTATTTTTTATTATCGTTATTATTCTTATGTCTAGCACTAAGCAAAACAGAGGATCCTCACATTAGAGATGTATGAAAAAGTAGTGAGAAAAAGAAAGGAAGGCAATACAAAGTATGACAGGGGCTCTAGACTGGTCATCATCAAACTTGTTTCTTCTTCTTCCTGGGCACACAGATGAGTCACACTGCCAGTCTTGCCAGAACTTGGCATGACTATTGAGTGAGTTCTAGGCAGTGGAATACGAGTAGGAGTGATGTATATACACAGGTCTGTCCCATTAAAAACATCTTGCAACAATCCTCTATATTCTTTGCCTCTTCTACAGTAAAATTGCATGACAGTAGGTTGTAGGATAAAAAGAGCCACAGAGAAGCCCAGTGATTAGAAACACTCATTTTGGAACTTATGCGAGTGAGGGGGAAAATCCACTGTGTTAAGCCACTAAGATTTGGAGAATTATCTGGTACAGCAACTGGTGTTATTTTACACAAAACGTACTTTAACTTTTACCCCTAGCATTTTCCTAAAGATGATTTTAAACATCAGATATAAAAGCACTATCATAAAGAAAAGGAAATAGGAAAATTTGGATTTTCCATTCTTCTTCCCAAGCCATGTAACAAATTTTGACAGATGTAGTCCAGGTTAGGGAAAAAATGCTGCATGATAATTGAGGAGAATCAAGTTCTGGGAAGGGGAATGAAAGTCTGAGGACGAGAGCACTCGGGACAATGGGGAATCAGTAAGACGTGTTAATAATCCTGAGGGGAAAAGAAACAGATTCCTAATAAAGACTGATGTAAACATTAATGCCTTATACAATAGCCTTTGTGGGGAAAGTGTATTAAAAGAGATAAATTCAGAAATTATCATACGTTCAAGAAATATTTAACAAGTGCTCATTGTAGGCCAGGTTCTGCTCTAGATGCTGGATAGAGAGAGAGAACGAAACAGACAAAAACCTTGCCCTCATGGAGCTGACATTATAGTACAAGAGACAGAAAGGACACTAGTGTGGCTAGAGCAGAATGAGCCAGAGAGACAGTGGTAGGAGATGAAGTCAGAAAGGCAATGGGGAGCCAGATGACTCAGGTCCTCAAAAGGATTTAGACTTCGATCAACATGGAAGCCATTGATGGGTTTTGAACAGAGAAGTGACATGATCTGACTTAAATTTTAACCAGTCCCCTTTGGCTGCTGTCTTGAGAGCAAACTGTAGGAGGCAAGAGTAGAAACAAGGAGATATTTAGGAGACTATTTCAATAATCCAGGAGAGAGATGATGATGGCTTGGCCCAGGGTGGTGGTTGTGAGGGTGGTGAGAAGTGATGGTGAATTCTCGTATTCCCTCTCTCTCTCTCCTCCACCCGCACCCCACAGACACACACACACACACAGACATACACAGATGGTAGAATTGACAAGGCTTGCTGATGAACTACAAGATGTTACATGTGAGTGAAAGAGGAGAATCAAGGATTATATCAAGTTTTCATTAACTGAGATGGTGATGACCACAAAAGCAGCTAATTTTAAACGTGTGGAGTTGGACATTCACGTGAAGATGTAAAATGGCCAGTCGGCAGGTGGGTCTTGAATTAAGAGGAGAGATATGCACTAAAGTTACAAATCTGGAAGTGTGTGTGTCTGTACATATATATATACATATACATAGCTATCCATATACTTCAACATAGATTGTAATTAAATTTGTGAAACTAAATGAGATCACCTAGGGAGTGAATGTTGTTAGAAAAGAGTCCCAGAGACCGTTCCTTGGGATACTCCAGTATTTAGAACCTGGACAGTTGAGGAGGAACCAGCAGAGATTGATAAAAAGCAGAAAGAGAGAATGAAAGCCAGGTGAACCTGGTGTCCTAGAAGCCAAGTAACTAATACATTTCAAAGAGAAATGAGTGATCAGTTTTGTCAGATGCTGTTGCTAAGTCAGGTAAGATGAGGACTGAGAAGTTACCACTCCATTTAGCAATTTGAAGGATTTAGACACATGAGGATGCATTTACTTTAAATAATTCTCCTTGACAGAAGTATCTCCCTGACAATAGCAGTACTCCCTTTTAGCAGGATTATAAATGATTTTACCTTTCAATCTTTTGTTATGCTTCTATTTTGCTGTATCCCCTAATAATAGTCTCCAGCTTTACAGTTTTTACACAACTTTTTGAATAGCACTGATACTAGTTATAAATCCTATTAATCATATTATAGTTTTTAGATAAAGTAGTGTGATTTGGCTGGTTGGTGCTTCAATGAAATTATTTTACATGATATATAAATTAAAATTTAAGCTGCCTCATTATCTGAACAAAAGATTTATACCATAATAGTACCTACTGTTAGTGAGCACCAACTGTGTGCTAAATACTTTAACTACCTTGTTTTCTTCAATTCTAATAGTAATCCTGTAAGGCAGGTCCTACAACTATTCCCATTTTATAAGGAGATCAGGGCTTAGAAATTAAGTAACCTGCCCAGTTCATCCAGCTAGTAGGTGGCTGAACCATGATTCAGATTCAGTTTGATTCCACGCTACCCAAACATACCCACTCTGCAATACACTCACTAATATATCCTCTACCTTAATTGAATTGATTTGGCATTTTCCCTACAACCTTCCCATTTTGGTATTTACTAATATTAACATAATGAGCACAGGTTGCACGCTCTGTAGCCTCTTTGATTAATCTAAAAGGGCAGCCTCTTCCCCCACCTTCAGCCCAGCCCCTTTATACTCATCCCTTCCTCCTTAGGAACGAAGAGCTCTAAACTCAAGAGGTCACAGTACCAGAACATGGAGTTTTCAGTGGAAGGATCGATATCACTTTGTCCAACGCAGAGATGAGCAGTGTGGACCTGGAAGACACCCCATCCAGCCTGGAGGACCAAGCACAGCCAGGCTGGAGCCGTAGGAGAGGCAGAGTAGACTGCTTGGGCCTGAACTGCTCTACCAGAGGGAGAACGTTAGGGATGCAGTAGACGTTCCAGCAGGAATCCAGTGTGAATGCACTTGGCTTTCACTGTTCACTCCCTTTTCAGGGATGACTTTAGGTTAAAAGAAAGAGAGGGAGGAGGGAGAGAAGGAGGAAAGTGAAAGAAACGTGTGGGATTCTAATAAATGTCTCCATATTTTTCAATCTGAAATCAAAACTACTGGTTCTGTGTCTTAAAACTAAAAAAGAGAAAAGATAAAAACTCACTGTAAAAATCAAAGAAAATGTTTTTATAAAATCATAAGATAGTACAATTGATCAAAATATAAACATTCAACTGCTCATTTAATTTTCCCTATTAACTAAATATAATTTATTTATATTTTCAATTTTACAAAGCATTTCACTTCTTTCTAATTTCTCTTAATTCTTCAGATTCCTGCTGCACTTTTGCTAGCTCATTACATGGGAGTTTCTAGTCCATGTAGAATATTCTTTTTCAAATATGGACCATTGCTTTCGACAATGTATCTCAGTCATGATGGTGACTGGAACTAAGCAGGGACTCAGAAATTCTTCATTTTTAATATTTCTGAGTCTTTTATTAAGTCTTCATAAGGCATACAGACAATTTCCAGGCTGGCAATCAGCTAGCAGACATTTCCAGGCCATATGAGTATCAGAAACTATCCTGGAAATCTCCATAGACATTTTTTCTGTTCCTACAGACCAAACTGATCTGTATAACACAGTAATATTTCTGTCCATGACAGGAAGATGTTCTGACTCAGTGTTTCATCATTGCAAATGTCCTTACTGGAATGTGAGAGAATATAGGAATTAGGGATTAGTTTTATTTATTTATTTATTTATTTATTTAGGCCACACCACAAGGCTTGCAGGATCTTAGTTCCCCAACCAGGGATTGAACCTGTGCTCCCTGCAGTGGAAGTGCGGAGTCTTAACCACTGGACTGCCAGGGAAGTCCCAGAGATGAGTTTTAGTCTGACAAATTACCTCTCTTTTTTCCCTGTCAAGCTGCACAGACGTATCAGTTACCTACTGCTATGTAACAAACCACCTCAAAACCTAGGTTAAAAACAAAACCCATTTATTCTTGCTCAAGATCCTACAGATCAGCAATTCTGTGCCTGAGAATTGATTCCTCAGGTGCTGCCTGGGACCACTCATGAAGATGCAGCTACCAGGAAGTGCTGGCTGTCAGCTAGGGCACTTCTGTTCTCCTCCACATGACCTCCCATCCTCTAGTAGGTCAGACTGAGCTTCTTTACATAGTGATCTCAGAGCAGAATTCCAAGAGTGGAAAAATGGAAGCTTCAAAGTCTCTTAAGGTTTAGCCTTAGTAGTCACATAAAGTTACTTCTATCACATTCTAGTAATCAAAGTAAATCACAAGGCCACCACAAATTCTGGGGATGGACCAACAAACACAAATAATGCACGTGTTCTCTAGCTAGGCAGAATTTTCCTAATGTCAAATGCTTTTGGGGCAGAAGTGTTTGGTTGCACAGGGTGCGTCCTGCCCAAAGGTGTCTGGTCAAAGGGGTAGGTCCTCGGCTCTTCTTACCAAGCCATGAGCCCTGCTATTGGGCTATATATCCCCAGAGAAAGGGATACCTTTTTCCAGTCTGCACGAAGGTACGCTATGGAATATAGTGTGGTCCTCTATTCATGCTCCAGCCCTCCCAGCTGCCCTGAGAGGCCAGGAGTTCCAGGGTACCAGTGTCTCCTGGAGGCTCAGAAATAGCTGCATAACTTCAGCAATGACCTTTCCCAGGCTAACGTTTTGAAAAAGTAGCTCAAGTGCAAGACACTCATTAATCATCAGTCTTATGCAAACCCCTCATTCTCTCTCTGTTCTCAGATGGAAGCTCAGGTACTTTCCTTTGCCTAGAATTACGTGAAGCTCCACAGATCTGATCACATCACTCTTCTGCTCACAATTTATAATAGCTAATTTCTATTGGGTATTATTATTGGGCAGACAGTGTTCTAAGTATATTACCTGCATTACCTCATTTAATCCTCATAACACCCTATGATACAGGAATCATTATTATCAATGATGAAACGCAGGTACAAAAAAGAACTAGAAACCAGTTTCAAGAAGTTTGGTGCTAAAGCCCATGTAGACTCTGTACTATCTTCACCATTTCCCTTTGTCTACAGAATAAAATTCAAATCCCCTGGTGTGGCAAGTCTGTCAATATTCTCAGAGATGGCCTGTGGGATGCGGAATTGTTCTGGCTTCTCCTCTGGGATGCTGAGGGCAGGACCTCTAAGACCCGGCTCCAGAATCACTGTCTCAGCTCTCCTTATCAGCATCCTTACCCATGGAAAAATCCCATGAATTCCTACCTCTGTGAATTGTCCATGCTGCCCTCTCAAAAAAATCTCTCCACCCGTTTTCACTTAATAATTTTAAGGACTAGTTTTTATTTAGTTATTTCTATGTGTCACGCACTGCTTTAAACAATTTAACTAATTCAGTCCTCAGAACAATTCTATCAGTAAATAATATTATCTTCATTTTACAGATGAAAAAACTGACACACAGATCAAGTATTTCACCAAAAGTCACACAGCTATAAGTAGCAGAACCCATATTCAGGCCCTGGCAGATTGGTTTGGAGCCTGTGACCTTAACCCACACTCAATGAGTTCTCTCAACAGTTTGTATACAGGCATAACTCAGAGAGACTGTGGTTCCATTCTAGACCACCACAATTAAAGATAGTCACATGAAGTTTTTGGTTTCCCAGTGCATATGAAAGTTATGTTTATAGTATACTGTAGACTACTAACTGTGTAACAGCATTATGTATAAAAAGGGTACATACCTTAATTTAAAAATACTTTATTGCTAAAAAGTGCTATCATCTGAGCCTTCAGCAAGCCACAATCTTTTTGCAATAGTAACATCAAAGATCTCTGATCATAGAACACCATAACAAATATAATAATAATGGAAAAGTGTGAATATTGCAAGAATTACCAAAATGTGACACAGAGACACAAAGTGAGAAAACGCTGTTGGAAAAATGGCGCTGACAGATTTGCATGACACATGGTTGCTACACACCTTCGATTTGTAAAAAATGCAATAGAATAAAGCAAAGTGCAATAATACAAGGTATACCTGTGTGTAGATCCTAGAAGTATGTACTTTCAAATAATACTACTGGAGTCATTTTTCAAAGACAATACAATTTTGGGAAATGAAAAATTATAGTTATTTTTAAATGTGCAAAACTTCCAAAAATATTTCATTAAAATGTATTTGAGTAAATAGTGCTACTATGAACACTGGGGTGCATGTATCTTTTTTGAATTAGAGTTTTCATTTTTTCCAGATATATATACAGGAGTAGGATTGCTGGATCATATAGTAGCTCTATTTTTAGTTTTTTTAAGGAACCTCTATACTGTTTTCCATAGTGGCTGCACCAATTTACATTCCCACCAACGGTGTAGAAGGGTGCCCTTTTCTCCACACCATCTTTAGCATATTTTGTTTCTAGATTTTTTTTGATGATGGTCATTCTGACCAGTATAAGGTGATACCTCATTGTGGTCTTGATTTGCATTTCTCTAATAATTAGCAATGTTAAGCATCTTTTCATGTGCCTGTTGGCCATCTGTATGTCTTCTTTGGAAAAATAGCTACTGAGGTCTTCTGCCCATTTTTTGATTGGGTTATTTGTTTTTCTGATATTGAGTTATATGAGCTGTTTGTATATTTTGGATATTAACCCCTTGTTTGTCACATTGTTTAGGTTGTCTCTTCATTTTGTCATGCTTCCTTTGTTGTGCAAAGGCTTTTAAGTTTGATTAGGTCTCATTTATTTTTGCTTTTAGTTCCTTGGCCTTCGAAGACTGATCTAAGGAAATATTGCTATGATATATGCTAGAGAATGTTCTGCCTATCAACAGACAATTGGCTTAAGAAGATATAGTATATACATACATGTATATACAGTGGAATATTATTTGGCCATAAAAAAGAATGAAATATGGCCATTTGCAGCAACATAGATGGACCTAGAGAATATTATACTTAGTGAAGTAAGTCAGTCAGAGAAAGACAAATACTATGTGATAGTATTTGTACTTATATGTGGAATCCAAAATTAATACAAATGAATCTACATACAAAACAGAAACAGACTCACAGACAGAAAACAAACAATGTTACCAAAGGGAAGAGGGAAGGAGTGACAAATTAGGAGTATGGGATTAACAGATACAAATTACTAGACATAAAATAAATAAGCAACAAGGATTTATTATATATCACAGGGAATTATATTCAATATATTATAATAACCTATAATAGAATATAATCTAAAAAAAATAACTGATCACTTTGCAGTACAGCTGAAACTAACACAATATTGTAAATCAACTATACTTCACAGTTTTAAAAAATAATATATTTTGAGTATTACAACATAAATGCAAAATTCATTTCTATAAGTACCATTATTACTCATTGCTTAAATTCCACGAGTTCAGATTTCAAAGCAATCAAGTGAAGAGAGAATTGACAAACGGACTAAGAGAGAAGAAATGCATAGAAGAAATATTTAATGGTAAAACTTTTTAGACTTTAGACTTAGAGAATGAACTTATGGTTACCGGGGGGAAGGTGGGGAGACTGGGAGTTTGGGATTGACATGTACACACTGCTATATTTAAAACAGATAACCAACAAGGACCTACTGTATAGCACAGGAAACTCTGCAAAAAAAAAAAAAAAACAGTGAAATGTCAGATAGGAAATATAAAAGAATGGGAAAAGGATGACATCCAATCAAAGAGAGTAGCTTGAAGAAACAGTAGAAAGCTTAGAAAATATCACCACTTATTTTTCTTTTTATAAAAATATGTGCTTTATGTAGATAATTCTTGCAAATCATGTCACTAAAACATCCCACTTAATGGATTTTAAATTTTGAGCCATTAATTATACTTTCTATTTATTACGTGGCTACAATTTCAAACCTTAGGTCCTGCCAGATTGAAACTTCCATGTGTTGCAGTTAAAAGTTATTTGCATGATATGAAAATCCACTGTAATTTCAGGATACATTTTTTTTTTTTTTGACCGCGTGGCATGTGGGATCTTAGTTCCACAGCCAGTGATCGAACCCATGCCCCCTGCAGTGGAAGCACAGAGTCTTAACCACTGGATCTAAAGGGAAGTCCCAGGATATGTGTTTAAAGCAATAATACTAAAAATAAAAACGGAGCAATGTTAATGACTAAGATTTATTGAGTGCCGACTATGAGTTAGGTACACTCTAAGTGCTTTACAAGAATTGGGTCCTGCAAGTAATACAGCTTCATAAGTCCTTTCATTATTATTTTTCTGTTTTTCACAGATGAGGACACCACGTTAGTTAAACTGGCAAAGAAGGATTCAATCCCAGACAGTCAGTTGACTCAGCAAGGTCACCCACCATCCTAGAAGTCTTGCTCCCGGTAGCTGCCAAGCCTACATCTGACTAAATTTAATTCATCTGTAAGTATCCACTATGTGTCAAGTATTGTATTAAGTGCTGGGCAAAAAGAAACTGAAAACATGTTGCCCCTCCTCTTAAGGAGCTCACTGTCCAGTAGTGGGTACATTTGGTAAAGCACCAATGCCTAGGCTTACAGTAGGTGCGCAATCAGTGTTAATAAGAATAATCACATATACACAGTTTAAAACCATCAGAGAAGAAAGCATAATCAAGTCCTTTAGAAAAGGAGAAAGCAGGGGTGACTTTCAGAAGAAACAGAAGTTCGTCTGAAATTGGCTTCATGATATAGATAGTAGGATTTTTACATTTATTTTAATTAGACTAATAATGTGGTACAAATAAAACATTAATGAAGGAAATCAGGGTCATCATGCTATCACTTTCTACTTACTCTGGAGGTTTATAATCACACTATCATGGCTTTGTGTCACTTATCAACAGATAAATATAAATGTAACCATACTTTTGGCATTTTTTTCTTCTTTTATGCTAGCACATTGGTGAAACATCTGATATGTAGTCTGGTAACGAATGAACTAGAAAATTATTGTTTTTTATTCTGTATGTTCTGGATTTTATAAGACTATGACGTTTGTGAGTTTAAATTACAAGTTTAAAATGTTTTCTATAACCTTAGGAAATATACTGATGTACTTTAAGTAACACACATAGATCAAAGGATAATTCTGTTTCTCCCCTGACTAGAATGGAACTCCAAGAGAGTACAGCTTTGCTAACTACTCTCTCTCTAGGACCTAGAACAGTGCCTGACACATAGGAAGTACACATTAACTATTTGTTGAATGAAAAAACTAATGAGTTGTTAAACTGCCATCCTGATTAGAATAGTATATCATACGATCATATGAATGATCACACTGAACAACAGGATCATTATTATAGTGGCCTGAAGGGTGACTCCTCCCAGAAAAGATGTATCTACCCTAATCCTGGAGGCTTGAACGTGAGCTTAACTGGAAAAACGGTCTTTGAAGATGTAATTTAGTTAAGACCTTGAGATGACATCATTTTGGATTATCTGGGCAGGCCCTAAATCTAATGACAACTGTCCTCATACGAGACATACAGAGGAAAGACACACAGACAAAGAAAAGAAGACCAGGTGAAGATGGAGGCAGAGGTTGGAGTTATGTAGCCACAAGCCAAGGAACACCTAAAGCCAACAGCAGCTGGAAGAAGAAGGAAAGGATTCTTCCCTAGAGCCTGTGGAGGCAGTGCAGCCCTGCTGACACCTTAAGTTCAGACTGGAAGTCTGAACTATGAGTCTGACTATAAAGTCAGAACTTTGAGGGAGTCAATTTCTGTTGTTTTCAGGTATCAAGTCTGTGGTACTTTGTCATGGCTGCCCTAGAGAAAAACAGTTATCAGCAGGTCATCTGTGGAAGAAGTCTGCAATATGTAGTTATCTTATAGCTGATTTAACTGAAAGAGGATTGGGACCCTACACTAACAGCCCCTGATGTATAATAAGCAAATGGGAAATGACCAGCAGCACTCAATGGTGGTCTTGGTAAGAGCAGTCTCAGTACAGTGATTGGGGTGAAAGGTTAATTACGGTGGGTCGGAACGGAAGGAGAGACATTGAAGATAGGTAAGTATGGACAAACATTCCAAGTTTTCCTAAAAAGTTGTAAGGAATATAGAAATGGGGGAAATGGAGTCAAAAGCAAGATTTTGAAAAAAGAAAAACTAATAGCATATTTGTATGCTGATAGAACAGGCCAACAGAGAAGGGAAAACTGATGATTCAGTAGAGAAGGAAGGACAGATGGAGTCATGTCCCTGGTTCACTTTAGGTCGTTAGTAACACTGACATCACCCCTGCCTTCGGGGAGTTTACAATAAAGTCAAGATGAGAGGCTTTATTTTTCCCCCAGCTATACTGAGGTATAATTGACAAATAAAGATTCTACATATTTAAGGTGTACAATGTAATGGTTTGATTACATATACATTGCTAAATGATTACCACAATCAAGTTAATTAACATATCCATCATTTCACATAGTTTCACTTTGTGTGTGTGTGTGTGTGTGTGTGTGGTGAGAAGGTGAGAACACAATATCTACTCTCTTAGCAAATTTTAAGTATACAATACAGTATTATTAACTGTACTTACCATACTGTACATTATTAGATCCTTAGAACTTATTCACCTTATAAGTGAAATTTTATACCCTCTGACCAACATCTCTCCAATTTCCCCAATCCCCAGACCCTGGTGACCACTGTTCTACTCTCTTGTTCTAGGAGTTCATTTTTTTAGATTCTACATATAAATGAGATCATATAGTATTTGATCTGGCTTATTAATTTATTTATTTATTTTTGCTGTGTTGGGTTTTTCGTTTTTGTGCAAGGGCCCTCTCCAGTTGCGGCAAGGGGGGGCCACTCCTCATTGCGGTGCGCGGGCCTCTCACCATCGCAGCCCCTCCCGTTGCGGAGCACAGGCTCCAGACGCGCAGGCTCAGCAGCTGTGGCTCACGGGCCCAGTTGCTCCGCGGCGTGTGGGATCCCCCCAGACCAGAGCTCGAACCCGTGTCCCCTGCATTAGCAGGCAGACTCTCAACCCCTGCACCACCAGGGAAGCCCTGATCTGGCTTATTTTACTTAGCATAATGTCCTCCAGATTCATCCATGTTGTCACAAATGACAAGATTTCCTTCTTTTTATGGCTGAATAATATATAACAATGGAATATTTTTCAGCCATAAAAAAGAACATTTTCTTTATCCATTCATCCACCAATGGACATTTAGATTGTTTCCATATCTTGAATAGTATGAATAATGCTACAGTGAACATGGGATGAGAGACTTTAAACCAATCACTGCGTGGGGATTGAGTTCCAGAAAGGAGAGGTGAAAGTGCTAGTAGAATGTATAATAAAAGGACCTAATCCTGTGAAAGGGGATGATGATAAATGCAGGGATCAGTGAAGTTTTTTCTAAAGAACGAATATCTAAGCTGAGTTAGAAAATGATAGAAAGCCTTAAATATAAAAACTCAAATATATAGAAGGTTCAAAGTAATTTCAGTTTGCCTCATTTGATTTGATAATCCTTTGCATTTATTTCACAAGGTACATGTTGACCATTTTTTTCGCTTTGCTTTGCAAGTAATGTCAAACAGATACAGAATAGCATTACGGAATTTGAGAACTTAAATTAGAAGTTCCATATCTTTCAGCTAAGTCAATCACAAGATTAATTTTGTGCCTATTTATCTGATGTATTTGTAACTTACTGGTCATAAAAACATAATGAATAAAACTAAGATCAGCCATTCATAACACTTTAAATATTTAGAAAATCCATAAATTGCCTATAACTTCTAGACGTATATGTCTTCAGTGATATATGACAATGGTTAAAAGAATTGTGTATTTTCTGCCATAGTATTACAATGTTAACTATGTATGCAAGCCATTTTCATAGATGAAGCTACACTGGAAACAGAAAAATCACCTGACGAATTTCTCTATTTTAAATCCTCTGGGAACTGCTTTCCCAGGCTGCAAAAAATGTTGCTCTGTCAAATCACATACAACCAAATCAATTCTCCAGACACCCCTGCAGAATACTAACAAAATGCCTTGATGACAGAATATTCAGGTAAACTAGCCATTTTTCTTTCCATTTCATTGCATTGCTGCCATATGCTAGTTGCTAAAATTTTCCATTTTGCAGGTCATCTAACCTCTTCAGGAAACTTAACAAAAGAAGATGGCTGCTTTGTTTACCTAGGAATAACCCACTTTCTATCTGATGAAGAATGAATTTTATCATTCTGATTACTCTGCAACTCTCACAATTTTAAGGTATTCAGGTTCCTTTCCAAAATCATTTATTTGTTGTTTGTTTTGTTTTACATATTTTGTCATTTTCTTAATTTAAGAAAGTCAATTTTTCTCTTGATTTTCGATATTATTGGTTACACTAGAACATTACGTACTTACTGGGCAAAATTAAAAGACTTGTGTTTATTCTCATACCTAACACCATACACAAAAATAAATTCAAAATGGATTAAAGACCTAAACGTAAGACCGGACACTATAAAACTCTTAGAAGAAAACATGGGAAAAACACTCTGGAACATAAATCACAGCAAGATCTTTTATGACCCACCTCCAAGAGTAATAAATAAAAACAAAAATAAGCAAATGGGACCTAATTAAACTTAAAAGCTTTTGCACAGCAAAGGAAACTATAAATGAGGCAAAAAGACAATCCTCAGAATGGGAGAAAATATTTGCAAACGAAGCAACAGACAAAGGATTAATCTCCAAAATATACAAATAGCTCAGGCAGCTCAACATCAGAAAAACAAACAACCCAATCAAAAAATGGGTGGAAGACCTAAAGAGACATTTCACCAAAGAAGCCATACAGATGGCCAAGAGGCACATGAAAAGATGCTCAACATCATTAATTATCAGAGAAATGCAAATCAAAACTACAATGAGCTATCACCTCACACTGGTCAGAATGGCCATCATCAAAAATATCTACAAACAATAAATCCTGGAGAGGGTGTGGAGAAAAGGGAACACTCCTATACTATTGGTGGGGAATGTAAATCGATAACAGCCACTATGGAGAACAGTAAGGAGGTTCCGTAAAAAACTACAAATAGAACTACCATACAACCCAGCAATCCCACTACTGGGCATATACCCTGAGAAAACCATAATTCAAAAAGTCACATGTACGCCAATGTTCACTGCAGCACTATTTACAATAGCCAGGACATGGAAACAACCTAAATGTCCATTGACAGATGAATGGATAAGGAAGATGTGGTACATATATGGTATATTACTCAGCCATAAAAAGAAATGAAATTGGGTCATTTGTAGAGATGTGGATGGACATGGTGTCTGTCATACAGAGTGAAGTAAGTCAGGAAGAGAAAAACAAATATTATACATTAATGCATATATGTGGAATTTAGAAAAATGGTACAGATGAACCTATTTGCAGGGCAGGAATAGAAACGCAGATGTAGAGAACAGACGCGTGGACACAGAGGGGGAAGGAGAGGCTGGGATGAACTGGGAGATTAGGTTAGACATAAATACACTACCATAGCTAGTGGGAACCTGCTCTATAGAACAGTGAGCTCAGCTCGGTGCTCTGTGATGACCTAGATGGGTGGGATGGGGGGGGGGGAGGCCCAAGAGGGAGGGGATATACGTATACATATAGCTGATTCACTTCATTGTACAGCAGAAACTAACACAACATTGTCAAGCAATAAAAAATATATATATAAAAACAATTTTTTTAAGTGTCTTGAAAGAAATTATCTGAAGTCATTGCTTAGTACAGATTCTGGTTATGCACTGATTATGTGTCAGTCATATAAGGCTTTGTTATGAATGTGTTTTAAATGTCTCTCTCTGTGTTTCTGCGCTTACCACTGTTTATTATGCTTATTTCATCTCCCTCACTAATTTAATTTGGTAAATTAAATTATAATTTCCTTGAAGGTAAGTAGAGCTGTCCACTATCTCTTCGGTTTAAGGACAGAAATGGGCTCTGCTACTCTACAACCAGAAAGGCTTCCCTACCCACTGATGGCAACACACATGTTAGAAATTCGACATGTGTGAAGTGCTTAGAACAGTGCAAGCACACAGTGAGAGGTCAACAAAGATTCAAAGATTGGCTGTCACTATCACCGTCATCATCATTGTCATCATCATCTTTACTTCACAGCCATATTATTAGGAAATGCATTTCTATGACTATGAATTTGTGTGTATAAAATTTTCAATCTCTATGATGAGAAAAGAAGACTTGGACTCCGAAGTAAATTGTTCCAAGTCACACCTTACTAATAGTAAGTAAAATATATCTCCTTGCTCTGGCCACTACAAGGTCATTTACTACCAAAAGGTAATGATGGCAGAGTGTCCAGACCTAGCTCCAAACTGCAGAAATATTCCAGAAATTTGGAGTAGCTGAAGAACAAGAGAGCTCATGTTGGCTACTGATAGAAGACTCAGAAATAGCTCCATACACAAAGTGCTCCAAATGAATGATTCTGAACATCTAGCTTTCAATATGTTAAACCCTCCTGATTTATAGTTACTTCCACAGTGGTTTTTAAGAAAAGAGAAACTAAGGCTATTGAGTGGGCTCTAAGTTGCAGCCTATATTACAGAACATTACTTTTACAAGATGGCTCTCACATACTGTCCTCTTCATTCAATACGTCTTTTGCTGAGTAACTACTACGTGTTGACAGATACTGCTCTAGGCATTGGACATGTAGCAATGAACAAAACACAGTACCTACCCTCATGGAGCTAGCATGGGCGGCAGATAAATAGATAGATATACAAATAAATAAATGATCCTGTTTAAACAAATCAACAGTAATACGTCCTATGAACTGACATATGAGCTACATGTAAAGGAAGTTAGGAATTAAGCTCTGCAGCTAATGACAGTAGATATTTGAAGCAGAGCGGATTGTAAGTTAGATAACCCTGAGGTAGGAGCATGTTCAACATTTTCCAGGAACAGCAAAGGAGGTCAGCCTTCAACTGCTTCAGGTCTCAGTTTCTCATCTGCAAAAGCAGGGCACTGAACTGGATAACATCAAAATTATTTTCCAACTTTAAAATTATTATAGACCTCTCCATTTGTTTGGGCCTGGTAAATTCCTAATAAAACATCTCTAAAGAGAAAAGAGAAATATTAATAAACTTCTTTAATTCACTATTTACTACAATTCAGACTGATAACTGAATTTCCTTATTGACATAAAGTTACTTATGAGTCCTGTACATCCATGTATATTATGCAGAGGATTTGTAAGTAATGACACTTTATTCCGCAAAATAGATATATGCAAATGAATAGTTCTGTACTTTCAGCAGTTTTAAAGATTCTTCTCTCAAATCATCCTCCCTTAGAATTAAATACTTGTGACCTTTCTTCTGAGCTCTGTCCCACATTACAGGACAATAGTTTACACTGTGGCATCAGACAGATCTGGGTTTCAATCCCAGCTATGCCACTTAGTTGTACATAATGTACAAACTGTTTATCTACTCTACGTGTCCTTGCATATAAAATAAGGACTTGACATACGCTAGATATCACAAAAAAGATAGTTGCATGTATTTATTTATTTGTTGGTTGGTTGGTTGGTTTGTATTTCCACTGCCTATGGAACATCTTCACCTGGATAACCTGCTCTTAATTCAGACTCAGTATGCTCTGTGTCATCATTTAGTGTCAGGTACAACTGCCATAAAAGAAAACCCAAAACACCAGTGGCTCAGAGAAGATGGAGTTTATTTCCCTCTTATATAGATAAACTCTGGATGTGGGCAGTCTGGGGCTGGTATGATCTCCCTGGGCATCAGAAATTCCTGTCACATGGCTTTCATCCTCAAAGGTACCTCATAGTCCAAGAATGCCCCTGGACGTCTATGTCTCCATAAAATAGGCAGGAAGAATGACACCAAGACCAAGGGGCACATCTCTAGATGAGTCTGCTTCTTGTATGCAGGTTTCCTTGAAATCTAACACATCTCCACTTACATCATATTACCCAGAACTTAGTCACATGACTGCAACCAACTGTAAAGAGAAGCTGGGAAAGATCTCTGAGCTGGGCACATTATGCACCTGAATAAAATGAGGATTCTGACACTAAAAAAGAAAGGGGGAATGGATATTGTACAGGCAACTGACAGATTTTCTAAAGAAGCAAACTGAAGGCTTTTAAATCTCACTTAAACATATTCCTCCTCTAGGTTCTTCTATTTCAAACAAAGTATCTTCATCCTCCCAGTCAGCAATAGATGCTAGAAACATTTGCATTACTTCCAATGTCTTTCACTCCCCTGACACCCACATCAAACCAATTGCAATACGTAGCATTTACCACCCACCCTTCCTCTCCATTTTCACTAGTATTACTACCTCAGCTAGACTACAGAATGGTCTCACAGATGCTCTCCATACATTCTGTCTCTCCTATCTCTAATCTCCTTTAAAGACTACCACCAGATTACTATTTGGAAGCAGAGCTCTGATCATGTCACCTCCCTTTGCTAAGCCTTTAGAAAACCTGCAACACCTGAAGAAAGCTGCAAATCCTTAGTCTTTCCTTGTGACCTAACCAATTTTATAGCTCTGGAACCATAAATCTGATATTCCAGGTAGACTGAGTCACTCACTGATACTGTACTTAATCTTTACAACTTTACTCACCCTGTTCTTCCTCCATCTCTACCGAACTGTTTTAGTCTGGGTACCATCAAAAGTAGATGCTGGGATAAGAATTTTGGAGTAGACGGTTTATTTGGGAAGTGATCTCAAGAAGTATGAGTAAAAAAACAAGAAAGAAGAAAAGAAAGAAAATGCAACAATGGCAGCATTTATGATCAGGTTACTATTGTGAGCCACTGGAACACAGTCCTGTTAGGGACCCTCTGGAAGACCTGGAGGTCGTACGACCAAACTGAACTCCTGGGGGAATCTGAGGAGCTGGGCATTTATCCACTGAGATTTTTCAGCTCTCAACTGAGGTTTGACCATGGGGGTGTTAACTCCTCTACAGTCCCCTGAGGGCCTGCAGTATAGGCGGGCAAACTCCTCAGGTGCCAGAGAAAGCCCTAAGGCAGAGAAGCCCAAAGGTTCTGCTATCTGAGGTGGCAAACTATCAGCACACCAGGAACTGTCTGAGCAGCAATGGTCCTCAGGTGGGCAGAGCATCGTAAAGTCCACTACTAGAAGCAAACTCCATCTATATTAATTTCAAGGACCAGTTCCAGGCAACTCTTCCATGAAGCTTTCTCTGATCTCTCAAACTTGAAGTATCTGATCATTTACTTCATCTCTCTCCATTAGATCACTTTTTTATTCTTGTGGAAATAATAAATACATTATCAGACTGCATCATTTTTGAGAATAAGCTTTGTATCCAATTTGGTAAGTATAAAATTTTTACCTCATAGTACCGTGAACAAGGAGAAAATAATCAGGCACCATGGGCATTTAAAGGCCAGAGAAATCATTTTTATTGTAAATTATAAAGGTCTGTCATAGTGTAAAAAAATAAGGACATGTGCATAGGAAACTGTGGATTTCTTACAAATTTAGAACCTCCACCTCTGGTATTCATTTTAAGTGAAATATTACAGTGAGTTTAAATATCACTAGATGCTTGGTTTAAACAGTTCGTGAAGGTTAGGCTGAACTCTCAATTCATTAATAACAGGCTAAGAAGAGTACTTACTTTGGTTTTTAAAGCAATAACTATTGTATATTAAAAGGTAAGTCCTTACGGCATCATTCTATATTCAGGAGTCAAGTTCAGTAACCAGCAAGATATTAGACTTCCCTTCAGGAGTTTAGTTACTGGAGGACCAAAATTACCTTATCCAAAAGCACAATATTTATGAGTCAACTCCAAAGCAAAGCTCCGTATGGACTAGGCTCAGGGTTGTATTAGGTTATACAAAGAAAATTCACTTATTGAAAGTTCTTACTCATTCTAGTTAATTTAAGAATTAGATGACATGCTATTTCAATGACCATATTTCTCTTCACTGTTAATATACATACACATTCCATTAATTCAATATAAGTACCTATAAGAAGATTCTAATCAACGACTCTTACTGGCACTGTCACTTCATTTCAAAGAGTATTTCACTGCTGCAACTCAACTCTATTATCGATTTTTAATTGCGAAAGATTTATCTTCTTTTAAATAATTTACTTTCACTTTTAAAAACAAGTTTATCTTAGCAAAAATACAGGAGTAGTATAAAATTAATATTGGGAAGATGAAATTCTGCACCAATATGCCTAATCTGAAAAGGCAACAACAGGCATCCTTTTAATTTTATAAAACAACAGGCAAACATTGATATAATCTTCTACTTACTATTCTAAAATCTAAAAATTAAGGTAATTCACATAAACACGAGACAGGGTTTCTTCCTATCTGTGAAAAAGTGTTAAATAGCCATAGGCTGAACATTATTAATCAACAGTCATATGTTTTCATGTTAATAGCATTACTGCCATATATAAAATTAGAATGCTAAGATTTAATAGGCATATGTCTTGATGACAGTGCAGTCTGCTCTGAAAGGATCAGCTATTATAACACTATTAACCCATTTTGATATTTCTTTCCATCTGCATTCTATCCCATTAAAAATTGAATTCTGTCCATTTACAAAATGGCTGTTTAATATTTTCTACTAAATCATATTTGAGATTACATACAAAACTGCCTCACATGATATTATTATTTTATTAACATTTTCATTAAATTACCAGTCTAAAAGTCTGCTCATCACTATGGCAGAAATTATGATAAGGCTACAAACAAGAAAACAGAATTATTACCTTTTTCCAAATTTTATAGGACATTTACACTAAACTATTAACCATTTCCACCTACAAAGAGAATATTACACAATCTGCCAACATCTGCTAATTCAGCCATTTGGTATTTCATTACTCAAACTGGGACTAAAGAATTAAGCCAATTTTTAAAAAGCTACAAGGAGTCAAGGCTTAACTGAGCACTTCTAGCATTACCATTTAACATGGGTGAAATCAAATAAATGCCAGCCATCTTTCTAGGTGTGTTTTCTAGACCTAGACAGAGTAAAAAAGAGAAATCATCCATTATAGGGCAACTTTTCCAAAACTTACAACCAAACTAGATGACAGAATAACTTGGCATGTGTCATAGGTACGTATGTATATATGTGTGTGTACATTGGGACTGAATGGGCTTAGTCAGGGATGGAAAGGTTGCACAATAGAGGCAGAAAGAGCAAGTGAGCAGAAGTTGCCCAAAGAGATGAAATATGTTGTCCAAGATAATAATACCTTTGGGGACCAAAGTGAGCAAGGAAGAAAGGAAGAGAAGAAGGAAAGGAAGGTGAGGCTCAAATGGTGGAGATGAAATGGAAGTTGAACCTTCCGTTTGTAATGTAATGTTACATTCCAGCGCATGTAACATTACACTGTGCTTTATTACAACAGATTCCAAAAGGTCTCCTCTTCTGAAAGAATTCCAGTTGTTTTAGTGAGTCAAACTCTTCCATGAGTTACAGTCTGAACACTCCCAGGGAAAATGATTTCCTGAATATGATGACCTGCCTACAAATAAGAAGATGAATTTTGCCAACTATTTGTGGAACTGTTAAATTCCTTACAAAGATTTGCCTGGCAATGAACTGAGTAATAACAATGTTGGACTTTTTACAAAATAGTTTTGGGAGTAACTTTCCCCAAAGATCCCTTCAACTGTAAATTAGGAGAGTTGAACTAGATGGTCCCCAAAGATCTTCTGAACTAGAAGATTTTATGATCTCAAATAGACAAAGGGATAATTCTAACACACACTGAAATTGGTCCAGCCCCACCTCACAGCCTCTTCAGCAAGAAAGAAGATGGTAGAATAAACCCTGTACTGCAAGTCTGTTAAAAATTCTTAGTTTTTACCATTAGTTTGTTTTAAAATAATGCCTATGCTATTTTGCTTATTATGGAACTAAATTTTATTTTTAAATAAATTTATTCCAAATGGGAAGGAAGAAAGGTCTATTTCTGTTTACCACAAGGTACATTAGCCTAAAAGACACACAGATTCAACAGTTCAAATTATAATTCCAAGGGAAATATATATCTGTATCTTAAGAAAGAGTCTTCATTTCTAGTTTGCTTACAGTGAAGAGGCTAAGTCAAGTTTCAAAGGACAGTAAAAAAATTTAGCTGTCAAAATTGCAAACTCCTGATTTATAACAGAATAAGTAAAAGAACACTAACTAGAGGGTGCTGGTATAATTTCTAAAATCCATCATATCTCATATGTATTATTTTTCTCAAGGACTGTTAAGTGCTACCACAGAATGTATTTTTTAACAGTCTAAAATCTTTTTTAGAAAACCTGAGCCCTGGTCTTGACTATGATGGACAAGTCTTCAAGGAGGATTCCAAACAAAACTAATATGTCACTCAATCTCAACTTAAATACAGGTCAGGTTCAGTCAAAACGTCCTTCTTCTTTTGGTACTGTGGGAAACCCATACAAGGTTCAGACTTTTAGGTCTTCAATAAAACACTTCTGTCCAACACAGTACATTAAAATGTAAAGATACTTTTTTTCTTGTTGAAATGAACACATTTTTCAAACAGAGAGCTCTCTCGGGTAGTACCTCCCCTATGTAAACCAATGAAAAAGTAACTGATGTGAAGGTATAATACTACGAAGTGCTGGCGATAGGATGTGCGACCTTGGACTCCATTTAGATTTTGGAATAGATGATCAGGTAAGTGGTGAAGTTTCCTTTCGTTTTCTGTCTAGCTAATGGTCTGTGGGAAATAATAAGCCTATTTTAATTTCATTTAAAAACATTTCATTTTCTATTGCATCCAACCTTAGGGCAGTTTTCAACCTATCTACCTTTTCAGATCTCTAGACACAAAGGCATTTATTTTCATATTGAATCAATGTACAACATTCCCTTCAAAACAATTTGCAACAGTATAAAACAAGTCTAGAACCTGAGAAGAAAAAGAAGCTGTAAGAAGTGGAAGATAGATAGATATAGAGGTAGAGATAGAGAATGTGTGTGCATTTGTTAAAATAACAGACAATGAAAGTTCAGGTTCCCAAAAGTCTCTGAAGCCAAACTAACAAGTGATAAGATTACCTTGGGGAATGAATGCAGCACCTTGTGCTGGAAAAAAACAGACTACCAGGATCCAAAATTAATGAAAATGGACCTCTTCTTCCCCATGTCCAACTAAAAAGCCAGATGCAGGCGGACCCCAATTAATTTCTAACGTACTTTCAAGAAGCTACTCCAGGATAGCCTAGGATTGCTAAATTGACCTTCACACCATCTCCAGAACGGAGTCTGTATCTTTATTGCCTGGCATATGTGGGTATTCAATCAATACCTATTCAAACAGAAAAGAAGAAAGGGAGGAAGGAAAGAAAGTTAAGATTTGCTTATAATAGGATGTTTCCTACAACAGTGAAGTAAAGTTTTATATGACTCAATTTTCTGTTTAAAAGAAGACTTTTTCTTATGCTTGAAAATCAAATTATGGTCTCATCCCTTATTTTCATAACATTCTTGCAGTACAACCAAATATGTAAAACATGTGTTAATAAATTATATAACAACACATTGTATATTTATGAATGCACTATTTGTTATAGTGTATATAATTAAAATGTATACACATTTTAGCTTATAAGGACTTTAAAATTATTTTGAGTAAGTCATTAATTTATATCAGGGAAAAAACAGCAGAATGTGAAAATAGCCTTGGTTTAATTCTATATTAACAGTACTCTGCTATAAAAGCTAAAAGATATAGGAAAACAAAAAGGTAAACTGTAACAATCTAAAGATCTTGACACCTCTGATAAGAGAAAAGAGAGCAAGCAAGCAACAGGCAGCAACTGGGATTCCAGCTGGACTTTGACTATTTTAATCATGTAATTAAGCTATCTTATTTCTTTCCTAAGAATACCAGGAAAGGAAAGATGATGTGCCTTACACCTGTTGCTGAAACTTCAATTTTTACTTTCTTCCTCTGTGTCACCAGCTTATCAGTTTAATCACCACAATTATTTGCTCTTTGGACTCTGTTCTGGTTTCCTACATGGATAGTTGTTACACAGTTCAACAGACACGCTTCCCTCTAAATGTTAATCTCCTCTGCATATCAGGGCTTTGGTTCTGCCAGCTACTGATTCTTCTCTGAGTCCAGGAAATTTTACCAACTAAGCAGTGTCAATATTTGGATGAGTTCCAAGTGAAAAGTCAGGGGACTGGCTGATTTACAAAGTGGCCTTTTTCTCAGAAATCTTAACCGTATTAACAGCCCAGCATGGTATTGATGGTCACACAGTTGACCAATGCTGCCTTTCAAATAAGCTGTAAATATCTACACAGAGTATAACATGCAAATACTTGGGGGAAGTTAGAAGTTCATATTCAACTGAAAAAGACGTTATGGTTGATAAAAATGAAAACTGGCGATGTAAAGATTTCTAATATTCTACAAAATCTAAGTTGCACTTAATAGTTTGCTGCTTTGTTTCATAGCCTGATATACATTTTTTCATCCTCTGATCTGCAACCTCTCTCTAATAATATTTCCTTCTGCTTTTGCTCTGGTGATAATTGTAAAAAACTAAGTATTCATTGATTCATTCAACAAATGTTTGTTACACACATACTAAGTTCCAAGCAGTATTTTAGGTACTAAGGAAAAACTACGTTTCTGACTTCATGAAACTTATAGTCACATAGAGATAGGCAATAAGCAATTTACACACACATACACACACACACACACACACATACAGTATAATATATAATATATAATATATATAATGTAATACATAGCGATAAGTGCAGTAGAAAAAATCAAAGCAGGTGAGGTGGCAGGCTGGGGTCAAGATGTTTTATTGGATGGTCAGGGAAGGCCTCACTGTTAAAGTGACAACTAAACAGAGGCCAGAAGAATGTGACGGTGCAAACCGGCTGGGCCATCTGAGGAAACAGGATGCTCAGCAGAGAGAACAGCAGTGCAAGGGCTCTGAGAAGCTCTCTGTTGCCAGTTTGGAGAAAAGTGAGGCTGGAATAGACTGAGTAAAGGACCTGGGTAGGGGCAGGCCTTGCAGGGCACTGTCAGGGTTTTGGTTTTCATTCTGAGACAGGAGACTTTGGTGGGTTTGGAGAACAGGAATGGTCTAGTAATCTGCTAGGGGGTTTACTTTTAAAGCATCACTCTGATTGCTGTGCAGAATATATACTGTATTGCCTTGCCTAGTGGAAAAGGCCAGGGGGAAAGCATAGAGACCAATTAGGAGGTTACTGCAATCATCCAGGCAAGAAGTGACAGTGTTTTGGACCTGGGAAGCAGCAATGAAGGTGGTGAGAAGAGTTCAGATTCTGGATATATTGTGAAGCCAGCAGGATTTTCAGGCTGATTGGATTTAAGATGTGACAAAAAGAGAAAAGTAAAGGATGATGAAAGTTTGACACTTGAAAAACAGGAAGAGTGGAATTGTTGCTGTCTCAGGGGATGGAGAAGAATACTAGATGAGCAGGTTTGGAGCAGGTCAGGGAAATCAGGAGAAACCCAAACAAGTTACCGTTAACTTGTTAACTCTAAGATGCCATTTAGAAATCTTAAGTGGAGATCTCTACCAGGCAGTTAGATATACAAGTCCGGAGTTTATAGGAGCAGTCTAGGCTATAGATAAAAATTGGGAGTTATCAGTGACTGGATGGTATTTAAAAGCAGGAGATCAGAAGGAGAGGGTGTAGACAGTAGAAGAGAAGCTCATTAGTGTCATCTGCATGACCCCCTGTATCATCCCCTAGGACCAAGTACTGACAAGTCGCTGCAGGTTCCCATTTGTGTTTGTATTTACAATCAATTTACACCAGGTAACATTATTTTAGAGGAACAAACAAAGGCAGACACTGAATATACAGAAGCTGCGTTCACACCAAGACCAAAGGCTGCCTCTGCCCACTGGGTGAATGAAGGTTTCATAGTCATTTCAACAGAAAAAAAAAGTAGTAAGAGAACTTTTCATCACATGAAGCATGGTACTGGTGCCATGCTAAGCTCTAAAGAGCCTATTTTGCATAAGCCTACACCATACTGGTTTCTCAAATGGCAACATTTCAGTAGAACATCGTTATCTGTCACATGAAACTTGTGTTGTTAATTTGAATTTCATTCCTCTGTGGTCTCAAAATTTATTTATCTTAAAATAATTTTAGGACCTAAAAGTGTAAGGAATGAATACCTGATTATATGTTTGTACATTTAACAGTAACATTACAGTAGAAAATTATTTATGTAAATGCTAAGGTTCTTGAGAATTCCGTTTAAAAAATCCATAGAATATTCAAGTTTAGGAATCACCAGTGACAAGAGTTCATTCATGAGACCAAAATAAACATGGGCATAGTTTAAATATAAAGGAAAAAAAATACGTCCTAAACTTATACATATTAATTTTACAGGAAAATATGTTTAAGGTAATTTGAAACTTTATATGTAATATTTTATATCATAATATATACTATATATGAATGCATATACATATGCATTCTTGAATAATCTTCCTGAATTATTTTCCCTCGTCCTGAATAACTTTCCTTTCCTTACCTACAAACTCCCTATAGATCAGTCTAATACAATTGATGTGATATGTTTCCATTAAGATCTACTGGATTTCTTGGTATTGTTTTGAACTCTGTGACAGTGAAAACTTAAAAGATTATTTTCTGATAAAATGTATAGCATACAGCATATACTCAGCATACTGAGTGGTTGAAAGTCTGTTTACAGGAGTTTCTACCTGAGTTCTGTAGTTTATACCTGCCACACCAAAAGCCTAGTGATGGCTAAGTAAATGATTGGTCACACCAAGTCGAGAACATGCACTCACACACACACAAAAGACAAACACAGTATTTCTATCATTAGTTTGTCCTTTGAGAGTGGAAGACATGGACCTGCCAAACATGACACTACCAAAAGAATATTAAAGGTGAAAGAAAAATTGAGAGAAAGCCACAGGGGGAAAACAAAGATAAGAGTACATTCTTGGATTCAAAAGAGTAATGTAGGTACAAAGACCAGGCAGATAAAAGAATGACTCAGGTTTCAATATGGGTAAATGTTTTCCAAGATACTTTCAGTGTTAATTTTTACCTAGAGAGTAAACGATTCCAAATACAATCTTAAGCTACAACAATGGGTGACTTGTTGATGAGGACTAAATAACTGCTGTTTTATTTTATTGAGATAATGCAGGGCAGCTAAAGCAGATATAGCTGGCTACTACCAAAAATGGTAACAGACTATGACTGCATCTGTGGATAATGTCACATCCTACAGGGCCTGAGTCTCTACCATTGATTCCATGTCTCCCAGGAGTTCCATAGGAAGATGTCGAGGTTAATTACAATCTGAGGTCATTGTTCTACCACGAGAGGTGTGCTAAACATGCCACTTAGGATTTGAGTTCTTCTTCATTGGACTTTTCCCTTTGCTGGGTGGATTCAAGTTATTTAAGGAAAGCTAGCAGGTTAAATCATGACACCACACCCCCCAGAAGCACAGATTTAGAGGTTCTATGGCAATAGAATTTTTTTTTGAGAACTTATTACTTGTCAGACCCAATGCTAAGAACCTTACAAACATTAGCTTGTTTAATCCTCATAACAGCCTTGTAAGGTAGAGATTATCATCTCCATTTTACAGCTCAGCAGATTGAAATATTATGTAAATTCCCAAGGGTTACAGAGCTGATAACTCTATTTAGGCCCCTTTGAGAGCTTTGTCTCAGGTCTATCCCTGTGTTTCCACCACGCCCCTCCCCCATCATGACTAGCATGAATATAGGACATGGATTCCGGAATTTGATCTTTTCCTTGATCTGCAACCACTCCTAGTGGTTGAGAATGGCTTAGATCTCAAACGTTTCTGTGTGTTCCGTCTTTTTCGGGGGATGGAAGAACTGCTTGCATTAAGGCCAAGGTGACATAATCAATTGAAAGGTTTTCTAAGGTTGCCTTGGAAGCAGGGCAACATCAAGATGAAAAGCTAGTTCTATCAGGGCCTGGAAGGAACTTCCCCAAGGGCCAAGGCTACAGCTGAGATGGTGGACCTCACAGTGGTACGTTTGATTAAGGCCTATACATAGGACTTGTGTCATCCTTCACTCAACTAAATAGAAGGAGCAGTCAGAGAAGTTGCAATTTTAGAAGCTGGACACAATTTGAGCTTAGAAGGAAGATAGAATTCCGCATAGAAAGAGAACCATTCTTTTGTGTTGGGGAAAAAATACTTTAATGAGACTTTTGTTTATGCTAAGGTAGGATGCTGGGGTACTTCTGGGAAATAGAGGTTGCAACAGAAGTATAATAAAATAACAGAAAGTTTCAACTTCCCCTGGCTTTCTAGAAGTGGGGTCTGAGTCTTTTGGGGTTGAGAGAAAGCAGAGCTGTCAAGTTGCACAAACTCCAGGGGATGTCATTCCTTTTGCAGTCTATGTGACTTGTACCCCATGGGTGTACAGTCTACATCCTGAATAACCATATGGGGAGGCTCTAATAGAGAAGGGCTTGGATTCAGAGCAGATGAGAAATAAAGTGGGACCTAGGGGCCAACAGAAGAACTAGCCACCAGGATGGGAAGCCTGGTAGCAGAAATACACGCCAAACCTTACTAACTGAGATACTGATTCTTAGTGATAGAAAACGATAGTGACTCTTAGTGATGTGGCATCTTAGTGATGCTGAATTTTAAGTGTTCCCTATCCCTGACAAATCCTCAAGATTGTGATTAACTTCTTAGATTTGGGGATTTCCATCTGTGTTGTTTTTTCACCCTTAAGGGAAAAAGTTACCCCAGAGTACTTGGGAATCTTGGTTCATATTGAGTTTACACGCGCTAGAGTTTCTACAGCAGGAACACAGTATCCTTCCCTCAAATAACGGTCCTGGCAAATCCCCAAGGGAAGAATGCCAGCTATGCCTTCATCTGTAAACACTCTAAGATCAATACAGGCCAAGTTCTGACCACCTCAACCTGGGCTACTTCATGCCCAATGAGACTTCATGCCCAATGAGACTTCCCTGGAACAGGTCCATGAGGATGACATCATGGCAGCTGAAATCTTGAGCACTGGGACAGTCACACTATCTTGGTGAGCTGTTCACTCTAGAAGCTGGTAGAGTCACCTGCTTAAATTGGGTTCTACCAGAAACAGACACTGAGATAAGGATGAGAGTTCCAGTAGTTCACCGGGATGCTGACACCAGGGAGCATGGGTAGAAAAATGCAGAAGTCAGAAAGGAAAGGGAAAAAAATAATTAAATATTCACTACTTTGCAGGTTACCTTTACGGGCAATTATAGCTTAATTCTGCTAAGACACTTAGAAGATAGTATACAATAAACCTCTTATTTTTCCCAAATGAGAGACAAGGAGCTAGAGCCTTGCTACTCAAAGTGTGATTCAAGGGTCAGCATCATCTGGAAGCTTGTTAGAAATGCAAATTATAGACCTCATTTCTGACTTAATAATTTTAAAACAACTCTCCAAGATGCTTAAGCACACAAAAGTTTAAAAGAAACTAATTCCATGTCCACCAACTCTTGAAAGTCACTGACTGAGGGATCCCAGCCACGAGCTCCCTAGCACTCCTGGTGTGCCTCCCCACTCCCTCAGAGCTGAGCTGGCTTCAGGAGCCAGAGCCAGCTCTCAGACAAGCAGTGGTAGCTGCTTGCAATTGAAAATCCTGGTGCCTACCTACCACAGGAATGGTGAACGTCTTGGGGGTAGGAGAAGGGCTACAGCTCGCTCCATGTCCAAGTCTCTTCTAAAGAAACCGGCAGGTCTGATGCAGCTCAGCAGTTGGAGTTTCCATCCCACTCACTTATGTAGTCCTTGAACTTTCTGAGAACAAAGCCTTCCTCAACCCAAGCAGTGGGTAAGAACACTAGCCTCAAGTTCACGAGAATCTCAGCAAGAGCAGCTCAGGCAAACCACCAACCATGGGCAGGGGGTCATGTGTGGTGAGAACTTAGCCCAGCTGGATGAAATATGGACTTCATCTATGGGTTAGCTGACTCCTAGTAACATCCTCTCTTCAACTGATGTGGAAACCAGAAAACAGTAGAGATTATGATCTCTGGCTCTACAGTCAGACAGACCTGGATTTGAATTCCATCTTCAACGGGTACTTGACCTGGATGACTATAGGTAAGTTACTTACACTCTCTGGGTCTCAGTTACCTCATCTATAAAATGGGTATAATAATAAAAATACTTGTAATTTAGGGTTTCAGCGTGGATAAAATGAGATTCTGAATATAAGGTGATAGCACTGTGCCAGGGGGCTCACTGAACACTGAGAAAGTACAGTTACAGGGACACCCAGGTCAAAGCCAAATGCATGGACATGGCAAATTAAACAGGCTCCCACTGCTAGGAGATCCAAGAGTTATGTTCTACAAGCATTTACTGAGGGCCTACCATTTGCCTGGCATAGCACTCAAGGCTGGGGGAAAAACACAAACAAACAAACAGGGCCTAGAGGGCCAGAGCAAGACTGGCAGACAGGATGTGGCAAAGTAAGACTCAGTCAAAGTGACAAAACAGTTTCAAAATTCATATCATATACCAGCGAGACTAAGCTCTAGACATCATGACCTGGGCAGCAAATGCAGCAGGGATGAGGGTTCCGTGTGTAGTAGTTTAGCCAAGACACAGAAGTAGGATGCACTGGGTTACTTTGACTCAACCAGGCCTAAATGTGAGGCGCATACTACAAACAGCCCTAAGATGAGTTCATTGCTAGGGCCAGACTCTGTGGCAAATAAAGACTTTCTCTGGAATCAACCAAGTTTCTCTCTAGAGGCAAACCTCACTTTATCTGTCCCTGTTAAACAAGTCCACACAGAGATTAAGACCTTATTCAACTAAGAGCTCTCTATTGCCATGTCTGCGGCTAATGGGTCCGTACAGATACCCGAATGCTTAGCAGGGTCTGTCCACTCTGCTTCCTTTGGAGCCCTTCCAGGTCCTAAATCCCTCTGAAGCAGAGACTGAGATCTTGTTAGTTGAGCCTCAGGCAATATATATAGCAGGGGAGATTAAGGATGGACTATCTAGATGGCTGTCAAGATAAACAAAACACCACCTCTGGAAATTTTTTAAATGTGGAAAACATTACTTAGAACTTCTCTCAAGGAAGAATTGGTGGGGAAGCAAAATCAGACTCCTAAGAGCCTGCTTAAGTAATCATGGAGGGCTCCACACTGTGACCCAAGGAGCTGGTGTATTCCACTGCAGGACTTTCTGTTAACCAAAGAATGCAAATCTGGTGTCACAGATAAACCGCTGGGTCAATAAAGAGGGTAATCTTTGGTTATTTCTGCATTCCTACCCATGTATGGCTGAGGAATGTCTTCCAATAAATGTTGGACACTGACAACTTCAAAAGATCAACAATAACAGTATAATAAGAATAACAAATAATATTTACTGAGATCTAAATATGAGGTCTGCACATTATGAAGTGTACACATATATTACAGGTGTATTAACTCATTCAATAATTCCGTAAAGAAGGTACTATTACTATCCCCATATTATAGATGAAAAACTGAGGCACAGAGAAATTAACACTGAAAGTCACACAACCAGTGAATGACAGAGGTGGGATTTGAACTCACACAGTCTGGTTCCAAAGCCTGCTCTTTTCACCATGTAGCATTAAGGTAAATAATACTAGTTTGTAGAAGCACCAGATGTCTAGTCTGATTGGGACATCCATATGTCTTGGCCCAGCCCTGTATTTAGTTAGGGTCACACATAGAAATGTGAAAAAAGAGCAAATATTTTCATTCTGTCAGAAACAAAAATAAAAATGTTCTAAGACCTGACTAAATGAAAAAGCTCATAAAGCTTAATTATTGTGAATCATGTTTTGCCTAAATAAAGGCAAGCAAGTTTTAAAATTCATTTTCAGAATATAAAATCCAGCTAAAACAGGGGCAGTTTCAGTAAATGTAGTCACCTGATGCCTGCTCAGTGAAACATCCAAAGCATTACAACATTTTTCTTCATTTTGAAAGCATCCTTAACAATGATTCCCACAGGAATTCAATTTTACTGAGAATGGCTTTTTAGTCTATTAAAATGACACATCGAAACCTAATCTTGAACAATATGACAAAGTTGTTGACTGCTGGGAATCAATGTTAGCAGTCAGACCACACTGACAAACCGTAACCAAAAACAGCTCATTTCAAAAAAAAGGGCACAAATCCTCCTATGAAGCCAGAAAGCAAACTCACCATCAGCTAGAGGAGTGACACAAAGTAAGAAGTTTATAAAAGGTTAGGGGATGGGAGGGAATAGCAGATTATACCTGCCAAATGAGTGAGTATAGATCCACAGATGAAATGCTAAGAGAAAGCAAGAATGGAGCCAAAAAGAGCAGGGCAAGAAACAGTTTAAATGAAACTTAAATCCACATTCAGGAGAAATGGTGCTATACTTCTCTTACTGTGGTTTTTCACTGCCACCAGATGTAGTATCACTGGATCCTGATTAAACGATTGGTGAAAACTATGGTGGCTAAAAAACTGCCTGCAGGCCATTAAGGCTTTGTAAAACTATCTGCAAGGCTGCATTACAGTTTCCCCAGACAGCAGAATCCACATTTGAATTCAACTTTATACAAAGGCGCATCCTGAGAAAGGCTCTTTATTAGGTGTTGAGGGACACAAAACTGAAAACTGCTGGAGCCCTCCCTACAAGGAAACAAAAAGTAATTTAGGGCTAAAGTCATCAGAACTTCTCTGCTTCTGAAAGGTCAATGATTAATAGCTGATACACTCAAGTATTTACCAAGTGACCAATGAGATGCTGCCAAAACCCTAGGTGCTGGATTTGAGGGAATTAGTCAGTTAACAAATATTTACTAGATATTAACTACATGCAAGGCAAAGGACTAGCAAGATTGGGCATATAAGAAAGCCAAAGAGAATATCTAACTATCCTTGAGGAATGTAGCATCTATTTAGTTGGGTAGATAAGGGCAAGATAGCTAACCACACAATGGTAGGGAGGAAAAATCACAAGAATTCAAAAGAAGAAAAAATAACTGTATTTTGCAGTTTCAGTAGATAAAGCAATTACAGTGTGACACAATCACAATCTAGTATTGTCCTGGTTCTAAAAATCATTTACCACCCTTATATCATTCTTTCTAGTGAGTTACCTCATTCTCCACAAACTCTCCCTCATGGCTTACTAACAAGAACATAAAATCAGAATATTCCTAAACCAACATCTAAACCATTTACTTTTCCATTTGTAAAAAGCAATATTCAAAGAACTTAATTAGTGCATATTTCAGAAAGAGACCTACACAACTTCTTTTTTTACATCTTCATCGGAGTATAATTGCTTTACAATGGTGTGTTAGTTTCTGCTTTATAACAAAGTGAATCAGTTATACATATACATATGTTCCCATATCTCTTCCCTCTTGCATCCTACACAACTTTTACTGCTATCCTTAATGCAAATAAAGGGTTATCTCAGATGAAGAATGAAAAGCTTCTATCCATTGTTGGGGATCTCCCCATGATATGCCAGAAACGAGCAAACTGCTGTCAAAAAGGTTCTCATGATTCTATAAAATAAAATATACTCTCAGTTCTTTTCCTGTTTTAACATAAATATACTCATTTTCTATCAGTCAAAATCACCCAGTTACAATCCATAGTAAGGATTCAAGTTATTACTGTTTTGAGATAAATAAAATTATTTTTTATTAGATAAAATCAGTAAATTTTCACATCAATTACTGCAGTTATTTTGGATTTTGACCTTCAGTCAATGAATGGAACCATAGTGTTGTGAACTAACCTATATGTATTAGATTCTTCACAGTTACTACTCTTTTTGATGTAAATATCTGCTGCTCATAAAAATATCTGCTGCAATAAAACTATAACTATTCATGGTGTGTTACAAATAAAAGCTCTGAGACTGGATTTAGCCATACATACAAATATAAGTTTGTAAGAAGTCCCAGTTTTCTGCTCATTTAAGTGTTCTGACAAGCACCTTTGCATGAACTGCTCGATGGAAGCAGATTCAACTCCATCCTAGCAGCAGTACTCAGCCATCTTCCTAATGAGTTCAAGTGGCAGAATGCCCTGAACATGGCTGAACACAGGACAAGACAAGGTCACCCAAAAGACTATTGGACTCCCTCGATTCTTAAACCCTCTTCATTCCTAAGCAGAGAAACCTGTACAGTATTTCTAACCAACCGCATATTTTGAATTCATTTCACCAAAGAAATAAATCACTTCTAATATTGATTAATGAATCTTTCCACGATAATCAGACATACAGATATTTAAAGCCTTGAAGTAACCAATTCTTAAAAGGACTTCTGATTAAAGGCTTCCTACTAAATAACCATCCCTGTTGTATTAACTATCAAGTTACTTCAAAGGCTAACCGACCACCCTAGTGTTCTTTCAAATCTTCTGTATTCTTACTGAATTTTTTAAGCTGGGAATTACTGTCGGAGACGTGTTTAAAAGTCTCAATATGGTCTTGGATTTGTGATTTTTTGTTTTTCTCTATTTGAACTTCATATTACATGCATGTAAGTTTAGAATTCTTTAGCTCTAATAATATGCCTGCTTTAAAATCTACCTTTATGAGGTAATCATAGCTATGTCATCTTTCTTTGGTTGATATTTGCCTGTTACATCATTCTTTTCCTATTTTTTTTACTTTTAAATTTCAGTGTTTTAAATATGTCTCTACCCTGACAATCTTTTTAAATTTATTTAGTGAGTTTAGTTCTTATGGATTTATTGTACTTACTGATATATATTTGAATTTATTTCCAGAGTTGTATTTTGTGCTTATCTGCCCTGCTTTCTCTTCCTTATTTTTAAACTTTCTTTTATATTAATTAAATTTTCTTGTTTCATGTCATTTGATTTCCTTTACTGGCTTGAAATTTATATCTTCTATTATTTCAATGGTTAATAATGGTTAAATTATAACATGAATAATTAACTTCATATCTAAAGTTAAGTGATATGTTTATCTTCCTTTCAAATACTAGGACATTTGAATACTTTATCAATAATTATCCCTCTTCTGTTGCATACGCCACTATCCAATATTTTACTTTACTTTTCTGGACCACAAAATTACACCTATTTTAAACTACAGTCAGTAACCAGATTTTCCCACATATTTTACATGTGTTTTTACTCAATATTTCTATTTTTATTTTAGATTTTCAATATATAAATATCTGATGTCCTCCCTCTATAAGTTTCTTTAGTTTTTGTTTCTCTGAAAAGTCTCTTTCATTTGTCTTTATAACTGGTATATAATTTCACTTTATATATAATTTTAGAAATACTATTCACTTTAAAGATAGCAATCACACTGGCTTCTCCTTCTGTTGTGGCTTTTGCTAAGCCAGCTGTCATTCGCATTGTTGTTAGGTAATCTGTTTTTGTTCTCTAGTTATTGAAATATCTTTTCTACTTTGGGTGAACTGCAGCTTCACTAAGGTGTTTCTAGGTTTAGATTTCTTTTTGATGTGTCTTGATTTGTATATATGTGCATCCCGAATCACATCTGGAAGATTGTTAGCTATTATATTTTCAAATGCCACCTCAACCCCATTCTTTTATTATCTCATCCTGGAACTCTGATTAAATGTATATTCTAACTCTTTCCATGACGTCCCTTAATCTCTCTTTCATGTGTTGTGTCTCTTTATCTCTCTTCTATTTTATTGGTAACTTCTTTGAATCTATATTTCACTAATTCACTCACTAGATGTGTTCATTCCACTGTCTAATTTATAGTTTCAATTACTATACATTTAATTTACAGTAATTATTTACCTTTGTTTTCTCCAATTTAACTGGCTGTTTTAATTTACCTACTTTTACTTTCAATTCCTCCAATTATTTTTTGATCACATTAAACATATGTATTTCTATTCTGTATCTAATTATTTCAATATCTGAAGTCTTTTGGGTCCTTTGTATTCTTATGTGCTTTACAAGTTTTGATTTAAAGCTCATGTTTGTTAGAGCTTCATCTATGGGAATCTCTGAGGCCTCGTTGATAATGCTTACCTCTTAATAAGATTTGTATTTCCCAGGCATCTGGAAGCACTACACACCTGCAACTACTTTAAACTAAATTCTCATTTTGTGGCATTTTGGACAACCAGGTATTTGTTTCTTGGAGATTAATATTTCATAAAAAGGATATTTGTCTCTTCTATGTAAGGATGTATTACTGTTTTGTAGGCAAAAAAATACACCATTTCTAGTTTGTAGAATTAAAATATTATGTTTGATGCTACAATTCTATTTCAACCTCTATAGTTAATGATTTGAAGTATGTTTCCATCAAAGATCGGCAATTAACTTCTGATCATTCGATGAAGAGTTTGAGATTTATATTCTTTAGGCTATTAGACAAGAAATAATACCATGCCTTGATTTTTATTTAAAATAAAGCCAACTAACAATTTTGGAAGATATGGAGAATGCTTTGCTTCTGTAAAAGACATTAAGACAATGTCTAAATCATTCTTTGTAACTAAGCTGTAAAGGACTTGTCTTTTTCCCCAATTACTGAAAATCACTCGGTGACAATAATGTTAATTTTGAGGGGTACAATAAACTAATAACTTGATAAGCATTGTTTATGGACTCCTTAGAAGTGTTCATTTTGATTTCCAGAAGAATTTAAACAAATGCATAATTTTACATTTTTCTCATCTTGAGAAAATTCCAATATAAAAGAATTTCCTTCATATTCCAACATAAACTACACATTCTGTTATTTCTAAATAAGAAAAATTTTAAAGAGGAAATGACAACTTGACACCTTTGTGAATTAAATATGAATTCCACGTTTTGAAGTGTTTTATATATATATATATGTATACATATATGTATTTATATGCTATTTTGACTTATTAAAGCCATTTAAATACTTTTGAGTCTATATATACCCATGTAAGCAGCTGCCTCCTCTCTGTAGAATGTGGACTCTTCCTCTTTCACAGACATTAAAACACAGCCCCAACCTCCTGGGGTTGGCAAAAGGATCTATTCTCATGACATGATCAAACTGAAGGTCCCAAGACTCTGCAACTCTTTTTCTTCTAAAGAAAAGGATTTTGTTTTATTTTTCTGTTTATGATTGTTGGCTTACTGAGATCCTATTAGGCAACCCTAAAGGGACACTAAGAAAGGGGATCATGTGTTCATTGTTGTCAGAGCATCACATCAGAGTTCTTATTCAATTCAGCCATAACTGAGGCAGATCTCCTATGAAATATCAGAACACTTCCGGGATTTAACATTTGCAGCAAATACACACACTCATACACAGACACAGATACAGACACACACACACACACACACACACTTCCCCTATTATGTGAATCCTCCTTTTCATCTACCATTCTCATAAAAAGCTTAATCTAAGAGAACCCAAACTAGAACAGTTAGAGCAGTATGCTTACAAATATAACGATAAGGAAACAATTTAGCATGAACAGCAAATGAATAGGATAAACACAATTCTCTTGGGCACATTTTATTCCAAAACACTTTCTGGGTCATATTTTCAAAGGTACTGAAAATTGCAGAGAGTACAACCAGAACTTAACTGTTTTAGAAAAACACACTAAGAGTCACTGCCCATCAGGGTTCATAATTTTTAATTCCAGGCAACAAAAATTAAAGTCAGAAGACATTGAGCTTGAAACACACATACACATGCAAACACACAATTATCATCTAACTATAATAGCTATTTATTGCAAGGAAAACAGCTAATGCATACTATGTGCTATGAAAATATTTATATATCTACAAATATTAAAAGAATTGACTAGACTTGCAGTATACCATCAAATCTTTAGTTTGTTGCCAACCTGCCTGTTCAGAGAAGGTAACAGCTGGTGTACGTCACTTCAATTTGTGGATCCAAGGCAGGAAGAAACAGTATTGACATACCCTCTTCCGTACATGTTCAGTAACATAGTTTAGCAGAGAATCATGACTGAGATTACAAAAAAAGATGGAACTAAAGTATATAGTGGCAGACTTTAGGTTGAATTAGAAAAATAAAAAGGACAAACAGATTTGTGAACCAACAAAACTACTGTGAGATGCCTTTTCACAATGCTAGCCATCAATGCTGACAGGTGGGGACTTACAGAGGAAAAGGAAATAACATGCTGAGTTTTTTGAGTCAATACAGATAAACACACTGATTGGATGGCTGGCTGTCAAATAAGGCAGAATATACCCAAGAAGAAATAAATGTGACTTACTTAGAGTTAGATTCTGATTAGTTTAACTGAAGAAAAGACTATTTTATAGTTTAATTCTATTTATTTATTTTAAATATTGAATATTTTAAATATTGAATTTATTTATTTATTATGAATATTGAATTTATTTTAAATATTTGTTTTATATAATACAAGCAAACTGCAAAATTTTGAGCAGTAAAGAAGGGCATAAAGTAAAAAGTAAACATTGCCCTCTCTCGCAATACCATATTTCTCATAAAGTACACACTCCAAAAGTCATATTGCCTATAGTCTTCTTCAATTTGTTTCTTCCTCCTGGAAAAATATTAAGACAGTTTTCCATATCCATGAACATATATTGATATACAGGTCTACAGACCCATAGAATGAAGAAACTCAACAAGCACAAGCTATGTGAAGAAAGCTCTGCCAAATTAAATTATAACCAAATTACTTTAAAACAGTGATAAACAGAGCCTTAAGAGGAGCTAGAGAAAAATTACACCTTATGTAGAGTAACAAAGATAAGAATGACAACAGACTTATCAAAGGCAACAATATAAGCCATAAGACAGGGGAGGGACATCTTTAAGGTACTGAAAGAAAGAAAAAACTGTCAACCTAGAATTTTATACTCAGTAAAATATGTTTTAAAAACAAAGGCAAAACGAGGATTTCTTCAGGTATAAAGAATTTTTCAGATATACAAATACTAAAGATTTTACTGCCACACTGCAAGAAATATTAAAGAAAGGCTTTCCAGGCAGAAAAAAAGTGATTAACAGGTGAAAATACAGATGAACACAAAGGAATGAAAAGCATTGGAAATGGTAAATATTTGGGTAAATACACCAGATTTTTTTCCTAATTTTGAAATCTCTTTAAAATATAATTGACTTTTGAAGGCAAAACTTATAACAATGTATTGTGGGATTTTTAATATATTTAAAGATAAATAGTAAAATATAAAAGATTAAAAAGTATAAATATATAAATACATATTTATATATATAAATATTAAAGATAAAAGATAAATAGATAAACAAAATAGCACAAAGGCCAAAAGGGGACAATGAAAATATACTGTTTTAAGATTCTTATAATATACGTAAAACATTACATTATTACTTGACGGTTATAATGTGGTAAATTCAATGTGTACACTATAAACCACAAAGAAACAACTAAAAAATGTTATAACTAAACAGCCAGCAATATAAAACTAGGAAGATGGTATATTTAAATCCAGCTACAAGCATATCTCCTTTTATTGCACTTTATGGTGCTTCACAGACATTGTGTTTTTTTACAAATTGAAGGTTTATAGCAACTCTGTGTTGAGCAAGTCTATCAGCACAATTTTTCCAACAGCATATTCTTACTATGTGTCTCTGTGTCACATTTTGGTAATTCTCACAATATTTCAAACTTTTACGTTATTATTATGTTTGTTATGGTGATCTGTGATCAGTGATCTTTGATGTCACTACTGCAAAAAGATTACGACTTGCTGAAGGCTCAAATGATAGCATATTTTAGCAATAAAGTATTTTTAAACTAAGGCATGCACTTTTTTTAGACATAACGCTACTGCATGCTTAATAGACTATGGTATAGTGTAAACATAACTTTTATATGCACTGAGAAAAAAAAAGTCATGCGACCTGCTTTTCTGTGATAGTCGCTTTATTGCAGTGGTCTGGAACCTAACCCACAATAATTCCGTGGTATGCCTGTATGTCAATATTTCCATTAAATGTAAGTGGTCTAAACATACCAATTAAAAGTCAAAAATTGTCAGATCAGATCGTAAAATCAATACCAAACTATATGCTGGCTACAATAAATAAAACGCACAAAAAAAGTTAAAGGTAAAAGTATGACACAAGATAAATCATGCTAACATTAATATAAGAAAACTAGGGTGACAACATTATTATCAGAAAAAGCAGATTTCAGAGAAAATAGTATGGCCAAAAATAAAGAGAGCCAATTCATAATGATAAAAGGACCAATTCATCAGAGGACATAATGATCTTAGATATTTATGCACCTAATAACAAAGATCAGGTACATAATAGACCTGACAGAACTGCAAGGATAAATACACAAAAGTACAATGAGATTATAATACCACTCTTTCAATGATTAATAGAACAAGTAGAAAGAAAATCAGTAAAGAAATAGAATAAGACTATCAGCAAATTTGACTTAATTGACATTTACAAAACATCCCACCCAACAAGACCAGAATACACAGAGCATATGGAACATTTACCAAGATACACAACATCTTATACCTTAAAACTAGTGTCAACAGATTTAAAAGGGCTGAAGTCACACTAAGTTTCTTCTCATATCACAATGGAATTAAATTAGAAATCCATGACAGAAAGATATCTGGGAAACTCTTCAAATGCTCCCAATAAATTATACACTTATAAATAACCCACAGGTCAAAGATGAAATTAAGAAAGAATTTAGAAGTATGTGCAACTGAATAAAATTAAAACACAGTACACCAAATTTTGTGCATTACAGCTAAAGCAGTACTTAGAGGTATATTTATAACACTAAATTACCTACACTAGGAAAGCAGAAAGGTCTCAAGCTAAGGTTTCTTTGCTTCCACTTTAAGAAAACAGAAAAATGAGAATAAATGAAACACAAAGTAAGCCAGAAAAAAAGAAAAGTCAGAGTGGAGATTAATGAAATAAAAAACAGGAAAACCACAGAGAAAAATCAGTGTAATAAAAATCTGTTTCTTTAAGAAGACCAATATGATTGATAAATCTCTAGCCAGCTGAAGAGGAAAAAAAAAGAAATTAACAAATTAGGACTCAGCAGAGTGACATGACTACAGATTATACATATATTAAAAAGATAATAAGGAAATATTATGAACACCTTCATGCCAATAAATTTGACAATGTAGGTGAAATGGACAAATTAATGGAAAAACTCAGAATATCAAAGCTTCTGCAAAAGAAAAAAAGAGATAATTTGAATAGCCCTCTATATATACTGTAGAAATTAAATTTGTAGTTAAAAGCCTTTCCATTAAATACATGGAATACTTTCCAATTATATATTAATATAAATGAATAACTCCAGGACAAGATGTCTTCACTGGTGAATTCCACCAAACACTTAAAGAGCAAACGATACCAACTCTATTCAATACAAAACTCTCGCAGAAAGTTGCCTTCCTAGCACAGTCTTTGAGACACTGCCCTAATATCAAAACCAGAAAAAGATACTCCAGGAAAAGAAATTTTCAGGCCAATATCCCAAATCAACACACATACAAAAATCTTAAATAAAATTTCAGTGAATCAGATCCAACAATATATAAAAAAGATAATATATTATGACCAAATGAGGTTTATTCATGAATGCAGTGATGAGTAAATGATGGTTTAACATATGAAGTTCAACCCACGTAATTCACCATATGAGCAGATTAAGAAAAAACACATAATCATCTCAATAGAAACAAACAAAAAAATTTGACAAAATCCAGTATCAATACTTGATTAAAGGAAAAAAATAAAAATAGGACTTCTCAGCCAACTAGGAACAACAGTCAACATTTATTAAAAAACCCACAACTGGGGACTTCACTGGCAGTCCAGTGGTTAAGACTCCATCCTTCCAATGCAGGGGGCGTGGGTTTGAGCCCTGGTTGGGGAACTAAGATCCCAGGTGCCGCGCGGCACAGCCAAAACAACCCACAGCTAACATATTTTATGGTGAAGGAGTGAACACTTTCCCCCTAAGATCAGGAATGAGGCAAGGATGTCTGCTTATACAATTTCTATTCAACATTGCACTGATAATTCTAGCCATTGTAATAAGGCAATATAAGACAGGGCAAAAAAAAAGATACCCATACAGGAAAGGAAGAAGTAAATAGTAAATGAAAGGTAACATGATCCAGTATGTAGAAAATCTTAGATATTGTACAAAAAAAAAAAAGTCAACTAGAACTAATAAGTTTAGCAGTGTGTGTTGCAGTATAAAAGAGCAATGTTTGAAAATTTTATTTCTAGAAACAGTTGAATAAAACAAATTATCATAGTATCAAAAATATGTAATAATTAGGGATACATTTGACAAAAGATATGTAAGAGCTACACACTGAAAACTACAAAACAATGCTAATAGAAATTAAAGGAGACCGAAATACATGCGTCAATACACGATCTTCATGGGTTGGAAAACTCAATATTGTAAAAATGTCAATTCTCCCCAAACTAATCTACAAATTCAGTCCAACCCCAATTTATAAGCTGCTTTATACTAAAATTATGTGCTGTGCATCAGACATAATACTTCCATCTTAGCTTGGACTGCTATAACAAACCACCACAGACTAGGGGACTTAAATAACAGACTTTTATCTCTCACAGTTCTGGAGTCTGGGTAGTCCAAGATCAAGGTGCCAAAAGTTGCGGTTTGGGGTGAGAGCCCTCTTCCTGGCTTGCAGAAAGCTGCCTTCTAGCTGTATCCTCATGGAAGGAGAGATAAAGCTCTGATGTCTCTTCCTCTACTTATAAGGACATTAATCCCATTCTGGGGGCTCCATCCTCAGGACTTCATCTAAGTCTAATTACTTCCAAAGTCCCCACCTCCTTGGTGGTCAGGGCTTCAGCATATGAATTTTGGAGAGACACAAATGTTCATAGAGAGCAATAATAAAGCTAAGATATGAATAGAAAACTGGAAGAAATTATACTTATGATAAAATTGCAGCAGGAGTTAAGAAGAAAGAGGAATTGTTTTTGTGTTGGGGACCTCCTCTCCCCCAAGGTGGGCAAGGAAGAGGAGGAGGGAAGCCAGGATTTGCACAGATGAGTCTTAAAGACTACATATGAGATGGCTTGCACCCAGGAGGAGAAAGAGATTCCAGGCAGAGGAAATAAGGTTAGAAAATGTGAAAAGCAGGAAAAAGGAGAACTATACCAAGGAATACAGAATATATTCAATTTTCTGACCCTTGGCATGACTAAAGGAGAGAAGGTGAGAAAAAAACCTATAAAATAAAATGGAGTTAGATCACAAAGGACTTGTGTACCAGGTTATTCACTTCTAATATTCAGCTCAATTTGCCTTTCCACCATTCCTTACTGAAATACATGGACCCCATATATCAGACATGCCTTCAACATCCATGATAACAAGCTAATTCACAAGTTTCCTAACCTTCTGAACTAAACGTGTTTCATATGTATTCTATTTCAGACAATATCTTGGTTATAATCAGCTTTCATAACAAAATGTCAAACTGGAAGTTACTCTAAGCTGTAATGATAACCTCTGCCTTCTACCTCTCCACTTTCTCTGATCTAAAACACTAGCTCTTTGAGGGGTAAACACATATCCAGATCTCAGCCTTGTTCTATTTAACCAACAGCAAGCTTAGATTCAACCTGTCAGTGGAGCCTTCTTTACTGTCCTAGAAATCCATGGATACCATAGACCCAGCCTGGATAGCACAGGTCTGAGGTTAGCTATGGAAGTCATTCTGACTCAGAGCTGTGTTGCATGGCTCTGGAGACAGGCACAAATCCACACATGGGTCAGAGCAAGAGACATGCATCCAACCTACCATTAAAATAAGAAACCTAAGGTGGCAATTTATCAGGACCCAAAGAGTAGAGCTAAACTGACTGGAGAGCTGGGGAGGATGAAAGCTAGAAATGGACAGTCCAAACAGGCAAGGGGTAAATCTGTCTGGGTAAAAAAAAAAAGTGGGTTTGTGCTCACAACGAGATTTCTCTATTCCCTTCAGCCTGGTGTATGGAGGAATAGGGTGAAACATTTAAATACTCAGGAGAGAACTACACCTGCACCTCAAATACCTTACATTTATGCAAAGCTTCAGAGGGCACTCACACATATCATAATCTTATTTTATATACAGCTCTGAAAGGCTAGTGAGGCTAAAAATTGAAGCTTAGAGATATGAAGTGAATTCCACCAGTTGTTCACTTAGTAAATGGTGATGGTGGTGATAAAGTCTAGAATCTTTAATTACAGGTTCTTGGTCCACTTAATTTTTTTGAATAATCTATGTACCAATAAGTAAATACCATCTAAAATATAGTTTGAAGATTCCACTGCTAACATTCTGAACTACATAATTTTAACAAGTCCTTGAGTTTGCATTAACCCATAAGAATAAAAGTATTTTAAGAGCCTTATAATCATTAGCTATGTTAGTAAACCACTGACATAACTTTTTACATTAGTTAAAACTACTACCTTACAAATACAGGGAAATAACCCAAATAAAGTCCTATCACACACTGGATTATTATATCTGCTGTCTTTTATTAAGTAGTTTACACTGAATTATCTAAAATTTGCTGAGGATAAACTACAAGCACAAAGGCACAATAATACAAAATTCCATGATCACAGTTTCTTCGTATGCCAGGAAAAATGAGTAATGGCAGTAAAATGAACTCCCTCGGGGTTCAACAGATACATTTACTTTAAGACCAAAACATTTGGTATTAAGCATCTCAAACAATAACTGAAATCCATTAAGCAAAAATTAGCTTATCTGTGTCAGAATAAATACCAAACGGGAGTGACTGATATACTAGATACCAAATCTTCCAAAATGCTTGGCAAAGCATTATGCTGATATTCTATATTGCTTTATCTTTCAAGGTAAAACATAGCTGAGTGAAATATAAATATTTGGGGAACAGAAGTAGCAACCTAACTTAACTATATAGGAGGAAAAATGGAATTTTGATGCTATAAAAGGTCCTAAAGATTATTTTAGTTTAATTCCTCCATTGCTCCAGAGAGCAAATTACAACCTAGCAATTAAGAGGCCATCTAGGAAAGTGCCATCCAAAGGAAATATAATGAAAGCCATAAATGTGAGCCACATAAGGAAACTTAAATTTTCTAGTTGTCACATTAAAAAAGCAGATGAAACTAATTTAATTTTTATTTAAATCTAATATATCCCAAATATTATCATTTCAACATACTATCAACATAATAACATATAATCAATGTAATAAGCTATTAATGAGATATTTTGAATTTTTTTTCCTTGCTAAGTTTTTAAAATCTTGTATGTAATTTACTCTTATAATACATATGTACTAGCCGTATTTCAATACTCAAAAGCCACATGTGGCCAGTGGTCACTGTAAGGAAGAACAGTTTTAAAACCACCAAGTATTGCAATGAAGCTAGAATGAGCACTCTGAAATTCTGATACTGAGCAGAGAACTTATCCAGATTCACCACGCCATTTCCCAGCCTAATAAATCACTGTGACTTCTCTGATAAAAGGAGTCCAGGTAAACTCAATTATTTCCCAGGTTGAGTTAATTCTAATTGGCTTTAAATGTTTTTAATCAAAACACATGTTACACTCAACAGTTTTCTGTAATATAGGATGAGTAATTGTTAAAAATCTAAGAATGACTTTTCCAATAGAGACATTCCCTTTAAGGCATAATCAAGGGAATCCATTTTCTATATTACCTATATCAATAGATAATGGAAAAGCCATCAAAGCTTTATTCCAATTTATATCACTGAGGTGGCAAACATCCATTTATCATTAATATCAAAAAGACATTTATTTTCTAATCATTTCTTTCAAATACAGATATGTAATTTTACTGAGCATTAAACTTTTCCAAATTGATTTATTTTCCAGTTACATAATAATCTACCCACCCTTTTGTCTGACATTAATGTATACCTATTTTAATAGCAAATATGTGCTACTCTTTTACCTAAGTCGTTATTAAAGAACAGTTACAAAATAGCCACTCTCATATTTATTTGCATATTAGACAATGTTTTATATTAGTTTACTCTTCTTAATTCTATAAAGTATTTTCTCTCTGTAAAAGCCAACATAGTTTACAAATTTAAATTTTACTAAACTTTACCTAAAATAGCTTAACCCTTGACTGGGCAGAAAAGAACTGATTGGCAAAATTTGAAATATTTTATTATTTTGCATTTACCAAAAGGTATAAGTTTTCCAAGATTAGCATTCTAATTTGCTAATGACACCTCAACAAGTCATAAAAAATTATAAAACATGAAACAAGATTTATCAACAAGAAGGGACTGTACACTTTTTAAATGTTAATGTCCTCAACTCATAGACGTTGTGTTGTTGAGATGCCTGCATCATCATCACTACTATCATCACCACCATCATCACTACTACCACCAAACTTCATACAACGCCAACACTGCATCTCACAGAAATCACTTTATGTTATTTTTTCTTTAGAAATGAGCTGAAAAATGGTTCCAGTAAAAGGATTCTTCATGTTGAATGATCAAGCCATTATTATAGCATTATGACAAAACGAACACTCATCTTGGTCTAATATTTAACTGAAGGTAAAATCAGAATATTTATGATGACTGGAAGTTTATTATATCTAATTTTTTAAGTACTAGGTTCCCAGAGTTCCTTCAATAATTTTTCTGGGATAGCCTCATCCACTACAGGGCAGACAGCAGAAGCAAGAAGTACTACAATCCTGCAGCCAGCAGAACAAAAACAACATTCACAGAAAGATAAACAAGATGAAAAGGCAGAGGGCTATGTACCAGATGAAGGAACAAGGTAAACACCCAGAAAAAAAACTAAATGAAGTGGAGCTAGGCAACCTTCCAGAAGAATTCAGAATAATGATAGTGAAGATAATCCAGGACCTCAGAAACAGAACACAGGCAAAGATGGAGAAGATGCAAGAAATGTTTAACAAAGACCTAGAAAAATTAAAGAACAAACAAACAGAGATGAACAATACAATAACTGAAATGAAAACTACACTAGAAGGAATTAATAGCAGAATAACTGAGGCAGAAGAACGGATAAGTGACATGGAAGACAGAATGGTGGAATTCACTGCTGCGGAACAGACTACAGAAAAAAGAATGAAAAGAAATGAAGACAGACTAAGAGATCTCTGGGACAACATTAAGCACAACAACATTTGCATTATATGGGTCCCAGAAGGAGAAGAAAGAGAGAAAGGACCAGAGAAAATATTTGAAGAGATTATAGTCGAAAATTTCCCTAACATGGGAAAGGAAATAGCCACCCAAGTCCAGGAAGCGCAGAAAGTCCCAAACAGGATAAACCTAAGGAGAAACACGCCGAGATACAGAGAAATCAAACTGGCAAAAATTAAAGACAAAGAAAAATTATTGAAAGCAGCAAGGGAAAAATGACAAATAACATATAAGGGAACTTCCATAAGGTTAACAGCTGATTTCTCAGCAGAAACTCTACAAGCCAGAAGGGAGTGGCATGATATACCTAAACTGATGAAAGGGAAGAAACTAAAACCAAGATTACTCTACCCAGCAAGCATCTCATTCAGATTCCATGGAGAAATCAAAAGCTTTACAGATAAGCAAAAGCTAAGAGAATTCAGCACCACCAAACCAGCTCTACAACAAATGCTAAAGGAACTTCTCTAAGTGGGAAACACAAGAGAAGAAAAGGACCTACAAAAACAAACCAAAAACAATAAAGAAAATGGTCATAGGAACATACATATCGATAATTACCTTAAATGTGAATGGATTAAATGCTCCAACCAAAAGACACAGGCTTGCTGAATAGATACACAAAAAAGACCCAAATATATGCTACCTACAACAGACCCACTTCAGACCTAGAAACACATACAGACTGAAAGTGAGGGGGTGGAAAAAGATATTCCATGAAAATGGAAATCAAAAGAAAGCTGGAGTAGCAATACTCATAGCAGATAAAATAGACTTTAAAATAAAGAATGTTACAATACACAAGGAAGGACACTACATAATGATCAAGGGATCAATCCAAGAAGAAGATATAACAATTAAAAATATATATGCAGGGCTTCCCTGGTGGCACAGTGGTTGAGAGTCTGCCTGCTGATACAGGGGACATGGGTTTGTGCCCCGGCCTGGGAAGTTCCCACATGCCGCGGAGCAGCTGGGCCCGTGAGCCATGGCTGCTGAGCCTGCGCGTCCAGAGCCTGTTGCTCTGCAGCGGGAGAGGCCACAACAGTGAGAGGCCCGCATACTGCAAAAAAAAAAAAAAAAGAATATATATATATATATGCACCCAACATAGGAGCACCTCAATACATAAGGCACCTGCTAACTGCTCTAAAAGAGGAAATCGACAGTAACACAATAATAGTGGGGGACTTTAAAACCTCACTTACACCAATGGACAGATCGTCCAAACAGAAAATTAATAAGGAAACACAAGCTTTAAATGACACAATAGACCAGATAGATTTAATTGATACTTATAGGACATTCCATTCCAAAACAGCAGATTACACTTTCTTCTCAAGTGTGCACGGCACATTCTCCAGGATAGAACACATCTTGGTCACAAATCAAGCCTCAGTAAATATAAGAAAACTGAAATCGTATCAAGCATCTTTTCTGACCACAACGCTGTGAGATTAGAGATTACAGACCAATATCACTCATGAATATAGATGCAAAAATCCTCAACAACATACAAGCAAACGGAATCCAACAGGACATTAAAAGGATCACACACCATGATCAAGTGGGATTTATCCCAGAGATGCAAGGATTCTTCAATATATGCAAATTAAACAATGTGATACACCATGTTAACAAACTGAAGAATACAAACCATATGATCATCTCAATAGATGCAGAAAAGGCTTCTGACAAAATTCAGCACCCGTTTATGATAAAAAACTCTCCAGAAAGTGGGCATAGAGGGAACCTACTTCAACATAATAAAGGCCATATATGACAAACCCACAGCAAATCTCATTCTCAATGGTGAAAAACTGAAAGCATTTCCTCTAAGATCAGGAACAAGACAAGGATGTCCACTCTCACCCCTATTATTCAGCATAGTTTTGGAAGTCCTAGCCACGGCAATCAGAGTAGAAAAAGCAATAAAAGGAATCCAAATTGGAAAAGAAGAAGTAAAACTGTCACTGTTTGCAGATGACATGATACTATACATAGAAAATCCTAAAGATGCTACCAGAAAATGACAAAAGCTAATCAATGAATTTGGTAATGTTGCAGGATACAAAATTAATGCACAGAAATCTCTTGCATTCGTATACACTAATGATGTAAAATCTGAAAGAGAACTTAAAGAAATTCTCCCCCTTACCACTGCAAAATAAAGAATAAAATACCTAGGAATAAACCTACCTAGGGAGACAAAAGACCTGTGTGCAGAAAACTATAAGACACTGATGAAAGATATTAAAGATGACATAAGCATATGGAGAGATATGCCATGTTCTTGGATTGGAAGAATCAATATTGTGAAAATGACTATACTACCCAAAGCAACCTAGAGATTCAATGCAATCCCTATCAAATTACCAATGGCATTTTTTACAGAACTAGAACAAAAAAATCTTAAGATTTGTATGGAGACACAAAAGACCCCGAATAGCCACGCAGTTTTGAGGGAAAAAAACGGAGCTGGAGGAATCATACTCCCTGATCTCAGACTATACTACAAAGTTACAGTAATCAAGACAATATGGTACTGGCACAAAAACAGAAGTATAGATCAATGGAAGAGGATAGAAAGCCCAGAGATAAACCCACACACCTATGGTCAACTAATCTATGACAAAGGAGGCAAGGGTACACAATGGAGAAAAGACAGTCTCTTCAATAAGTGGTGCTGGGAAAACTGGACAGCTATATGTAAAAGAATGAAATTAGAACACTCCCTAACACCATTCACAAAAATAAACTCAAAATAGATTAGAGACCTAAATGTAAGACCGGCCACTATAAAACTCTTAGAGGAAAACATAGGCAGAACACTCTTTGACATAAATCACAGCAAGATCTTTTTTTGATCCATCTCCTAGAGTAATGGAAATAAAAACAAAAATGAACAAATGGGACCTAATGAAACTTCAAAGCTTTTGCACAGCAAAGGAAACCATAAACAAGATGAAAAGACAACCCTTAGAATGGGAGAAAATACTTGCAAATGAATCATCGGACAAAGGATTAATCTCTAAAATATATAAACAGCTCATGCAGCTCAATATTAAAAGAACAAACAACCCAATCAAAAAATGGGCAGAAGACCTAAATAGATATTTCTCCAAAGAAGACATACAGATGGCCAAGAAGCATGTGAAAAGCTGCTCAACATCACTAATTATTAGAGAAATGCAAATCAAAACTACAAAGAGGTATCACCTCACACCAGTTAGGATGGGCATCATCAGAAAATCTACAAACAACAAATGCTGGAGAGGGTGTGGAGAAAAAGGAACCCTCTTGCATTATGGGTAGCAATGTAAATTGATACAACCACTATGGAGAACAGTATGAAGGTTCCTTAAAGAACTAAAAATAGAATTACCATATGACACAGCAATCCCACTACTGAGCATATACCCAGAGAAAACCATAATTCAAAAAGACACATGTACCCCAATGTTCATTGCAGCACTATTTACAATAACCAGGTCATGGAAGCAACCTAAATGCCCATCAACAGATGAATGGATAAAGATGTGGTACATATATACAATGGAATATTACTCAGGCATAAAAAGGAATGAAACTGGGTCATTTGTAGAGATTAGGATGGATGTAGAGACTGTCATACAGAGTGAAGTAAGTCAGAAAGGGAAAAACAAATATCGTATATTAATGCATAGACGTGGAACCTAGAAAATGGTACAGATGAACCGGTTTGCCAAGCAGAAATTGAGACACAGAAGTAGAGAAAAAACATACGGACACCAAGGGGGGAAGTGGCGGGGGTTGGGGGTTGTGGTGTGATCAATTGGGAGATTGGGATTGACATGTATTCACTGATGTGTATAAAATGGATGACTAATTAAAAAGATAATAATAATTTTTCTGATCTTAATTATATATTGTGATATCAAGTATTGATTATTATGTATTACAAGGTATAGTTCAACTTCCGCATACTAAATGATATTTTAGAGGCTCATAATAGTAAAAACTCTCCGAAAGGAATCACTTCTTGATCTACACAAATCAGTTGGAATAATCTTTCAAAATCATATAAAGTTTCAGAAAATAGTCTAATTGCACATACTTACACATGCAAGGCACATTATGTCATGCCCTAAGAAATGAAGGAAGAAGGCAGCAAGGGAAGAGGGAGAAAAGAGGAAGGAAAAAAGTGAAAAGTATTTATATTTGTACAATTTTGAAATATATAACAATTTACTTCATATATCAAGTCCAGTTATCTAAGTTTCCATTTGAGATTTTATTAGAAAGTCCAATTTCATTTTCTGTGGTGTTGATCAAATATAAAACATGTCCTATGAAAGTAAAATGACAATTTTTCTTTTAATTTAAAGAAGAGAAATATTATGGTGCTTCATTTTTACTGAGGAAAAAAAGAAAAATTACATTCCTAAGGCAGAAAACTTCTTAATGCTGAGAAGGAAGGGTTTGAATTGAAAACTACAAATTTTAATCAGATTTTAATACAGATATTTCCATCTATCTTTTCTCACAATTGACTTCCCAACCAAAAGTTTTCATAACTTCGGTGTCAAAAAAAGTTACTTAAAAAGCTCTATATTTGTCATACTTTAGTTTATATTAAAAAGTAATTTCCGGGGCTTCCCTGGTGGCGCAGTGGTTGAGAGTCTGCCTGCCGATGCAGGGGACACGGGTTCATGCCCCGGTCCGGGAGGATCCCACATGCCGCGGAGCGGCTAGGCCCGTGAGCCATGGCCGCTGAGCCTGCGTGTCCGGAGCCTGTGCTCCGCAACGGGAGAGGCCACAACAGTGAGAGGCCCGCGCACCGCAAAAAAAAAAAAAAAAAAAATGGTTAACCTGTGCTCATTATTGTATGTTAAACAGAGAAGTGTGGCATACACTTTTATAAGACTTCCACTGAATATACTTAAAATCAAAGTATAGTAGTCCCCCTCATATCCATGGGGGATCCATTCCAAGACCCCCAGTGGATACATGAAACTATGGATAGTTCCAAAGCTTATATATAACATGTTTTTTCCTATGCTTACATACCTATGATAAAGTTTAACTTATAGATTAGGCACGGTAAGAGATTAACAATAACTAATAATAAAATAGAACAACTTTAACAATATACTCTAATAAATGTTACGTGAACGTGCTCTCGCTCTCTCTCAAAATATCTTATACAAATTTAATGGCTTTTCCATCTTAACTAAGCACTTATCACACATTGTGGCCATAGCTTTTGCAGTCTGAGGTATGACAGCAAAACTAGCATAAATTTATTTTTCCTTCTTCACAATTTCACGGATATAAGATTCATTCTTACCATAGATCTTAGCAACCTCAGCAGACGATTTTTTTTTTCTTTCCTTATTAAGTTAAGAACTTTCACCTTTCACTTAAGGAAGCACTTTAAGGCTTCTCTTTGGCATATCTGAATTGCCAGCATCACTACTCTTGCGCTTTGGGGCCATTATTAGGTAAAATAAGGACTACTTGAACACAATACCTCGACAGTTGATCTGATAACCAAAAAGGCTAATAAGTGACTAATGGGCAGATATGCTGGACAAAGGGATAATTCACATCCAGGGCAGGATGGAGTAGTAAGATTTCATCATGCTACTTAGAACTGTGCACAATTTTAAATTTATGAATTGTTTATTTCTGAAATTTTTCCATTTAATATTTTTGGACTGCAGTTGATGGCAGGTAACTGAAACCATGGAAAGTGAAAATGTAGATAAGGGGGAACTACTGTGTCTGACATTAAAGAGAAAGAGCAACTGTTAACAGAAAAATTCACTTTGGTGCAATATCCCAGTGAATAACCTTATGGGAATTTATAAGTAGATTATATTAATCAATCAATCAATTGTCATCAGTCTCTTCAATAGTCATTGATATCTTCTACTGAGAAAAAAAAAAACTTTCACCTCATTAAAGGGCAACTGTAGTTTAATAGAAAGAGTTGTAAGCTTATGGATACCTAATCTTACATCTTGTCTGGGCTACTTCTTTCTAGCTGTGTTACTTTGCAAGCATTTAACAGTTCTGTCTTGTTTTCCTCTGCAAAACAGTTATTATAATATCTTCTTCACTGGAAGTTCTACTTTACAGAGTGGCTAACCAACTTGGAGAATTCATAATTCCAAAAGATATGCTTGAATGCAATGAAAATTGTTTCAGGGAAAGAGTACGATGAATTATGAAGCGATAAAAGACAAAGCTAAGAATTCACTGGGAGCATCATCATGACTCCTTATGGCTTGTCTTCTCAAGCTACCGTTGGCAAAAAGAATCCTGGAAACCGCACATTTGAATGAGGGTGGCAATTAAATGCTATATCCTTCCTCAGTAAACTGCTGTCAAATTCATTCCCCAAAGCATAAATTTGATCATATCGCTGGGGTTTCCCCATTTTCTATCCTCAACACTAGTTTTGTTCCAGACTTTCTTGGTGATCTCATCCAGGGCCGTATCCTCATGACATATCTATTTCTGGCCTTAGGCCCTCTTCCACATTTGAAATAAAGGAGACCAAGAAAAGCCACCAGGGAAAGAAGAATCTGAGGGGAAAAAAAACAGCAGAATTCAATGGAAATAAGGTTATCATCCCACAGTATTTTAGGAAACTATGAATTCAACATAGATTTTATAGGATGCTACTACGGATCGTGGCTCTACATAAAGATAGACAGATGAGAGTTTCGATTGTTAAGCCACCATTTTCTAGGAATATGTCCTTGGGTAAGTCATTCTGTTGTTTTCATGTCCTCAAATTTAGTAAAAGGATATTAAAACAATACATACCTAAGTGTTATGGTGAAAACTAAATAATAGATTGAATTGAATGCATTTAGCAAAGGGTCTGACGCATATTAGGTGTCTAGCAAAAATAAGCCGTATTAACTATGTATTAGCAGGACTTCAATAAATATGCACGTAAGTATAAGTAAATAATGTGTATTCTTTACCGTTAATAACATGCAGGTAACACAATCATTAGTGCAAGATTCATACTCCTTCACAAGTCATTTGGTATATGCAGTGTGTCTGAGCATGAATTTGTGTGTCTCTGTTTTTAAATCATTTGAAATTTATAAAGGGCAGCATTTCATATTGACTGCTGAAAAGGAACATCCCCTTATTTAGATTTCAATAAGCAAATTTACCAAAACTACAACTTTAAAAGAGAGTAAATATGTCCCAGGTAAGAGGTCAACATGGAAAAAAACACATGCACTTAAAAACTGGCTTCTACCAGTGAGAGGCCACCCACTGCCCTTGATTGTTTTCGAAGTCCATTAAAATCAGCAAAAGAAATAGATACTAAAAACTGTAAAGTTCTTTTATGTTTACTTTCTTCAAGTAAAAATGCTATCTTTGACATGTAGACTTTAAAGGGTTACATTACTAAGGATTAAACTGATCCATTAAAGGAACAGGATAGCCCTATGTTGATACTTATTTTAAAATTGTGAAATGATGAAAGCAATTTTTGTGTCCCATTTTAAACTATGAATCACAACAGAGTTAATGGAAGTTAATGTAAACAGCAATAAAATAATAAAACTGTAATTTGATAAAGCTACAGCCATCCACATTTCAATAAAAATGTATATAACACATATAGCCAAAATGATAGATGTATCATTTTACTCCTAAAGCTTTATTTAAATGACTACTTTATCTGCATTTCCATCTCAAAAAAATCACTTTAGAATATACTATTCTTTGCCTGAAAGAACTTTTTCTCCACTGATTACTAAGATGAGATGTCATACTGTTAGCTGAGAGCACTTACAATGAAAAGTTTTCATTGTAACTTGTCACCAGTTTGATGCCTTCTGTAAATCCCTCAGTGTGAGCCTTAACAACCCCTGATTCCTTTTGGACACCTCTGAAGAGAGCAGAGGGGTGGGATTACATAAAGCACCCTTTTGTGTTTCTTCCTTCCTCTTACCTGCATTCCCAATTTATAATTACTATGAAAACAAGTTTCTCCTCTAGGAAAGAACTCCTAAGGATTTCAAAAGAGAACTCCTAAAGAAATGAAGTTCCAGGTATTCTAAAACATATCAGATGGAAACTCTGAAACTGGAATGAAATGTTATTTAAATTCACTTAGCAAAAATTACCACCGTTGAGACAAGAACTACAATAAACCCAACTGCACAGGAACTACAAGTATGTGAAATAAACATTATACATGGGGATCATAGCTTCTTGAGTTTAAAATCTGTCAGACTGTACTCCAATGCATTCGCCTTGCTTTGTGCAGATTCCATCTACTTGCTTCGACTTCATTTACGTTTGACAGATGGTCACATCGCTCATGACATTTCCTGTTTAGCTCCATATTTAAAAATCAATTGCAGCAGAATGTAGACTAGCAATAGATTTTTCTCCAATAAATATCCACACCAGGGAACATCAAAAACCTTTCCTCTCAGATGGAAACGAAACATTTGTGTTTATATTAACACAATTTTAGTTCACTTCCTTTCCTTGTGCCAATTATAGTTGGTGCCAATTATAAAATGTTAAAAGCCTTGATTTTCCACAATTTCCCACACAGTTGTTTCAAAAACAACTTTATTTTTTTCAATTCTAGTCAAGTGAAACAAAGCTTTAGACAAATAATTTCTAATGATACCAGTTCTTTTTGGTTCCCTGACAATCAGAAATTTATTTGCCAATGGCTTTCTTCTCTAATAAAACGTCCTGACCTAAAATCTCAGAATTTTATGAATTTGAATTCTAGAAGTATTAATTGGACTGTGTTCATCAGTGTTAAGTAATGTGAGAAATACAATGGACTTTTTTTAATTTACCAAAGCATTTTGGCATTTTAAACCTTCTCTTAATGCAAGACTAGGCTTCCAAGAAGCATAAGCAAATGAGTACATAAATAAAGCATTTAAATCACCAAAGTTTAGGAAACAAATAGAAAATTATAAGAGATTTATATCTACATTTCCAAAGACTGGCAATATGTTAAAATATAAAACCATGGTAAAAGATTTAATAAAAATATCTCATTACATTTCTCTATTGAATACATACATAAGAAACGAGGAAATAGAGGCCATAATCAAATTACCACTTTAATAGATAAAAGTTGAACATAATGAAAAGTTGTGTTTTATTTCTAATAATAGCTTCATTTTTATCTCTTTAACAGTCACCTTAATTGAAGGATCTATCTCTATAGCTGATTCATAAAAATTTTAAAGTGTTTAGAAAAGACAAAGTCACCACAATTTCTCCAAATCATAATAATTTCCTAATAACAGGTTAAAATATTTGATGACCACTGTATTTAAATGCACTGTGACAATAAATCAGGAAAACTGATTTTTATAGCTAATTTCATGTCATTCTAGGGCTTTTAAAATGTAAAGTCTTTCCATCCCTTTGGAATAAATGGCCAGCATCACCAGTTCTCTCACTTTACAAAGAGCCAAGCTTGTGAAGTTGAGCTCAAGTGCCTAGAACAAATTAATACCAAAGACAAAAGTCAAAATCCAAACAGTTCTACATTACGAATTATCATTTTGTTCACAAGTTCAGTGTGCAGAAACGAGCGAAATGCACAATTTTTGTTTTTTATTTTATTTTGTGTTTTAAACAAAACTCTACGGGGAGTTTACTATTTACTTAACACTGTGTTAAGTAAAACGGGATAAACCAAGTCCCTCCTCAAGAAGACTTCAGTCTAAGGCAGCAAACATATAAATAGATTGCTTCCATACAATGAGGAAGTGTATGAAATATGTACAGACCTCTGTGATGGTCTCTTTATTGGTACTTAACTTTGCTCTTAAGCATGCACTAATGAATTCTTAATACCAGATTTAGAGAAAATTTTGTGGGTTTCTCTCCACTCACACACAATTTTTCCTATAAATGTGTGTGGTGGGTAGTGTGGTGTGTTTCCAGTGTTTTTTGAGATAATTTTAGGTAGCAAACATAGGTACATTTTTTTATTTTAGTAGTTATGCATTCATTTGAAAGATACTGTTTTTTCTTTTACTATAGTTATACAAATTTTCCGTTTTAAATTTAGTTTATTTAAAAAGCAAGGCAACAACAAAAAAAGCACTAAATAAATAATAATAATATAGGATTACTCAGTTATGGCAAAATTCTGAAAGTGGTTCAAGAATGACTGAAGTTTGGGAAATCCTCAGGCTGCCTCCTGAAAAATACAGAATACTTGACAAATCTGTGGGTCACCCCTGCACAAGGAGTCTTTATAGGATCAATGCCATTGTATTATAGGTAGTGCCAAAACAAAGCACTACCATTTTTATCACCAAAGTTTGATGTTAGAAAACTGATAACAATTGTCATGGAACATATTATAGTTGAGACAACTGTCCCTCTGTCTTTTTTTTTCTCCCACCACGTGAGTGTGAATTAAACAACTGAATTTAATACCAATATAGGCAGTAAGTGCTATCATAGCATGGGAATAGGAGGGTTGAAGATACGCTTTTTTTCTTTTTCTGGTAGGCACTCTTGGCACTGGGTTTTAGTAAACATAACAGACAGAGAGTCTGTTTTTATTTTTTGTTTATTATTATTTATTTATTTATTTATTTTTGGCTGAGTTGGGTCTTTGTTGCTGCACACAGGCTTTCTCTAGTTGCGGCGAGCAGGGGCTACTCTTTGTTGTGGTGCGCAGGCTTCTCATTGTGGTGGCTTCTCTTGTTGCAGAGCAAGGGCTCTAGGTGTGTGGGCTTCAGTAGTTGTGGCTCGCGGGCTCTAGAGCACAGGCTCAGTAGTTGTGGTACATGGGCTTAGCTGTTCCATGGCATGTGGGATCTTCCCGGACCAGGGCTTGAACCTGTGGTCCCTGCATTGGCAGGCGGATTCTTAACCACTGCACCACCAGGGAAGTCCCGAGAGTCTGTTTTTAGATCAAGGGAGAAGCACACCGTTCTTCATGCAACACATTTATATAGAAAACGCCACCTGTACTACTACTCCTTACTACTACTACTATCTTCCTTCTTACAATGTACATTGCTGTGCTGTAAATGATAAATGCTAGTGAAAAATTCTGCCCAGTATACTTGGCTTCATTCCACAAAGGCTTTTCTGCCAACAACTATTATGATACTGTGATTTATTATAAGAAATATATATTTGGTTCTTCATCCCTATTTCTGGCACAAAGCTCCCTAAACCCTTGGAATTCCCTAAGTGTGGAGAGTGATAAAGGTGTCTTTGTTACGTTAATGAGATGACTTTCGAAAGCACCTAAGGATGGAGGCCAGTTGCCAAAAAAGCCAAACAGGTGATTAGAGGGTTAGAACTTTCAGTCCCTCAGTCCTACCCCTGACCTCCAAGGAGGGGTCAGGGACTAGAGGTTGAATCAATTGCCAATGGCTAATGATTTAATCATGCATGCCTATGTAATGAAACCTCCATAAAACCCAAAAGGATGAGGTTCAGAGAACTCCCAGGTTGGTGAACAAATGAAAATTGAGGACAGTGCTCCACCTTGAGAGGGCATGGAAGCCCTTTCCCCACACCATGCCCTGTACATCTTTTCCATCTGGTTGTTCCTGAGTTATATAACTTTATAATAAACCAGTAATCTAGAAAGTAAAATGTTTCTCTGAGTTCTGTGAGTCACTCTCACAAATTAATTGAACCTGAGGAGGAGGTCCTGGGACCCTCTGATTTATAGCCAGTCAGTCAGAAGTACAGGTAACAACCTGGGTTTTCGAATGGTGTCTGAAGTCCAAGGAGTAGGTTGTGGGAATCCCCGACTTTGAGCTAGTTGGGCGGAAGCACAGATAACAACAACTTGGCCTTGCGATTGGCATCTGAAGTGGGGGTTGGGGGGAGGGCAGTCCTGTGGAACTGAATCCTTAACCTGTGGAATCTAATGATATCTCATGGTAGACAGTGTCAGAACTGAACTGAATTGAGTTGAATTCTCAGATGCCCTGCTGGTGTCTGAGAATTGCTTGGTTGTATGTGTGGGAAAGCCCCTTCCCACACATTGGAATTGCGTCCAGAAACCTTTTCAACTATTCTTTAATAACAATTGAAAAAACAATGATATTAAACACTGAACTTTATAAGAACTACTCCAACAGAGGACTTATCATACTTTTATTGGGAATTTTTTTTCTTCATATATCTCAAAAATCAAAATCCAGGTCAACAATCATTCTTTTGAAACCTTTGGCATCAAATATGTTTCAGAATTCAGAATCTCTTCAGTTTTTTTTTTTTTTTTTTGCGGTATGCGAGCCTCTCACTGTCGTGGCCTCTCCCATTGCGGAGCACAGGCTCCGGATGCACAGGCTCAGTGGCCATGGCTCACGGGCCCAGCTGCTCTGCGACATGTGGGATCTTCCCAGACCGGGGCACGAACCTGCGTCCCCTGCATCGGCAGGTGGACTCTCAATCACTGCGCCACCAGGGAAGCCCTCTTCAGTTTTTAAAAGGAAATATAGTTTACATACCAAATATAACATCCCTGTGAGATCTCAGCCAGTACCCTCTTATCAAACATATTAATATTTCTGTTGTAAAAGATAGGAATAATCATATTAGGTAAGATTTTTAAAAAGACTAAATACCTCAAGTCAATCTAGCTCAGTCTTTGCTTCTAAAAAGTTCTGGTCAGGACATGTTTTGGTCTTGGATTATAGAATTGTAGATAAGAGAATATAGATTTATAGTAGTAGACATATAAATCAGGAGATGAACACGCTTGTAAGAAATCTTTTTAAGGTGCTGTGTTAGGCACTGTACGAATACAATCTAAAAGAGAAAAGGCAGGCCAAAACATATCAACACTGAAGGCCAGTAGCACAAAAGCATAATATAAAACTTACTACAAAGCTACAATAATCAAAAGAGTGTGGTACTGGCATAAGGATAGATATGTAGACCAGTGGAATAGAATTGAGGGTCCAGAGTTAAACCCAAACATCTATGGTTAATTGATTTTGGACAGGGTGTCAAGACAATTCAACAAGGAATGAACAGTTTCTTCAAGGAATGGTGCTGGCACAACTGGAATTCCACATGGAAAAGAATGAAGTTGGACTCTCACTTCACACCATATATAAACATTAACTAAACAATGTATCAAAAACCTAAATATATGAGTGAGCTAAAACTATAAAACTCTTAGAAACAAACATAGGGTAAATCTTCCTGACCTCAGATTCGGCAATAAATTCTTAAATATGACCCCAAAAGCACAAGCAAGCAATGAAAAAAAAAAAAAGAGAAAGTGAACATCATCAAAATTAAAGAATAGGGCTTCCCTGGTGGCACAGTGGTTGAGAGTCCGCCTGCCGATGCAGGGGACACGGGTTCATGCCCCGGTCTGGGAAGATCCCACATGCCGCAGAGCAGCTGAACCTGTGAGCCATGGCTGCTGAGCCTGCGTGTCCAGAGCCTGTGCTCCGCAACGGGAGAAGCCACAACAGTGAGAGGCCCACGTACCACAAAAAAAAATAATAAAATTTAAAAAAAAAAAAAGAATATTTGTGCATCAAAAGACATATTTTTTTTAATTTATTTATTATTTTATTTATTATTATTTTTTTGGCTGTGTTGGGTCTTCATTTCTGTGCGAGGGCTTTCTCTAGTTGTGGTGCACGGGCCTCTCACTATCGCGGCCTCTCCCGTTGCGGAGCACAGGCTCCAGACGCACAGGCTCAGTAGTTGTGGCTCATGGGCCCAGTTGCTCCGCAGCATGTGGGATCCTCCCAGACCAGGGCTCGAACCCGTGTCCCCTGCATTGGCAGGCGGATTCTCAACCACTGCGTCACCAGGGAAGCCCAAAAGACATATTTAAGAGAATGAAAAGACAACCTACATATTGGGAAAGAAATGCAAATCATATGTCAGGTAAGTGTAAAATATCCATAATATATAAAGAACTCCACCCAACTAAAAAGTGAGCAAAGGACTTGAATAGACATTTCTCCAAAAAAGGTATACAAATGTTCATAAGCACATGAAAGGATATTCAACATCATTAGTCATTAGGGAAATACAAATGAAAACCACATTGAGTTACTACTTCACACTTATTAGGATGGCTAAAATTTTACAAATGAAAACAATAACAACAAATGTTGGTGACGATGTGGAGAAACCAGAACACCCATACACTGCTGGTAAGAATGTCAATGCTGCAGCCACTATGAAAAACAATTTGGCAATTCCTCAAAAAGCTAAAAATAGAAGTAGCATATAACCCAGCAATTCTACACCTAGGTATACATCATTAAGGGCATTATACTAAGTTAAAGAAAAAGATAGGGCTTCCCTGGTGGCACAGTGGTTGAGAGTCTGCCTGCCGATGCAGGGGACGCGGGTTCATGCCCCGGTCTGGGAAGACCCCACATGCCGCAGAGCAGCTGGACCCGTGAGCCATGGCTGCTGAGCCTGTGCGTCCGGAACCTGTGCTCCGCAACGGGAGAGGCCACAACAGTGAGATGCCCGCGTACCGCAAAAAAAAAAAAAAAAAAGAAAGAAAGAAAGAAAAAGATAAATACTTTATGACTGCCCTTATATATGAAATCTAAAAAAATAAACTAATTGTGACAGAGAACAGATTGTTGGTTGTTATAAGTGGTGGGGGGGTAGATGAAGGTGGTCAAAATGTACAAACTTCCATTTATAAGGTAAATATTTCTGGGGATATAATGTACAGCATACTGACTATAGTTAGCAACACTGTATTGTATATTTGAAAGTTGCTAAGACAATAGATCTTGAAAGTTCTCATCACAAGAAGAAGAAAATTGTAACTATGTGAGGTGATGGACATTAACTAAATTTATTGTGGTAATCATTTCATGATATATACATATATTAAATAATTACGTTTTGCACATTAAACTAATACAATGTTGTATGTAATTGATCTCGATGTAACTGGAAAAATGGTTAAAAGGCTAATATTTGTAATATTTTACAACTTTAAAAAATTAATAATGAATACCTATCGAATTATACACCTAAATGGGTGAATTGTATGGTATGTGAATTAATCTCAATAAAACTACTAAAAATTATGTCAACTTTAATAAATGCCTAAAATAAATGCCAACTAATAACACATAAGATGTGAACATCTGCAGCGTGCTGTATGAATGAAGAGCACAGATTCTGAAGCCAATCTTCCAGGATTTGAATTGTGGTCACTGCTTCTTGGTCACAAGACCCTGGTAAGTTATTTAATCTCTTTAGGCCTTGATTTCTTCTTTTCTAAAATAAGAGCGGTAGTAACTTCTTCATAGAATGCTATGAGGATTAAAAGAGTTAATATTTCTAAAGTGCTTCAATGAGTAGCTGACACACAGGAAGCATTAATGCTGGTCATTAGTAGTTGTAAAAGTGCTTGGAGAGAAGCACATCTGGAATTTTAGACAGAGTGGATTCGGAGAGAGTCAACCTACTTCTAACCCACTGAAGAACAACCACCTGATTTATGAAAGACATGGGAGTGTCAAGAGCTTCTTAAAAGACACTTGTATGTAAAATGGAGCAAACATGAAAAATGACAACTGTGGGGAAACCTTTTCATCTCTGAACACAGATGAACAGAAAAGAAGACACTGACCAAATTTGCCTAAAAAGAGAAGAAATGACATGCTGAGACAAAGGAGATAAAGTAGTTAAGGGAGAATTAATAAAAGCTCTGAATCAGAGAAAAAGGAGCTTAGTACTACCCTGCTAGGTGATTCTGATGGTGAACTAAATATCTAGGGCCTCACAAATCACCAAATAAACCACACAAGAATGAGCTGGGATACTTAATTACTGCCAGATATGTACTTAACAAATACAACATTATTTTATTATCCACTGCTGCAGGTCAGAGCCTCCAGACATGGACTTTGAGATAAAGGTTAATCAGAGAGTGTGCTTGGGAGTAAAGGAAGGGAGATTAGGCAGAGAGAAATATTGGGCTGTGAAACTGCAACAGAGGACTCAGCCAATCCCATCGGAGCTCTGGAGCTGGGATGGCCCTTCAGTTATCCTGATCCAAGGCAAGGATTGCTTGTGTAATCCCTGCATTGACCTATCATTTTATGCCAGGTGTAAGTAGAGCAGGATGTGTAGTCTTAACTGAGGCAGCTCCCATTAACTGAGGACACTTGACAGAGAGGGTATGGGAGCCATCACAGCCTGGATTCCTTGCAGTCAGGAATGAGTGCCCCACCCTGGAGGGGATCTGTGCTGTGCAACTTAGCACTCACCACATCAGTGGGTCCTATGTTGTATAAATAGTTCCCAGAGAAGCGGTAGCAGCGTGGCCAGGAAACCTGTTAGAAATGCAAATTCTCAGGCCCCTTGCCAGGGCTACTGAATAGGAAATTCTGGAGGTAGGGCCCAGCAATCTGTGTTTCAACAAGACCTCCAGGTCATTCTGATGTCTGCTAAGTTTGAGAACCACTGCTACATACACTATGTAAAACATGAAATGCACACAAAATTTTTTCACTGCACGAATAGTTGTCATAAAGCCTGCATTTTGTGAATGCATATCATGGACTGATATTCAATACTACTGGAATATAAGAAAATTCAATCACTTAGAGTCCTGATTTTTGGGTCAGTCACAGAGCTGTTGGTTTATAGATTTGAAGATAATTACTAAGCTGTAGCAATATCTGATATGGCACTTAATATGTGACACAGATCAATGGAAAAGTGAGTTAATAAAAAACAATAAAGGAACTTCCCTGGTGGCACAGTGGTTAAGAATCCGCCTGCCAATGCAGGGGACACGAGTTCGTGCCCCAGTCCGGGAAGATCCCACATGCTGCAGAGCGGCTGGGCCCGTGAGCCATGGCCGCTGAGCCTGCGCGTCCGGAGCCTGTGCTCCGCAACGGGAGAGGCCACAACAGTGAGAGGCCCGCACACCACAAAAATAATAATAATAATAATAATGTATACTGAGTAAAACAATATAACAAGAGGTGGAGGACTCCAGCCAAACCCAACTTGGTTGACATTTGACTCTCTTCTTGGGTTTCGAAGAAGATCCTTAGGTGAAAATAACAGGATGAGCTCAGAAAGGAGGGCGGGAATGGCCTTAAAGCAACTTATCTTTTCTAAAGAAGTGGTCTTTGTAGCCAAGAGGGATGCATGGAGTTGAAAAAGGCCAAGGAAAATCTCCAAGTCTGCATTAACTCCGTGTGATAGACAGCAATGAGACAAATTCCAAACAGTGACAGGAAAGGTGGTGAAAATATTCTTCTGCATGGATATCATCACTCCAAGTATTCAGTGAGACACAGGAGCCATGGTATGGTCTGCAACTCATTAGAACATTCCAGGAAATCTTCTGAGAAAACGATAAATGAAATACTGAATGCCCCACACAAATAGTTTGAAATTTTGATGGTGTTTTCCTCGAGCCTGGTACAAGCAGCCTTAGCAATCTGAATAAATGCTAATCTTACATTACTACATTGGTCTCCACTTTTCAAAGCCCTTTTACATACATCTGTAATTTGATGCTTGGAAGTACTCTTTGACATTGGCCAGTGTTGTTGTATCTGCATTCTTTATGTAAAGAAATGGGCCTGAAATGGCTGAGTGACTTGCTCAGGGTCCCATAGCAAGCTAATTGGAGAGAGGGATATTTATTCTTCTCACTTACTGTTATCCTTTACTGCAGTCTCTTATGTACCAGCGACTAGGCTAGAAGTTATGCCAATATTTTATAAAATCTTCACAAAGCCCAAGGAAACAGACACAGAGAGGTTAGGTAATTTGCCCAACATCACACAGCTATTAAATAGCAGAGCCAGAGCCCAGGGAAGTCTGACTCCAAAGCATGCACCCCTTCAACTATACTATTTCCACTGGTCTTGGGTGGGCCTGAGCATTATGCTCAGGTGATTTTAATGTGCACTGAGGATGGGTAACTGCTGCTAAGCTACTACAGTAGCAAAACATGTACAATTTTGGCCAGGACACTAGCAAGAGTATAAATGTATAACTGACAAAATTAAAATAAATAAAAAGGCATAGAAGTGAAGAAGAAATGAGTTACTTTAAGAAAGAAGAGTAAAGAAAATGTAGTACCCAAAATTCCACACGTTTTTGATAAATAAATATTAAGATACGAAGTACTAGTTGATTTACCCATCTTAAAAACATGAGTAGCAGGAGCAAGAAACCTAAATGCAAGGCACACATCAACTTGTATAGGAAAAGAATGGTATTTCAAACTCTGAAAGTCAGAACTCAATTTCATATTTTATTTGACGCCAGTAATTTTGTACATTTAGAATAAATCATTTTTCTTGCATTTCAGGATGCTTCCCATGTGCATAAATAAACAGCTTTATATAAAACCAGTGTTTCAGTGGTGTGACTTCTTGGAAAGGTAGTTAAATATTGATCTGCCATTCTCCTGGCATAATGATCAAACAGAATAGTCCATCAATTTGTTGAACCAGTGTCCCTAAGTGCTGCCAAACAGGTCAGCAGCTAATGTCTTTGCTGAGTAGTTGGTTTTCATGATATCTACAAAAAAACGACTTTCATGAATTGAAAGCAAAGCAGGAGACAATCCATTCATTCACAAGAAAGCTAGCTTGTCATTTGAAACTACAAGCAACTGAACTACCAGCTCTTCTCAGACACCAAGACTTATTTCCTCCTCCCAGCTGTCAATCTCCGTTTCACCAAGAAAAGCCCCAACCCCCCTCTACTTTGCTATTAAATTCCATATTAACACCTCCCAGCTGCCAAACCTCCTAGCCTTCTCCTTTGTCTACCTTTATAGTATGTGATCAAGAGCAAATGCTCCAGCAAGCTTAAAATCTTACAGCTGCACAAAATACACATTGGAAACAAAACCTTATGAAGCAGGACATCCTTTAATGTTTAATTTAACTTAAGCCTGTTGCTTAAACATATTTCTGTCTACTGGCTGCTAAATTCCATGTTGTTAGAAGTTAAAAAAAAGTATTCTATAGTATAATTCACATCTGTAAGTCACAATCCGGTGACTTTTTTTAATTCAGTTAAATATATTTTAATAATAATTTTAATCTCATCTCACTTAATATTTTGCTTCATCATCTTTTAAGTATATTTCTGTGATTTTTTGACCCAAAATTATTATTTACAGAGTATTTCTTATTTATAAGGAAAACCAACATTGAATTTTTCTAGAAGTAGTATTTGCTTTAATAGCTTTCTTTTTCCTCTTCCATTCTGAGTCACAATGAAGGAAAATTTCTTTGTAGGACCGAAAAAAATTGAATATAGAACCTCAAGATCTGAAAATAGAGACTTTGAAGCCATAAGACAAAGTTTGGGTTTAAAACACAGACGGAGAATTTACCTGATCTCTAGTGTGAGAAGGGTTTCCAAAACATGCTTTTCTAAATAAATATAACTGTTTTAAATGCATACTTCCCAAATCAGAAGAAAAGATACCCAAGTTATTCACACAAAAAAGCATATACTCCTAATCAGGGAGCCTGTGTTTTCTATCCATCTTCACGGTTAATCACAAATTAATAGGGAGGTGAGGATACCTATTCTTATAAATAGATGGAAGATCAATTAGATTGATGACAGACGGACAGAAAAGACACAGAAATTGTACAGAAAAGTGTAATTTGAGCTATTTCACATATTTTAGTTTTCAATCTCCATCTGATAATAGAAATCTAATAAGTCAACTATTATTGCCATCTCCACAGCCTCTTACTGTGAGTTCTTATAGAGGACGCCTTTCTATCAGATGTCTCCAAAGATCTTCTTACTAGCAAGACTGAAGAATGCCTTTGTCATATCAAATATGCTCAGCTGTTTACCGCATGGTGAAGTAGTGTTAGAACCATTTAAAGATGTGTCTGACATCATTAATCTATTTGACCTCTGACCTGCAGATCTAAACTGTAACTATGGTGACCAAAGCTTGACCTTACAATGCTGAGAAACTTTAAAGCTCTGCAGTATTTTGGGTCACATTGTTAAGTTAGACAAAGGGGTAAAGAAGTAATGTGACAGTTTCCTGGGAATTAAGGTCAGCAGGTCAATTGTGCTGAAGCTTTTTGTGATAAGGAAACTAGTTAAATTTTTTGATCTGTTAGAATTTTTAGAATAGTACTTTGTTAGAAGTTGTAAAAAGTACAAAGAAATCAATTTATTAAACTCTAAGGAAGTTGGAAAAGTAAAGTTAGTGTTGAACATTCAATAATACAACATTCCTTATAGCAGTTTATACATGTAACACGATATACCTACCATTTTCACCATCTACACAATCACAAATAAGTAATTTCATCTGCAGATTCCTGCTCCAACTATAAGTTACTCAAAATGATAAAATGATCATTTTTTTTAACACAGGGATATTGTTGCAAACAGATTTACAGTCATTTACTTTAATATCTATTAAATAAAGACTACCTACACATACAATATTTATTTGCATCAGTTTATTCTCTGAGGAAAGCCTATAGTAAACGAAAACAATGAGCATGTATGTGAATGTAGAGCTAGTGTAGCACCATATAATGGGGACCACTACTCCTAATGTGAGTGCCTCCTGTATCTAGGTGTGCTCTTGCTGCATAATTAAAGCAGGATTTCACATACAAACTGTGAACCTCTGTTTTCAAGACTTCCTCATTATGCCTATAATGGGCTAGATTAACCTTTTCTACAAAAAGGCACATCCTGAGGCATTGCTTTACGGATATTTACCCTGAAACCCTGATCATTTCTATGGTAATCACTGGAAGCAAATTAGTGTGTGTGTGTGTGTATGTATATGTGTATATATATATATGAAGCAGCAGAGGTGGGGCTCTGCAGAAAAACAGTAAACAAGGGTATTTTCCACATAAGCAAAGCAAATTCAAATGGCCCCTACCTAACTCAATTTTAAAACACACATCCGAAACAAATACTACAGACAATTCATATCTGCCATTATTTTTGTAAATAATAAAATCTATTTTGCTCTAAAGAATCTGGAAGAAGGTATCATAATTCAAATGTATTTCAGCTCATATATATAAATAGGAGAGAAACAGACTCACACACTCACACACTCACACACACACACACACACACACACACACTCACACAACAATTTTTACCAGATACATAATCACATGGAAAACACACTAAATATAATATTTCTTTTGTGTTTTTCACTTGGAAGTTTGGAGTCTAAGAAAGTAGGACTGCTGAAAGAGGAGACACCACTTGAAGCTTTATTTCCTTCACCTACATATCCCAAAGGGCATGCCAGTGATTTTTCTCCCATGTGTCCCTTTCAGATTTTAGAAGGTCTGAAGGAGCCTTTGGAATGGCAAAAGATTTGAAGACTTAAAAAAGAAAATCCAAGTGTGAGTCACTATAAATGAATTTTGACAGTATGCCCCAGGGAAGAGAATCCTTCTAAACAAACCACACTGGAACACACAGTTATAATGTCATGGTAGAATCAGGTATGACCAGTGAAGAATATACAGCAAACAGAACCAATGAAATCTTTCGATTACATTTTTTTCTGCCTGGCTCTGGACTAGGAAGAAAATAAATCCTAGGTTCAAAACTTTTTAAAGCATTAACTAGATACCCATGTGTAGAAATAACCTCATAGAACCCTCCAGAAACGGGAATATATTATCAGAAGGCTGGAAGTCTACCGTAAATAAGAAATAAAGGGGCAGGGGAGACAGGAAGGCTGGGAGCTATGAGTAATGCTGGGAGAGACTGAATCAAAAAGCAAAGAAACAATTTAATATACGTCCTTTCTCTAATACATTACGTTTTAAAATCTGATCACTTTTAACCAAGAGTGGCTAAAAATCTGCCACTAAAAAAGATACAAGGCCCAAATGGTTTTACATGGACATTTATATAAAATGTTATATAAATCATACTTATATTGTATTGTTATTATAATATACTCATTACCTGGACATAATTTGCTAATATATTATTTAGGATATCTGCATTAATGTTCTTAATTAAGACTGGCCAATAGTTTTCACTTATATCTGTGCTATCTTTAGTTTCATTTCGGTTTTTGCTAACTCTGAAAAGCTGGTACGTATTGAATTTAATTATATTATTAGCAGAAATAAAACATATCAATCCAGTGAATTAAGAAGAGACATTGGGAAAACAGACAGAAAAACTAGGAAAATGTGGAGCGCTTGTATTGCTGAAATGCTAAATGTGAGGTGAGCCAAGAATCTGATTGGAATCCCACTTTCGGGAGTAGAGGATTCTACTCAGACCCAACTATGCAGCACACACCTAACCACTCCTGATTGTCCCATTTCAATTCCTAAAGTGTTAAAACAATACAAAAAGACTCAAGCAAATGAAATATATAGTTATTACAGGTTAGCACCATCTTCTGGGAAGTTCAGTGGAGGTAACTGGGACATAGGATAAGACTATGAAGAGAGTGGTCTTGATCTGTAAATAAAAGGGAATTATTGAGTGTTCAATTTCTAGAATTTGAGAATTGCAAACTTGTTTTCTTTTCCACTGTCTTGAATAATCAGTATAAATCCACCCAAGGGGATTAGAATAGATAAAAATATGAACAACTACTTCTTCAGTTTCTTCTATGGTTATTGATCTACTTAGGTTTCTAAATCTCTTGAATCAAATTTTGTAATTTATCTTTTCTTAGAAAATAATACATTTCATCCACATTCATAAATGCATGCCATAACCTTCTTTTATTATTTTCTTAATCTCTGAAACTATATTCATGTTCTCTTTCTCAACCTTAATTCATGTTTTTTGCTTTTTTTACTCAGATTTGCCAAAGTTTGTAGGTTTTCTCAGTTTTTTAATCACCTGCTTAGTTTGACTGTTTCTGCTTTAACTTTTATCAGGTTCTTTCCTCCTACTTTCTTTATGCTTATGTTGTTCTATCTCCTGGTTCTTTTTTTCTATTCTTGCTTTGTAATAAATGCATTTGAGATTATAAATTTTCCTCTGCTTACTGCTTTGGCTATATTAATAGGTTTTGATACATCATAATCCATATTTTGCTTATTCTAAATATTTTGTGATTTCCATTTTAATTTCCTCATTAATGAATATAATAAGAGCATTTTATATTTTTAAAGTTTCCAAGTAGAGAGAAAAATTTACTCATACTTTTATTATTATAAAATTAATATACTACCATTAAAGAATGAAGCTATGTGAGATTCCCTTGCAGCCTACTTGTGAAATTTGCTGTATTTGAAAAGAATATGTATTCTCTGTTACACACAGCACACTCTTTCCCAAGCAGCTCTCAGAACTGCATAAGTGAACAGATTAGAAACTGAGGCTCAGAGAGATAGCTAACTAACCTAAGTAACCTAAGTACTCACTAAGTAAGTGATGAGGCAAAAGTCAAACTCAGATCTGCACAAAGCCTACACTCTTAATAACTCTGACAGATGGCTTCCATAATTATTCATTCCCTTACCCTTCTCTCCCCAGTAGACTAGGAATTAGCCGACAGCAAATATTATTTCACTTTCTATCACAAAAGCTGTGGTAAAACAGTACTTTGGTCACCCACAAATAACCACTCATCATGGCATTCACCCTTTTGTTTAGTGCCTTCCTCTTAAATTGGACTCGTTTGAGACTCACATAGAACATGGCTTGGTGATTCCACTTTTGCCCTCTTAAGAGTGCATGTAAAAAAATCAGATTACCCTGCTTGAACAACCACATAGAGAGGCTAAGTGGAGAGCTACATGTGGAAAAGCTACATGGAGAGAAAGGTCCTGAAATTGCACAGAGGAGAATAAAAAATCCAGCTAACCAGGAGAAACAAACCGCAGCTATACAACTTCAGTTAAGCTGTTCTGGACATCCTTGCTGAGCAGTCAGACACCTAAGTGAAGAAGCCAACTTAGAGGCTCCAGTAGACATCATGTGGAACAGAGACAGTTCATCCCTGACATATTGTCTAAATTCCTGACATATGATCTGTGAGAAAAAATAAAGTGACTGTGGTGTCAAGCTACTAAGTTTCGGGAGAGTTTGTTATACAGCAATGAAAAACCTAAACAGCAGCCAATAGAGCAAGGCTTCACTAAATATTGTTGAATGAATAAATGAATGAATGAATGATGTGACTAGGCAACTTGATTTATCATGGATAGTGGACTTATTTTGCATGCATATAAAAAAGCAATTTTATCTTCTAGAGAAATTATTTCAAGTCCATACAACAGTATAAAACAGGACAGCACATTGGGGTGTTTCATAGTATAGTGTTAGATGCCATTCGATAGCAAGTGCTACTAGAAGCTGCCTCTGTACCAGGCCCTGTATGGGGCTCAAAGATCATAATGGTGAGCAAAACCAAAACAGGTCCCTGCCCCCACGTAGCTCCCAGTATGATGAAGGAGTCAGACAGATAATCACAGAGAAGTCAAACTGCCTACTATTATGAAGGCCACAGAGGAGAGGAACGTGTAATTAGAACACAGAGGAGTTCAAGGGAGCTGATGTGGTCAGGGAGATCAGGGAAGGGACTTGAGAGGAGCTAAAATCTGAAGAATGGGAAGGATTTATCTAGAGGAAGAAAGAAAGGAAGAGTAATGCTGGAAGACAAAGCCTATATAAAAAAGGCTTATAGAGGAAGGGAGTCTGGCAAAGGCCTCTTGAAAATATATAATAACCACAGATATACTATGTAGATTCTAAAAGTCTATTTGGTTAACTAATTACTTCACTTGACTTCTAATAATCTCAATATAGTAACTGCTCACTAGCAAATAGGTAAAATGAAGTCAATAGTTCGAAAAGAACCAACATTTTTTCTTATTATGTTACTAAGAATAAAAAGGCATGTATTCAGACAGAGGCAGATGAAATATGATGAAAGTTATTATTTTTAAGCCTACAAAAAGTTGGATTAGCCTAAAAATATTCTATATTCAATGTAAAGAAGTTCAGTATAAACTGCTCAAAAATCACAAAATATGACAACAGAAGTTGTAATTAATAGAAGTCATGAAAGGGAATCATTTCTTATGAGAAATAATTCAATATTTTTATATTTAAATTTTAGTATCCTAAGCAAATCTCTTTTATAATTAACAATTCCCCCATTGAGTTCAAAATGTATATAAATTAATTCAATACTATTAATAATATAATTATTTAGTTTTTAGGATCTCCACCTGCCCATTTACACAACAACGTTTTAGCATGCTACCGCATAGACTGCATTTCTCTACTTAAAATGCAGTTATTTACCTAATAAAGCACAGGGAGATTCCTTGGCAGTTTCTTGGGAAAAAGAAACTGTGGTTTTTACGTCTCCCTTGAAAGGAAATTAAATCAAAAATTCTGCATTTAAGTAACAGTGAGGTAGTGACACCAACGCCTTGGGACCAGGAAATTCAGAGTTAAAGCTGGCACTCCGTCCCTAAAACAGGCTATTGTCCTGCCCCCACCCCCCAGCCTTGCAAACTTAATTAAATCTAAGTTCTGAGCAGTTGATAAAAGTAGTTCAGAAAACTCCTTATAGGAATTTCTTAAAGGAATCCTTTAGATGCCCTTCTGGGCTCTACTTCCTCTCAGACTATGTACGTTTTCTCTTCTCTTAAAAAAAAAAAAAAAAGAAAGAATTTCAAGTAAAGGAAAAATTTTATCTCAAGTATTCCCTGTCTTCCCAAAGCCAGGAAAACAAAACTTTGCCCTTAAAGTCCTTTCAGTCTCACTACTTGGAGGCTGAATCCAGGCTGAAGTTTCATCAAACTTTATTTTTGTTCTTTATATTCCTCAATGTGAATATGCTTTTTTCCTGCAATTAACTTTGCTCTCTAAAGATTAAAAGACACTATATAACATGAGAATTCATTTACAACTCATACATTGATAATTTCTCCCAAATAATTCTTAATCACATTAGTCTGTAAAGTATTGAACAGGAGTCTAATAATAAAGTTTAAAATGACAATTTCAAAATGGCTGATAAAAGTTAATATCCATGTATCTCTAATAATAGAGTCTTGAAGGTTCTATGATAATCATTTCTCATTGAAAAAACCAATAGAACAATTGTTTTTAACTTCACAAAAGTTTACATTTCATTCTGTTAAAAAATCTTGCCTTTGCCAACAATTCAAAATTATTTCCAGCAGCCAGAATAAAGATTATTTCTGAAATTATTTTTCACTTTATTTAATCTGAAACTGTGTGGGAAAAAATGGAGTGTATTTCCACAATAAGCTTTTATTGATTATATTTTAGACTGTTTTTTAAATAAGGGTAGTGGACATAGTAAAGTACAGAGAAGACCTAGAGTTTCTATATTCTAAAACAAATATATGTGGCTAATTAAATTAGGGGAGGAAAAGGAAACAGGAAATAGGACCATATATGTATATGTTATCATTGTATTCAAGAGACAGTGCATATCATATCATGTGACAACTAAGGCCCCAAAAGTAAACTGCTAGTGATGTCAATGAACATGGCAGACAGAGTAGGCAGCTCCAAGAGCCTGTGCCCCTATAGAAATATCAAGAAATCAAGCAAAATTGTCAGAATCAAGTTGGTCAGAACTCTGGGAAACAGTCTAGGGTTTACAGCAACCAAGAGAACACTAAACCAAAACAAAGAAAATTTTTAAATGGCAGAAAATATTTCTGATGTTTTTATTTGCCCTTGCCTCAACTCCCTCCCTAGTTCAACAATAGTCTTAAAGATGGCAGTTGATTCACCTAGTGTGCCACCCTATTCCTGTGTTCCAGAGGAAGCAGAGAAGACACTCGCAAAGAACTACATGTGTTCTAACTTTTCCAAGGAATACCTGGGGGAACAATGTGTGGCACCTGACTTTGTTTTGCCTAACTGGGAACTTGCTGAGAAAAGTGGCAAGAATTTGAAAATACTGTAAGGTAGACAAAAAACCACAGTTTCCTGGGACAAAACATTATGCTTGAGGCATCTGATACAGCAACTAAAGCCAGGGAGAAAATGCTGGAGAGAGAGGGGTTTTGTTTTTCATCTATACTGAGAATTTAAAAAGCCATGCACATGTCCAGAAAAGACCTAATCAGACCTTATGCTTTCATCTCTGGCTGGACTGTAGGGTAAGCTCAAGAAAGAAGTTAAGGCTAATAACACAGAGATGAAAAGTGGGCTGGCAAAGTGTTGAAGGAGTGCCCCAGCAAAAGCCAATCTACAAAGACTACAAGAGGTTTAGGAATATATTTTCCCATTTCCTTTTTCTCTTTCTTTCTTTTCTTTCTTTCTTTCTTTCCCTCTCTCTCTCTCTCTCTTTCTCTTTTTTCTTTCTTTCTTTCTTTCTTTCTTTCTTCCTTCCTTCCTTCTTTCTTTCTTCTTTCTTTCTCTCTTTTCTCTCTCTCTTCTCTCTCTCTCTCTCTCTCTTTTCTTTTTTCTTGTTCTCTTTCCTGTTTTTACCCTTTGTTTTGCTATCTGGCATTCAGGTTAATCTCTGTCAAGACACTAGCTAAACACAAGCTAAAGGAATGGAGACCTCAGAGGCCACCTGTGCCAAAGAACACAGACTTTACAAAATTAGATCAAAACATCACTACAAATAGTTACAGCACACAGAAAGCAATAAAAGTGAACCCAGGAGTGGGGGAAGAATCTGATTTCCAGGGTTAGCATATTATAATATTAAAAATGTCCAATTTTCAACTAAAAATCTATGAAGCATGCAAGAAATAGGGAACTATGGTCCATTAACAGAAGATGTTAACAGAAACTGTTCCTAAGGGAACACAGCCATTGGACTTATTAAACAAAAACCTTAAATCAACTGTCATAATAAATCAAACCAGGAGTATGATATATAAAAAGAGAATATCAATAAAGATTTAGAAATTATAAAAAGAAACCAAAGAGAAAAAATGAAAAACTCACAAGAGGATTTCAATTGCAGATTTGACAAGGTAGAAGAAATCATCAGTGAATGTGAAGATAAATGAACAGAGCCTAAGAGAACTTTGGTACACAATCAAGCATACCAACATATATGCAATGTCAACCCCAGATGGAGAGTAGAGAAAGAAAGAGACAGAAAGAATATTTGTAGAAATAGTGGCCAAAAATTTCCCAAGTTTGGTAAAATACACAAATCTACACATTCAAGAAGTTCAAACAACTTCAAGAGTATAAATGTGAAGAGATCCACACAGAGATACATTATAATCAAATTGTCAAAAAACAAGGGCAAAGAGAGAATCTGGAAAGCAGCAAAGGAGAAGCAACTCATCACTCATACAAAGGATCTTCAGTAAGATTAACAGAAATCATGGAGGCCACAAGAGAATGAAATGAGATTTTTTAAGTGCTAAAAGAACCACCAACCAAGAATGCTATATCTGGCAAAATTATCCTTCAGAAATGAGGAGAAAATAAGACAGTCTCAGAGAATCAAATTCTGAGAGAGTTCATCATTAGTAGAACTTCCCAACAAGAAATGCTAAAGGGAGTCCTTTAAGCTGAAATAGAAGGACACTAGTCAGCAACTTGAAACAATATGAAGAAATACAAAGCTCTGGTAAATGTAACTACATAGTAAATGAAAAAGCCAATATTATTATGTTTTTTATTTGTAACTCCTCTTTTAATTTACAATAGTATTTAAAAGACAAATGCATAGGACAATAATTATTACCTATGTTAATGAGCACACAATATAAAAAGATGTAATTTGTGAATGACAACATAATGGGGAAGACCTATACAGGATCAGAGTTTTTGTATGCTATTGATTGTAAGTTGGTATCCATTCAAAATAGTTTGTTATAAGTTTAAGATTTTAATTGTAATCTCCTTTGCAACCACTGAAAAAAAAAGCTTAAAAATACATACAGAAGGGGGCTTCCCTGGTGGCGCAGTGGTTGACAGTCCGCCTGCCGATGCAGGGGACACGGGTTCGTGCCCCGGTCCGGGAAGATCCCACATGCCACGGAGCGGCTGGGCCCATGAGCCATGGCCGCTGAGCCTGCGCATCCGGAGCCTGTGCTCTGAGGCGGGAGAGGCTGTGGCAGTGAGAGACCCGCATACCGCAAAAAAAAAAAAAAAAAAAAAAGAAAAAAATAAAGTAGAAGAGAAGGTAGTAATGGAGGAAATAAGAAACAAAAAGCTATTAGACATACAGAAAAAAAATGGCAGAAGGAAGCTGTTCTCTATCGGTAATCACTATGAATGTAAATGAATTAATTCACTAATCAAAAGAGATTGGCAGAATAGATTAAAAAAAAAACAAACATGAAACAATTATATGCTGTGAGAAGAGACTCACTTTAGATCCAAAGACACAAATAGGTTTAATATAAAAGTACTGGAAAAAGATATTCCATGGAAGTAGTAGCCAAAAGAGAGCCAAAATGGTTATATTAATATCAGACAAAATTGGGACTTCCCTGGCTGTCCAGTGGTTAAGACTCTGTGCTTCCACTGCAGGGGGCACGGGTTCAATCCCTAGTCAGGGAACTAAGATCCTGCAAGTACAGGCCAAAGGAAAAAAAAGATAGGAAAAAAGTATCAGATAAAATAGACTTTAAGTCAAAAATTGTTACAAAGGACAAGGAAGGATGATAGATAGGTAGATGACAGAAAGATGGAAAGATAGATTGATAAAAGGGTCAAAACATCAAGAAGATATGAAAATTATAAATACATATGCATTTAACAAAAGAGACCCAAAATATATAAAGAGAAGTAAACAGTTCTACAGGAACAGTTGAAGATTTCAATACCTCACTTCCAACAATAAATAGAGCATCTAGACATGAAGCCAGTAAGGAAATACGAGGCCTTGAATAACACTATAATCAAACTAGACCTAAGAGACATATATAGATCATTCCATCATCAACAGCAGAATAAACATTCTCTCCAATTGCATGTGGAACATCTTCAAAATATACCATGTTAGGCCCAAAATAAATTTCAATAATTTATAAAGATTGAAACAAAGTATCTTCTTCAACACAATGGAATAAAGCTAAAAATCAATAACAGGAAGAAAGCTAAAAAATTCAAAATTACATGAAAATTAAACACCATAATCTTAACCAATAGGTCAAAGAAGAAATCATAAAGGAAATTTTGAAAATGTCTTCTGACAAATGAAAATAAAACATACTGAATTAGTTTAGATGTAGTGAAACCAATGCTTAGGTGGAAATTTATAGAGAAAATGTATACGTTACAAAAGAAGAAAAATCTCAAATCAATAACCTAACTTTACACCTTAAGGAACTAGAAAAAGAATAGCAAGCTAAACCCAAAGCTAGCAGATGAAGGAAATGATAAAGATCACTGCACAGATAAGTGAAACAGAGAAGAGAAAAACAACAAAGTCTATGAAATCAAAATTTAGTTCTTTCATACATCAACAAGATTGACAAATCTTTAGTTAGACTGACAGATAAACAGAAAGACTAATATATAGATGAAATGAAAAATGAAAGTGAGGACATTACCTCCAACCTTAGAGAAATAAAACTGATTATAAGAGAATACAATAAACAATTGTGCATCAACAAATTGGATAACCTAGATGAAATGGGCAAATTTCTAGAAACACACGAACTACAAAAACTGATCAAAGAAGAAACAGATTATCTCAACACACCTATAAAAAGTAAAGAGATTTAGGGCTTCCCTTGTGGCGCAGTGGTTGAGAGTCCACCTGCCAATGCAGGGTACATGGGTTCGTGCCCCAGTCCGGGAAGATCCCACATGCTGCAGAGTGGCTGGGCCCGTGAGCCATGGCCGCTGGGCCTGTGCGTCCGGAGCCTGTGCTCCGCAACAGGAGAGGCCACAACAGTGAGAGGCCCGCGTACCGCAAAAAAAAAAAAAAAAAAGTAAAGAGATTTAATCAGTATGAAAAACCTCCCAACAAAGAAAAGCCCAGTACCATATGGTTTCACTGGTGAATTCTCTCAAACATTTAAATAAAAATTAACACGAATCCTTCTCAACCTCTTTCAAGAAACAGAAGAGGAGTAAAGACTTGCTAACTCATTCTGTAAGGGTAGGATTACACTACACAAAATAAAAACTACAGACTAATACTGCTTATGACTGTAGATGCACAAAATGTTCAACAAAACACTAGCAAACCAGACCAACAGTATATTCACACCATGACCAAGTGTGAATATTCCAGGAATGCGTGGGTGGTTCAACGTAAGGAAATCAATGAATGCAATATTTTTAATAGTAGGAAGGGAAAAAAACCACACATGATCAACTCAGTTGATGCAGAAAAAGCATTTGACAAAATCTAATATACTTTCTTGACTAAACAGAACAGAACAAAACAAAACAAAAAAACAGGCAGAAAACTAGGAATAAAAAGGAACTTCCACAAAATGATAAAGAGCATTTATGAAAAATCTACAGCAAGCATCACCACTGCTATTCAACATTGTACTAGAAGTTCTAGCCAGAGCAACTAGGCAAGAAAAAGAAATAAAAGGTGTATGAATTAGAAAAGAAGCAGTCAAACTATCTCTATTTGCAGATGACATGATCTTGCATATACAGAAAATCTCAAAGAATCCACAAAAAAATTTACTAGAAGCTAACAACTGAATTCAACAAATAAGATAATATATAAAAAACACTTGTGTTTATACCCACCACTAATGAATAATCTACAGATATTAGAAATCAAATCCACTTATAACAATATCCAAAATAATGAAATGCCTGGAAATAAATTTAACCAAGGAGGTGAAAGATTTATATAATAAAAACAATAAAATATTTTGAAATATATTAAAGACAAATAAATAGAATGATATCATATATTCATGGATAGAAAGTCTTAATATTATTAGATAGCAATATTACCTAAAGTGATCTACAATTTCAATGAAATCCCTATCAAAATTCCAATGGCTTTTTTTTTTGCATAATTTGAAAAGCTAATTTTCAAATTCATATGGAATTGTAAGGGGCCTCCAATAGCTAAAACAATATTGAAAAATGAAAACAAAATTGCAGGGCCCACACTTCCTGATTTCAAAACACAGTCATCAAAATAGTGTGGTACTCACATAGGATAGATGTGGATCAATGAAATAAAACTGAGAGTCCAGAATTAAACCTAAATATCTATGGCTATTTGAATTTCAGTAAGGGTGCCAAGATGATTTAACATGAAAAGAACAGTATCATCAACAAATGGTACTGGGATAACTGGATACCCACATGCAAAAGAATTAAGTTGTACCCTACTTCACTCCACATATAAACTCTAATTACAGATGGATAAACAGCCTAAATATAAGAGTTAAAATCATAAAACTCTCAGAAGAAACCGTACAAGTATATCTTCATGACCTTGGATTTGGCAATGGATTCTTAGCTATGACATCAAAACACAGCAACAAAAGAAAAAAAAAGAGATAAATTGGACTAGAATTTACAATTGAATTACAATGACCCAGAGAAATGAAAATTTATTTCCACACAGAAATGTGTACACTAATGTTTATAGAAGCATTATTCATAATAGCAAAAGTGTAGAAACTACCCAAATGTCCTTCAACCGATGAATGAATAAACAAATTCTGGTATATACATACATTGGAATATTACTCAGCCATAAAAAACAAAAACGTTAAAACTGAAAGAAGCCATACACAAACAGTATGATCCCATTTATGTGAAACATCCAGATTGGCAAATCCATAGAAACAGACAGCAGGAGGTTTTGGTGGTTGCCAGGAGCTGGGGGAGGTGGGAGAAAATGGGGAATAACTATCTAATGGGTATGGGTTTCCTTTTGAGGTGATGAAATGTTTTGGAACTAGATAGAAGTGGTAGATGCACAACATTGTGAATGTACTAAATGCCACTAAATAGTTCATTTTAAAAATATTAATTTTATGACTGTGACCAGCATACAGTAAGGTATTATTATTACTAGGATCTATATTTCTGCAGACCAAAAGTCATTACTCAGATCTATGAAAACTCAGATACTCCTTTTTGTCTTATGGAAAGGGATTCCACTGGACATTACAGAAGCTGATGCCTGGGCCTACTGGGGAAACCATCAATACTAGAGTTATAAACATGACCTTTATTAAACAGCTAGAAAAGGAAGTGAAATGTACAGATAAACCAGAGATGTCAGTAAATGGGATCTGGAAAATAAACTTCTGCTGGGCATGCACAAAGAAAATAAAAGGTTAAGGTGAGCTGTGGACAAAACATAAGAAGCCTAAATGTCAGAAGGATTCATTGGGAAGAAGCATGCATTCCTATCTATGAGCTTTTTTTCCCTACTCCCCATGGTCACTAGACTAGCGATTGGCTCCTTTTTTGGAATCCTGTTCACAAACCCTCGTGGTTTCTAGACAGCTGCCTAGTCTGCTGACCATTCTGACAAAAATGACCTGAGAACCAAATCAGTCAGTTAAATTACCCTACGCATCCTTTCCACCTACTGGAGTCACATGCTTTACACAACTGAAATAGCTGGTGTTTAGGAAAAATGAGGGAAGTGCTAACAGCTCCATTTTTGAGGTTTGAGGCTTTATTCTTAAGCATCAGTCATTCAGTTCGGACCAAAATTTTAATTCACTAAATTTTAATTCAGCAAAGCTATATGGATCATCTATCATGTGTCCAAATCCATACTAGATTCCAAGATAGGGGCTGAGACCTCAGAAGGGATGTACAAAGCCATGACAGCACACTCTAGTGGGACAAACACAGAGATAGAAGAAAAGGGGTCATAGTCTGTTTCCTTGTGTCACACGGGAACACTGATAACCCTGACAAATGTAGAGGGCTGCGGCGACGGTATGATTAAGAAGTAGAATCGAAGGTATCTCAGAAACTTTAAAGAATAGTCTAGGGATGGCAAATACTGGAGGCAGTGATCATAACACTCTATTTTATCAAACCCGGATATGACCTCAGAATACTTAATGGTCCTCAGAGGGCCACCATGAATAGATCAGCCTTGGCACATGAGTACATAAATAGACAGTAGAAATGAGAGGGATCATTATCACTGAACACTGACAATGTGACTTCAATTTCCTAAATCTCCTCAGTATCACACAGCCCCTGCCAGCTAGGAAAGGCTTCTTAGACCCATATTTCAGATTTTGTTCAGCAGCTTCTGTCCTGTCCAGGAGATATTTTCCTTTTATTGCTTCCCCAATCTGAAGACATCTTCTAGAAATTAAATAATGATTAGTAGATTCTACTGAGTGTGACCATAAGCTAAGCACCGTGCTAAACAGTTGACATACCTGTATCAAACACGGGGACAAACTACAAAATGTAATTTTCAAAGTAGGTATTTCTGAAATGCTTTTCTAAAAGAAATTATGCTTAATTATAACAATAACTAACAGTAAATGAGGACTTTATATTTTGCAACTGGATTTATAACCATGATAATTCATTTGCTCTTTCCAACAACCCCTTGAGGCTGGTGGGATAGCTGTTAATATCCCCAGGAGAGATGAAGTAACTCACCCAAGTTCTTGTTACAAATAGCAGTGCAGGGTATCAAACCCTCTCCCAGATTCTAAATACACTTGACTTGACTGCCAGATGCAAGGAAAGTTGAGCAATGAGCCTGAAATTTAATAAGTTACTGCCTAATCTCCCTTTCTGAGATCTGCCTTGCCTTTGGTTTTCTTATGTGAACTCTGAAAGAATCCCTTGCAGATACCTACTATATTCTCTTGATCTAATGCAAAAGTTGCCAAGCACTGCTGCAAAATTAAAATCATCTAATGCAAAATTTCCAAGCACCATAACTTAAAACAAAACAAAACAAAAAGCCACAACTCATCTGCAAGGCAATAAGAAGCAGTTGGTAAAAACTTGGATTGCTTGGATCCTAGAGCCAGTCAGCCTGGGTATGAAGCCTGATGGCTGTACATAGTGATCTCGGGCAAGTTTTCACTTTGTTCTAGGCTATAATTGGGGGATAATGGTATTAACTACTTCACAGAGGTGTTGAGAGAATTGAATAAATTAATATCAGTAAGTAAAGTGCATAGAAGAGGACCTGGAACATAATATGTGCTGAATAAATGAAAATTATACTGAACCAAAAATCTACTATCTTGTAAACTATCCCCAGGAGTAAATTAATCTACTTGAGAAGTTGCCTTAACTCCTTTTAAGTCCCCAGAGTGACATTCAGTCCACTGTTTATTCCCATGTACTTTACTATTTCCTATATATATAACAACACTTGCCACTTAAAAGTAGACTAAATTGTTATAAAGTATCGCTCTTCTTTGAAACTGATCCTTTGCCTCCATATTTCACTCTGCTTTCACCTCAAACCTGAAATAAGTGAACAATTTTGCCATTTGAAGGGAAGAAATATATTACAGCTGCAAAGATAAGTTAAATGTTTCAAAGAACTAAGCCTGGCATCTTTAAGAATAAGACACGTTTAAGCAAAAGAGATGGCTTTGTGTGAGATCAGAGGCAGATCCAAAGTCTTAGGGGGGTACAAAACAGCCTCTTTGGCCATTTCCCAAAATCTCAAGAGCACTGCCTTATTTGCACATTCATTTGCATGAGTCTTATCAATATCAAATGTACTCACATACTTACTGTGTGCCTGCCTTTCCTGACAGATGAAGAGAAACTGTTCTCTGTCCAAGTTCACCAGCAGCTCATCAGTTGTCTGCAACCCGCAGTTCTAAGGATAAGGCAGTGAGAACCACATTTCATGGTTTTATGGGCTACGTTTGGTGACTGAGGTTTGCCCTAAGGAACCCAACATTTAACCTAGAAATATTTGTGAGTAGAATCATTTCCTTTCTTCCTTTTCTTTCATTCTAGAGGTCACTGCCACTAGGAATATGACCAAACAGAGAAAGAAGGAGTAAAACAGACTTTCAACTTCTTTAAGAAATTCTATATTCGTAGAATATAGACTATCTAGATACACTGTAAAAATTGTTAATCCTCTCATTTAAATATTTAATTATATTAGTAAGTGCTCAACACTGAAAAAAGGCAAGAAATAGAGAAAAATACTGAAAAGAAATGAAAAGTTGCCCACTATCTACATTTTGTAAAAAGCACTAAGATGGTTCTGATACACAGAGTTGAGGTTGTTGCTGCTGGTGATTAAGAATGCCAAGGATATTATGTTATCTAATAGGTCAGTAGACTCCTATTGCGGCAAACTATATTCTTCAGAGATGACTGCAACAGTATCTCCTGGTCTTCTTAGTCTTCTTACAATGTGACTTTCACACTCCTCCCATGGAGAGGTGGGTGTCTGTGTTCCCTCCTATTAAATCTGGATGGATTTGTGACTAATGGAAATAACGTAAGTAAGTGACTACCGAGGACAAGTTATAAAAATGTGATGGACTTCTCCCTGTTTCTTTTGAGATGTTCACTCTTAGAACCCAGCCATCATGCCATGAGGAAGCCTAAGCAACCCGTGAAGAGGCCAACTTGGAGAGTACAGAGGTACCCAGTACACAGCCCTGGCTGAGCTCTAAGAAGAAGTCAGCATCAATTGTGTGAGTCAACCAACTCGAAAGTAGATCCTCCAGCCCCCAGGTCAGCCACCACAGCTGATGCCATGTGAGCAGAGATGATGTGTAACTATTGAGATTTGTGCACAAAATACATCTTTGGTTTTATTTTAAGGGCACTAAGTTTCGGGGTGGTTTGTTATGAGGCAACAGATAATTACTTAAACTAATAGAGCGACTACAACTGAAATGGTAAGCATCTATCATGCGGCAACACTGTAAAATGGTTTTAGACGTTGTATCTCAGTTAATTCTCACAACAACCCTTCTGGTATAGAGAGTATTATTACTCCCAATTTATATATGGGGATATTCAAAAACACACACAGGTAAAGTAATTCATCCACAATTTAATTAACTCAGTTAGCAAGTAGAACTGGGCAATGAACCAGGAGGTCTGGCTACAAAGCTAATGCCCTTAACCACAACACTGAGCAGTGGGAGAACATTCCACTTAATTAAGATCCAATTGTTGTTTCTGAAGTGCAGCTCCGTCAGGATCTGCTTCCCCAAGCCCTGCTCAGCCACATTCCTCTCTTCCTAATGAGAAAGACACACAACCAGATGGACTACTCCCTCCCAACACTGAGGTTCAGACAGATTGAGTTACTAGCTTAAGCTACAGAGTGTCCATGCTGGGGATCCAAGCCAGGTCTGTCTGACATCAAAACTTATGCTCTTTCTATTGTTTTATGGTACCCATTGGGCTAAAGGATGACTGCAGTAGATGAATAATAAAAATTATAGATAATTCAAGTTAATTATCTTTAACTAATACATTGATGTATATGGGAAGAGAACTGTTTTCCAAATCATATTTTCCCAAGGAGAATGAAATAAATGTTCTAATTTTTGACACCGAGCTATGAGGCAAGGGAATTTCTGAATGAAAAATTACTGTTCATATACAGCAACATTTCACAAACGTTTGGTTTCAGGACTCCTTTATATCCTTAAAAATTGTTGAGTACACCAAAGAGCTTTTATTTATGTGGATTATATTTTTCAATGTTTAATATGTTACTGGTTAAAACAGAACTTTTTAAAATACTTATAAATTCATTTAAAAATAAGAATAACCCAATATACATTTATATAAATAGCATATTTTGTGAGAAAAAAAGCTATATTCCAACAAACAAAAAGTCTTATTCAGAAAAATAGCACTGTTTACAGTCCTGCAAATCATTTTAATGTTTGATGTAAGAAGAGATAACTGGGTCCCCATCTCTGCTTTGGCATTTCCAATTTGCTGCGGTATCACAGGTCATGCAGCCTCTTTAAGACTCCACTTTACGTGTATAAAAGAATGAGTGAAAAAGGCAAATAACATTTTAATACCATCATAAAAGCAGTTTTAATCTTACAAATCCTGTGGAAGAGTCCTCACATTACTTTAAAAATTGCTAGTATACAGTATACAAAAGGTTGTTAACCAATTAAAATTCAATAAGAAAAAGAATAGAATAATATTTATATGACCTTAATGTAGAAAATGATTCTTTGAACTAGACACAAAAAGTACAAACCTTTAAGTTACAAAAACTTATTTTTTAAATTAAAAGTTAAAAGACAAGCCATACATTGGCAGAAGGCACCTCCAACACAACTTTATAGACAAATAATTATTATTCAGAATATATTTTTTTAATTGCTACAAATCAATAAGAAAAACGCAAATGTCTCCGGAGAAATCAAGGCAAAGAAACATAAATAAGGCATTTCACAGAAGAGAAAACCCAGAAGGCCTATTAAGTGTCTGAAAAGGTATGCAACCCACCAGAAGCCGACAAATGCCAAGGAATACAACAAAGAGTACTATTTTGTGCTCATTAGATTGGCAAAAACAAACAAAAGCCCTGACAATCAAGGACTCGTGTACTACTGATGGGAATGTAGCAGCTACTTTAGGAATACAGCAGACACTGCTTATTGTCTACTTGTCACCCACCTTTCCCCATCTTCCTTCCTAACAGCATATTTTGTTCAGGTATCTCCTTCCTCCTGATAACATTCTTCGAGGTAAACTGGCCCTATCCCCACGTAGTCATCATGGTCTTATCTAACCTTGTACGTAATCAACTTCGGGTGTGATTCAGTTTTAGCCAATAAGATATGAAAGAAAGCCAGGTGGAGGAAGTTTCTAGGAAAAGTTTCCCTGCCCTTCAAAAGAAACAAAGAGATACAATAACTTTGGCCATTGTTTTGTCTGCATTTGATTCCTTGTAACCATGAGGAGAGCAAGCCATTGAGTCAATGAATAAACCAAGTCTAGACCACCTCTACCCCTGGACTTCTTGGTATGTGAGGTAATAAATTTCTTTATTTTAGCCACTTTGAACTCTATTGCCTGTTATTTGCAGCTGAAAGAACGCTAACAAAGAGAAGAATTTTGCAGTATCTAGTATAGTGACCTATACCTATAGTCATACCATAAGACCCAGAAATTCCATTTCTAGGTACATAAGCCAGAGAAGCTCACCCATGCAGAGGAGGAGATATGTAAAAGAATGTTCCTTGTAGTCTTATTTGTACAGAGGGACAACTGAACGCAAGTTTGCAGTTTATTAATGATAATTATCATTAAAATAAGTTAATTTTTATAACAGGTAGGTAATTATTAATACTAATGTATTTTTAATTCCTTTTTCTGTCCTTTGTGGAAAGAGGATGTCACTATTTTGAATTATGAGATCAAAGCCACCCACTATAAGGCAACAAACTAGAAGAATCCCAGGTCACCGACTGTGTGGAGGGCCATGCTCCCCCTGGACTACCTATCTGGACTTTTTCACAAGTGGGAAATCAACTTCCATGTTAAGTCACTCTTAAGTTTTTAGGGCTCACAGCTGACCCTAATTTTAATTAAACAAATAAGAAAACATAGACTGAAAACACAGCACCAAATTCGCCACAGTGGATGGATGCTTCTGGGGAAGGAAAGAGGTAAGTAGATGAGAGAGAAAATGAAGGATATTTCAACTTTATAATATTCTTATATTCTGTTTTGAATTAAGGATCTAAAGCAATAAATAATTAAAATAAATGAAATGTTAACCTCTGTTAATTCTAGGTGGTGCATATTCTATTTCATTATTCTCTGTACTTCTCTGTGTTTGACTTCTCAAAAAAATGGATGACATAGACAAAATTACCCAAAAAAGCAAAAAAAAAAAAAAAAAAAGAGGACGGAGGGAGGAAATGAAGTAAAAGAACATGCCCTCTCACCCAAAAAGAAAGAAAATGTGCTCCTTCTACATATACAAATTTAAACAATATCAAGACCAAATTTATCTCCTATTAAAATGAAGATGAGCACTACCCAAAGTTGTTGAGGGTGCAGGGAGTGGGAGAATACATCCTTTCTGGAGGGCAATCTTGTAATCACAGCAAATTCATTTAAAAAGTGTCAGCTCTATGAAGCATCAATTTTACCTCAAAGAAGTTATCTTAATAAATTTGAGCACAAAGATTTCATTGGAAACATTTTCCTCATACTCTTGCTTATAATCTGGAAAAATTGAAAAGCATGCAAATGCTGGGAAAGACAGGCTAGTCATGGTGGTTGCTATTTCTGCAAACAATGGCATACTGTATAATGGCTCCCATTATGACTGATGATATCCAGGCACATTTGATAGTGCAGAGACAAGTTCACAATTTTCTTAAGTGAAAAGAAGTTATAATAATAAGTACAAAAGCAATATGTACAATACATGTTTTCCTAATTTAATTTGTTTACATATAGATAGAAGTTATTAAAATCTTAAAGCCTCTATTTTTATTTTCCTCTTATTATCATTCTTTTCTAACTTTCTACAACTTAACAGTGTCATTTAATGGCTGTAAACTATAAAGTGAATTGGAACAGGTGATTGCAACAAGTCTGATGAAAATAGGCAGTAGTGGTCAATTCATTTCTTACCATTAAGACATGGATAACTGGGTCCTAACAGCATAGTATTTGGAGTCATTTTGTCTCCTCTCAAACAACATGCATTTGTTTTTAAATAAGATTGTAAGTATCCCATATTAGAGATACTGAGGGAAAAAATACCATTGGGGCATAATTCCACCAAAATCAATCCTTGAGACTAACAGGACAATTAGTGGTTTTCTTTAACTGATGAGTGAAGAAATGTGTTCATTTGTTTACTAATGAAGGATGTTGTTCATAAAGGATAAGTCAAAGGCAGGAATGAGGTTCAGAAGGGCCAAGTGTAAACAGAAAAGCCTGTTAGGATTCTGGCACATTACATGGTAGATGGCATATTCTGAACTGGTATAACTTTTCTCTGAATGCTTTCTTTTAGGTACTTTCTGTTACAAATTACAATGAACCCTTAATGCCACAGTACTTTTATTCCATGTTCTAAGACCTATACGTTTGTTCTGGATGCATATTTTGGATGACTCCATTGCCTCCACTAACATTACAGTGTTAGACTAGATGTTAATCTGGATACAAACCAGAAGGCTCTGAGAGCTGCCCCATATTCCTAATGGACATGTGGATGATTTACTGTGACTTGTGGGCTCATGCACCCCCCCCCCCCATTTAATGGGCACGGCTTAGTTAGGTCATTTTAGCTTTCTCGGCAGGTGTCAGCTTTCACCATCCTAAAGTAGATGGTTTCCTTTCCATACAGAGAAGACCCTTCCTCGTCCAGGGATTACATTCCTGGATGCAGAACAGACAATAACTCGGGAATCCCACGGACTCTATTGTAAACTTACGACGAAAAGCTTTTGGAAAACCTCAACACTGTTTCCTGGAAGGGCCTAAGAATGGTACGAGAAGAGTCAGGTCATAGTCCTTAAAAGCCCAAATTAGTAACGAATCTCCATTTTTGACTACCTTTCCCCTCCTCTGCCATCAAATTTTAGGATTTTGGTCTACACTTAGCTTTCCACCAGTCTTTTCATTAATATCACCATTATTGGAATACTAGTCTCATTACATTGATACTGTTACTTTGCTCAAATCTATGAACTTCTCTTTTCTTCCTTACTGGCCTCTGTAATTCAGCAACCTCTTCTAATCTTCCCCAAAATTCATGACAAGGATGGATGAAGGGAACATGCATCGTGAATGTTCTCAATTTCTTCTGTCTTCCTTGCTTGCACTTACCACCATAGTAACTGGTAAAGACTTCAAAATCCACCTACTGTGGCTCTCTCTTCCTCTCAAATTGTTGCTATTTTAGCAGCTTTGGTTCTTTCCTTAATGTCTCTTCAAAAACTTTCCCTCTTTAACTGCTGTAAGTCTCATTTCAAATACAGTTTTGTAGCCCAGAGTACACTGCTTAAATTGCTCCTGACCTTCTCAACCATGGACTAAGGTCAGGTTTCTTTGTTCTTTGGGATTGCTTAGGAGCCAGTACCTAGCTGTCACGAGATGGTTTTGGCCCACCTATAATCTATGTATTAGTGGATAGAGCAACTTTAGAAGGTTGGTTAGAGAGTCTTTGGAAAACAGTGAATGAGTCAACATGACCAGACTTATAGCACATACCTTAATATCATCTTCAGAGTACCCAGAACAAGTTCCTGCACCTGCTATGCAATTATTAAATTATCAGCTGCATTAGAATGGAGATGGTAATATTTTATTTTGTTCGGTCAAGAAGACAAGAAATAAATATGATTTAAAAGTTCCTTAAGATTATTTTTGTTTGGTCAAGAATATAGGATATAAATATGATATAAAACATCTTTATAATTACTTAACATTTATAATAATTTATTTCAATATTTATAATATTTCTACTTCCTGCCAGAAAGCTACGTCTACTTTCTATCTGAAAGTCATGTCTACTTTCTTTTAGAAAACTACACTGGAAACAAATAAGATGCAACATAATTTTCTCTAACTTCTTTCAAAGATAAGATAGAAAGATTTGCTTACAAGGAACAAGTAATAACAGCAATGCCAACAACAATAATGATGATAATATTGATAACTTAATTACAGTTTACAAAATATAGATAAAACTCTTAGCTTTTACTGCACTTAAAATTCTAAAGTAAAAATCAAGCAAATATAAAAAGATGTAAACCCTACTTCCAAAAAATTTATTTAAAAAACAATGTTAACCTAGGATTTTTTGACAACAAACCTCTGTCATTTACATTTTACTTGTTCTTTTCCCTTCTTTTGTCAGCCAATAAGCTTTGCTCTTTGTCAATAAGATGTGATCTGATAAGCTTATTTCTGACTTGCCCCAGGGAAGCAGGGGAGGACTTCAGAGAGACAAGTCTGTTCCCTGGGCTAGCAAAGGAAACAAAGAGGAGCTGCTTGGGAAGTGACTCAAATAGTTTCTGTATTGCTTCTATGTAAACATGAGAATTAAACTACCAAAAAGCTTCCCCCCAAACAAAAATTACTCATTTTTAAAAGTAACACTTTGTTAATCATATTTCAATTCTATCCTCATTTAAAAAAACAAATTATTAAGAATAAAAGCTCATTAAAACATAAATAAATATTGGCAATATTTGTGCTCTTTTAATAAAACTTGTCAAGTCTAGATCTTAATTTTTAAACACATATGAAACCTAGTGAAGTATTTGTAAATTTGTAGCACTAATACATTTTAAATATCAAACAAAAGGAACAAAAGTTTAACTAATGAAAGAATTATAAAATGCTTTTAAATTCCCCAAATTTACAGTTAATCACTTAGAATATGAAGGAAGTGAAGCAGAGGGGACTACAGACATATTTTAATCTATCTATAACATATTTGTCATAAATCACGGTCAGGAAATTTAAATAGATTTATATTTTAAAGAATTTCCCATGATAATTTTTAACTATTTTTATTTGGACTAGATGGTATTGTGAAACATTCGCTTAGTCCAAATCTAATCAATCGATAATACTTTATCCCTTAAAAAATCTTGCAGATGATAATCAATACATGCCAGTTTTTAAGGGAAAAGTACTAATTTTAGTACATCTGCTTCTCCCAGAAGTACCAATGAGGGACAGTTTCCATAGTCATTTATAAGCAGATATAATATAAAACAGTTTTTGATTCTAATTTAAACATGTTTCTTTCAACATTAAACATGTTAATGTACCTAAGTAATCTGGACTGCACTGAAATAGCAATCCTAAAAGAGGTAATCTCAAATACAAGGAGAATACAGAGCTGGTTTGGAAATAAGATAAATCTGACAACAATTTCAGGAAATCTTCCTCTCAGAAAGTCTATTTGTGTACCTAAAATTAGCACCAATACTCCAGAAACAGTGAAACAATAAGATGGTTTGCAAGTGACGACAGCTTTGGCTGAGATTAACAGCAAGCTATGCAGATAGAATCATGTAGCTTTGGAGCAATCCACTTGTATGATATCTAGTAAATACATATCTCAATGATCAGACATATATTGATCTGCTCTTAATAACTGTAAGCCATTCCTCCAAAGCTATGCTTTATACTAATCATTTTCAAGAATAAGGAATTTGTCCTTTGATTTGTAATTAAGTCTCAGAACAAGCCTTAGATACTGTTATCTCAAGGTCTGAGCATCCAGGACAGTAAGCAGAAGCGTTTCTCAAATTGCTTCATTTCCAAAGATAAACTGTTAAAACACATAGCTTAATTTAACATTAGTGGATTGTGCCTTTTGAAATGATCCTGGCCCTACTCATCACTATGAAGATAAAAAGCAACTATCTACAAGTTTTAGCTTTGTCTTGGTAAGTGCTTTCTCAGATTTAATGAGCTCTTACAATGCACCACTTTACTGAAGTCCATAATAGCAAAACGAGGTGGGTCCCATGTCTCCATCTTCATAAATGAGAGAACTGAGGCTCAGAGAACTGAAGTTCTTTTCCCAGGGCCACACACAGAGTATCTATCAGAGGGAGAATTCACTCTCTGCTTGCTCTAAGTTTGCTTTTTCCAAGGTCCATTTTAAAAGTCTCTTTTTGCATTTTAAAACAAAGTGAGAAGGGTGACAGGGCATTAGGGAGTGGGAAGGGGTCAAGGACACAGCCTACATCAGCTGGAGTTGGATCATGCATCATCTGCATGGCCAGACATGAAAGCAGAGAAAAGGTTAGAAAGTAGGGATCAGCAGGCTTTCCATTTTGCACTAGCCAGCTGTCTCAGCCCATCAGTTGTGGCCAGGTACTAACCCTGTTCTGAACCACAATTTCTCCTCTCTTTCCTGGGAGGCCAAAGGGGTGCTTTTTTCTCAGTTTTTAAAAAATCATCTTTATCCCAATCCTGAAAGTGTAAAAAGAGTCTAACTTGGATGCTGGGGAAAATAAGGGTGTATCAGAGGGTGGGCAGACAAGCAGGCAGGGAAATAACCACCTGATTTTTTCTCTTTGATTTCTGTCTCAAGTCCTGTAATGACAGATCTCACTCCACTGCAGTATGTTTTGGAAATATACTTAAAAGGGATATGTGATTATTTTTAGGTACGTTTTAAGTGTTGACTAATAAAAGGCAAATATCAGAACAGAAGAGCAGTTTAATATAGCATTTTTAAAACCATTCAGTATTCTAAGGCATCCATGACCTGCTATAATCTAATTATCTCTCCAACACCCTTTGGAATTGTCCAGAAAGAAGTGGTACAGTTTCTAACTGGTGCATTAAGCATCTGGCCTGACTTCACAGAATTACAGATAGCTGAATATGTACTCTCTATATATTTTATTAACATCCCAGAGGTTCACGTTAAGATGTAGTATTGATGTGCCCTAACTTGCATCACTACCTGTTGACAGAAAAAACTAGGCAAGACTTGAGAGGGTCCACAAATACAAAAATCTTTTAAAGATGTTTTGGCAATTTAAACAAAACTTTGGCTTAAAAAAAAAAAGAAAGAAAATAAAAAGAGCAGCTTCAAGTTTATAAATTTATAAAACATGCCCAAGTTTCAGCATGCCAAATCCTCTAAAAATGAGCTAATCTCCAGCATCCGTTCCTTCCTTCTCAAACTAACAGTGTCCAATTTTCCTTCAGATCATACCCTGGCCTCCACTCTCAGCCGTGTGTCTGAATGGGGTTGACCCTACCTACAGCTCTTACAGGGGGCTTAAGCTCACCAATGTATCTCCCCATCTTCCTGCAATAGGTTCAGGAATGAGCATGTGATCAAGATTAAACAAATGAGAAAGAGTGAATCATACATCTGTGCATGTGTAGGAGCTTCTGGAGGTGACCTCTCTTCCCCTGAACACTGCAATGTGGGAATGTGATACATGGAACTGTCACTGCCTAAGGGAAAAGCCTGGAGCTGCCAAGGATCCATTGTCCATGATCTAAGGAGACTGCCAACACTCCTTTGCCAACACTGGAAAACCCAGAGCCAGAGAGAAACTTCTTTGTTGACATACTTTAAGCCACTGTATTAAGCTTTACCTGAAGCCAGCCAGACCATACATTTGAACTTCTCAGTTACATGAACCAACAGATTTCCAATTGTTGATCAGATAGTAAGGCTTGAGCTTTCAATCACTTGCAACCAAAAAATTCTCAACTGATAATAAGCCCAAGGCATTTAATATACCAAAAGCCTGAGCTGATTTTGTTGGTTGGTTTGTTTATCAGACAACTTTGAAGACTTTATTCTCAGGAAGAGTGGTGAGGGGAAGAAAAATCATCAAGGATGTGTCTTTCTAAAACCTAAGAGAACTTTAATACTTTCTAAGATTAAATTTCCAATATCATAGTTGGAGGTGGTCTGGGGGTCATCTAGTCCTACCAGCTTCTTTTACAGGGAAGTTTTAACAAATTTGTGTACAATGAATGAGTGAATGAGGAAGCTTAAGTTTAGGCAGGTTGGAAGACCTCATTTAAATTGTTCCATTTCAGCTGGGAATTGTTTATAAAAGAGGTTTAGTGGTGGTTGTTGTTTTCACTTGGATACACAAGTAAATAGTAAAGCCTGGGAAACCTGATTCCAAATCCAACCCACCCTGTCCTCCATCAGGGAACATCTCTTACCCTCTCACAAAAACAGAAAAACACAAAGTTCTTCGATATGGCCAGTTTAGATGGTCTTAGAATTTTAAAATTGGAATATGCTAGTGGAGTTCATTTTCCGGCCACTTCTTTACCCTCTGAAATGCATTTTCTCATGTACAGTGTTAGATTCACAGGCTAGCCCACAAAACAGAGCAAAATGCAAAAAAAATGACAAATGCCTTTTGAATCTAAAACATCTACTAGAACTCAACTAAGTTCTAAATCCTGAGAACATGGGACCATGAAATGCATGAAGACAACAGAAAAAAAAAATTAAACAAGAAAATATCCTATTTGCCTACCTCCTCCCTCATTTCCTGGCTATTGAACAACAAGAGTGTGAAAAAATCTGTCATTGGTCCTCTCTGACCTCCCTTTGTGCATTCTTTTACCACTTCTTAATGTCTCCTTTTTTCAAATGCTCAGATGCCCTCATCTTAATAGAGGCAGTTACCATTCCTTTGGTACTTACTATGAGTCAGGTACTGAGCTAACAATTTCAGAAATATTTAGTAATTTGTCTATAGTCATGTGGCAAAGCCAAGATGGAGCCCAGGTATGCTAGACTGTGAAGGACATGCTCTTAAACATTAGTCTACACAGGTGGGTTCCTCCACTAAGAGCTGAGTTCTCTCTGCTGTAAGAATCAGGGCCCCCATTCCTATCACAGCCTAAAGGGCTTCTCACTGAAAACTGTCTGCCTTCCTTCCCCTCCTACCAGGACAGCCATCCCCTTATTGTAGGTAATCTCCCTTAGGTAACAAAGGAGGAAAGCAATCTGAATTAACTCAGGGTAACTCAATCTTTTCAGAGGCGGTCCATTTTATTGCAAAAAAATGTACATATTATTATAAGTTCGCCTCCAACTGGCAGAATTTCAGACAGTTGATAAGAGGAAGAAGTAAAAACAAGAACAAAAACAAAAACAAACGGAAGCAGCAAAAGAGTATATATTTTTGGACAGGGTGGGCTGATAGGAGCTATCTCAAGAGTTTGCCTCCAAAGTTAGCACCTCTAGTACAGATCACATTTTTCATAATCTCTTGCCTTCTTCTATATTTTAATCCACAACTTAAAAAAAAAAAAAAAGAAAGAAAGAAAGCAACAATACATAATTGGCATTCGGTAAGTTCCTGCTGCCTTTATTTGCCATGTGGTGAAACCAAACCCCAGAGCAGATAATATGAAGTCATGGCAGGCTAGGGAATGGAAACCTCAGAACTCCTAACTCCCAGGCCAATATACCTTCTTTTAGATACTGATAACCAAAATTGTCCATTTATCTTTCTTTTCTGTTTAAGGTCTGCCTGAATGGAGACAAAACTGATTAAATATTGATATAAGCCCATAGGAATTTGGCCAGGCAAAAAGTTCTTTTTAAATATAATCAACTCCCAACTGAAAATAGCTTCTAGAAAGAATGCTTTCATAAAACAATTTAATCCATGTGTTTATTTTGCAGTAACAGGAAGAAAATCCACCCTTTAACTGAGAGATTATCTGTTCGTCCCACCTCCCTTTCCTCCAAAACTCCAGCAGCTGCATCTCAGTTCAACTTTTGCTACCTAACATTTCTAAGAAGTTGGCTTTTCAACAGACGTTAGAATTCTAAAACTCCTGTATTTAATGGGTCCACCCTCAGAGGCCAATAAAAGTACAATCATAGAACAATAGGGGTCAGTATACCTCTTATCAAGAGTTCACCTTCTACTGTGATATCATTCATTCTTGGAGAGGAACTCAGAAGGTCAAACTGCTATCAGAGAAACATGTAAATAGATAAACTAAATGAAGCTAATGAAGAGACCATAATCAAATACTCCTGGGAAAGACAATTAGCTGGCCTCCTTCAGAAACACTCAGAAACTTTTTAAAAGTAGGAAGGAGAATGCTGTGAACCTCTAAGAATAAAACAAATAACATTAGTTTAAGGAAATTGCCCTCCAGGTAAATATAAAAGCAAAATTCTTCCCAATAATATTAAAAAGTGAAACGCACTTAGTGGAAAACTTATGAGCCTAAAGCATTTGTTGACCGAATAGCAGAAACCAGTCTATGAAAATCATAATTGAAAATAAAGTCTATAATTCTGCTGATTAGACACAGACACTATAAATGTCTATGTCTTCCACTGTCCAGTGTTTATTCATATACATAAATTAAAATACAATAACTTAAATACAAGCAAAACTACCCCTGAACAGTTTCTTTCTTCTTAAGATGTTTGTATCTCAACTCATGTTCAGAGCAAAAACGTATCAGAAAGGAAAATACTCTATTTAATTTTTCAAAACCTTTTTGTTTTAGGGAGGATGCCTTAAATACAAAACCCTACTATCTACTAGGTTCTAAAGAAGATGGACAAATAGTGGGAGTATATGAAAAATACTTTCACTTCTTAAAACAAATACATATAAAACAATAACTTATTACCTCCAGGAAAAAGAACTGGTTACCTTTTTTTTTTTTTAACCTTTTGGCATTCCTGTTCCCTTCCCTTAAATAAATCAGTTATTTATTTGAAGCTGCTTTCTGTTCATTTCTCAAATAAATATTCACTGCTGGGGTTACTAGCCTTCACAATTATAACATTATTGTAACTAGTCAAAAATGAAAATAATATGATTTTGCTTAACTTCTTTTTAATACAGATGGCTTAAAAATAAAAAGAACCAGTGTCTTTCTATTGTAATCTTATAAATAGCCTTCTAACCGTCTTGTATTTTTTATAAGCTTCCTACCACTCCCCTGTTGTAGTAAACTTCAGAAAAGGTTGCGATTCCAAAGGGCTGCCTACCAACTGAATGGCATCCTGGCCTCGGCAGGCAGAGCGCCTCATTCTGGCTGCTCTCACTCCCTCTAGCGATGGCAAAGCTCATCTGTCTGATCACCCAGTTACCTCACTGAACGAGAGCTTGGCGAAGTCCTGCCCATCTATGACATCACCCCCTTCTTCAACCACTGCGAGGTGAAGCTTTAACTTCAGACTTGGAGGTGGGCTGTGCAGTAAACTGAAATGCTGTCCCTTGCTCGCTCCTCAGTGGAGGCGTGATCTGAACAGGACCAGCTCAGCCTGCAGCTGCCGTTGGCTTTGTGTGGACTGGACGCCGAGCTGGGCAGAGGGGGAGGGTTATTACTCCAATTCCCAGGCAGTGGAATTACAGCTAGAGCGGCAGAACATATGGGATTGCTTTTTCTCGCCTTCCCGGTAAGTGTTTCCCATGTTTTTCCTTATGATTGTCCCAGAAAGTTTGCTTGGTTTTACTCTCTAGAAAGAAATGACTTGGTATCATGAGGCATCCAAATACGAACGTTTGCTCTGTCACCAGGACGAGCAATGTATGTGCGTGCAAGCCAGCAAGGAAAAATTGGACTGTTACAGCCAAATGCAAGAAGTTTCTTGAAACCTTTCTTTCATTAAAAAAAAACTAATGATAAATGGCTATTTTCTGTCTCGTGTCATTGCTATTTGAAAAGAGCCTTATAGAAAACATTAAGTTGGAAAGTTAAATGTTAGATGTTAAAGAGTACGAGGCAGATTTTTTCACAGAGAGGAAAGCGAAAGGTCTTGCTAACTTGGTGTGTACTGTATGTGTGGTATGATCACCAATTGCTGCTTTTACAACTGTGAAAGAAAATCAATAATCCCTCAGCCCATAAGTACGCAGTACATGAAAAGCATACATCTTGCTCACAGCTAGCCCAGCTACTCCTGGAGACTTATGTGCCTCTGGAAGGATTAACAGCTACACCTAGATTTTAAAGCTTGCACTGCTATCCTGCCAGAGCTGCTTCAAGCATTTCAGGCTTGCAAATCTCAACCAGTGAACTCAACTCCGAGGAGGGGGAGACTCTCTTACAAACCATATCCCCAAAAATCCATTGCTTGGGCAAATGTAGTATGTGACTAGCATAGTAATTGGCAAAGTCTACTCAGAAAAACTAACAAAGCTCAGCCTGGAAGTTAAGCCTGATGTATGCAGGGATTTCAGTGTGGCAGGGGGTAAAAAAACGAGTAGAGCCCTCATCAAGTGGGATATGCAGAGTATCCATTCACTTGCAACTTATAATGGGAAAATCTTATATTGAAAGAAATATTTTTATACAACAAAGCTTTCCAAAAGTAGTTAAATGTATCTTCTCAAGAAAATTTTTTTTCAGTGAATTAGATCTGAAAGAAAATGGTTGCATAGAGGTAAAAAGTACAACAGGCCTATATTTTCTCAATATCTGGGGGTTTGATTGTTATTTATTTATTGAGAATTTAAAAGATTTTTTAAAAGCCTTGATATGTGCCAATCATGGGACCAAATTCTCCAATGGTTTTAACAATTAACTATTTTAAATTTTCTTAATAAATCTATCTGCTCTAAAATGCACACATATGTTCCTTCGTTATAGCAGGAAACAACATGAATAAAGCCACTAGAAAAGTGCTTCAGCTGTAGCAATGCCTTTCATTTATCCCCGACAACATAGGAATATCCTGACCAGCATAAACATAAAGAATGAATTTGTCTGTTTTCAGATAGGACCACTTATGTCTGCCCCAAAGTGACATATGACAGATACCCATCTCTCTTGAAATGAGTAAAGAAAGAAATGAACCTTTTAAAAGTACTACAAAATATTAATATTACCGCTACTACCAATATTAATGATAATATGCCAGGTTTTAATCTATAAGAAGATTAAATCAGAGATATGCCACTTAGTTTGCAGATATATGTGTGTGTATACACAACATATACACACACATACACAAATACATACGTATATTAGCCTGAAATAAAAAACAGCGTTACAAAAACATGATTGCATGTATTTTAAGTAGGAAAAGCACGTCTAATTTCTTTTTTAAATAGAGCACTGCCAAAAATATATCTAGTCCAAGGATCAGAAAAGATATTATTGAATGAATAAACATAATGAATTCATTAATATTGTGTATAATACTATCAGTTATTAATTAGGCTGTATAATACTATCAGTTATGAATTGGGCTTTTCATTCCTCCCCCCATTTTAACTCAATTATGGTTAGGTTCAAAATGCCCAATTAAACACTTCCTAAACATTAACGTTTGTGGAATATATAACTGGGCAGCAAGTAAAGTTTTTACAAAAAGAAGAAAAACAGTAAGAAAATTTGTCATAACTGAATGTGGCAGTAAAATAGAAGGTATGTTTCTTTTGCTTTCAAGTGTTAATTAAGGAGCCTCCAATTCCATCGAAACTTTTTCAGAGCTAAATGAAGCGGTGTGAAATAAATTTGGTTGAAATCTTGTGGCTGTCAGACTTTGTTAGCAAGCTATTAATTATCTTTACCCCAGTTTCTTCTCTAGACTATATTGCCCAATCAAATAGAAACTCCAATTACATTCAGCACCTCCTGCCTAGGGACACAAGACCCTAATGAACACTCAGTGTCTCCAGATGCAAAATACAATTTTCATCTTTAAACATGCAAGTGCACTGCAGAGAGATTTGTCTCTGCTTTTCTTGGCCACACACACTAGGGCTTCCTCTTCTTTCTGAATTATTTTGAACAATTTTAAACCCTACAAAAATCAGTAGCAGAGAACTTGCCTTGTATTAATGTCATATGAATGCTTCTTTATGCTTTTATTCTAGATATGCCAAATGTTCATACCAACATTAAATTAAATCTGGTCATTAGAAAAAAAAATTGGTTTAAAACTGCCATTTCAGTGGATCTTAACTTTTCCCCCTATTTTTAAGGTGGGTGGGCTACATAACAAAGAATGTGTTTAATGCCAAGATCCAAGACTAACTTAAAAATTTTGATTAAACCCCCTTAAATATTCTTTTATTCAACCAGTTTATTTTAATAGTATTATAAATAATTGTTGACAGTCAAATGAAGACCACTATAAATGAAGTCAACGAGGGAAATAAGATTCAGTAAATTTTTCAAAGCCTGTAACTTCTTCCCTCCTTTTCTCCTCAGTCCCCCTTGCCTCCTACCCCCACCTTTTGCCCCAGAGGCCTTTACTGTTCTTCTCAACGGGAGGCTTTGTTGTAATTAAACCAGAGGAAAACTGGCTGGCAGCAGCCAACATCTGACTTAGGGCTTCTGAAAGCAGTGTTCTGGTAGAGTGTACCACCCCCCAGCGGGCAAAAACTCTACAGTAAATCTCTAAGCAGTATTAATTCTCCAAAGTGCCTTTTTCTCTTCAGAGCATTAAAAGGGCCTTTTCTCGACTCTTTCTAACATTCCACCATTTCAAAAACTTATCACAAGTCAACAAACAAATTTCCATCAAGAAGATGGTTTGTAAATAAATGTCTTCTGGAAAAAGCCTTCTGCCGCTTAAGAACCGAAATAGGAATATACATTTCAGAAAGCATTTTCCAGTTTCAGAATGCAGATCAACATCGTGAAATTTGGTAAACCATCACACTAAAAAACAGTCTGAAAGCCATGTTTATATTGCATAGGACAGCAGGTTTCAGGACTTTGACTTGTCTGTTGACAAGAACACCAGAGAAAACAGATTTTAAGTAAAAAAGAACGAAATGTAATCTAAGCAGCAGCTAAAGTTTCATTTGTTTAACATATGCATAATCTCTTTTCCTAGCCCCCAAATCAAGTGTCAGGAATGTATAAAAAGCTCTCTCCAGGTATTAGTCTGCTTAAATGAGAGAAAGGAGAAATTGCTCTCTCTTGATGAGACAATGACAGCTTTTGTTCTTTATTCTTTCACTTTTCACGTGCACAAGTTACCGTGGCAACTTTGAAAAGAAAACCCAGAGACCACATTTGGTTAAACACCATTTTCAAAGTGTGCCACTGGACTGTGGATTGATCAGTTTATGTGTTGATGATTTTCTTCCTCTTCATTTGGTTTAAATCAACAATACTCAACTCTGACATGAAAAAAACAAGGTGTTTTTTATGATTATGGATGTTATCATCCAGCCCAGTGCTTGGCACACAGTAGACCCAAATATTTGTTCTACTAGAGTATGGAAACTTGAATATTAGAAATTTAAAGCGTATCAACCAAATTGTACTAACAACACTGAAAAAGGCATTTCAAGTTTGCAGTGGGAAAATGTGGTTTAACAAAGATAAGCATAGTTTTAATTGCAATTGCTTAAAAGTCAATGCAAACTTAAAGCTTGTCCCCTGCCCCAAGCTCTCTACTGCTCACCTTTACCAACCCCTAAATTAATATCTTATTCATTCTTATAAGCCATGGTTTTCTAACTCATTTAGTCTGGCTTAATATCATAAAGGAAGCAGCCTTCAATATGATGAAAGATAACATCCCAGTTTGCCTTTTTGTTTTAAGGATGCTCAGTTTAACTTTATAAGCCAAAACAAATGAAGCAGAATTAGATTCATTTATCACAAACCTATTGGGGAAAAGAACCAGTAACATAAAAGGAGAAAGTAAAAATACTTTGCTTTGGAACTTTCATCCCCTATTTGCATAAATGAAACAAACCTTACAGGCCAGAAAATAGTCTGGATAAAACTACGTAAGGAAAGGCACACTTGCTTCTCTGCCTCTCAGCAAACCCTTCAGACTTCATGACTCTCAAGAGGAGAGTTAGAGGTCCTTCTGCTTGCCTGGCATTAAACAAAAGAATTGGAACTTTCCTGAAATCTGATGATCGTGGAAAATTTAACTACCAGACAGGCTGCTTAGAAAGCATTTTGCTGTCACTATCAACTAACCTGATGTACTCCAGTTTTTCAGTTTAACCATCCACGTAGTTTATTTGAAATATCATTTGTCATTACAAAGACTTAGCATTCATAGGTTGATCATTTTGTTGAGCTTTCTAGCAGCAATTTAAACCTTCATGAATAAATTACTTTCCTAATACTCCAAATTATGATTGTATAAATTCCAGTTTACCTAGAAATATTCACAGACTTGGATAAATTTGAGTAAGCATACGTTTTCTTCCATCTCAAGGTTTTACTCAAAATAATAATGCAATTAACTTCGATTAAGAGTTCTACATGCCTTTCTACTTTTAGATTTAATATTTTTAAAAGTTTCCCAGAGAGTTAAGAGAACCTGATGTGAGGCAAAGCATTAAAAAGAAACGAAAACTCAAAACTCTATACTCGATTTAAGATTTTTTTTAAATGAGCAATGATTTCAAATCAAAGTCCATTTAAATCAAAGGGAGCAAATAAAGGATTTAGGAAGTTAGCACTATCAACATATAATCTTAATCTAGGTGTTCAAAGCATAAGAAATACCTTGTCATCTCAAACATTCCCACCTCCAAAATATTGTAGTAGCAAAGAAGGACTCATATAAACTTGTAGATTACCTCAAGTTCTTGACTTTATTTAAATACCAGTTTTCTATTCAGATACAACTTCTTCAATTATGTTAGTTTTCTTAAACTATCTCAAAATGATAGCATCTTTATCTATTCACATTCTTTTAAGTATATCATGGAAATCAATTGGAGGCTTCTTGCAGATGTGATTACATTATAAATGCATTTTTAAAAATCCACAATTTTTATTTATAAAGATAAACTGAATAGGAAAATCCATATTAAAAATCTGATTTACCAGTGAGGCGATTATGTTTTTCTTCTTTTTGCTACAGTTCTACATGCTATATACTGAAGCAATGATACAATTTAAAAAAAAATTTAAACATTCCTTTAAATAACCAGGGCTCCATTTATGTTTCCCCCCAAGTTACCCCATTAACAATATTTTTCTAAAAGATCGATTCCTTTTTGTTCAGAAGTAATGGCCTCTTTCAAGCCTATGCAGACATAAAGGCTCTGAAGTCAATGTTGTGGAAACCAGGCCACAGTGTCCATGCCAGTGGGGATCATTTTTCTTTTCATCAGTCACATTCAACTACAATGTCTTTATGTGCGTGAATATGTAGAGCCAGCTTGGAAAGAGGGAAGTGTAAGCATGGGGGCAGGATCACCTATTTTAGATGGAGAGACCATTACGGCCTCTAATATGCAAAATAAAACAAAACTCTGTAGCACTATAGGTTTTAAATATAAAAAGTCAGGAGAAGATATAAAATATAAGATATAAAACACAATCAAGCATACATTGAACTGTTTGAGCTTAAGTAAAGGGAGTAAGAACTTGTGAAGGAAGCTTCATTTTTCAAAGAGTATCCTTCTCTCCAGAGAAACATGCTTTATATTTTTGCCTTTTGTTTTAACGCAGTCTGGGGAGAAAAGAATGGCATTTTCCAAGAATTTAATGAGATTTCAGGCTTTCTGTTAATCCCACATTATTACCACTATTGTATTAATGGCAATGTGAGTTTGCATATCAAATAGAGCAGAGGAAGCAGTTTCACAAATGTAAAACAGAAAAATAAACAAATTAATCTTCCTTCTTTTCACACCAATTTAGAATATTTTTTCTTTCTCTGGGCTAAAAATGTGAAAATCAATACATATTCTTGGAGCTTGAATTGGTGAAATACTTACAGCTCAGCTACAAGCTTTAGCTCTGGTTATCATTATGATCATCACCTTGCACAGACTCTAGGCTGACCGACGATTTTTAAATTCCCATTCGTCAGATTAATCTTTTCAATTTTAGAGTATGTCCTGGTGTATGAGAAATGGCCAGCTATTGGCAACATTTTAAGCAGGTTCTCACCTGTGATTTTTATAATGGTTTTGATTAGTTTTTAATGCAGTTCAACAAAAGTAACTGTTTTTTAAATTGCTTTAAATTTTTTCTTAAATTTACCCAATTACTTTATATGTTGAATAATTTTCAAGCTTAGAAAACATTTACAGAAGATACTTTTTAAGGTAAAATTGTAATTATAACTTCACAGCTTGCTTTTCCATTTTCACATACCAAGAAAGTAACAGTCTTCAAGAAAATACTCCACTGAAATTCAACAATGATGAGCAAAACCCTAAAGGCATCACTGTAAAACCTCACATTAAACAATAAATCACTTAAACTTTCCTTTGTGGGCACTTTGCAATATTCACTAGAGACTACTTTATCCATCTGCTAACTGCTATTTTGATTTCAAGTTGCCTAAATAATAAATTAAATGTATCTGTAATTTTTTTTCAGTTTTCTTCTGTTAATGCAGTCTATTAGTGCTGATATCTGGTGACAAACTAAAAGAAATCAAACTTTCAAAGAGAACCAGAAACACAAATTTTGGCCTTATTTAACATTCACTTTCAGTAGTGTTTGAATTCTGGAACAGATGCTATCCTTGTTGGATGCTAGGTAATTACTGGGGGAGAAGCAAATTGCTTCTACTTTCAGGGTCAAATATTTCCATGATACCTTAATGAACCCTACTTGTATAGAAAGCCCCTGAGTGGGTGACTTTGCATAACAGATACTGATCCTACCCACCTCCCCTGCCCACCCCCAAAAATTGTCATGCATATTAGATAATGAACAAAGCAGTCATCATTAAAATCTTGAGTCTCTTTGGTAAAGCCTTAAGCCCTTTCAGAAGTGAAAAAGACAGTCATTGGAGATTGGCATGTTCCTGTCTGAACCTAGAGAGAAATGCCTTGTCAGCTTTTGATATGCTTTCCTAACGATCATTACAAGGAGACATTGAAATAGCTTCCTTTCTGTCCCAAATACAGTTTCTCAAGTTCAGTTTGCTAAAAATTGTATTCTCCTGAAAAAAATACTATGACTTGAACTTCTGTGCTGCCTTTTGGCCAACAATACCTGAGTAACTTGAGTTTCAAGATCATCAACTAGCCCTTAAAAACACCTCTAAGGAGGAAGGTCATAGTGTCCACATTCTGCAATTGGGAAAATTGAGGCCTGCAGGAAGAATTAAACAGGGCACTGGGCAAATCAAAAGATTTGCTTCTAAAGCAAACCCTTTTCAACTCTTTAAATTGTAGATTGTATGACTTTGTAAAACTATGTTCAGAAATGTCTAAAATGTTACCATGGCATTTCTGTCAAAAATCCTTGTTATGTCTTTGTTCACCTCTTTGATGTGTACTTGTTTTCTTTTTAAACATTTTATCATTTTCTATCTAAGATTTAAAAGTGAATTTTTAAAGACTGGTCTGACCTGAATTCAAAATCCATGGAAGGGGCTTACTGCCTCTTGAATGAAGCTTTGCTTCTGATTTGTTGAACAGTCAGTTAACAATAGAAGTTATCTATTTGGTGACAATCTCAACTTTGGCTTCCACTTTATTTATATAAATGGGAAGTAAAAGACAAAGAGGTCATCTTATCCCTTTGCAACAACTACTATGATGAAAGATGTGTTGCTTAAAGAAAGAAGTGAAGTTAAATTTCTAGGAAATTTCTCTAGTGTGTTAATGTTCATTGTTAATAGTTCATTAAAACATTTTACTTTCACAGGAGATGCTCAGACCCAGTGTATTTCAAGGAACAGAAACATAAAGGAAATCTAGTATGCTTCCTTTTTTTTTCCCCATGAAGAATATTTGAATTAAGTTTTTTTTTACCTCTTGAAAGAATACCTGTTCTTTCATAACCTGTGACTGCACCAGCTATTCTGAGAAAGCAGCAAGAAGCAAAAGCTGGAAATAGCTATTTCACAGCAGGTAATCACACCTCAGGATGTAGCTACTGTACAAAGTTTATACTTGGATAATTCTGGATGGGAATAAAGGTGGGGGGTAACTGCCTGAAAACCTATTACTATACAGGTCTTAGCATCATGAATGGCTTTCTTCATGAGGATCTGAAGTTACTATCTCTGACCACATTGCACAGAAGAGCCAATAAGAATTTCAAAGAGAGCAGTTTCCACTAAGGGAATTAAGCTACACAAAAGGAACCTTCACACAGAAACTCTATAAGAAAGGAAAAAAAAAAAAACATAGGAAACCATGTGTTCTACATAGTAACAGGAAACTGAATTGTTTCTGGTCCCCACTTTAATAAGCTTGCCCACCATGCTGAACCGCAGCTGGAATGTTCATTGACAACAGCAAGCCTGATCTGGAGGTGTGTGCGGCATAGGATTACTTGAATAAACAGTGAAGAATATTTCCAAGGACTAAACAAGAGTTTATAAGTCCCAGCCCCTCACCAGGAAAATAATATATGCGCATTGGATTTTCACTCACGCAAAATTTACCCACATCGTTCAATAAGGTAGGAAAAATATTAAAGTCTTTTATCTTCATGCCTGAAATTATAAAGGCTAATTAATACCTAAAGGTGCTGAAGAAATTATATCACACAATAGATCAGTACAAATCTATAATTCTCCAGCCATGGAGAATGTTGAATAATATTTTAGATTAGAACTTGAAGAAAGATAAATGCATTGTGAAAACATGTTATGAGATAGAATGTAATGAAAAATGTTCATAAAGCCATTAAACCATGTAGTACAAAACATACAATAAAATGGGAGAAAGAAAGAGCTAGCTTAACATGAAATGGAATTTTCCACTTAGATTAGCTAGATGTATTAGCTGTATATCTTTCCTTCCCTAAAGTAAATGAAAAAGATTCCTTCTGATTTTCTTGCTAGAAATACCTATCTCACATGTTTAATATTAATAATCAAAGAAAAATAACATTAATAATCAAAGCAAACACTTGGCTTTACTGGGATTCAGGATCTCAAGAGATTTGTAACTATTCCTGAATAGTAAGAGAATAGATTTTTTTGACTACAAATTCTACAGTTGTGCAGTCTACGTAATAGAAAGCAGATATAAAATTTTCGTTAAGAACAGTAACATTATTATCTTTAAATATAACAAATCATATTCATATGTGTCAATTCATTATGAATATTAAGAAAAAATTAGAAATCTGACTAGCTTGGTCAATGACTGGCTACAAAACTGATATAAAGTATTATGAAAATGCTTTAGAATATTCAATAAAACTAATTATATTTAACATTTCAAAGTCAGATAGATTTGGGACATAATACTTAATACCAGAAACATTTAAAGTAAAAAGATTATGTGATTGTGTTCGTTGTTAGCTAGCAATAAAACCTAAGCATGCCAAAAAAAAAAAATTAACTAATAAAAGTGATTATAGATGTTGCAGTTTCCATATCTATTTCAAATACCATTTTAAATACGCTGGCCTGATGGTTTTCTGTCTTTTTTTTTTTAACTCACTCCATTTTAGGGCTCTGAAACTACCTTGTGTAAAGACCTCAACACTGCTGACCATGATCAGCCCAGCCTGGAGCATCTTCCTCATCGGGGCTAAAATTGGGCTGTTCCTCCAGGTGGCACCATTATCAGTTATGGCTAAATCCTGTCCATCTGTGTGCCGCTGTGATGCCGGTTTCATTTACTGTAATGATCGCTTTCTGACATCCATTCCAACAGGAATACCAGAGGATGCTACAACTCTCTACCTTCAGAACAACCAAATAAATAATGCTGGGATTCCTTCAGATTTGAAAAACTTGCTGAAAGTAGAAAGAATATACCTATATCACAACAGTTTAGATGAATTTCCTACCAACCTACCAAAGTACGTAAAAGAGTTACATCTGCAAGAAAATAATATAAGGACTATCACTTATGATTCACTTTCAAAAATCCCCTATCTGGAAGAATTACATTTAGATGATAACTCCGTCTCAGCTGTTAGCATTGAAGAGGGGGCATTCCGAGACAGTAACTATCTCCGGCTGCTTTTCCTGTCCCGTAATCATCTTAGCACAATCCCCTGGGGTTTGCCCAGGACTATAGAAGAACTCCGCTTGGATGATAATCGCATATCCACCATCTCATCACCATCTCTTCAAGGTCTCACTAGCCTAAAACGCCTGGTTTTGGATGGAAACCTGCTGAACAACCACGGTTTAGGTGATAAAGTTTTCTTCAACCTAGTCAACTTAACGGAACTGTCACTGGTACGGAATTCCCTGACTGCTGCACCAGTAAACCTCCCAGGCACAAACCTGAGGAAGCTTTATCTTCAAGATAACCATATCAATCGGGTGCCCCCAAATGCTTTTTCTTATCTAAGGCAGCTGTATCGACTTGATATGTCCAATAACAACCTAAGTAATTTACCTCAGGGTATCTTTGATGATTTGGACAACATAACCCAATTGATTCTTCGCAACAATCCGTGGTATTGTGGGTGCAAGATGAAATGGGTGCGTGACTGGTTACAATCACTACCTGTGAAGGTCAATGTGCGTGGACTCATGTGCCAAGCCCCCGAAAAGGTTCGGGGAATGGCTATCAAGGACCTCAATGTGGAACTGTTTGATTGTAAGGACAGCGCAGTTGTAAGCACCATTCAGACAACCACTGCAACACCCAACACAGTGCATCCTGCTCAAGGACAGTGGCCAGCTCCAGTGACCAAACAACCAGACATGAAGAACCCCAAACTCACTAAGGATCAGCGAACCACGGGGAATCCAGCAAGAAAAACAATTATCATTACTGTGAAAGCTGTCACCTCTGACACAATTCATATCTCTTGGAAACTTGTCCTACCTATGACTGCTTTAAGACTCAGCTGGCTCAAACTGGGTCACAGCCCAGCGTTTGGATCTATAACGGAAACAATTGTAACAGGAGAACGCAGTGAATACTTGGTCACAGCCCTGGAGCCTGATTCACCCTATCGAGTCTGCATGGTTCCCATGGAAACCAGTAACCTCTACCTATTTGATGAAACTCCTGTTTGTATTGAGACTGAAACCGCACCCCTTCGAATGTACAACCCTACAACCACCCTTAATCGAGAGCAAGAGAAAGAACCTTACAAAAACCCCAATTTACCATTGGCTGCCATCATTGGTGGGGCCGTGGCCCTGGTGACCATCGCCCTTCTCGCTTTAGTGTGCTGGTATGTTCATAGGAATGGATCACTCTTCTCAAGGAACTGTGCGTACAGCAAAGGGAAGAGAAGAAAGGATGACTATGCGGAAGCTGGCACCAAGAAGGACAACTCCATCCTGGAAATCAGGGAGACTTCTTTTCAGATGTTACCGATAAGCAATGAACCCATGTCAAAGGAGGAATTTGTAATACACACCATATTTCCTCCTAACGGAATGAATCTGTACAAAAACAATCACAGTGAAAGCAGTAGTAACCGAAGCTACAGAGACAGTGGTATTCCAGACTCAGATCACTCACACTCATGATGCTGGAGGACTCGCAGCATACCGTGTTTCGGTTTTTTTAAACCTAAGGGAGGTGATGGTAGGAACCCTGTTCTACTGTAAAACACTGGAAAAAGAGACTGAGAAAAGCAATGTACTGTACATTTGCCATATAATTTATATTTATGAACTTTTTATTAAAAGTTTCAAATTTCAGGTTACTGCTGCGATTGATGTAGTGGAGAAGCCTGAACACAATTCTATATTTTAGTACTTTTTAGTAATTTGTACTGTATTTTCCTTGCAAATATTGAAGTTATAAATCATTTACTTTGTGTTCTACTGAGTAAGATGACTTGTTGACTGTGAAAGTGAATTTTCTTGCTGTGTTGAACAATCAGAACTGCGTTCACATGAGATCCTTGTAGTATAAGCACAGGCCATTTTTCACTTTGGTATTAATGTAAAAAAAAAAAACTGGCTGAATGAGAAAAATTAAATTTCAAAAGGTAGTTATGAAATAATGTTCCAATTATTAAATTTGTATTCCAGTGGTATTCAATAATCAAAATATGTGAAGTAATGGGCAATATCAGACTTGCTGCATAACTCCATTTTTACCCTAAGCAAATTAGATACCCTTAAGAAAGTAAACATATCTTCTGAGCTGAATCCATCAGCTGGCATAAAAGGAGTGTGAAGTCTGCTGTTGTTAATGCCATTGTTAACAAAGCTTTGAGAATAAAGGACTTCACAAAAACAATACTGTAAGCGTGCTTCCAGGTTAGGGGGAAATCTGTACTTAGGAAAACATGAAAACATAGACTCGCATAGCGTAATGAACACAAATCTCAGAATTGCATTCTGGTTTTGCCTATACCATCCTGATTTTTGAAAAGTCAACTCTAAAGACACAATTGTTCATGTTTATGATGTTTTTATCATAAAGGATGTCAAAAAAAACCTTACACACATTAAAAAGGTAGCATAACCATAAGCAATTCCCCTCAGCAATGAAGAGAAAGTAGTACTTTAAATGAGAATTTAAAAGAAAAATGAATACTAGAAATTAAACTTAGATCTGGTTTATGTGAAACATTTTAACACTGTACATAAACGTTCAATTTACGTTCACAATGATCAAGAATACTGCCCATTACTGTCACAGTTTTCCAGATATTACATAATTAACTTGTAATGTAACATTTCTTTCCAGCTTCCTACTGAATTGTGAGCTATTACTTGTTTAAAAACCTCATCACTTTTCTGTTGCCATGATTTTTTTTTTTCCCAACAAAAAACCAAAGTGCATTGTACGCCCTTTGGCCAGTCTTGTATGTGCCTTGATCCAACGCTACATGTATTCAGCTTTTAAAACTCGACAAATTTTTCATACTTCCTTAAATATGAAAAATTGTGGTCTTATTGCTGAATAAAACAAAAGAAAGGACAAAATAATTGTGCTTGCTGTTTCGGGATTATGTTACTATCAGTAAAGTAGCAAACTGCCCAGCACATTAGTCCTAAGTACCCCCTGTATTTTTCTAGGCATAAAAATAAATGTTGGCTACAAATTAAAAAAATAGCAATATCTTGAGCTTGTGTATCATTTTACTTAAGGGTTCAGCGTTTCATGCATAAACGAATATCCTAACAGTCTTTTGGAATACTCTTACAGAAAACTTCAGAAGTGGTTTTGTGACCTTCCAGTCTTTGTACACCGCTGCTGTTGTCCTGGTTGATACTTTAAGGTGGTTTTTGAAAAATTAATATTTTTTAAAATAGCTTTTTGGTAGTACGAGTTGGCATCAGAGGATCTGATATCCCAGATTTACCACTTACTAGGTATGTGAAAACAAACCATTTACTCTCCCTAGCTTAGTTTCCTTATGTATACAATGGGGCTATTAATACCACCCACCTCACAGGGTTGTTGTGAGGATTAAATGAGACAATGTGCTTGGAAACTGTACAATGTTCAACAAAATACAAGTTACTACTATTATGGTCAAGCAGAGTGAGCCATGTGTTCCCAGTGGTTTGTTACATATCGCTGCTTCTACTACTCTGCTAACAAATATCTCCAACTGCCTATGAAACCTCATTTATTCATTTGCCATCTTCAAATGTTTCTCAATACTTTCTCTTTTGATTTCCTGTTAAGGATAGTTGTTTTCTAGGGATAACTTAGCAAAGAAAATGTGATTAACACTGGATACAGGGAACATTTTCTGAAGGAAGTTTGACTTTGCTTCCACAGGTTTTGAGTAGTTTAGCTACAAGCTCTGCCAGAAGTCAGGGAAAGGGCTGGATGGTTCCGTAAAGTCCCTATACACCTGTGAGTTTATAAAAAGTCAAAAGCCAAGACTATTTTCCAGTTAGTATACCTTTCATGAGCACAGAAAATTTTATGTGTTCTGATACATGCATTTTAATTATTTTACCTGGGGTAAATCAGAAATATGTTTTATTAGCAAATAGAGAAAGCAAATAGAGAAAGCAAATTTAGCAAATAGAGAAAGTACTGAGAGGGTAAAAGTTTATTCTTTTACCTAGGCTTGCTATGAAATCCAAATACTTTGCTGAAATATATATATACTTTCAATAAATGACAAAACACAAATCTCCACCTTAAGGGACACTAAATTAATTACAGATACCTATACATCTATCCTAAGCTAAATGTTCACAATTTTTACTGATCAGGTACTAACAAAGAAAAATGTAGGAAAAAAAAAATTCAATCCTGAATATGCAGCTTATACATTTAACAAGAATACAATGGGGAAGCTACAAAAAAAATGAGGGAAAAATCACTCCCCTGCTGAACGTTTGACAAAAATCAAAAATTGCTTTTGGATGCAGGCACTTGTAACTGCATTAAATCACTGCACTTACACTCCCGTTCCCTATTAAAAACAACACTGTGTTCTTTCAGTGAGGCCTATTTGTTAAAAGTATTCCCCTGTGCCAAAGGAACTAGTAAAAAACTCTGCTTTACTAACCCCATTTTCTGAGTAAAGCACATTTTATAGGTACATGCCAACATGACAGTTTTCATGAAGAGTCCAAAGAGACCCACGTGCTTTAAAGCACCTGAAGTGTGGGTGTTAAAAAGGAACCAATCCACCACTGAATTCACTTTAAGATTAGCTCATCTGCCCCTGAAAACAGTGGTGGCACTTACAATTCTAATTCCTTTCTCCTACTTAGCATGATTAGCAAATCTTAATTTAGCATAGTGTTGGAATTGAAACTACTGTACTTTATGCTTTTGGACTATTGATTAAATTAGCAAAAAAAAAAATAACTCATGATTATCAATCACTTTCTTAAGAACTTCAAAGTTCTTTACAAAAAAAATCTCAACAGCCAATGACCCTTACTGAGTGGTTTCTGTATTATAAAATAGTAGGAGTTTTGCCTTCAAGAAGTGTGCTGTCTAGAGGTTGTAAGGCATTAAACAAATAATCTAGTGAAAGTTATACTGTGACTGCAGTACAGACAAAATAATTACATCTATCTGGATGGATCAAGGAAGACCTCATGAAGGAGGTAAAACGAAACTAGGGCTGGTATTGAAAGACAGGATGGTATTTAAGGAGAAAGCAAGAAAAACAGATACTGGCCATGGAGGGAAAATGATGAACAAAGTCATGGAGGCTGGAAAACAGTTGCAGTGCTTCTCGATGCTGGCTTTGGTCAGAATCACTTGGGGAGGCTCTTTATTAATTTAACCAGGCCGCAAACCAGACCTACTAAATTTAAATCTCCCAGGTTAAGTTTGAGTATTTATATACTTTTAATTCCAAAGGTGTTTCTGCTGAGGTTGAGTACCACTGATTTAGCAGGTGTTTGTGGAAAGGCCAATAGTCCAGCTGAAATACAGGGTCCATGAAGGAAATAAAGCTGGACACATTTTTTTTTTATGTCAGGCTTTGTGATATTGTGTTAAGTGTGTTAAATTCCAAGCTGAGAAGTCTTCAGGATATTCTTTGGCAATGGTTGTTAAGCAGGTGCATAAATAATCAATACTTTAGGGACATTTTGTAGAAATAAAGAATATTGCATGAAGGAAAAAGAAGGAGAAACTGGGAGTAAGAAGACAAGTTAGACGTCTATGCAGTATTCCAGGCAAGAGGAAGTAAGAGCCTGAACAGTGAAATAGGGTTTTTAAAAAAGGTGTAATTCAAAAGATACATGAAAGGTAGAATTTCTAGGAATTGGAAACTGAAGAAAGAATAAAAATTAAAGATAATTCTCAGCCTGAGTAAGTAAAATGTTGGTGAGGCAATTAATAATGATGGAAAATACTGGAAAAGCAAATGTCAGAGTATTTTGTACATAATGAGTTTGAATAGGTGACCGTATGCACAGTACAGGTTTACACTGGCTGATTATTAGTAGTTCCGTCTTTGCCTTCCATAGTGACCCAATTTAGATGATAAATTATAATCACCATAGGTTTAAAGTACTTTTATGTTACCCCTCTGGAAATGTCTACCAGGAAGTTGGAAATGAGGGTGTAAGATCTTCGGCATCAAGGAAGGGAATCCATATCTAACAGCTTATTATTAAAGTTGAGAGGATGGATGAGATCACCAACAGAACGCGAGCAGAGAAAGAGAGAAAAGAGACAAAGGAACACCTACGCTTTGTAGGGACAGAAGAGGGAAGAGGAATACAAAAACAAACAAACAAAAAAACCGGAGTCACAAAGGGGAAAGATCATTTTGAGAAGAAAATATAATGAAATCAAGGAACTGGAAACATTTTTAAAAGGAGGATGTCAAAAAGGTAGTCAGGAATACAGACTTGGAAGAGGAAACTGAATATGAAAAAAGAGGAGACCATCAGGGATTTTGAAGCAGTGTCAGCAGAGTAAGGAGGCAAAAAGCCTGTGTGATGTTGGCAGGATAATGAGAGATAAAGAAAACAGAAACAATGATTAAGTCTACTCTTTAAGAAGTTTGGAGGTGAAGCGATCTCGCTTGGTCGGTCATGTCGAGGATCAAGAGGAATAAAAAAGAAGTGAGTGCCAGGAAGGATATTTACTGACCTCAGGAATGAGATAGAGTTAGGAATCTACAATGAGGACAGGGAGCATATTTAACAGAAGTGAAGAAAATTGAGATGCACAAGAGGTGTGGTCCAAGTCATGGCTGTGACTCTAAGATGACTGAAGTTAAAGGCTGAGAAGCTGCAGTTTTGGAAGAGCCACCAGTGAGGAGGACACAATCACTCAGAGAGAGGGAAAGGATTGGTATGCAGGTAAAGCTTATAAGACAAGCCCTAAGGAAGATGGGGAAATGTCCCAGAGATGAAGAAGAGGGAGAAGATGATGGAATTAGACGATGTTGATATAAAATAAGAATTTCAAAAGAAAGGACTTTGAATAGTGGTGAAAAACCAAAGTCAAGAAGAGGTCTTTCAGGGGAAGGGAAAATTTTTTTGAAACTCCCTACCTCTATTACACACCCCTCCCCTTCCCTAGTTGCATCAAATAGTGACAGTAAGAGATGCAACAGGTAACAGGGAAGGTGTCATCCTCAGGGAACAGACGTCAATTAATTCAAGGTGGTGGAAAGAATGCTAAGAGAAATATGAGTAGCATGGGAAGCTGGAACCCAAAAGTAAAGGATTGAAATGGGCTCAGTGGAAGCAGTTAGGATATGGGCCAGAGAGGAGGTCAAAACCTCAGATGGAAAGAGACACAAAGAAGTAAAGGAGAGCAGAGGAGGGCACTGCACCTAGGATTCTAGCAGATGATCACAGTTTAAAAGGATGTTGGTCATGAGAGGTCGGTGGAAACCTCTGTTCTAAATAGTATAGATATTCTGAACAGATGAAAGAAAAAGAACTAGAATAACCGAATTAACATTCCTCTATTCTTTGAACATCAAAACAGATTTAAATCTAACTTTATCTCAGAGTGTTTCTGAAGAAGTATTTCTACCCACCCGTGCAAATTTTTACCAGGCTTTCCCACAAGCATCATAGAATTCCAGGGGTAAGCAAATCACATTCTAGACCCCTCCCACTTCCTACCTACCATCTCATTTTTATACTATATGGGTGAAATGAGATTCAAAATAAATTTTAGGGCTATCTTGAAAGTTTTTTTTTTTTTTTTCTTTTTTAAGAGGCTTCAAAAGGAAGTATGCAGCCACAGGGGTATGGAAGTTGGGGATAATGGGGTTTTACAGACTGTGTACACACACAAAAGCAGTGCTCCTTTTTCAATGCCAGCTGGTTGGGGGGGTGGGGAGGGCAGTCTAGGAAATTACTACCCAAAGTAATTACCCTTTTGAATGTACATCATGGCTCTGATAATTGTGGCATTACAAAGCTGAGGCTAGTTTATATCAATGTTCCATTAAAAAGCATGGAATCACTGCTGGAATTCCACATTTTAATTTCCTAGATGTGAAGACCAATGCTAATAATAATAAAACAGTAAAGACAAGGTGAAACAAAAGTCTAACAAACCTATCTTTTAAAAATATGTTCTACAAACATTAGCAATGTCTCACACACACAGTGGGCTTAACAAATGTCTGGTGACCACGCCACTGCTGCAGACACTGCCATTTGTTGAGGACTGTTCAAGCACAATGCTGTTCTATATATTTCAATCTTGTTTAATTCATACAGTAACTTTACAGGTAGGAATGATTATTTGTATTTTTCAGATGAGCATATTAATACTTAGAAAGTTTATGGAGTTAGATATTTTATTCATTCAACATTAACAATGATTTATTGTGCTTGGCTCTGAGTATATAGCATTGAACCATAAAGACATGGAGATTACAGTTGGAGGAGGCAGACATTCAGATATTAGACAAAACCAAATGAACATAAAGTGAAAAATCATGACAGATGCCATGTAAGAGAAAAACATGGTGCATGAGTGAGTATAACATGAAAACCTATTTAGATTGGGTGGTAAGAGAAGCCTAAGACCTAAGGGATAAAGAGTCAGCCACGTGAAGAATGAGGTAGAGTGTTCTGAGAAGTTTAGTGAACTTAGGGATTGAAAAAAATGTCAGGGGGCTCAAGCTCAGTGAGCAAGACAGAGGTGAGATCAGCGAAGCAGGCCTGGATCAGTTCCTACAGGGTCTGGTAGGCCAAGGCCAAGGTAAAAAGTCTGGACTTCATTCTAGTATAAGAGAAGGCCACTAGAGGATTGTTAACAGAGGTTTGGGGAGAAGGAGGAAGGGAAGAATGATGTGTGGGGATCAGACTATCAGATCTCAATTGTAATAAAGTCACTAGCCACTGTGTGGAGAATGAGTAACATGGAACAGGATGGTGGTAGTAAGAGGAGAGAAAGGAAAGATGCCAGGTATATTCTGGAGCTATAACAGAATCTTTCTTAAAGTTAGATAGTTAGCAAGTGGTAGAACAAGGATTCTGTCTTCTCCTGAAGCTTGAGCTCTTAAACACTCTCTTTAAATAGTGAGCAGAAATATTTCTTCAATAACTTTAAAAAGGAGTTTCAAGTCCATAAAAAAAAATTATTTCACTTTACTGGTATAACAACTAGAAGACATTTTTAGGATTAAATCTCAAAACGTTTCAATGGCGCAAATGTGAATTTTTCTCCCAAGGCTTACAGACCTCTGCCCCATGATGCTGAATGATGACGTTTGGTGGTCACCAGTTAATGGCTGGAAACTATCCTGAGAATAACACTTGTCTTTCTTGGAGCTTTCAATAAATTTAAACTTGGAGTTGGCAGACAAATCTTTATGTTTGAGTCACTACAACACCTTCTCATGATCCCTTTGTGTCTTCTAAAACCCAGAATGGAAGTTCCAGATCACTGAAGTTTTTTCACCAGGCTTGGTGCTGGATTTGAGACATATAACCCATGAGTACTACTACCTAGTCTACAAAGGTAAAGAAAAGCCAAGATCATTTAATGGTTTTCAAATAATTATTTAATTATTAAAAAATAATAATCTTTGAACTATCAAAATGCCTTATTCAGAGTATACTTACCAGACTTGTATAAACAGAGACAGGTATTAGAAATCTACATTTAATTCCATAATTTTAGCCAATATGTCATAGAATCTTAGAGCTAGCTAGAAAGCTTTCATAAATTTTAGAGATGTGTACTAACAATTAAATAGAAAAACCAATCCCTTCATTGTTTTGAAACAACAAAAAATTTGAAAAAAAAGTTTGTAGTTGAACTATAACCTATTTATAGTTTTTAAAAAGTCCATAATGGAGGGCTTCCCTGGTGGCACAGTGGTTGAGAGTCCGCCTGCCCATGCAGGGGACACGGGTTTGTGCCCCGGTCCGGGAAGATCCCACACGCCGCGGAGCGGCTGGGCCCGTGAGCCATGGCCGCTGAGCCTGCGCATCCGGAGCCTGTGCTCTGTAACAGGAGAGGCCACAACAGTGAGAGGCCCGCGCACAGCAAAAAAAAAGAAAAAAAAAAAAAAAGTCCATAATGGAAAAACATGTCTATGGATCAAAATATGCTTCTAACTACTGAGGAATGCATGGCTCATAGCATTCAACATATAGGAGGTAATGCTACCTTTATTGTTGTTATTATTATCTAATATACTAAATATTTTACTTATGTGTAATTATCCATATCCTCCATTAAAACGTAAACTCCATGAAGGCAAGGAATTTTTTTTCTTCTGCTGCTTCACAGCTAAATTACCCCAACCTATAGAACAATGCCTGGCACCTAACAGAAACTCAAAAATATAGTTGTTCGATGAAGAAATGAAAGAATGAACAAACTTCAAAGGGTTGTATCACTATCATCTGAGACGATCTTTGTAAAAGCTCTTTGCAAACTGTAAACCATTCTACAAACATAGAATATTATCACCAACTTCATGATAAATACATTTATTAAGTATTCCACAGCCATTATCTCCTTTGCTTCCCAATTCACAAAAGAAATTGAAGTTCAAACAGATTCTGCAACTCACTCAATATCACACAATATAAATTGGCAGAATTAGAACTCTAAAAAACAACTTAATTCCAAATGTAGCCACAAGGATCTTTACTCCACATCTCCTGTCTTTTCTACATGTTGCTCTCTTCATTGGAACATGCTGACTCCAATGTGTAAAACTAAGTATACTAGAACACTCTATGTACAGGGCTTCCCTGGTGGTGCCTGCCAATGCAGGGACACGGGTTCGAGCCCTGATCTGGGAAGATCCCACATGCCACAGAGCAACTAAGCCCATGCACCACAGCTACTGAGCCTGTGCTCTAGAGCCCGTGAGCCACAACTACTGAAGCCCACACGCCTAGAGCCCATGCTCCACAACAAGAGAAGCCACCACAATGAGAGGCCCACATGCCGCAACAAAGAGTAGCCCCCGCTAGCCACAACTAGAGAAGGCCTGCACACAGTAACGAAGACCCAATGGAGCCAAAAATAAATATAAATTAAATAAATAAATTTATTTTTAAAATTCTATGTAAAATTGATATTTGAGATGATGATAAAGAATACTGTCTTTTAATTAGACAAATCTGGGTTTGCATCCAGTTTCTACCACTTACTTGGGGTATGACCTTGGGAGTTTAGCCAACCTTTCTAAGCCTCAGTTTTACCTTCTGTAAAATAGGATAAAAATAGTGCCTTTCTAGTTGTAAGGAATAAATTATATATTTCAAGTTGAGCATTCAACTTATACCTGGCTCTTAGCCAATAACCAGTAAATTTTATTTTCACCTTTGATGATGAAGAAACATTTGCCTAGTATCTAATATTAGAACTGATATTTGAACAGAGGGTGACAAAAAGTGGAAAGTGTGGAAGCAAGATCAACAGACTTTCTCTGCAATTTCTATTTTCCCTCTAAACCTGTACTGATTTTATAGAAGCTAATTCTAACAAAGGCATACTTTTTCTCCCCATCACAGGACTGGGCTCATTATATTACTCTGCAACCCTTGGTAAAAGTTCAAGAATGTCTATTTAGATCTTCTGCCCATTTTTTGATTGGGTTGTTTGATTTCTTGATATGAGCTGTTTGTATATTTCGGCCTGCTAAAAAGTGGAAGGAGTAACAAATTTTTAAAAGATTGTTATCTTAAGCTGTTAAAATGATAGAAGTCATCTTGGTTATTCCAAAATCCCAATAAAAATTTTTGTTTATAAGAACAAATAGATGGTTACTTGTTAAATCAAAGTCACAGAGTTACTAATGTGTATCAGTGTATGAGCACCAGGGACAGTGTTTTGGATGAATTAGGCCCTGCTGGTGGAAATCATTTTTACTGGGAAAGAGACGGTGTAAACAACCAGGTACATGGCTCAGGCAGCTAGTCTTCTGTTGAAGTGCAGCTATAGTCTTCTGTTGAAGTGCAACAGCAAATTGCATAACCCAGACTACTCCCTTCTAGTTGTGGCTCCAAATTAGCATGCCCTTGCTCTTTTTTTTTTTTTAAAAAAAAGGCCTATTCTCTGGTTTTATAAACATGTTTAAACAAGACATTCTTATTTCCTAGTTTATCAGGTGCTGATCTTTTTCAGGTACAGGAATTTAGTCAACATGCTTCTTTACAAAATTCCTCTTTGAATGTTAATTAATATTAAAGGGTTAGGTCTAAGACTGAAAACTGGATTTCAATATTTATTACAGTGCAAGAGTATTACCCAGAAGAAGTGTGCTAGTTCACAAGCACATTAAACTTTCTCACCTCCCCAGACAAATTTCACAAGTTCTTCTCCAATTCTCCCCCTTTCCTTAGAAGCCCTAGACAGAGAGATGGCAGTAGGAGCCATTAAAACCAGTTGACACTTCACTTTCATTTTGGGACAAATAAGAGGGAAAAAGAGAAGCAGCTCAAATTAAATCTTTAATAAATAAGTAAAAGTAAATTTATAAGTCATTTCAAAGTAGAGGAAAATATTTACTTGTGACAAAATGCACACGTGTGAAATATTTAATGCTCAAATGAAGGAAATTAAATGTAACTTCTTACCAATGTTCACAAATACATAAGTATCCACCAACTATACTATCCTTTAACATTAAAACACATAGGGTTAAGAATCTCTTAAAAGTAAGTTAATCCTGTGCTCTACTTTCAGCTAGTCTATAGCAGATGACAGAGTAACCAATTTATTCTTTAAAAATCTTTCTGGGACAAGGAATTCTATAATATATCACAGATTTTCTTCTAAAATTCTATGTTGACCCTGAAGTGCTTTAATGTTGATATTAAGTGTAGGCATTACTTAATGTAGACACTAAAGTGTTATACAGTTACCTTCCAGAAAGCTCCCGGTAACTACTATTATTTGTATAAAATACTGAAGAGAGACAAGATATCAGCATATTCAAACCTGTCATTCTTACATACAGGGGAGTAGTTAAAAGCACAGAGTTTTGGAGTTGAGCCAACCCAGCTTCAAACCACACTGGTTCTACTACTTACGAGCAGGGTAACTCTGGGCAAATTACTTAATCTCTCTAAACTTCCCTTTCTTAACCCTACTTTATAGGATTGGTAAGTGACTTTAAAAGTATATTAAGTGGAGATACACCAGAAATACATCTACGCGTGGAACAACTCCTACAGAGCATCTACTGAACGCTGGCAGAAGACCTCAGACCTCCCAAAAGGCAAGAAACCCCCCACGTACCTGGGTAGGGCAAAAGAAAAAACTAAACAAAGACAAAAGGATAGGGACGGGTCCTGCACCAGCGGGAGAGAGCTGTGAAGGAGGAAAAGTGTCCACACACTAGGAAGCCCCTTCACGGGTGGAGGCTTCGGGAGGCGGAGTGGGGGAGCTTGGGAGCCGCGGAGGAGAGCACAGCAACAGGGGTGCGGAGGACAAAGCGGACAGATTCCAGCGCAGAGGATCGGGCCGACCGGAACTCGCCAGCCGAGAGGCTTGTCTGCTCGCCCGCCGGGGCGGGCGGGACTGGGAGCTGAGGCTCCGGCTTTTGTCGGAGCGCCGGGAGAGGACTGAGGTTGGCGGCGTGAACACAGCCTGCAGGGCGTTAGCGCACCGCGACTGGCCGGGAGAGAGTCCGGGGAGAAGTCTGGAACTGCCGAAGAGGCAAGAGACTTTTACGTCCCTCTTTGTTTCCTGGTGCACGAGGAGAGGGGATTAAGAACTCTGCTTAAGAGAACTCCAGAGGCGAGCCGCGGCTAAAAGTACGGAGCCCAGAGACAGGCATGAGACGCTAGGGCCGCTGCTGCCGCCACCGGGAGGCCTGTGTGCGAACACAGGTCACTAGCCACACGCCCTTCCGGGGAGCCTGTGCAGCCCGCCACTGCCAGGGTCCCGGGATCCAGGGACAACTCCCCAGGGAGAACGCACAGGCGCGCCTCAGGCTGCAACGTCTCGCCGGCCTCTGCCGCCGCAGGCCCGCCCCACACTCCGTGCCCCTCCCTACCCCCGGGCCTGAGTGAGCCAGAGCCTCCGAATCAGCGGCTCCTTTAACCCCGTCCTGTCTGAGCAAAGAACAGACGCCCTGCGGCGACCTACACACACAGGCGGGGCTAAATCCAAAGCTGAGCCCCTGGGAGCTGTGAGAACAAAGAAGAGAAAGGGAAATCTCTCCCAGCAGCCTCAGAAGCAGCGGATTAAAGCTCCACAATCAACTTGATATACCCTGCATCTGTGGAATACCTGAATAGACAACCAATCATCCCAAATTAAGGAGCCCTGTGGATGAAAGGCTCTTGGTGCTGCAGCCAGGAGTCAGTGCTGTGCCTCTGAGGTGGGAGAGCCAACTTCAGGACACTGATCCACAAGAGACCTCCCAGCTGCACATAATATCAAACAGCAAAAATTTCCGAGAGATCTCCATCTCAACGCCAGCACCCAGCTTCACTCAACGACCAGCAAGCTACAGTGCTGGACATACTATGCCAAACAACTAGCAAGACAGGAACACAACCCCACCCATTAGCAGAGAGGCGGCCCAAAATCATAATAAGTCTACAGACACCCCAAAACACACCACCAGACGTGGACCTGCCCACCAGAAAGACAAGATCTAGCCTCATCCACCAGAACACAGGCACTAGTACCCTCCACCAGGAAGCCTACACAACCCACTGAAACAACCTTAGCCACTGGGGACAGACACAAAAAACAACAGGAACTACGAACCTTCAGCCTGCAAAAAAGGAGACCCCAAACACAGTAAGATAAGCAAAATGAAAAGACAGAAAAACACACCACAGATGAAGGAGCAAGATAAAAACCCATCAGACCTAACAAATGAAGAGGAAATAGGCAGTCTACCTGAAAAAGAATTCAGAATAATGATAGTAAGGTTGATCCGAAATCTTGGAGATAGAATGGACAATAGAATGGACAAAATGCAAGAATCAGTTAACAAGGACCTAGAAGAACTAAAGATGAAACAAGCAACGATGAACAACACAATAAATGAAATTAAAAGTACTCTAGATGGGATCAATAGCAGAATAACTGAGGCAGAAGAACGGATAAGTGACCTGGAAGATAAAATAGTGGAAATAACTACTGCAGAGCAGAATAAAGAAAAAAGAATGAAAAGAACTGAGGACAGTCTCAGAGACCTCTGGGACAACATTAAACGTACCAACATTCGAATTATAGGGGTTCCAGAAGAAGAAGAGAAAAAGAAAGGGACTGAGAAAATATTTGAAGAGATTATAGTTGAAAACTTCCCTAATATGGGAAAGGAAATAGTTAATCAAGTCCAGGAAGCACAGAGAGTCCCATACAGGATAAATCCAAGGAGAAATACACCAAGACACATATTAATCAAACTGTCAAAAATTAAATACAAAGAAAACATATTAAAAGCAGCAAGGGAAAAACAACAAATAACACACAAGGGCATCCCCATAAGGTTAACAGCTGATCTCTCAGCAGAAACTCTGCAAGCCAGAAGGGAGTGGCAGGACATATTGAAAGTGTTGAAGGAGAAAAACCTGCAACCAAGATTACTCTACCCAGCAAGGATCTCATTCAGATTTGATGGAGAAATTAAAACCTTTAGAGACAAGCAAAAGCTGAGAGAGTTCAGCACCACCAAACCAGCTCTACAACAACTGCTAAAGGAACTTCTCTAGGCAAGAAACACAAAAGAAGGAAAAGACCTACAATAACAAACCCAAAACAATTAAGAAAATGGGAATGGGAACACACATATCGATAATTACCTTAAATGTAAATGGACTAAAGATTCTCTTTGGGGAAGGTTTTAAATTATAGATTCCACGTCTTTAACAGATAATAGAATTTATTCAGGTTATCTATTTCATTTTGGGTATGTTTTGATAGTTTGTGACTCTCTAGGAATTGGTACAGTTCATCTAGGCTGTTAAATTTATGGTGTAGAGTTTTTATAATATTCCCCTTTTATCCTTTTAATGGCTACAGGATCTATACTGATATCCCCTCCTTCATTCCTGATATTGGTAACTTGTATTTTTTCTCTTTTTATTTTTATCAATTTAATTCAAGATTTATCAATTTTATTAATATTTTCAAGACTTGCTTTTTGCTTCATTTTTTCTCATCTTCAATTTCACTGATTTCTGCTCTTATTATTTCCTTCCTTCCTTTTTGCTTTGGGTTTATTTTGCTCTCCTTTTCCTAGTTTCTTGAGGTGGGAACTAAGATTACTGATATGAATTTTTCCTCTTTTCTAATGTAAGCATTTAGCAGTATAAATTTCCCTCTCACCACTGCTTTAGCCACATCTCACCAATTTTTACATGTTGTGTTTTCATTTTCATTCAGTTCTATGTTTTTTAATTTCATTGAGGATTCTTCTTTTTATTTAATTTTATCTCCTGTTTTAATTTCAGGGGAACTACTGTTTGGGAAAGCTGTTAGGTAACTGTTTTATAAATTACTGTCTCCCATTAGGATCATATCCTAATGATCCCAGCAAGCTAATGTACTGTCTTCTAAGATATGCATGGTACATACTAAAAATCCTGTAAGGTCCTGGATAATTTTCATTTAATTGTTCATTAAAGAAGCATTTATTTAAAAAAAAAAAATTTATCCCCATTTCTCCACCAAAACTATCTAGTGAAGATCACAAGTATCCTCCATATCACTAAAGACTTTGTTAAATGAGAAGTCACCATTTACCTCATCTTTCAGCATGTGACATAATTGATCATTCTTCCTTAAAACACTTGCTTCACTTGGCTTCTGGGATTCCACACTCTCCTAATTTTTCTCCATCTTCCTTGTCATTGGCTGCTCCTTCATTTTTTTTTCTTTTTTTTGGCTGCTCCTTCTTAATCTCCTTTGCTAGTTTCTTCTCATCGACCTGACCTCTAAATGTTGAAGTGCTCGAGGGCTCAATCCTCAAACTTCCCTTATCTTTTCTTCCCTTCTCTTCCCATCTTTTCTGTGTCCAAAGGCTCCCTGGATGATTTCATCAAATCCCATAGTTTTAAATGTCATCTATTTGTCGACGATTCCCAAATTTATAAATCTAATCCATGTATGTCCCCAGAACCCCATATACGCCTGTCTACTCAACATCTTTACCATGTAAAGTCCAAAACCAAATAGTTCAAAACCAAACACTTGATATTCTCTCCCAAACCTTCTACTATAATGAGAAGTTCACAGTAAACAGCACATTTATTGTTCTGGATGCTCAGGCAAAATACTTAGAGTTTTCTTTGACTTTTCTCTTTCATATTGCATGTCCAATCCATCATCAAATCCTCTTCATTCAGAATATATCCAGAATGCAATGACATCTCACTTTCTCCACCCCTTCCTCCACACTGTAGCCTGAGCCATGTGGATTATTGCTATAGCCTCCTAACTTCTATCCACCTAGCTTCTGTATTTTCCCACTGACTATCTTTTTTTTTAATTTAAACAAAATAACCAGAAGGATCATTTTTAAGCAAAGTCAGAGTTTGTCATGCTGCTTCTCACAACCTTCCAATGACTCCCCATCTCAGAGTAAAAGATTTCTTAAAATTGCTAAGACTAAGATTTCCTTGTCTTTTTCCTTTGACTCCAGAGGATTTTTTTTCCTCCCTCTGAACTGTAGGCTTTGGATGGTTCCAATTTTGTGAAGAGGTTTATTTCTAATCCCTGACCTATTATTGGTCCAAGGCCTTGTCTCTTGGATTTTTTTTTTTTTTAATCATTAAGATTCAAATGTAGGCCATTGAAGACAGCAAATGTCCTGAAGATAGCTGTGGCTTCAAAACATGTTTACCTCTCTAGTTTCTGTTTTTTATTTCATTGTGTCCCCTGTGGATCTTCTTTACTTTCTTTTATGCTTGGCTTACTTTTAGAAAGTGGTTTGTCATGTTTTATCCAACATTTTTTTGTGTGTTCTTCAGGAAATCTGATGCACCATTACATATCAGGTGTATCCACTGTCACAGTCATAATATACAACAGTTGCATTACACCCTTAAAATCCCTCATGCTGTCTCTTTGTTGTCAAATCCTTCCTCCTTCCAACCTATGTAAACTGACCTATTTTCAGTCCTACAGTTTTGCCTTTTCCAGAATATTATACAAATGAGAATCAAAATTTATAGCCTTTGGGGTCTGGCTTTTTTCACTTAGTAAAATATATTTAGGATTTATCTATATTATTGCATAAATCAATAGTTTGTTTCTGTTTATTGCTGAGTATTGTTCCATTGTGTGGAAATACCAGAGTTTGTTGATTCACTCACCTTTTGAGGGACATTTGTGTTTCCATTTTTTTGGCGATTATGTATAAAGCTACTGTGATTTTTGGTGTACAGATGTTTATGTGGATATAAGTGTAAATACCTATGATTGCTGGATCATTAAAAAAAAAAAAAAAAAAAAAAAAAAAGTATATTAAGTGCCTAGTATACTAGTGCCTGACACATTAATAAGTATTTGGTGGCTACAGGCAATATATTCCAGGGGTTAAATGTGAAAATTCTGAAATCCAACTTTTTAGGTTCAAAGCCAAGTTTTCCCACTTGTTCCTTATTTGGCACTGGGCAAATTATTTCACCTCTCTATACTAAAATTAGTAAATACATGAAAAAGATTAGAAGAGTGTCTTGCACATGGGAATGATAATTTTAAATTTATCAATTATGATGATTTAAAAATTACTTCAGGGCTTCCCTGGTGGCACAGTGGTTGGGAGTCCACCTGCCGATGCAGGGGACACGTTCGTGCCCCGGTCCGGGAGGATCCCACATGCCGCGGAGCGGCTGGGCCCGTGGGCCATGGCCGCTGAGCCTGTGCTCCGCAACGGGAGAGGCCACAACAGTGAGAGGCCCGCGTAACGCCAAAAAAAAAAAAATTACTTCAGTGAAATCTCATGGAAGCTGTAATTTAAAGAGCATATCAGAGCAATTTTCTCTTCTGATATTTTAGTTGATCAGCCTTAGAAATAAATGAATGCTATTAACTCAATCCAGACCCATAAATCTTTCCTATATACCAATATGCAAATATACATTGATCAAGCTCCTTTAGTTCAGACTCCCTAGTTTTAGGTTTCTCAGACTTGTCTGATGATACAAATTACCCAGAAATTGTGACTAGCAGGTCTGGGGTGGAGCCTTGGAGTCTGTAAGTATAATCAGCTTCCCAGGCGAGTCCCACACCAGGCAGGCTCGGAAACCCTGAATTAGTTGAAGCTATGCCCAACCACAGAATTTGAGAAGAATATCTAGCAGTCACACCCGATGAACAGAATTATTGTTTTACAAGTATTATGTAATGGAGATGGGAACATTAAAATGATTATTTTTCAACAAATATTTGGTTGAATATCAGTACCAAATATTTATTAGCATATATTTATTGAGCACATATTACAGTACAATTCATAAAACAGTATATGAAGGTTAGTTGGAAAACAAACTACTTCTTAAAAATTAACGTCATTTGGGAGGTGAGAGTGACAGAAAGGAAGAGCATCCTTGGCAAAATACACATTATTACATGTTATCATTTGTCTGAGGAGTTCAGAAAATACTGGGACAAGGGGTCCTTTTGGTCAAGAGGTCTGGTTCTTCAAGAGTCTGTTATAGTTACTTAGGACACTGCTGCCATTGCTAATGGGCTAAAAATGCTAATAACTGAAGAACATTCAAATAACAAATTCACTGCAAAAATAATCTAAAGGGTATAACCATTTTTCCTTGACCCTTCTGAACATTAGTCTTTAGAAACATATTATAGTTTTTCTTTCATGAGTAAAATTATCAAAAACTTGGATCTGAATTTTTTTTTAGAAAATGATAAAAGAAAATAAGCTTCCATTCTTCCAAGCTCCCAACAAGCCCATCCCACGCATATACCATGCACATGCTCAAACAAACTATGAACAACTTCTACAATTGAGGGATCTGGAATCTACATCCTGTTAGAAACACAAGCGTAAATAATTATGGAAGGAAAACCAAGTGCAATTACACCAAAAACAGCCCTAATATTATTCAACTGAATGAAGAACACTTGTAAACCACAGTATAGCAAATGTGCATATGTTTCAACGTGTTTCATTAATCACATTAGCCAGTATGGTCAAGAATTAGTACTGTGTAAGATCCAAGGTAGTACACGGAGAGGTACAACAGTGAAATCATCAGGTAATTCTCTGTAATCTCCTGGTGAAAGAATTACTAGCTACACGCATGAATTTGAAATAAAATAGATTTAAGTGCAGTCATTACAGCTATTCAAATATTACTAGTCCATAGGAACATGAGCTAAAATAAAGCATCTAATAGGTATTACTCAAAATATGACCCCAGGAAGCAGCCACAAAACTTCAGGTTGTTTAGTTACCTACTGCCCCAAATATCAGGAAAATAAAGGGTCACGTAGGACTCTGATAGCTACTCCTGAGTCCTCATAGTTGATAGGTCATTTTTTTCTTTTTACCTTTTTGATTTTCCAAATTTCCTAATTTAAAAAAGTAGTATATTCTTTTTATGACTGGGGAAAAATGATCCCTTTATTTAAGGATATTATCTGAGGGATCAAATTTATTTGAATATGACAGTAAGGCCATTTAAAAACTTTGTCCTTGAAGAGGCTGAATCATGTTCTCTCTCAAAAAAAAATTTGTCTTGGGTTCTCCTCATTTTGTACAATAAAAAATACAAGAAAAAATAATAATACGAGGGCTGAAATTCCATGTGCTGCTTTCAAATGTAGGTCTTTGGAAGGATGGCTCACAGTAGCAATGCTAAATGATGATAACAATTTCACTGGTAGTGACAGAAGAATTCCTCCTATTCATCTAATGTGCGATCCCAAGATGCATTGGAAACCCAGTGAAGGCTGGCAAATGAAAAATGCTTCTCCTCTCTGAGCAAAAGGAGAGCCAACTTTTCTACTGGATTGCCCTTAAGAGTATAGGACATAACCATAGAATGACTTTACCCTTTCAACCTCCAATTTCCCACTCCCTCCATCTGTACTTTTTTCTTTCCTACTCTCTTTTTAGCTTTGGCCTATATCCACAACCAGTTCCTTTATGAGGCACTCAAAGGCATTGCTATTCCCATGAATTTAAAAAGGGACAATTGCAGACAGACCTTGGAATATGTGGAGGAGATCTATACAGCCTCCCATGAAGATAAACATGGGCACTTCCTTGAGCTAATCCACAATTGATTCCTTAAGGGATACTGCATTTATAAGATGAATTTAGTCATTTTCCCTAAGCCTTTCTCAAATTTCCTCGAGCACCATGCTAAGAAACTTACATGGTATGATAAGTCTAGGTTCCCTGACTTAATACTGTTTCAGAAGGCAATAAGGATACATAGGGCAAGGAATTCACTATGAGTCTTTAAAAGTAATAACACCCATACAGAAAGGCATCTATCAAAGTGAGTTCCATACAATGATCTGGACAAAGTCAGAAGATGTAAACCGTTTTAATCCATCGCCTTTAGCTACTCAAGATCCAGATTCCACTGCTCACTGCAAGACTTCAGCTAACAAAGAATCAACACAAGGGAACTCAGCAATGCCTAGTGACAGAGCTCTCTGAGGTTCTCAAACCGAGAGCTGTTTGCTTTGGGTTTACATAGCGCAGAAACAACTAGGGAGGCAAATAACATTAACGCCATCACCATGTTCCAGTCCAGAAGTTTTTATTACAGCAAGTTTACCTCTGGGCAAGATGAAGCAATCGGCACATTGTGATGGCAAATACACTGACTGTATTTTCTTCCCAAGCAGTATATAGCACTTGGGCTGCTCCTGAGAAGGATTCGTGAAACAGCTCCAATCAACACATTATAGCTGGAACAGCTAGATGTAGCACTCACAATTTGTATGCTTTAATTGTCAAAATCGTTTGCTTTTCAGACGAAAAGCAATTTAAACTTTCAGTTAAACAGTCAACTTTAAATTTCAGTAAAATCATCTAAACTAGTTTATCAACTGGCGTGAAAAATAATCACACTCTCCCACCACCAATGACATCCTCTGAGATATAACTCAATTGTTACAAAAGAAAAGCCTAGAAATGGATACAAATGACAAAATAATTTACCAAAATGAATAACCAGAAGCAAAGTTAAATAAGAAAATTTTTTCCCAAAATTTCAAAGACCATTGTTAATTTTGAATGTTCTTATTGAGTTTATGGCAATCTAAAGTTTTATAAATGATGTGTCTTCTGAAAGTTGCTTAGTTCTCTTTCCAGCTTGTTTTGTGATTTTCTGACATATTCACATACTAACCTCAAATTTCATAGCTCTAAAAGGAGCTTGACAATTGTTATTCTAGACTATATCCAAAAAACAGTTTCTCAAATCAATGAAAACAACTGAATAATTCCTACAATTTTATTTAAAGAAAAGATGAGCAGAAGAAGCCCACATAATCCTCCAACTTAATTAAAAAAAAAGCCAAATTTCTTCGAAGTGCCTGTCCCTCATGTACCCAGATTATCAGTTTAGGACAAGATTCAAGTGACTTTCACATTCCTCACCAAAATTCAGAAGCACACATGCAAAGGGGTGAATCTTGAATCAATATTAAGATTTCAAACTTTATGTCAAGTTTGTTACATTAATGGGGAGGGTATCTCATTCTCAAATTTTGTGCTAAAATTTTCAAATTCATGGTAAGCAACTATCAATATCTTCCCTAACATGTACACTTGTACTTTACCTCCTTCTCTGATTCATAAAATCCCCTTCCTTTCCTCTCAATTGTCAATAGTGTGTGTGTGTGCGCGCCTGTGTGTGGTCCACGGACCACACACACTTTGAGTAGGACAGAATGGCTAGGTTCCAGCTGTAGGAATCCAACAATATCCAACTCAGGTCCAACTATTGATTTGCTACCAGTTAGTTGTATTTGCCCATGTAGCATAAATATCCAAGGGGCATGTGAGACTTTGACTAACTGGCATCTCTGGGATAGCTCCAGCAATTCAGGGGCTTCCTATTTATTTGACCTTCATTTTGTCAACCCAATGTGAGGAGAGAATATTAGGGCCATGGTCACTCTCAGCCTTTCTGCTCTTTAAGATCTATCTGACTGCTGTTTTGCTCCCCTCCATGACTTGTCCTCTTCCCTATAGGATAAGAAATTTAGCTTATCCCTGTTTGAGAATGAGGAGCTGGCTTGCAGACACTTCAAGTATCAATTGCCAATTGCCCTATGTCAAAATTTGTCTTATTGTGAGGTGCACTCCTGTGTAATTTTCATCTGATCATGATTTCAGTAAAGCATTCAACACTTTTTAATTATATCCTCCAGGACCAGATGGAGAACCCCAAGCTGCATAGTAATGTTATTAGGTAGACTGAATAACAAAACCCCAAATTGATCAGCAACATCCTGGAGACAGGTCTCTAATAGCACATCACAGGACTCTGTCCCCAAGCTGAAATTTTTCAAGCTTTTTACTAATAACTTGAATAATGATACAGAAAGCCTTCCTACCAATAATTGTATCTTAGCGGTAGAATTAAAATGTTTAATGGCAGAAGCAGATTTCAAATTCATGCTTTCATACAAGAAAAAAAATTATTGAGTGATTATGATATGCTAGGTGGCAAACCCTGAGCAATATACAAATAAAAAATACAGTGTGTCTTCAGAAAATTTATGACCTAGTAAAAGAGATAAAGAAATAAATGATTAGGCTACCATAGATTTCTTAACAGAAATTCTATAGGTCAGGAGAGAGTAGAATGACATACTCAAAATATTGAGAGATTAAAAACTGTCAGCCAAGACTACTCTATCCAGTAAAGTTATCCTTCAGATATGAAAGGGAAGTAAAAGCTTTCCCAGACAAACAAAAGCTGAAGGAGTTCATCACCACTAGACCTGCCTTACAAGAAATGTTGAAAGGAGCTCTTCCTACCTGAAATGAAAAAGCAAAAGTACACAAAACTTTGAGTGAGGTGATAAATAGACAGAATCAGAAAATTGGAACTCTCTAACAGAATAGGTTGTTAAACACTTGATCATAGCATAAAGGTTAAAGGAAAAAACGCAGTAAAAATAACTATAGCTACTTTGATTTGGTAACAAACTCACAACACAAAAAGGGATAATGTGAGACAACAAAAACATAAAAAGGGAAGAGGAAAAGGACAGAACCTGCATAGGCAAATGAAGGTAAGCTGCTACCAACAGAAAAAGGACTATTTTATCTCTAAGATGTTTTATAGAAACCTCATAGTAACCACAGAACATAAAAACAGAGGAGACTGAGATAAAAAAAATCATAAAAAACCACCAAAAAAAGGGCAGACATAAACACAAGAAAAAAGAAAAATGGAGATACGGAACAACCAAAACATAAAATGGCAGTACTAAGTCTTCATCTATCAATAATTACACAAGATGTAAATGGATTGAATTCACCAATCAAGATATGCAAAGTGGCTGGCTGGATCAAAAAGAAGATCCAACTATACGCCACCTCCATGAGGCTCATCTCAGTTCTAAAGACAAACATAGGCTCAAAGTGAAAAGATACTCCAAGCAAATGGCAGCCAAAATAAAGCAGGGGTAGCCTTACTCACATCAGACAAAATAGACTTCAAGCCAAAAAAGGTAACAAGAGACAAAAATGGACATTATAAAATGTTAAAAGGAATAATCCATAAAGATGACATAACACTTATTAATATACATGCACCTTACATAGGAACAACAAAATATATAAAGCAACTATTAACAGACCTAAAGGGAGAAATTGACAGCAACTCAATAACAGCAGGAACCTTTAACACCTCTACTTGCATCAATGGATAGATCATAAAGACAGAAAGTCCACAAAGAAACAGCAGCCTTAAATGAAGCATTAGACCAGATGAACTTAAAAGTTTTATACAGAACGTTCCATCCAAATGCAGCAGAATACACATTCTTCTCAAGTGCATATGAACCATTCTCAAGGAGAGACCATATTCTGTGACACAAAATAAGTCTCAATAAATTTAAGAAAATTGAAATCACATCAAGAATATTTTCTGGCCACAATGGTATGAAACTAGAAATCAACCACAAGAAGAAAGCTGGAAAAAAATCACAAAATTTGGAGACTAAACAACATGCTACTGGTCAACTATTGGGTCAATGAAGAAATCAAAGGAGAAATAAAAAAATACCTAAGACATATGAAAATGAAAATATGACATACTAAATTCTATGGGATGCAGCAAGAGTGGTACTAAGAGGAAAATTTATAGCAATATAGACCTACCTTAAGAAACAAAAAAATCTCAAATAAACAATCTGACCTTACACCTAAAGGAACTAGCCAAAGAAAGACAAAGCCCAAAGTCAGTAGAAGGAAGAAAATAATAAAAATCAGAGTGGAATTAAATGAAATAGAGACTATAAAAGATAATAGAAAAGATTAGTGAAACTAAGAGTTGGTTCTTTGAAAAGACAAATTGAAAACTTTTAGCCAGACTCACTAAGAAATAAAGAGCAAAAGCTCAAATAAAATCAGAAACCAAAGAGAAGTTATAACAGACATCACAGAAATTCAAAGGATTATAAGAGACTTATGAACAGCTATATGACAACAAATTGGACAACCTAGAAGAAATGGATAAATTCTTACAATCATATAACCTTCCAAGACTGAATCAGGAAGAAATAAAAAACATGAAAAGACCAATCACTAGTAAAGAGATTGAAACAGTAACCAAAAACCAAAAGTTCAGGACCACAGCTTCACTAGTGAATTCTACCGAACATTCAAAGAAGAGTTAATACCTATCCTTCTCAAATTCTTCCAGAAAACTGAAGAGGAAGAAATGCTTCCTAACTCATTTTATAAGGCCAATATTACTCTGATACCAAAACCAGACAAGAACAACACAGAAAACTATAGGCCAATATCTTTGATGAACACAGGTGCAAAAATCCTCAAGAAAATATTAGCAAACAGAATTCAACAAACATTAAAAGGATCATACACAATGATCAAGTGGGATTTATTCTAGGGAAGCAAGAGTGATTCAACATGTACAAATCAATCAATGTGATATACATTAACAAAATGAAGGATAAAAATCATATGATCATTTCAATAGATAAAGAAAAAACATTTGAAAAGACTCAACATTCATTTGAACAACATCAATCAGAATAGAAGGAATGTACCTCAACATAATAAAGGCCACATATGACAAACCCAGGCTAACATCACACTCAATGGTGAAAAACTGAAAGATGTACTAATAAGATTAGGAACAGGACAAGGATGCCCACTCCTGCCACTCTTATTCAACACAGTATTAGAAGTCCTAGACAGAGCAATTATGCAAATAATAATAATAAAGAAATAAAAGGAATACAAATTGGAAAAGAAAAAGTGTAACTATTTGCAGATGACATTTTAAATATTAAAAACCCTAAAGACTCTACCCAAAAACTATCAGAAATAGTAAACAAATACAGTAAAATTGTAGTTTACAAAAATCTGTTGCATTTCAATAAAATAACAACAAACTAGCAGAAAGAGAAATTAAGAAAATAACCCCATTTACAATTATAACAAAAAAAGTAAAATACCTGGGAATAAATTTAACCAGGAGGTAAGAGACCTGTACACTGAAAGCTATAAGACATTGTTGAAAGAAACTGAAGAAGACACAAAAACAAAGAAAGACATTCCATGCCCAAGGACTAGGCATTTTTTAAATGTCCATATTACCTAAATCAATCTATAGATTCAATGCAGTCCCTATCAAAATCCCAATGACAGTTTTCACAGAAGTAGAACAAAAAATCCTAAAAGTCATATGGAACCACAAAAAACCCTAAATAGCCAAAGCAATCCTAAGAAAAAATAACAAGGCTAGAGATATCACACTCCCTGATTTCAAACTGTAGTATAAAGCTATAGTAATCAAAACGGTATGTAAGTGGCTCAAAAACAGACATATAGATCAATGGAACAGAATAAAGACCTCAGAAATGAACCCATGTTCATATGATCACTTAAATTATGACTCTGGAGCCAAGAATATACAGTAGGGAAAAGACAGTCTGTTCAATAAATGGTGTTGGGAAAACTGGACAGCTATGTGCAAAAGAATGAAACTGGATCACTTTCTTATACCACATACAAAAATAAACTCAAAATGGAATAGAGATTTAAATGTAAAACTTGAAACCATAAAACTCCTAGAAGAAAACATGAGCAGTAATCTCTTCTACATTGGTCTTAGCAGTATCTCTCTAGATATTGCTTCTCAGGCAAGAGAAACAAAAGCAAAAACAAATAAATGGGACTATATAAAACTTAAAAGATTCTGCACACAAAGGAAACCATAAACCAAATGGAAAGACAACCTACTGAATGGGAGAAGATATTTGCAGATCATATACCTGATAAGAGGTTAATATCCAAGATATATAAAGAACTCATATGACCCAACAACAAAAACAATCCAAACAACCCAATTTAAAAAATCGGAAGAGGATCTGAATAAATATTTTTCCAAAGAAGACATACAGATGACCAATAGGCTAATGAAAAAAAATGTTCAACATCACTAATTATTAGGAAAACACAAATCAAAACTGCAGTGAGATATCATCACATGCCCATTAGAATGGCCACTATCAAAAAGGCAAGAAATAACAAGTATTGGAGAGGATGTGGAGAAAAGGGAACCCTCAAACACTATTGGTGGGAATGGTAATTGGTGCAGCCACTATGGAAAACAGTAATGGAAACTCCTCGAAACATTACGAATAGAACTACTGGGCTTCCCTGGTGGCGCAGTGGTTGAGAGTCCGCCTGCCGATGCAGGGGACACGGGTTATGTGATCCAGATATCCACTTCCGGTTATCTGTCTAAAGAATATGGAGGGCTTCCCTGGTGGCGCAGTCGCTGAGAGTCTGCCTGCCAATGCAGGGGACATGGGTTCGTGCCCCGGTCCGGGAAGATCCCACATGCCGCGGAGCGGCTGGGCCCGTGAGCCATGGCCGCTGAGCCTGTGCTCCACAACGGGAGAGGCCACAACATGAGAGGCCCGCGTACCGCAAAAAAAAAAAAGAATATGGAAACCCTAACTGGAAAAGATATATGCACCCCATATTCACCACAGCATTGTTAACAATAGCCAAGTTATGGAATCAATGTAAGTAGCCATCAACAAATGAATGGTTAAAGATGTGAATATATACATACAATGGAATACTGCTCAGCCACAAAAAGTGATTAAATCTTGTCATTTGCAACAACATGGATGGATCTCGAGGGCATTATGCTAAGTGAAATAAGTCAGACAGAGAAAGACAATTACCATATGATTTCACTCATATATGTAATATTTTTAAAAAACAAAAGCAAAACAAACACATAGATACAGAGAATAGTGTTTACTAGAGGAAAAGGGATGTGGGGGAGGGCAAAATGGGTTAAGGGGGTCAACTGTCTGGTGATGGATAGAAACTAAACTTTTGGTGGTGAGTATGCTATAGTGTATATAGAAGTCAAAATATAATGTTGTACACATGAAACATAATGTTACAAACCAATGTTACCTCAATAAAAAAGAGTAGTGCAGAATAATGAAGAATCTCAAAATATAGTGATTCTGATAAATGATAAAAGACTGGAGTTATAAAGCCAAGAAGTCATGGTATTTCAAGGGGCATCAATGTAGATTTTGAATTCATACAAAAGAATCATAGAAGCGACCGTGACATAGCTGACCCCTATCCTTCATTTGAAGGACCCCCAATGTACTTTATGAATGAGCCCCTGTATTGACTCTAATGGAAAATTTTGTTCTGCTGAAATGTCTTTAAATGAACTGGGATGTTTGACTCATTAAAAAAATATTTGAGACTGTACTGAACTGAAAAGGCTATAAATTTTAAAAAAGAAACAAGTTTGATGCATATTAAGCACCAGTTATAAAAGAAACAGGGGTCTGCTGAATCCTCAAATGGTGGCATCAGGAGGTGAGAGATTCAGAGATTAGAAAGTACATGCAGGATGTATATTCTGTTCACAATCTGTCTTTTCAATGAATGAAAGTCAAATAGAGCAAAGATGAGCTGAGGTAGCTGTGAGGTCTTATACCTTGAGGACAACTTTTCTTTTCTTCTGGACATTGATCGCACTGTGGCTTTCCAGAGAGGATATGAAAGGTATGACCACTGTGGATGTGACCACCCACCTTGGGAAAGTAAGCTCTCTGGTGCATGTGGAAACCTGCAAGGTCTTTCTGTAGTCAGAGTCAGACAAGGAAAAAGATTAACTCATCCCTCTGTACTTGCTTCTTTCTTGAGGACTGGGGCATCTATACTGGGAAATGGCTGGTGGGATAAGATTTGAGGTAGGCATGAAAATAGATAGGTTTCTTTGCAAAAATGTCCCACAGCAAAGCTATGTTCTCTAAATCAAGAAAACTGAAAAGATAAGTTCTCTGCGAAATTCAATTCACTCACAACATGTTCTGCCTTTACCATAAATTAAAGCCACAGTAAGTGGCTCTAACTCTCCACTGACATATCAGAGGAAGGAAGTTTGGAATCAGAGTTAGGCTACTTACCACCTCCTTTGCTAAATGTTTAACAATATTTCAGTGAAAGCAGGAAAAACAAACACTCTTCACCAATTTTGAGATGATTTCCAAGTCTGGATTCTAATATATGGAAAAGGAATAATAAATTTAAAAAAACTTATACAAAACAACATGTTCCTTTTAAGAAAGCAATAGGTGGAAGGATATTAAAACACTCAGGTAAAGCAAGTTGCCTATTTCAAGTGTTCTATCAGTATCAAATCTCAAGGCAATACCAAAATCATAAATACTTTGCTATCTCTCTATGGTAGGCAGAATTCTAAGAATGGTCTCCACTGGCTTTCACTCTTGTATAATAACCCACCACTTTGAGTGTGGGTGGAAGTGACATCAGAAAGCTTACAAGCCAGAGAAGGATATAATGTATCATTGCTGGCATTGAAGATGGAGAGTTCACAAAGAGCTCAAAATGGCTCCTTCTTGACAATCAGCAAGAAAACAGGAACCTCAGTCCGACAACCACACGGAACTGAATCCTGCCAACAATCTGAATGATCCTAGAAGCAGATTTCTTTCCCCTGAATCTCCAGATAAAAGCCCAGCGGACTGATGCTGTGATTTTAACCTTCTGATACTCTGAGCAGAGAACCCAGTCAAGCCTGAAAGACTTCTGATTTAAAGAACTTTAAGATAATAAATGTGTGTTGTTTTAAGCTATTAAATGTTCAGTAATTACAAAGTAATAGAAAACTAATATACTTTCTATACATAGTTCTTCCATCTATCCAAAGAAATATAGGTAAAGAATCTGATTTTCTACACTGTTACAAGAAAAAGACTTAATTTAAAAAGAAGTTAATGGGACTTCTCTGGTGGTGCAGTGGTTAAGAATCCGCCTGCCAATGCAGGCGACACGGGTTGAGCCCTGGTCCAGGAAGATCGACATGCCATGGAGCAACTAAGCCCGTGCGCCACAACTACTGAGCCTGCGCTCTAGAGCCCACGAGCCACAACTACTGAAGCCCGCGTGCCTAGAGCCCGTGCTCCACAACAAGAGACGCCACCGCAATGAGAAGTCCGTGCACTGCAACGAAGAGTAGCCCCCGCTCTCCACAACTAGAGAAAGCCCACGTGCAGCAACAAAGACATAACGCAGCCAAAAATAAAATAAAATAAATAAATTTATAAAAAAGAAAAAAAAAGAAGTTAAAAGAACTCACAGATTTCATGACAGTTACCCACAGAAGATCTGAATTAAAATAAAATTCATACTTTGTAAATCAATACAAATTGAGTTCCAGAAACCAATGTTGTATACATTAAACTCCATACCTATTTCAAAAGATGAAAACATGTTAGACAAATAAATCCCAAAATATCTTAGTAAATAAAATATATGTATAATGATTTAAGGGGGAAACAATGTACTTTTCCATTTTGAATCTTTGGTAAAATAAAAACATCCTGTTTTTAAAAGAGAAGTTGGAATCAATAGATACAGAGGTCGTTTTTTTGAGCAAGGAATGACAAGGGACCAATACATCTGGTCACCATTCATTTCATAACGTTACTTTAAGGAAATCCAAAAGAACATTTCTTTGGTACTTTATCTCTACTCACTAAGGGGTTCATGAAAATGAAAAGAGTTCACAAATGCTTGGCAGTGTGATAAACCTACACTAGGAGATTTACTGTCTTATGGACTATAAGGCAATCAAACCATAAATGCCTTTCTTCCTCTGCAGATAGTTCCACTTAAAGCAAAAGATGCAATATGCCACAATACTTGATGTCCTTTCATTTTCTTCTTAATATAGAGTATGTTAACATCCAAATCTCTGTTCAACACAAGAAGAGGCAGTGTCACACAGTGGTTCATATGTGAGTTCTAAAATTAGCCTTCCTCAATTCAAATCCTCAACCTACCACTTACTAAGTGTGTGATCTTGGACAAGTTAGCTAACTTCTTTGTGCCTCTATTTCCCTTCTGTAAATGGGGAGAATAAGAAAACATACCTCGTCAGATTTGTAGTCTTTGCAACAGTGCCTGAAACATATTAAGTGCTCAGTAAATCTTAGCTATTAAGAAAATTGCCAAAGCTTTTCCTTATAGTCATCTCATTTCTTTAGGCAAAATTAGACATCCTAACAATGGATACATTTTTCAAATAAAAGCCTGTGCAACATGGTGGCATACTACAAACCTTCACCTGTTTCTTCTGTCTGTCCCATTACTCCTGCATTACACCAGGGTCTTTTACTCAATGACCACTTATAGGTAAGACAGAAATTGGATATGGAAAACATAAGAGGGCCTCTGAAACTGGTCCAGCTGAGTCTCAGACATAAGTCCAGAAATGTAGTCTAAAACTGAACCAGTCCTTGAGATATGTAGTTTGACCATCTTTGCTTTGAATTTTACTTAAAAACATAAGTACTTGGCCAAGGAGGCCTCAAATATGCATAAAGAACATCAGTGAGACAGGAATGAAGAGCTTGTCAACTCTTTAATAAATTTTCCATTTGAATTAAATGTACCATTAAAAAATAAAAGAATGTTTGATTTGTTTTGCACTCTTGAACTAAATGAATCCACTATGAGGTATACATTCAAGCAGTAAAAAGCATGCGCTTTGGACTTAGACTGATTTTCAACCCCCCATCTGAATCTCAGTTTCCTCACCTCTAGAATGAGAATAACATTGGTATGCAACCTCAGAGAGTAGTTGTGAGATGCACATGCGATAATGCAAGCATGCACACATAACAGACTGCGTGGTACACATAAGCTCTCAAATAGAGACGTTATAACAAACGTTAGCTGTTATCATTAGTAAATTTATGTTTTACTTCCATGTGAAATCAATTTCTTCCCTGTAAAAGCTGTGGATAAGCTTCTCTCAAACTACCAGCAATCTCATTTTTATGATTTGGGAAAACTTTTAAATAGGTAAAAAAAAAAAAAAAAAACTATGTGTGAAGGTGCTAGAGAAGCTGCACTGGCAGCTCCAAGGCATGATTCAGATATGACACATTGCACCTGCATGTATTATAATCCTACATTATTCTTTTAAATTTCTTTGAATAAATTTGGGAGTCTAACACAGAGAGAATATGAAATGTAGGACTGAGAATATAAGAATCTCAATTAATCAACACCTCTCTGTATATATCGAAAGCAAGTCTGTGCAAAAAAATTAAATCTTGGGTCAGGTGCCTCTGCTTTCTGTTCAGAGGTTTCTGCAAATAACGTTATCCGTCTACTCTACAAGGTACTTTACAAATATTAATACTCAGAACAGTCCCAGGTTTAAGTAGTTATATTCAGGGTTTTTTTTTAATTTGTGAAATACAAATCACATTTTTTGTGCATAAAACATAATCGAGCAGCTTAATGGATGATCGTAAAGTGAATATGTTTACACCACCATCCAGGTGAAGAAAAAGAACACTGTCAGCCTCCTGGATGTTCTGCACTTGCTTCTTCATAATCACAACTCTTGCCTAAAAGTTATTCCTATCATTACTTTTATGGTTATCATTTCCTTGTTTTGCTTAATAGGTTATCTACATTTGCAACTCTTCATACTTTGGTTCAGTTTTGCCTGTTTTTGAACTTTACACAAATGGAATCACCTACCATGTATTCTTTTATGTCTGACTTCTTTCAAGCAAACATTATATTTGTGTGATTCATCTTTGTTATTTATACATGTAATTTCTTCATCTTTACCAGAATATACTGTTACATTATACAAATCTACCAAAATATACTAATCCATTTTACTGCTGATGGACATATGGGTTGTTTTGAGTTTTGCACTATTGTGAATAATGCAGCTAAGAACTTCTTGTACATGTCTCTAAGTGCGCAGAAGCATGCATAAATATGCTGGGTATACATGTGGGAATAGAACTGCTGAGTCTCTAGATATACATAACTTCAAATTTAGTAGATGATACCAAGTTTTTCCAAGGTGGTTGCACCCTAGGTATTATTTATAACATGCTTATAAATATGAGAATTTGTTCAAATTCTTGAGTCACAGTCTACAGCCAGGGTTGCAAAAGACTTCTAGAAACTGCTGTCACTGTAACTATGGGTCACATTGATGAGCATGGTTCCAGCCATAGGGTAGGAAAATCCATGTTTATTTCCATGTCCATCTAGCTAGGTTTCCATATAGATAGATGATTCCATCAGGTTGAATCAGGATGGATTATAAAACTATTCTATTGCTGTACAGGTACCATCAGTTTGAGTAACTGACAGGTCAAGAATAGGACCTCAAAATTCTGTCTGACCTGGCACCAGAGCCCACCATACTAATGAGTTTTTACAATTCCTGAATACTGGAATCTAATGATCTAGGAGACAGTAATATGTGCAATAAAACTTTATCATCCAGTAGCGTGTCGGTGGGAGGAAGAAACATATATTCAAAAAGTCCGTTCAAGTTACAGCTCTGACAAAATACATCTGGATAACCTATAGGACAATTATGACCATTTTAAAGCACACCTGATATCACCTGACTTGGAAAAGCAGAAATTGACATACAAATCTTAAATTGCCTCTTGACCACTTATGGAAAGAAAGGGTTTTCAACATGTTATTTTTTTTTCTGATATGCTCCTTCAGGTTTTTATTTTAAATTAGGGCATGATACTTTCCCTATTTGTAAATTAGGACTACAAAATGGAAGGCACTGAGATAATAAAGGCAATCACACAGATATAGTCAACTGTACCAGCATAATCACACAAAAAAAAAGTTTAGGAAGTTATGCTAGACTAACAACTAGCCAAACTACTACAATGTGACATGGATATAAATTACAGCATAACCCCTATTTCTCTGACCAAAGACAGTTCTGTCATATCATGCATTTAAATAAATCTCAGCACTATAAAGTAATTATGGGTCAGAAACAGCTACTGGGTTTATAATTAGATGAGACAGTTATAAACTGCCAGGGTTATACTAAAAAAGGAGATTTGCTTACTCATTTTCATTTATAAATAGACATTTAGAGCAATTACAAATCTTGCTAAACATTCATGTCATTTAAAAAATCAACTTAAGGGCTTCCCTGGTGGCGCAGTGGTTGAGAGTCCGCCTGCCGATGCAGGGGACACGGGTTCGTGCCCCGGTCCGGGAAGATCCCACATGCCGCGGAGCGGCTGGGCCCATGAGCCATGGCTGCTGAGCCTGCGCATCCGGAGCCTGTGCTCCGCAACGGGAGAGGCCACAACAGTGAGAGGCCCGCGTATCGCAAAAAAAAAAAAAAAAAAAATCAACTTAAAAGAGCTCCATCTTTAGCCAAATTTATAATATATAAGCCTTGAAAATATGTCTCAAAAGGGAAGATTCTACCAAAAGAATGCCCACTCTTTATTAGTGAAATAATGCTGGTTGCCACTATACCTTATATACATATAAAATATACTTTATATATTTTAATATATTAAATATATATTTAAATTATATATGATATAGATTTCATATATATGATGTATTAGCTAATTTTTAAATAAACTACTTGTCTACAAAATATCTCCATAAAATATTCCAGCTCCTTTGGGCTTTTGTCAAGATTCCTATTAATGTATCAGAAATTTTATTAGCTACCAACACATAAAAGAATGCATTTTACATGCTGTTTTCCGTGAACACCAGAATAAACATTTAGAGAGAATGACAAAATAGTGCCATTCAAACTCAAGGCAAGACTACACTGACGCTTGCTTCTCACCAAAGATCTGTGAGAAGACTGTAATTAGGCTGTAAACCCTGGGTTGCAAGCTGTTCTCAAAAATCATTCTAGAACTCTTCATCTAGCAGTCCTTTTATTTATATCTTAAGAGAAATTCAATTCTCTAGTCACTGTGCTACACACACAGAGGAAGGAAATTATTCAATAACTGACTGTTCATCCTGTGCTGCTTTATCATGCAAAGTAAAGAACTATATATATATATATATTTTTCGTGGGGCTCAGTAGTTGCGGCACGCAGGCTTAGTAGTTGCAGCACACAGGCTCAGTAGTTGTGGCTCGCGGGCTCTAGAGCACAGGCTCAGCAGTTGTGGCGCACGGGCTTAGCTGCTCTGCAGCATGTGGGATATTCCCAAATCAGGGCTCCAACCCATGTCCCCTGCATTGGCAGGCAGATTCCTAACCACTGCACCACCAGGGAAGCCCAAGAACTACATATATTTAAAAAGTTGAAAGTGACTTGATTTGGTTAGGAAGAGATTCCAAATAAATTTTAGGTAGCTAATGTCTTAACTCACTAATCTGAAGGGTTTCCTCTTTCTAAAAATGTATCCACCTTTGGGACACAGCAAAATGAATGCTTCACTGCTCTTTAAAGTTCAAACATAATATCCATTCACTTCTTCAGAAATAGTGCAGTGTTGTTAGAAAAAGTGACGTTAAATATATTTCAATATTTCCACATTCTTTGGTGGTAGATGTTTTACCCAGTAAAGTGAAGGTATAAGATAACAGGGAAAGACAAGTTGGGAGACACTGCAGGTGGGCACACAATGTCCCTCTTGGTGATCATTATCCTCCACTGAATTACTGCAGGAAACTCCTTGCTGGACCATCAAACGTCTCCCAAAAAAATCGTCTCAAAAAATAATTCACATCATGCCACCATTCTGCTTTACAAACCTCCAATGGATTTCCATTGTAATTAGATTAAAATCCAAACTCTTTTACTGGTCTAGGGGATCCTGCATCATCTGGCCCCTCTCCTCTCTGAACTCATTCCTTACCCCCACTTATGCCCTCTGATGCAGCTACACTGCCTTTTGGTTCTTCAACGAGACCAAGCATCTTCCTCTTCCTGAAACAGACCTTACTCTTTCCCCAGAACTTCACATGACTGACTCCCTCTCATCAATAAGGTTTCACCTGAACAGTCATCTCTTCAAAGGTGTGTTCTCTGAGCACCTTTACTAAAATATGGTGCCCACAACCCCTACCACAGCTCTCCATCCCACTTGTTTCTTCTGGGTTCTTCATAGCACTTATCTCTAACTAAAATTTTATTATTTATATATTTGTTTGTTTGAATGTTCATGAGCTATTCTTCCCACTGGCTTATAGACATTGATGGCAATGTATTTTCTCCATATTGTTCACTGATATATCTCCAGTGCCTAGAATAGCTCCTGTTGTATAGTAGATAATTAATAATAAATAATATGTATTGGGTAAATGATTGAAATATTTATGTTTTGGTTAGTACATGCAACCTGTGTTAATGTGTATTCTCTCTTTTACATTTGACAAAGCCACTAGAATGTGACATCTCCCACTTCTTGTTTTCTGAGCTTCCTGACAGCAGAGGCCATGTTGTGCTTATCCCTATATCCCCACCACCTGGCCCAGTACCCAATCATAATAGGTGTTCAACAATTACTTGATGAATCAACCTACTGAATAAACACATGCATGAAAAGTAAATGGATGGGTGGATGGATGGATGGATAGATGGATGAGGGTTTTGATTTTTTTTTTTACTTGATATGGTCCAAGTAAGAATGGTTCCTATTATTGCAGTTTATACAGAATAGCATACATGGAAAGGAAGGTGTAGTAGTCACTGCTGGTGTTCTGCTCAGATTCCCTTTGCATAGGGTTTCTCAAGCCTGGCGCTACTGACATTTTGGACTGCATAATTCTTTGTGGTAAAGGGGCTGTCCTGTGCATTGTAGGATGTTTAAGAACATCCATGACTTCTACCCACTAGATGCCAGTAGCAACACCACTACTACCTCTCTATCTGAGCCGTGACAATCAAAATTATCTCCAAACATTGCCAAATGTCTCTCATCTCTCAGGGACAAAACTGACCCCAGTTAAAAACGACTGCCCTTTGGGACTTCCCTGGTGGCACAGTGGTTAAGAATCCGCCTGCCAATGCAGGGGACACGGGTTCAAGCCCTGGTCTGGGAAGATGCCACATGCCGAGGAGCAACTAAGGCCGTGCGCCACACCTACTGAGCCTGTGCTCTAGAGCCCGCAAGCCACAACTACTGAAGCTCACGCGCCACAACTACTGAAGCCCGTGTGCCTAGAGTCCATGCTCTGCAACAAGAGAAGCTACTGCAACGAGAAGCCCAAGCACCACAATGAAGAGTAGCCCCCACTCGCCACAATTAGAGAAAAGCCCGCGTGCAGCAACAAAGACCAAACATGGCCAAAAAAAAAAAAAAAACCTAGTGCCCTTTATCTGTACCCTTCTCCTACTTGTTGTAGGTACTGGCTGCTAACAAAAGCACTCTTCTTCTGAGAAATGTCCCCAGCCTCTGTGAGTTGCCTCTCTAGGAAGTTAAGCCATCCCTCCAAGGATAGCTTTACACTGAATGAATAAGAAAGAGAGGAATACAAGGACTAAGTCCCTTTGCCTCCAAGATGCTATCCCTGCTTCAGAGTTCCAGTAGGCTCAGATCATGACTAGACTTCGGGTAAAACTACATCTCAGCCTAGCTGTCCCCAGGTGCTATCTTAATTCCCTCATTCTTTTACAGGAGTCTCTTGATAGCACTATTTCAATAAACCACTTGCATAAAAATCCCCATCTCAGGGTCAGGTTCCTAGGAACCCAACCTAAGACATGTAAGACAATAGGTAAGGAGAAAGTAAATAAAATAATGCTTAGACAAGCATTAAAAGTACATCCCCCAAATTTGAGAGACAGATTTTATTCAGGGTGTTAAATGGTATCAGATCTCTCTGCAGAAATAATGCAGTACTTATTCAGTATTTATGTGTGGTAAGTTGACAGGTGTGGATGGGTGTGGAGGTACAGGTAGCAGCTCAGTTGTGCTACTTACCTTCTACCCTTCAGGATTTTCAACATGCTTATTTTACTTATATGATCCTAAGTTTTCCCCTTTTTATGGTAAATATATAATATACCATGTATATACTTAATATATACTTAGCAATTTTGCAAAACTCATATGACTCATTCAACATGTATTGCACTAGATGTAAAACAAAGGGCAAGCCTTTCTCCATTTGGAAGCCACACATTCTTTTTCAAAATGTGTACTTAATGGTCATTCTATCAAAATCAAGCAGAATCACATTTCAAAAAATGTGTGTGTATGTGTGTGTGTGTGTGTGTGTGTGTGTGTATGCATATATATACACACTTTTTAAAAGGTGCATTTTCAAATTTTATTTGAAAATGAAAACCCAGATGTATTTGTTCATCTTGGATCATCTGTCTGGAACATCTTTTATCAAAATGTTCATATCTTACCTACATATTAAGTACAAATTTCAAGCTCAAAATGCTCCACAAAAGATTGCCAAATTCCCAAGGCTAAAAGTAATCACTCCAGGACTTCCCTGGTGGTTCAGTGTGTAAGACTCCCTGCTCCCAACGCAGGGGGCCCAGGCTCGATCCCTGGTTGGGGAACTAGATCCCACATGCATGTTGCAGCTAAGAGTCCGCATGCTGCAACTAAAGATCCTGCATGCTGCAACAAAAATTCCGTGTGCCACAGCTAAAACCCAGCACAGCCAAAATAAATAAATAAATAATAAATATTTTAAATAAATAAAGTAATCACTCCCTCCCCTGCAACTTTTTTTATGCATTATATTTATTTGTATTTAATTCATATCATCTCCCTAAAATCCCCTAGGGCTGGACGAATGCTGTGCTCTAAATTTCTTGCCTCCAGCCTTATCCAGTGTGCTTCAAAAGAAATGAACTAATGAATGAAGTGAGGAAAGGTTACTTCTGTGGACTCTTACTTCTTTCCTTTTTGATAAAACTTGTACAAATTAATGACTTAAAAATTTTAGGAAGGATTATGAGAAGAGCAAGTCATGTACAAATACATGATTTTAATGAATATAATATACCAATCGACTATGAATATGACCTCTGATTTTTTTAAAGTTCTTCAGTCATGAAGTGTGTTCCCAAATTAATTCCCAAGCAGCTGTGATAATAATAAGGCACACTTTCTGCTTTTCAGAAATTCCTAAATAAATGCCAGTTTTCAGAAAGAATTATCTAAAGAGCTTGTTAAAAATACAGCTACCCAGGGCTTCCCTGGTGGCACAGTGCTTGAGAGTCCGCCTGCCGATGCAGGGGACATGGGTTCGTGCCCCGGTCCGGGAAGATCCCACATGCCGCGGAGCGGCTGGGCCCGTGAGCCATGGCCGCTGAGCCTGCGCGTCTGGAGCCTGTGCTGCACAACGGGAGAGGCCACAACAGTGAGAGGCCCACGTACCGCAAAAAAAAAAACAGCTACCCAGCCCTCACTCCTGAAATTCTGTCCCATTAGATCTGAAGTGGGATGAAGGAAAGCTCAGCCAGGTCTGGAGACAGTTTCTCTGTTTCATGCCAAGGATTCTCAGGACAGCCCCAAGTCTCTCTGTCCCCCCCTGTCCAGTTCTAGGCCTAGCTTGTCCTTAAGAAACTTCTGGGACTCTTCCAGATCTTTAATTCCCTTTTTCTACATGCACAGTTGTGGTGGTAACTGTCCAACTAAAAACTGATTAAATACATGATTAGCACCTTCTTATTCACTTATTTAAAGCCTTTCATCCCCTAACTTAGCTGTTAAGTTCCTACTAGGGAAAGACTAATGAATCCTTACTTCCATTGTCTCCAAAGTGCTGGGCAATTTTATCTGCTTTGGATTTAATAACTTATTCTTTGTTTAGGCCAAAAATATTTTAAAACCTTGTAATTACTGAAATAAAGGCTATAAAAAGTAGTGAATCAGATAATTTTTTAAAAATGAACACGTGATCAATGTAAGGCTAAAAGCAGTAAGTGAAAGGGAGACTGAAAGCAGAAGACTCCCCAAGAGAGAAGCATCTGTTTTAAACACAGGAGGCCGCACCTCTGTATAGTTCGCCTTACTACAGTGAGCAATAGTTACTTTGGTATTTTCTAAAAATCCTATAATAAATTCAATACCACTTTTCCCCAAAATGAAGACTATAGGTATGGAGACTGATACACAGGTTAGGAAGGATGAATCACTTTAGCATCCCGACGCCCTGTGACATCTGCATTAATCCACAGGCACAGGGACAGCAATTCTCACCATTCACACAAGTATCTCTGAGATCATACTGAATAGGAACCTCCAATTCCACTTGAGTCAGTCACGACTAATCCTCCTGCAGTCAGGGAGTCAGAGCAGTTCTCTCAGGTCTTCCTTTCTGTGCTATTTCTAACCTCCGGCAAAAGCTTCCTCTAGACCATTCCCTAAATATCAGCCATTATTATGAAGTAGTTCAGTTTGCTTATATGCCCCCAGAGCCATCTCTGTCAAGCAACAACAGTCTCAAGAGTCAGGCAAAGTCTGTTTCTCCTTAAGAATTATTGCTATATTCAGGTTTTGCCATAATTTCTCAGCAAAAATTTTCAGATGAACTCTGATTAGAGTGACATAGGTCACAGTCCCAGCCCGTAAGCAGGAGACGGAATGTGCTGATTAGCTTAACTTGGACCTAAGGGTAATTTCAAATTTCTTGGGGAAAAAAAAAAATACCACAAAATTGAAATGCAGGGCTGTTGGAAAGAGAAAAAGGGAGAATAGATGATAGAAAAGAACATCAGTTAAGATTAGGTTCAGCTGCAAGGGACAGCCAAAAATAACAATGGTTTAAACAAAATAAAAGCTTATTTTTGTCTCACATTAAAAAAGTCAGGAGTAGAGAATCTTCAAAGGCTGACAGGTGACTTCACAAAATCCTCAAAGTTCCAAAGTCTTTTATCTTGCTGCTCTGCTTTACTTAGTCACAGGGCCATCCATACCTAACTACAAGGGAATCTAAGGAATAAAATCTTTATTCCAGATGACCACATATCCATTTAACAATGAGGTGATTTCTATTTCTTAGGGGAGAAAAAGAAAGAATAGATGTTGGGGGATAAACAGCAACCCCTGCCACTAGTACACTGACTCCTAAGTGGCTCCCATGATTCCTACTACCTTATGTTCACATCCTTGTGAAATGCTCTCCTCTCGAGTATGGGCAGGACCCGTGACTTGCTTCTAAGCAATACAGTATGGAAAAGATGATGAGATATAGATGACTAATGTATAGGATTACATTACATAAGACTTAGCATTTGTCTTGCAGGAGTTTTTCTCTCTCCCAGGGATGGCTGTGAGAAAGTGGGTGGCCATGTCGTTCCACATGGCAAGGAACTGAGGGTGGCCTCTAGGAACTGAGGGTGGCCTCTGGCCAACAGCCAGCAAAAAGTAAAGCTCTCAGTCCAACAACCACAAGAGCGAGGAAATCGATCCTTTCCTGGTTGAGCCTCTAGATGAGAATCCAGTCCTGACTGAAACGTTTATTGTTGTCTTGTATGACTTCAAGCAGAAAGCTCAGCTAAGCTGTACCTGGACTCCTCATGCACAGAAACTAAGATAATAAATGTGTGTTGTATTAAGCCACTAAGTTTATGGTAATTTGTTATGCAGTAATAGAAAGCTAATACACTGACAATGAAGGCAACCAACAGATGCTCACCATACTGCATAAAAGGCCTAACTCAGTCCCTAATATATAATGTGTTCGATAAATGTTAGTTGCCATGGTCATCATCATCATCAACATTATAATCATCATCATTTCCTAATCCTGGACTCCTCCAATACCATCATCACCTTGCCTAGCAGCTTAGCATCAAGGAATAAAATCCCAACAGGGCAAACAATTCTATCCATATTACTTTTAGACTTTTTGGAAGCAACCAACTTTAAAATCTAATTGGAGTTGAATTTCCATTAGCACTGCACTGGTGATTCTGGTATATCCATCTGCCACTCCATTCCAAGAATTTGCCTCTCAAGGATACAACAATCTCTTGGTCATGCCTCACTGGGGAAGAATTGAAAAGAATAAGATAGGACACAGTACTCTAGGGGTTCAGTTAAGAATTGCAGGCAAGCCTACGAAAAATAAATCCATCACTCTGTGGAGTCAGGCTGAGGAGAAAAGAAACAATTAGCTAGAGGTTAAGTAGTGAAACAGCTGCTAGAAGCCTTAGGTAAAAATGTCATGGAGTAGGAGTAAAATATTGCAAGAATAATGTGGGAGTGAAAGTTATCAATTGCCTTGAAACCTGAATTTATGTATTTCAATATTATCTAGCAGAGTCAATCTGAGTACCTGCTTAATATCCTGGTACAAGAATACCAGGCGGAATTTTTTTTTTAATTTTGAAAAGAGAGTAAAAACTAAAGCACCTTTTAGAGAATTTCAAGATGAAGTTTTTACAAGACCATACAAAACCTGAGATATTTTAGATGGTAATATATTAAAGCAAATTAATGTCCCCTAAATCAAGTAAAGATTTCAAAGCTAAGCCATACATATAATGGAGTGAGGCAGAAAAGTGAAATCTATTCTATGAAGTATATAAAAAAATAGAAACTGCTGTTATGAGAAACCATAAAATAGTCAATAATTCAAAAGATGATTAAAATAAACAACATATTAGTAATAAAAACCTGGCATGGGGGACATTCCAATAATGAATCTTGGTTTTTGGCTTATATCAACTCAAGAATCTTAGAAGGAATATGAGAATAGATACTACACCAAAAACTACTGTAGCTTTTGTTTATGTTTACTTTTATAGAGAAAAATCATGTAAAACAGCACATTTTCTAAGGAGTAAAGAGTACCTGAAAATAATGAAAAACTAAAACACAGAGATGCTAAAAATAGAAAAGATGGATTTATCCCAGAAGTATGTGGCATTAATTGCTAGAAGATATCAGACATAAATTTTGACGACCATAATACTAAGAGTGATTTTTAAATTCTTGGAATCACTTAGGGTTTTTTTCCCTATGTGGTTCAAACCCCTGTTCTACAAATATGGTGTATTAACCCCCAAATGCTAGTGAATATACATAGAAAAGATTTTAACTTTGTTCCTGTGTAGAAAATTCCATTTCTAAAGAATTGTTTTTCACTTATTTTGCTGCAGAATCTGTCCCTATTTTTTTTTTTTCAAGCCAGTGAAGAAATGATTCATTTAATTTTTGTCAAATTAAACTGAAACATCAGTTTCAGGATAATAACAAGGTCATCATCCCAAAGATCCTTCCATTGTGAGTCAGCTTTGTACGAAAAGATACATACTATGACACAAGACTGCAGGGACCACTAAACCTCATCAACAAATATCACTGTTCATTGTGGGGAAGGAGGAAGAATGAGAAAATATAACTGTTAGTGGTCTCAACAGAAACAATCTCCATTCCAGTTACACATCATACTAATGGTAGGCCGATAATGTCATCCATAACCGAAAGGTTTTACAGGTATTACCTTCTTGTAAAATATGAGATTGACAGAAGGATAGAAAGGGAAAGAGAAAAGTTCTCAGGGTTTTTTTTTTTTTTTGCTCTACATTTAGTTTTGTTTGTTTTGTCTTTCACTTTTCACTAAAGAGGTATGCTCACGGCTCAAATCAAAACTCTTCCTAATGGATGTACTATGAGCCAACTGATGACACTTATTAACTCAAAAGTGAACATTACACGGTAGATTAATCAGGTTCTTTTTTAGTAATTTTTTTCCTCAGGGGAAATGGTGTGTCCATGTTACAACAGAGAGAATGTGGGCTTCCTTGGTTACTATAGAGTTCCAAATAGTACATTCACTTTAATATGTTAATTTTTGATGACTTCTAGGAATTTACATTTTCACCATTTTTACAATCAACCCATAAAAAAGTGTAATTGATGGCATATAATAGTTTGTTGTAAAAATATCTTTGAAATATTGTGAACAAATTTTTCTGCAGCAGAATAGTGACCCAGATGGAGACTAACATTAATATATCAATGTCCAAAGGGAAATCAGAATAGACATTTAAGGGTCACACTACAGAAGAAGTCAGGGCAGATTTCTGGATCTGGAGATACTGACATGTTTTCGGTAAAAAAAAAAAAAAAAATTGTTTCCTTATTATTCCTTAATACTTACTGAACTGGAGTTAATTTGAAGTCCTCCAAACTCAAGCTATACTTCCTCGCTCTTGTGTTTTCCAACTTAGTTCCTTCTACCAGGAATGCCGTCCTGTACCATCTTTTTCACCTTGAAAACCCTTACCCATTCATCCCTTAATGTCCAGCTCAATGCCTATTTTCCATGATGTCTTCATTCTGATCACCACTCTAAAAGTGATTCTTTTTATGGGAGAAAGTCTATTGGGGGAAATAATCAAAATAAATTCCAGTGGCACCATTTCACACATAGTGCTTTGTATTATGACTATTTCTTCTTTATGTGTCTCATTTTGAGGGTAAAGATTGAACACAACTTTATTTCCACTACAGAAACAAGAACAGTGCCTTGCAAATTACATTGAAAAGTATGATAAATGTTCATTGGAGAAAAGAATGAATGAATGAGTGAGAGGATAAAAGAATGAAATGAATAGAGAAGAAAGAATTTCTCAACTGTGGGCTATTACCTCTAACTAGGAATGCAAAGAAGAGAGAGATGAATTAAGGTTAAAGTAGTTTGTCAGGGCATCACGAGGAGATGAGCTGAGGACTGAGAAATGGCAATGAGTGGGTAAAAGATAATTTAGGCATCGGCATGAGGGAAGGCACTAAAGCAGGGCAGAATAGCACAAAAGTCAAAATGAGGAATCTAGCCTCTATTCTACGATGTGGCCTTGCCCAAATTCCATCATGAAAACATTACAAGGTTATTTACAGGGAAACTCAGAGTTGACTCATTGAAATGTGAACTCTCCAAAATGGACCAGCAACCAAAAGTGATCAGAGAAATCATTTAGCTAGGCCAAATAGAAGGAAAGGGAATATGGAGCAGCTACAGAAGTGAAGAAATGCACTGGGATTGCTACAGGCATCTAGGAAATATTATGCAATTTGGAACAGTCTGTGAATCACAAGGGCTCTTCCCCTTTATACTCAATAAGGTATAAGGTGTGGTAGCTACACCCTAGCTCAGATCTAATCTAGAAACTCATCTTAATGAGAGTTTAGTTGCCAGTAAAATTTTAGCTAAAATGATGCCTCATAAGTCTACATCTTCCTCTAAAGAATACTTAAAATCCACATCCTGGATTTTCAGATGTGACTAAAATAGCCAGAAGGTTTCTGAGGGACACACATTATACCATAGTAAGGTAATTTGCTGTTTGAAATGGCAATGGTGACCAATCATGCTTTGGTACTGCAAATACTTAGACTTGACAGCAACGCTCTGGAAAAATTTTGTACACTAGGTTCCAAGTTTTATAATGTCTTTCTACCAAATATTTTGAAACAAATTTAACATTAAGATTTTCAGTATGCTGAGCTGTCAATCAATCTTCAGTTTCCCTGATACTGCACTTTAAGAAAGCACAGTGCATTACTTAGCCATGATCAGTAACAGGAGGCCTGTCCAACCTAACACCCCTACTAACAATCTACAGACACTTTGCCATTTTGCAACGGAGAAAAAGCTTAATCTTCTGTACAGCATGGATAAGGCTTTCAGAAAGCAATTTCAAAGCAGATTTCCAGAAGCAGCTTTTAAGGGCAGCTGAAAGAATGACACCTTTAGCATGCTTTGATAACTATCAAAATTCTCAAATTACATAAATGCTTAATAACAAGTAAGCATTTCTAAACTGGGCTTGCATAAAATATTGCCTTTTGCAGAGAAACTAAAAGAAAACTTGAAAGGCATTTCATCAGCATTTTAACTTCAGGACATGTGAAAAGCAAATTGAAAACTGTAGCCAGTTAAAAAAATTTTTTTCTCACTCTTTTTTTTGTCTCCACATTAAGAAACACATTTTTATTTACTGTTTTGTGGGCTTAATCTCCTTCTTCCAAAGGAGATTACAATTAAACAACTATATAAATGAAGCCCTAGTTTACCTTCTTATAACTACTGCTGATAGATAACCCTTAAGGGCAAAACCAGGGCACTCTTACAGAATAAACATTAACAGGAAGTGGAGACACATAATTTAGAAATAGCAGACTGATACTAGGGTAGACAGTTAATATTCTATTTATATTACATTTTTTATATCACGTTGAAGCTAACTGTTCTTAAGTAACTGAATATCAGCAACAATGGGCAGATAATAAAAAGCCATAAGTCACTCTTGATTCTCATTGCATTAAATATTTTGCATTTGGTAATATATTTCAAATAATTCAAACAAAAGCATCCAGTTAAGATGCTGTTAATTTGCAAAGCAGAAGTTACAACAGTGTAAAGAACAATACCTAATGACAGTACATGCCAAGTTCCCATAAAACGTGGCACTCAAGGTGTTGGAAAAGGGTATATAGTACAGGATAGACAGCTGCAAGTTCTTTGCCACTCTTCCCATCAAAAAGTGGAGTCTCGGGCTTCCCTGGTGGCACAGTGGTTGACAGTTCGCCTGCCGATGCAGGGGACACAGGTTCATGCCCTAGTCTGGGAAGATCCCACATGCCGCGGAGCGGCTGGGCCCGTGAGCCATGGCTACTGAGTCTACGAGTCCGGAGCCTGTGCTCCGCAACCGGAGAGGCCACAACAGTGAGAGGCCCGCGTACCACAAAAAAAACAACAAAAAAACCTGGAGTCTCTTTCTCCTGCTCTTGAATCTGGGCCTACCCTGCAACCATGACACTTACCTTCTTTTGAATGACTTTATTGTATTGGTTGATCATTATTTCTCCTTAAATTCAATCTAGGAGGTAAAGCTGTCAAGATAGTATGTTTTCAAAATAAATAAATAATTAATTTAAAAAAAAAGAAGTATGTTTTCTAAAAGTTAAAAGTTATCCCAGATGCCTCTGAATCTATAATCTAAAGGAAATATGCAGAAAATTCCTTGAAAAAAAGCAGTTACAAAAAAGTTTCTGTATAGCAGCAGTTCCCAAGCTTTTGGTCGCAGGATTCCTTTATTCTTCTAAAAATTATTGAGGGACGCAAAGAGCTCTAACTTACGTAGATTTTATACTTTATGTTTATAGTTTAGAAATGTTTAAAATAGTTAATTCATTGGGTATTAGTATTGACTATTATTATTTTTAGATGAATTATTTTTTCCCTACAAAGATGCTAAAAAAGGTGAAATGTTTTATTACTTTTTATAAACTGCTAGAGCTTTCTAAAAATATTAAACTTTAATTCATGTACACAAGCTCTTCAAACCCATGACCTAAATGGGCTACAGGCCCCTGTGTCAATCCTCGAACTTTTGAATAATTTTCTTGGCTCCTTTACACTTGGGGGAGAAAGACGTGGTCCCAGTCTCCCCAGATGACTGTCAATATAGTTTTGTTTTGTTTTGTTTTTTATTTGCGGTACGCCGGCCTCTCACTGTTGTGGCCTCTCCCGTTGTGGAGCACAGGCTCCGGACACACAGGCCCAGCGGCCATGGCTCACGGGCCCAGCCGCTCCGCGGCATGTGGGATCTTCCCGGACTGGGGCATGAACCCACGTCCCCTGCATCGGCAGGCAGACTCTCAACCACTGCGCCACCAGGGAAGCCCCTGTCAATATAGTTTTTATCAAAGTTCTGGTAGTTGGCATTCCTCTGCCCTCTACTCATTGCTCACAGAATATTCTTTTTACTAGGTATTTCACAGTCATAATTCTAGAACCACTGTTGTATATTCAACCTTAGGAAAAGTCTCAAAATTTCCTATTAAGAAACACATTCATCACAATTTTTTTCGAAAAGTTGTTAAATTCATAAACTTCTATAGTAGCTCTTTCTTTGTTTTTTTAAAAATGATTATACATGTGGCTAAATTGTCATACCCTTTGACCCATGGCTATATACTTCTTGCTTTCTGAATTTCTCCAAATTTAAAAAACACATTCATGTAGTAAACCAGATACTTAAAGACTTTAGATCATGTTTTTTCTGTATGTGATAATTTAAAGTTCTAAACAGACACTGGAAAAAAGAAAAGTTATCATAAGATATTTGGTTATTCTCCCATTAGTAAAAGAACTATTTTCAATAATAAGCATATGTTCTAGGATAATAATTTAGTGTTCTTTATTGAGGATTGAAAGTGAAATCCTCTTTCACTGGAAGACCACTCCATGGAACAGAAGAGAAACTTCTCTCTGAGAGCCCATCTTAATTTTCTCAAAGATCCATCCTGTTGGATTCCCACGTGACACACTGATCTAGAAATGTTTCCTCATTAGTGCTGACATCTCCCATGTGTTGGAAAGAACTTCACATATTACATCATTCATTTGAAATGTGTATTCAGAAAGAGAAAAAAATCCACATTCTTTTAGATCTTTGGATATGATTTTATATGTATCCTATAAAAGAGAAGATATGTTATAATCAAAAGGCATTACAGGGACTTCCCTGGTGGTGCAGTGGTTAGGAGTCCGCCTGCCAATGCAGGGGACACGGGTTTGATCCCTGGTCCCGGGAGATCCCACATGCCACGGAGCAACTAAGCCCACGCACTGCAACTACTGAGCTTGTGCTCTAGAGCCTTCCAGCCACAACTACTGAGCCCACATGCCACAACTACCGAAGCCCGCATGCCTAGAGCCCGTGCTCCACAACAAGAGAAACCACCGCAATGAGAAGCCCACGCACTGCAACGAAGAGTAGCCCCCGCTCGATGCAACTAGAGAAAGCCCATGTGCAGCAACGAAGACCCAACACAACCAAAAATAAATTAATTAATTAAGAAAAAAAGGTATTAGAGTAACATGAAAAGTCAAATGCTTTAAAGTTCAAATCTGGCCTCCATTTCTTATAAACTGAGAGACCTCAGGAAAAGTTACTGAGCTTCTCTGAGACTCAGTTACCTCATCCGCAAAAATAAAAGCAACATCTTTGTAGAATTATCAAAATGCAAGTAAATTGCCTGATAAAACACAGAGGGGATTTGTATATTGCAATCTTTTATTAAAGTTCTCATTACTATTATCACAGTAAAAATCACCTTAAGATTTACCATAGATTTACCATGAAATTCACTGCCATCTCCAGAGCAGAAGCATGGCTATTACCTAACCATATCAAGAGCAAGCATAATGGTAATGGAAGAAAACATATGATTATATTATCCTGTATGTCCACTGGTCAAATAAAGTATAACCATTGTTTTTTTTTAGGAGGAAGGGGAGGATGGACAGTCTGTGAGGAAAAAAACAAAACAAAACAAAAAAACGATTTCTGCTTCTATCGCATGAGATCCGGAGGGGAAATCATTTTTGCTGGAACTCCAAAAATTTTCTGTCTTATTTGGTGCCCCAGCCTTTAGCACCTCCTATCTCCAAAACACATCACAGGCATTGAACAGAAATATTTCCCTCGAATACCACTTCAGTGTGCTCCCTCGCCCTGCCCAGTATACAAAGGCCCACAATGATCTCCAAGACCCCACACAAACTCCTGCTCCAAGTCCTACCTACCCCTCCAACCCGCTCCTCATGAGCTTCACATCACAGCCACTCAGCACTATAGTCACAAGAACTCAATGTAAGAATGGATTCAAAGTGACTGTTCTTACTTAAATTGCAATCTATTTAAAACAATAAGTAGCTCTCATTTAAAACTCACTGTATATATTTTGACGCACCCATAAGGCAGAAAACAACTCATGTATTCTGAAATGTTTCTAAATATGATAGGAATTTATTCAAAATGGTAGTACTTTGAAGTACTGATTATTTTCCTGTACTGATGTCCTCTAATAAAATTAGAGTGACCTAAACACAATTAATGTGAAGTATATTCCATTCCATTGCTTAAGATTTAATTATAGATCATATTTATATTATACATACAGATTTACTTACAGTGATACCAACCTTATGTTTTTTCAAAACCGATTAGATTTTAAAAGGAGAGAGATTACTGCTGAAAAGGACTATTGGAACTTATAGCAATATTACTGTGCTTTTCAAGCAAGTACTCAAGTACTATATATTCATTTGTAGTCATACCAATCAATTTTCAATCCTTTTAAAGTTAAATTTTGGTAACTTATCCACTAGTGGATAAACTGTGGCCTTCTCCTCTCCACTGCCCAGTACATTCCAAATAGAAAGGCCAGGTAGGCAACAAAGTAGGTGGAAATTGTGTTACGAGTGTGCTGTGTAAGTATATGCCCGTGTGCGTATCTGAATACTTTTGAAATCAACAATACTTACTTTACTGAAATTACTAACTTTTAAAAAAATGTTGACTGCTAAGCAAAGATACTATTTAAAATCAATCTGAGAGCAAATTTAAAAGTAAACAGTTAGCTATAGAAATTCACTAACCATTCACTATTCATTAACTATTATCGGCATTTTCTAAACATTTCCTTACAAACCAGCTCTGACTGAATGCTCTTGTACCTCATCTCAGTCATCTTAGCCTGAAGTTGGAAGCCCCTTCCCCAAAAGTATTCCTTCCTCAGGGAAACTAAGTATCAAGGTGCTTCTCTCCAGGAGGCCAATTAGTATTTCAACCTAGAAAACTTTCTTTTTTTCCTACCTGAAAAATGCTCAAATAATTCTGTATATTTTATTTCATCCTATCAGCACTGTTTCCCTTCCTCTCATATGGAAAAATTAGAAAGTACTTCCCCCCCCAGTGCCTCTAATTATAGAACAGTAGATTCTCTGCCCATTTCCTTTCTTTCTTTTTTTAAAGAGTATAACGCCTGGCACTAAAGTGGTGCCAAATAAATATTTCATAAATGGACAAATAAATGAGAGGGAAACAACAGTCTCCACCCTTTTCTTTGATGTGAGCTCTTCCAACTCACAGTGTTTAATCAGTTAACCACAAGATTCTCTGTTAAGTTATTCATACACCACTTGGCCTCTCAAAACCCTTACACCATCAAGCAAACTAGGTCTTTGGAAGACATTTTTGGAGTTTATATATCTTAAAGTGATTATTTTGAACATGTTCATTCAACAAGTTCTTTCTTGAACATCTATTCTGGTAACTTAAATAAGAGGTTTGTAAAAGACTCCATGTGGTTTCATTAGTATATTTCTAACTGTACTCCAAATTTATATCTATTTCTATATCCCCTCAATTCAAAATTATTATTACAGGTTGACTATATTTTTAAAGGTTATACTGCAAGGAGGCTTCTTCAAAGCAAAACAACAACACTAACAGCAACAAGATTTGAAATTCACTGAATCATGAACAGAGCCAAGCAAAGTACCTTGCTCAAAATAGTGCCTCATCAATATTTATTGATTTGATTGTCTATGGGATTTTCTTTATATTAAAGGCTCCTTAGGTTAACTTTGGAAAAAGTTCTTAGAAACAAAGAATAAAGGAACTAAAGAAAACTTGTTATTCAACTGAGCACTTATTGAGCATCAGAAAAGGTGCAGATAATTCCTACCAAAGAATCAACTGTGAAGTAAAAGAGAGCCTGTATCCATTATACTCCTTCCCAATTAGACTCTAACAGGAAGCCAAATGACTCTGTGTCAAAACTGTCTCTCTATTTGAAATTAAATTGTGCTTATAGATGAAGTTTGATCAACATAAGAATATGTTCAATTGTCTTACTTTTAACTATCTTGGAAAAAACTGCCTCTGCAGTGATGTTTATACAGATTAATGACATGCATAATAACTAAATAAATAAAGGTAAGAACAATATGAAGAGAAGTATAAAGGCCTTTACTAAACATTTCCTGAGATGAACAAAAAAAAATTTAAGTCTAAATCAGAGGGTTTATTTAAACTTAATTTCAGCAAGATCAACAGGAAACATCGATCCTGATTCCTAGAATGAATATATTTTCCATTATACAGCAAAAGGGATATATACTGTTTTAAATTCAAGATGATTCAGAGTTCTCTCCAACGTTTGCCTAGCAGAAATTAGTCAGGGTTTTACCAAGAACACGGCTTGAAAACAATATGGGATGGAATTCCCTGGCGGTCTAGTGGTTATGGCTTCACCCTTCCACTGTAGGGGGCAAGGGGTTCGAACCCTGGTCAGGGAACCCTCATGCTGCGTGGTGCGGCCAGAAAAACAAAACAAAAAACGATAAAGGTTTAGGGGTTATCTAGCAAGTGGTTGATTAATATAGATTCTTCTATGTACAAGCTCAACAATGGGAAGAAAATGTACGTGTATCAAATGCCTTTATACACACATGCTAAAAGCTGTGCATGTGTTATGTTATTTAACCTTCACAACTATGTTCTATCCAGGCTTTATAAATGCAAAAATTGAAGTTCACAGAGGCTCAATCTCTTACCCACAGCCTCACAACTTGTAAATGGGAGAGTTCAGTTTAGAACTCAAACTTTCTTTGAAAGGATCAATATTAAAAGGGAGGAAAGGAAGAGATTTTTGACCAATACAAATTATAACTCTTCTGATAATGTGTATGTAAAGCGGAGAGTTAACGTGTTGTATGATAGAACAGGGTTTGAAACATCTCTTGGAGCCTCTACTAACCACACATAAAATGAGGAAGATATGGCCTGACAGTATTTTTTGTTTTAAAAACAGATGACAAAACACATAAAGATTAGTTGGCCATAGTAATCTGTGATTTTGCAACTAAAAACTATCTCATGTATTAGGCTGTATTAATGGAAAAACCAAGAGTACAAAATTCAGAGGTCAGGAAATAATAGTTTTAATGCTCTGACCAGACCACACCTGGGTAGTGTGTTAGGTAGTAAGTACTATATTCCAAAAACAGTGTCAAAATGCAGTCATTTAAAGGAGATTGAATAGAATATGAAGTCTTGAAATGATGACATAGGAAAAAGAGTTGAGAAAATAGAGATTTGGCCTTGAAAAAAGAGGCTGAGAAGAGACATGTTTGTCTTCATATATTTCATATATTTTAATTTGAAAAGCTTCCAAGTAAAAGGGAAGAAATAGACATAGATACATTTAATATTATATCAGAAAACAGAAACTAAGTGGAAGTTCTGGAGAAGAGAATTTTAATTCAGTTTGGAGGGCACAGTCTAATAATTAGATCTACCTTGGAATGGAATCACTTCTCTGATATATATATATATACGCATATATATATATATATACACACACACACATATATATGTATGTATAGAGAGACTTTTATATGTTGCTTTTGAGAGAAACTCGTATATACGTTTATATGTTAATTTATTAAAGCTTTATGGGCCTTACATGTTTTTTTTAATTAATTAATTTTTTTATTTTTGGCTGCACTGGGTCTCTGTTGCTGCACCAGGGCTTTTCTCTAGTTGAGGTGAGCGGGGGCTACTCTTTGCTGTGGTGCACCGGCTTCTCATTGCAGTGGCCTCCCTTGTTGCGGAGCGCCGGCTCTAGAGCACAGGCTCAGTAGTTGTGGTGCACAGGCTTAGTTGCTCCGCAGCATCTTCCTGGACCAGGGCTTGAACCCGTGTCCCCTGCATTGGCAGGCAGATTCTTAACCACTGTGCCACCAGGGAAGCCCCATATTTTTAATTTTACTCCATATCCCCTTCTAAAATGAGACTGCTTTGAATACTAAAGAAATAATTTTGCATGTGGCATCTGCTTAATGCCCTGCCCTGTAATTTCTTTACTGAATATAATGCATATTAATGCACATTTTATGCAGATTTCTTGAACTAGTAGATAAAAATGCTTATAAAATATCCCTAAGCAATGGGAGTAACCACCAACAGGAATTTTTCCCAGGGTTAGAATTGGGAGTGGCAAGCAGGAGGTTTCCAACACTATGAACTATAATTAAAGGGAGATACAAATCCCAAAATCTCTTTAAAAACCAATATGATAAAAAATACGTTTGTCTTGAGAGGCTGAAGAAAATCTGACTTTCAAACTACAATATGTTTACAGAATGGCTTCAGTGTTTCAAAAATCCTTCAAATCTTTAGCCAGCAGACTATTCATTATTCTTACTTTATTAATTTCTATTTTATAATAAAGGCCAAAGGAACTGAATGAAAAATATTTTTCACCTTAGTTTCCTGTAAACTCCAAATATAATAAAAGAAAAACTTCAAACGTTTTTCTTACATACTCTTTGCCCCATACTTCTTATTTATGTTGCTAAGAATAATAAGATCTAACTTGTCAATACTAACTTGAAAGAGAATAAAAATGAGGAAAAGACAGCTTAATAATTTATTTGAGCCAAAGACTCATCCCTTCCTGATAGTATCTGTGTCTTCAGGAATGCAAATCAATCCTTAGCAAATCAAAACATTTCAGTTCTGAGATGACAGATACCAGCACATTTTTCAGACAAGCCCCAATTAAACTGACTATACCCCTACATTCTCATTTCCAAATTAAAAGTCACTACATAATATGCTTTTTTCCCAGTGATTTGCTGTATGCTTCATTCAACTAGTTCAATCTCCTTTTGGTTGATCTGTGTATTATCTAAGCCAATTTATGTAGGTCGGCACTAATTTCTACATACACAATGAGGCAACGAAACATTCACAACAGGTCCTAACAAAGCAGCTCACATCACCAAATCTTGATTATATAGCACTGAAGAAGTCCTCTGAGGCGTTTTAATATGTTTAGAGACTAGCTTGCTACCCTCCGTGGCTATTAGCAATGTGCTCATGTCCCTGTGTGTTATTACGCCAACACACAAACTACGATAATTATTGGCTCTGTGCTTTGGTATTTCAACCATGATGTTGATATTTATCTGTCTTGGTAAAGGCTGCAATGGGAACGGATGGCCTGTTTTTTTAAAGGACCGGATAAAGGAAACCAGAAAAGGCAGGGGACAGCAATAAAAAGCACATGCTCCATGTAGTAATTTAAATGAATATTCTAGGAAAAACTATTTGACATTGTTGCTTTTTATAAATATTTTGTATTCTTAACATTTCGATGGTCATAAGAACTTTGGGGTAGAACACAGACACCTTGGGGAGGTGAAGAAGGATTAATCATGGCATTTCTTTTGGTCTTAAGATTATAATTTCTGATGATCAACAATTCCTAAAATAAAACATCACAGTTTTCTATACAGAAGCATCTATAAAACATACAGTATCATCTGTGAACAACTCCATGAAAAAAGGAAATAAACTTAACCTGAATCTAATCAAGCCTACTAACTCACTTCTTGTTTACAAGAAATACAGGGGCAGGGAATCAAGTCATGTGAAGCTGCAGGGAAGCAAACACATAGATGTAGAATATGAGACAGCTGGCCCAGTCTGCTTCAAAAAGAGGGGAAGGGTGTGGAGCAATTGTAAAAATAAAATGCAATGTACAGTATATCTTTGGATACTAATTCAAATAAAGCAAATGGGAAATAACATTTTTGAGACAACTGACAAATTGTGAATATAAACAGAGTATTAGATAGACCAAAGAATCAGAGTCAATTTTGTTAGTTTGTGATAATGACATTGTAGTAAAGTAAAAAAATATCCATTTTTTAGAGACGTCTACTAAAATATTTGGGGGAGAAATGACATATAATCTGGGATTTGCTCTTAATTTCTTCAGCAACAGCCACAACTAAAAAAGAAATAAGTGAAACAAGTGTGAAAAGTTCTTGATAGTTCTTGATTTGGGGTGATAGTTATATAAGGGTTCGTTATTCTTTCTATTTTTATGTATGTTTAACTTTTTTTTTTTTTTTTGCAGTACGTGGCCCTCTCACTGTTGTGGTCTCTCTCGTTGCGGAGCACAGGCTCTGGACGCGCAGGCTCAGCGGCCATGGCTCACGGGCCCAGCTGCTCCGCAGCATGGGGGATCTTCCCGGACCAGGGCACGAATCCGTGTCCCCTGCATCGGCAGGCGGACTCTCAACCACTGCGCCACCAGGGAAGCCCTGTTTAACTTTTTATAATAAAATTTTTAACTTTTATATTATGATTCATTAAAATGGCTTAAGTACTACTGGCTATGGGCAGCTCTTTTGCTATATTAAAACAATCGCTATACTATTTTTTTTGTTCTGCCTTTGAGCTGAAATTCTTGCCCATGGATGGGTTTCAAGGGTCCTGATCTTTCATTCTTAACCCATTTCTCTGGAAGAGAGGCCAACGTCATCACATTGTCTAAGATATCAGTGCCCTGAAAAAAGGTTAGGAACCACTGGAAAAGAAGCTTACTGAGAAAGGTTTTTGTTTATTTCCCTTCAGTTGGCACTTCAGTTAGCATATGTCTAGGCATTTGTAGCAAATAATCAGAAATGAGAGTAGACACGTGACAGACTCTAACTAGCGAAAGTATATATCCCTGATTACCTGTAATAGACCTACTTAATGTCTGTTGCCCTGGTTTGGATGATAAAATTACACAGTCACCCTAACTTGCCACTGTTAAAGTCTAAGGTAGAAAATACCTGGAATGTAAACAGATACTTGAAATAAGTTAGTTTTGCTGTTATTATTGTTTTTGCATTCATTTAATTATACTTGCATAAAATGCCCCTCTACTAACCGCATATATCAATGGCTAAGTCGGTGCTTCACTACCAATTATCCTGAATTTCCTAGATAATCTTTAACTCTCTATATATTTTTTATGCTCTACCACTCATATTAAATCCTTCCCCTAAACGGACTACATACACATCCTTACAGCATTCTTGCAGTCTTAGTCTGTGCTTTCACTAAGGGATTTTGGGGTTCAAATAGCTACGAAATTGTAAGGCATTTAAAGTAATTTCTCTAGGAATTTGTAAGGAACTATTCTCTTCCGTCATAGCTAGTTTTCTCACGTAAGGGGCCATTACTGTATACTTCTCTTGGATCTCTGTCCACTCTAGTGATAATCTGATAAAGTATCTACTCTGCAATTAAGACCTGACAAGAGCATTACATTCCTAAAAAAAATCAACAGTGTAGCTAGCCCAAAAGCAGTCACTTGGCAAATAAGGAGAACTTGGTGCTCAACTATTTTCACATGCAAGTGAGTTTATTTTCCAGGATGTATCATTGCTAAAAAATACTGATTACAATATGTGTTATATAAACAACTATTCCAATTTGATTAGATAACATACAATCCCTACTTTCTAGGTGATCTGATAAGAAACAATAGGACTTCTATCCATCTTATTTTATGGTATACTTGCCATATACATATATGCATGTGGTGATCCACAGCAAATAATCTCTACTAAATTTTCAGTCATCCGACTATTTTTTTATTTATGCCAGAGACAACAGAAAATAATGATTCCCCAGGAAAGAATTAAATATCTAAATTATTCACTACAAAATGTATTGAATCTTTACATCATACTTGAAGAGAGGGCCCTATATTTTATGCAGTAGATCAATGTAACTGAAGATGATGTTGCTGGATGCCAATATCCAGGGGCTTGGCAGCAACAAAATCAGAAGATACATAATTTTAAGGGATAAGTATGAGAAGAGAGGCAGAATTCTCTGTGCCACTCACTGTTCCCCTACCCTCATTCCTCAAAAGGACTTATTGGCCAAAGAGTAGGGATTTGTTGGCCCTCTGAGGAATCAGGGAACCAAAATATTTCAAAACAAAAAGACACCTTTGATATAATTAAGCCCCAACTCCTCATTTTACGTATGAGAAAATTATGACCCAAAGAGGTTGAATGAGTCGCCCAATGGCTACCTGATAGCTTAATGAAAGAGCAGAGCTTGGAGAGGTTTTACTACATGCTATCTTCTTATGATTTCAGAGAAAAAATAATAATATTTCAAGCGGACCACAAGCCAGAAGAAAAATGAAGTTGGAATAAAAAGTATGAAGGAAACAAGGTGAAGATTAAGTAGAGTTCCAGAAATTAAAGAAATTAAGCACACAGAAAATAAAAGAACTTTAAAAATGTAAGACAAAGTAGGGGGTGGATAAGAATGAAAACAAGGACTTATAAGATTTTACTAACTCCAAGATGGCATTTTATGAACCAATACAAAAGGAAAAAAATACAACGAACTCTAATTGCAACATGCCATTGATTTAACATTTCACAAATATTAAAATGTGAAAACACTGCTTCTTAGAATCAATGAAACTGGGTAGATGGATAAGACAGCATATTTTGTGTCTGCCAAATATTAGCGTTAGTCATTTCAGTAATTTCGTACCCCCTTTTCTTTCTTCTCTTCCTCCTCTCACTCCTCTTCTCAAAATCATCATAAGCAACATTACTATGTACCCGCTCTATGAAAATCAAACAACCCATCTAACAGCCCTAACTAGGATCCATTCCCTTACAGAAATAGTCTTTTGCTCACCGTGATTCCTGGAACTCATCTATGGTAAATAAAGATAACCCAGTGTAAACATTAAAACTTCCAAAAACTGTACTCTAAGGCTATGCCAGAACGAACGAAGATGAACTGCTTCACAAATTTAGTGTGTTTGAATGAAGAGCAGAGGAAGGAAAGGAAGCAGCAACATGGATCATCTGAGCACTGAGCAAGGGCTGCTAAACATAGGGTTCCCCAAACCTGGTAGGACCCCAGCTTGCTGAGGGCAGGAATTTTGAATCTCGTTGATCTAATCTCTCCTTTCATTTCGGTTACTCTTGGCCACACATCAAAATCCAGTCTCCTCTGTCACTGCCCAAACAGCTGTATTTCCTACCCACAGCTCTAGCTGGCCTCTAACCATTTTATTCTCAAACTCTCCTTTTGTTGTAAATATCCTCCATCTTCAACCTAATTCTAGAATATTCTCTAAACCTTATTTCTTCAACTAGACCCTGGCCTTCTCATAAAGAAATGCATCATTCTCTCACCACATACCACAGGTGGCACTCTTCTAGTTGTCACATTTAGACCATTACTTTCCCAATCTCATCACAAAGCCTCCCCACTTGGAGCTACACATCACCTGACTGCATTACTCTGCTCCTCCCTGCTGCTGTCGTTTTTCCCTCTTTCAGATATCCCCTTAATTCCGTGAAGACTCTGACACCTGATTGAGACTTACTTCCCACTCCAAAGTATGTTAGAACATTGCTGACTTCAACACGTATGTCACTAGCTCTTTAACAACCTAGCATGCAAGTTCTTTGACCTTCTCTCCAACATATAAACCAGCCTTACTTAGACTTCTGCAAAACTTATTAGTACTTAGAACTGTTCAACTTCAAAATACTGAATTCCAGCATGGTAGTCTCTCGCGGTTGCTCCCTTTTCAAGCTTTCTCACTTCTTAACTTACATATATCTACTTGAAGGTCAGAGAAGACTCTAGAATTGATTGTGGTATGTGCACAGTTTTAGGGCATTCTTTCTTGACTCTTCCTTTCCTTCAGTTGCTTAAGAAGTTCATGGGACAGAATTTAGGGAGATCTACAGTGCAAGATCAAAATAAGATGCAAATTACACGCAAATCTGTATGTCCTATTATGTGCCCAGCATGGACTAGATATTAAAAGAATTAAGAGAGGTGGTAAAAACAAGGACAACTCCTGAGAGATTGTTTGGCACCCTGCCAAGTGTCTTAAGTGACCAGAAAAAACTGACATGTTTAGCTGACAAGAAAACAAAAAGAGAGGAAGCTACTATCAAGTAAAACAAGACAGTAACTTTAGAAGTCAGGAAGTGAGGTTTTTTATTTCATTGTAGAAATGAGGAAGCATTCAGAAAATTTAATTTAGGTTGATAAAAAGTACCTTCTGTTATGATGTCTGTATTTGCATTTAATATGACTTTTTTCTTTCTTTCTTTCTTTCTTTTTTTTGTGGTACGCGGGTCTCTCACCGCTGTGGCCTCTCCCGCTGCGGAGCACAGGCTCCGGACGCGCAGGCCCAGAGGCCATGGCTCACGGGCCCAGCTGCCCCGCAGCATGCGGGACCCTCCCGGACCGGGGCACGAACCCGCGTCCCCTGCATCGGCAGGCGGACTCTCAACCACTGCGCCACCAGGGGAGCCCTAATATGACTTTTTCTACACTTCTTTTGGAGCCACTAAAATATATATACTTTATATTATCTCTTTCGTTTTAATATTTATAGTCCAGAGGAAGTGAAAAATAATATGTTGATCTCATTATCAATGTGTCTGTATTTCTGTGTGTGTAATCAAAAAAAGCATAGGATTGAGAATTCAGGAATTTATATTCTAGCCTTAGTTCACCTCACCTATAAAATATGTGAATGCTGAACCAGAACTTTATAAGTGCAAATGATTTCCTTCCTGCCTTCCTGCCTTCTTGCCTTCCTTCCTTCTTTCTTTCCTTAAAACTATCCACATACCACAAACAAGTCCCAGTGTTCAGCAACTGTTAGAAAAGAATGAAACTCCATGGCATGCTCTATTTAATTCTAGACTTGCACTTTATCACACTGCATGTAACTTTCTTTTTCCTTGTCTATATCCCCACTAGTCTGGCAGCTCCTTGAGGAAAATGCTATATTCAGTTCATTTTGGGGTCCCTGGAATCTAGCATAGTGCTTGACACATAGCAGATACACAAATATTTGATGAATGGTACATAAACAAACAGATACTCTTTCCATTTTTTTTGTTTTTTTTCAGTACTTGTTTTTGCATGGAGTTATAGTCACAATACTTTGTAATATATAGCATACATTCAAAGAATGAAAAAAGGAAGATAAGTGTGCAGATTATGGCTACAAAACAAAATAGCTACCAAAGTACAGAACATACATATATATACATTAATCCTCACAATAATCCTACAACATAGGTATTATTATTATCATCCTCATTTTATAGTCATAAAACCAGGGCACAGAAAGGTTAAGTAATGTATTAAAAGTAATAAATGGTGGAAGTAAGATTCAAACCCAGGCAGTCTGGCTCCAGAGTCTGTGCTCTTAGCCACTATGTCACATTGCCTCTTTAAAAGGTGCTTAGGATTATCCAAAGCGCCTTTAAGAAAGAACATGACTCTTTTTGAATTATGGTTTTCTCAGGGTATATGCCCAGTAGTGGGATTGCTGGGTCGTATGGTAGTTCTACTTGTAGTTTTTTAAGGAACCTCCATACTGTTCTCCATAGTGGCTGTATCAATTTACATTCCCACCAACAGTGCAAAAGGGTTCCCTTTTCTCCACACCCTCTCCAGCATTTATTGTTTCTAGATTTTTTGATGATGGCCATTCTGACTGGTGTGAGATGATATCTCATTGTAGTTTTGATTTGCATTTCTCTAATGATTAATGATGTTGAGCATTCTTTCATGTGTTTGTTGGTAATCTGTATATCTTCTTTGGAGAAATGTCTGTTTAGGTCTTCTGCCCATTTTTGGATTGGGTTGTTTGTTTTTTTGTTATTGAGCTTCATGAGCTGCTTATAAATTTTGAAAATTAATCTTTTGTCAGTTGCTTCATTTGCAAATATTTTCTCCCATTCTAAGGGCTGTCTTTTGGTCTTGTTTATGGTTTCCTTTGCTGTGCAAAAAGCTTTTAAGTTTCATTACGTCCCACTTGTTTATTTTTGTTTAAACGTTCATTGCAGCTCTATTTACAATAGTCAGGACATGGAAGAAACCTAAGTGTCCATCAACAGATGAATGGATAAAGAAGATGTGTCACATATATACAATGGAATATTACTCAGCCATAAAAAGAAACAAAATTGAGTTATTTGTAGTGAGGTAGATGGACCTGGAGTCTGTCATACAGAGTGAAGTAAGTCAGACGGAGAAAAACAAATACCGTATGCTAACACATGTATATGGAATCTAAGAAAAAAAAAAAAAAGGTCATGAAGAACCTAGGGGTAAGATGGTAATAAGGATGCAGACCTGCTAGAGAATGGACTTGAGGATATGGGGGGGGGAAGGGTAAGCTGTGATAAAGTGAGAGAGTGGCATGGACATATATACACTACCAAATGTAAAATAGATAACTAGTGGGAAGCAGCCACATAGCACAGGGAGATCAGCTGGGTGGTTTGTGACCACTTAGAGGGGTGGGATAGGGAGGGTGGGAGGGAGGGAGACGCAACAGGGAAGAGATATGGGAACATGTGTATATGTATAACTGATTCACTATGTTGTAAAGCAGAAACTAACACACCACTGTAAAGCAATTATACTCCAATAAAGATGTTAAAAAAAAAAAAACTTGAAAGAAGACACACACACACACAAGAAAGAACATGACAATATGACCACATGCCTTTGTAATAAAAAATCTTACAAAGTCAATTCTGGCAAGTTCTCGCTGACACTATCCACTTGTGGCCTAAATATGTTTAACCAGAGTTCCTCTGTCATGTGCATCCATACAAATACACATTACACACATGCACTCATATAAAAGTACATATGCATGTGTACTCATACTTCTACTATGCACACGTGTGCACACACACATACACACAATATTGTTCTTTTTAAAACTTTTCTACCGCATTACTCTATTTCATGGCATTTCTACTAATATCCATGTTCTACTCTTCTCTTTTAAGAACGGATGACAGTACAATGAATAGCATAAATTGGGGGCGGATACAGGTCAATAAAATGACAAACTATCTTTCATGCACTAGAGCTTGGCAAAGTAAAGCATACTTGGCCCCAACCATTTTCAGGGCTTCATGAGCTAAGGAACGTCAGTTTGTTTCCAATTCATTTACACAACTCTTTGGAATGTTGTTCTGTAACAACTGATTGATTCACAAATTCTCCCCGCCTCCCCTCCAATTCCTTGTAAACAATGAACAGAAGAGGCTCCTACTCCTTCAAATACCCAAGACAGTGTTCAGCAACTGTTAGAAAAGAATGAAACTCCATGGCATGCTCTATTTAATTCTAGACTTGCACTTTATCACACTGCATGTAACTTTCTTTTTCCTTGTCTATATCCCCACTAGTCTGGCAGCTCCCTGAGGAAAATGCTATATTCGGTTCATTTTGGGGTCCCTGGAATCTAGCATAGTGCTTGACACATAGCAGATACACAAATATTTGATGAATGGTACATAAACAAACAGATACTCTTTCCATTTTTTTTGTTGTTTTCAGTACTTGTTTTTGCATGGAGTTATAGTCACAATACTTTGTAATATATAGCATACATTCAAAGAATGACAAACTGAGGATAAGTGTGCAGATTATGGCTACAAAACAAAATAGCTACCAAAGTATAGAACCTAGTATATTAAAAATAACTGGCCCCAAAGCAGTAGTAAAATTGAATTATAAAATTTAAGAGAAAAGAAGTTTATTTTTAGCACTTTAACTTTACATGTTTGTACTTAGAAAGTTCAAAACATTTCTTATTGTTTTTCAAACGATTCTAACTATTCAAGTTAAGGGAGTTGACATTAAAGAAATCTTTATATTAATCAATATATCATCATCAACATAAATGTAACTTTAAAATGCTTTTCAGAGATGAAAGATACTCAAACGATACAGATAATAATTCAAATGTTCTAAGGAGTAAAAGCAGTTGATTCCTGTTAACTTCTATTAACTGTCAACTTTTACCATGAAATCTCAAAATAATTAATTAGTACCCATTTAATAAAAGAATAAGCTAGTTCATAAATCATCAGTAAATTACAGGGCTCCTTAATATAAAAACAGAATTTTTTTAAAGTTGTGAAAACATTTTCACTCCCTTTATATTTTAAGTAATCTTAACAGAAAGTATTGTATTAAAAAGAATGCTTACATTTATACTGAAATATTTCCTTAAAGAGTTTTTATACAAAATATAGTGTACTTTTTAAAAAAAATTTTTTTAAACTGTCCAGTTTTAGGCTTAAAATAAAAGTGAAAAATCAATTCCAGGTAGTTTGCAGAACTAAATAAGAAAAGCAAAGTAATAAAACGTCTAAAGGAATACATAGGAAAATACTTTAAGTAGGGAAAGAGTTATTTAACAGGAACAAAAAGCACTGGCAATACAGTAAACAATCAATAAATTGGATTACATTAAAAATAAAAGCTTCAATTTTTAAAAGACACTGTTAAAAGAGTAAAAGGTACACCTCATAGCGAGAAAAGGTATTTCCAACACAGACAATGAACAGTCTCTAGAACTCCTACAATTCTATTTTGTAACATCCTAGAGGGAGTATCAAAGAATAGTAGGTTGTAGTTATTGGTGTGGTTTGCCAAAGATTTCCAGCTCTTTCTACTTCCTGTCCTCGTTGTGGTTTGGTGGGAACATGCAATGCGTTCTGGCAAATGAGCGGTGAGCAGAAGCTGCATGTTTGAGACCTCCCATCCTTCTCTCTTTTGCCCTGACCTGGCATACAATGACACTAAAAATGATGGCTGCTCTGTCAGAAGGGAACTCCAGGAGTGATCTTCAATGGACATGTAGGCAGGTAAGGTAGTATGAGGGGTATGTGTATAGTAGACTGTGATATAAAATGTATCCTTACTGTGGATCACAGTAAAACATAAATCTGAAGGGATATTCTAAAAAGAATCATTTGAATGAACTGTCCCTAGGTGGAGGGGGTTCCTGTGAGGCACTATCAACCAAAGACAAAATGAAATTGAACTAAATTCCTGAGAATGAGTAACTAAAGCAAGGAAAATGGATAGGGTGAATGCTACTCCCTCCAAATTTATCTGCACATATTCTCCATCAGAATCACTGGGGGAGCCTGTATGAAAATTCATCCATTCATTCAACAAATGTTCGAGAGCCTTTATTAAGTGTCATATCACAGGAGACAGAGCAGTGAAAAAAGCAGATCAAGCCCATATCCACACTGGCCTGTATTGTGGGGTAGATCTTAGAAGTAGCTTCTGAAGCCACACACTCTGTTCTCCTAAACTCATCTCAGGGTTACTTTGTTTGAAAAATGTATCCTTCGTGTACACTTCCAGCCAGTAGATCTACATATCCTTCTTTGCTAATTTTTCACCAAGAAGATGAACAATAAGAATAGTGTGTTTTTATCACATGTGTTTCAATAAATTCATCAACTAGCTCATAAAAGGAAAAAGGGTTGTAAATACTATTAGAATGCACATATTAAAATGGATGCTTTATTAGCAAGTAACACTACATACTTGAAATTTTATCTTATAATTTGTATATCATTTGCACCTTTTAATTCTATTTTTAGAACCTAATGCTAATTACAGCATATCACTGAAATATAATAGAGCAAAAGATGTTCAACGTAACTTCTTAGCAACTCCAGCAAAGAACTATTTTGCGGAAATGGTTAATACTCTGTCATGGAAATTAGCTGAATTCTTTAAAAGTGAAAAGTAATCCCTTTTCTCCTTATATTACTACAAATAGATGGTAAATGACAAGAACTAAAGTGCTAATTTTACATAATAAAAGAAAAATACAAAATATTGTAAAATATGTGGAAAACTAGAACCTATTTGTACCTTAATTTTATATTACCACACGTTATGACGCAACATTCATCCTTTTTTTCTCTAAGATACTACAAGCATACTTCAGTGCTAATTATTACAGTTACCCCATCCACGGGTTCCGCATCTGCAGATACGGAGGGTCCACTGCTCTAGACCGTTGTACTTAAGGGACTTGATCATTCGCAGATTTTGGCATCCTCTGAGGTGAAGAGGGGACCAATCTCCCCGCGGATACCAAGAAACAACTGTACAGACATATACAAGTGTATTTTTTAGCAGCACTTAAAGCAAATGTCAAATGAATATTCAAAATTTGATTGAAAAATAGTTTCTAATTATTTTTGAGAGAATTAGGGCACTGGAAAAATATCTGAAAAGCAAAATAATATTAGCAAAATCCTCAATATACCACAGAATTCAGCCCTGAATAGTAATATACCAGTAAGTGTTTCAAATAAACGTGTTCAGAAAGATTTTAGTGTTATATGTTCTTTAGGAAAGAAAACAAATGTTCTCCAAAATAGCATATTTGCATCCCTATCTTTTTTAATGCTCTATTTGCTATCAGAGATTACAAATTTGTGTATTAATGATATTTTAAATTATCAGACATTTGGAAATATATTTGCTATTCACATTTGAGAGTCCCTGATTTTTCTGAATAATTTTTGCTTTAAATTTTTGTTGCATATTTCTTCTCATTTAATTGTACCTATTTGTTAAGATTTTTAAAGTGAAGAGCATAGAAAACAAGCAAATGTGCATAATCTGTATCTCACACTAAACAAGAAAGTAATGTGTGATTCTTGCTGTCTTACCCAGGCTTAAAAAATATATATGCCTTGCATTATCATTTGAACTGTAGAGGTCAAAGAGGAAGTCATCCTCTAACCTAGAAAACGCACAGAATTTCAAATTCAGAAGTCTGAAAAAGTTTATATTTTGACCCCTTAGTGATGAAATCTTCTCATTTTGATCAAAACCACTCTACTTGATCTGAATTGCAAAGATGAGGAAGAGAATCTGAACATGTTTTTGAGTAATAAAAATTCAAACACATAATAAACATTTTTTAAAAATAGCTTTTATGGAAATATATTCACAACCTAAAAATCTAGATTAAGATTTTAGAAAATACCCCAAATAGGGGAAATTAGTACATTTGGGGGGAAATCTACTGTACCATATTTCATATACCTTAGAGAAGACAAAAATATACTCTGACCATGGGGATCAATGCATACAACCCCTGCTCTTTGTCAGTTATTTGTTAAGGATACACTTTAAGCATTAAAGAAATATGAAGTCAAGAAGTTTTTTAAAAGTTATGTGTAAACATTTCCTTTGAAAACCACAAGGTTATATTTACTAACATAAGACCAAAAATACACTTATCTGAAGTAAAAGGTGTTTATTAAAGCAAGAGGGAAATGGAAGCTCTGAAATGTTTTTCACAAAATCCCTACTACTCATAAAATATACCATTTATATGTACCATTTGTATCAAATGACTAAAGTTTAAAGCACAAGAGGTACAATGACAAGCAAAACAACAGGGAATTATATTGCAAAACTGAATTTTACAGAATAAAGAAAATTAATTGGGCACACCTAATGTTTTGGAGTTTCAATGCTAAATTAATGTTTCAACTAAGTAAGAATGTAGCTCTAAAAGTTAGAGTCTAAACAAACATGTACTGAACACCTACTATTGCCAGGTTCTGTTCTAGGAGTTCAAGATACAGCAGTGAACAAAACACACAAACCCCTGTCTTCATGGGACTATGTGCTAGTAAGGGGAAAAGAGACAGAAAACAAAATAAGTAACATACATATTATGTGAATATTTAAGCAGAAGTGCACAGACTAAAGTGGGGAAATCAACAGATTTTAATGGTCAGAGTCTCTTCTTTGGAGTTTTTATATGGAGAAGAGAAAAAAGAACATCAGCAGTAAACCTCCTAGATGAAAATAAAGCCATCCAAAGCTCACTCCACATTTTTTCTGGTCTCAGATAGCCAGGATCATTATTGGGGGAGAGAGGGGGTTGGGGGAGGGGAGGAGAGACAGGAAAGTCTCCAAATAGATTCACATCACCCACTCACAATATGATTGGAGAGACCTAATTTGGATAAACTTAGCATAGATTTAATGTAATTTTCTCCTGCTTCTGGTAATTATGCAATTCTCTATTTAGCTCTCTAGATTTCTTCCTCCATTTTCTATCTCTCATTTTTTAGGAACACTTCCCTTCTGATACATTTAACATAATCTTCTCAAGGCAATGTGTCCATAGTGAGACACATGCGATGATTATAAGTGGTAGACAATTTAAATTTTTTTTAATTTTATTTATAGATATGTGCTTAGAAAAAAATTTAGAATTTTTCAAAAATGACTACATTTAAAGTAAACCTCAAGGAAAAAAAGTAAATAAATGGTCAATTATTTGGGCACAAAAATTATGCAGATGAGCTCCTCAACAGAATAAGTTAATGACAGAAGCTTGAGAAACAGTTTTAAGGAAATTCAGCTTCCTTAAACTTCATTGGTTTTTAACCATTCTAGACCTTTTTCTAGTATTTGCCTAAACTTCGCCAACTTTATACTTTAATGGTATCTTTATTTTGTACTGCCCACTATGTCCATGTATAGAAAAGCATAGTAAAGAAATTTAAAAACATAATTTTTCCTAGGTATCTGTTTTCCAATAGCTTCAATAAGTATTTCTTTTCCATTGGCTTCAGAAGCTGTTTTTTAGCATTAAGATAAACAAATGCTAGTGGTAATGCTATTTTGGTTCCTTTTATTTAATCTTTAATAGGTTTTAGCCATTTTACCTTTCGTATACTAGCATGTGTAGAAATAGTATCATTTACTTTATTCTATCGTTAATTCAGTCATTTCTTACTTGAGAAAAATATCCAGCAGTCTGAAAAAGTATGGTGAATTCAGTTAAATCTTATCCAGACATACCCTTCGAAACACAAGGTTAGATAAAATAAAGACAGTAAAGTAAGACTAAAATTAAATGTTTTAAAGGTAAAAATGCATACACTTCATTATATAATAGAGAATACAGAACATTCTCCAACTGCAGCAGCCCAATTTCAGCTTTCTTTCTTGAAGTACCCTTAGCAAATGTTTTTCAGGAGAAAAAGAAGATAGGCAATTATGAAGGAGAGGAAAAATCATGCTGCACAGTGCAATAAGACAGATGGTTTCATCCCTGAATCTATTTTTTAGTACTTGCCAGTTATGAAGTTTTGTTGTGATCTGATAGTACATAGGTCTTCAAACACATTTGAATTCATCTGTCACTTAATTTCATAACTCTAGGAGTACCAGCAATAAGTGTGTGTAGCTTTCAAAATCTGTATATGATGTTATCAAACTATTATAAAAATGTTATTTTCCAGTTAGGTAACAAATATTCATTTCGATCATAGTATTTGCTGACAATCAATTACAACTCCATGAGGAACAAAAAAATATCTTAAAATAGCAATGCTATCACTGGCTTGAAATCAGATCACTTTATAAAATCACACTTTCAGCTATCCTTATTATTGCATTTTAAAAATCAGATTCAAGTAACTCTGGCAAAAAGGTTGGCATTATTATTATCGCCATTATTGTTATTATTTTATTTCTACAATAAGCTGGAATCTGAAAAATTAAATTATGTATACCAAGGACAATTTGATATATTTGAAAAGGTAATAAGATAGCAAATTGTATGGGTGAAAGAAGATTAAGGAATCAGACAATTCCCCACCCATCTACAATTCCCCAAAGGCAATGAACAATTTTCCAAATGAATGGCCATTTTCAAAAGGATATGATGGTTTAAGCAGAGTGGTCATACTACTTAAGAATCTGGCTCAAGGAGCATCTTCCAATCTACTTTTTAGAAGTAGCATGGGGCTAGAAGAGGTGGTAAATATTCACATTATGTTTAGACAATTAAATAAAATAAAAAGAAATGAATAATGATAATCACCTATTTCTGTAATGACTTCTATTTTTCAAAGTAAAACTAAAAGAAATGTAAATGAGGAGACTATGATATCTGGAGGTGGGGTGGGGACAAGGAGAAATATGTTTATAATGCAACACAGACATGTTATTACTTAAAATTGGCAGCTGAGCATCTATTTATGTAGTCCCCTTACTCTGCCCTTAATACGATAAAAATGGGACAGTACACCCCCTCACCCACACCCACACTGAGATCCAAAGCAGGTACAAATCATTTCAGAATGAAAAAACCTATGCATAGTCAATCTTGGTTAGAAAAAGGTGAGTTATTTCATCCTTTTCAGCATCCCCTATCTAATCCTTCTGGGTAGGCTAGATGTCAGAGTTGTTACCCCTATACTTTGTAAAGTTACTGTCCTTTATCCACCTACCTCTTCCATGGGGCTTTGAACTCTTAAACTCCTGCTCCAAAGTCCTGCTTCTTCTCCTTCCAGACTCTGACTTAAGTTGATGATCATTTTATTCTGGTTCCCACCCATCTGAGTGTAGCTCTAGAGTACTTCCAATTATTCAATTACTCCACTACCAGTTGTATTATAAAATGCCACCTTATGTTTTCCTAGCTTAGTATGTTTTATGTCCTCAGAAAGGTGGTAGGGTACACATTTTGCAGGACATATATCTCAAAATCAATCTGAAGGATTAAAACCAAAAAGCTTTACAAGACAGGATAGCACTTGATTACAATGGATTCTGCTATAAAAACAAACGATATGACAGTAAGGATCCTGATGGTAGATCTCATGGAGGAACTTCAAAAAAGGTAGAATCCAAAGCCCTTGAATGGTGCCTTAGGGCCACCTCTAATTCTGATGCTGGAGACATCAAAATTAGATGCTGTGACCCTCTGTGGCCCCTCTCCAAAATTTGTTGGTGCAGCTAGGTGAGCAGAAACAGGACAAAGCCTGTCTCTTGGGAATCCATGGTCTTTTCTCCATCCCTGCCACCTTCACCTTGCATTTGCCCCTTCCCAGTTCTTTTCAAAATAATATGATTGAGCTTCAGGTCTCTAGCCTTGTCTCTCCACTTCATCTGATCACTTTTTCCACTTGGCTCCTGACTCTGGTTTTTTTCATGATCATCCTATTCTTGCCCCTCTGGAAGTGGGGATGATAATCTCGTTCCTGCTTCTCTATTGGCTCTCCCTCAAGATCTTAGCCTGGACCTTCCCTACTGGCCCCCCTCCTTCCTGCCACTGCAGGATGGATCCCTTGTCCTGATGAACCCTTTAGCACTCCTGTTTGAGGGGCCCTCTGGTCAAACATACCTGTTCTTCTTACTACCAAAAAGGACTTGTCATATTCAAGATAAACTCCAAATTCTGTTGCATGGTACATATAGTGGAACATCTGTGGTTTTGTTTTGTCCAGCATTCACCCCCACTTCTTCTAGTAACAGTAATTTGAATTTTCCTTGGAAATTTATGACACTACCATTAGATGCTGCCATGATACTTCAATCATGGTATATACCCATTTTTGCTAAGGAGTAGAAAGATGATAAAAACATGGCCAAAAACTGCTCTCTCCTTAGAATATAATTCCTGAGCAGAGTGACAAAAGTCTGCACGTAGTTCAGTCTGAGACATTCTAACAGCATACCCCTAACAAGGTATGAACACAGAAGCCTAGCCTCTGCTCTTTCCTAAACTGGTTCCTCAAATTTCTCTCCAGGTATGGTGTCTGTGAGCACCCACTCAGTCATCCAATATATCCCCTGGATGGCTATTAGCAGAGTTGGCTTCTGCTGATGGCAATCAAAACTTTATCTTTTTCAGTCTAAAAAAAATCAAGACAGAATCTACTTCTGTATGTCTCTGTCACCTCACTCACAGAAGCAGAACCTCTGATACATCCTTCAATGTCTTCCCCTCCATCCCATCATCATTACCATGCTGTCCTGGCCTGTATTTAGAAATGCAACATCCTCTGCCTGAAAAGATTTTTCATCCATTTCTAACATTAGAATAACAGCTGTCTTATCCCTGCTCTGTGCTCCTTATTTGAACTTATCCTATCACATTATAATAATTTGTTTGCTAGTTTATTTTCTCTAAGTAAAAGCACTGTATCTTTCATTGCCATATATCCAGCACAGTGCCTAACATATGGTAGGTGCCTAAATTCTTGGTGAATAATGAATGATGAACAAAATCTCTGAGATATAATGCATAGTACCCACTGCTGGTATCCTACTAAACTCCTTTCACTGGCTGGTGCACCCATTATCCACCTGCTATAAGTGTTGACTGCCAATGTCTCCCACCTGCCCCATTCTCTGGAGAAATGAACTGCAACCTATGACTAAGTGGAGGACTTTGAAATGCCAGCCCCTTGCCTCAATGTGGGACAAACTCTGTGGTGCAATTCACAGATACCCATAGTATCACCCAGAAGCTGAACTATAACTGATGTATAACCTAATCTTGCTTAACTCCTTCTTTGCCATGGCCTGCTTCCCTCCCTCTCCTTCTCCTGAGAATCCTCCCTCAATTAATAATGTGCACACAATTCCCTTTCTCAGGTTCCATTTACAGAAAATCCAACCTCCGGAGGTAACACTAACACAAGATGTTTTAATATATTTTGTTCCAAAACTGAGGCTGTTGGGATGAATTCAGGGGACTGCATCAGAGCAAATCTATTTCAGATGATGCAGTAGAACAAAATGTAAAGTTGGTGTGTGGCCTACAAAAAGATCTTTGAGACTATTAAAAAGAAGATCCTAAGCAGAACAAAGATGTCTCAAAGGACAATTACTGTGATTTCTGAGAAGATCCTCCCTCTAGAAAAACTACCACTATCAGACATTAAATCAGAGTAATAATAGAAATTAAAAAATGGCTCTTTGGTTCATCAGTGCTATTTAAATTGACAGAGAATGTAAAATATATTATTTGCTAAGTGACTAAGCAACATTAAAGAAAATATATTTTAAAAAATCTAATCTTAAGATAGCTTCAAGATGGTGGAAGAGTAACACATGGAGATCACGTTCCTCCCCACAAATACATCAGAAATACATCTACATGTGGAACAACTCCTACAGAACACCTACTGAACTCTGGCAGAAGACCTCAGATTTCCAAAAAGGGTCTTGGTCCTCCAGCCGGGTATCAGGCCTGTGCCTCTGAGGTGGGAGAGACGAGTTCAGGACTCTGGACCACCAGAGACCTCCTGGCTCCATGTAATATCAAACAGTGAAAGCTCTCCCAGACATCTCAATCTCAATGCTAAGACCCAGCTCCACTCAATGACCAGCAAGCTACAGTGCTGGACACCCTTTGCAAACAACTAGCAAGAGAGAAACACAAACTGACCCATTAGCAGAGAGGCAGCCTAAAAGTATAATAACATCACAGACGCCTGAAAACACACACCGGACGCAGTCCTGCCCACCAGAAAGACAAGATGCAGCCTCATCCACTAGAACACAGGCACAAGTCCCCTCCACCAGGAAGCCTACACAACCCACTGAACCAACCGTAGGCACTGGGGGCAGAAAGCAAAAACAACAGGAACTACGAACCTACAACCTGCAAAAAGGAGACCCCAAACACAGTAAGTTAAGCAAAATGAGAAGACAGAGAAATACACAGCAGATGAAGGAGCAAGGTAAAAACCCACCAGACCTAACAAATGAAGAGGAAATAGGCAGTCTACTTGAAAAAGAATTCAGAGTAATGATACTAAAGATGATCAAAAATCTTGGAAACAGAATGGAGAAAATATAAGAAACGTTTAACAAGGATCTAGAAGAACTAAAGAGCAAACAAACAATGATGAACAACACAATAAATGAAATTAAAAGTTCTCTAGAAGGAATCAACAGCAGAAGAACTGAGGCATAAGAACAGATAAGTGACCTGGAAGATAAGAGTAGAAATAACTACTGCGGAGCAGAAAAAAGAAAAAAGAATGAAAAGAATTGAGGCCAGACTCAGAGATCTCTGGGACAACATTAAATGCACCAACATTAAAATTATAGGGGTCCCAGAAGAAGAAGAGAAAATGAAAGGGACTGAGAAAATATTTGAAGAGATTATAGTTGAAAACTTCCCTAATATGGGAAAGGAAATAAATAATCAAGTCCAGGAAGCGCAAACAGTCCCATACAGGATAAATCCAAGGAGAAACATGTCAAGACACATATTAAACAAACTATCAAAAATTTAATACAAAGAAAAAATATTAAAAGCAGCAAGGGAAAGACAACAAATAACATACAAGGGAATCCCCATAAGGTTAACAGCTGATCTTTCAGCAAAAACTCTGCAAGCCAGAAGGGAATGGCAGGACATATTCAAAGTGATGAAAGGGGGCTTCCCTGGTGGCAGAGTGGTTGAGAGTCCGCCTGCCGATGCAGAGGACACAGGTTCGTGCCCCGGTCCGGGAAGATCCCACATGCCACGGAGCGGCTGGGCCCGTGAGCCATGGCCACTGAGCCTGCACGTCCAGAGCCTGTTCTCCACAACGGGAGAGGTCAAAACAGTGAGAGGCCCGTGTACCACAAAAAAAAAAAAAAAAAAAAAAGTGATGAAAGGGAAAAACCTACAACTAAGATTACTCTACCCAGAAAGGATCTCATTCAGATTCGATGGAGAAATTAAAAACTTTACAGACAAGCAAAAGATAAGAGAATTCAGCACCACCAAGCCAGCTTTACAACAAATGCAAAAGGAACTTCATTAGGCAGGAAACACAAGAGAAGGAAAAGACCTACAGTAACAAACCAAAACAATTAAGAAAATGGTAATAGTAACATACATATCGATAATTACCTTAAATGTAAAAGGATTAAATATTCCAACCAAAACACACAGACTGGCTGAATGGATACAGAAACAAGACCATATATATGCTGTCTACAAGAGACCCACTTCAGACCTAGGGACACATACAGAGTGAAAGTGAGGGGATGGAAAAAGATCTTCCATGTAAATGGAAAGCAAAAGAAAGCTAGAGTAGCAATTCTCATAACAGACAAAATAGACTTTAAAATAAAGACTATTACAAGGGACAAAGAAGGACACTACATACTGATCAAGGGATCAATCCAAGAAGAAGATATAACAATTGTTAATATTTATGCACCCAAAATAGGAACACTTCAGTACATAAAGCAAATGCTAACAGCCATAAAAGGGGAAATCGACAGTAACACAAACATAGTAAGGGACTTTAACACTCCACTTTCACCAATGGAAAGATCATCCAAAATGAAAATAAATAATGAAACACAAACTTTAAATGACACATTAAACAAGATGAACTTAATTGATATTTATAGGACATTCCATCCGAAAAAAACAGAATACACTTTCTTCTCAAGTGCTCATGGAACATTCTTGAGCACAGATCATATCTTGGGTCACAAATCAAGTAACTCGTAATTTTAAAAAATTGAAATTGTATCAAGTATCTTTTCCGACCACAACGCTATGAAACTAGATATGAATTACAGGAAAAAAACTGGAAAAAATACAAACACATGGAGGCTACATAATACACTACTACATAACCAAGAGATCATTGAAGAAATCAGGAAATCAAAATATACCTAGAAACAGGGCTTCCCTGGTGGCGCAGTGGTTGAGAGTCCGCCTGCCAGTGCAGGGAACACAGGTTCGTGCCCTGGTCCGGGAGGATCCCACGTGCCGCAGAGCGGCTGGGCCCGTGAGCCATGGCCGCTGAGCCTGCGCGTCCGGAGCTTGTGCTCCGCAGCGGGAGAGGCCGCGGCAGTGAGAGGCCCGCGTACCGCAAAAAAAAAAACAAAAAACCTAGAAACAAATGACAATGAAAACACGATGACCCAAAACCTATGGGATGCAACAAAAGCAGTTTTAAGGGGAGTTTATAGCAATACAATCCTACCTCAAGAAACAAGAAAAATCTCAAATGAACAACCTAACCTTACACCTAAAGCAATTAGAGAAAGAAGAAAAAAAAACATCCAAAGTTAGCAGAAGGAAAGAAATCATAAAAATCAGATCAGAAATAAATGAAAAAGAAATGAAGGAAACAATAGCAAAGATCAATAGAAATAAAAGCTGGCTCTTTGAGAAGATAAACAAAATTGATAAACCATTAGCCAGACGCATCAAGAAAAAAAGGGAGAAGACTCAAATCAATAGAATTAGAAATGAAAAAGGAGAAGTAAAAACTGACACTGCAGAAATACAAAGGATCATAAGCGATTACTACAAGCAACTATATGGCAAAAAAATGAACAACCTGGAAGAAATGGACAAATTTTTAGATAAGCACAACCTCCCAAGACTGAACCAGGAAGAAATAGAAAATATAAACAGACCAATCACAAGCACTGAAATTGAGACTGTGATTAAAAATCTTCCAACAAACAAAAGCCCAGGACCAGATGGCTTCACAGGCAAATTCTATCAAACATTTAGAGAAGAGCTAACATCTATCCTTCTCAAACTCTTCCAAAATATAGCAGAGGGAGGAACACTCCCAAACTCATTCTACAAGGCCACCATCACCCAGACACCAAAACCAGACAAAGACGTCACAAAGAAAGAAAACTACAGGTTAGTATCACTGATGAACATAGATGCAAAAATCCTCAATGCAATAGTAGCAAACAGAATCCAACAGCACATTAAAAGGTTCATACACCACAATCAAGTGGGGTTTATCCCAGGAATGTAAGGATTCTTCAAAATACGCAAATCAATCAATGTGATAAACCTATTAACAAACTTAAGGATGAAACCAAATGATCATCTCAATAGACACAGAAAAAGCTTTCGACAAAATTCAACACCCATTTATGATAAAAACCCTCCAGAAAGTAGGCATAAAGGAAACTTACCTCAACATAATAAAGGCCATATATGGCAAACCCACAACCAACATCACTCTCAGTGGTGAAAAACTGAAACCATTTCCACAAAGATCAGGAACAAAACAAGCTTGCTCACTCCCACCACCATTATTCAACATAGTTTTGGAAGTTTTAGCCACAGTAATCAGAGAAGAAAAAGAAATAAAAGGAATCTAAATCAGAAAATAGGTAATGCTGTCACTGTTTGCAGATGACATGATACTATACATAGCGAATCCTAAAGATGTTACCAGAAAGCTACTAGAGCTAATCAATGAACTTGGTAAACTAGCACAATACAAAATTAATGCACAGAAATCTCTTGCATTCCTATACACTAATTATGAAAAATCTGAAAGAGAAATAATCACTCCCATTTACCACTGCAACAAAAAGAATAAAATACCTAGGAATAAACCTACTTAACGATACAAAAGACCTGTATGCAGAAAAGTATAAGATACTGATGAAAGAAATTAAAGATGATACAAATAGATGGAGAGATATACCATGTTCGTGGATTGAAGAATCAACATTGTGAAAATGACTATACTACCCAAAGCAATCTAAGGATTCAATGCAATCCCTATCAAACTACCAATGGTATTTTTCACAGAACTAGAACAAAAAATTTCACAATTTGTATGGAAACACAAAAGACCCCGAACAGCCAAAGCAATCTTGAGAAAGAAAAACGGAGCTGGAGGAATCAGGTTCCCTGACTTCAGATTATATTACGAAGCTACAGTAATCAAGACATTATGGTACTGGCACAAAAACAGAAATATAGATCAATGGAACAGGAGAGAAAGCCCAGAGATAAAGCCACACACACATGGTCACCTTATCGTTGATAAAGGAGGAAAGAAATATACAGTGGAGAAATGACAGCCTGTTCAATAAGTCATGCTGGGAAAACTGGACAGCTACAAGTAAAAGAATGAAATTAGAACACTCCCTAACACCATACACAAAAATAAACTCAAAATGGAGTAAAGACCTAAATGTAAGGCCAGACACTATAAAACTCTTAGAGGAAAACACAGGCAGAACACTCTATGACATACATCACAGCAAGATCCTTTTTGACCCACCTCCTAGAGAAATGAAAATAAAAACAAAAATAAACAAATGGGACCTAATGAAACTTACAAGCTTTTTCACAGGAAAGGAAACCATAAACAAGACAAAAAGAAAACCCTCAGAATGGGAGAAAATATTTGCAAATGAAGCAACTGACAAAGGATTAATCTCCAAAATACATAAGCAGCTCATGGAGCTCAATATCAAAAAGACAAACAACCCAATCCAAAAATGGGCAGAAGACATAAATAGACATTTCTCCAAAGAAGACATACAGATTGCCAACAAACACATGAAAGAATGCTCAACATCACTAACCATTAGAGAAATGCAAATCAAAACTACAAGGAGGTATCACCTCACACCAGTCAGAATGGCTATCATCAAAAAATCTACAAACAATTAATGCTGGGGAGAGTGTGGAGAAAAGGGAACCCTCTTGCACTGTTGGTGGGAATGTAAATTGATACAGCCACTATGGAGAACAGTATGGAGGTTCCTTAAAAAACTAAAAATAAAACTACCATACAACCCAGCAATCCCACTACTGGGCATATGCCCTGAGAAAACCATAATTCAAAAAGAGTCATGTACCACAATGTTCACTGCAGCTCTATTTACAATAGCCAGGACATGGAAGCAACCTAAGTGTCCATTGACAGATTAATGGATAAAGAAGATGTGGCACATATATACACTGGAATATTACTCAGCCATAAAAAGAAATGAAGTTATTTGCTGTGAGGTGGATGAACCTAGAGTCTGTCATATAGAGTGAAGTTAGTCAGAAAGAGAAAAACAAATACCATATGCTAACACCTATATATGGAATCTAAAAAAAAAGGGCCAGGACAGGAAAAGACACAGATGTAGAGAATGGACTGGAGTACACTGATAGGGGGAAGCGTAAGCTGGGATGAAGTGAGAGAGTGGCATGGATATATATACACTACCAAATGTAAATACACTACATTTTCATTTACCAAATGTAAAATAGATAGCTAGTGGAAAGTAGCCACATAGCAAAGGGACATCAGCTTGGTGCTTTGTGACCACCTAGCGGGGTGGGATAGGGAGAGTGGGAGGGAGATGCAAGAGGGAGGACATATGGGGATATATGTATATGTATAGCTGATTCACTTTGTTATAAAGCAGAAACTAACACACCATTGTAAAGCAATTATACTCCAATAAAGATGTTAAAAAAAATCTACTCTCATATCCAAAGGTGTGAATTATTTTTTATTTAATATATTATGGATAAAAATTTTATTTAAAAATATTATATGCCAATACTTAGTAATGGTATTCTCCAAAGGTATATTTAAAAGCCCACCCCCAAACAAACTTGATTAGGCTAAATAAAAGCAATTAACGAAAAAACCTCAAATATGACAACCAAATTTGAGTCATTCCTTACACTTAACAGGGTTCTTAGTCTGAGATATATTCTGCAGATAAGCAATACAGAAGTCCACATAACCACAATAATCACTGAGATGTGACACTGACATTGCACAACACATGCCATTGTTAGCCATCTCCAGCATGCGAAGGCATCTTTCCATCCTTCCATTTATTAGTGCAAGGAGACTGGAAGACCGAGGTCTAAGTGTTGCATCTGTCCATATTTGATATTGAACTTTGTGCACATGACTCCAATCCTCTAGATTTGTTTCTCTATTGTTGAAAATGTATTTATTATTTATGCTCCATTTCTTTCTAAAAGTAAAATAAGTGTATGAGATATTAAATAGAAAGTCGGTGAAATTAACGAAACATTTTGAACACTGTATTAGTTATCTATTGCTATATTTAAAAATCACAACAAAATTTAGCAGTTTAAAATACCAAGCATTTATTATCTCATATAGTTTCTTGGGGTCAGGAATCTCGGAGGAGCTTAGCTGAGAGGGTCATGCTCAGGTCTCTCTTAAAGGGTGTTACAGGCATCACAAAACTTGAAAGGATCTGGACACTGTCCTTCCAAACTCATTTACACTGCTGTTGTCAGGTCTCAGTTCCTTGTTGGCAGTTTGCTGGAGGCTTCCACCGCTCACAACGTGGGCCTCTCCATAAGCTGCCTGACTGTCCTCAGGACAGGCATCTGGCTTCCCCCAGGGTGAGTGATCCCAGAAACAGAGAGCATGTGACTGAGCAAGAGTATTCAAGATGAAAGCCAAATTATTTTATAACCTAACCTTGCAAGTGATACACCAATTGGTCATGCAGATGAACCCCGGTTTGACGTGGGAGAGAACGACATAGTGTGTGATTAGCAGGAGGTGGTAATCAGAGGGGGCCACTTTAGAGGCTGGCTACAGAGACACATTTTGAAAGATGGAAAGCAGGTGAAGTTGCACGGAGCATGGCAGCTGCAGACGTGGGCACCATTGTTCACCATATAGCTCTAGATGGGCTCTAGCTCAGAGTCAGCTGATAGCCAGCGCAGAAGTGAGATGACGGGGAGAATTGGAAGTGGTGAATTAAAGGCCCATTGCAGGAAGGATGTATGCATCAGACACGCAGTCTGAAGCTCTAAAACAACAGTACACTCAAATATGGTGTTAGGTGTTAGGGGTGTTAGGAACAGATGAATGGATAAAGAAGATATGGCACATATATACAATGGAATATTACCCATAAAAAGAAATGAAATTGAGTTATTTGTAGTGAGGTGGATGGACCTAGAGTCTGTCATACAGAGGGAAGTAAGTCAGAAAGAGAAAAACAAACACCGTATGCTAACAAATATATATGGATATTAAAAAAATAATTGTTGTGAAGAACCTAGGGGCTGGACAGGAATAAAGATGGATATGTAGAGATTGGACCTGAGGACATGGGGAAGGGGAAGGGCAAGCTGGGATGAAGTGAGAGAGTGGCACTGACATATATACACTACCAAATGTAAAATAGGTAGCTAGTGGGAAGCAGCCACGTAGCACAGGGAGATCAGATCGGTGCTTTTTGACAACCTAGAAGGGTGGGATAGGGAAGGTGGGAGGGAGACGCAAGAGGGAAGAGATATGGGGATATATGTTTATGTATAGCTGATTCACTTTATTATACAGCAGAAACTAACACACCACTGTAAAGCAATTATACTCCAGTAAAGATGTTAAAAAAATAGATAAATAGTGTTTGGAAAAAAATTATATAAAGTAATGGGACAGAGAGAGGGTCTGAGCAACTTTCGCTAAATATTCATGGAAATCCTCTTTGATGAGATACCGACTGAGCCAAAAGCTTAATGATGAGAAAGAAGCACCCACACAGAGACTTGGAGAAATGTGTTCAGACATTTAATAAACAGGCACTGATTGACTATTCCTTGCCGTGCACTGTGCTGGGTACAAAAGTGTCACCATAAAAGGGAAATGCCCGAGTATGTGACTTGATCAGGGTGAAAGCTATTGTTTTTATTTATTTATTTTATTGGAGTAACACTGCTTTACAATGTTGTGTTAGTTTCTGCTGTACAATGAAGTGAATCAGCTATAGGTATTCCTTTATCCCCTCCCTCTTGGACCTCCCTCCCGCCCCTTCATCCCACCCATCTAGGTGTTCACAGAGCACCGAGCTGAGCTCCCTGTGCTATACAGCAGGTTCCCACTAGCTATCTATTTTACACATGGTAATGTATTTATGTCAAACCTAATCTCCCAATTCGTCCCACCCTCCCCTTCCCTCTCTGTGTCCACATGTCCATTCTCTACCTCTATGTCTCTATTCCTGCCCTACAAATAGGTTCATCTGTACCATTTTTCGAGATTCCACAAATATGCGTTAATATACGATATTTGTTTTTCTCTTTCTGGCTTACTTCACTCTATATGACTATCAGAGAGGGGAAAATGTATCGAGGTTAGGTAAATAATCTAGAGGACAATGTTATTTATTTTGGGGACGAGTGTACAGATCCGAGAAACCTTACAGTTAGATAGAACAGCCAGGGGAATAGTGGAACATTCTGCATTTTTTAAAAATAAATAAATAAATAATGTTATTTATTTATTTATGGCTGCATTGGGTCTTCATTGCTGCACGCGGGCTTTCTCTAGTTGCGGCGAGCGGGGGCTACTCTTCGTTGCAGTGCATGGGCTTCTCACTGCAGTGGCTTCTCTTGTTGGAAGCATGGGCTCTAGGTGTGTGGGCTTCAATAGTTGTGGCACGTGGGCTCAGTAGTTGTGGCTCGTGGGCTCTAGAGCACTGGTTCAGTAGTTGTGGCACACGGGCTTAGTTGCTGCATGGCATGTGGGAACTTCCTGGGCCAGGGCTTGAACCTGTGTCCCCTGCATTGGCAGTCGGATTCTTAACCACTGAGCCACCAGGGAAGTCCTGCATTCTTTTAATCACAGGAAAGACAGGAGCCAAGAAGGCATTTCGGAATTTGACTAAGTAAAATTTTGGTTAAGTGAAAACTTCACTCCTGGTGGCCCTGGAAATGAGGCCCCCAGCTTTTGATAATTTTATTATAATGTGAAATGACACATATGAAGTACTTTGTAATTACAAGTGTAATTACAAGTTCGCCTTGGGGGAAGGCTGGGTAAGAGTTTTGCAGAGGTTTGTATAACAGAATAAAGAGAAGAACTTAATTATGTATTAAAGGTCTGGATTTGTGTGCTAGAAAGTTTGTGATTCTGATAAACCTGTTCTTTGGTCAGAACAAGAGTAAATAAAGGAAATGGATGCATAATCACATCTTATTCTATCTGCCCCCTTACTATCTATTAATCTGGAAGGTTGAGACTACGTAGGAAAGGAAGAAGTAGAGTGAAGAGTTAACACGGTGTGGTCTGTAGAGAGACCTAAGACATCAGAGAGGATAAACAGACTGATTTAAATTAGAAATTAGGAAATACTTCACAGAATGGAGATACTTAGACTCCGAGATGACTGGGTTTTTCTCAGGCATTAAATAGAGAGAAGAGTTCTTCCTAGGGAGAAGGTACAAGCATGGCTTGTTCAGGGAAGATTTGTCATACCTTATCCTGCTCTAATATCCACAGCACCAACAGTATTATAGAAAGAGACAGAAGTTACGATGATGCTGATATTATATTATCCTGAGCCTCCTCAGAGCACATGCATGCCTACCTGTACGCTGAAGCACCATGAGGTATATGGGTGTGCTGGGATTCTTAGAGGAACCAGTAATGAGCCCTAAACAGATAAACCTCAGGTAGAAGCAAAAACTTTCTTGCCAGAAAACTTTATGTAAAAGGTTAATTTAATTTAGCCTTATAGTAGATGATGGTTAGGAATAATTACAAGCTAAAATTTATGCTAGAGGAGGAATCTGACCTTCACAAAGTAGACCACCATGGCTGTCCCCATCTTAAATGGACAGGTTAGCCTGAGAGAAAACACAGCAATACTTACAGCAGTACTATGTCCACTTTGTAAGATGTATAGAACCTGATAGCATACCTCTGGGATTGGAGAAGGCGTGGAGAGCTTGCTGGGATCTAAGACAGAGCAGCTTGGGAGGAATGAGAGGAATGGAATGGTGTCTGTGAACTTTCAACTCTCAGGGTGTCTGAGAGTGCTGGGGTAGAGGTGAAAAGCAATGGGAACGAGAAAAGGATCCCACTCTCTTTTAGTGTTGGTACAAGTTGTACCAATAAGTGCTAGACACCAATTTTCTAATGAGCTTGTAGTATCCTTTTATTATTCAAAAGGAAGCTGGTAGGTACTTTAATTTTACTCTTTGAAGTGCTAAAATTGTCTATTTCACAATATCTGAGGATGAGATAACAAAAGCAAAGCTGGGAGCTCCTCATACCTGGATTCTGAGCCCAGATTCAGTGCTTACTAACTGTGCAACTTTATGCAAATTACTCAACCTCTCTGGGCTTCACTTTCTGCCACTGAAAAATAGAGATGAATATACTTTCATTTCCAGGGTTTATGTGAGGAATAAATGACATAGTACATAGAAAGTGCCTAGCAAAGGCATTTGAAATTGTTAGCTTCTATAGCCCCCAAGCTTCAGTCTATTTTCCTTCATACACAAAGCAGGTACAGCTTACCCAAGAAGGAAGGATATATGAAGTTTAACTTTTTCTATGAACGAAAAACAAGAGAAATCGGGCTCAATTAAAAAAAAAAAATGTTTACTGAACAACAACTGTGTGCTTGGTGCTTTATCTGGAACTACAAGAATATTACACTGGCACTTATGGCTGGTAGCCACATTAATCTTTTCTAAAAGATCATGGTTATTTCATATCTACTGAGGACTTACAGTAAGCCAAGTAATATCAGGGCATGCATAAGGTTCTATGTATTCAGGTTGTAAGAGTAATGAGGAGTAATTTATCTCTTAAAAATGTGATGGACCTGGAGGCTGCCACCATTAACTGCTATCATTTGTACCTGCTCTGGAGAAAAGGAATCCTCTGCCAATGTCCTTTGACCATACTCAGAAGCTGCTTTAATAGGAGGCCAGAAAAAAGGACAAACCTGTTCTTAGGTGTGTTTTGTGTACACACATTCAGTGGCTCACTGAGATCTTTGTGCCAGGTTCCAAATCCATTCACAGCCTGCACACTGTGATAACGTACCTCCCTCCTGGGATGGACTATCTACATACCGACACCCCAACCAAACCTTACTGATGACACTTCCTCTTCTGCTCACTGCTGAATGTGGTTTTCTGAATATCACCCCCAGCATATGCTTGTGGATTTAGAATTTTGCTTCTCCCCACATATGACTTAACATGTCAGGCTCTGACCTCACCCTCAGCCTGAGAGACAACAAAACAGTGACTGAGGTGCCCTTGGGCAGATTACCTGTGTTCAAACCCTGACTCTCTCATTCATGTAACTATGTGCCCTTGAGAAAGCTTCTTAATCTCTCTCTGCCTCAGTATTCCCAGCTACAAAATGAGGATAATATATCAGTATCTCAGAGAATTATGAAAAATAAATTAATTGGTACCTATAAAGCAATTAGAAAAGAGCCTAAAATATTGCGATGCTCAGCAAAGGTCAAACAATGATTGCGTTTAGATGTTCTAGTAAGGACACGCTGCCTCCTTACTGCCTAATCCGGCCCCTCCACAGGGATGTGTAGCCAGTGTAATATCTAGAAAGGTGTCATTTTTTTTGCCTTGGCTCTGTCTGGCATATGCTGTCATGGAACTGTTCACCATAGACTTGATAAGACAGGCTACATGGAATGTGCACAAGAGCTTTCCTGAGCTTACAAACGCTAGATAATTTTCCTAACAGGATATGTAATTTATTGTCAAGTGCCAAATGACAGAATACATATTGTCACTTTCTAGAGTATGTTGTTTAATAAAACAGTCATGGTTTCCAATGAAAGAAGTGAACTGGGACAATCTACCCCCTAAAGAGTTAAGTTCTTAACTCCTCTTGAGTTAGCAGTTTGTCTATTATATCTACAATTTTCCCAATGTCAGAAATCCCCAGGAGGACTCTTAGCCAAAGCGAATAACTGAACTGTGTTTTCTTTAAAACAGGCAATGCCAGAGTATGTATCATGAACCTTCATCTGTGCTCATCAACAAGGGAGAATAATAGCATGGGGGGGGCTCTCGCCAAAAAAAGCTTTCCTAACATAGTTTAGACATATGTTTTCAATCAAATTAACCAGCTGACATAGTCTTTATAGTGAACTTATAGATGAAAAAGTAAAAGACTAGAGAGAAACAGCTAAATGATTGGCTAAAAAGACAGAAAGCAAGGGAATTATTAAGCTTCCAGTTAACTTCACTTTGTTTCAAACTGAATGTGTATCAATATTGCCTATGATTAGTATTCCACCCTATGCAAAAGAACATAAAAGCTGACAAGTTTTATCACAATAGATGCAGCATACAGTTTATGGTCTGTATGCAAAATTCAGTCAACTGAACTGAAAGACTCTCTCTGCAGACATTTAAGCTGAAGAGGAATCCTCAGCATGTCTCCAAAGATAGCCCGCTGACGAGCCAAAACATACCATCAATACATATGAAGGCCAATGCACTTTATATTTGGGGTCATGCATAGTTTCTTCAATTTAAGAAGGGATTTCCTTGCTGAAAAATAATTCGTGAAAAAGAGAGGAGATAAGGTTGTTTTTACTTGGTGGTATCTGTTTGATTTGAAAACTTAATAAAATAATTTAAAATAATGGACAAAAATACTTCTGAAATAAATGCTCTGAACATTAAGCATGTGATAGTAATGAAAACTGTATGAGCTCATGTCCCTTGAATTGGAAGAATTTTTTACATTGCTTTAAATGCTTGAAATAGGAAAGGTGTATAATTTGGCTTTCTCCACTTAGGAATTATGTAAAGCTAAAATTAGTAGTACATAAGGATAAACAAAGAGCTCCATTTTCTATTTTTTCACAAAAATCATGTCAGTTGACCATTTTTAGAAGAAAATAATTGAATGATTAACACCTGAATGTTATCTGCCATCCAATAGAACATTTTTATAGTTCCAGTAAGTAAAATTATTTCAATGTAAGAATTTATCTATGTTATGAATATATGTGGCCCAAAGTCTCCTTCTGACCTACACTCACTATCTCTAGAGTAGACTTGCATACTTCTGCTGGCATATAAATATTCCATATGGAAATTCTGATCCAATATGATTTAAATTCAAGGTCATATGTATTTTCAAATACTGTACGTAAAAAGTGACAAGAATATTTCCCAAAGTCTAAATTCTAAATTCATGTATTTCTGTGCCTTTTTAGAATGCTTAATGTGTTGAAATGAAGTCTGTGATTTTTCAAAGTACTTAATATAGAAACAGAAAAATTGTTATCAGATAGGAAGGCTAATCCAAAATTTTAAAATAAGACAAGTGATAAATGAAATGGCATGTCACTTTGAAGAAGCCAAGTCAAAGCTAAAAAGAGAGAACATACAAATTTTCATTTCCTCAACACTCAGGATAGAATTTAATGACCTGTAATCTGCCTTTTAACACTAACACTACATGTCTTCTGATTTTAACACAAATGACTAAGGTTACTAAGACGTAATTTTAAGCAGTTGTATTGTTCAAATGAATATTAAGGTTTATGACATCTACTGTAGGTCTCTAACATAAATTAACATATATTTTGTGAAGGAATCAATTTGGGTTGCCTCCATTAAGTTTATGTAAAAGACCATTACTACACAATGTATTAGCACAAGTATCGGTAAAATTAAAAACTAAATGAAAAGATATTTTTTCATCTGTCTTTCCTTCTGCCACAGGGCATCTCCCTGAAATGGTATCCCAACTCTTCAGCCAACTCAAATACATCATCCCACAGGTTAGAGTTCAAGCATTACTTGTTCAGGGAGGTGGAGTCAAGATGGCAGTGCGGGAAGACGCAGAGTTAAGAGTCTCCTCAGAACTAGGGCACCTGCTGGCCACTGGTGAGGGACACTGAAGCCCAAGGAGATGGGAGGAACCCCAAAGTGAAGTGGCGGCTTGCAGGATCTTAGTTCACGAGCTCGGGGTCGGGCCAAAGCTCCTGCGGTGGGAGCTCCAAGTCCATACCACTGGACTAACAGAGAACCTCACACCACAGGGAATATTCATCAGAGTGAGGTCTCACAGAGGTCCTCATCTCAGCACCAAGCCCCAGCTCTACCCAACTGCCTACAAACTCCAGTGCTGGAAGCCTCAGGCCAAACAACCAGTAACACAGGAACACAATACCACTCACTAAAAAAAAAAAAGAGAGACGGCAAAAAAATATGTCACAAAAGAAAGAGCAAGGTAAAAACCTACAAGAACAAATAAATGAAGAGGAAATAGGCAATCTATCTGAAAAATAATTCAGAGTAATGATAGTAAAGATGATCCAGAATCTCGGAAATAGAATGGAGGCATGGATTGAGAAAATACAAGAAATGTTTAACAAAGATCTAGAAGAACTAAAGAACAAACAAACAGAGATGAACAACAAAATAACTGAAATTAAAAATACACTAGAAGGAATCAATAATGGAATAATTGAGGCAGAAGAATGAATAAGGGAGCTGGAAGACAAAATGGTGGAAATAAATGCTGAGGACCAGAATAAAGAAAAAAGAATGAAAAGAACTGAAGACAATCTCAGAGTCCTCTGGGACAACCCTAAATGCACCAACATTCGAATTATAGAGGTCCCAGAAGAAGAAGAGAAAAAGAAAGGGTCTGAGAAAATATTTGAAGAGACTATAGTTGAAAACTTCCCTAACATGGGAAAGGATATAGTCACCCAAGTCCAGGAAGCGCAGAGAGTCCCATACAGGATAAACCCTAGGAAAAACACATCAAGACACATATTCATCAAACTAAAAAAACTAAATTCAAAGAAAAAATATTAAAGGCAGCAAGGGAAAAACAAAAAATAACATACAAAGGAATCCTCATAAGGTTATCAGCTGATTTTTCAGTGGAAACTCTGCAAACCAGAAGGGAGTGGCAGGATATACTTAAAGTGATGAAAGAGAAAAACCTAGAACCAAGATTACTCTAACCAGCAAGAATTTCATTCAGATTCAATGGAGCAGTCAAAAGCTTTTCAGACAAGTAAAAGCTAAGAGAATTCAGCACCACCAAACCAGTTTTACAACAAATGCTAAAGAAACTTCTCTAGGCAGGAAACTCAAGAGAAGAAAAAGACCCACAAAAACAAACCCAAAACAATTAAGAAAATGGTAACAGGAAGATACATATCGATAACAACCTTGAATATAAATGGATTAAATGCCCCAACCAAAAGACACAGACTGGCTGAATGGATACAAAAACAAGACCCATACATATTCTCTCTACAAGAGACCCACTTCAGACCTAGGGACACAGACAGACTGAAAGTGAAGGGATGGAAAAAGATATTCCATGCAAATGGGAATCAAAAGAAAGCTGGAGTAGCAAAACTCGTATCAGATAAAATAGGCTTTAAAAGACTGTTACTAGAGATAAGGAGGGACACTATATAATGATCAAAGGATCAATCCAAGAAAAAGATACAACAATTATAAATGTTTATGCACCCAACATAGGAGCACCTCAATACATAAGGAAAATGCTAACAACCATGAAAGGAGAAATCGACAGTAGCACAATAATAGTAGGGGACTTTAACACCCCACTTACACCAATGGACAGGTCATCCAAACAGAAAATAAATAAGAAACACAAACTTTAAATGACACAATAGACCAGATAGATCTAATTGATGTTTATAGAGCATTCCACCCAAAACTGCCAGAATACACTTTCTTCTCAAGTGCACATGGAACATTCTCCAGGACAGATCACACCTTGGGTCACAAATCAAGCCTTGGAAAATTTAAATTGTAACAAGCATCTTTTCTGACCACAAACACTATGAGATTGGAAATAAATTACAGGAAAAAAACTGTAAAAATAAAACAAATACATGGAGGCTAAATAGTGTGCTACTAAATAACAAAGAGATTAATGAAGAAATGAAGGAAGAAAGTAAAAAAAACACAGAAACAATTGAAAACGAAAACACAGTGACCCAAAACCTATGGGATGCAGCAAAAGCAGTTCTAAGAGGGAAGTTTATAGCAATACAAACTCACCTCAAGAACAAGAAAAATCTCAAATAAACAATCTAACCCTACATTTAAAACAACCAGAGAAAGAAGAACAAAGAAAACCCAAAATCAGTAGAAGGAAAGAAATCATAAAGATCAGAGCAGAAATAAATGAAACAGAAATGAAGAAAATAGCAAAGATCAAAAAAACGAAAAGCTGGTTCTTTGAGAAGATAAACAAAACTGATAAACCCTTAGCCAGACTCATCAAGAAAGAAAAGGATTTGAAAAGGATTTGAAGGATTTGAAAAGAAAAGGATTTGAAAAGAAAAGGACACAAATCAATAAAGTTAGAAATGAAAAAGGAGAAATCACAACTGACACTGCAGAAATACAAAGGGTTATAAGAGACTACTACAAAAAACAATAGGCCAAAAAAATGGACAACCATGAAGAAATGGACAAATTTTTGGAAAGGTACAATTTTCCAAGACTGAACCAGGAAGAATTAGAAAATGTAAACAGACATATCACAAGTAATGAAATAGAAACCATAATTAAAAACCTTCCAACAAACAACAGTCCAGGACCAGATGGCTTCACAGGCGAATTCTATCAAACATTTAGAGAAGAGCTAACACCAATCCTTCTCAAACTCTTCCAAAATATAGCAGAGGGAGAAACACTCCTAAATTCATTCTACAAAGCCACCATCACCCTGATACCAAAACCAGAAAAAGATATCACAAACAAAGAAAATTATAGACCAATATCACTGGTGAACATAGATGCAAAACTCCTGAAGAAAACACCAGCAAACAGAATCCAACAGCACATTAAAAGGATCATACACCATGATCCAGTGGGATTTATCCCAGGGATGAAAGAATTCTTCAATATATTCAAATCAATCAATGTGATACACCACATTAACAAACTAGGGAATAAAACCCATATGATCATCTTAATAGATGCAGAGAAAGCTTCTGACAAAATTCAACACCCATTTATGATAAAAACTCTCCAGAAAATGGGCATAGAGGGAACCAACCTCAACATAACAAAGGCCATATATGACAAACCCACAGCAAGCATCATAAGCAATGGTGAAAAACTGAAAGCATTTCCATTAAGATCAGGAAAAAGACAATGATATCCACTCCTGCCAGTCTTATTCAGTATAGCTTTGGAAGTCCTAGCCACAGCAATCAGAGAAGAAAAAGAAATAAAAGGAATACAAATTGGAAAAGAAGAAGTAAAACTGTCACTGTTTACCAATCACATGATACTATACAGAGAAAATCCTAAAAATGCCACCAGAAAACTACTAGAACTAATCAGTGAATTTTGTAAGGTTGCAGATACAAAATTAATGCACAGAAATCTCTGGCATTCCTATATACCAACAACAAAAAATCAGAAAGAGAAATTAAGGAAACACTCCCATTTACCATTGCAACAAAAAGAATAAAATACCTAGGAATAAACTTGCCTAAGGAGGCAAAATACCTGTACTCAGAAAACTATAAAACACTGATGAAAGAAATCAAAGATGACATAAACAGATGGAGAGCTATACCACGTTCTTGGATTGGAAGAATCAATATTGCGAAAATGACTATACTACCCAAAGCAATCTACAGATTCAGTGCAATCCCTATCAAACTACCAATGGCATTCTTCACAGAATTAGAACAAAAAATTTTACAATTTGTATGGAAACAGAAAAGACCCTGAATAGCCAAAGCAATCTTGAGAAAGAAAAACGGAGTTGGAGGACTCAGGCTCCCTGAATTCAAACTATACCACAAAGCTACAGTAATCAAGACAATATGATACTGGCACAAAAACAGAAATATAGATCAGTGGTACAGGATAGAATGCCCAGAGATAAACCCAGTTACATATGGGCACCTAATTTACAACAAAGGAGGCAAGAACATACAATGGAGAAAAGGCAGCCTCTTCAGTAAGTGGTGCTGGGAAAACTGGACAGCTACACGTAAAAGAATGAAATTAGAACACTCCCTAACACCATACACAAAAATAAACTCCAAATGGATTAAAGACTTAAATGTAAGACGAGACACTCCAAAACTCAGAGGAAAACATAGGAAAAACACTCTTTGACATAAACCATAGCAAGATCTTTTTTGACCCACCTCCTAGAGTAATGGAAATAAAAACAAAAATAAACAAATGGGACCTAATGAAACTTAAAAGCTTTTGCACAGTAAAGGAAACTATAAGCAATACGAAAAGACAAACAACCCTCAGAATGGAGAAAATATCTGCAAAGGAAGCATCAGACAGAGGATTAATCTCCAAAATATACAAAGAGCTCATGGAGCTCAATATCAAAAAAACAAACAACCCAGTTAAAAAATGGGTGGAAGACCTAAATAGACATTCACCAAGGAAGACACACAGATGGCCAAGAGGCACATGAAAAGATGCTCAACATCACTAATTATTAGAGAAATGCAAATCAAAAACTACAATGAGGTATCACCATACACCGTTCAGAATGGCCATTATGAAAACATCTTGAAACAATAAATGCTGGAAAGGGTGTGGTGAAAAAGGAGCCCTCCTACACTGTTGGTCGGAATGTAAATTGATACAACTACTACAGAAAACAGTATGGTGGTTCCTTAAAAAACTAAAAATAGAACTACTATATGACGCAGCAATCCCACTACTGGGCATATACCCTGCGAAAACCATAATTCAAAAAGAGACGTACCACAATATTCATTGCAGCACTATTTACAATAGCCAGGGCATGGAACAAACCTAAATGTCCATCGACAGATGAATGGATGAAGAAGATGTGGCACATATATACAATGGAATATTACTTAGCCATAAAAGCAAAAGAAATTGAGTTATTTGTAGTGAGGTGAATGGACCTAGAGTCTGTCATTCAGTGTGAAGTCAGAAAGAGAAAAACAAATACTGTATGCTAACTCATATATATGGAATCTTAAAAAAAAGAAAAAACATGGGATTTATGAACTTAGCTGCAGGGCAGGAATAAAGAGGTAGACATAGAAAATGGACTTGAGGACGCAGCGGGTGGGAGGGCAAAGCTGGGGTGAGGTGAGAGTAGCATCGAGATATATACACTATCAAATATAAAATAGTTGGCTGGTGGGAAGCAGCAGCACAGCACAGGGAGATTGGCTCGGTGCTTTGCGATGACCTAGAGGGGTGGGATAGGGAGGATGGGAGGGAGGCTCAAAAGGGAGGGGATGGGGGACATGTGTATGCATATGGCTGATTTGCTTTGTTGTGCAACAGAAACTAACACAGTATTGTGAAGCAAGTATACTCCAATAAAGATTTAAAAAGAAAAAAATCACTTGTTCAGGAAAGCCTTCCTTGACCTTCCTAAACAAGTAATTCCCTATCATAAGCATTCACATCATCGTGCACCTTTACTTCAAGGCAATGGTCACAAGTTTACTTATTTATGTATATGTAACTTGATAAATGTCTGCTTATTCTTCACACTGTGTGTGCTCCCATTTCTGCAATGTTTCTGTATTTACAGTCCATTGAATCCCCAAGCACTGGCTCATGTAAAGTGATCATAAAGGATTTTCTACCCCCCCACACAAAAAATCATTCACCAATCTGAATGAAAATCACATTATTTTTTAAGACTTCTGTAGATAAACCACATAAATTTTCAGTTCTCTTGACAACTGTCAAGAGAATGAATTGACAATTCATTTTTGGCACAGTTATAACCACTGAGTAAGCTGATATTTTCCTTTACAAATTTCTCAGGAAGATAATGCTAGTTAATACTAATAAATAAGTAAATATATATTATATATAAAAATCCCTGAAAGAAAAATATGCTCTAGGAAATAACTCTTCATATTAGTTCTTCAAAGAATAAAATTAATTGTTTGAAAAGAAAATTCTAAAATAAATAGAGGGTAAATACAAACTTTGATTCTAGCCCAAATAGAAAACTTTTGGGCCAAATTCAAGCCCAAATAGAAACTATGAGGAGTTAAAATCCTCATAGTACATACATTTAATATATTTAAAAAGTAGAATGCAATACTTATCATGTCATAAGCCAAAGAAAGGGTAATAACAGACCATTAATTATGCATATGGGATGGGAGGCAACTGGGTGTAAGATAAAAAGAAAAGTCAGATGATTGATGCTTATTACATAATATTTATAAAACCAGGAAACATATTTATATTAAAAAACCAGGTAGTGATATCAATGTTAATGCTTTTTAAAAGTCTCCTTACCAACGCATCTGAGCGTTAACTAATTTTCAGTGTTACAGAACTTCCAAAGTACTCAGCAGAGAGTTAATTTTTTTTTTTCTCAAAGGAAGTCTGTCATGTATGCTTCAGTGAAAATTTCCTTAACATAAAATTGCTTTCTCAAAACATCTCAATTCTTCTGACCTACAATTTAGACTCTCCAAGGGACAAGAAAGAGTTAAATGCAGACTAAGAAGAAAAAAACATAAGAAAATTTTAGCTCTGAAAGGCAGTCCCTACTGGAGTTTTTCTCCTTTAGAGGAACTATGTCATATAGAAAATTTAGAGGAAAAAATAGCAAACTGCAAATATAAATTGACAAATGCTTTATCCTAAATAATAAAGATGAAGAAGACATAAAGGAAGTGGGAAAGATTGTCAGACTTCCCCAAAGAAAATTAATAAATCAATTCACATTTCTATTATATACTGTGAGTAATACCTCCATCCTAAAATGGGAATTCAACTTGAATAAAAAATATAGCAGATTTTTAAATCATTATTAACGTGAACTTCACAAACAAGAAAGGACGTGTCTAAAAGCAAGAATAATTTGGAAATAAAATGTTTAAGAATAAACAGATTTTAATGCTCCAATCAAGTGAAACAGTTACAAAACCATCATGACAGAAGCACCCACTTTTTCCGTCTTTGGCACCTGATGCCAGTGTAAACCTTAGGGATTTATTTTACTTTTAATTATGGCCATTTTTTTCAAAATGTAAAATTAAAATGGCAACATTAGGGAGAGTTTAGAAAATGAGGGAGGTATCTCAAAAACCTTATAATTGTTTCTTTTTTCCTTTTTTTTTTTTGCTATTAATAAAGTTGGATGGTGGATATATGGTATTTTCAAAATCTTAGTTTCAGACCATGATAAAAAATTTTGTGGATTCCCCTCTCAAATATTATTTCTATAGAAATATATAGGTTTTATCACTCTTTTAGGTGATATAGATTACGTAGGTTATAATCACTACTATGCCAAAATCTTCTATCCTTTTTTCACTTGTGACAGACTATATTTTTCAAAATGGCTGAGGTAAAATCTCCCATCCCATAAACTCTTCCTACAATGTGACTCTGACTCATGGAGAGGTAGGACCTATGTTCCCTTCCTTTGAGTCTTGGCTGGCTTGTGACTATGGTGGAAGTGATGATATGGCTTCTGAGGCTAAAAAGGTGACAGAGCTTCTGCCAGCTCCTATGGGACACTTGCTCCTGGAACTCTCCCACCATGAGGTAGGCCAAGCTGCCCATGGAGAGGCCACATGGAGAGGAACCAAGGACTCTTTCAGCCACAGCTGAGCAACCCAGCTGACATCTAGCAACAATTTACCAGCCATAGCAGGCAATCTTAGAAGAGATGCTCTAGCCCCCAGCTGAGCCTCCCTGGTGATGCCACCTAGAACAGAGAGGAGCCTTCTCCAACAAGCTCTGCCCAAATTACAGAATCATAAGTTAAACAAATTACTGTTGTTTTTAAAAGTTTGGGATAATTTGTTACACAGCAACAGATAAGCAGACATTTGACTTTATATTATAAGCCAAATCATTATAAGACTTAGCTTACGTCAGTTTATACTATATTATATTCCAATAAATGCATGTACCATGATTTAATTAGACATTTTCTGAAAACTGGATATTCTGAGCATTGTTTCCTATAACCTATTCCTTGTACTTAAAAGAAGTAAGTCAAACTTGTAAAGACTTAGGACATAAAAAACACCTATTTCTGAAACAGATCATAAGAAAACATTGGCTTTAGTATCTCCCCAACTGCCTAAAATAAAATTTCTAAAGCATCTGTTAAACTCTAGCAGAAATAATTTGAGAGAAAAAGATTAGCTTTCATCATTTAAAAGCTGCATGAGTTCTACCTTTAAATATATATTTTAATTTTGTAAAATAACTATATTTTACTATAGTCTTCTGATACAAAAAGACTAACTCCCCCCCAAAAATGACTATTTTGAAGGCTATTTTGTCTTAATCTCTGGCCCTAATATTTCTAAATCAAAATAAATATGAAACAGAAATAAAAATTCACCTGGATGAATTTCAAAGAGGGGGGTCCAAATGCCATTCCACGATCAAGTACCAGGATAGTACCCTCAGACTCCAGAGAGTTCTTTAATAATACAAATTCTTGCTCCCTCAAAATCTCATTCCCTAGCTCTCAAAGATGTGGGTAGTTGCTTGTTGATATTTATCATGCGCTCCCTTCCCAGGCTCCCACCCCCAGGCTCACCCCGTCTCTACAGCTGATTTCTCCAGCTGAGCTCTAAGTCCTGTGCTCCTGCTCCGGGCTCTTTGCTCCCACCCTCAACTTCTCCCTCTCAGTAGGTTTATGGTTTAATTTTACTTTTACTGTAATTTCTCACATGCTACTAACTCTTTCAAATGTTCACAAGTCTTCCATTATTTTAAAAAATACTTCTTTTGCCCCCATGCCTCTTCTAGCTATTATTTTATTTCTTACATTCCTTGTCTTACCTATTTTTTCAAATAAATGTACAAAACCTCCTGCTTCAACTTCCTGCAGTCTGGCTTCTCTCCTAACTCCTTGGTTTCCAAATCCAAAGACTCTTTTTCACTCTCCTTCACTCTTCTGCTGCAGCGTCTCCTTTTTCCTTGCAACTATCTTTGGTTGCTTGGCTTCCATAGCATCCTGCCATCCTGGCTTTTCTCTTAACCTTTTGGATTTCTTTCCTGCCTTAGTCTCCGAATGATGCTTCTTCCTCTGTAAAGATAACCTCCCAATATGCTAGGCAGAGTAGGCTTCTCCTCCACAGACCACTCTCTGATATCATCACTCTCCTAACGTCCTTGATATGACTCCCCAATCTTTATCTTCCATCCTAATTTACTCCTGATATTATACCTATGTCACTCACTATTAACTAGATATTTACTCTTAATTTCCTAACATCACAATCAAAGTGCTGAAAAATAACCACATTATCTTCCTTGCCACCTACATGTTCCTCCAGAAACAACGGAAATCCTTGATTTATTCTATTGTTTATAATCTACTACTACTAGGTGATATTTGAGGTATTTTTAAAACAAAAAATACAGAAAATCCAAAAAGCACATAAAAAATGTTAATTCATGTCATGAGTAGGGGTAGGTAAGTATGCCAGAAATAACTTCTTGTTAACCAATCTTTGAAAACACTTTGAAAAAGAAAAAACTATTTAAAAGCATCTATGATTTTATATATATATATATGTACATATATATACAGATACAGTACAAATATTAGAAAAATCAGTTCCTTTCCAAGTTTTTTCAGCAAATCTTGAATCTTTGAATTATATTTTCCTGTATCACATGTTCTTCACATATTCTGAGTATCAAGATATGTAAAATTATGTCAAATTAGAACCATGGAAGTTTTAATGGAAAAAAATTCAAAATTACTTAAGCAAAATTTTCATTTTGTAGATTTTTAATAATATATAAAATGTAAATTTTGATTGAGGTACAAAATATTCTAAAGTCAGCTCTCAGATATGATTGCAATTTTCAAAGGACTATCTGAAAACCATAAAACTATTAAACCCTTCATCTACTCTATTATGAGAGTCAGTATTTAGAGATTAACATAATAAAGACTGAGGAGTAGATTCTGGGGAGAGCTTCTGCACATGGTGAAGTTCCAACCCCTAATAAAAGGGAGGAGCGTGTGGGTGTCTCTTCCTTGCCTCTCAGCATAATATATGGCCCCTAAAGTTGCAGAGTGACAAGGTATTAATGGTGTCTGACTTCACCTGGAAAATCTAAAAAGTGACAGAGGGGTTATTCACTTGCTCTGATGGCAGGAGCTGTGTGAAGGAATTGGCCTGCTTTCCCTGAGATTTTTGGGTCAAAGAATGGTTTTCCCTTGAGCCACACGTGGACCATGTTTGAGAGAGTGCTGGTGTGGGGTCATGTGAAGTCTGGTCCAAGAGAGCCACCTAGAGAAGAATATGAGGCCTCAGAAGAAACTGTAGGTGTCACCATCAGGTACATATGGATATAAGAAGTAGTAAGTAACCACCTAGAATCAGGATATACGTATTCCCTTTGACAAAGGAAACAGAAGTAGAGGGAGAGGGTGGGAGAGAAAGAGCCCACAACAAAGAATCAACTTTAAATATGACTCCAGTGTAAAACAATACCAGTCAAGTAAAAACTTTTATTGTTCTTTTATCTCTTCTTCACCATTCTAACCCTGGAGAACAGCTGGCCCTGCCCTTCTTCCCTACATGCAAGCAACTGCCCTGCAATAAACCCCATTTAGAAGAGAAAAGAAGCCTCAACTTTAAATCACGTTTGCAGTTTTGATTATTACACAGAACTGCTAGACATATTAAGTACTGAATTCAGACTATTTGTGATTTAAGACCATAGGCTTTCTCTATTGCTACCTAAAAGTGACCTGAAAAGTCACAGACTTACAATAGCTCTGTCCAGGAGCCAGGGGAAATTGAGCCTACTGAAGAGAGAACTTCATGACCGTGTTCAAAGAGAGGTTACATACTCATACACGCATGCACACATGCACACTCACATGCGATTTATTGATAAAATGCATATAAAACTACATTGTAATGTTAGTTCTTCAAATTTCACTTAATAAATTTTGTATTTCAAATTTTGGCTAATATACATCATGAAAATGCATTTCAAAGAAATTCTAAAGCTCAAAAATTTTATTTTTAAAATATGAGAATTTGTAAAAGGATTCATTATCAAGTATTAACTGCCCCTGTTAGAAAAGAAAGGAAATTAAATGTGGGATTCAATGGATAAATTATCTTGACTGATGAAATGAATACACTCAAGTTGTATTTTAAAATAATATTTGTAAAAGCAAGTCCTGAAAAGGATAAGCAAAACTAAGGAGTCTTTTTTAAAAAAAGATTTAAAATAATTTATAAAAGTAATACAACAAAGGTATTCATGTGAGAGCTATTATAAAATATCAGGTTTACTCCTGTTTTTAAGAATCCCAAGTGCCACATCCATTCAAAGATATGTGCTTTCTTATTCATCTCAGCAAAGTGATTTATAATCCCATCACAGGGCTTAATTTCCTTTTACCGAGTCCCTGGTATGCACAGCAACAGACTGTGGAAACAATTCATTAGATGGGCTTACATTGGGGCTTGTTTGTATTACCAATATTTTACAAGAATGAATTTAGATGAGATGCAAAATAAAAAGGCAAATCATGGACAAATTGAGGGTTAATCATTCAAAACATCGATAGCTGAATACTTTGTGGTACACAGGAGACAGCAGCCTATAACAGTTACTGAAGAAAAATATTTAACCCTTGCAATTTTATCAATAGTTATAGTACATTAGAAAAATGGAAACGTTCAATATTACATTTTAAACACCAAGTAATCCCACTTTACTGATTTTTTGCAACAACCCTTCAAAGGGTTTTGCTGTCCAATGATAACTTTCACAGATACATCTATTTTCGACAGCTAATCCTTTCCTCTTATGTTGAACAAGTTTGTAATAATATTTTTGACTCTTCTCCCATATTTGCATGTAGCCAATTCATTCAAATATAAGGAAAATAATTTCAGTGTTCCTTCTTTTTCTTTTATTTAACAACTAATTATACAGTATGTGGGTTGTCAAACTTCCTTCTTTCTTCTTTTGCTTGCCTATTTATCTTTGAACTTTCCATCAGCATTTCCAACATAGAGGACAAGAAATCTGTGTACATGTTTTCACTCCCCTATGTAACTTCTTCAATGAGCATGAACAATCTATTTCATTTATAACCCTCATCACTCTTAGCTCAATGCTTTGTACATATTACATTCCAAATGCATATTTGATGACTAACTCTAAGATACGAGGTCCTTTCCTTTCTTGACCTGATTCACAGTCCTTCCAGAGTCAGCGTTCCCACATCTATATGCCTACCTGGACTTCTTGACCATTACCAGCAGCCAGACCCTGATGGTGCTACTTTCTGTGTCCTTTCCAAGGACTGCATCATAACACTAGGCTCCTTTATCACTTGCCTAAACTTCTAACAGACTCTCAGGCCAGTCTCTCTACCAATGGTCTACTTTGGAACCCTCCTATGAGCCCTTGCCACAGCCCAGTAGGCTGTTCCCCAAACGCCTGGTCTTATTCATCCCATCCCAAACCCAAGAATGCCTGTAGAAAGGCACTCAGCATTATCCAACAAATGAAGGATATTTACCAGCCTCATATCCTAAACTTATTTTTTTATGATCCATGCAAATAGATTCATCATTATATTTATACATTTAAATCTTAATTATAGGGGATTTACAGCATCAAACATGAACACAAAATTGAACTCTTTCTATTTCTCAATTATATTTTATGACAGGTTTTCTGTCCAGGTCAAAAAAAAAAAAAAATTCTTTTAGAGTCTCAGAAACAATTGACTAAAATGAACCATGTGGTCAGCACAATAAATATATATTATAGCCCACAGCCTCTAAAAGTTTGTCTGTATATAAATATCTTATTATGGACATTTTTACTTTTAAAATTTATAACTTCCAATCCAAAACATTTTTTACGGATGGATTTATTTCCCACAAAATTTTTTTCCAGTGTTTCCTATATTTTCATGTATCTATTCACACCAAACTCCAACTCAAGAATCTAAAATATCCAACACCAAATGGCTCATTTGATAAGATGCACAACCTTAACACTGTTAGAAGACTATCATCTCTTTTTAAAAGATAATGCATAACTGCTTGATCTCTATACATTTCAAGAATACTATATAAAAGTTATAAAAGTTCATATAGACAACTTTTTAAGTACAAATTTCTTCAAGAAAATGTTTCCATCTTATTTCTCCTGCCCATTTCATTTCAAAAAACAAAACAAAAACATTTCTATTTCAAAGTTTAGTTATGCTGCCAACATGTTTATAATTCCAGAATTGCCATTCTATGTTCCCAAACCTATTGCTACCTGTTTTTCAATAAGAGATCACTGTCCTGCAGGAAGCACCTTAAATTGAAAAATATTCATCACAACAAAAAACGTGTTAGAATATTCACTATTGGAGACTTTAGAGCTACGTATAATCCAAAATACTTCTTAAATACCTTGTTATAGGCTGAGCTCATGGCATTTTTATATTGACTCAAACTATTTCACTGACATCACTGTAGTAAATTTGCAGATGGAAATCATAAGAGTGATAACATTTTACAGAAATTTATACAGAAACTGTACTACAAAAAGTTAAACAGAAAACATATTGGATTAATCTCATACTATTGATCTTAACAACCATGTATTCAGGATTTATAACATGCCAAGTATTATATCAAGCACTTCCTAGGTATAATATTACCTGAGTCTCATAGAAACCCAGTGGTGTAGGGATTATTGAATCCATTTTACAGATGAAGGTGCTAAAGCTCAGAAAGTAAAAAAGGGCAACAAATAGCCAAATAAATAGTAAAGGAATGTGGATTCAAACCCATGCCAGTCTGATGCCAAAGTCTTAATCCCTAAAACACATTGCTTTCCTAAATCTATATTACTCCACAGTTACTGTTTTAAAAGAAGACACTGTGGAAATTAAAAATGTTTAAAACTTTATATATTATATTGAACTACTTTAATGTTGCTCTACATCAAAAGCTGTTCACTTGGTTCCTTTCAGAGTGTAGCATCTTAAGACTTTGGCTCAAGAGGACCAGACAGTCACTGGATAGGATTTAGGGCATATTAATTATCACTATCACAACAGGATACAGAATAATAGGAAGGAAGACTTTGCAGAGACAGGACTTAAAAATGCCTAGGCTGGGGACTTCCCTGGTGGCACAGTGGTTAAGAATCCGCCTGCCAATGCAGGGGACACGGGTTTGAGCCCTGGTCCAGGAAGATCCCATATGCCGCGGAGCAACTAAGCCCATGCACCACAACTACTGAGCCTGAGCTCTAGAGCCCGGGAGCTGCAACTACTGAGCCCACGTGCCACGACTACTGAAACCCGCACACCTAGAGCCCGTGCTCCACAACAAGAGAAGCCACTGCAATGAGAAGCCCGTGCACCGCAACGAAGAGTAGCCCCCGCTCACCACAACTAGAGAAAGCCTGCACGCAGCAATGAAGAACCACTGCAGCCAAAAATAAATAAATAAAATAAATTTATTTTTTAAATGCCTGGGCTTTTGCTCGACAACTGGCATACATGATAGTAGTATATTCTCTATATAAAATGATAGTGTATTCTCTATTTAAGGAATTTCAGAAGTATGTGTGTAAGACAGAAAATGAAAGCTGTCCATTCTAGGAAACTTCTGAACCTGATTATTCTTTTTGCCAGAGTACAAGCACCCTAAAGAGCTGCCAAATGTTTTGCATTTAGGTTCTAGGTGAAGCAATTTTAGTTCTCTGTCGAACCACCTCCCTAGATAATTTAACTTTTCTTCTCTTACTCGCACCCTCTTCATGCAGTGACACTCATGGTACTACCCTCACTGTCACAGGAAGATGGTCTTCCATATCTGTTTCTAGATAGATAGATAGATAGATAGATAGATAGATAGACAGATACATAGGCAGACAGGTAGGTAAAGTAAATAAAGAGCCAGCTCTGAAACACAGCAACCAGCCCACCAGGCATGTGGAAACTGGTAATGTCAGTCCATCCACCTATCTTAAGAGTGTTGGCATTTTAAAATATGACAAGTAGGCTGGTTTATAAATAAAACAAGCAGGAAAGGTAAACCTGTAATTTGCATAACAAGACAGAACTTCCAGCATGTTTCACCACCTACCATCTTTTATCCAATCATTCAGCTGGCAGTGCCAGTGAAAACATAAGTTCTTCTTATGATATATTCTTGGTTTTGCAAGGTCTTAGCTCTAGAATGCAGTAGAAAAGAAACATTAATAAACATAATAAACTCAAGCATCATTAAAGTTTTCTGCCTGATAGAAAACGTATATACCAGAGCCCATTTGATTCACCAAATTTTTGAGTTGGAGTTAATTTCCTTTTTTGATCTGTTTTTCAATAAAACTTTATTTGTAATAACAAACAAGTGGCATCAAGCCCTTTTTGAATGAGAGTGTAAGTTCCAGAGACAATAACTGACTTATCCAATGGGCTACAAAGTCAGCAACAAGTTTGGAACTAAAAAATAGCCCCTTTGTTACTTTGCATTTATATACTATGTCTAACAATATGGCTAACAATTATTGGTAAGTAAGAAAGAATAAACATGTAGTACTGATATGTAGCAAGTAGATGGAAGGTTCTTGAGTTTAAGAAAACTATATTTTACAGAGACAAATCCAAACAGTGACAGGTTCCAAAAACATCCAGTCAGTGTATTTACTGGTCACTCACTAATCTTTTCATCCTTACTGTGAACCCTAGTATCATCCCTTTCAGCTGTCAATATATTTTATTTTTTAAAAAAGTTTCAGATTACTCTGGCAATGTTTAATGGAAGCACATAAGATAAACCTACAAGAAATATTTACCCATCTCCCCAAATTATCAAAATGCATGTACATATAAGATCAACTATTTCCAATCCCCAGAAATGCAATAACCAACGAATGCATCTCATTTGAAAATGCATTCAGCTGACTCTTGGGTCACTGGTGGTTGATGATCCAACCTGTTAGGTATATTTAGTGCTCTGTGCTTCTCTCTGTTTTCTCTCCAGATGCTCATCTTGTTTCTTATTTTGGAGTTATTAGTTATCTTCATCAGAGGGTGGAAGAGGGAAAATTTGTTAAACTCAAATCAGTCAATTTTACCTTTTTGAGGATAATACAAGTGGTAAAATTATAAACAAAGAAAGGGTTATGTTATTTCTTTATTATTTGCAAGATTACATTATCTGTGTTAAGTATTTCAACCACCTTCCATTGATAATTGTCAACTACCTCTTGGCATTTTTTGGTGTACTCATCATTTACATTTTTGAGCTGATCATTCTGATTCTCTCCTTACAACACACAAACAATACTTCACGATGCCAATATAATTAGGGCTTCACCATTTGATTTTAGCTTTAACAAGCATATTTGAGGAAAAGACTATATGTATCATAAGAGGAAAACATTTGATTAAAAGTCAAATACAATAAAAAGATGGACAAATGAAAAAACTGGAAATGAAGAAAAATAAAGTTGATATATAAAACAAAGAACACTGAGCTTAAAATGGCACATTGAAGTGCAGAATAAAAAAATAAAGCTGATAGCTATAAAACAAACACACACACACACACACACACACACTACTCTCTCTAAGATCTTAAAAAACCTTTTAGTCACGTTCGTAATGCAGTGGTGACACCAGTCTTCACAAGGCAGAAGAAATGTGCACTTCATGGGGAGCAAAACACTGATAGTAATTTTCTTGGTTCATGTCTGAGGAGGCCAGTTAATAATGACTGCTGAGAGTTTTAAGCTCCAAAGATCCTGATTTGACAGGAAGAAAATTAAGAATCAAATTTAACTTATATCAAGCATCATGTGTGCTGTCAACATTTTCTGCAAATCTCTTTCCTCAAGTATCTTATCCGGCCTCCTCCAGCTGGAGCTCTTGGTTGCAAAACTCTGCTCTGTAGTCTGTAAGAAGGGACTGGCTACAGTTCAGAAGAACTGGCAATACTTCCCAACTCAGAATGACAAGAAACCAACGGAACCATTCAGTTAAAATGCACCTTTAACTTTCTAGTACAAACTCTCTGTAACGTCATTGGATGGTTCTGTAGATTTTTGCTCTATCAATATACACGTAAATAGAACTTAAATTTCAAATCATCCAACTCCCCATTGAAACCTAATTGTCAAATTTACTCTTCATGTTGAAAATAGGAAAAAATATTTTTAAACATCATCTAGTTCTAATGTGTGTCTCAAGCAAAACAAAATTTAAAAAACACTGTGTCATAAATGAAAATCTCCTTTAAAGACAGACTCACTGAATAACAAATGAGCTGATGATTTAAGTCCTCTGTGAGTGGTGTGAGGTGGGAAGACGGGAAAGGGAGTGGTGAGGTAATAAGAAATTAGGTCAAACCATTAATCTGAATATATAGGAGAAGGAGACTGTGAATTAAATTTTAAAGTAGTTTACCATTCAAAATAATCTCAGGATGGAACACATTAATTTATCAAACTTTATAAAACTATTTTATTCTACATTTTTCAATATATTTACCAAGTTTCTGTTTCAAAAGGTCTCTCATTCCTCTAAACAAACAAACAAACAAACCACACACACACAAACATAAAAGTAAAAAATTATACAAATATGTCTGCACTAGCATGGAGCAAAATGTGAAAGAGTACCCACCAGGGTATTAAACCAGAGGGAATGGGAATGAAGGGGATGATAAGAAGACGAAGGAGATAAACCTTTTATATATACATATTTGGAGTTTCAAAATTCACTATAAAAGCATGTGTCATCTTTATAATAAAAATTGTTAAAAAAAACACATTTAAAAGGAAAAATAAAACCAAAGTTCTAGAAGGATACATAGAATAAATTTATTTACACTCTTAAGTAGGAAAGGCAGTATATAAAATCCAGAAGTCACAAACGAAAAAGACAATAATCATGATGACCTGAAAACATTTAATTCTGCATTAAAAATACCATAAAAAGTCAAAAATATAAAAGCATAAACTAGGAAAATATTTTCATCATAAATGACAGATAAAAGGCTAATTTCTGCAATCCACAGAGTACACAAAATCAAGAAAAATAGAGCCCAATCAAAAAAATAGGAAAGGCTATGAATAAGCAGTTAATGGCAAAATAAAAACAAACAGCAAGGAAACATGAAATATGATCAACCTTATTTCCATCAAAAGAAATGCAAATCAAAAAGCCAATAATATAGGTAGATATATGAAGCAATGGAATAGAATTGAGAGTACAGAAATAAACCAAATATATATGGTCAACTGATTTTTGACAAAGGTATTCAAACCATGTAATACGGAAAGAACAGTACCTTCAGAAAATGGTGCTGGGGCAACTAGATATTTACAAGTGAAAGAATGAAACTGAACCCGTATCTTACAATATATATAAAAATTAACTCAAAGTGGACCAAAGGTTTAAACATAAGAGCTAAAACTTAAAACTCTTAGGAAGAAAACATACAGGAAAATCTTCATAACTTTGGATTTGGCAATGGATTCAAATATAACAGCAAAAACATGAGTAAATAAAAGAAAAAATAAATTAGACTTCATAAAAGTTAAAAAATGTTGTACACCAAAGGACATTATCAAGAAAGTTAAAAAGACAACCTACAGAAAGTTAAAAAGACAACCTTCATAAAAGTTAAAAAATGTTGTACACCAAAGGACATTATCAAGAAAGTTAAAAAGACAACCTACAGAATGGGAGAAAATATTTGCAAGTCATATATCTGATAAGGGCCTACTATCCAGAATATATAAAGAACATTTATAACTTAACAAAACAAAGCTCAATTAAGTTTGAATAGTTATTTCTCTAAAGAAGATATACTTCTATTTGGCCAACAAGCACATAAAGAAATGCTCGACATCATTATTCATTTGGGAAGTGCAAATAAAAACCATTCACTCCCACTGGGACAGATATGATTCAAAACAAAACAAAGAACAAGTATTGGTGAGGATGTGGAGAAATTCCAACCTTTGTATATTGCTGGTGAGAATGTACAACAATACAGTTGCTGTGGAAAACAGCTTAGCAGGCCCTCAAAAGGTTAAACAAAGAATTACTATAAGACACAGCAATTCTGCAACTAGGAATATACTCAAAAGAATGGAAAATAGGTGATCTAACAAATACTTGTACACAAATGTTCACAGCAGCACTATTCATAATAGCCAAAAGGTGTAAAAATGTAAACATCCATCAATGAATGAATGGATAAACAAATGTGGTATATCCATACGATAGAATATTACTCAGCCACAAAAGAAATGAAGTCTTGATACATGCTACAATGAGGATTAAGCTCAAAAATATTACGCTAAGCTATGAAAGCTATACACAAAAGAATATTGTATGATTCTACTTACATAAAATATCTAGAATAGATAAATCCATAAAGACAGAAAGCAGATTATTGGTTGCCAGGGGCTAGGTTGGGGATGGGAAGGAAGTGGGTAATGACTGCTTTATCCTTTTTTTTTTTTTTTGCCGTACACGGCCCTCTCACTGTTGTGGCCTCTCCCGTTGCGGAGCACAGGCTCCGGACGCGCAGGCTCAGCGGCCATGGCTCACGGGCCCAGCCGCTCCACGGCATGTGGGATCTTCCCGGACCAGGGCACGAACCCGTGTCCCCTGCATCGGCAGGCAGACTCTCAACCACTGCGCCACCAGGGAAGCCCTGCTTTAACCATTTTTGGTGATGAAAACGTTTTGACACTAGATGGGCTGATGATCACACAACATTGTGAATGTACTAAATATCACTAAATTGTAAACTTTAAATATTGAATTTTATACTATGTGAATCTCACCTCAATTAAAAAAACACACACACACCATTTTCACTTATCAGGTTGGAAAATAGTAAAATGACTATAAATTGATGCAACTATTTTTCAATTTGATATTATCCAGTACTTTCATTTCATCAAGAGGAATCTGCCTTGCACTTTCCAAAGGATGCAAAAACACAGCTACAAAGATGTTCATTGGAGAAATTTTTCTGGTAGTGAAGAATGAGAAACACCCTAAAATGTCCATAATTTAATAAACTATAATACAGCCATATGACGGAAGTCCTAAAAGAATGCTTTATATCTGTATACACTGCTTTACAATAAAATATCTAAAAAAAATTATTAAGTTTAAAAAAGCAAGGTACAAGACAACATTTGCATCATGATTCCATTTATCGTGATCCCATTTATTGTTTACATGTATAAGAATACACATGTAAATCCTCATAAATGTAATATAAAAGGAGAAAAAACTTCACTTTATACATTATTTTTTACTTTACACTGGATCATGTATATAGACCATTTTATTTTCAATGTCAGCTAATCTTTTACATGTATTACTTTTGGGTTACCCACCTCCAATGTCTGACAATTTAATCATGAGCAACTGTTTCCTTTTTATACTTTTTTCCATTAAAAGTAATTAATGTGGTTTCACATTGGTATTTTTAAATGAATGTAAAAAATTAATCAAGCTATTAATCTATAAATATACAGTTTTTAAACTCAGTTTAATTTCTTTCTCACTTGAATAATGATGTCATTCTTTGCAATTAACATCACCACTTCCCTGAGAACTCTGATAAAGGACACAGACCCTGTTTCCAAATTCCTCCTGGGAATAGGAATAAATACTTCACAGATATACTTGATTTGATCTTAAAAACCTGTTAGCCATTTGTATGTCTTATGTTCCTTACTAGGAATATACACAGGTCAGCCCTTTCGAAAAGAATATAGAGTAAATATTAACCTCCCCAAAGAGATTCAAGAGAACCACTAAAGGAACAACCACTGTGTTTGAAGACATGTAGGATATCGGAACTATTCTGTTTTTTACCTCTAATATATGCACCAACACTAGAATTTTTTATACAAAGGAGGAATGCCTTCTCTTCTTGGGAGAGGGCAACTTTATCCCATTGGTACTACTGTTGATGAAAACTGTTGTACTTACCTTTTTTCTGAGCCTGTGCAAAGTTTGTGTCCCACAGCATTTGTATGTTGAAACCCTAACCCCCATTATAACACTATTAGGAAGCGGGGCATTTGAGGGGTGATTAGGTCATGAGGGTGAAGACATCATGAGTGGGGGCTTCCCTGGTGGCGCAGTGGTTGAGAGTCCACCTGCCAGTGCAGGGGACATGGGTTCGTGCCCCAGTCTGGGAAGATCCCACGTGCTGCGGAGCGGCTGGGCCAGTGAGCCATGGCCGCTGGGCCTGCGCGTCCAGAGCCTGTGCTCCATAATGGGAGGGGCCACAACAGTGAGAGGCCCGCGTATCGCAAAAAAAAAAAAAAAAGACATCATGAGTGGAATTTGTGCCCTCATAAAAGATACCTCAGAGAGCTTTACTACTCCTTCCACCATGTGAGGACACAGTGAGAAGAGGACCATTTATGAACCAGGAAGCAGGCCCTCACCAGACACTGAATTCACCCACAGCTTGATCCTGGACTTCCCAGCCTCCAGAACTATAAGAAATAAATGTTTGCCGTTTTAGCTACCCAGTCTATGGTAATTGTGTTATAGCAGCCCCAAAAGACTAACACAGCCTGAATCATTTTATACTGGACAACATAAATGATTGGCAAGTAGTGTCCTTTTTGAGGATGGGTTTGGTTTTTTTTAAGATTAAATGTTATTCTAGAGAAGCTACCAAAAACTGAAGTATGATTATAGCTACCTATTATAAATCATGGCAGGCTTTTTCATGTGGGGCTTGTAGTACAGTTCTGAAAGCAATTTTCAAGTAGGAGTCACAAAATTGGCTTAGTAGAACAGGAACACTGGAATAAGAAGACAGACCTTCAAGTAAATACTGTAATACTGTGGACTTAACAATTCTGATACATCTCTTTCAAATCTCATTATTCTGCAATCACACATAGATATTCTGAAACCAAGAGACTGTCATATGAGAAGTCATCTTCGTGAATCTTTATGTGTAAAGTGAGTTAGACAAAATAATTTGCAAGACATCCACATGTTCTATGATTCTATATTTTATCATCAGAGATAGAATAAGGAAGTTATCATTGATCTCCTGTCACCAACACCAATCCTCATTTCACATCGTACCCAATCTATCAGAAATATTGAACAACTGAGGTGATCACTCTCTTAGTTTCTTATATCATTTTCTTCACAGCTTCAAAGAGTCCATTAGTTCCTTCTTAGTTCTCCTTCTGCCTCACTGGCTACTCTTAGTCCCCATTACTGGTCCCTCCCCATCTGCCTGTGCTCAAAATAACAGAACCCAGGGCTCAGGTCTCTTTTCTGTCTACAATCATTCTCTAGGTGATTTGGTCTAATACCACATCTTTAATCACTGTCTTTATGCTGATAACTCTCAAAATTATATCTCCAGGCTCAATTCTCTACTCAGCATCTTGGATATTTAATAGTTACCTCAAACTTCATATATTCAATCAAACAATGTACTTAATTTCCATACCCACCATCTATTCCTTTACAGACTATTCCATTTCATTAAATAGCAACTCTACTTTTCCAACTGCTTAGGTCAAAAACCTCAGGACCGTCTTCAACTCCTTCCTTTTCTTCTCTCCACATCCATCCTCGAACAAGTGCTGCCATCCTCACCTTTGAAACACATCCAGAATCCAACTGCTTCTCACCACCTCCACCTTGACCACCCTGTTCAAATCAGCATCATCTCTAGTCTGACTCCTAATACATCAGCCTCTTTGGGCCTCATGCTTCCACTCTAGTCTCCCTACACTCAATTTTTCTACAAACCAAGTGGGTCAATGCTTTCTTGAAATCAATACAAAGATCATGTCACTTCACTACTCAGAATCCTCCAAGAGCTTCCATTCTTGCTCAGAGTCAAAGAGAACCTACATAAGCTGGCCCCTCTACCATTTATCCAAACTTCCTACCACAGTCTCACCTTAATCACTCTACTCCCTGCATTCTTAGGGCAGGTTGAGTATCCTCTTGGGCCTGCTGCCTGTAATGATCTTGCATCAGATATACACATGAATCACTTCATTTTGGGGGGAATCTCTGCTCACATGGTAGTTTATTAGACGGTTCTTCCCTAACTACTGTATGTAAAACAGCACCCTCTATCTCCCTTATGTACCCTCTACCTCACACTCTAATTCCATTACTCTACTTTACCTTTCTTCACTGCACTTATAAAAGCACTAGGTATACTACATTTATTAGTTTGTTTATTGACTGATTCCTTCACCCCAACTATCAGAATATTGCTGTATTAAAGCAGGAATATTATTTACTGCTGTGTCTCCTGTGCTTAAAATAGTGCCTGGAAAAAAGAAACTCTTGATAAATATTTGTTAAATCAACAAATGAATATATTAACTCCTATTTTATCATGTGCAACAAAGGTCAACAAAACCATATAAGGGAAGAACCATTTTGAGAATATATGAATGTGCTAGGTACAACATGGGAACATAGAAACATATATCTACCTGCATAAAGCCATCTCTGAAACTTGATTTAGGAACATTCACTCCACCATAGTAGGAAATCAGCAAGAAAGCTGACCAGGGCCATGGGTGGAAAAACATGAAACTAGAATCCTAGTCTGTGCTACACATATACTTGTGGAGTCCAAAGCCAATTATATATATGGCGTAGGGACCCCAACTGAAAAATTAACTTAAAAACTGGTCTAGAGTGCTTCCCTAGTGGCGCAGTGGTTGAGAGTCCACCTGCCGATGCAGGGGACATGGGTCGTGCCCCGGTCCGGGAAGATCCCACATGCCGCGGAGCGGCTGGGCCCATGAGCCATGGCCACTGAGCCTGCGCGTCCAGAGCCTGTGCTCCACAACGGAAGAGGCCACAACAGTGAGAGGCCCGTGTACGGCAAAAAACAAAAACAAAACTGGTCTAGAATCAGGGATATATCTAGGTTCTCTGCAAAATAAAAATTTAAATTATCTTTTAGGAATAGTTCTATAACTTCTAACACATAGGAACCAATCAGAAACAGCCTACACTGCTGGTAAGCAAAGTAAAAAAAAAAAAAAAATTAGAACCCACACAAAGAGGGAAAGTCAACTGCTACAGGAATGGAGAATTTATACCCTAAAAAATAAAAATGAAATAATCTGAGTATTAAGATAAGCATGTTTTAAAAGTTTTTTACAAGGGTATATAAATCAATAAAAGGACAATGTAAAAAGGGTGAATTTCAAAAAGAACTAAAAAAATACTAGAAATGAAAAATTTCAAAAAAAGAATGAGAAGGGCTATAAATTAGACTTAGCTAAAGAGAAATATAATGTACACATGGTATGGAAAGAAAAAAGGTTAAAAATATGTAAGAGAAATTTAAGAAACAAGAATGAAAAGATGCTTCATATGTCTAATAGAAGTCCCTGTAGGTGAGAAAAGAAAAATGTATAAAGGCAATATTTATAAGGAATATGGCTGATAATTCTCCAAAATTTTAAAAAAGGAACCCTCAGATTAAAGAAATGAGATTATATTTCTATTTATATACAGATACACACAGTACCTGCATATAAATCCACACCTAGACACATGTAGTGAAACTCCATAAAACCAAAGGTGAAAACAAAATCTTTAAAACTATCAGAGAGAAAAAGTGAGATTGTTATAGAGGCAACAATTACACTGACAGCTGACTCATCAGTAGCAACAAATGTTACAAGATAATGAAATACTATCTTCCAATTGTTGAAGAAAACTCACTGTCCACCTAGAATTCAATACCCAGGCATCTGTAATTAGAAACCTAAATTATTAAAAAGTGAGGATGCAATAAAAATATTTTCAGCCATAACAAGAAAGAGAATTTGCTACTCACAGACTCTTAATAAAAATTAATTTGATAATAAGGAATTAGACGCAAGAAAATTTAATGAACATTGGAATTGAAAATAAACACTGGTTTTTTAAACTAAGATCGACATTTTGATTAGAAAAAGGTAAAAAATAAGGTTGATTAAATAATAAGGTTAAAAAACAGTGAACAATATGATGATTGATACAAGAAGGCAGACTGAATTTAAAGCGTTAAAGATATGTCAGCTTCAGATTTTGTTAATCATTTAAGGATAGCAACTCCCAAAACAGTAGAGTCAATGAACAAAAGTATAAACTAGAAAGATACACACCAAATTCATAAATGCAGTAGCCTCTGGAGAGAAGGAGGTGATGGGACTAAAGAGGTAATGGGGACTTCATCAACACTACCTATATGTCACATTTTTAATAAAAAGTCAAATTGAACAAAAGTGTCAAAATATTTTTATTGAGTAAACAAATATTTATTTTTATTCTATTTTTGTGTTTTTAGCACATGTAGACCTTATTTTATTTTTTATTTTATTATTTTATTTTTATACATCTTTATTGGAGTATAATTGCTTCACAATGTTGTGTTAGTTTCTGTTGTACAACAAAGTGAATCAGCCATATGCATACATATATCCCCATATCCCCTCCCTCTTGAGCTTCCCTCCCACCCTCCCTATCCCACCCCTCTAGGTGGTCACAAAGCACTGAGCTGATCTCCCTGTGCTATGCTGCTGCTTCCCACTAACTATTTTACATTTGGTACTGTATATATGTCCATGCTACTCTCACTTTGCCCCAGCTTCCCCTTCCTCCCCCCCACCCCCCATGTCCTCAAGTCCATTCTCTATGTCTGCATCTTTATTCCTGCCCTGCCAGTAGGTTCATCAATACTAATTTTTTTTTAGATTCCATATATATGCATTAGCATACGGTATTTGTTTTTTTCTCTTTCTGACTTACTTCACACAGTATGACAGACTCTAGGTCCATCCACCTCACTAAAAATAACTCAATTTCATTTCTTCTTATGGCTCAGTAATATTCCATTGTATATATGTGCCACATCTTCTTTATCCATTCATCTGTCGATGGACATTTAGATTGGTTCCATGTCCTGGCTATTGTAAACAGTGCTACAATGAACATTGCGGTACATGTCTCTTTTTGAATTATGGTTTTCTCAGGGTATATGCCCAGTAGTGGGACTGCTGGGTCATATGGTAGTTCTATTTTTAGTTTTCTAAGGAATCTCCATACTGTTCTCCATAGTGGCTGTATCAATTTACATTCCCACCAACAGTGCAGAAGGGTTACCGTTTCTCCACACCCTCTCCAGCATTTATTGTTAGTAGATTTTTTGACAATGGCCGTTCTGACCGGTGTGAGGTGATACCTCATTGTAGTTTTGATTTGCATTTCTCTAATAATTTGTGATGTTGAGCATCTTTTCATGTGCTTCTTGGCCATTTGTATGTCTTTTTTGGTGAAATGTCTACTTAGGTCTTCTGCCCATTTTTTAATTGGGTTATTTGTTTTTTTGATATTGAGCTCCATGAGCTGTTTGTATATTTTGGAGATTAATCCTTGGTCCGTTGCTTCATTTGCAAATATTTTCTCCCATTCTGAGGGTCGTCTTTTCGTCTTGTTTATGGTTTCCTTTGCTGTGCAAAAGCTTTTAAGTTTCATTAGGTCCCATTTGTTTATTTTTGTTTTTGTTTTCATTATCCTAGGAGGTGGGTCAAAAAAGATCTTGTGGTTTATGTCAAAGAGTGTTTTTCTTATGTTTTCCTCTAAGAGTTTTATAGTGTCTGGTCTTACATTTAGGTCTTTAATCCATTTGGAGTTTATTTTTATATATGGTGTTAGGGAGTGTTCTAATTTCATTTTTTTTACATGTAGCCGTCCAGTTTTGAAGAGGCTGTCTTTTCTCCATTGTATGTTCTTGCCTCCTGTGTCATAAATTAGGTGACCATATGTGTATGGGTTTATCTCTGGGCTTTCTATCCTGTACCATTGATCTATATTTCTGGTTTTGTGCCAGTACCATATTGTCTTGATTACTGTAGCTTTGTAGAATAGTTTGAAGTTGGGGAACCTGATTCCTCCAGTTACGTTTTTCTTTCTCAAGATTGCTTTGGCTAATTCGAAGTCTTCTGTGTTTCCATACAAATTGTAAACTTTTTTGTTCTAATTCTGTGAAGAATGACATTGGTAGTTTGGTAGGGATTGCACTGAATCTGTAGATTGCTTTGGGTTGTATAGTCATTTTCACAATAATGATTCTTCCAATCCAAGATCATGGCATATTTCTCCATCTGTTTATATCATTTTTGATTTCTTTCATCAGTGTTTTATAGTTTTCTGAGTACAAGTCTTTTGCCTCCTTAGGTAGGTTTACTCCTAGGTATTTTATTCTTTTTGTTGTGATGGTAAATGGGATTGTTTCCTTAATTTCTCTTTCTGATTTTTCATTGTTAGTGTATAGGAATGCCAGAGATTTCTGTGCATTAATTTTGTATCCTGCAACCTTACCAAATCCATTGATTAGTTCTAGTAGTTTTCTGGTGGCATCCTTAGGATTTTCTATGTATAGTATCATGTCATCTGCAAACAGTGACAGTTTTACTTCTTCTTTTCCAATTTGTATTCCTTTTATTTCTTTTTCTTCTCTGACTGCCATGGCTAGGCCTTCCTAAACTATGTTGAATAATAGTGGTGAGAGTGGACATCCTTGTCTTATTCCTGATCTTAGTGGAAATGCTTTCAGTTTTTCACCATTGAATATGATGTTTGCTGTGGGTTTGCCATATATGGCCTTTATTATGTTGAGGTAGGTTCCCTCTATGCCCATTTTCTGGAGAGTTTTTATCATAAATGGGTATTGAATTTTGTCAAAAGCTTTTTCTGCATCAATTGAGATGATCATATGTTTTTTATTCCTTAATTTGTTAATATGGTGTATCACATTGATTGATTTGTATATATTGAAGAATCCTTGCACTCCTGGGATAAATCCCACTTAATCATGGTGTATGACCCTTTTAATATGTGGTTGGATTCTGTTTGCTAGTATTTTGTTCAGGATTTCTGCATCTATTTTAATCAGTGATATTGGTCTATAATTTTCTTTTTTTGTGATATATTTTTCTAGTTTTGGTGTCAGGGTGATTGTGATTCACAGAACAAATTTGGGAGTGTTCCTCCCTCTGCAATTTTTTGGAAGAGTTTGTGAAGGATCAGTATTAGCTCTTCTCTAAATGTTTGATAGAATTTGCCTGTGACAGTAAGCATGACTACTACAAGGTCTGACATAAAGAGTATGAAAGTTCTTTTATTCTAAAGCTCATAAAGCCTCAAGAATTATATGAATTGGAAGAGTTCCATCTTCCAGTTGATTTCTCACTTAATCTAAGATGAACATGGAATCAAACTGTTGTTCAATTTTGAACCACTCCAAGGAATGACCAGTTCAACTTTACACTTTGAAACTGTAAAACACGAACATAAGCAAATCAAAACAGTCTGGATTTGAGTTAAAAAATATACCTGGGCTTCCTGTTCAGACACAAAAAAGAGGCAGGGGGACTCTAAAATTGAATATTTCCCAATGAGTACAAAGGGTTTCTCAGGAAGCTTGGTCAGCTACGCCATGCAACTTGGTTCTTACATTCAAGAAAGCCACTCAGTTGAGAAATTTCATACATCAGTGGGTTAATTTGCAGCCAGTCCATAAGCAGTATTTCAGTTATAATAAAAGGTGAAGTAGTCCCATAAATATGTATTCTTTTCCTTGCATTATCATCCCTTCCAGCAAAAAAGAAAAGTTAAACCTATAAAGGATGGGGTAGTTCCAAATGGCTATGTTGTTCATGCACTTTTAAGTGAGGCCTGCAGCTTTCAAAACCAAAATAGAGTGTGAATGTCCCAGTAAATCTGCATCAGATGTGCTTCAGGTTGAAAGGAAATGATACTAAATGCAAGTAGTTAAATGAATCGTGAAAAAAGTGTAATCTACACAGATAGACCATGTTATGCAATTGCTCTACTTGTAGAAGTCTATGTATAGGGCAAAACAACTCCTTATCATTTCCAAAAATAAATGTAGCTGGTTGTTCATTTGCAGCTGGATGAGGTATTTCTTCATAATATCTTTCAGGGCATTTTAAGGGAGAGAAATGAGTTATCTTAGTTATGATGGAAGAAATAGAGTTTAGTGGTTCAGAGTAGGCGCTCAGGAGTCCTGCTGTCTGGAGTTTGAATCATGGCCTCCCTAATAGCTGTGTAAGCTTGTGCAAGTTTAACCACTGTGTGTCTGTTTTCTAATCTGCAAAATGGGAAAAATAACAGCAAGTAGAACAGCTAACATAATAAGTGATCTTATGTAAGCTATTATTATCTTCATTTTAATGGGGGGCTTTAAACTGCCAGGAAAAGAAATGCAGTATTCCTGTATATAGTAACCAATCAAGAACAATTTTACAATTAGGAAAAGATGCTTCATATCTCTGATTGAAAATGGGCTTATTCAAGGTCCTAATGTAATCCATTATGTGTAATGTAGATTAATGTTAAACTATCCACTACTGGTAAAAATAAGGCTCTCCATTTTCCATAAAAAGTGTTTAAGTTCATGTTAGCTATTTTCTGGAAATATTGCTGTGTTTGTGCATGTGTGAAAAATATTTATCATTTCACCGTACAATCAACATCTTCTCTTCCGTATTTTAAGAACTGTAATTGAAATATTTTCTAGTATGATTTTAGGCTTTACTAACTTAAATTGACAGCTGTTAATAATATAAATTTTATCCCTTTCTCATTTGAAATTATTAGTCTGGAGATGTGGCTTTATGTAGGCTTATATAACTAGATACCTTTTTTAATCTCCCTAGAGCACTACGGCTCCTGTGTTTAGACTGCCCTTTTACCAAGTTCCAATTGCCAACTATAATAGAAACAGTGTGAGTTTTTTTCCCCACATTAAATAAAAGTAAATCTTTGTTAAAAAATTATTTTGATCCACATTTGACTTTCAAAACATAATAACCAGTTCATTATGATGTATTAAAAAGAGCAAATATTTAAGTGCTCTGCATATCCAAAACAGTGAGCAAAGAGGTGAGGCAAGAATATCTGAGCTGATGAGTAATGCTGATCTCCCAAAGAAAGGGAGAGGCAGCTGCATTCACTCTGGGATTGGTAGGCCTTTTGACAAGAATGCAGCTCAACTGTAAGGTCCAAAAATCTGTATGCATGTGTATGTTTGTTTGTGAAGAGTGTACATATATGTGTGCATGCATGTGTATGTGTGTGTAGAGAAAGAGAGGGAAAGAGAGAAATATGAGGTGTGACACTGACAAAAGACAATAAAAACTAGAAGCCATTCAATCTGCATAAAAACAAAGAATATAATAATAGACTGCATGGAGCAGAGTACATACGAAAAACATGCTGAGAACTTAATCCACAACAATTACAATAGTTTAAATAAAATAATGTTGAATACAAGATAGCTTTCTAATTTTGTATGATAGCATAACTGTGTACTTTCAGGAAATATGTACTGACAGGGAAATGCTGTATGAAATAAAAATAACTAATGTATATCCAGGAAGAATTTCACAAAGTATCATTCGGAGACTTTGCTCTAAGACTCAGGGCAATCTTTAGTAAGAGCTTCTATAATGTGGCCACAAGATTCCTACTGCTCCCTCCAAAACATGGTCCCAGGGCTAACATGCTCATGGTACACTGTGCCATTACCTTCAGCCTCTAGTGAAACTTCACAGTAACAATATCAGAGCAGAATCATCAAGAACATTTACTGAATACTCACAATGTGCCAGACACTATCCTAAGCACTTCCCATGAATTAATTTATATAAACCTCGCAACAATCCTATGATATAGGTGCTATTATAATGCTCATTTTACTGATGCCATAACTGAGGCATGGGTTGAATATCATACCTAAAATCACACAGCTTGGAAGGGGCGGAATCAGGGTTTCAACCCAGGCAGCCTGGCTCTGGCATCAGGCTCTTTATCATCACACATACACTAAAGGAAAAGAATAACAGAACAGGGAAAAGCAGCAACCTAAAACAAGCTACCACCATCTCTTGTCTGGAGAAATGAAACAGCCTCTTAACTGGTTTCTCAGCTTCTGCCCTGCTCCCACTTCCATTTGTTCATTGCATGGCAACCAGGAACATCTTTTGAAAATGTAAATCTTTTTAAATGTACATCCTTTATCAAAAATTTCCAGTTGCTTCCCATCACACTTAAATTCCGAAGTTTTTACACATTTGGGATATGTTGAACCTATAGTTAGGAAGAACTAATATCTGAGCAATATTGAGTCTGTTCTTTGTAATTAAATTAACGTTTAAAAACAAAGGAAAATTTTGAAGCCCTCGTCCAGTACAACTTAAAAAAATGTAAAGTTGGCATCTAAATCTTGCCAAATGCTAAATCCTTATGCTCAGTTGATAAAGATCCTAAATATTGATACACAACCAGCTACCATCACCAAGACCTTGGGTAGGACCACAGTCTCACTGCTCCATGATTGATCCTACAGAAACACTGAGGTTCTCTGTTGAAGGGAGGGGCATCATTCCGGCCGAGCCCTGAGAGGTCACAGCTTTCCTTTTTTCACCCTCTGATGCTTAGCAACTCTCCAATCCTTGAAGCTTCTGTAACCAAACTCTACCTGAAGCGGTCAGCAAACACTTTTCTCACCTCTGCTCTAACCGCACATATACAGTGCCTACCCACTCCTGCCAAACCTCCTCCTCATGCTCAAGAGCCAGAGAAACACACACACACACAAAAACAGGACATAGAGTGGTTTCAGGGAATTAAGAAGTCACAGCCACCATTAAAACACTATTTTTAGCTACACTATGGTTTGAATAGGCTTTTGTGCGTGGGCCTGCAAACTTGCCATTTACTTACCTTAGTTTTTTAGAAAAAGCAGTCTAAGTTTCAAACAACTCCCTTAAAAATAGTGTTTTGCATCGCCTAAGTTTCAGACCACTTGCTCTTAATAATATTAACACAGAAAATTGAAATCAATATCCATATGGAAACTCATATAAAAAGCCTATATTTTGAAATATTGATTGATAGTCTATTATAATTGTTCTAATTCAAGTAGTTTCTCCCTTAGCAAAACACTATACTTGTGATTTGACTGACATAAATAAGGTTATATTAAAGGCTTAAGTGGTGATATTGATCTGAAGATTTTAAGTACTATACCTCAAAGTAAAACTGTTTCAGTAATTATTTTTTACAATGCAAAGGAGGCTGTGGGAATCTTATTTGAAAAGCTAAATAAGCACACTTAAAAAGAATATACTTTTTCAAAAAGAATACATGTAAATATATAGCTATCATAGTTGAAAAATAAGACCAAATGTCAGAGCAGTCTATTAGGTAAATCAAATTTTATTGTTCCCATAATACTTCTCTTATCTGTTTTTAAAAAGTAGTCTGTTTACAGACTAAAAGTCTCTTAATTTAAGCTTCCCCTTTCAAAGCAGAAAAAAATATGTACTTCTTTCCTCTAATATTCCAGGGTACTAAGATGCAACCAATGAAATCATTTGATGTAGTTTTTAAGCTAGAATTATTTGTTTCTACCCTGCATTTATTCTGAAGCGGGAAATAAATTATCCTGCCATTAGAGAAATAACACTAACAAGTGGAGCCCTAATAAATAAGATTTTAAAATGTTAGTGAACATACATCTGACCTACAACCTGAAAGAAACTTCCTCAAACAGGCAGATGGCAAGTTGTAAAATAACATCTGGAATTTAATCCCAGGAAATCAGATCCCATCTGAAGCACTGAGCAGCAAGCACAGCACTCACTGGAATAGAATATCAGGTAGGGTGGCTTGTTTACAGGATATAAGCACCACGGTAACAACTCTACAGACACCTATTCCAAACAGTGGCATTTGAAAACTGCAGGCCCCTGAGACTAACAGACATAATGGAGCAAAATAATAGGGCTCGTCTGCAGGTCATAAATACCACACACATTCAGTTATTAAAAGAATGGCAGTATATTTAATAATTAATTTAATTAATTAATAAAAAATTAATTTAAAAAAATTAATAAAACTCCTCCTCACAAAACACTGATGGGGGAATGAAGGGGGCAGGAGTGGCCTTACAGTAAATGAGCTCTAACCAAAGGAGAAAAGAAATCTGCCAAGTCAGATACAGTGCTCTGTGAAAACTATTAACGAAGACTGGAAGTATTTAAGATCTGTAATAAAAATCTCAGAAAGCCCAATAACTTCTAGATAACATACAAATCTAAGGGGAATCAAGATTCCCTCATTCCAAATCCTAACCATAACCAAAGAAAATAAATGTATAACCCCCCAAAAATTTTATTCCCATCAAAGGACAAAAAAATAAGCATTGTGATGCAGCTAAAAAAAAACATATCCTATAGCAACAATGTCTACAGCATCTAAAAGAATCAGAATGGTGATCAGAATACTGCTGGATAACTTCCCAAGTGGAAACAGTTAAAATTATAATAGATTAAATGCAAAATAAAAATTAAATGTCTAAATTTTAAAAGCTTTTAAAAGTTCAGGCAGACACATGATCATGCCCCCTTCTGCTATGGCCAACAGATAACAACTATAAGCTCTGCACAAAACATAAGAAACAACTACCTGAAAGCTCTGGAGAATTTAACACAAGCAGAGAAAAACTGAAGCAGAGTTGACACTGAAAAAAAATAAGGGATGGCAGTAGGTGGTCTCCCTGTTTTGTTTTGGTTTGGTTTTTTTTTTTTTTTTTTTTTTTTGCGGTACACGGGCCTCTCGCTGTTGTGGCCTCTCCCGTTGCGGAGCACAGGCTCCGGACGCGCAGGCTCAGCGGCCGTGGCTCACGGGCCCAGCCGCTCTGCGGCATGTGGGATCTTCCCGGACCGGGGCACGAACCCATGTCCCCTGCATCGGCAGGCGGACTCTCAACCACCGCGCCACCAGGGAAGCCCGGGTTTGGGTTTTTTATTTGACTTTTAGTCTGAGGACAGTACTCATAGTCGCCATGCAAGGTAACTGTAACTACAATAGAGACAGGAGCGTGACCATGATTACCAATTTCCAAAACTGTGCAATATTCTTCCTAAAACTAACAAAGACTTTAACAAGTACAGTTTTAAAGTTAACCAACTCACATACTTCAATTACTAAATAATATCAATACTTAGGCCTTAACTTTGATCTATTTTAAATTTTTATATATATATATATATATATATATATATATATATATAATTTTTTTTACATTTCCCCTAAAGCTGAAACCATTTAAGATAAGTAAGGCCTCCGGGTGCACAAAACAGCAATTAGTAGGAGGCACAAGAAAATTTTCTTTGAAGTAAATGATAATCACATTCCCATTAAATATACTTGCTTTTATTAATGACTTCTTTTAATCTTCTCCTTTCGCCATTCTCAGATGGAATATTAATTTGAGGAGAAGAATAATAGTAAAAAACCATAAAGAAAACGTTTAATTTGGAAATACCAACATTTTATCTGAATAATAATAATCATGGATTTCAAGTAATTTTAAATACAATATTTTATTCTGACTGTCAAAGAAAAACTTTTTATGCTGTATTGTTCTTGAGATTTCACAATACTGAGAGAGTTGATTACTAATTTTTACAATAAATAAAACCAAAGGACAATTATTTCTTATTCCATCATCACTATTAAAGCTATATCCCAGTCAGATATACCAACTTCCACAGAACTATCTGGTTCAACAAAGCTGCTTCCTGCTTGAGTTTATTTCCGAAGGCTCTGCTTTTCTACTCAGAACTTCTTCTGAAAATTCTGGATGTAGTATGCCACTTTGTGAAGCCCTTAGAAGAAATTATTCTCAGGTCTTGGTACCAGGAAGCAACTGTGAATCCTTAGTAATTTTATACTTGGCTTGTTTTTTCTTTAGCCATTAGAAGCTCAGTCAACAATTTGGCCCATCTCTAGCAACTGTATAGCTTCACAGCATGGAATTCTTTGTGCTAACCCTACTGTTTACTTACAACGATTAGAGAATTTCATTAGAAAAGACTGACACTTTCTCTAGTGTGGTAAGGTTTAAAACATCATGTCTATGGTGTGTTTTTAAGGGCTAAAAATGTTGATTCACATTTCACAGCATTATATTGAATATTAAAGTGCTAAATATAATACTTGTGAATTAGTGGAAGCAAAAACTAAATACGTGGTTACAAACAAATAAGAAAACATTATATTCACCTCCTTGCTTCTCTGGTGAAATTTACATACACTCCACACTCATTTTATTGTAGTGATGTGTGGCTAGGAACAGCCCCAAATGAGTCACGATTTTCACATATAGAGCCTGAAGTTTCTACTCAGTCCCTGAGGAATCCAAATGCCCCAGCAGCAGGGGCAGAGCTGCAGTCACTGATCAATCCCAGGGACACACCATCCACTATTGGGCAGCTGTGTTCATAAAGTGATTCAGGTTTGAGAAACACTCAAGTCCTTACTATGAGCCCAACTCCATACTAGATCATTAATATATTCTATTTAATCCTCAGGATCCTGAAAGGTATATTTTTAAACACCATTTTAGACACAAGGACTACAGAAATCAAGTTACAAGCTCAAAGTGAGTCAGGTAGCATAACAGAGCTGAGACCCAAAGCTAGCATCCCTGACTCTAAATTTTGTTCTTTCCATCACCCAAGAGCTACCTATAAAATATATAGTCATACACTGGCAAAAATCCGAAAGCTGGAGAACTGAATTTATTCTTGCTGAAGCACTAAGAAAAGGTGAAATAATTTAGGTAAAGTTACATTATTCCTACCAGATGGGCACCCCTTAAGGCCTCTTGTGATGTCATGTGAAGCTCTTTTTGTTGATGAAGCAGTAATCAAATGAAATTGAGGAAAATAACAAAGGCAAGTTTATTATAATTGTGAAACTGCTCTCCAAATACTGTACCCACTTTGAGAGATTCATTTAAACTGGTAGCTCAGTGACGGTTTTTATATTTTTAGCAATGAGGTGTTGGCATTATCTATAGATCATTTAAATGTTCTGTGCTTAACTGAACATCAATAGGATCTTTTGAACAGAGTAACAATTTATAAAATATGGTAAAATTCCTATGCTAGACATTGTTAGAATACAGATCCACAATCCTTTATCCAAAACCCCTGGGGTCAAATATGTTTTAGAATTTAAAATGTGCATGTGGGTGTGTATTTAGAAAGTAATTCAGTACATATTTCATAAATTAAATGACATTCTGTATCTTTAAAGATCCCAGAAGAAACTAGGTGACATGCTCAAATTAGGAATAATTGAGGAAAATTTAATAAAGACACTGTTTACCACGGTGTGGGCAAGGTGTAGAGAAACCACAAAGGATGGCTCAGTGACCTGGGGCTACCACTGGGGTGACTGTTACCACCCCTAGGCCAGAGAGAGAATGAGAAGGGAACAGTTACTAAAAGCTGGAGAGTAAGGCTTGTGGGGGATGGGTAACCTTTCAGGTGATCAGACCTTCAATCTAGAGACACACAATGGTTGACCCCTCATGGAAGGAGCTAGGCAAATTAATAATACACACCCTCAATTCTACTCCCTCTCTCCAGTCTCTTTCCAATGACTTCCACTGGCCAAATCCAATGGGTAAACTGACCACAAGGGAGCCATAAATCTAAACTGTAGAAAGTCAGACTCCCAAGCACATAGCTGGGTGGAGAAAGGTGAAGAGTGAATCTGAAATAATAAATGGAGGTTACGCAGCATTCACCCTGAGTGGGGTCTGAGACAGCATACATTAATCAAGTATGTAATATTTCTGCTACAAAATGTACAAAGATGCACACTGAATGGGATGAAGAAAGACTATAATAACTTCTCTTCATTCTGCATCAGATTTTGCTACCAAATGAGTTACCAAAAACAAAACAAACAAACAAAAAAATACCATACACTTTTGATTTCCAGAGCCTTTGGATATGGTTATTATCTCTATTTTACAAATGAGAACAGAGGTTTACAAAGGTGAGATAACTTTTCCAAGGACACGATGCTGGTAATTGAAAGTCAGGATTTGAGCCCAGTTCTGACTCTGGAACCTCAGTGGCTAACTACTCTCTACCCTGCCTCATTATTTTCCCTATAATACAAGAACTATAAAGGATTCCACAATTTATATATGTTTACCTTATCTGCTGTGTAATTCCTTATCTTATAAAACCATGCATAATTGGTATGGATGTACAGTATTATTCCATAATATCAACAAACCCTGAAAGACAAATACTATGCTTGTAGTACTGAAACCTCACTGCATAAAGTCTTGCCTAGCCCTGTAACCACAAGCATTTCCCTTTCCTTACAAGATGCACCATACTCAGTGTTCTCAGAACACTAATGTGTTCCTATAGTAGCACAGAGTCACCAGTCAGCCAGCCATCTTTTTTTTTTTTTTTTTTTTTTTGGGATCTTCCCAGACCGGGGCACGAACCCGTGTCCCCTGCATCGGCAGGCGGACTCTCAACCACTGTGCCACCAGGGAAGCCCAGCCAGCCATCTTAAAAACATTTTTATCTTTCATAGACCACAAGCAGCACCAAAGTTTAAAGCTTATTTTCTTTTCACTCTTACTAGTCTTATAGGGCACAGGCTACGATTTTAATTTCATTTTGTACACCTGAAAATTTAATCACATTCAAATTTCATTTATCACAGTAAATACAAAATAAACCTGAATGTGAATAATCTTATATTTTATTATATTTCCACTGATGTTACAACTTTGCAATGTAGTCATTTCAAATCTAAAAGCCACCAGGAGAACAATCTGCTAATCCTGAGGTAGTGTGAAAGTTCTCCCCAGCACATGCGACAAGAGCTCTATCCCTTCAATCCTGCTTCCAGCCAGGTGATTTCTTCTCTGTAGGTTGCCCACACCATGGGCTTGACTTCTGGCCAGCAATAAGTGTATTGAAAGTCCCTATGAATAAGGAATACAGCCTCCAACTTTCTCTCTCCTTGGGTGCCTATACTGGTTTCTTCCCTCATCACTATATCTGGTTTCTACCCCTGACACTACCCCAGTTGCTAGCTTCCTGGTACTGCCTCCAGGACAACTTACTTTAGTACTTACTCCCTGTCTGCAGATCCTGGCTTGACTTATCTTTCCTGTTGATGGAATTGTTGTGAAGGATGATTATTTGTTAGCTTAGAATTTTACAGGTTGATAACAAGGACTGAATATGAAAAATGTGTTTAGTGATTCTGAATACACATGGCAAAATGCAAGTATATATAATTTAGCTTATTCAAATCTGTTACTTTTCTTCCCCCAGTATGAACTTTATTTCTAAGTCATGAAATGTACAGGAACTGTGAAGAGAGGCAAGGTCACCAACTTTCTTTCATTTCAAAGTACAGTAAACTTGTAATTATCAGAATCGCTGAAGAGCGAAATCTGGGTAACAGTGGGTAACCACAAAAGACAGAGGTTGTTAGCTAATCATCCAAATATATATTCTATTTTTCCTGTGCACAAAATAGACTATATTTCCCAGCCTCCTTTGAAGTTAGGTGGCTGTGAAACTGAATTCTAGCCAATTGAACATGGACAGAAGTGATATATTCCATTCTGGCCAAAACTTCCGATGCTTTTTTCCTCTTCTCTCTGGTTGGGATGGAGACAGTGCGTACTTCCACGACAAAATATCCTTGCATTTGTATGTCACTTTCCCTATCTTCTTCCCTCTTTCCAGTTAAAGAAGTGACCTTTTTAGCTGTGCTTTCGATTCTTTTCTTTCTCCCCCATTCCAACTGATGAATATTTCTACCTTAGGTGTATCAACACCTGATGTTCACTAAATACAAAATAATTCATCATATTGCCCATCTTTCTCTTATATTTTCCTCTCTCTACTGTCACCACCATTGTTCCAAAGTTTCTCAGGAGATGTATTTAATTTAATTCAACAAGTATTGAAAATCTCTTCCTGCGAATAATAAGAATGTTCCTAATTCTGATTTGCAAGTAAAAATTGCCTGGTAAAGTTGATATAATGGGAATTTAGGAACTTACAACTATGGCCATGTTACTGTTAGCCTATTAAGAATCAGGAATTGTCTGTCTCTAACATCCAATCCCTACCATCATTGTGTGGCCAAAAAAAAATGGATAAATATGACAATTACATCTTCAATCAAGTCATTCATTAAATTTAAAAAAGAGGGACTTCCCTGGTGGTCCAGTGGTTAAGACTCTGTGCTCCCAATGCAGTGGGCGCAGGTTTGATCCCTGGTCAGGGAACTAAGATCCCACATGCCGTGCAGTGCGCCCAAAAAATAAAAAACAAAAATAAAAATAAAAAATACTTGTAAGAATGCCTACAATTAGATGATGAGAAGACAAAGTTCACCTGCCAATTCAGTTGAATATAACTCAACAAACGTGTTAAACAACATGCTAGACAACAGAAGAATTTGTTGTCTAGGGTGGTTTACTAATTTGAGAACTACAAGGAGAAACAACATCTATTTAGGTAAGATGCCAAAAACAAACTGATTGTGAAAAGGCTGTTTTGTGAGCATTTAGAGAGATACCTGGTCCTGGCTTGACGCTAAATAAACATTTCTTGAAAGTTCTTATATGCCAAAATGGGCTCACAATTGGTCTTCAAACTTTAAGGAATATCAGAATTACCCAAAGATCTGGTTAAAAGACAAATTGCTGAGACTTCCCTGATGGTGCAGTGGTTAAGAATCCGCCTGCCAATACAGGGGACATGGGTTCAATCCCTGGTCCAGGAAGATGCCACATGCTACAGAGCTACTAAGCCCATGCGCCCCAACTACTGAGACTGCACTCTAGAGCCTGTGAGCCACAACTACTGAGCCCACATGCCACAACTACTGAAGCCCTCGCGCCTAGAGCCCGTGCTCCGCAACAAGAGAAGCCACCGCAATGAGAAGTCATGCACCGTACTGAAGAGTAGCCCCCACTTGCAGCGAGTAGAGAAAGCCCACACACAGCAACAAAGATCCAACGCAGCCAAAAATTAATTAATTAATTTTTCAAAAAAAGACAAATTGCTGAGCATCAGCCCTAGATTTCCTGATTCCTTAGAAAGTGAAGCACAGTAATTTGCATTTCTAACAAGCTTTCAGTCAAGAACCAGTTCTCTAAACCCTTCCTACCATGCCACAAGACATTGCCAAATGTACCCTGTGGAAACAAAATTGCTCCTGGTGGAGAACCAGTATTCTAGATCAACCGGATTACCTTTTAGGGTGGTTTACTAAGCTAATAGACTTAATTACTTCTACAGACACTGTGATCTAGATTTTAGCAGGACATTACGTAACATCTCTCAAGTTATCCTAATGAATAAAACAGAAAAATGTGGATTGAATAATATATTAGAAGACTTCCTATCTATTTAACTGTTGGATCCAAGGGTTTTGATTAATGGATTTATAGCTCAGAGACAGATTTACAGCACTCTTGAATCTATGCTATTGATATTTTGATCTATTTTTCTCCTAGAGTGGGATGTCAAATAGGCTCCATTTCTTACAACACAAATCAAATGGTAGTAACTACCTAGAGTATCATCTTAAGAAGGATTCCAGAGGCATCTCTTCCAGGCAAAGCAGAAAAAAGTACTAACATCACTTAACAATGCCTCCTATGGGCACGAGAAAAGGAAATAATGCCACGATCTAGATTCCTGTTACTTCCTTTTCCAGTCTGAATTCCTGTTCCAGATATTTGATCATATCTACCTTTTGCCTGAGTTTTTTGAAGTCTACTTTTTTTTTAAGTCTAGAGTATATATCTAACTAGTAACACCATTTCCTTTCTCCAACATTCTCTATAATTTCTACTTCTTGAAGAAATTCTTCCTTCTAATTTGGAATTATGTAGAATACTAGGTCCTATTGTTATTCCATATCTTATGTGAGTCTACAGTTCTCTAAGAAAAATAAAAATTTACTAGATATAATACCTTTATTTAATTAAAAAGAGTTCTAACAAATGTCCAGGTACTTGAGAACTTCTATCTCCTTTAGACCTGAGTCTGTTCCACGATCTCCTCAAGAACAAAGAATCCATTCCTTTCTGTAACTAGGTAGACTGTATAATACTTACATTATTATAACACTTCTATGCATCTTTCCTCTCATCCTTGTTTATATCTTTTCCACCATCCTTTGACCCTGAAATTTGTAGGTTCTACCTCCCTTCTAACTAGTATGTTTCTTTTGAACAATGAAAAATATAAGCAAAAGTAAGTTATAAAAGAGACATAATTAAGGAAATTCATCAAGTAATTATGTTGTCTTCAATGTGCCAAAGATTGCAATTATTTTTTAATGAAAAATTCTCATAGAATAAAACTACCCAAAGTAGAAGGAAAATAAGCCATAAGATAAAACTCTTTCTTCCAATCTAATAAAATTCCTAAATTCCTGTATTTCAAGGACACTGTACAAAATTGGGTGTGGGTCATAGCTTAAACAATCAGTTTCAACACAAATCAATCTAGGTAATAAACTAAACAAACCTCAGAAATTAGGCACTGAATTTGGATTATCAATTATTTTAAATACAATTCCATTGGATGGAGAAAAGGAAACAATTTATTCAATACTGCCAAATCACTGTATTTATATTAATTTGTCACTGATTTTAAATATGCAGCTAAAAGACAAATAAGCATTATCAAATAATTAGCAGTAATATGATGAGCAGAAAAACCCTTGCAGGAGATAAAATATTCTTATTTATATCATTTTGGAAATCATAATTACAAATTATTTGGGAGTCTCAGTATTACAGTCAAATATTTTGATAAGCATTTTTCTAAGATCAAGCTTTTCTTTAATTATTAAATCACAAATTATTAACAATATATGTATGTATATTGTTATATGTAACAATCTTACTTTTAGATCTTGATATTTATTGCCAACACATATTGATTTTCTAATGACATGGTCATTAGTGACTCTATTTCTACCTGATTGTTCAATACTATTGTTTATCATGCTACAAAATGTAAAATATAACAGTTAGAAAAATTATATGCCTGACATCTAGGAATACTTTCCATTACAGTAACCTTTATACCTATCAGGAGACCTTACAGAAGTTCTCAGCTTTAAGTCACAGTATGAAAACCAGAAATCTAGAGATAAGATACTATCCTCAGTGAGGTACACAGAACCTCAAAGAACAAGGAAGGTTAGATAGCTAGTTCTTCTCTGTTAGATTTGTTTATAAAAGCAAAAGGTAAAAATATTACAAATATAATAATTAAAACACCAAAATATGCAGTTGTAAGCCTATCCACAATTTACTGGTAAAAAGCACAATAATTCAATTCTCAATTTCTGCTTTGCAAAGAGACAAGAATCTTTAAAATAGTATATAAAAAGTTGGTTGCATAGTTTATGGATTATGCAAGGCTTTTCTTCAAAATTTCAATCAATTCTTTGAAACAAAAGTATGAAACTCAAATTTATTTATTTTTCTACCACCTTGTAATTCTGATACATATCTAACACTATAAAAAATTAAATTCCAGATTGATTAAAAATTAAACATAAAAGGAAAAAATCCATAGGAAAAAAGATAATTTCACATTTATCTTAGAAATAAAAGGCCTTTCTAAACAGAACCAATCACAAAGGAGGAAAATTTGTGTTTAAAAACAAAAACACATGTCAACAAAATACATGTGCGCACGCACGTGCACACACACACACAAAACATGAAAACACCCTTCATAGGTAAAAAGGAATGCTCAAAAATAAAAGGCAAATGGCTGGAAAATATATTTTCAGCAAATATAACAAAGGTTACTATCTTGGTTAAAGTACATTTACAAAGAGGTAAGAATAAGTCTAAAACCTTAAGAGAAAAACAGGCAAAAGGTCATGTAAAATTAATTCACAAAAAAGGACATTCAAATACAGAGAAATAAGCAAACTAAAATAAAGGGGAAAAATCTATGTTTGTCTGTCAAATTAGCAAAGATTTTAAAATATAATATCCAGAGATGGCAATGATTTACTGAACTACACATGAATAAATTATTACAGAAATATAATCAACCATCAGGAAAGCTACTAAGGTAATATGTATCAATAGCCTTCAAAATTTTTAAACTTTGATCCAGTAATTCTATTTGGGAAACTATATTAAGGAAAAATACCCTTTAATATGTGGGGAAACACTTTCTTAATCATGTTTGTTCTTGTGATATTTATAATAATAAACTATATAAGAAACTACATAATATCTACGAATGGGTGGATAGGAATGAAAGCCATGGAAAATTCAGTGCTCTGCCATGTACTGGCCTTGGGACCTTCAACAGTCCACTAACCTGCAGTGTCTCAGTTTTTGTTTTTCATTGTAAAATGAAGATAATACTACCCATCTCATACAGTTGTTGTAAGGATTAAAGAAATTAATATATGTAAAAAAATTCAACAGTCTCGTACACAGTTATTACTATAAAATATATGCAGTCATTCAAAATAAAGAATATGGAAAAGGCTTATGAGAGAATCCTAGGTGAAAAAGTAAGACACTAACAGGTGCCTATCAGCCAACCTGCAAAAGGAACTATACCAAAAGGTCAACACTGAAAACAAAAAACAACCAGAAAGATTCTACTATGGAATTGGGTAGCATAAATTAAGTCTACTGTGCATTTTAGCTATGCAGGCAATCTACTCCGGTTTAAAGCTAGAAGTTGGTTTAATTGACTAGAGCTAATTATTAGTTCTCTGAAGCTAACAACTGTTAACTATGCAACTGTCTAAACTGAAAGCTTTTCTTCCTGAAACACTTTTTACAGATTCCAACTTCTTAAAAGTCTATTACAGTGCTCTCAGCTGGCTGCCCTCCAAGTTTTCTAGCAAAAGTTCTAAGTGCAGAACCCTTGTCACTCACCCACATAAAGCAAAGATAATGTCTATTTTAGTTACAGTTGCAATATTAACAGACTGGAATCAATAGTTCCTGAAGAGAACCATCTATTTTATGGAAGCAAAAAGCTGTTTGTTTTCAATTTATGTTACCTAATTTTCAGCGTTACTTTCTCCCTGAAGATAAGTTTCAGTAATAACCAACGGTCAAACATTGCTGTGCTTTTTTACTAGAGAGAGAGTAAGAGAGCGAGTGAGGGAGGAAGGGGGGGGGGGAAGAGGGAGAGAGGGAGAGAGAGAGATAAAGAAAAGAAACTCAAATTCCATTAATAAGATGATATAAAAGAAACCTCCTTTAGCTTCAGGATATATAAATAAAAGCAATTGTCTTTGAGGTCAGCAATTCCTGTCACCGCAGAAAAATCTTCATTCAGACCATTTTACACAGGTAATATAAAGTGTACTTTGGCTTCATGATATTCTTAAATATAAGCATGTTTTAAGGAGAGATAGAGAGAGAGAAGGAGGAGGAGGCAGAGAAAGAGAGAGAATTGATTGATTGTTATCTCTTGCCAAACCAGAAACAGAAATAATATACACTCCATCAGGGAATTATATAATACATATGGACAAAGATAGATGGGCTGGGTTAATTAACATAGAGTAGGAAAAAGGACCTTTTCTTTTAACATTTTGTGTCCATTTGATGGATAACCAGAGTTTTAGATTCTGAAAGTGATAAGATCAAGTTTCTAACTGAATTATAAGAAATCCAGTGGCTGAAACAGAAAAAATGGATTGGTTTCTAATTCATATGATTGGTCCATCAACTTAATATCTGGCTTCAGATGCTCAGAGATTCAAATTAGAAGCAGTTTGGTCACGTAATCTACCCCGTATCATTCCCGTATCATTCCCCGTATCGTTGGTTGCTCCAGCAGGATATATATATATAAAAGGAGAAGCGAGTTAGTAAGTTTATCAGATACCAAATTACCAGAGGAGACATCTCCTCTTTAATAACTGAATCACAGAGTACGCTCCTCCTTCCCCTCGCCCACACACATCCACATCCAGGCCCTTATAAAGGTGGTAAAAAGTAGGCAGAATATTGGATCTATGGCCAGAAATCACCACTCACCATTCCCCATCCTATAAAGTATAAAAGGGAAAAAGAATTATATTCTTGTTTCCTACCATCCTTTTTTGTAATATAAATATGTCACTTCTAAAATCATGCCTATTTGACTAACATCTAGAATCATTCTTCAGTGAATATAAGCTATAGACATGCACACAAATTTTAATGCTGTACACATGACGGTTTTAAAAGGCTGTCTAGGGGCTTCCCTGGTGGCGCAGTGGTTGAGAGTCCGCCTGCCGATGCAGGGGACACGGGTTCGTGCCCCAGTCTAGGAAGATCGCACGTGCCGCGGAGCAGCTGGGCCCGTAAGCCATGGCCGCTGAGCCTGCGCATCCGGAGCCTGTGCTCTGCAACGGGAGAGGCCACAACAGTGAGAGGCCCGCGTACCGCCAAAAAAAAAAAAAAAAAAAAAAAAAGGCTGTCTAGCTTTATACTCACCCACTCATCTGATGTGAGTGGTAAACATGCCAGTTTCTTTTATTTTAATGTCAGTCATCCCCTGAGAGCCATAAAGCAAGCTGGTAAGAAAATTTCAACTGAAAGTTGCATTTAAAAATTCACTTGCAGGGTCTTAGTAATACCTTTTGGAAGACTAAAAATATTTTCAGTTACTCAGCAACACCTTTGCTTTACCAATAAACCACAGCATATTTCTGCTCCCCAGTCAACTATTTTTGTTACCCAGGCTACCTTTCTCACTTTCATGCTCCTGTCGATTTATGCTTATGAATGCAAAGACTGCATCTTAATGCCAGCCAACAGAAAACATAATGAAGATGGTAATTCTCCAATAAGAATAATGATATTATGCATTTCAAAAGTCAAAATAAAGTTTATTTAACTATTTGGAACACCTGTCTTCATTATCATTCTCCTTCACAAGTATGTATGGCCTAGCAGTAACTATATGTACAGGCAAGCAGAGCCCTTACAATGTAATTACTCCGTGGTAGGCTAATATAAGTGTACAGAATGTACTATTTTGTCTGTTTACAGGAACTACCTCCCCCCCACACACACCTGATTACAATGGGAACAGCTGACAGCTGAGCAGGGGAAGGGCACAACTGGCCCAAACGGGGTCATTTCCTAGGGACCATGGACTTTGGGAGTAGGTAAGTCACGTCAGAATCTTTAGTCTTTCTCTGGTGGCCAAGCTTTATTATGTAAAACTTAAGAGCTGCCAGAAACCATATTTTCTGAATGTAGGGAGCCATTCTGCAGAGAAAGAGAAGTAGGAAAACTAAACAGATGAAGTCCAAATAAAAGATGGCAAGAGTCCCAACAGCACTTAAGCCTCTACTTGCAGTTCTTCCCAAAGCCCAGGTGTATCCCTGACTTCCTCATGCCTTAGTTATGCCGAAATATGCATCAGGATACTTCCTCTGTGCTCTCCCTTTGACTGAAGCTATTTGTTCTGGTTGTATAAATACCTATTATTTCATTGGCTCAGCCCCTCAAAGGGCCGACAGCATAACAGAGAAGACACATCAGAAAGTCTTGTCAATATGGTGTGATAAGTGCATCACAACATAGATCTGCGTACTACAAATCTATCTGAGGTGGCACTTGGAGGAAGGAGGGGGTTAGAAGGGTTTGTTACCAAGGCTGTTGCCCCAGAACCATACCTCTGCCCCTCCCTTGACCAGGAACTAATCTATCTCTTTGCCATAGGGTCCAGACACAAAGAAAGGAAGCTATACGAAGGAAAAAAGAAAACCCAATAGAACCAGCTGGGACCAAGATGGTGACAAATCTGACCTCCAACAGACCCTAAGTCTCACTCTATGCAAATTTTACTATATCAGGGTGCTATGACACACCAACCTGCGGCCCTGACCAAAAGCTCCAGACCAAAAGGACAGAAAAGGGGTGGCTCCCCATTTCCAGGAAAAACCCCACCTCTCCCCAGAAAACTAATGCATAGGCCTGCCCTTCATTATCCTCCTCCTCCTATTGTCCTCACCCCTTAAAACCAAATCTCTCTCACCATTAGGGTGAGAAGTTGATTTGTGAACTAAGTTCCCGCTTCTCCATTCTCTGGCCATTGAATAATAGCTTGTGCTGCTTCGATCTAAGCTTGGGTTTTGCTTTTGGCTGTGCGAACCTAAATGGAAAAAACCTTTCCCGCCAAGACAGGGGGCTCGGCCCAGCTAGGGCCCAAGTGGGGGTCCATACAACCTAATTTGGTAACAGTACTTAGAGCCAAACTGTGTCGAGAATCTGGAAAGACAAGGAAGAGATGGCCAGGGGAGCTGGGAAGAGTGGCATTCCAAATAACATAGGAAAAGAACGGCCAGCACAAACGCAAGGGAAAGCAAGGCAACAAGAGGTGACTCCTGGGCAGATGGCCGTGGGGTCTGCTGTCTTATCCCTCTATCTTTAACAATTCTTGACAGCTTTTTTCTTTTTATATTCCTTTTCCCATTGGTTTCTCCTCTTTATACTTCCAAAATAGTCAGAAATAAAGCTCATTTATAACAATAAAATACATATTTCCCATTAATAGGCAAATCCTCTCATTCTAAAAAGGCTGAGTAATAAGTTCCTTTTTGAAAGAATTCAAGTTAAATGTAGGCTCAATCCCACAAACTAGGGGAAAAAAAGATATTCTGTGTCTATTACATTTCTCTCTCATTGCAGACTGGATATATTTTCATTCACTTTTATGCTCTCATTACACAAGGGCTGATAAGCAGTTGGACTTGATGATATTCTCTCACCTGAATTGCAGATCTAATAACCCCAGATAAAGACTGTCTCAAGCTTGCTGATATGTTTACACTGTTCAATTATGTAATAGATAATTACCTTTATTTTCTAACATCATGTAATTCTCTCTAGGCATCAAACCAAGCTTTCTTTTCCACTGCTAAACAGTCTCACCCTTGCTCTGCTTTCAACTCATTTTAGGCTAAGCCAAGAGTTTTATTGCTCAGTCAAGTCCTCCTCTGGTTTCCAACTTTGCATCAGGCACTGGTTGTCTCAGACCCAGCTGACTTAAGGACAGCTGTTACTTGCCCTGTCCCCTAGTGGAGTTGGTTCTGTACCACTTCTGTTTGCCACCACATTGCCAGCCACAATTTCAGCTTCCTGCTATAATCTAGGTCATTTTTAACCCCTTGCCACAGTGTCTTTTAGGTATTCGTCACAGCAGTTGGTGACAGCCATTGCTAGATAGCAATTACCACCCAGCCCATAGCATGGCCTCTGGATGAAGACTGGTAAGGTCACCCTTACTCATTCACTTAGCTGTCTGAGCTGAACTCCCCTGAGAGTTTTCAAGTCAGGCTTGAGCAGGAAGCAACCCCAATCTGGGCAGGAGAGGAATATAACCAAAAGTAACTGGAATCAGGGTAGCTACATGTTACAGTAATGGCTTCTACCTTCATAAGCAACAACGTGTCATTTGTTCTGTCCCCGCTGTGAGCCACTTACCCACCAGCAGAGCTAACTTCCAGGTCTTCAGGAGCAGCCACATCCTAGTTCCCAGGCAAATCATGATGTGGAGCAGAAAGGGTAAGTAGGTGCCAATTCCCCAACAAAAGCAGGGCTTGGAATCAAGTCAGTCTCTACGGTAGACTGGCCTGGGGCTCAGTCTCCCATTCATAATCACTGAACTCCCTCATTATGTTCTGTGAGACATCAGTCTCTTTTCACTCGGACCTTCTTCTGATAATGACTTTCCAGCCCCTAACTTTCTACCCCTAATTTATCTTCCTTCTCAATATATTTCCCTGTTACTAGACTGAGGTTCTGATTTGTTTTCTGTGCTGGTTATTCTCCGTTTAACCCCTACTGAAATCCATATTCTGCCCTACTATGTGTCCCAGGACGCTGATCCTTCAGGACTGCATTGTGCAGATTCCTTAGCTGTTTGGCTTCCAGTGAGCCAATGAATGAGGGCTACCAGCAGGAGATTAGAGAAGTAAGAGAAGAAAAGTGTCATCTCTGGCTGCATCCTTCCACAGCTACGGCTCTTGCTCTTCCTCCAGAACTCAAGTTCTTACTTGGCTCCAGTAACACTATTTTCTCCCCTTGATTCCTCAGTCCTAGGGGTGTAACACCTTCCTGCTGATACTGGTCTCTAGGAGCCACCCTTGCCACTGTTTTATACTCGTAATCCTGCCCACAACTCTGTAAGTAGTCCCTTCTAAAGCCCTGACAACACCTGTAGTAGAAATCTCCTGTTTTGGTGGACCTGAATCCACATCCCACTCTACAAATCACTTAGTAAAAGCAGCCTAATTTTCATTTCAAGTTTCTACTCCCACCCCACAAAGCCCACATGTTTTAAGAGTAAACTTACTCTATCCCTGACTCTGAGGATGGAGCATGGGGCTCAGGCCCATGCTCACCAATATAACCTTAGATCACAATAAATAAATGGTCAGGGATGGACACATGACTTAAGGTGGTCCAACTGGACTGAAGTCCAGAGCTTCCATTTGATGGCCAAGAAAGACGGGCTTTCTTCTAACAGATAAAACTGTAACAAGGATATGATATTGGGATGCTTCAAGTTGAAGGTGCCAGGGGGATACTGTGTGGATGATGATGACTTGGGAAAAGCAGAGCAGAGAGAACTGCAAAGAAGCCAGGTCCTCAGTGACATCATTTGAACAGCTGGATCAAGTTTGTTTGACAATAACTTCATAGGATTTTTCAGTTAGATGAGCTACCAAGGACCATTTTGGTTTCAGCAACTTTGAGCTGGGTATTCACCCACTTGCAGAAGCAAGAATTCTAAATGATACAGCATCATCCCAAGTAATTTTCTAAGTCTTCCTAAATCCCCCTGTGAAGGCTAGGACTTGCTACACACAGATAGATCCCCCAGAGGTCAGCCAGCCAGCCAGTCCATCTATACCTTCAACTGCTTCCTATGAGGAGACTACTTCACCTGCATCATCCATCTGTAGAGGCACTGCACCACCTCAGACCCCAAAGCTACACATCTGCATGAGTCACAAATGAAGACAGCCAAGGTCCCTGGAGAGCTGCCTAGCTGGACCTGTTCTGGCATCTCTCATATGCAGTGGCCAAACCAATGTCTTCCCATATCTATCCTACTCACTAAAAATAAACCATTATCTCTTGCTAATATATCCTAAGATATGCCAGCCATATATCTCCTGAGCTGTTATTCCCCTGTCCTCCCATACTTGCTAACCATCTCCTCTTAGATGATACTGCTCATCAGATCCCAAATATGCTCTCAACCTGGTACTCATGTAACTCCTTCCCAAGAAAGGATCCAAAGTATTTACAGTCTCCTTTATCTCACACATCCTACATCCTATGCCTATACCTACACAACACTCCAGAGTTTACCATAGGTTCCTCACTCTCACCAATCTATTTTACTAATACCCCAGCATTACATTCTGCTATAGATTTTCCCAAAACCAAGTGGATATATTCACAAATTTATTCATTCCATCAAAATGCTTATGATGATAGTTGAGTACCATATCCTGCAAGGGACTCAATGGGATATATAAAGAAAAATAAAATTGAGTTCCAAGAAACTGCCCTCAAGAAATGTTTAGGCTTGTAGAAGAAGTAAGAAAGACATACAAATAACTCAAAAAATGATGTGTGCCATAATAGAGAATTCCAAGGGCCAAGAGATAACTTCTGGCTGGAGACATCAGTAAAAGTAAGTGAGAAGGAAGGCATTAACAATTATAGAATGCCCACTACAGGTCAATACTCTGAGGGACTTTGTATATAGTTTGTCCAGCTCTCACCTGATACATTCAACAGACTACTCAATATCTACATTTGCAGACTGTACTAACCAAGAACTGGGAGACTGGGCTTTACAAGATGGGTACAGTTTAGCCAAGAGTGTATTTGAGGGCAACAGAAGTCAAAAAACAAACAAACAAAAAGACAAAAAGAACATGAGTAAGGGATGAAGGCACAAAAGCTAGGGCACTTACATGAAACGTAAATGTAAATGTATGCGTAAATGTAAATGTATGTGTAAATGTAAAGTTAGACGAGGGTGGTATGTGTATGAGTGGAATGTGCCTCTAAAGGGATGAAGAAAAACCTGGATAAAATGATGTTCATTTCTATGGTTTAATAATGAATTCTATTCTTTTATTTGGCAAAGTAGGGCAGTGGGTAAAAACGAAGCTACATAAAGATGCTAATGGCAGGTTTTTTTCCTGTCCAGCCTGAAGATGAAACTCAAACTAGTATTTTTCAGCAACTCTTTTCGAATGCTCTTTAAAATGGCAAATAAATTTGGAGGCAAACTGAAGAGTGAAGACTCTACACATGACAGTTAGACTTGCTGTCCCTCATTAGCATGAATAATCAAAAGTTGGCTATACCTACTAAAACTATTTTCCATAAGCATTCTGAATACTGATTATGAAATTCAGCCCAAATATTGCATCTTCAAAAATAATTCTGGACACCATGTTAAGAAGGCATGGAAGGAGCAGAGTCAAGATGGCAGCATGGGAAGACATGGAGTTCATGTCTCCCCACAACTAGGTTGCCTGCCGGACACTGGTGGGGGACCTTGACGCCCAAGGAGATGAGAGGAACCCCCAAGCAACCAGGTAGGATGTGGGGGGGACGTGAGGAGGGAGGAGAAGTGGAGGCTGGACAGGTGAAGCACCCCTGAGGGGTGGCTGGGAGAGGGGAGCGGTTCCCACATCTGGAGGGACCCTCAGGGGCTCAGATCAGGGGGGAACACGCCTAATATTTCCCCTGCCCAATTGGCTGCGGGAAGCCTGCCTGGCCCTCGGGCTGGGTCCTACACCCTCAGAGGCCCCTCTGGGCTGCGTTGGTCCTGGGAACACAACAGGAGAGGGGAAGAACAGGAGAGGCAGGCAGGAGGGGCCCTCCAGGACCAGAGAGCAGGAGAGGCGTGGAGGGCATTTGCCCCACCCAGTTGGGCCCAGGAAGCCTGCTGGGCTGCAAGGCCAGGTCCTCTGCCCTCCAAAGCCCCCTCCAGGACACCCTCTAAGACCAGAGACATGCCTGGGCCCCTTCTGTTACATTGAGCCTAAGCCCCACCCCCACACACCCCAGGGCCTTTTCCAGCCCTGTAGGTCCTAAGCATAGGCCCAGCCCACCACCTAAACCCCACCCCTGCCTAAGCCTAGTTCCCCACAGCCAAGGCCTTTTCTGCCTCTTCTTTTTCTTTCCTTCTCTTTTTTACTAATGTGGTTCTGTTTAACTTTCAGTTGTTGTTTCATCTATATTTTTACTTTTATATTCTTTCTAACATATCTTTTAGTTTCCTAGTCTTAGTCTAATTTTATTTTTTACTCTTTGTTATTGTTCTACTCTTTTTTTCTCCTTTTTTTTTTTTTTTTTTTTTCTGGCTACGCTGCACAGCTTGCAGGATCTTGCTTCACGAGCCAGGGGTCAGGCCAAAGCTACTGCGGTGGGAGCTCCAAGTCCAAACCACTGGACTAACAGAGAACCTCACACCACAGGGAATATTCACTGGAGTGAGGTCTCCCAGAGGTCCTCATCTTGGCACCAAACCCAGCTCTACCCAACAGCCTCCAAATTCCAGTGCTGGAAGCCTCAGGCCAAATAACCAGTAACACAGGAACACAATCCCACTCATTAAAAAAAAAGAAAAATTAGATGGCAAAAAAGTATGACACAGATGAAGGAGCAAGATAAAAACCTGTAAGAACAAATAAATGAAGAGGAAATAGGCAATCTACCTGAAAAGAATTCAGAGTAATGATAGTAAAGATGATCCAGAATCTCGGAAATAGAATAGAGGCACGGATTGAGAAAATACAAGAAATATTTAACAAAGATCTAGAAGAACTAAACAACAAACAAACAGAGATGAACAACACAATAACTGAAATGAAAAATAAACTATAAGGAATCAGTAACAGAATAACTGAGGCAGAAGAACGAATAAGGGAGCTGGAAGACAAAATGGTGGAAATAACTGCCGAGGAGCAGGATAAAGAAAAAAAAAATGAAAAGAATTGAAGACAATCTCAGAGACCTCTGGGACAACACTAAACACACCAATATTCGAATTATAGGGGTCCAGGAAGAAGAGAAAAAGAAAGAGTCTGAGAAAACATGTGAAAAGATTATAGAGGAAAACTTCCCTAATATGGGAAAGGAAATAGTCACCCAAGTCCAGGAAGGGCAGAGAGTCCCATACAGGATAAACCCTAGGAGAAACACACCAAGACACATATTCATCAAACTAACAAAAATTAAATTCAAAGAAAAAATATTAAAAGCAGCAAGGGAAAAACAAAAAGTAACATACAAAGGAATCCCCATAAGGTTATCAGCTGATTTTTCAGCAGAAATTCTGCAGGCCAGAAGGGAGTGGAAGGATACACTTAAAGTAATGAAAGAGAAAAACCTACAACCAAGATTACTCTACCCAGCAAGGATCTCATTCAGATTCAATGGACAAGTCAAAAGCTTTTCAGACAAGCAAAGCTAAGAGAATTCAGCACCACCAAACCAGCTTTACAACAAATGCTACAGAAACTTCTCTAGGCAGGAAACACAAGAGAAGAAAAAGACCCACAAAAACAAACCCAAAACAATTAAGCAAATGGCAATAGGAACATACATATCAATAATAACCTTGAATGTAAACAGATGAAACGCCCCAACCAAAAGACACAGACTGGCTGAACAGATACAAAAACAAGACCCATATATATGCTGTCTACAAGAGACCCACTTCAGACCTAGGGACACATACAGACTGAAAGTGAAGGGATAGAAAAAGATATTCCATGCAAATGGGAATCAAAAGAAAGCTGGAGTAGCAATACTCATATCAGATAAAATAGACTTTAAAATAAAGACTGTATCAAGAGATGAGGGACACTACATAATGATCAAAGGATCAATCCAAGAAAAAGATACAACAATTATAAATGTTTATGCACCCAACACAGGAGCACCTCAATACATAAGGCAAATGCTAACAACCATGAAAGAGGAAATAGACAGTAACAGAATAGTAGTAGGGGACTTTAACACCCCTCTTACACCAATGGACAGATCATCCAAACACAAAATAAATAAGGAAACACAAGCTTTAAATGACACTATAGACCAGATATATTTAATTGATATTTATAGTACATTCCACCCAAAAGTGCCAGAATACACTTTCTTCTCAAGTGCACATGGAACATTCTCCAGGATAGACCACATCTTGGGTCACAAATCAAGCCTCAGAAAATTTAAGAAAACTGAAATTGTATCAAGCATCTTTTCTGACCACAACACTGTGAGGTTAGAAATCAGTTACGAAAAAACACTGTAAAAAACACAAATACATGGAGGTTAAACAGTGCGCTACTAAATAACCAAGAGATCACTGAGGAAATCAAAGAAGAAATTTAAAAAATACATAGAAACAAATGACAGTGAAAACACGACAACCCAAAACCTATGGGATGCAGCAAAAGCAGTTGTAAGAGGGAAGCTTATAGCAATACAATCCTACCACAAGAAATGAGAAAAATCTCAAGTAAACAATCTAATCCTACACATAAAGCAACTAGAGAAAGAAGCACAAAGAAAACCCAAAGTCAGTAGAAGGAAAGAAATCATAAAGATCAGAGCAGAAATACATGAAATAGAAATGAAGAAAACAATACCAAAGATCAATAAAACTAAAAGTTGGTTCTTTGAGAAGATAAACAAAATTGATAAACCCTTAATCTGACTCATTAAGAAAAAAAGGGAAAGGATGCAAATCAATAAAATTAGAAATAAAAAGGGAGAAATCTGACAGTGCAGAAATACACAGGATTATAAGAGATTACTACAAACAACTATATGCCAATAAAATGGATAACCACAAAAAAAATGGACAAATTCTTGGAAAGGTACAATTTTCAACACTGACCCAGGAAGAATTAGAAAATATAAACAGAACTATCACAAGTAATGAAATTGAAACTGTAATTAAAAATCTTCCAACAAACAACAGTCCAGGACCACAGGGCTTCAAAGGTGAATTCCATCAAACATTTAGAGAAAGCTAACACCAGTCCTTTTCAAACTCTTCCAAAAAAGTGCAGAGGGAGGAAACTCCAAATACGTTCTATGAAGCCACCATCACCCTGACGCCAAAGCCAGAAAAAGGTATCACAGAAAAACAAAATTAGAGATCAATATCACTGATGAACATAGACACAAAAATCCTCAACAAAATACTAGCAAACAGAATCCAACAGCACATTAGAAGGATCATACACCATGATCAAGTGGGATTTATCCCAGGAATGCAAGGATTCTTCAATATATGCAAATCAATCAATGTGATACACCATTTTAAGAAATTAAGGAATAAAAAACATATGATGGTCTCAATAGATGCAGAAAAAGCTTTTGACAAAACTCAACACCCATTTATGATAAAAAACTCTCCAGAAAATGGGCATAGAGGGAACCTACCTCAACATAATAAAGGCCATATATGACAAATACATAGCAAGCATCATACTCAATGGTGAAAAACTGAAAGCATTTCCACTAAGATCAGGAACAAGACAAGGATGTCCTCTCTCGCCACTCATTCAACAAACTTTTGGAACTCCCAGACACGGCAATCAAAGAAGAAAAAGAAATAAAAGGAATACAAATTGGAAAAGAAGAAGTAAAACTGTCACTGTTTGCAGATGACATGATACTATACATAGAAAATCCTAAAGATGCCACCAGAAAAATGCTAGAACTAATCAATGAATTTGGTAAGGTTGCAGGATACAAAATTAATGCACAGAAATCTCTGGCATTCCTAACCACTAAAAATGAAAAATGAGAAAAAGAAATTAAGGAACCAATTCCATTTACCATCGCAACAAAAAGAATAAAATACTTAGGAATAAACCTGCCAAGGAGGTAAAAGACTTGTACTCAGAAAACTATAAAGCACTGATGAAATAAATCAAAGATGATATAAACAGATGGAGAAATGCACCATGTTCTTGGGTTGGAAGAATCAATACTGTGAAAATGACTATACAACCCAAAGCAATCTACAGATTCAATACAATCCCTATCAAACTGCCAATGGCATTCTTCACAGAATTAGAACAAAAAATTTTACAATTTGTGTGGAAACACAGAAGACCCCAAATAGCCAAAGCAATCTTGAGAAAGAAATATGGAGCTGGAGGAATCAGGCTCCCCAACTTCAAACTATACTACAAAGCTACAGTAATCAAGACAGTACGGTACTGGCATAAAAACAGAAATATAGATCAATGGTACAGGATAGAAAGCCCAGAGGAAAGACCCGCACACATATGGTCACCTAATTTACGACAAAGGAGGCAAGAACATACAATGGAGAAAAGATGGCCTCTTCAATAAGTAGTACTGGGAAAACTGGATAGCTACGTGTAAAAAAATGAAATTAGAACACTCCCTAACACCATACACAAAAATAAACTCCAAATGGATTAAAGACCTAAATTTAAGACCAGACACTCTAAAACTCTTAGAGGAAAACATATGAAAAACACTCTTTAACATAAACCACAGCAAGATCTTTTTTGACCCCCCTCCTAGGGTGATGAAGACAAAAACAAACAAATGGGACCTAATTAAACTTAATAGCTTTTGAACAGCAAAGGAAACCATGAACAAGATAAAAAGACAACCCTCAGAATGGGAGAAGATATTTGCAAACGAAGCAACTGACAAAGGATTAATCTCCAAAATATACAAACAGCTCATGGAGCTCAATATCAAAAAAACAACCCAATTAAAAAGTGGGCAGAAGACCTAAATAGACATTTCACCAAAGAAGACATACAGATGGCCAAGAGGCACATGAAAAGTTGCTCAACAACACTAATTATTAGAGAAATGAAAATCAAAACTACAATGAGGTATCACCTCACATCAGTTAGAATGGGCATCATCAGAAAATCTACAAACAACAAATGCTGGAGAGGGTGTGGAGAAAAGGGAACCCTCCTGCACTGTTGGTGGGAAAGTAAATTGATACAGCCATTATGGAGAACAGTATGGAGGTTCCTTAGAAAACTAAAAATAGAAGTAGCATATGACCCAGCAATCCCACTACTGGGCATATACCCTGAGAATACCATAATTCAAAAAAAGACATGTACCGCAGTGCTCATTGCAGCACTATTACAATAGTCAGGACATGGAAGCAACCTAAATGCCCATCGACAGATGAATGGATAAAGAAGATGTGGCACATATATACAATGGAATATTACTCAGCCATGAAAAGAAACAAAATTGAGTTATCTGTAGTGAGGTGGATGGACCTAGAGTCTGTCATACAGAGTGAAGTAAGTCAGAAAGAGAAAAACAAATACCATATACTAATGCATATAAATGGAATCTAAAAAAATGGTACTGATGAACCTAGTGGCAAGGCAGGAATAAAGACTCAGACATACAGAATGAACTTGAGGACAGGGGGGTGGGGGGAGAAGGGGTAGCTGGGCGAAGTGAGAGTAGCATTGACACATACACACTACCAAATGTAAAATAGATGGCTAGTGAGAAACAGCAGCATAGCACAGGGAAATCAGCTCGGTGCTTTGTGATGACCCAGGTGGTGGAATTGGGAAGGTGGGAGGGAGGCTTAAAGGGGAGGAGATATGGGGATATATGTATGCATATGGCTGATTCACTTTATTGTACAACAGAAACTAACACAGCATTGTGAAGCAATTATACTCCAATGAAGATGTATTAACAAAAAACAAGGCATGGAGATGTGATAAACATAATCTGTCATTTAAATGTTATGTGTCCTGGCTTCTTGGGGGTAAATACAAGCATCATAATTAGAAATGCAGCTACACCACTTAGCACAGGGAGATCAGCTCGGTGCTTTGTATATGTATAGCTGATTCACTTTGTTATACAGCAGAAACTAACACACCATTGTAAAGCAATTATACTCCAATAAACATGGTTAAAAAAAAAAGCAATGCAGCTACATAAATAAAACAGTGACTGAGGGGGGCATGGGGAAAAATTGTAAAATGACCAATGTAGAGCTATTCATTATGCAGAAAAAGAACTCAAGCCTAAAGAAGCCACGTGGTGTATCCAGGTCCACGTGGCTCATGAGTGTTGAGTCTGAACCAGAATTCAGTCTCCTGATCTCTGTTCATAGTCCTTTCTGCCACATCAAGAGTCTCCCTCTTACAAATGTTTCAGATATAAAGATACAGTTCTGTGTATGAAATTCCTTAACGCTGCTTAATGGAGCACCCTTGAGAGAATCTTTATGTAAATGTCTGGGAACCAACAGGCACTGGTTAAATTTCCAGTTAATATAGAGACTTTATTCATTGAACATTAACTGAAATGGTTTTTATGCTAATAGAGTTTGTTTTACCACAGATTTTCATAAAAGCATCATCAGGCAGCTTAAAATACATGAAGCATTCTTACAATATAAGAATCTCCAAGCCTGTTGTAAATGCAAGAGAAAGAAGACCTGACATACAGGATGACATCTGTACAACCCTGGACTCACATATTTCACTCTCTTCATAGAAGCTGCCTTCTCAAGGAGGCGCATTGTCTTCTAGACCTCCCATAATGTCTGCATTCCAGCATGAGCTTGACCTCAGCCAGCCTCACACTACCCTGTGAAATTCTGTAGTACTATTTTTTCCTCTAAATATACTTATTTTCTGTATTTACATGAAATGTTAAGCCTCTATAACCTCAAATACTCTAATTGTAACCTCATCTGAGAGGTGGGTAGATAAACATAAATAAAAGAAACCTAAAAGCTGCTCTAAGTCAATGTTCAAAATATAGACATTTGAACAAATCTCAAACATTCACAAAAAGTCTTTGTTTAAAGGAACTGTGAAAAAATTGCGAAAAAATGTACAAATGAATGATAATCAAAAGTTTTAAAAATTAGCAATATTTTTGGTAAGGCATGGGACATCTTTATTGAAATAGTAATTTTAAGGTTTAGTGCCCTATGTTCAATTATCTCTAAGATCAAGTCATCTTCTCAGATTTTTGTTTAACGATATTTATTCCTTACTTTCACATTTTAGGAATTCTAGTGAAATAACCAAAGCATGAAATAACCATAAACAATCTTATGTGATGATCTACCATGAAATTTCAATGGAATTACTGAAAATAAAAAATAAAGATGTCACTGTAGCACCACAGCATGAAGCAGCACATGTAAGCATTAGTGGGAAAAAAAAAAAAAAGAGAGAGAGAGAGATGCATTCATTCAATTGAGTTACTGCCACTCTACAGCTGAATGAAACAGAGAAACAGACGAAAGATGAATGCCCACAACAATCCACCACATTAAGCAAAATGGAATGAGAAGCACTTTAATTGGGTAAAATTTAAGAACTGAATTACAAATACCATATAAATAAATAGCTCTAAATAATGTGTTTTTACCAGTTAAATAATGACTTTAATAAAACAGATGAAAATGTAGGCTGTGTTGTTTTTTCTGCCTGTCAGAATCTCATTAGCATTTCAATTTAAATTCTACAAGTGCACTCAAATCTCTCATTTGTACATCTGGCATAACTCAAAACACTGCCTTATTTGTTAAGAAAAAAATTTAAGGCAAATGAGCCGATTCACAATATCTTGCAGTGGTATTTTAATGGATGAAAACAATGTTGTTATTTCAATGTTGCATAACAGCAGGGGCCTCCATGTGAAGAAACTGAAAAGATTCAGAAAACGCTTTCGAAGAAAATTTGTTTTTATAAGAAAATCTCAAAAGCATGGAATTAAGTGTTAATGCTATCTTTAAATTATTTCATATACAGAGTTAACATATGAAAAATATTTATTTTTCTTTAGAGTAAGCTTAGAAATGATATCTTATGAAACTATAGCTCCAGGTAAATATGACATTATTTCAAAGTTCTTTGTGACAAAGGTTTCCTAATATATCATCATAAACACCTAAAATTAAAAAGAAAAATGCAGGGAAAAATTCTTAAACTACTTGTGTTTAGCAATGACTCTGAAACAAAAGTGCACATAAGAATCACATAAAGATATTTTTAAATGTGTATTACTAAAGTTAGCCCCAGAAAATATGATTCATAGATGTGGAGCACAATATAGAGTTTTTAACATATATCCCAAGTGATTTGGATGCAAGTGATCTATAGACCCCAATTTGAGAAACACTAACCTATAGGATAAATTTTATTACCTTCAGACTGACAATTAAAGTCTTTCATAACCTGGTTTTATTACACCTTTCAATCTTACTCTGTAGGATGAACTACCCAATTTGATCAACTGGATCTCATTACCACCATCTGAGCTTAGTGTGGAGTACCAAAGTCTCTATCTGAACCTCCTAAATCCTTTAAATCACACTTGGGTACAGAGCAGTTAAAAGTAAGTTCATAGGATATGGAAAATAGATAATAGGTGTCTGCTTATTAACTCAGACCTCAGAATTGGATTCTAGGTGAAGTATTCCGAAGGTGGGAAGGAGCACTAGGAAACAGGAACAGGTGATACAGAGAGAATATTTATCTAAGACTAATTAGTCCCTACAAAGTTCACTTGAGTCCATTTACAGAAAGGATTTCACCTTAAAAGAGAATTTGAAAAAATATAAAAGTAAGTTGGGACTTCCCTGGCTGTCCAGTGGTTAAGACTCTGCCTTCCAATGCAGGGGGTGCTGGTTTGACCCCTCCCTGGTCGGGGAGCTAAGATCCCACATGCCTCGTGACCAAAAAACCAAAATGTAAAACAGAAGCAATATTGTAACAAATTCAGTAAAGACTTTTGAAATGGTCTACATAAAAAAAAAAAAAAAAAAAAAACTTGGAAAAAAAATAAGTTGCTTTATGTTACATTTAACAAAATTTTAGTTATAATTATAACTGTGATAATTTTTAAATCAAAGAATAAAACTGCAGAGATTTTTCTTGATTTTTCTGAAATTACTTCATTACAGTATAACATCTGTTAATTTACATTTAACACCTAAAAGATTGTTATAAATACCATCAAACAGAAATATTTGAGAACTTCGTTTTTTCAAAGGATTTCTCTTAACCCTTTGCTATTCCGGTCCCTTTTGTTTTGTTTTGTTTTGTTTTTTGTACGCGGGCCTCTCACTGTTGTGGCCTCTCCCGCTGCGGAGCACAGGCTCCAGACGCGCAGGCTCAGTGGCCATGGCTCACGGGCCTAGCCGCACCGCGGCACGTGGAATCTTTCCCGGACCGGGGCACGAACCCGTGTGCCCTGCATCGGCAGGCAGACTCTCGACCTCTGCGCCACCAGGGAAGCCCCTATTCCAGTCCCTTCTGAAGCATTATCATATCACAATGCTTGCAAATTTTCTCTGCTTCAATTGTAAACTGTCAAATCCTCATTTATCAGTGGCTTTACATATTAATCAATAAATTCTCCAAAATCATTTACACCAACTTCATGAAATCTGTATATTTCTAAAAATTTTCTCTTTTACAGTCAATTTATACTGCATTCTTTAAGGTCTGAAACAGTCAATTAAAAAGCACAGAAACATTTACAACATCTTACAATCACTAAGAGAATTTGATGTGATAGAGAAAGGTAAGATATTTTGCTGGATAAATCAGAGAGCAGACTAATTTTATATGTCTACTTCAGTAGAAAATTTTTTCACATCATGCTTACTTTAATTCCCCATGGAACGTGGGAAGATGTGGATTATAAACAATCTGGTAACAACCCCTACTGAAATCCAGAAAAGCAGACTGCATTAAAAACATCTGTCAGAAGATAGCTAGCAAGCTCCACTAGGCTGGGCATCAGAAAGATCAGGAAGAGAGCTATACACCCTGGTGGAGAAAGGCTGGTAAGAACACAGTGTGTCACTGTGTGCTGGGCTGGCCAGTGAGCTGAGAGACTCTCCCACAGTAAGTCAGCTAAGTCAGGCAGTTATGAAAAACAATTTCAAAAAACACACTCACTGTCTAGAAGCTCTAATATGTATATGTTGTAGTATAATATACACTTATTATGTATGTGCAAAGGAGTTTTACATACATTTTCTCATTTAGTCTTCACAACAGCTCTAATAAGGTAAGTAATATTATCATCATTTAATATCATCATCATTTACAAAGGAGGTAACTAAAGCTTAAAAAGACTAGTTCATCTAAGACCTTGACCTAGTAAGTAGCTGAGATGGAATGTGAACCCAGGGATATATCCTCTGAATTATTATGCTTCAGACCTTTGTATTTTATATTATTTTAATTTTATTTATATTTTTAATGTTTTAAACATTAAATAAATATGTATATTATATATTACATATAATATATATTATATTTGTATAAAGATATACAGACATACATCGGAGATATTGTGGGTTCAGTTCCAGACCACCACAATGAAGTGAATATCTCAATAACCCATCACATGAATTTTTTGGTTTCCCAGTGCATATAAGAGTTATGTTTACACTATACTGCAGTCTATTAATTGTGTGATAGCATTATGTCTAAAAAAGCATACATACCAGAATTAAAAATATTTTATTGTTAAAAACTGCTAACACTCTTTGACATTTCTTGTAAGACCAGTTTAGTAGAGATGAACTGTTTTAGCTTTTGCTTTTCTGGGAAACTCATCTCCCATTCGATTCTGAGAGATAACCTTGCTGAGTAGAGTATCCTTGGTTATAGGTTCTTTCTTTTCAGCACTTTAAATACATCATGCCACTCCATTCTGGCTTGCAAAATTTCTGCTGAAAAATCAGCTGATAGCCTTATGAGGGTTCCTTTGTACATGACTCTTTTTAAGATATCCCTTGGTGTGGGTCTCTTCAGGTTCATCTTGTTTGGGGTTTTCTGTACTTCCTGGACCTGGATATCTATTTCATTTTTCAGGTCAGGGAAATTTTCAGACATAATTTGATCAAACATGTTTTCTGCCCCTTTCTCTCTCTCTCCTCCCCCTGGGACCCCTATAATGCCAATATTAGTATGCCTGATGTCATCCCAAAGGCCCCTTAAACTAACATCATTAATTTCTTTTTTCTCTTTACTGCTCTAATTGGGTGATTACCATTGTTCTGTTTTCCAGGTCACTTATGCATTCTTCATAGCACCAATATATTTGACTGTATCTCCTCCTTTCTTACATTAAGGATAGCACCCTATACTTTTTTGCAATGAAACAACTTTTTCTTTTAATAGTAAATACTAGAAATAACTCCAAATAAGTTCATAAATATCTTCATTATTATTTGTTACAGCTGCATAATAGTATATTGAGTGACTATAGAATATACTATAGTTTATTCAACCTCTCTCCTAGATATTGACATTCAGGCTATTTCCAATATGTTGCAATTACAGATACTAGCACAGTAAATAACCTCATAAGTGTGCATTTACATGTTTTTGGAGGTGTATGATCCACGATAGGGCCTTAGGAGTGAAAAGGCTGGGTCAAAGTATAAATATGTAGTTTTCTTAGGTATTACCAAATTTCCATTCAAAGGACTGTATCAGTTTGAATTCCTACTACCAATGCATGTGATGATTTCCCTTCAGCCTCACTTACAGAATTTGTCATTTTTAAAAAATTTTCTGCCACTCTAAAAAGTTAAAAATATATTTTAGTGGTTTTAATTTATATTTCACTAATTATGTATGAGTTTGAACATTTTTTTCATGTTTATCATATGTTTAAATGTTTGTTTTTTTGTGAATTATCCATGTCTTTTTTCCTATTTCCTATTTTGGTCCTTTGTCCCTATATTTTAAAGAGTTCTTTGTGTATTAGGGATACTACCTTTTGTCTGTATAAATGTTGTGAATATTTTCTCGAATTTTGTCAGTTGTCTTCCGACTTCGTTTATGGTGTTTTGGGCCATACAATTTTTAAAATGCTTTATATAGTCAAGTTTATCAATCTTTTATTGCCTGTGGATTTTCAGTCAGAGTTAGAAAGCCCTTCCCTACACTAAGGTTAAAGAAGAATGCGTATATTTTTCCTTTTAGTGCTTTTATCGTTTCTTTTTCTACGTTGAGAATCCAAATCCATTATTTTGGGGTATAATGTAAGATATGGTATAAAATAACTTTTTCCAAATGGCTACCCATTGTCAAAGAACAGTTTATTAAAATGTCTATCTTAGTCATTTGAGATGCTACATTTATCATACACTAAATTTCCATATGTGTATGGAAATTTATTTCTGGACATTCTCTTCCATTACATTGTTCTGTTTCTCTATTCATGTATAAATACTATGATGTTTTAATTACAGAGGCTATCTAGTATTCTAGTATGTTTTAATGTTGGGTAGGGCTAGTTGTCACTTGTAGTTTTCTCTTTTTCAGAGTTTTTCTGGTTATTGTTACATTTGGTTTTCTGTACAAACTTAGGTATCAATTTATGTAATTCCATCATATGGATTGTTGGTACTTTTCCTAGGATTGTATTAAGTTTGGACATTAAAATATGGAGAAGTGTCATTTTTATAAACTTGACTGTTTGTATAAGACCCAGGGAAGTCTTTCCAATTTGTCCAACTCTATTCTTTCAGGAATGTTTAAATTTTCTTCTAGTACAGGTTTTGCAATCTCTCATTAAATGTATTCTCAAGGACACAATCTTTGTTGCTATTGGAATAGTTATTCCCATAAACAACAGATAATCCAAACAGACGAATTACCAAAAATCTATTATCATCTGCAGAAAATCAAGTCAGAATTATGATTGCATTATTTTAGGATAAAAGAGGTAAATGGTGGATGAGAATAGTTTTAACTTTCTCAGAAACACGATACAAAAGAACATAACATTTCTGCTTATATTCAAAGACATTTTTAAAATAAACTTTAAAAAGCACATTACATTTTAGGGATTAAAATAGGAAACTCAATACTATAGGAAGGAACAACATTAACTGTCAATTTTTTCAAACTATTTGGGTAAAGGAAAGGAGTAAATATCAGAGAAAAGAAACCCCACATAACAGTTTGTTATATGATATTAAAATAGAAAAATTATACATAAAGCATTAGGAAAGTATTTTCCTATCTATTATAAAATTGCCAGTTATTAGCAGCTTCAGAGAGCACATTCCAATGTATATATCTGCAAATGTTATCATGAAAGATCATCACCCCAACAGAGGGCAGACAGCAGAAGCAAGAAGAACTACAATCCTGCAGCCTGTGGAACAAAAACCACATACACGGAAAGACACAAAGAATGAAAAGGCAGAGGGCTATGTACCAGATAAAGGAACAAGATAACCCCCCCCCCCAAAAAAAACCTAAATGAAACAGAGACAGGCAATCTTCCAGAAAAAAATTCAGAATAATGATAGTGAAGATGATCCAGGACCTCGGAAAAAGAACGGAGGCAAAGATCGAAAAGATGCAAGGAATGTTTAACAAAGATTTAGAAGAATTAAAGAACAAACAAGCAGAGATGAACAACAAAATAACTGAAATGAAAAATACACTAGAATGAATCAATAGCAGAATAACTGAGGCAGAAGAACGGGTAAGTGATCTGGAAGACAGAATGGCGGAATTCACTGTTGCGGAACAGAATAAAGAAAAAAGAATGAAAAGAAATGAAGACAGCCTAAGAGACCTCCGGGACAAGGTTAAACACAATAACATTCTCATTATAGGGGTCCCAGAAGGAGAAGAGAGAGAGAAAGGACCTGAGAAACTATTTGAAGAGATTATAGTCAAAAACTTCCCTAACATGGGAAAGGAAAAAGCCACCCAAGTCCAGGAAGTACAGAGAGTCCCATACAGGATAAACCTAAAGAGAAAATCGCCGAGACACAGTAATCAAACTGGCAAAAATTAAAGACAAAGAAGAATTATTGAAAGCAGCAAGGGAAAAATGACAAATAACATACAAGGGAACTCCCATAAGGTTAACAGAAGAAACTCTACAAGCCAGAAGGGAGTGGCACAATATATTTAAAGAGATAAAAGGGAAGAAGCTACAACCAAGATTACTCTACCCAGCAAGGATCTCATTCAGATTCGATGGAGAAATCAAAAGCCTTACAGACAAGCAAAAGCTAAGAGAATTCAGCACCACCAAACCAGCTCTACAACAAATGCTAAAGGAACTTCTCTAAGTGGGAAACACAAGAGAAGAAAAGGACCGACAAAAACAAACCCAAAACAATTAAGAAAATGGTCATAGGAACATATATATCAATAATTACCTTAAAGGTGAATAGATTAAATGCTCCAACCAAAAGACACAGGGTTGCTGAATGGATACAAAGACCCACATATATGCTGTCTACAAGAGACCCACTTCACACTTAGGGACACATACAGACTGAAAGTGAGGGGATGGAAAACATATTCCATGAAAATGGAAATCAAAAGAAAGCTGGAGTAGCAAAACTCATATCAGATAAAACAGACTTTAAAATAAAGAATATTACAAGAAACAGGAAGGACACTCTGTAATGATCAAGGGAACAATCCAAGAAGAAGACATAACAATTACAAATATATATGCACCTAACATACAGCACCTCAATACATAAGGTAATTGCTAACAGCTATAAAAGAGGAAACCAACAGAAACACAATAATAGTGGGGGACTTTAACACCTCACTTACACCAATGGACACATCATCCAAACAGAAAATTAATAAGGAAACACAAGCTTTAAATGGCACAATAGACCAGATAGACGTAATTGATATTTATAGGACATTCCATCCAAAAACAGCAGATTACACTTTCTTCTTGAGTGTGCACGGTACATTCTCCAGGATAGATCATATCTTGGGTCACAAACCAAGCCTCAGTAAATTTAAGAAAATTGAAATCATATCAAGCACCTTTTCTGACCACAACACTATGAGATTAAAAATCAATTACAGGGGAAAAAACGTAAAAAACACAAACACATGGAGGCTAAACAATACGTTATTAAATAACTAAGATTTCACTGAAGAAATCAAAGAGGAAATCAAAAAATACCCAGAGACAAATGAAAATGAAAACACAACGATCCAAAACCTATGGGATGCAGCAAAAGCAGTTCTAAGAGGGAATTTTATAGCAATACAATCCTACCTCGAGCAACAACAAACATCTCAAATAAAATATCTTACCTTACACCTAAAGGCACTAGAGAAAGAAGAACAAACAAAACCCAAAGTTAGTAGAAGGAAAGAAATCATAAAAATCAGAGCAGAAATAAATGAAATAGAAACAAAGAAAACAATAGCAAGGATCAATAAAACAGCTGGTTCTTTGACAAGATAAACAAAATTGATAAACCATTAGCCAGATTCAACAAGAAAAAGAGGGAGAGGACTCAAATCAATAAAATTAGAAATGAAAAAGGAGAAGTTACAACAGACACCGCAGAAATACAAAGCATCCTAAGAGACTACTACAAGCAACTCTATGCCAATAAAATGGACAACCTGGAAGAAATGGACAAATTCTTACAAAGGTATGACCTTCCAAGACTGAACCAAGAGGACATAGAAAATATGAACAGACCAATCACAAGTAATGAAATTGAAACTGTGATTAAAAAGCTTCCAACAAACAAAAGTCCAGGACCAGATGGCTTCACAGGTGAATTCTATCAAACATTTAGAGAAGAGCTTACACCCATCCTTCTCAAACTCTTCCAAAAAGTTGCAGAGGAAGGAACACTCCCAAACTCATTCTATGAGGCCACCATCACCCTGATACCAAAACCAGACAAAGATACTACAAAAAAAGAAAATTACAGACCAATATCACTGATGAATATAGATGCAAAAATCCTCAACAAAATACTAGCAAACAGAATCCAACAACACATTAAAAGGATCATACACCATGATCAAGTGGAATTTATTCCAGGAGTGCAAGGATTCTTCAATATAGGCAAATCAATCAATGTGATACACCACGTTAACAAACTGAAGAATAATAACCATATGATCATCTCAATAGATGCAGAAAAGGCTTCTGACAAAATTCAACACCCTTTTATGGTAAAAACTCTCCAGAAAGTGGGCATAGAGGGAACCTACCTCAACATAATAAAGGCCATATATGACAAACCCATGGCAAACATCATTCTCAATGGTGAAAAACTGAAAGCATTTCCTCTAAGATCAGGAACAAGACAAGGATGTCCACTCTCACCACTATTACTGAACATAGCTTTGGAAGTCCTAGCCACGGCAATCAGAGAAGAAAAAGAAATAAAAGGAACCCAAATTGAAAAAGAAGAAGCAAAACTGTCACTGTTTGTAGATGACATGACACTATACATAGAGAATCCTAAAGATGCTACCAGAAAACTACTAGAGCTAATCAATGAATTTGGTAAAGTTGCAGTATACAAAATTAATGCACAGAAATCTCTTGCATTCCTATCCACTAATGATGAATTATCTGAAAGGGAAATTAAGGAAACATTCCCATTTACCATTGCAACAAAAAGAATAAAATCCCAAGGAATAAACCTACCTAGGGAGACAAAAGACCTGTATGCAGAAAACTATAAGACACTGATGAAAGAAACTAAAGATGGTACAAACAGATGGAGAGATATACCATGTTCTTGGATTGGAAGAATCAATATTGTGAAAATGACTTTACTACCCAAAGCAATCTACAGATTCAATGCAATTCCTATCAAATTACCAACAGCATTTTTTACAGAACTAGAACAAAAAATCTTAAAATTTGTATGGAGACACCAAATATCCCGAATAGCCACAGCAGACTTGAGGGAAAAAACGGAGCTGGAGGAATCAGACTTCCAACTTCAAACTATACTATGATGCTACAGTAATCAAGACAATATGGTACTGGCACAAAAACAGAAATATAGATCAATGGAACAGGATAGAAAAGCCAGAGATAAACCCACACACCTATGGTCAACTAATCTATGACAAAGGAGGCAAGGATATACAATGGAGAAAAGACAGTCTCTTCAATAAGTGGTGCTGGGAAAACTGGACAGCTACATGTAAAAGAATGAATTAGAACACTCCCTAACACCATACACAAAAATAAACTCAAAACTTTGACATAAATGACAGCAAGATCTTTTTTGATCCACTCCTAGAGTAATGGAAATAAAAACAAAAATAAACAAACGGGACCGAATGAAAAACGCTTTTGCACAGCAAAGGAAACCATAAACAAGACAAAAAGACAACCCTCAGAATGGGAGACAATATTTGCAAATGAATCATCAGACAAAGGATTAATCTCTAAAGTATCTAAACAGCTCATGCAGCTTAATATTAAAAAAACAAACAACCCAATCCAAAAATGAGCAGAAGACCTAAATAGACATTTCTCCAAAGAAGACATACAGATGGCCAAGAAGCACATGAAAAGCTGCTCAACATCACTAATTATTAGAGAAATGCAAATCAAAACTACAATGAGGTATCACCTCACACCAGTTAGAATGGACATCATCAGAAAATCTACAAACAACAAATGCTGTAGAGGTGTGGAGAAAACGGAAACCTCCTGCAGTGTTGGTGGGAATGTAAATTGATACAACCACTATGGAGAACAGTATGTAGGTTCTTTAAAGAACTACAAATAGAATTACCATATGACCCAGCAATCCCACTACTGGGCATACACCCAGAGAAAACCATAATTCAAAAAGACACATTTGGGCTTCCCTGGTGGCGCGGTGGTTGAGAGTCTGCCTGCCGAAGCGGGGGATGTGGGTTCGTGCCCCGGTCCGGGAGGATCCCACATGCCGTGGAGCGGCTGGGCCCGTGGGCCATGGCCGCTGGGCCTGCGCGTCCAGAGCCTGTGCTCCGCGACGGGAGAGGCCACAGCGGTGAGGGGCCCGTGTGCCTCAAAAAAAAAAAGACACATGCACCCCAAAGTTCACTACAGCACTATTTACAATAGCCCAGTCATGGAAGCAACCTAAATGCCCATCGACAGATGAATGGATAAAGAAGATGTGGTACATATATACAATGGAATATTACTCAACGAAATTGGGTCATTTGTAGAGACATGGATGCATCTAGAGACTGTCATACAGAGTGAAGTAAGTCAGAAAGAGAAAAACAAATATCATATATTAACACATATATGTGGAACCTAGAAAATGGTACAAATGCACCAGTTTGCAGAGCAAAAATGGAGACACAGAAGTAGAGAAAAACGTATGGACACCAAGGGGGGAAGTGGCAAGGGGTGAGGGTTGTGATGAATTGGGAGATTGGGATTGACATGTATACACTGATGTGTATAAAATGGATGACTAATAAGAAAAAATAATTAATTAATTAAAACAAAACAAAAAAAAGATCATCGCCTTAACTGCACAAACGCATTATCATGTAAAACTAAGTAGTAAAAAATTCACACACATTTAGTTCAAACCCTTTTGCCATCTGTTGCATGTGTCTTATGCATTCTAACTATTTTGGGAACTTGTAGAACCTCTAGTTTTTAAAAAGTGCCTTCTAGGGACTTCCCTGGTGGTGCAGTGGTTAAGAATCCGCCTGCCAATGCAGGGGACACAGGTTTGAGCCCTGGTCCAGGAAGATCCCACATGCTGCAGAGCAACTAAGCCTGGGCACCACAACTACCAAGCCTGCGCTCTAGAGCCCACGAGCCACAATTACTGAACCCGCATGCCACAGCTACTGAAGCCCGTGTGCCTAGAGCCTGTGGTCCACAACAAGAGAAGCCACTGCAATGAGAAGCCCATGCACCACAATAAAAAGTAGCCCCACTCACCAAAGGCCCAAAGCAGTCAGGAAATAAATAAATATTTTAAAAATGCCTTCTGTTACCACAGACAACTTCACAGTCCTATGATTTATAGTAATCTCTCAGATAAGTATCTTTACTAAACCAGAGAGAAAAACAAGTTCAACTTTCATTTGTTATGGATTCCATATTCCAGGTGTTGGCATTGGGAAATCCACGATCAACCTAAGCTTACAAATATGGTTAACAACTGTTAGTGATATTTACAGGAGACACATCTTCACATCCTCTACTGATCTTGGAAATATACTTATATTTGTTTGGAGTTTAGTGTTAATAAGTAATTCACCAAATATTAGGACAACAGAATAAAACCTCATTTGCTTATAAGGCATTAAATTGTCAATTTCATCCACCAGATACCCAAACTCTAAAAGACATCTAACAAATGTCTCAAAGTTAATATAATTAAGTTTATAAACATAATGCAGAAGAAAGTTTTTAAAATCTCACTCAATATCTATTATACCTTATTTTAGGTACAACTTTAAAAAGTTGTTATAAGTTTTCCAGCAGATATTAATTAGAAAAATCGGGGGGAAGGGTGGGGGGAAGGGATAGTTAGGGAGTTTGGGACTGACATGTACACACTGCTATATTTAAAATGGATAATCACCAAGGACCTACTGTATAGCACAGGGAACTCTGCTCAATATTATGTAACAACCTAAGTGGGAAAAAAATTTGAAAAAGAACAGATACATGTGCATGTATAACTGAATCACTTTGCTGTACACCTGAAACTATTACAACATTGTTAATCAACTATATTCCAATATAAAATAAAACGTTTAAAAAAAGAAAAGAAAAATCAAACTCAAAGAGAAGTCTTCTGCTAGAGACTAAAGCACTTGGGTTTTTTCAGAGTCTGTCAGCTTCTAGAGAAGGGAAAAATATCCAACTCTAGCCTCCTTTAGCCTTTGCCATGGAGTAAGGGAAATGCCAAATCCAGCCACGTCTAGCCTTCCTGTCTCATCTAAGGATGAAGACAGTAGATGCACTTATGAAGGTCACAACCCAGAGAAACAGGCTCATATAAAAATGAGACCTAATCATAAAATTATAGAATTCTTCCCTCCCCCCCACACCTTACGACCCAGACCCTATTTAAAAAGGAGTTTTTAGGGAAACACAAAGACAATAGGGGATACAAAAAGAAGGACATTAGAGGAAATTATAGCATCAGACACCTATAGCTACAGTAAACAGTAACACAGCCTAACCTTAATCTAGATAAACAAAAAGCCTTACATTAAAGGTCTATTTACCTCAGTTCCTTTTACTCAATATATCACGTTTGGGTCTCAACAAAATAATTACAAGACACATTAAAAGGAAAGAACACAGTCCAAATAGGCAAACAAAGCTCAGATACGTCAGAGACTTAGGAATGATCAGAACAGGTATATAAAATAATATGATTAATGTGTTAAGAGCTCTAATAGAAAAAGTGAACAGCATGCAAGAATAGATAGGTAATGAAACTGAGATATATAAATTCTAGTAAAGTATTTCTAGGAAATGCTGGAAATGAAAAACACTGTAACCGAAATTTAAAATGCCTTGAATGGGCTCATCAACACACTGGACGTGCCTAAGAAAAGAATCAGAGAGGTAGATGTTAATGTAAACTTCTCAAAATAAAAAGCAAAGAAAAAAAATTTAAACAGAACAGAATATGTAAGAACTGTGGGAAGACTTAAAAAGTTGCAATTATGCATAATGGAGATAACCAGAAGAACAAGAAAGTGAAAGAAAGGGAAAAGGCAGGGAGAGGAACAAAGGAAGGAAAGAGGAAAACAAAGAAAAATATTCGAGATAATAAGGGCTGAAATTTTTCCATAAATAATGACAGAAATTAAACCACACATCCAGGAAACTCAGAGAATAACAAGCGGGATATGTATCAGAAATCTACACTAAGGCATATAATATTCAATCTGCAGAAAACCAAAGACAAAAAGGGAGAGGAGAAAGAAATTGGGAATACCTGTACCATCCATGAAGCAATATAGTGTTATTTTTAAATGGGCTTTAATTAAAAGTAACTGTATATTGCAAACCCTAGGGCTTGGTTTGCTAAGAGAGAAAACTGAATCATATAAAATGCTCAACTAAAAGCATATAAGGCAAGAAAAGCAGTGAAAGGAAAAAAGGAAACACAGAACAAGGGCAACAAATAGAAAATAGTTACAAATATGAATATGTTAAATGAATTGCATCGATAATCACTACAAATATTAATGATCTAATAAATACACCAGTATTTACACAGAGACTCTCTTTCAGGGTGGCTGAAAATCTAAGACTCAACCAAATGTTGTCTATAATAAACCAACTTTAAACATAGTAACACAGAAAGAGGAAAAGTAAAGAGATGGAGAAAGACATACCTTGCTAACAATAATCAAATGAAAGCTGGAGTAGCTTTATTAATTTCACACAAAGCAGACTACAGAGCAAGGGAAATTATTAGGTATAAAAAAGGGTATTACATCATTATAAAGGAGTCAATTATCCAAGAAGAAATAACAATCCTTAATGTATATTCACCTAACAACATAGCATCGAAATACATGAGGCAAAATCTGACAGAATTACAAGGAGAAATAGATGAATCTGCTAGTATAGTTGGAGAGTTCAATACCCCTTTATCAATAATTGACAGATCTAGCAGGCAGAAAACCAATAAGGATGTGGTTGAATTGAACAACATCATTAATCAGCTGAATCTAATTGACATTTATATACTTAAATAAATGAAAGCAGAATACATTCTTCTCAAGTACACAGCAAATATTCACCATGATAGACTATATTCTGTGTCGTAAAACACACCTTAAAGATTTTTAAAGAATAGAAATCATACAAAATATACTGTCAGACTACAATGGAGTTAAACTGTAATTCAACAACAGCAGATACCTAGGAAAAATCCCCAAATATATAGAGATTAAACAACACACTTCTAAATAATACATGAGTCAAAGAAGTCTCAGCAGAAAAATTAAAATATTTTGAACTAAATGAAAATGAAAGTACAACTTATCAAAATTTTTGAGATGCAGCAAAAGCAGTGCTTAGAAAGAAATTTACATCACTGAATGTATATATTAGAAAAGAAGAATGGTCTAAAATCAATTATTTAAGCTTCCACTTTAGGAAACTGAAAAAAGAAGAGCAAATTAAATTCAAAATAAGCAGAAGAAAAGAAATTTTAACAAATAGATCAAAAATAAATAAAATGAAAACTGGAAATCAGTAGAAAAAATCAACAGAACCAAAATCTGGATCTGTAAAAAAGATAAACAAAATTGATAAACCACTATTCAACTAACGAGAGAGAGAGAGAGAGAAGAGAAAGAAAGAGTGACAGAGGACACAAATTACTATTTTGAGAAATGAGAGAGAGGAGATCACTACTGATCACATGGGTAATAACAGATTACTAAAAGAGTATTATGAAAAACTCTATGCCCATAGATCTGATAAACTAGAAAAAAATGGAGCAGTTCCTTGAAAAACACAATCTATGACAACTTATACTGGGAGAAATGATCTGAATAAGCCCATATCTATTAAAGAAATTGAGTCAATTATTGATCACCTATAACACAAAGCAGCAGTCCCAGAAGGGTTCACTAGTGAATTCTATTAAAGATTTAAAGGAAAAAGAATACCAATTCTCCACAATTCGTTCCAGAACTTACAGTCAGAGGGAACACTGCCTAATTCATTCTATGAGGCCAGCATTACTTTAATACCAACCAAAACCTGAAAAAGATATTATTTTTTAAAAAACCTGCAGATTACAAAGGAAAACAACAGACAAATATCTCTCATGAACATATGTGAAAATCCTCAACAAATATTAGGAAAATGATTCCAACAATTTATTTAAAAAATTAAATACCACAAAGAAGTTGGATTTATTCGATTTATGCAAGTCTGGTTCAACATTTAAAAATCAACTAATTTAATCCATCACATTAGCATGCTAAATAAGTAAAATCACACGATCATATTACTAGAGGCAGAAAAAACATTTGACAAAATCCAATACTCATTCATGACAAAAATAAGCAAAAAAAAAAAAAAAAAAACCACCTCATAAAACTAGGAATAGAGGAGAATTTCCTTACTTGATGAAGAACACCTACCAAAAAAAACCCCTACAATTGACATCATAATTAATGGTGAGAAATTAGATGCTTTCCCACTAATATCAGGAACAAGACAAAGCTGTCCCATCTCACCAATCCTATGCAAAACCACACTGGAAGCCCTAACTAATGCAACAAGGTAAAAGAATAAAATTAAAAGTATACTTTTAATTAGGAGGGAAGAAACAAAATTTTCTTTGTTCACAGATGACCTGATTGTCTATGTAGAAAATCCCAAAGAATCAACAACAACAAAAATTTTTGGAACTAACAGGCAATTGTAGCAGGGTTATGGTATACAAGGTAAATATACAAAAGTCAATTACTTTGAACAATTGGAATTTGAAACAAAACATGATTTACATTAGCAGAAAAAATTAAAATACTTGGTATAAATCTAAAAATTATGTACAAGAGCTATATGAGGAAAATTTTAAAACTCTGATGAAAGAAATCAAAGAAGAACTGAATAGAGAGATAATCCATGTTTATGAATAGGACTCAATATTGTCAAGATGTTAGTTTTTCCCAACTTCATCTATAGATTTACTGAAATTGCAACAAAAATCTGAGGAAGTTATTTTATGGATATTAAGAAACTAATTGTAAAGTTTATATCAAAAGACAATGACCCAGAATAATTAACACAATATTGAAGAACAAACTCAGAGGACTGACACTACCCAATTTCAAGATATAGCATTAAGTTACAGTCATCAAGACAGTGTGCTATTGGTGAAGGAACAGACAAATCAGGGGAATAAAATAGAGAATACGGAAATACACCACACAAATCCTTGACAAAGGAGCAAGAACAACCCAGTAGGGAGATAATATAGTCTTTTCAACAATAGGTGCTAGAACAACCAGCCATACACGTGCAAAAAAAAAAAAAAAAGAATCTAGATACTGAAATTTACAGAAATTAACTTGAAATGGATCATAGACCAAAGGAGAAAATACAGAACTTTAAAACTCCTAGGAGATAACGTAAGAGAAAATCTAGGTGATCTTGGGTTTGGTGATTTTAAGTCATCAAAAGCATGATCAATGATTTTAAAAAATAAGTTGAATTTCATTAAAATTAAAAACTCTGCCCTGCAAAAGACACTGTTCAAAGAATAAAAATGCAAGTCACAGACTAGGATAAAATATGTGCAAATCAAATCTGATAAAGTACTGTAATTCAAAATATACACAGAACTCTTCAACAATAAGAAAATAACCCAATTAAAAAATAAGCAAAGGAACTTCTCCAAGGAAGATATGCAAGTGACACATAACCACACAAAAAGATGTTCAATATAGTAAGTCATTAGGGAACTGCAAATTAAAGCAACAATAAGATATCACTACATATCGAATAGAACGGCAAAGAAACAAAACACTGACAACACCAAATGGTGACGAAGATGTGGAGTAACAGGAACTCTCATTCATCACTGCTGGGAATGCAATATTGCACAGCCACTTTCAAAGAAAGATTGGTAATTTCTTACAAAGCGAAACACAGTCTTATCATATGATCCAGTAATCGTATTCCTTGGTATTCACCCAAAGAAGTTTAAAAATTATGTCCAAACAAAACCTGCATACAACCCAAAACTCTTAAAAGAAAACATAAAAGGAAAGCTTCATGACACAGACCTCTATAACAAAGAATAAGCCCTAATGTAAAGTATTAAATTTAATTAATAATAATGTATCAATATTATTAGTTCAGCTTCACCAATTTTAACAAATAAACCAAAGTAATGTAAAATGTTAATGATATGGTAAACTGTATGCAGTGGGGTGTGCTCAAGGGGGTTTATGGAAACTGTATATTTTCTGCTCAGTTTTTCTGTAAATTTAAAACTGCTCTAAAAATAGTCTATTAACTTTTTTAAAATGACATCTGTTACTTTATTTTGTCTCATTAGATTGCTCCTTCTACTACAACTGCTGCAACAACTTAAAAGCTATGTTTGGATTTATCTCAGCATCTCTTCAGCTGGTATTTCATTAATCTACTAATTCATATATTGATTCATTCATTCAGTGTTTGACTATTTACAGTATTTGTAGACTGATGATCATTCACTCATACCTTTTTTTTTTTTTTTTTGCGGTACTTGGGCCTCTCACTGTTGTGGCCTCTCCCATTGCAGAGCACAGGCTCCGGATGCGCAGGCTCAGCAGCCATGGCTCACGGGCCTAGCCACTCCGCGGCATGTGGGATCTTCCCGGACCAGGACATGAACCCGTGTCCCCTGCATCGACAGGCAGACTCTCAACCACTGCGCCACCAGGGGAGCCCTTCCATCCACTCATACTTTTAAGCATGTAACTTCTATGTCATTTTACTTCCTTTTAAAAATGTTTTATCATATTATTTTCATATTTAGAGACTATGAATCATCTGTTGTACAAGCTCAGTATCTTAAATTAATTATAGGGGCTCTCTGATGGGAGCCCCTAGAGTTATTTTCATAGGTTACTATGAGGATAAGTCAGTCTCCAGTATATGTCCAAACTGGATGCACCCAATTTTAATTCATTGCTTCTTTCCACTGATGTATTATTCAATCGACTTGTTTTATCAACTAATATGACTGGTTATCACACTAAATATATTACATACAGTATACACTGTGCTACATACTGAAGTGTACAGCTCCTAAGAGCTGTTCATGGCACGCAGGATAATCTTAACAAAGATTTAACTGTTTCTTGAATTAATATTTTTAGATACATGAAAAATACAACAAAAGGCATGATTTACTGAAAGCTTAATTGTAATTAGAGGATGATGGCACTGGATTTAGGTTGTATCTTTGTAATGGAAAAAATGCTTTAAAATAATAGTTAAAGATATAAAATATAGTCCCTGCTCTTAAGGACTCTGTAAAGGACTTCACAGTTAGTTGGTGAAGAAACATATACATTCTGAAAAAATAGGAAAACTGAAAATAAATAATTCAGTTCAAAAATGTAGAAAATGTCACAACACTCTAAATGATTAACTGCTCAGTAAATGGCTTAAATAAGTACTACAGGAATTCTGAGAAGAAAAAAACGCTGCATGCTAGAATGAGCTGGTTTCATGAAAGAGAAATGGAATAAGTTAGATCTTAAAAAAGCACAAGACAAAAGTGAAAGATTAGACATGCTGAAGAGCACCTGTGCTGACTGGTGCAGCCAGAGGTTGAAGGACTGGGTGAAAACAAGAAATGAAGGGTGGGGAAGAATTAAGGAAGACCATGAATTACAAGCTAATGAGTTTAGATATTAACTCTGGGCAATGTAAGGCACTCACAGGTTTTTAGGGGAAAGCAAGATGCTGAAGTAAACAGTATACAGTTCAGATTTGATCAAGAAGGTATGTGGACTGGAAGAACAGTTAAGTAGCTATAAGAAAAATGATTATGGGGGTGATGAGATAAGTGACTGAATTGGGAATAGGACAGTGAAAATGGAAAATATGCAAAAGCCACCCTGTCCAAAAAAAACATTTTTTAATGGAAAAAAGGAAAAAGGAATTGAAGATAAAGTAGGTGGGACCAAAGGTGAATCCAAGGTAGGTGAATCCAAGTTTCTGAAGCTAGAGAATGATAAGAATGAACAAACTGTTTCAGGTGCATTAAGCTTGGACTGTCTGGGAGAACTTAGATAGAAATGTATGTTAGATAATTTCATAATATTGGGATTGGAGTTCAATTGTAAGATTAAAACTAAACAGAAATATTCTACAATTAGCTTGATAGAAGTGATGTTTGAAGCCCACAAATAGTCAAAGAGGGAAGTAAAGATCCATCATGGGAACTAAGGAAAATTTTGTAGCCTCTCCCATGTTATCATGAAAATATTTCCTATAATCCATCTCCCTCTTTAGTAACTTCAAAATCCTATAATCATTATAAAATAATGTTTTAAAAACACCTCTTTCCCACCAGAAAACTACTAGAGCTAATCAATGAATTTGGTAAAGTTGCAGGATACAAAATTAATGCACAGAAATCTCATGCATTCCTATACACTAATGATGAAAAATCTGAAAGTGAAATTAAGAAAACACTCCCATTTACCATTGTAACAAAAAGAATAAAACATCTAGGAATAAATCTACCTAAGGAGACAAAAGACCTGTAAGCAGGAAAGTATAAGACAGTGATGAAAGAAATTAAAGATGATACAAACAGATGGAGAGATATACCATGTTCTTGGATTGGAAGAATCAACATTGAGAAAATGACTCTACTACCCAAAGCAATCCACAGATTCAATGCAATCCCTGTCAAACTACCAATGGCATTTTTCACAGAACTAGAACAAGAAATTTCACAATTTGTATGGAAACACAAAAGACCCCGAATAGCCAGGGAAATCTTGAGAAAGAAAAATGGAGCTGGAGGAAACAGGCTCCCTGACTTCAGTCTATACTACAAAGCTACAGTAATCAAGACAGTATAGTACTGGCACAAAAACAGAAATATAGATCAATGGAACAGGATAGAAAGCCCAGAGATAAACCCATGCACATAAGGTCATCTTATCTTTGATAAAGGAGGAAAGAATATACAATGGAGAAAAGACAGCCTCTTCAATAAGTGGTGGTGGGAAAACTGGACAGCTACATGAAAAGAATGAAATTAGAACACTCCTTAACACCATACACAAAAATAAACTCAAAATGGATAAAAGACCTAAATGTAAGGCCAGACACCATCAAACTCTCAGAGGAAAACATAGGCAGAACACTCTATGACATAAATCACAGCAAGATCCTTTTTGACAAACCTCCTAGAGAAATGGAAATCAAAACAAAAATAAACAAATGGGACCTAATGAAACTTAAAAGCTTTTGCACAGCAAAGGAAACCATAAACAAGAAGAAAAGACAACCCTCAGAATGGGAGAAAATATTTTCAAATAAAGCAACTGACATAGGATTAATCTCCAAAATACACAAGCAACTCATGCAGTTCAATAACAAAAAAACAAACAACCCAATCCAAAAATGGTCAGAAGACCTAAACAGACATTTCTCCAAAGAAGATATACAGATTGCCAACAAACACATGAAAGAATGCTCAACATCATTAATCATTAGAGAAATGCAAATCAAAACTACAATGAGATATCATCTCACACCGATCAGAACGGCCATCATCAAAAAATCTACAAACAATAAATGCTGGAGAGGGTGTGGAGAAAAGGGACCCCTCTTGCACTGTTGGTGGGAATGTATATTGATACAGCCACTATGGAGAACAGTATGGAGGCTCCTTACAAAACTAAAAATAGAACTACCATATGACCCAGCAATCCCACTACTGGGCATATACCCTGAGAAAACCATAATTCAAAAAGAGTCATGTACCAAAATGTTCATTGCAGCTCTATTTACAATAGCCAGGACATGGAAGCAACCTAAGTGTCCATCATTGGATGAATGGATAAAGAAGATGTGGCACATATATACAATGGAATATTACTCAGCCATAAAAAGGAATGAAACTGAGATATTTGTAGTGAGGTGGATGGACCTGGAGTCTGTCATACAGAGTGAAGTAAATCAGAAAGAGAAAAACAAATACCATATGCTAACACATATATACGGAATCTAAGAAGAAAAAAAAAAGGTCATGAAGAACCTAGGGGTAAGACAGGAATAAAGACACAGACCTACTAGAGAACAGACTTGAGGATATGGGGAGGGGGAAGGGTAAGCTGTGACAAAGTGAGAGAGTGGCATGGACATATATACACTACTAAACGTAAAACAGATAGCTAGTGGGAAGCAGCCGCATAGCACAGGGAGATCAGCTCGGTGCTTTGTGACCACCTAGAGGGGTGGGATAGGGAGGGTGGGAGGGAGGGAGACTCAAGAGGGAAGAGATATGGGAACATATGTATATGTATAACTGATTCACTTTGTTATAAAGCAGAAACTAACATACCATTGTAAAGCAATTATACTCCAATAAAGATGTTAAAAAAAAAAAGAGTCATGTACCAAAATGTTCATTGCAGCTCTATTTACAACAGCCAGGACATGGAAGCAACCTAAGTGTCCATCAACAGATGAATGGATAAAGAAGATGTGGCACATATATACAATGGAATATTACTTAGCCATAAAAAGGAACGAAACTGAGATATTTGTAGTGAGGTGGATGGACCTAGAGACTGTCATACAGAGTGAAGTGAGTCAGAAAGAGAAAAACAAACACCATATGCTAACATATATATATGGAATCTAAAAAAAGAAAGAAAGAAAATGGTCAGAATAACCTAGGGGCAAGAAGGGAATAAAGATGCAGACCTACTAGAGAAAGGACTTGAGGATATGGGGAGGGGGAAGGGGAAGCTGGGACAAAGTGAGAGAGTGGCATGGACATATATACACTACCAAATGTAAAACAGATAGCTAGTGGGAAGCTGCCACATAGCACAGGGAGATCAGCTCGGTGCTTTGTGACCACCTAGAGGGGTGGGATAGGGAGGGTGGGAGGGAGGGAGATGCAAGAGGGAAGATATATGGGGACATATGTATATGTATAACTGATTCACTTTGTTATAGAGCAGAAACTGACACACCATTGTAAAGCAATTATACTCTAATAAAGATGTTAAAAAACAAAAACAAAAATTGTAATTATGTGACATGATAGAGGTGTTAGCTAACACTATGATGGTCATATACAAATGTATCAAATCAACACATCGTACACCTTAAAATACACAGTGTTATATGTTATTCAGATCTCAGTTTTTAGTATGAAAAAATTTTTGACTAAAACTATTGCAGCTTTATTGTAATAGTGTTTTACATCTTGATGTATATCTGTTCAGTTTTTTTGTCTGTTTCTATGTATGCATGTATGTGTGTTTATATACATATAAAAGTGACATTATACCATACACACAAATATAATATATATACTATAAATAAGTATGTTTAAAAAAAAACTCATGATAGCTGTATTAATTGTAATGAAAATGTAAATTAAAACTATGGTTAACTTCCAAGTTATATTAAAAAGAACGATAAGGATGAAATAAATAAATAAATAAAAACAACTCTTTCCCTTACAAAAAAGATATTAGACCTCAAGGGGCAGTCAATGACAACTGCATTTTACTATTCATTACTGGTAAATTATTTACTATTGAAACATTATTTGGTAATAAACCAAAACAAAAATGATATGATTTGAACCAGAAATCATACTAAGTGAATTCCATTAAGGCCTATGCAAGAGCACTAAAAATGGGAGGAGGTCAGTTCTTTTCTGAAAATCACGGTGACAATAATATCAGAGGAGATTAGAGTCCAGAGTTTAATACCCTAGTGAGGATTTACCTAGTAGAGAAAAATTGCATACAGGGCCAGACAGGGAGGATAGCATAGCCTAACAATTTAGAATTTCCACACTGACAACCAAGGGGTTTTCATTCATTCATCAATGCATTCACTCATTTGTTCTCTAAATTACTGAGTAGCCATTGTGTGTCAGGCACTAAGAATACAAATATGATTAAGACGCATCCTTGCTATCCAGGGCATTATTGTCCTTAACCAGAACACATGCGAATATTAGGCATGACAAAGTAGAAATATCTTATTTCTATGAAGATAAATAATTTGAAAGTCAGTCAAAATGGAAGGTTGTGTTTGTGAAAGAATTCAAGTCTACCTGCACTTCACTCTAGAGATTCTGCAAAAGACTCTTATAGCATGAATAAGTCTCATGTGCTCTTTTCTCATTTCTTCTTATCCATTCTTGGTACTTTAATTTAGCCCAGTCTGAGAGTCAATCACCCTAATTTCATCTAAGTACCAATTTCTTTCAAGAAAAGGAACATAAAGGAGTATAAATTAATATTCTCTTTAAGTTAAACAGATTTGGGTATCGTTTGAAATCATATCTCAACAAGTTAGCTAATAAACTCCTGGTAATGTGCGAAATACCAAACTCTGCAGAACTCAAGGTTTTAAACCCCTCAGAATGGAGAACCATCTGTTCACAATGACCCTTACAAAGAAATTACATTGCCTAGTACAAAGTAGTTTCATTTTTATTCCAGTCAGAAATTGTGTTTTAGACATTGTCTCTCAGTAGTTGGCAATCAGCAACTCCAGCAATCGTATAATATCCTATCTTTAAAAGAAAAAGTAGTTTCAGGAAAGCAGAAATTATGCAAAAGTTAATTTCAATTAGATGACTTTCACCTCACTACATAGATAACTCACATATAAAGCAACCTAAAATATAAAAGATGGTGAATGTAAATAAAATGAATATTAAATGCAACTTTTTAAACTTGCATAGTAAACTTTTTGAAGTATACTTATAAATTAATTTATCTTGCCACTGATGATGAAAATTTAGTGGGGCCTCAAAACTGGATTAACAGGTTATATAGGCAGGAAATGTCACTTTCAGTACTACAAGAATTAATTTTTGTTCAGGTCATTAAGCTAATAACATATCTATAATATAGATAATGGATCAGAACTTCTGATATTCCATAGTTAAGCAGTACTGCAAACAAAATAGTCTTTAAGAAAGGCAGAATAAGACAGCCAAGGGGGTAAAATATTTCTTAAAAAACTGTTTCTCAATTTAATTTGGGAAATGGATCCAAAAAAAATCAGTGAAACATAGCTGTAATATAGCTTATGTCCCACACCTGCATAGTTTTTCAAGAAAATTGAGAGAATTCCTGTTTATACATGAAAAATATAACCATTTCTCAAAGATATTATTTTAAAAAGAGATGATTATAACTATGACATAGGCAAAGTGATTTGAAATTTAAAAGTTATATTTATAATTAAAATATTGAAATTTAAAATGATAAAGAATTTTTATAGGCTGCATATTAATAATATAAATTAGGGCTTCCCTGGTAGCGCAGTGGTTGAGAATCCGCCTGCCAATGCAGGGGACACGGGTTCGAGCCCTGGTCTGGGAAGATCCCACATGCCGCGGAGCAACTAGGCCCGTGAGCCACAACTACTGAGCCTGTGCATCTGGAGCCTGTGCTCCTCAACAAGAGAGGCCGCGACAGTGAGAGGCCCGCGCACAGCGATGAAGAGTGGCCCCCGCTCGCCGCAATTGGAGAAAGCCCTCGCACAGAAACGAAGACCCAACACAACCAAAAATAAATAAATAAATTTAAAAATAAAATAAAAAAAATAATATAAGTTAATGTTGCGTGTTTTAAGAAAAGGGTATGAGAAAAGGGTATCAGAATATTTAGAAAGCTTTCTAAAATGAACTTAACCACAACAGCGGAAAAATTAATAAAATGTGGCGAAACAGATTACTAAAGAGGCTGTGGAATCTCCTCTCTTAAGATTAATAAAGTCAGAAACACATTTATCTTGACTTGTTTAAATTAAGTCAGATTGAAGGCTTAAGGCTGAATTAAGTAAAAGCCAATAATCTCTTTTCATCAGTCATATCTGCGGATTTCCTGGTCAGACTTCCAAAAGACAAGAAAGTAAAATTTATAACATTCTTTATACCATAGATAATCAATTTATACATGAAATAGCATACTGATGGGAAGGTGTCTATAATATTATTTAATTATAAAGAAAGAATAAAATATATTTGAAAAGACATAATATGTAGAAACTGCAGTAGAAATTTTTAAAGGCATTTGAATCACTTGAGCCAATTATCTTTCTTTAACTTGAAAATGTTATTAAAGAAATGTTTATGATTAATTTCAATTGTTATATACATAATATATGTATTAAATAAAATATCTACATTTCAGTTTTTCTGGTTAAGGAATAAGTCTCACTAGGACTTTCTAGTCAAAACAATGTCCTCTAATTCTAACCTAAATTAACAGAGATTTCAGTTGTCAAACACAGCCAAGAGCCTTCCCTGAAGATCTCTTCCAGTGCCCGTCTCAGAGCTTTCCTTTCTACCCAGGGTTGGGAGCAGGGGAGATGCAAAGAAGAAAAGAACTTATTTGTCATCCTTAAGGAACTCACATTCTAGCAAGGCAGAGACCTGTAAACAAGTAATTATAATTATGACACACATGATAAATGCTAAATAGAGATTTGTTATATAGTGAGTGCTTCCAAAGACTGAAATGAGTTATTATATAGGCTTGTGGCCCAGAGCAAATGAACAGCTCCAGACAGTCAAAGGAATGTGAAGCCAGTCTCCCAAGGAAAGCTTCAGCACAGCTCACCGATAAAATTTAAAAAGGTATTACTAAATTACACACTGAACCCAACCCTGACAGGTTCCATTTTCAGTGCCCATGGAATTTCCATTTGTTGCTGGTATTCACATCGTATAAAAAGTTCTCATTCTGCAACAGAAGCTGGCTAGGACACTCATCAAGTATAATGAGTACAGGACCCATGTAATGTTTCAAGTCAACACTGATGACATCAGTCCAAAATCAGACACAACCAAGTCATCAGCACCGTGGGGAATGCAAAAGAGCCATTTATCTTTAAAAGCTTTTAAAATATTTAGTAGATCTCACGCTATTAAGAAATAAGGCAGCATTATTTCAAAGTCTTGCGAAATAGGCTTGCCATTTCCTCCTAATACTTGTGCATTTAAAAGACTCCTATCGCACTTTACTGTTCTTCACACAGCAGCTGACAAATCATTTCTCCAAACTGGCAGAGTGTTGAAATTAGAATTTAAAACAAGAGTCATCGGGATAAATGAAAGATAAAATCTTCTTTTATGACACTACATAAATATATTATTAAAATATTTGCTTCTCCTTTTCTTAATGTGAAGCAAGTTTATAAATAACTAATACACATTGGAAGTAAAATTTTGTGGAATTTTTTAAATGGCATAATGAATGCCTTTTTACCAAAGACCTATTTTCTCTCATTTTGATGCATTTATTTTAGCTTTTGTCAATCACAGAATATACATACCACATTTTTACTGAAAAATATTTTGATCACTTGCCAGTTAATCATCTTCAGTTATATACGATCAGAAACCACATGGTAAGGCATTTGTATTGTTTCCTTTGAGGATCAATATAATAATGGTAATATGATCTGTTCTCATTAATATCTGCACATAGATTATATATGACAGAAATCTTAATATGCTCTTGGAACTAGACAGTCACTACTCCCACATTGATCACACATGATCACAAAACAGCTAAAATTTCAGACAATTTTCCCTCTCAACATTTCTATATGGACTTCTTTTCCCCTTTTTTCTTCACACTTTGAATATCCCTATTTTGTTTAATTATGCTAAACCTTCTCGGGTCACCTGCCACCCACTAGGAAGGTTTTCCACTGGCTTTTTCTGTTCAAAGACTGTGTACTCTCACCACTGTTTTTCTCACCCAAGACACTGTTTTTCTTTCTAGCAATCACACTTTACCACTAATGAAAGATCTGCTAAATTCATCACTTCTCTTCTTCCTATTCCTAGGACTTTCTTCTCAAACACTGTGTTGGCATCAAGAAAAGCCCTATCTACATGACCTGTTCTTTTCGAATTAGAACCTTAGAAGTCCATTTCAACCAGATCACAAAATAAAGAGTTGATCACTGACATCTATCTATATCTATGTTTACATTTATAGTTATATCTATGTCTATATATCTACCCATTCCGCCCAATTTTAATTTATGATCAAAGCAAATTAAGTTGTTTGGTTAATATAAGAGAGTTGTCAATGAAGAATGGAAAGTTAATGTAAGCATACAATGATGGAAAACTGCTTAATGATAAGTATAAATGAAAAATAACAGATGACTATGATAGAATCCACGAAAATATTTCACCAGCAGAAACACAAGAGTTGCCAAGGTTATGTATCAACAAGTATAACACAAGCGTCAGTACTAGCTGAAAACAGATAATAATAAACAAACCTGTAGAAGACACAAAGGAACAGAATGAAAAAAGACTCAAGACTGAATTGTTGTTGACTAATTTAATCAAAGCATTAGGAGAAACATTTGCCGAATGCAAAATATGTAATTAATCTATTTGCAGAACTTAGCATTCTATTGACAATTACTCTTTATTTCATTATTTGATTTTAAAAAAGAAAAAGAAAAAACCCACATGAGGCTTTAAACACACACACAGTTCTATTGAACCAAAACATGTCTGAAACATGGGGAAGCATAAATAAAGTATGTAGCCTAGTAAAATAAGGACTTGAAATAAACATGAAATTAAGACAGAAGAAAGCAACCAGTCCCTCCCATCAGGAAACTTGCACAAGCCTCTTAGATAGCCTCATCCACCAGAGGGCAGACAGCAGAAGCAAGAACTACAATCCTGTAGCCTGTGGAACAAACACCATATTCACAGAAACACACACAGAATGAAAAGGCAGAGGGCTATGTACCAGATGAAGAAAGGAGATAAAACCCAGAAAAACAACTAAATGAAATGGAGATAGGTAATCTTCCAGAAAAAGAATTCAGAATAATGATAGTGAAGATGATCAAGGACCTCAGAAAAAGAATGAAGGCAAAGATCGAGAAGATGCAAGAAATGTTTAACAAAGATCTAGAAGAATTAAAGAACAAACAAACAGAGATAAGCAACACAATAACTGAAATGAAAAATACACTAGAAGGAATCAATAGCAGAATAACTGAGGCAGAAGAATGGATAAGTGACATGTAAGACAGAATGGTGGAATTCACTGCTGTGGAACAGAATAAAGAAAAAAGAATGAAAAGAAATGAAGACAGCCTAAGAGACCTTTGGGACAACATTAAATGCAACAACATTCGCATTATACGGGTCCCAGTAGGAGAAGAGAGAAAGGACCCGAGAAAATATTTGATGAGATTATAGTCGAAAACTTCCCTAATGTGGGAAAAGAAACAGCCACCCAAATGCAGGAAGTGCAGAGAGTCCCACATAGGATAAACTCAAGGAGAAACACACCAAGACACATAGTAATAAAATTGGCAAAAATTAAAGACAAAGAAAAATTATTGAAAGCAGCAAGGGAAAAACGACAAATAACATACAAGGGAACTCCCATAACGTTAACAGCTGATTTCTCAGCAAAAACTCTACAAGCCAGAAGGGAGTGGCATGATATACTTAAAGTGATGAAAGGGAAGAACCTACAACCAAGATTACTCTACCCAGCAAGGATCTCATTCAGATTCGATGGAGAAATCAAAAGCTTTACAGACAAGCGAAAGCTAAGATAATTCAGCACCACCAAACCAGCTCTACAACAAATGCTAAAGGAACTTCTCTAAGTGGGAAACACAAGAGAAGAAAAGGACCTACAAAAATAAACCGCAGAAAATTAAGAAAATGGTAACAGAAACATAGATAACGATAATTACCTTAAACGTGAATGGATTAAATGCTCCAACCAAAAAACACAGGCTTGCTGAATAGATACAAAAACAAGACCCTGGGCTTCCCTGGTGGCGCAGTGGTTGAGAGACTGCCTGCCTTTGCAGGGGACACGGGTTCGTGCCCCGGTCCGGGAAGATCCCACATGCCACAGAGAGGCTGGGCCCGTGAGCCATGGCCGCTGAACCTGCGTGTCCGCAGCCTGTGCTCTGCAACGGGAGAGGCGACAGCAGTGAGAGGCCCGCATACCGCAAAAAATTAAAAAAAAAATAAAATAAAATAAAATAAAAAGACCCATATATATGCTGTCTACTTGAGACCCACTTCAGACTTAGGGACACATACAGACTGAAAGTAAGCAGATGGAAAAAGATATTCCATTGAATCTGTAGATTGCTTTGGGTAGTATAGTCATTTTCACAATGCTGATTCTTCCAATCCAAGAACATGGTATATCTCTCCATCTATTTGTATCATCTTTAGTTTCTTTCAACAGTGTCTTATAATTTTCTGCATACAGGTCTTTTTTGTCTCCTTAGGTAGGTTTATTCCTAGGTATTTAATTTTTTTTGTTGCAGTGGTAAATGGGAGTGTTTTCTTAATTTCACTTTCAGATTTTTCATCATTAGTGTATAGGAATGCAAGAGATTTCTGTGCATTAATTTTGTGTCCTGCTACTTTACCAAATTCATTCATTAGCTCTAGTAGTTTTCTCGTAGCATCTTTAGGATTCTCTATGTAGAGTATCATGTCATCTGCAAAGAGTGACAGCTTTACTTCATCTTTTCTGATTTGGGTTCCTTTTATTTCTTTTTCTTCTCTGACTGCTGTGGCCAAAACTTCCAAAACTATGTTGAATAACAGTGGTGAGAGAGGGCAACCTTGTCTTGTTCAATGCAATCCCTATCAAACTACCACTGGCATTTTTCACAGAACTAGAACAAAAAAATTCACAATTTGTATGGAAACACAAAACACCCCAAATAGCCAAAGCAACCTTGAGAAAGAAAAACGGAGCTGGAGGAATCAGGCTCCCTGACTTCAGACTATACTACAAAGCTCCAGTAATCAAGACAGTATGGTACTGGCACAAAAACAGAAATATAGATCAATGGAACAGGATAGAAAGCCCAGAGATAAACCCACGCACATAAGGTCATCTTATCTTTGATAAAGGAGGAAAGAATATACGACAGAGAAAAGACAGCCTCTTCAATAAGTGGAGGTGGGAAAACTGGACAGCTACATGTAAAAGAATGAAATTAGAACACTCCCTAACACCATACACAAAAATAAACTCAAAATGGATTAGAGACCTAAATGTACGTCTGGGCACTATAAAACTCTTAGAGGAAAACATAGGAAGAACACTCTTTGACATAAATCACAGCAAGATATTTTTTATCCACCTCCTAGAGTAATGGAAATAAAAACAACAATAAACAAATGGGACCTACTGAAACTTAAAAGCTTTTGCACAGCAAAGGAAACCATAAACAAGACGAAAAGACAACCCTCAGAATGGGAGACAATATTTGCAAATGAATCATCGGACAAAGGATTAATCTCCAGAATATATAAATAACTCATGTAGCTAAATATTAAAAAAAGAAATAACCCAATCCAAAAATGGGGAGAAGACCTAAATAGACATTTCTCCAAAGAAGACAAACAGATGACCAAGAAGCACATGAAAAGCTGCTCAACATCACTAATTATTAGAGAAATGCAAATCAAAACTCCAATGAGGTATCACCTCACACCAGTTAGAATGGGCATCATCAGAAAATCTACAAACAACAAATGCTGGAGAGGGTGTGGCGAAAACAGAACCCTCCTGCACTGTTGGTGGGAATGTAAATTGATACAGCCACTATGGAGAACAGTATGGAGGTTCCTTAAAGAACTAAAAATAGAATTACCATATGACCTAGCAATCCCACTGCTGGGCATATACCCAGAGAAAACCATAATTCAAAAAGACACATGCACCCCAATGTTCACTGCAGCACTATTTACAATAGCCAGGTCATGGAAGCAACCTAAATGCCCATCGACAGACGAATGGATAAAGAAGATGTCGTACATATATACAATGGAATATTACTCGGCCATAAAAAGGAACCAACTTGGGTCATTTGTAGAGACGTGGATGCATCTAGAGACTGTCATACAGAGTGAAGTAAGTCAGAAAGAGAAAAATAAATATCATATATTAATGAATATATGTGGAACCTAGAAAATGGTACAAATGAACCGGTTTGCAGAGCAGAAATTGAGACACAGAAGTAGAGAACAAACGTATGGACACCAAGGTGGGAAAGAGGCAGGGGGTGGTGGTGTGCTGAATTGCTAGTTTGGGATTGACATGTATACACTGATGTGTATAAAATGGATGACTATAAGAAAAAGTAAATAAATAAATAAACATTAAAAAAAGATTACAAGAAAGCAAAGCCAGTTACCAGCTTAATTACTGAAGTGATTATAAAGCTACTATTTAAGATAGTTAAATTTTTTATCCTTGAATCAGCTTTGGAGATGATACTTTTGGATAACTGCCAGATAACTAGATCATAATTATTTCAGAAATAATTATCATAAAATTGGTTAAAATTCTGCTCAAAAATACAAGAATCTAAATCAGAATAAAATAGTTATAGTTAGAGAATATTCTTTCCAGGAAAGAGATCAGAGATGTAAGGTACAATTTCATGGATGAGTCTAGGACTATAATGTATTCCTTCTGCTATTTCCTAGCTAGCACTTCAATGCCAAACTCTACCTGGGACTAATAACACAGGTTCCTGAGCTTTTCTAGGTCTTAGGATAAAATATACGGACCCTCTGCAGTAGAATGCACTTAACACCACACACAGAAAATTAGGTTCATGAACATCCCCGCTTCACATCATTCTCACACTCAAGCTAGGGGTCCATAACTTCAAGTCAAGAACTCAGAGACTAGAGAAAAAACAGGCACAGCACTGTTTAAATGTTTTAATAACTGCACTACACTCTTCAAAGGCATAATGTGTAATGCAAAATTTGACTGACAGATACAACATAGTGCCAATGATGTCTCAAACGTTTTAATATCTTTTCTTCACAACTGCCCTCCTCTTATCACTAAATGACAGACACTAGGCTAATCTCAAACAACTGAAAGTAAATGACTCCCAGTTCTGAGATCTACTACATCAGATTAAAAGACTAAATAATCAAATGGCTCAAAATGCCATTCGATGTAAATCCAATTCAAAGTTTCTAATGATAAAAATTAAAGAATAGCCATAGTGTTCCAACTAACTGTCTGTTTTCAGAGACAGAATACCATCCTAAATCCAGGATGAATACCAAAGCATATCAATACAAGCTTATCTGAATATAATCCATTGCGTATGGGCTTCAAACTACAGAGTTCAGGAAATGAGCACCAAGCACAGACTTTCACTTTTGTCCGCTCACCCACCTTTGCTCATTCATCTCTTCTTCTGGTGCGATCACAAGCATCGTGTGTTCAATAACAAATATACTTTCTTCTATTCCTCTGGGAAGAAACCTATCTATAATTATTTGGGGCTAAGTACAAATATAGACCTTCTGCTTTAGAGAACATCATTCAGTAGATTTTCATTGTTATTATTTTGAAAAGTTGACTTGAGCACTATATACATAAAATACATGCCAACAAAGTGGCTGTCCCTGTTTTATCCATCTTGTTTTAACCATCCATATGGTTGTTTATCCAACCACAAAAATCACCCATGAAAATCATTGCAGTGAACTCAACACAGGACTATATGCTTATCTATGAATCCTAAGAACTGAGCACATACAAGGACAGCTTCCTTACAGCTTCAGACCATGCCATTTATAACCACACACATAAGGAACAGTTGATAACAGCCATTCTAGAGGACCACTTGCCACTGTGAATCAAGAGCCTTAAAAATACCCACACTTTTTAAGTTCTGCATATCCCTTTTTAAGAATTTATCCCGAGATAATCATCTTGAAAGTATATAAAGATCTATAAAAAATCATGGTCATAATGGCACAATTTATAATAATAAGATGCTTTATTAAAAGTTTAAATACCCAGCAATAAAGGATTAAGCAGCTATCACGTGGCATAGCTATATGATATGGTCATTGGAAATTACATTTTAAAAGATATTTTATGACATGAGAAGATTATTACATATCATGAACTGTAGGAAAAAAAGAGGCTACAAAACATTAAGCTAAGTACAAACCTATTTTTCAAAAATAAATTTATGTGTAGATAAAGACTTGAGAGAATATATACGAAAATATAACTGTAGTTAATCCCTGGGGTGGTGAGATTACAGATGTCTTAAGTTTTATCCTTGTTGCTTCTCTGCATTTTCTGTTCATTTTTATAGTAAACATACATTACTTCTATAAAATATAAAAAGTCAATTTTTCTTCAAGCTATAAAATTTAGCAAAAAAGTGGCAAATATAAAATTCCCATAAAAATTATAACTTTTTGAAAAAGAAAATTTGGGGATGTTGCCAATCTACTACATATAACAAAAAGGAAATTTCTGCTGTCGTGAGGGATGTTACATGATTCATTTGTTGCAGAGTCACAACTAACCCCCAACTACTCATTTGAAATGGAAGATGCCACTATCACTACTGTATTTTCCTTTACATCATGCTCACTTCTACTCCTTGTTGGTAAACTCATGATTTTTCTCATCTCTCCCTTTCCTCCTTTTTATTAGTAAAGAAATTTTTTCTTACCAACAAAAAACTACTACCTTGAAATATAATTTATTATCTGAATTGACTTCCAGCTAAGAAGTCTTTTCCTTAAAAAGAAAGCAGGAAGGAAACAAAAACCAGAAGAAAGGAAGGAAGTTCAGAAAGAATAAAGAAAAATGAAATTGTATGCCTGTACTGATCAGAAATGAGGGAGAAAGAGACAGAGAGAATCCCTTCTTCCTAATATTTTTATGTTTTCTTGGGTTATGCTAAGTCTGCTGAGGGAAAAAAAAAAAAAAACTACCTGCATTCAGGAGAAAGGTAATAATAATTCAAAAAGTAAATGACTAACCCTGAGTTGCTACTATATAACACTCACTATGACAAGTTTAAGGTTTACTTTGATTACTGGATATGATTTCTAAGGCGTAGCTGGGCTTTTATATATTAAACATAAGCAATAGAGCAGATTACCAAAATAAAGTAACTTACATGACAACACCCACACAATTTCCTAATTCAAACCCCAGGCAGGAACTCAACTTTTAAATATAGTCCTTAGTTCTGCATCAGCCATATTAGTCTTTATAAAAACTATCTCCAGCCTCAGTTTTTCACTTCTTTGAGCATAGCTGGTGTGGGAGAGGTGGGAAAATCAGAGGGGTAAAGAGAGAGAGTGAGAGAAAGGGAAGAGGCTAAAAGGGAGGAGGAAAGGGAGGAAAGGGGGAAAACATAAGATAAAGAAAAGAGGAGAGAAAGGTAAGAAAAGGGGGAGAGAGAAATAGTGCTTAGATATAGATTGATAAGAGAAATAGATAATTTTACATACATAAAATACATTTATGTTCATAACATAAAAATAGAATTTAAGGAGAAAATCATAGTATTTTATCAAACTTAAGTTTTGCAATTTATCTAGGAAAAAAAAAGCAGATTTTATTTTTTTTTAAAGAAAAACAGAGACGCAAAAAGACACTTGGATACATATCATTATGCACTTGTCCAAACGCAGAGAATATACAACACCATGAGTGAACGGTAATGTAAACTATGTACCCTGGGTGGTAATGATGTGCCAATGTAGGTTTATCAATTGTAACAAAGTTACCACTCTGGTGGAGGATGTTGCTAATGGGGGAAGCTATGTATGTGGGGGCAGGAGGTATATGGGAAATCTCTCTACCTTCCCCTCAATCTTGCTGTGAATCTAAAATTTGACTCTAAAAATTTGCCTTAATAAAAAAACCTAAAAATTCATATATACACGACTATATAGAAACTGTCAATGACTGACAAAAGCAAATCTGAAAGCCAGACAAGTGAAGAGGATCAAAATAATAAAATGATTTTCTAAGTGACACCAAAAAGGACCTAATGAAATGAAATCTTACAAAATAATTAGATTTTACAGACATGTTCTTCACATCCCAGTACACAAATGTCTTCCAAAGTAATTTATTCAACATGGTAAGATATCACAAAAATGTCCCTCAATTACTAATTTACCAATATTCGCTATTTCCCTATGCTCATTCATGCATTCATCCGAACATAATTCCTGAATATCTACTTCGTGCCACGCACTGTGCCAGGCACTGCTGATACCTAAGAGCCACGTGAATAAACACAGGGTAGATTATCCATAATAACTCAAACATGAGTCAATAATAGCACTGAAATTCAGAAACAATTAAAATTTCAGTTTAGCCAAAATGTTCAATTATCCTTTCTACTGTTACCTTCAACCTAACATCCAAGACTATTAAAACTTAACCAATTCCAGGTTCAATTTTCCTTTCTGGTGAATTTGCTTATGAGTCACAAGAAAGGTACAAAAGCAAGAGGAGACTCAAAAGACCTAAAATCTCCACTAACTTTAAAGGAAGAGCTTTTCCTTATATATAAAGTCACTCTTCAAACACTGCGCTCACATATAATATTTCAATTTAAAAGAAAAAGATCAGCATGAGAGTTCTAAAAATAGGTTTGATAGAAAGAAATACAGCCAACCCTAAGTGCTCAAGGACTCTAAATGGCCTAAAGATCCACAATACATAGCAACTGTAAATTTTTCTGAAGCACAAATTTGAATTTGCACACACTGGGAGGCTGGGGTAGACGGAGCCGGTCCCTTTCCCAGGCATGGGCCCTGCCACAGTGCCCCATCTCTACATTTCAGAGATCTTGCTTTTCTACCTGACTTTGCTCACATCTTATAATGAATGCCCATAAAAAATAAAATATTACATTCAACCATGGTGGTTTTCCACTCTTCTTATTTTTTCTTTTTTATAGGAATCCAATTTATTCTTTGATGATTTAGGAACTTTTGTGTTAACCATTTGTTTTTTTTGTTTGTTTTTTTTAAATTTTTATTGAAATATAGTTCATTTATAATGTTGTGTTAGTTCCTGGTGTACAGCAAAGTGACTCAGTTACATACGTACATACATATAGATATATAGATATATATATTCTTTTTTACAATCTCTTCTGTTACAGGTTATTACAAGATATTGAGTATAGTTCCCTGTGCTATGCTGTAGGTCCTTGTTGATTATCTAGTCTATATATAATTGTATGTATATTTTAATTCCAAATTCCTAATTTATCCCTCCCCACCCTCCCCTTTGGTAACCATAAGTTTGTTTACTATGTCTGTGAGTCAGTTTCCATTTTGTAAATAAGTTCATTTGTATTATTTTTTAGATTCCACATATAAGCAATATCATAGGATATTTGTCTTTCTCTGTCTGGCTTACTTCAATTAGTATGATAATCCCTAGGTCCATCCATGTTGCTGCAAATGGCATTATTTCACTCTTTCGTAAGGCTGAGTAATATTCTATTGTATATATACACACCACGTCTTCTTTATCCATTCACTGGAACACTTAGGTTGCTTCCATGTCTTGGTTATTGTAAGTAGTGCTGCTATGAACATGGGGGTGCGTGTATCTTTTCAAATTATGTTTTTCTCTGGATACATGCCCAGGAGTGGGATTGCAGCATCATATGGCAGCACTACTTTTAGTTTTTTAAGGAACCTCCATACTGTTCTCCATAATGGCTGTACCAATTTACATGCCCACCAACAGTGTAGGAGGGTTCCTTTTTCTGCACACCCTCTCCAGAATTTATTATTTGTAGACTTTTTGATGATGGCTATTCTGACAGGTGTGAGGTGATAACTCATTGGAGTTTTGATTTGCATTCCTCTAATAATTAGCGATGTTGAGAATCTTTTCATGTACCTTTTGCCCATCTGTTTGTCTTCTTTGGAGAAATGTCTTTTCAGATCTCCTGCCTATTTTTTGATTGGGTTTGTTTGTTATTTTGATATTGAGTTGTATGAGCTGTTTGTATATTCTGGAGATTAATCATTTATCAGTTGCATCATTTGCAAATATTTTCTCCCATTCTGTAGGCTGTCTTTTTGTTTTGTTTATGGTTTCCTTTACTGTGCAAAAAGCTTTTAAGTTTAATTAGGTCACACTTGTTTATTTTTGTTTTTATTTCCATTACTCTAGGAGATGGATCCAAAAAGATATGCTGCATTTTATGTCAAACAGTGTTCTGCCTATGTTTTCCTCTAGGAGTTTTAGAGTATCCAGTCTTACATTTAGGTCTTTAATCCATTTTGAGTTTATTTTTGTGGATGGTGTTAGAGAATGTTCTAATTTCATTCTTTTACATGTAGCTGTCCAGTTTTCCCAGCACCACTTATTGAAAAGACTGTCTTTTCTCCATCATATATTCTTGTCTCCTTTGTTGTGGATTAATTGACTATAAGTATGTGGGCTTATTTCTGGACTTTCTATCCTGTTCTGTTGATCTGTGTGTCTTTTTTGTGCCAGTACCAGGCTGTTTTGGTTACTGTAGCTTTGTACTATAGCCTGAAGTCAGGGACCCTGATTTCTTCAGCTCCATTTTTCTTTCTCAAGATTGCTTTGGCTATTTGGGGTCTTCTGTGTTTCCAAACAAATTGTAAAATTTTTTGTTCTAGTTCTATGAAAAATGGTAATTTGATAGGAATTGCATTAAATCTGTATATTGCCTTGGGTAGTATAGTCATTTTGACAATATTGATTCTTCCAATCCAATAACACGGTATATCTTTCCATCTGTCTGTGTCATCTTTGATTTCTTTCATCCGTGTCTTATAGTTTTCTGAGTACAGGTCTTTTGTCTCCTAGGTACGTTTATTCCTAGGTATTTTATTCTGGTTGATGCAATGGTAAATGGGATTGTTCCCTTATTTTTCTTTCTAACCTTTCATTGTTAGTGTATAGAAATGCAACAGATTTCTGTGCATTAATTTTGTATCCTGCAACTTTACCAAATTCATTGATGAGCACTAGTAGTTTTCTGGTAGCCGCTTTAGGATTTTTTTATGTAGAGTATCATGTCAGCTGCAAACAGAGACAGTTTTACTTCCTCTTTTCCAATCTGGATTCCTTTTATTTATTTTTCTTCTCTGATTGCTGTGGCTCGAACTTCCAAAATTATGTTGAATAAAAGTGGTGAGAGTGGACATCCTTGTCTTGTTCCTGATCTTAGAGGAAATGTTTCAGCTTTTCACCATTGAGTGTGATGTTAGCTGTGGGTTTGTCATATATGGCCTTTATTATGTTAAAGTAGGTTTCCTCTATGCCCAGTTTCTGTAGAGTTTTTATCATAAATGGGTGTTGAATTCTGTCAAAAGCTTTTTCTGCATCTACTGAGATGATCATACTTTTTTTATTCTTCAATTTGTTAATGTGCTGTATCACACTGATTGATTTGTATATATTGAAAAATCTTTGCATCCCTGGGATAAATCCTATTTGATCATGGTGTATTATCCTTTTGTATTATTGGATTCAGTTTGCTTGTATTTTGTTGAGCATTTTTGCATCTATGTTCATCAGTGATATTGGCCTGTAATTTTCTTTCTTTGTGGTATCTTTGTCTGGTTTTGGTATCAGGGTGATGGTGGCCTCGTAGAATGAGTTTGGAAGTGTTCCTTCCTCTGCACTTTTTGAAATACTTTCAGAAGGATAGGTGTTGGTTTTCCACTATTCTTAAACCACTTGAAGACAAGTAATGTCTTATTATCTTTATATCACTAGACTGTAAAATCATGCATGTCTCATAGCAGGAACTACAGTAATAATGATGATGATAGTTAACATTGGGAGCTTACTACTGGCACTGTTTTAAGTGTTCTGTGTATATTGTTCAATTTTCACAGCTTAATAACGTACTATTATTAATCGCATTTTTACACATGAGAAATCTGAGGCTCAGAGAGTCAAGATCTGTTGTTGAAGAAATGAATGGCATGGGAAGAACATGGTCTTTGGATACAAAGAGAATTGACACAGTTCAAATTCTGGTTTTTACACACTGTGCTCCCTTGAGAAATTTACTTACTTGTTCTGAACTTCAGTTTTCTCATGTGTAAAATGGAGGTCATATTTACCTCACTGTGCCACTGTGAAGACTCAATGTGACAACACCTGAAAGCACCCAGATCACTACCCTGGACATAAGAGGCCCTCCACAGTTAGTGCTTTTCCTTCCACTCCTCTACCCTTTCCCTTTATCACTTACCCTGCCCAGGAAAAGTGGATTAGAAACATCTTTTAATCCCACCCCCAGTGGTTCTCAAACTTTGGTTGGTTATTAGAATCACCTGGGGAACTTGGTGAACTTTCCTTCAATCTATCAGCATCAATCTAGAAGGCTTCTCAGACATTTCCTTGATTTCTTCACCATCGAAGAGAAGGGCAGGTATTAAAGGGTAAGCAGGAGTTTATAATTTGCAAAAGTAAAACATCAGTCGGTGGCACATATCAGCAACTGAGCTGTATTTCCTTTTCCTCTTGTCTGTCCCACACCCCAGTTAACTGTTACATTCCACCCACACCTTCAGCTTATTAGAACAGCAGGAAACCTGTGTCAGCCTAAGCAGCAAGTGGGAAGTGACAGAACTAGAAGACAAATATAGTTTTCATTCAACTTATCAATGCCAACAACTAAATTGCAGAGTAACTCAAAACTGACAAAAATCTTCAATGGGGACAAAACTATTATCAGTCTTACAAAGAAGAAACAGTTCAGTAGAATATTGGTTTACAGAAAACAATAATCTCCCAGGCAGTGACTAAACAGGCTTCCAATAAACTAATAGGCAGAAAACAATTATGTTAAAAATTATGCTAATATTGATTTTAATTCCCTGTTCAAATTTCTGAAGAGTTAATTGCTTTTTTAATTCAGAAAAGTTGAACATTTACAATAAATCTTCAGGAAGCCCAAACTCTGCATAAGGACTCCAAGAGAACTTAATACTTAGAAAGAACTGGAATAACAATAGTGTGTAGTTTTCCAATTAATTAATTAATTTGTAAATATTATTCAACTATTTGAGTAAATAATTTTGAGAAAGTAAAAAGAATTAAAGTTAGCTTTAGATTTCTGGAGAGTCATGCAATCAAAGCTCTATTATCTAGGACTTACCCATAAGAAAGCACTAAAACCTGGTATTTCTGATATTCCCCAATATATATCTTCAACCTAGTGGCCAGTACCCATAATAAAAGCGGCTTAATGCTTCCAAGCATAATAAACACAGATAGAGTAGTCAATCTTACCTAAGAGATGTTTCTCTCTTTAGAAATCTATGAAAAATTAACACAAATTAATTGAACCAATATTTTCTGAACACCAGCTCTGAGCTGGGGCATATACAAAGAATAATTATGATATTAACTAATATTTATTTATAACTACTTCAGACACTAGACTAGATTTTAAATCCTCTGAGTAAAGGAGTGAAATAAATTTGTTCATCTTTATTCCAAACTCTCTTTAAGCCTAACACATAGAGATATAACACACATATACTATGCTTTATTATGAAGTTATAGTCATTAATCTAATTAATTAATATATCTATACAAAGAGGGGGGACATGGTTGCCAGGAAAATGGGGTAGGACAACCCAGAGGATATCTTCTCAACCAAGGGATAAAACAAAGGCCCTGGCACAAAAACATAATTATTTTGGTACACAGTGGCTGAACTTGATGAGCCCTGAGAGAAACCTGTGGAAGAGAAGAATATTCTAGAGGTGGAAAACCTCGGACAGTACAGTAAGCAACCTTCCCCCTGCACACGTAATTATGGGACACTAACGCTGTGCTTACACAAATAACATACCAATGTTGTCTCTTCCCACCCCACCCACCCTCATAAACAAAACATGTAGGCTGCTTTGAAAGGTCACTGAACAAATACACAATGTCCTCTGGTGTGAAGATGTGAAAATATGATAGCTTGAGAATATTATAGAGCTTAAAATTGTAATTATAGGGACTTCCCTGGTGGTCCAGTGGGTAAGACTCCGTGCTCCCACTGCAGGGGGCCTCGGTTCCATCCCTGGTTGGGGAACTAGATCCTTCATGCATGCCGCAACTAAGAGTCCACATGCCGCAACTAAGAGTCCACCTACTGCAACTAAGAGTCCGCATGCCACAACTAAAGATCCTGCATGCCGTAACAACGATCCCACGTGCCACAACTAAGACCGGCACAGCCAAAATAAATAAATATTTTTAAAATTGTAATTATAATTCAATTATCTGTTTCGTCTTTTCCTGGCTAGACTGTAAGCACTCTGTGGATAGACACTAGGACCATGTCTCCCTGTATTCAAGATATTACCTCAGATCTGGACCAGGGAAATACAGGCAGGTAATGAATGTTACCTAAATGAATGAAAAGTGAATCAATCCATTCGTAACAGGTAGGAGATAAATCAATGAACAAAAACAGGTTAAGCAGAAGGTCAGACTGAGGAGAGAAGGAAACTTGGAAGGTCACACGGTTCTAAAAATATCCTGATTAAAAGCTAAAGGCTAACATGCACTTTCATCAAAATACAGTCTATGAAAAGTGGTGACTGACAAATCCAGGTTTAGAATAAGGAAATGGATTCCTTTTAAATAATTATATAATGTATTCTTTGTACTTCCACTCATCAATAATTTTAAACTTTTTTAGGATAAAAAATTCTGTCTTTAACCTATATGCATTCCACATATTTAAGACACTCATACATTTCCAAGAGGTCACGTAAAGAACATGAAAAAGTTGGCTAATGCCTTCCTAGGTATATGTTCATTCACATCTATCCAGGCATCAGATTTTTATCCCTAATATCTCCTCAAAAAATGAGTTTGTAAAAAACAGAAATAGAAAAAAATGTCATTTAGATCAAAAGAGGGAGAAAACCTTTGCCCAGTGTGATACCTGAACTTGGCCCAGTCTTTCATGCCCATCATGTCACATAATTACCATTTCTTTTTTGTGATGAGAACATTTAAAATCTACTCTCTTAGCAAATTATGACACTCTGTGTTGTTCATAAGTTAATCTCATCTAATTATTTTAATTTCTTCAAGGATATGTTTCATTTGCTAACTTTGCCAGCAAAATTGTAATTTAGACATGCAGTTCAAAAATTATATATCTCTTGTTCACTTTAGTGTGAAGCAAGGTTAATGAAGGATAGTTATTCCATAGTGGCCCGACGAGAGACTTTACATTTCAAAGTGTTTGTAAGAACAGTGGACTCAATTAAATAAAATGGTCAGAAATATATTCACAATGAAAAAACCAGACTAGAACTTCTCACATTGTTTTTTTTTTCCCTTCAAGCAAGCAGTCACCAAACAGAAATTCCACACATATTAGATGCTATAACCATTTCCACATTAAACAGAATTATCACATTGCTATAAAATGTTGACCCCACTTAAGAATCCTGCTGGTCAGTGATTTTATCATTTCATCAAGTATATGAAGGTTGTTATCTTCAACCTGAACGTTACTACACAAGGTGGTTATACAAACACTGTTTGCTTAAAGGCAGTTATCTGGAAAAAGTCGTCTCTTTGCCAAAATAATGTAAATCATTTCCCAAGATATCTCACAAAGCAGCCTAGACTCCTGACAAACCCCCTATAAGAATGTAGAAACAAGTATCCTTTGAAGGAAAACTACATATTAATATACTGAAAACAATGCACATAACCAACTTCTAAAAACAGGATCACATTGCCATGCTAATAAACTTCATTTTGGTGAGTTAGTTGTTTAAGCTTCCCACTAATGAAATTTTTTAGGATAATTACCAACAAGAGATGAATTCAATTAAAAAAAAAGAATGATGAAAGACATGAAAAGTTTTCCTAATTTATTACACAATGCAAGATTAGTCTGCCAGAGACACTGCCATATTATACCTCCTTCATGTCTGTATGTATGTGTGTATAGATACCCACCCTAAGACTTTAAACCAATCTATATTTTTTTCATAATTCACGCTACATAGACATTCCAAGTATCTCTTTTAATCCACAAATGAATATAAAGTGATCCTTTGTAATCAGAGTCTCAGGCAATACTTGTTCATAATTATAGAGTATTTTGGTTACAGAAAATATTAATAGTCTAGGCTTACCTATCAAACCTATGGGAAGCCCTGATTAACTCCAAATTCAACAGGAACTTAGCAGATAGCACAAAAGACACTAAAATGCAAATCCTAGAAGTAGTGGTAAGTTTAACAAAATGCTGTTGATATCAAATTTTAAAAAGCCATCAATTTGGCAGCCTCATACTGATTTCTTATTTAGCAAAATTATGAGTGTGATGGCAGAATCCTGATGCTTTACAACACAGAGCTCTTCTGGGGCATCCAGGTACTCTGCTAACAAGACAGCGACTCTGACTCCTTCATTTACACGAGGACACCAGTGAGCAGGGAAGGGTGGCATAACAAAAAGAGAAAATAACTTGGGAACTCGGGCAGTTGCCCAGGTGATGGTAAAGAGCCAAGATGAAAAACCTGTGGTCGCTAAGCAGCAGCAAAGCCAGAGGAGAGATTCCCTCCAGCTTCGCGGCAGCGGCAATAAGCTCACATTCACGGAATCACAGCACACCCTGGTGACAAGAATGGGCTACCTCCAGCTACCCTGATTAAAGTCACTGAAGGACCCGCAAAGCAGGAAGTAGAGTCAGCTTACCTAACATTTTTTTATCTTCCTGAGAAGAACCAGAATCACAGAGTAGACTCACACTTTTAAGAAAATAAAGGAAAACCAAAAGAGAGTTTACATAAATCAAATGCTAATGTTAGTTTTAAAGCATCTGGCTTAGTCACTTCCCCGCAGTGTAAGTTTGGGCAAGTTTTTAGATTGTTTGTGCCTTAATTCCACATTAGAGATTTTTTAAAGTATTCACCTTATAGAGTAGCCATAAGAATCAAATAAAGACAATATTTGTAACATGCTTCAAACAGGACCTGGCACAAAGAAAGCACTATATGTTATTTATTTATTTATTTTGTATTACATTTATTTATTTAATTCATTAAATAAATGAATGAATAAACCAATGTAGAGATAGAATTTAAGCTGAAAAGGAATTATAATTTTAAGAGCTATAATGTATTGAGTGGTTGCTATGTGCCATCCACTAGGCTCTTTACATATATTCTCCCCTTTAATCTTTATAACAAAACTCTCATCTACAGATGAAGGAAGGCAAACGTGAAGCCCCAAACACCAACCTAGTGAGTGGTAGAGCCAGGATTCAAACCTAGGTGTTTCTGACTCCAAAACTTATGCTCTTAACCACTACCACAGAGAAAGTTGATTTTAGTCATCTGTTCCTATTCTGTGGATTAGGAAACTGAAGTATCTTAGCTAAAGCCCCACAGTTGGCTGATGGAGAAATGGGGAATTAAGGTATCTTAGCCTACGACAAGCAGATATTTCTTTTCTAAAGTACTAAATATCAATACTATAAAATTCTGTTGCTGCTGTAAATAGTCTCTTGAATCACCCAGGATTATAGTTCATTAAAGATACCCGCCCTACCCCCGACAACACACCCAGGTATATACGGCATAGTAAATTAGAAAGTAGAAGAAATTTTTCTCCTTGGGTGTTAGAAGGCAGGAAGGAGGGGTGTGCGGGATGATTCTGTAATATAATCAACTCGTTCACCGCAATAAATACCAAGTCTAGTGCCAAAGCATGTGGTAAATTTCAACTTTGTTTTCCCAGCATAGAAGGGAAGATCCATAAGGAGGGCTGGGTAGGTACACAAGCCCACCAGCTGGCTCTCTTGGTCAACATCACTGATGACCAGTTCAAAAATAGAGATCTGTGGCAGGTGCCTTCTCCCCGAGTACTCCCAGGCTTGACAATGAAAGTAAAACCAGGCAGTGCCCCCATCCGCAGGTGTGGGCTGGGAGTCACGTGGCAGCAGCTGAGGCTGAGGTACACACAAGCTCTATCCTACCACTCTCTGCCATGAAAAAGTTGATATCTTAACGTTAGGGTGAAAAGATGTGGGTGTATATAATGAAATTACAGGTGCATCTGCAAGATGTGTACCAATTACAGCTCAGGCTCTCACTCCTACATAAAAGTCAATCAACCCCTTTCTAGGTTGTATAAATCAAACTAAATCAAAGGCTGTGCTCAGAGTCAAGAGAAGACAAACAGAATTAGATTTAAATTCCAGACTTGGTCTTGAACCATAGTCCTGCCGTATACTACCTATGCAACCCCTGGCAAGTCATTTAGCTTTTCTGAGCCTCACTTTCCTTCCCTATAAATGGAGATAGTATCTACTGCAAAGTGTTAATTTAAGGCAGTGGTTCACCAACTGTGGTCTCTGGACCACAGCATTAGCACCACCTGGAAATTTGTTAGACATGCAAGACAGACTGACCAATTTTGAAACTCAGAGGCTGGGGCTCAGCAAATTACGTTTCACCTTCCAGGTGACTCTGATGCTCAGGTTTAGAACCACTGCTGTAAGGATTATGTGTGTTACATGCTGAGTGTCACAGTGTTTGCTACGTACTAGGTACCCAATTAATTTCAAAAACAAATGTCTGTACCAACATACCTCCTATGCTCTTCCTTTACACTGTTTCCTCTCTCTCCCCATTTTTCTCCCCATTTTTCTAAACCTTAGCATTCTTTAAGGATCCAGCTCTAAGGATTCCTAAACTTTAGCATTCTTTAAGGATCCAGCTCAAATTCCATCTGCCTCCAAAATTCTTTCCCAATCATAATAATTCTCTACTCCCCACCCCTAGCATTTACTATCTAGACCAGTTCTGCCCCATATAGTAGCCACTAGACACATAGAACTATTGAGCCCTTAAAATGTAGCTAGTCTGAATTGAGATGTACTGTAACATACACACTGGATTTCAAAGTCTTGGTACAAAAAAACAAATAGGTAATACCTTAATTTTGTATTGACTGCATGCTGAAATGATAATATTTTGAATATTCTGAGTTAATAAAATATATTATTAAAATTAATTCTACCTGTTTGTTTTTACTTTTTAATGTAGCTACTAGAAAATTTTAAATTACGTATGTGACTTTCATTATATTTCTATTGAACAATACTGGTCTCAAGTCAGACCATTCATTTGTCAAAGACAAACTATTTAGGTTTTTAAAATTTTCATTTGTTGCACTTCAGTATTGCATAATAGTTAAGAACTCATCTAGAATAAGATCACCTGAGTTCAAATCCTGACTGCACTAGTGCTTACATTTTTACTCAACTATAACATGGCAATAATAATAGTACTAAGATTATAGATTTGTTGTGAGGGTTAAACAAAATAATATAAGTAAAATGACCATGACAGGTTCATAATAAATGCTCAATAAAATAGGATATTATTATTATTCTATATATAGCATAACGATGAAATCATTCAGAAAAGGATGAAGAGGGAGATGAAAAGAGACATAGATAATCATTTGGAGTTGCCTCATTAGAGTATTTTTCATTGTTTGAAAAATTATAGAAATTGGAAATACTAGTTGTTAGTTTCATTACACAGAGTTATTTTGGAAGTTAAATATTTATTCATATAAACTACTCTGAGGTAAATAAGTATTGAGTTTAGACCTTGAGATTTTGGGGAGGAGTGGAAACAGCCATGTCTCCTCGTGGATTAATACTGAAGGTTCATGTTGAATAATGTGAACAGAGGACTGGCACCATAATTTGTGGGACTCAGTGCAAAATAAAAATATGTGGCTTCTTTAAATATCAATAAATTATTAAGAATTTCAGGGTGGCAACAGCAAAGCATTAAACCAAGCATGGGACCCTTCGAAGCACAGGCCTTGTGAAGGCAGCCCTGCCATGAGACTTGTAGACATTTAAGCAATGGAGGATATTTTTCTTCTTCAAATCAAGTTGACAAGTCACTTTATTCTTAATAAACAACTGTTGAGCACCTCCTAGCTCTTGAGCACTGGTAGACAGAAGATTAGTGAGCCATTCCTCTCCTGTGAGAAGAGTTGAAGATACCACAGAGAGAGTCCCCATTTAAAACACAGGAAGGGATAATAATAGATAATGTTCTCTGTACCAGAATTAATTTTTCTGTTCTGAAGGTGTGTTAGTCTGTTCACCTGCTATAGCAAAATACCACAGACTAGGTGACTTATAAACTCCAGGAATTTATTTCTTACAGTTCTGGAGGCTGGAAAGCCCAAGATCAAGGTGCTAGCATGATTATGTTCTGGTGAGAGCCCTCTTCTTGGTTCATAGCTGGTGCCTTCTCAACTGTGTCCTCACGTGGTGGAAGGGGAGAGGGATCTCTGTGGAGTCTGTTTTATAAGAACACTAATCCCATTTATGAAGCCTTCACCCTCATGACCTGAGCACCTTCTAAAGGCCCCACCTTCTAATACCATCATCTTTGGGGGTTAGGATTTTAACATATGAATTTTGGGGATACATAAACATTTAGACCATAGCAGAAGGTAAATATAAATAAGTATTATATTTTAAAACAGCAACCAGAACGAGAAAGTTCTCTGGATAATTTCATTGCTTTCTCTTTAAAGAAAGGGAAAAAAATTTCTTTTCTATGAAAAACAAAAAAGAAAATATTTGATGTGCTCAATGAAAAGTCATTTATGATAACATAGCAAGGGAATATAAATATCATGTTACATGTCCATGATTCAGGTTATTATTAGATTTGAGTGGAATATTTCCCCATAATTCTATACTTTATATAGAAATAAAACTTGTAAACAATTTTTAACATGGTGTAAGAGGACATATTAATTATTGCTTTGTGTTTTGGGCACCACTGGTATAACTGAGGCCCTTTCAATACTGCTGTAAAGTTTGAGGCGCTATATTCTGAGATAAATATATCACATAAAATATGTAAAAGACAACATTTAACCAAATCTGTGAAGTGGTAAAGTATTTTGTAACAGTTTTAGAGTATACCATTTCATATATACAGCATATTAAAAGTAAGTCTGGAATTACTATGGAGAATTCCTGTGGTTGATAAAATCTTAAATTTGGTGGGATTCAGTGAAATACAAATATTGTGAAATGATCCATGCCAAATGGTTTGTCAGTTACTAGGATTTTGACCATTGTTAGGTAACCTTTGTCTTTCTTGTAGAGTCTCTTCAGAATATGAATATGCATTTACTATGTTAAAGGAAAGACCACCATTACTATCATACTAGCTATAAATGATGTATAAACATGATAAACATGTTTATGTAAAGAGACATTTTTCCTTTTACTAGTTCTATAAACAAATGTCTAATGGGTATAGCTGTAAGAAAGTTCCCAAACCAATATTCTTATTCCCCTATGATTTCTTCTAAAACTTTTATAGTTTTTGTGGTTACATTTATGATCCATTCACTTCTATTTTTGTATGTGGTGTGAGATAACAGTGAAGTTTCTTTTTCTGCATGTCGATGTCCAATTATTCAAGTGTCACTTGTTGAAAAGATTATTCTTTTGCCACCAAATGGCCTTGGTATTTTTGACAAAAATCAATTGTCCATATATATATGAGACTATTTCTGGACCCTCTCTTCTGTTCCATTGATCTATGTTCAATCCCAATGATCTGTGTGTCTATCTTGGCACCAATATAGACTGTCTTCATTATCATGGATCAATAATAAGTTTGGGAATCATGTAATATAATTCCTCCAATTTTTTCTTTATTCAAAATTTATTTGGCTATTCTAGGATCTCTGCATTTCCATATAAATTTTAGACTCACCTCATCAATTTCTATAAGAAAGGCAGCAAGGACTTTGACTGGAACTATGCTGAACCTATGGATCAATTTGCAGAGAACTGACATCTTAACAATATTTAGTCTTCAAACCCATGAATATAGTATATCTCCCCATTTATTTAGGTTGTCTTTAATTTTTCTCAGCAATGTTTTGAGGTTTTCAGTGAATCAGTCTTTCGAGTACTTTGTTAAATTTATTTCTAAGTAAATCTTATTTTTTGATGCTACTGCAAATGGTACATTTTAATTTCAGTTTCCAAGTGTTTGTTGCCAGTATATAGAAATACAATTGACTTTTCTGTATTGCTCTTGTATCCTGAGACTTTGCTAAGCTCACTTATTAATTCTTTTCTTAAAATTTTTATTGGAGTATAGTTGATGTACAATGTTGTATTAGTTTTGGGTTTTTTTAGATTTTTTTTAGTCTTTACTTAATTTGTTACAATATTGCTTCTGTTTTATGTTTTGGTTTTTCGGCCAGGAGGCATGTGGGATCTTAGCTCCCTGACCAGGGATCTGAAGCCATACCCCCTGCACTGAAAGGCTAAGTCTTAAACACTGGATCGCCAGGGAAGTCACTTGTATTAGTTTCTGCAGTACAACAAAGTGAGTCCGTTATACATATATCCACTATTTTTTAGATTCTTTTCCCATATAGGTCATTACAGAGTACTGAGCAGAATTCCCTGTGTTATACGGTACATCCTTATTAGTCAATCTATTTTATATACAGAAGCTCACTTATTAATTCTAACATCATTTTTTAATAGAATCCTTAGGGTTTTCTACAGAAGTGACCATGTCATTTGAGGATAAAGACTATTTTATGTATTCCTTTCTGCTCTGCCTTTTACTTCTTTTTCTTGCTTTATTGCACTGGATAGGGCCAGTAAACTGTTGAATAGAAATAGTGAGAATGGACATTCTTGCCTTGCTCCCAACTTAGGGAAAAAGCAGTCTGTCCTTATTAAGTATGACGTTAGCTGAGAGTTTTTCACAAATGTCCCTAGTATTAAAAGAAAGTTCCCTCTAACATTCTGAGAATTTTTATCAAGAATGGATAATAAATTTTGTTAAATACTTCTCCTGTATCTATTGAGATACATGTTTATTGCTTTTCATTTTTAGCCTGATAAAATAATTACATTGATTGATTTTCAATTTTTAATCAAACTTACATTCCACTAAGTCATGATATATTAACATTATTATATGTTTCTGAATTTCGTATGCTAAAATTTTTTTAGAAAATTTGTATATCTGTGTCCATAAGGCATATTGGTATGTAGCTTTCTTATAAAGTCTTTGGCATCAGGTTTGAAAATAATTGATGATGTTTATAAATCATGCAAATTACAAAACTAATTTATACCTTTCTTAATACAGAAAAGATGAAGGTAATTCATGAATAATACCAATTATACACTAAGTAGGAATTTACATTATATACTGACTTTTCAAAAGTTAGTTATATAAAAGCATGAAATGACAATACATTAAAAGTTGCTTTTAAAAAATTCCCCCTTTTAAAAGTTGTTCATAACTCTTTTGACATTATCAGGAATTTTGCATTTCTAATATACTTGATGGTAACAGCCTCATGGCAATAAATTTAAAGTGGATTCTCTTCTTTTGCAGCATGGAGATAATCTGAAAATCCCACTCACTGATATGAATTTGTGTCATTCTCTTTATAAATGAAAAAGAGGTTAATGCTGACCAAACTTGAGTTTTATAAAGCTGAATATATTAGAATCCTGCTATATTCCAAGCAGTGAGGATAAACTGCTACTTCTGAAACAGCATGTTTCTCTCAGTGAAATAATAAGATCAAAGTAGTTAGGAAATAATATCTCTTTAGCAATTTCCAAACTACATTGAAAGTAGAGAGCCATTTTGAGAGTGCTAGAGTCAGAAGAGTGAGGTTCATACTAACATGTAAGATTCTGTCAGGAAGCTGACTGTGGCTTGAATATAAAATAGGCTGCCAAGTAATATTGAAATAGGATCATAAATAAATGGTAAATTCAGAAAACTTCATAGCAAACATTGGGTTCTCTGGGAAGCAGACCAAGAGATGTTAACTAAGAAGTACCTCTAGGATCAAACCTATGAAAAAAGAGGGGAATGAAGCAGGTTTGGACAGAGGGAGAAATCAAATTGCAATGCAGGTCTAGTGTCAGCCTTGGCTGACCAACAGGAAACTCAAGCTAGAATGGCCCTTCAGAGTTGATCTCAGTTGAGCCAAAATGGCCAGACTTTTATACTCCTTACAGCAATCAGCCACTGACCGTGGGCCACCCTAGGAAAGAGAGTTACCTTATCAAGCTGGCTCCTGGCAGCTGAGGCGGTCCCTCAAGGGGCTGACAGCTATGGGTTGTGTGTCCGTTGCATGCCCAGTGGCTAGGGCAACAAGCCTTCAAGGAAGGGAGATCTGGGTGGCACATCACAGTACCTACCACATTAGGCAAAGAATTTAGAGATTTAAGAAAGAAAGATCTTAAGCCACACCAGAAACTTTATCTAGATATGTGCTATATTTCAAGGTTTACATGACTTCATTTAGATCTCTATATAAATGTCATCCCTCCAGAACTTTCCCTGACCAATCTATCTAAGATGGACTTCTTTACTGTGCTACATTTTTTCATGGTGCTTATCACTACCTGATATTTTAATATACATTTATTTGTTTATTGGGAATTATCTGTCATTCCCCCCTGGAATATAAATCACAGGAGGGAGTAACTGTATCCCGTTTACCACTGTATCCCCAGTCAGTGTCTCAAACAATGCAGGAAAAATAACGTATTCATAAATAATCAGAGCTCACTTAATATTTTTACTTATCATAATATTTTTACTTATCATTATTGATAACTCACTAACTATACTGGAGTTGAACTGGATATCAAAGGATGTAACTTGACCTAGGTTCCTGATGAGAAATGTAAAACATACAACTAAGAACTTTAAGGTAGATCATAATGATGGTTAATTTTACCTCTCAATTTGAATGGGCCACAAGGTACCCAGGTATTTGGTCAAACATTATTTTGGGTGTTTCTGTGAGGATGTTTTTGGATGAGTTTAACAATTAAATCTATTGCCCCTGCCCCTGCAATGTGAGTGGGCCTCATCCAATCAGTTGAAGGTATGAATAGAACAAAAAGGCTGACCCTCCTCCAAATAAGGGAATTCCTCTTCCCTGACTGCCTTTGAGCTAGGACTTGGTTTTTTCCGGCCTTTGGACTCAAGCTTTTCCTAGGTTTGCCTTGGACTCAGCTTTTCCTAGGTCTTAAGCCTGCCAGCCTTTGGACTAAAGCTACACCATCAGCTCTTCTGGTTCTTAGGCCTTCAAATTTAGACTGGAGCTATACTACCAGCTTTCCTGGGTCTCTATCTTGCCGACTGCAGATCTTGGAATCTGTCCGCTCCATAATGGTGTGAACCAATGTCTTAGTTCATTCGGACTGGTATAATAAAATACCACAGACAGGGTAGCTTATAAACAACAGAAATTTATTTCTCACTGTTCTGGACGTTGGAAGTCCAAGAGTAAGGTGCTAGTAGAGTCATGTTCTCATGAAGGCCCTCTTTTGGGCTGATAGCCAGCACCTTCTCTCAGTCTTCACATGGCAGGAGGAGCTAGGGAGCTCTCCTGGGCCTATTTTATAAGAGCTAATCCCATTCATGAGGGCTCCACCCTCCCGTCCTAATCATCTCCCAACAGCCCACTTATTAACATTATCATCTTTGGGGTTAGGATTTCAACATATGAGTTTTGGGGGGTATACAAACATTCAGATCATAGCAATCAGTCTCTCTCTATATATATAGTCTGTTTCTCTGGAGGACCCTGACTAATACAATAATCTTGCTTAAAAGAAATTCCTAACTATGAAAGTAAATTATAAATCGAATCATGAGTAATTAATGTGTACTCTGTTATTCTCTACAAAGGACATTAGCCATCATTTGGAATTTCCCTGTCAAATGTGTTGCTTCTTATGTGTATGTCTGAGAAACAGAGGGTCTTGTAAAGGGCTCTAACTCTTAAGAGAAGGAAATCCAAAGATCTAAAGAAGTGTAAAATCTTGAATATATTCCACTCAACTAAATACGCTTCAATATTTACCTAAAATTCAAAGGCTGTTAATAAAGTCATAGGACATGAGGCACACCCTTATCCAAATGCAGTACCAAAATGTCTTCAAATGCTAGCAAGAAGTAATTTTTGGATTAAAGGCCCCTTGGGAGTCTACTTGACTATGCTCTCCTGCAATTAGTGTGAATAATCAAAAACTAACTGGATTTCAAGTGGAACACTTAAACTGACATCATCTGATGTTATTTCATCCACATCATTTTGAGAGACAAATGTTTCTTGCAAAGCTGCATTTAAGGGACTCCTCATAAGCAAACACCAATTTAACCTACATGAAAAAGCACAAATTAACCTAGCTTGCTTGGGGTGAATTTATTTGGTTTTACTATTTGATTGCTAATATATGAATGCTACAAAGAGTGTTTGTTTTAAACAAGAGAAATGAAAAAAAAATAATGTCTCATTTGAAATGCACTTCCATTTAGATTTAAAAAGCCAAATATACCTCAGAAAACGACTCCTCATTCCCTGCTCAAATGAATAGTATACATTTTAAGGAAGTCATAAATATTATCCAATATGAAAACATTTTAAAACTTCCACAACTTTTTCAAAGTTTCTATATTCACAGACCTTAAAGATAAAATTCAAATAAAACTTGGTCTTTGAAAAGAAATTCTCAAGACAATTCCACTCACCTAAAGTGTTCATAATTTATCTCAAAAAAACATGACAAATTTATCCTTATTTGTTCTTTTTTGAAAGGAATGTCTCTATTTAGAACCTGAACTTTTCTGGTTCCCACAAGATACTGATTGACAACACCTGTTTATGGGTTACTTGTATACTACTAAAACTGTGCTATTTCACTTCAGGCCATCAAAATAGTAGATATTGCTTCAGTGAATTTTCCAGTGCTAATTGTAGACAATTTCCTGGTCTAAGGGGCAATAGTCAAATTTTTTCTTACTATTCTTGCCTCTTACATTTTTTTAATCAATTCTCTCCTCTCCTAATTAGAACTATCCCTAAAATTGTAAGAAAATCTACCTTTTGATAGACTTGGATGACCCAGTTTAAATGAGTACACACAAAAAGATTCTTCTAGACACAATAAAATCACCTTTCTCCATTCTGGAATACATTATGTACCGAATTTGAGTTGTGTCCCCCCAAAATTCATATGTTGTAGTCTCAACCCCCAGTGCTTTAAAATGTGACTGTATTTGGAGACAGGGTCTTTAAAGAGGTAATTAAGTTAGAATGAGACCATTAGGGTGAGCCCTAATCTCATCTGACTGGTGTCCCTATAAAAAGAGATCAGAACATAGAGACACATGGGACGTGCATGCATAGAGAAAAGGCCATGTGAGGACACAGTGAGAAGGTGGCCATCTGCAAGGGGCCTCAGGAAAAACCAAACCTGACAACACGTGGATCCTGGACTTGCAGCCTCCAGAACTGCGAGAAAATAAATTTTGGTTGTTTAAGCCACCCAATCTTTGGTATTTTGTTATGGAAGCAGGCAATATTGTGATTAATAAGAAATATATATTTGGTCATTCAGATGATCAAAATACATTTCTCATATATTTGGTCTATGTCCACAGTTCCTGGCTCATAGTTCCCAAAACTCTTAGAATTTCCTGAGTAATAAGAGCAATAGGAGCATCTCCTGTCATAATATTTGGTCTCCTGTCCTCAGTTCCTGAAATCACTTCAGAGCCATAGAGGTGAAATGGGTGTCTTGTTACTTATAATAAGCCCCTTTTTACTACAACTGGGTTTATGTTAATGAGGTAACTTTTGGAAAGCACCTAAGGATGGGGGCTGGTTGCTAGGGGAACCAGCTGTGAATAGGTTGTTAGAACTTTTAGTCCCACCCCTTGATTTCCTGGGAGGGGAGAAAGGATTGAGGTTGAATCCATCACCAATGGCTAATGATTTTATCAATCATGCCTATGTACTGAAAACTCCATAAAAACCCTAAAGTAGGAGGTTCAGAGAGCTTCCAGGCTGGTGAACACATGGAGATTTGGGGAGAGTGGTACACTCTAAGAGAGCATGGAAGCTTGGCACCCTTTACCCATACCTCGCCCTGTGCATCTCTTCCATCTGGCTGTTCCTTAGTTATATCCTTTTATAATAAACTGGTGATTTAGTAAGTAAAATATTTCTCTGAGTTCTCTGAGCTTCTTTAGCAAATTAATTGAACCCAGGGTGGGGGGTGGGGTGTCAGTGGAACCTCCAATCTATAGCCAGTTGGTCAGAAGCACAGAGGACAACTTGGACTTGCAAGTGATGTCTGAAGTGTGTGTGTGTGTGTGTGTGTGTGTGTGTGTGTGTGTGTGTGTGTGTGTGTGTGTGTGTGTGTGTGTGTGTGTGTGTGTGTGTGTGTTGGGGGAAGGAAGGTCTTGTGGAACTGAGCCCTTAACCTGTGGAATCTGATGCTATCTCTAGGTACACAGTGTCAGAATTGAGTTTAATTGTAGGACACCCAGTTGGTGTCAGAGGATTGTTTGCTGGTGAGGAAGAAACCCACCCCCACAACACACACACATTATAATTGGTCCCAGAACCTTTACAGCCCTAGCAAACTAATACAGAATATATTGGTACATTTATTTCAGGCTTATACAATCTTGACATCCTGAGGGGACAAAAAAGGCACATCAAGTCACCAACGAAAATTTAGCTAAGATGATATTATAATAAAACAGAATGTTGAATATTTCAAAAGTTCTATGTTGGTTTATGTTAATTCAATTCAATCTAATTCAATCCAGTCAAGCAAATGGCCTTTTCCTTCCAGCTGCTCCAGGGATTCAAAGACAAATAAAACACGATCTTTGTGCTACTTTGCTGCTAGTTAAAAAACAGATGCATTAAGAAAGAAAAGCTATGTAACAATGCGCTTGAAACCATAGAAAATAGGCCAAATTATTATCTAGTGCATCAAGTGATAAAAGTATGTTATAAACACCTGTTTCATAAATATGTACATGCATGTCTAGAGTATGTGCACATGTAATACATATTGGGAAAACCACAGGAGAGTCATATACAAAAGTGTTGACGGTTGTTCTTTCTAAATGGTACAAGTAAGGTAATTTAAAGTTTCTGTTTTGTTAATCTTTGGTGACCACATATTATTTTTGTATTGGAAAAAGATTAAACATTTTTTAAAAGAAATGTTACCTCATGAAGGACTGCCTAAGCCTGAAATTATGCAACATGTACCCCAAAGACTAAAAGGAGTAAATAGCTATCAATATTTAAGAATTTTATACTCCATTCTATGGGTTTGGTTATTCTTGTTTTGTTGAGGTGAAATTCATATCATACAAAATTAACCTTTTTAATGTATACAATTCAGTGGCATTTAGCATACTTGCAATGTTGTGCAACTACCACCTCTAGTTCAAAAACATTTAATCACCCTAAAAAAATCCAATACCCACTAAGCAGTCACTCCCTATCTCTTCCTCCCCTAGCTACCACTACTCTGCTTTCCGTCTCTATTACCTATTCTGGATATTTCATGTAAATGGAATCATACAATATATGACCTTTTTTCTGACTTCTTTAACTCAGAATAATATTCTTAAAGTCCATCCACATTGTAGCATGTCTCAGTATTTCATCCCTTTATATGGCTAAATAATATTCTATCATACGGATGAACCACATTTTCTTTATCCATTCATCAGTTGATGGACATTTGCATTATTTCCATCTTTTGGTTATAATGAATAAAGCTGCTATAAACATTCACATGCAAGCTTTTGTGTGGAAATAGGTTTTCAGTTCTCTTGGGAATATACTTATGAGTGTAACTACTGGGTCATATCGTAATTCTATGCTTAATTTCTTGAGGAACTGCCAAAATGTTTTTCACAGTGGCTTCATTCACTATTTTACACTCCTACCATAATATACGAGGGTTCCAATTTCTCCACATCCTCCCAACACTTATTATTCCCCTCTCCTTTTTTATATAGCCATGCTGGTGGGTGTAAAGTAGTATCTCATTTTAGTTCATTATGTTATAACCATAACCTACACACATCTGACATTTCAGTCTTAGTAATCACTCAACAAATTCCTAACAATTATACCAAGTTATGTAAAGAAATTTTTAAATATAAGAACATGTCCATTAGGAACAAGGATAAGACTGGGGTTATTTTAATTAGTCCATTTAGCTAATGCTGAAATCTGTTATGGAGTGGGTGAAAGGGGAGGTAGCCTACTAACCCATTAAGTCCCTAGATTTCTGGTCTTACTTGAAAAGTAATTGATGAAGTAGCTCACATGATATATTCCTTCTAAAGGTATATAAGCCCTTGGATAAAATAATGAAATCTCAATTCAATCAAGAAAGAGAAAAAGACAGGAAGGAGGGAGGGAAGGAAGGAAGGCAGGAAGGGAGGGAGAAAGGGAAGGAGGAATGGAGGGAGGGAGGAAGGGAGGGAGAAAGGAAGGGAGAGGGAGAAAGAGACGGGGAGTAAGGGAGAAAAGAAAAGAAAAAATAACTCTATATCAATTCCAAGAAACATTTGATAAAATGTTATATCTGGGTTACAGTTCCTCTAGGAGAATTTTATGCATGTGATAGGAATCAGATGCAACTTACACTCAATTTATACAAATAGGAGAAACAAATCATCCTTTGAAACCTAGCATTTGCTTTTGAGAGTAAAGTAATACAGCTGAAGACAAAAAAAAATGGAAAAAAATACCACTGGCACTACCACATACTTCTTATTCTTTTCAAAAATATGCATAAAAGAAACTAGAAACAAAGAGCTAAAACTCTCCTGGGGGGGGGAAATATATATATTCTAAATACCACTAGAGAAGGATAAGCATCCTCACAAAATTACTAAGATGTATCTCTAACAATTGTGAGGGGAATTTTACTACTGCTGATCACAGACATGTTATTTTTACTTCCCTACTCTTTATTAACCTGCTTCACCACTTCCTATTCTATCCTGATCCCTCCCTTCCCTCCCCTGCCTAAGCCTTAAGCCTGCCAGACACACCCATTGACATCCATCAGTCTTTGCAATGTACTCAGAGGCCAGAAATGTTACCACTCTTGAACAAGGATGATTACCTCTACCTGCAGATTTTAAGTTTGATTTTAAAATCCCACTATTTTAGAAGGATTTTTTTGGTAGCCTGATGTCTGGGGAGGCAGAAGTTGATATTTTCTTCTCTAGGAAAGACTACCAATATGCAGAACTGAAAGGTTTCTTGGGAGGGCTAGGTGACCAGGTGAAGCATGGAGCTGGGGTCATGGTCCTCCTCCTCACATCTTCAGCATGGATGCTGCAGTGCTAGTGAAGGTGAGGCTCCTTCAAACCAGTAAAGCTTGAGTGCAACACAAAGACTATGGCCAATGCCACATGGTAGCTGAGAAACAGTCCGGCGAGACATCCAGAAATAGTCAGGATGAGGACGCACATTGAAAAAATAACTATAGGTTTCATGTGGTATATCAGGGACAAATGTTTAACAGACAATGTTAAAGTGACTTCATTTGTATCAATCATTAGATGTTTTGTGATATTCAGACTACACTTGGTTAAAATAGAGCTCATAGGTTAAGAATCAAATACTTTCTGGCAAAGTCAGGAGATTATACTGCTGATTATGCTTCAAGTAGTGAAAATCATGTACCTTACTCTCTGCATTTGTTCATGAGGGAAACTGATTTCTCTGCAGACTACAGAGATACCCTCATTCTCTTGCCTGATGACAATCTCATCAAAAAACACTAGTTTGGTGCCAGACCTGAGTTAAACTGCAATTTGGAAGAAATGCTGCAAAGTCTCTAATCCCAAATGACTGACGTATTCCCTCGTACATTGGGAAGGAGCTTTGTGGACTGGATAGACACAGACTGTGCAGCACAGAGTGTCTGACTGCCTCAGGAATCTAACGTGGGAAAGTCCAGGTGACATAAATGAAAAATTAACAGACGGAAGCATCACATAAATGTACAGAATTTCTGTACAATATACTGCCCATCTATGTAATTTCTCCTATCCAAATATATACTGCTCCCAGGAGCACAAAAGAGTTTGCCAGAAGGAAATTTTCAAATATTTGACTTGACACCCCTTGAAAAAGAACTACTGATCTTGCTTACCATAGGGGAAAATAGATATACTTTAATACAATCATCATAGTTATAGAAAATAAACTAGTGGGGAGAGAGAGAGGAGTGGCAATATAGGGGCAGGGGATTAGACGGTACAAACTATTGGGTGTAAGATAGGCTAACAGGATATACTGTACAACACAGAGAATATAGCCAATATTTAAATAGTGTGTAATATTTAAAAATTGTATAAAAATTAAAAAAACAAAGATGAGAAAACAGAGATTCAGTTGGGGTTGGGTGATCTTTGTCAAGCCTTGACTAGTCCTTGTAACCCTGGCTAGTTAGTGACAGAGAGGGTGAGAGGATTCAAATCCAAGGCACATGCATTCCATATATACAGGAAAGTGGCAACAAAGAATGTAGTTATTACAAATAATTTCTAAAAGTGGACAAGACCAACAAAACCTTCACCAATGACAGAGTACTGGATTATCCAACAAGGCCTATGTAACATTATTATTAATTTTTTTTTGAATTTTATTTTATTTTTTTATACAGCAGGTTCTCATTAGTTACCCATTTTATACATATTAGTCTATATATGTCAATCCCAATCTCCCAGTTCATCACACCACCACGACCACCCCGGCCACTCTCCCCCTTGGTGTCCATACATTTGTTCTCTACATCTGTGTCTCAATTTCTGCCCGGCAGACCAGTTCATCTATACCATTTTTTCTAGGTTCCACATATATGCTTTAATATACGATATTTGTTTTTCTCTTTCTGACTTACCTCCCTCTGTATGACAGTTTATAGATCCATCCACGTCTCTACAAATGACCCAATTTCGTTCCTTTTTATGGCTGAGTAATATTCCATTGTATATATGTACCACATCTTCTTTATCGATTCATCTGTTGATGGGCATTTAGGTTGCTTCCATGTCCTGGCTATTGTAAATAGTGCTGCAATGAACACTGGGGTGCATGTGTCTTTTTGAATTATGGTTTTCTCTGGGTATATGCCCACTAGTGGGATTTCTGGGTTGTATGGTAGTTCTACTTTTAGCTTTTTAAGGAACCTCCATACTGTTCTTCATAGTGGCTGTATCAATTTACATTCCCACCAACAGTGAAAGAGGGTACCGTTTTCTCCACACCACCTCCAGCATTTGTTGTTTGTAGATTTTCTGATGATGCCCATTCTAACTGGTGTGAGGTGATACCTCTTTGTAGTTTTGATTTGCATTTCTCTAATAATTAGTGATGTTGAGCAGTTTTTCATGTGCTTCTTGGCCATCTGTATGCCTTCTTTGGAGAAATGTCTATTTAGGTCTTCTGCTCATTTTTGAATTGGGTTGTTTGTTTTTCTAATATTGAGCTGAATGAGCTGTTTATATATTTTGGAGATTAATCATTTGTCCATTGATTCATTTGCAAATATTTTCTCCCATTCTGAGGGTTGTCTTTTCGTCTTGTTTGTAGTTTCCTTTGCTGTGCAAAAGCTTTTAAGTTTCATTAGGTCCCATTTGTTTATTTTTGTTTTTATTTCCATTACTCTAGGAGGTGGATAAAAAAGATCTTGCTGTGAGTTATGTCAAAGAGTGTTCTGCCTATGTTTTCCTCTAAGAGTTTTATAGTGTCTGGCCTTAAATTTAGATCTTTAATCCATTCTGAGTTTATTTTTATGTATGGTGCTAGGGAGTGTTCTAATTTCATTCTTTTACATGTAGCTGTCCAGTTTTCCCAGCACCACTTATTGAAGTGACTGTCTTTTCTCCATTGTATATCCTTGCCTCCTTTGTCATAGATTAGTTGACCATAGGTGGTGGGTTTATCTCTGGCCTTTCTATCCTGTTCCATTGATCTATAGTTCTGTTTTTGTGCCAGTACCATATTGTCTTGATTACTGTAGCTTTGTAGTATAGTCTGAAGTCAGGGACTCTGATTCCTCCAGCTCCGTTTTTTTCCCTCAAGTCTGCTTTGCCTATTCGGGGTATTTGGTGTCTCCATACAAATTTTAAGATTTTTTGTTCTAGTTCTGTAAAAAATGCCATTGGTAATTCGATCGGGATTGCATTTAATCTGTAGATTGCTTTGGGCAGTAGAGTCATTTTCACAATATTGATTCTTCCAATCCAAGAACATGGTATATCTCTCCATCTGTTGGTATCATCTTTAATTTCTTTCATCAGTGTCTTATACTTTTCTGCATACAGGTCTTTGGTCTCCCTAGGTAGGTTTATTCCTAGGTATTTTATTCTTTTTGTTTCAATGGTAAATGGGAGTGTTTCCTTAATTCCTCTTTCAGATTTTTCATCATTAGTGTATAGGAATGCAAAAGATTTCTGTGCATTAATTTTGTATCCTGCAACTTTACCAAATTCATTGATTAGCTCTAGTAGTTCTCTGGTGGCATCTTTAGGATTCTCTATGTATAGTACTATGTCATCTACAAACAGTTTTGCTTCTTCTTTTCCAATTTGTGTTCCTTTTATTTCTTTTTCTTCTCTGATTGCCATGGCTAGGACTTGCAAACTATGTTGAATAATAGTGGTGAAAGTGGACATCCTTGTCTTGTTCCTGATCTTAGAGGAAATGCTTTCAGTTTTTCACCATTGAGAATAATGTTTGCTGTGGGTTTGTCATATATGGCCTTTATTATTTTGAGGTAGGTTTCCTCTATGCCCACTTTCTGGAGAGTTTTTATCCTAAATGCGTGTTGAATTTTGTCAAAAGCTTTTTCTGCATCTATTGAGATGATCTTATGGTTTTTATTCTTCAATTTGTTAACATGGTGTATCACATTGATTGATTTGTGTATATTGAAGAATCCTTGCATCCCTCGGATAAATCCCACTTGATCATGGTGTATGATCCTTTTAATGTGTTGCTGGATTCTGTTTGCTAGTATTTTGTTGAGGATTTTTGCATCTATGTTCATCAGTGATATTGGTCTGTAATTTTCTTTTTTTGTAGTATCTTTGTCTGCTTTTGGTATCAGGGTGATGGTGGTCTCATAGAATGAGTTTGGGAGTATTCCTTCCTCTGCAACTTTTTTTTTTTTTTTTTTCGGTACACGGGCCTCTCACTGCTGTGGCCTCTCCCGTTGCAGAGCACAGGCTCTGGACGCGCAGGCTCAGCGGCCATGGCTCACGGGCCCAGCCGCTCCACGGCATTTGGGATCTTCCCAGACTGGGGCACAAACCCGGGTCCCCTGCATCAGCAGGCAGACTCTCAACCACTGCACCACCAGGGAAGCCCTCCTCTGCAACTTTCTGAAAGAGTTTGAGAAGAATGGGTGTTAGCTCTTCTCTAAATGTTTGACAGAATTCACCTGTGAAGCCATCTGGTCCTGGACTTTTGTTTGCTGGAATATTTTTAATCACAGTTTCAATTTCATTACTTGTGATTGATCTGTTCATATTTTCTATGTCTTCTTGGTTCAGTCTTGGAACGTCATACATTTCTAAGAATTTGTCCATTTCTTCCAGGTTGTCCATTTTATTGGCATAGAGCTGCTTGTAGTAGTCTCTTAGGATGCTTTGTATTTCTGCGGTGTCTGTTGTAACTTCTCCTTTTTCATTTCTAATTTTATTGATGTGAGTCCTCTCCCTCTTTTTCTTGATGAATCTGGCTAATGGTTTATCAATTTTGTTTATCTTGGCAAAGAACCAGCTGTTAGTTTTATTGATCTTTGCTATTGTTTTCTTTGTTTCTATTTCATTTATTTCTGCTCTGACCTTTATGATTTCATTCCTTCTGCTTTGGATTTTGTTTGTTCTTCTTCTTCTAGTTCCTTTAGGTGTAAGGTTAGATAGTTTATTTGAGGTGTTTGTTCTTGCTTGAGGTAGGATTGTATTGCTATAAAATTCCCTCTTAGAACTGCTTTTGCTGCATCCCATAGGTTTTGGATTGTTGTGTTTTCATTGTCATTTGTCTGTAGGTATTTTTTTATTTCCTCTTTGATTTCTTCAGCGATCTCCTGGTTATTTAGTAACGTATTGTTTAGCCTCCATGTGTTTGTGTTTTTTACATTTTTTCCCCTGTAATTGATTTCTAATCTCATAGCATTGTGGTCAGAAAAGATGCTTGATATGATTTCAATTTTCTTAAATTTACTGAGGCTTGATTTGTGACCCAAGATGTGATCTATTCTGGAAAAAGTTCCATGCGCACTTGAGAAGAAAGTGTAATCTGCTGTTTTGGGATGGAATGTCCCATAAATATCAATTAAGTCTATATGGTCTATTTTGTCAATTAAAGGTTGTGTTTCCTTATTAATTTTCTATTTGGATGATGTGTCCATTGGTGTAAGTGAGGTGTTAAAGTCCCCCACTATTACTGTGTTACTGTCGATTTCCTTTTTATAGCTGTTAGCAGTTGCCTTATGTGTTGAGGTGCTCCTGTGTTGGGTGCATATACATTTATAATTGTTATATATTCTTCTTGGATTGATCCCTTGATCATTATGTAGTGTCATTCCTTGTTTCTTGTAACATTCTTTATTTTAAAGCCCATTTTATCTGATATGAGTATTGCTACTCCAGCTTTCTTTTCATTTCCATTTGCATGGAATGTCTTTTTCCATCCCCTCACTTTCAGTCTGTATGTGTCCCTAGATCTGAAGTGGGTCTCTTGTAGACAGCATATATATGGGTCTTGTTTTTGTATCCATTCAGCGAGCCTGTGTCTTTTGGTTGAAGCATTTAATCCATTCACGTTTAAGGTAATTATCGATATATATGTTCCTATTACCATTTTCTTAATTGTTTTGGGTTTGTTTTTGTAAGTCCTTTTCTTGTCTTGTGTTTCCCACTTAGAGAAGTTCCTTTACTATTTGTTGTACAGCTGGTTTGGTGGTGCTGAATTCCCTAAGCTTTTGCTTGTCTGTAAAGCTTTTGATTTCTCCATCGAATCTGAATGAGATCCTTGCCTGGTAGAGTAATCTTGGTGGTAGGTTCTTCCCTTTCCTCTCTTTAAGTATATCATGCCACTCCCTTCTGGCTTAAGAAATCAGCTGTTACCCTTATGGGAGTTCCCTTGTATGTTATTTGTCATTTTTCCCTTGCTGCTTTCAATAATTTTTCTTTGTCTTTAATTTTTGCCAATTTGATTACTATGCATCTCAGCGTGTTTCTCCTTGGGTTTATCCTCTTTGGGACTCTCTGCACTTCCTAGACTTGGGTGGCTATTTCCTTTCCCATGTTAGGGAAGTTTTCGACTATAATCTCTTCAAATATTTTCTCAGGTCCTTTCTCTCTCTCTTCTCCTTCTGGGACCCCTATAATGCGAATCTTGTTGCATTTAATGTTGTCCCAGAGGTCTCTTAGGCTGTCTTCATTTCTTTTCATTCTTTTTTCTTTATTCTGTTCCACAGCAGTGAATTCCACCATTCTGTCTTACAGGTCACTTACCCGTTCTTCTGCCTCAGTTATTCTGCTATTGACTCCTTCTAGTGTAGTTTTCATTTCAGTTATTGTATTGTTCATCTCTGTTTCTTTGTTCTTTAATTCTTCTAGGTCTTTGTTAAACATTTCTTGCATCTTCTCGATCTTTGCCTCTATTCTTTTTCCGAGGTCCTGGATCATCTTCACTATCATTATTCTGAATTCTTTTTCTGGAAGATTGCCTATCTCCACTTCATTTAGTTGTTTTTCTGGGGTTTTATCTTGTTCCTTCATCTGGTACATAGCCCTCTGCCTTTTCATCTTGTCTATCTTTCTGTGAATGTGGTTTTTGTTCCACAGGCTGCAGGATTGTAGCTCTTATTGCTTCTGCTGTCTGCCCTCTGGTGGATAAGGCTACCTAAGAGGCTTGTGCAAGTTTCCTGAACCCATCTTTTCATTTGGAGATGTTCATATTATGATCTTGTGTCTAGGGAGGCCTGTTACCCATTCAAAACTTGCCTGTAAAGGCTGGCACTAGAAGACAATAGACATGCATGACATCCTGCTGCCCTCTGCTGGTTTCCTGCACAACTGCACCTCTTGGATGGGGACAATTTCCATTCAACACAAATGATAACTCTCCTGTGTCCAGCCCTCCTAGTGTTGGAAGGTCTCCTGCAGAAGCAGGGGAGTGGCTGTGGCTCACCCCGGGGAAAAGGACACTCTGTAACATTACTGGTAGCCTAGAAAAATCAAACAGCTATAAAAATATGTCTTTTATGCAGCAGGAAGAAATTAAAGGGGGAAAAGGATTCATTCACATCTCTCAGTTAAAAGGAAAGCCAACTTTAAAATAGGCAGCAATTTAAGTAACTCTTATACCAAACAGTTACAGATTTTCAATATAAAAGAAGTAAAGAAATAAAAGCATACTTCTAAGATATAAAATAAAGCAATTTAACAACGAAGATGTCTTCATACATATAAAAGTTCGATACTTTTGTTAAAAGATACGACAATGCCTCTTTTAACTTTGTCATTTTAAGTAAAAAGAAGGTCAATAAAAAAGCAGTAGAATAGAATGTATCTGTAGAACTGTTTCCTTTCTCTAACCAATAAACCAAAAATACTCAGCAACAATGGAATACAAAAATTTCAGGGGGCTTCCCTGGTGGCGCACTGGTTGAGAGTCCGCCTGCCGATGCAGGGGACACGGTTCGTGCCCCGGTCCGGGAAGATCCCACATGCCGTGGAGCGGCTGGGCCCGTGAGCCATGGCCGCTGGGCCTGCGCGTCCGGAGCCTGTGCTCCGCAACGGGAGAGGCCACAACAGTGAGAGGCCCGTGTACCGCAAAAAAAAAAATTTCAGAAATTCACTCAGGCGAAACTATAATGCTGCAGTCAGAAGTTTCAGTTACTATCCATATTACATCCAAAACAAATATTTCAAAATATAGAGGGTTCACTGAGTATTTTAATAGAAACTATACAGTTTCAGTGTTAAAGAAAAGAACGAGTCCTAAAAACCCTCCAGAGTCCAACCTACAATATTAACTTAATATCACCAAATACATATCAAGTTTCTACTGAATTATTAAGTTTGAAAAGTAGCACATGTAACTGACTTGAGCAAAAGAACAGAAGTGAGCATCAGGAAACCTAAATCCTACTCATGGTTCTGCCACAGATGGTCTGCATATCCTTGAGTGTGTTACTTCTGCTCTCTAGGTCTCAGTTTCCCCATCTGTAACATGAAGCATCTGGCCTGGATAATCTGTCAATTCCTTTCAAGTTTGGAAATTACATGATGCTGTATGACAATATCACCACTTTCTATCCTCCTGATCTATACATAATGACTATGTGACCCTGACAGGACCATAATTAGAGTTTTCTCATTTCCATGCTTCCCATTTTTTAAATTTATTTTATTATAGTTGATTTACAATGTTGTGTTAATTTCTGCCATAGAGCAAAGTGATTCAGTTGTACACATATATACATTCTTTCTCATATTCTTTTCCATTATGGTTTATCACAGGATATTGAATATAGTTCCCTGTGCTATACAGTAGGACCTTGTTGTTTATCCATTCTATATGTAATAGTTTGCATCTGCTAATCCCAAATTCCCAATCCTTCCCTTCCCCACCCCTCGTCCCCCTTGGAAACCACAAGTCTGTTCTCTATGTCTGCGAGTCCGTTTCTGTTTCATAGATAAATTCATTTATGTTATATTTTAGATTCCACCTATAAGTGATATCATATGGTATTTGTCTTTGTCTTTCTGACTTACTTCACTTAGTATGATAATCTCTAGGTCCATCCATGTTGCTGCAAATGGCATTACTTCATTCTTTTTTATGGCTGAGTAGTGGTCCATTGTGTATATGTACCACATCTTCTTTATCCATTCCTCTGTCGATGGACATTTAGGCTGTTTCCATGTGAATAGTGCTGCTATGAAAATAGGGGTGAATTATAGTTTTGTCCGGATATATGCTCAGGGATTACTGGATCATATGGCAATTCTATTTTTAGTTTTTTGAGGAACCTCCATACTGTTTTCCATAGTGGCTGTACCAATTTACATTCCCACAAACAACATAGGAGGGTCCCCTTTTCTCTACACCCTCTCCAGAATTTATTATTTGTAGACTTTTTAAGGATGGCCATTCTGACTGGTATGAGGTGATATCTCACTGTAGTTTTGATTTGCCTTTGTCTAATAATCAGTGATGCTGAACATCTTTTCATGTGCCTGTTGGCCTTCTGTATGTCTTCACTGAAGAAATGTCTATTTATGTCTTTTGCCAATTCTTCCATTGGGTTGTTCATGTTGTTTTTGCTGTTGTTGAGTTGTATGAGCTGTTTGTATATTTTAGAAATTAAGCCCTTGTCGGTCACATCATTTGCAAATATTTTCTCCCAGTCCACAGGTTGTCTTGCCATTTTGTTTATGGTTTCCTTTGTTGTACAAAAGCTCGTAAGTTTGGTTAGGTTCCACTTGTTTATTTTTGCTTTTATTTCTATTGCCTTGGGAGAATGACCTAAGAAAACATTGGTACAATTTATGTCAGAGAATGTTTTGCCTATGTTCTCTTCTAGGAGTTTTATGGCATCATGTTTTATATTTAAATCTTGAGCCATTTTGAGTTTATTTTTATGTATGGTGTGAGGGTGTGTTCTAACTTCATTGATTTACATGCAGCTGTCCAACTTTCCCAACACCACTTGCTGAAGAGACTGTCTTTTTTCCATTGTATATTCTTGCCTCCTTTGTCGAAGATTAATTGACCATAGGTATGTGAGTTTATTTCTAGGCTCTCTACTCTGTTCCATTGAGCCATATGTCTGTTTTTTTGCCAATACCATACTGTTTTGATTACTGTAACTTTACAGTACATTTTGAAGTCTGAGAGGGTTATGCCTTCTGCTTTGTTCCTTTTCCTCAGGATTGCCTTAGCAATTCTGGGTCTTTTATGGTTATTTGTTCTGGTTCTGTGAAAAAAGTCATGGGTAATTTCACAGGGATTGGATTAAATCTGTAGATTGCTTTGGGTGGTATGGCCATTTTAACGATATTATTTTTTCCAATCCAAGAATCCATGCTTCTAATTTTCATCTCAATGCTTAAATTAAGCTCTAATAGAAATAGTTACAATATTTGAAGAAATTGGCACATATTCACATTATAAAAATCAAAATAGTGTCTTAAGTTCACATAACTACTAGCTTCTGCCTATGTAAAACCCAAGCCTTTCTATGAGATCAGCCAAGAAAATCACTATATGTATTTTCCTTTCTAACACTGAAGATTTTCTTGGCACAGTCTATTTGACATACAAGTGTCCAATGGAAAAGGCAAAAAATAACAAGGCCTGCATACCTAGAACAAAGTAGGTCCTTAATATATGTATGTTGAAAGAACAAATGCATCCACAATGGTAAAAGATTCCCTTGTTTGAGATGTTTGTAACATCAATCCAGGAATGTTACAGAAATACCTGAGGCATTAACAATGGTCAATAATATGGGTAGGTGTTAAAAATCACAGCAGTCAAGTTGCTGCTTATAACCATGACTTTGAGCTTGGTATTAGACTCATGGAAGAAAACTGAAAACTCATCCCTTCTAGCCTCTTGTAGAAGCCCATTCTAGACCAGAACAACACTGACAATAATAGGCAATAGGCCAGATCTAGGCCATTAAGAGAATTTGCAATTTGGAAGCGGGGTGGAATAAAAGTGAAAAGTCTGGAGATTTCTCTTTCCAAGATTTATGGTGAGATGAAGGGCTAATGGCATAGTTCTAGGGAGCTTCCCTCCATTGTTAGGTCCCCATTAGTGTTGACCTGTTATATTTAAAAGTTCCATTCAAACATCAAAGGGAATGTTTTATTGAGAAAATCCCAACTTTTCCAACGGAAAATTTATTTTTATTTATCCTTAGCTAAGTAGCAATGGAAAGTGTCAATGTTTAGGTGGAAATATTATAAATTACTATTCAAAACGGGTGCCAGTGACAGAATACAATCAAATTTGTCATTTGAGACTCAGACTCAAATCCTCTGAGAGGCCTACCCACACCACGCTATCTAACACCCTCTAAAATTTGAGGAAATGCTAGAAATCATCAATAAGAAATTCAACGGATGCAATTATATAAAAAAGCAAAAGTTTTGTACAAGTAAAACTCACAATAAATCTGAAAAGATACGTGTAGTAAATATCACAAATGATTAATACATTATTATATTCACTTTCTATTGCTGTGTAACAAATTACCACAAATATAGCAGCTTAAAACAACATCCATTTGTGAGCTCACATATCTGTAGGCCAAAAGTACAGTCGCAATGTGACTGGGGATCACAAGGCTGAAATTAAGGTGTCAGTGGGGCTAAGTTCTAGCCTGAAACTGGAGAAAAATCTTCTAAGCACATTTTTGTTGTTGACAGAATTCAGTTCCTCATGGTGCTAGGACTGAGGCCCCTCTTTCCTTGATGGCTGTCAGCCAGGAGTTGGTCTCAGCTCCTAGAGGCTGGGCATTTTGAGCATTTCAAGTCTAGTTCCTTTCCACGTGGACTCTTCATTCTTCGAGCCAGGAAAGACATGACGAATTCTTCTCGTGCTTTTAATTTTTCTGACTTCTTTTACTACTACCAGTCAGAGAAAACTGTGCTTTCAAAAGGCTAATGTAGTTATAACTACTATGTAGGATCAGACCCACCCTGAAGATCTCCCTTTCTGCATGTGAATTATGCCATTTAACATAACCTAATCATGGGAGTGAAAACTATCAAGTTTACAGTCCCAGGGATTGCTCAGGGCGTGAATACTGGGGGAGAGAAAATGATGAATCTTGAGTAACATCTTAGAATTCTGCCTACCACAATTACATAAGGAGATTATATAATTTGGTGAAAAATATATTTCAACATATTGAATATAAATGAGAAAATAACATGAGCAAACAAGGCACATACAAGGAACAGAATCTTTTGGAAAATAATTTGACAAGAAAAATCAAGAGCCATAGAAACGTTATACTCCTTAGCCTAACCATACCACTCCTGGAAATATAGCACGCCCCCAAAACGAAAAATTCATAAGAAAGAAAACACTATAACATGAATATGTCAACCTTCTCGGGGTTTTCCTAGAATCACATACACAACCCTAGGACAGCAACTTCTACATGACGTTTACCTACCCGTCTCTGCCACAATACTTGGAGCATCAAATCCAGAAACTGTATCTTATTCATCCTTTTGTTCCCAGACTCTAGAATGGTATATATATTCTGCAAATATTTGTTGAGTGCCTATTATGTAACCATGACTGAGTGAGGCATCAGGACACACAATTAGATAATCCATGCTCTGACGTACCTCATTTCTCATAATTTTGTAAAAAGAAAAAAGTTAAATAATATCAAAAAGTTCTACAATCAACATACGTGTAAAGTACTAGGATCATAAAAGTCAACAGAAATGAGGGAACTGTTGGACCAGACCTTGAAAGCTAACTGGAATTCACTAAAGAGACAAAGCAGATGGGGGATTACAGGGAAAAAAAAGTAAAGAATATATTATGTAGCCATTTAAAATTATAATTATGAACTGTATAAAACTATATAAAAATGTTTATATTAAGTGAAAAACTGTGTACCAAATTAGATCTTTGTTCTAACCATAATTATGCAAAAAAGTGTATAAATGCATAGAGACAAATAGGAAAAAAATCAACACAATTTTCTAGAAGGTGAAATAATTGCTAATTTATTTCCTCTTATTTTATGTACATTATACTTACATATTATATACATATATTGTATATTATGTTTATATTTATTCTTTGTGCTTCCAAAGAAATTTTAAATGAAAAGGAAGAAAAAACATTACATTAAAAATAGTAAGTCCACCAGTTGGGAGAGTCCTGCTAAATGATAGAAAGTAGAAATACTCAACGTCTGAGTCTATTTCCCTACATTCTAACTAAAAGTCTTGATAACAGGAAATGATATACTCAACCATTCATTAATTCCACAAACATCTCCTGAGCATTGATAATGTGCCTGACATGGTGCAAGGCACCGGAGGTACAAAAATGGATGACACAGTCCCTGCCCTCAGAAAGCTCTTGATTTGATAAATCACCACAGTGAGATTTACTTGGTAATGGTATTTTAATAATTGCTGAGAAGACAAAATTCTCTAAATAATAGTTCACTTCACAGGTGGAAGCCTCTGTCTGACAGAATGTAAAATAGCTCCCTACCTCAAGTCTACTCACAGCAACAGGGATAAGACCTGTCATTGCTGCCAAGAAACTGTCTTTCCAAGACTCACAAATCAGATGCACCAGATTCTTAAATTACATTCTATCGCAATGGAAAGAGATCTAGTCAATGCCTATACATATGGCTCAGTAAATCTACAGATCTAACATCTTGGCTCACTAATAGGGTGGCTGTTTTAATGCTTGAAGAATAATGTTTGAATGACCGATAATTCCAACACAAGTCTACTTACTGGGTCTCAATTTTCATAAGGCAAAATCAGGATCACCACAATTTGTGTATTTCTATGTTTTATTTTATTTTGCCCTTTATTTTTCCATCTTTATTCCTAATCTTATCATGAGTGGTCACATATAGCACTGAAGAAAAATATAAATCTCAATTTCACTCAAACTCCTGAAACTATTAGAAGAAAAACTGAAAGTAATATGAACTTCTAATTGGCAAACACAGTTTCTCCACTGAGACCATTTCTGCTAGCTACCAAGACAGAATTTTTCAGTCAAAAGGTGTCTCCTTCCAAGCTGCAGGCTATTTGAAGAAAACAAGTAAAACAAAGGAAAAGAAAAAAGAAAGCCCTACCCAAAAATCCAACATCTCTCACTCTCTTCCCCATAGAACATAAATCCAACTTGAGGATTTTTTATTATAGGATCCTTATTTCACTAAATGTCTTCTTAGTAGGGTTTTGTTATCTATCATTTACATAGTAAGAGTTATACTTCATCAGAAGTAACAGGGTCAGTAGCTTATTAAATCAGAAATGCTAAAGCAAAATGGATCCATTTGGGTTTTCCCCACTTTCATTACTTTTTTCTTGTTACCACTGTCATCATCATCATCATCATCATATTTAACATTTATTAAGCAGTTTACAACATGTACCAGGAACTGGACACCACACAAAGCATATACACGTTAGGTCATTTCCTCCTCAAAACTACATTTTAAGCATCAGAGATCTCAGGAACTTGTCTAAGGCCACACTAACAATAAGATCCCCATCTTTCTAACTTCAGAGCTCAACCTCTTAACCACTTTATTAGTTTCATAGAGCTGCTATAAAAAATTGCCACAAAGTACACAGCTTAAAACAACACACATTTATCCTCTCACAGTTTTGGAGACCAGAAGCCCAAAATCAGTTTCACTGGGCAGAAACTAAGGTGTCAGCAGGGCTGCCCTCCCTCTAAAGACTCTAGGGGAGAAGTTCATTGCCTCCTCCAGCTTCTGGTGGCTGTCAGCACTCCTTCTCTCTCCCCGCATCACTCCAATCTTCAAGGCTAGCATCTTCAAGTCTCTCTCAGCTCCATCTTCACGTCGCCTTCTCCTCTGTATGTAGTCAAATATCAAGATCCTTAACTTAATTACATCAGCCATGTAAGGTAATACTCATAAATTCCAAGGATCAGGAGGTGGATCTTTTGAGGGGGGTCTGTTTTTCAGCCTACCACACCACTAAACTCTACTGCTTCTCCAACAGATTTTTTCGTGGTTCTTGCTGTGGTGGTAAATCAGAGATAGTCCAGAAAGATCCCACAGGGAGTAGTACCCACTCTCCTTTGAGAAAAGTCAGCCATGCAAGAGAGATAAACCTAAGATTAGAACCAGTAAAGTAAGACAGACACACATATGGACTTATTTATACTGGAGGTCACCAAAATCCAGGTCATCAGCTCCATACCAACATTGGAACCCCAGTCTCCTTACTCCTTACCCCAGTGATATTTCCAAAGAGCCACGAACAAATCTTAAACCAATGCACCTTTTCTTCGACAAGACATGCTTTGGGCCTTTGTTCATGCAATTTCTTGTCTTTATGCCTACTGTAATGCTACTCTCCTCAATGCTTTACCATCACACTTATGAAGTCTTTCCTGATGTCCACACTCACAATTACTCCTTTCCTGGCATTTGGTTTCTATTTCTTCAATGTCACTTGTCATTAGTCCTGAATCATATAGTTGCTTATGTATATATGTATCTTCCTAGAAAGTACAAGGTCCTTTAGAACAAAGACTACCATCTCAGTGTCTGGCAGAGAATTAGGCACAAATTCTAACTAAATTTGCATTAGAAAGAAGGAAGGAAGAGAGAAAGGAGGAAATTAGAGAGGAAAATGAGGAAAGAGAAAGGAAGAGAAGCGAGGGGAGGGAAGGGAAAGGAAGGGAAGGGAAGGGAAGGGAAGGGAAGGGAAGGGAAGGGAAGGCAAGGCAAGGCAAGGGAAGGCAAGGCAAGGGAAGGGAAGGCAAGGCAAGGGAAAGGAAGGGAAAGGTAAATACTAAAGCCCAGATTGCTTTAAGAGAACAGAAGGAGATACAGTTCTTTCCAACACATATCTGTGAAAGCCCTGAAGAAAGAAGATTTTCAAAAAGGTCTGATAAAGAGTACCAGAGAGCAAGTCCATGGACCTTTCTAGGTATGCTCTAAGCCCTAGGGTATAGGAAAATGATTCATAAAGAAGGGTGTACAGACTCCTGCATCAGAACCTCTGCATCATCATGCTTGTTAATTGGAAATTCCAAGGGCACCTCCTACACCTGCTAAATCTGAATTCTGAGGTGTTGGGAAATAGAAATCAACATTTAAAACAAGATTCTGGATGATTCTGATGCCCACTAAAGTTTGACATAATCATTATTATTGTAAGAAAGAAGAAAAAAGTCACACACTACCCAGAAGATTTTTTCTTTTTCTTTTGGCTTGATTCCCAAGGTCTAGTACTGGACTTGATGACCATTTTCCTTTAAAGGTAAAAATGAAAGTCCAGTTTCAAAACTGACAAGGTTGCAGGTCTGAAATATGTTCCAGGGAAAAATGCCAAAGACTCAGGGGATTTGGGAAAGGTGCCAGGATGATTCAACACTGAGCCCCTCTAGATTATGAAGATATTACTTTAATCAGCCTGGTTATAAGAATGATAGCCACAATTTGCCTGACACATCCAATCAATGACAGCCTTATGCCAGTTTGTGGTTTTCTGTCATCTCAATTATTTTTCTCTGACTTAAATTCTTTTTGAAGACGCTTCCGGGCTTGAGAAAGTATAAGGAATTCCCTGGTGTCCCCTCCTGGAGTTATATCATAGACCTTATTGATCTTGAGCTCCAGTCCTCATTCTTCAAATTCCTTCTTAGAAATGATTTGTTACCAGCCTTCCTCAATCTTCTTATAAAATGTAACAGTTCATGCCAGGGTGCAACTAATCTCGCCTAACACTTCACCCCCATCACCCTCTCAGAGCTATAGATGCCCAGTAAAGATGACATCTAAGGAAGAGGCTGTCTCCAGGCCATGGACAATCAATCACTCTGTCATCTTATATTGTGTTCTTTTGTTCCATCATTTTTACAGGACACATTTGCTTTTTAAGGATCAATATTCAATTTAACTTTCTATACACTATAAATCAAGTCTTTAAAAAGTGAAGAAAATATGCTTCTGGTTTTGAAGTTATTTTAAACCATGGCCAGGTCCTAAGCTAAGCCCAATTAATAAGCCTCGTTCTTGCAAATTCTAAGCACCCGAGTGTGAGCTATGAGAGGTAGGTTACATTTCTTCCTTTCTGTCAAAGAATATTGCCATAAGAGATATTTTTAAGTAAAATAATGAGCTGTAAATCAGTCTAATTAGAGAATTTGCAAGTACTCAGCAGATGTAAAACTGTAAGCTTTAAAGAAATAATTTCTTTTGCTCATTATTTCTTGCTATGCATGCTATAAAACATATTCACGACCAGTAACTTTTCTATATGTAAAGATAGAATTACACTCACATAATATTTTAGTGTTATTTTCACCAATGAGTTAAAATTAACAATGTGTTTAATTTAGAAATTTAGAACAAATAAACCTTACTTAACTGTCTTGATATACCATCAAATGAAGTACCATCCACAAATTTTAAGGAGGACTTGGTTCAATACAAATGCAATTGTAAAAGAAAACTATTTTATGCATTTGAAATAACTTACTTCTAAATGTCCTCACGAAGTTTAAGCAGATCTCTTCAGCCCTATGGATCAGACATGTTTCTGAATTAACTTCCACCCAGAAACCCATGGGATGAAAATTCTGTGTGATAAATTAAGTTGCCAAATGAAATGGATTAGCTATCAGTGAAATTGCCTGATAAGCTGTCAGATCCACTTTGCATTGGGATTCATCCTCTTTCTCCACCTGTTCATTAAGCTCCAAGTTCATGGCAACTCCAGTGACTGATTACACATTAACAAGCTGTTTAGATGGGAAAGTGTAGCTAGTCTAGTCAACATTCCTACACTTATACATTCATTTAAACATAATTCTCTGGTAATTTATTCTGTTCACAATCCAGTGTGGAAAAATATACCTCTACCCTGAATTTTAATTTTGGACCCAACAGAGATGTGATGTGTCATAAAATTAAAACTTAACAAAGTAAACCAGATTTACCTCAAGGTCAAAAAAAGCTGGGGAAATTTAATGCCATAAATTTGCTTCTTCAAACAGTTACAAAAATAAAAAGAGTAGTGAAAAAGCTGTTGCCTTTGCACTGATAGTATGCCAAAATAATATATTTATTTCTGTCCCTATTCTAAAGCAAACATTGGCTGCTTTTATAACTAGAAAGCTAAAACCAGCTAAGAATGCTGAAAAATAATTCTCAACCTTTCTTTCTTATCAAAATGACCAAAATCTTCCCTTATATGACACCAAGTGTAATAAATGACTTGTCAATCAAAAAGCACCAAATCTGAGCTGTAAGAATATTGTTCTTACTGAGGCATTAAACACTGACTCTCTTCTTTTTAAGTATACAGAATTTACTCCATAAGGGGGCTACTGACCAAATGCAAATTTAATAAAAATCAGTAAGTTCCTCTGAAACTGCTTAAGTTTAAAAGATTTTACCTAAATGTAAGACCAGACACTATAAAACTCTTAGAGGAAAACGTAGGAAAAACACTCTTTGACATAAACCACAGCAAGATCTTTTTTGACCTACCTCCTAGAGTAATGGAAGTAAAAACAAAAATAAACAAATGGGACCTAAGTAAACTGAAAAGCTTTTGCACAGCAAAGGAAACCATAAACAAGACGAAAAGACAACCCTCAGAATGGGAGAAAATATTTGCAAATGAAGCAACGGACAAAGGATTAATCTCCAAAATATACAAACAGCTCATGGAGCTCAATATCAGAAAAACAAACAACCCAATTAAAAAATGGGCGGGAGACCTAAACAGACATTTCACTAAAGAAGACATACAGATGGCCAAGAGGCACATGAAAAGATGCTCAACATCACTAAGTATTAGAGAAATGCAAATCAAAACTACAATGAGCTATCACCTCACACCAGTCAGAATGGCCATCATCAAAAAATCTACAAATAATAAATGCTGGAGAGGGTGTGAAGAAAAGGGAACCCTTTTGCACTGTTGGTGGGAATGTAAATTGATACAGCTACTATGGAGAACAGTATGGAGGTTCCCTAAAAAACTAAACATAGAACTACCATATGACCCAGCAATCCCACTACTGGGCATATACCCCGAGAAAACCATAATTCAAAAGGATACATGTACCCCAATGTTCACTGCAGCACTATTTACAATGGCCAGGACAGGGAAACAATCTAAATGTCAAACGACAGATGAATGGAGAACAAAGATGTGGTACATATATACAGTGGAATATTAACCATAAAGAGGAATGAAATTGGGTCATTTGTAGAGATGTGGATGGACCTAGAGTCTGTGATACCCTGAAATTGATAGCTAGTGGGAACCTGCTGTATAGCACAGGGAGCTCAGCTCGGTGCTCTGTGACGACCTAGATTCATGGGATAGGGGGTGGGGTGGGAGGGTGGTCCAAGAGGGAGGGGATATAGTTATACATATAGCTGATTCACTTCATTGTACAGCAGAAACTAACACAACATTGTAAAGCAATTTTACCCCAATAATAAATAAATTAATTAAAGATTTATATATCATGAAAATATAAGAATGCTTACTTTCTACCGATAAGCTATTTTTCTTCACTATTATTTATGGAGCCTAATTTTTATATGAATTAATGATTAGAATTAAGAAATCAATGTCACTTTTCCCTTTCCCTACACATGTAAAGCAAGGCCTTAATTGAAGAAAAATTAAGTAAACTAAAAGCCCAATGACTACGATTATATTCAGTCAACAGAACAGAATGAATACCATCCACATGTTTTAGGCCCCACAAGAAGCAGCTCCCCAAAAGTCACAAATAAAGAAGAAAAATAACTTAGAAATTAAGTTGACCTGTATATGTAACATATAAAATATACATTTTCTTTGGCTGAAATTAATAGAAGTGTACATAAAATTGTTTTTCAATTTTACCACATAATTAAAAAATAAAAATTTTGAAAGTAAAAGAGCATAGACGATTCCATATACGGTTGCACATGAGCATTAGAAAGCCCCTAGGCCTCATGAAATGTCAATTAGCATCATTATAAAGTTCAGCTTTTAACTAGATTTAACTATAATCAACTGTTGACAACTCACACAATTACAAGACAAACTATGGCAGATGGTGTTTGTATTTATTAACTACCAGTAGAATTAGAATTCACTTCCCCATTCCCTTCATCCTAATGTAAGCACAGCTGCTTCCCCTTCCATGGAAAGTAGCAATGAAAGGGCTGAATCCAATTTCAGAAGCTAGGGATGCTTTCAGTAAATGTGAAGACTTTTTACAAAGCAGGGGTGCTCTGGCTTATATGGCACCTAGGCTACCACCCATTCTAGCCCCAGGGGTGGGCTTTGAGATTTTCTTGCATAGGGAAAAGGCTGAAAGCTTCAGAGAAACCATGCTTTTCAACAACCTCTAAGAACCAAAGCCATGGCCATAAGATATCCCCAGGGCTAAGTGCTGTGCTGGATCCTAGGTACCACTCTGAAAGTGAACACAAAACAAAAAACCCAGTTCCTCTCTCATTTCAAGGTACTGCAATGTCCATCTCTTTCCCCACCATCCTGAATTTCAGGAATAGAACAGCAGCAATGAACTTGAGCTACTGGGTTTCTCTGTTGAGAAACATTCAATACTGTTCTCCTCGGGCCTCCAACCAGCCCAACCCCACCCAATGCCTCCAGGCTACCACAACCAAGTTACTTGTACCTTGGTGCCAAAAAAATTTTATAGGTAAAATCCTGCATTCAATTCCAGAAGATAATACCAAAAGTTATGTTTCCTGTCTTCATAGAATTGGAAATTAAAACAATGAAGTACAATTCAAAGGCATAGGTTAAAAAAAATCATCAAAATTAATACTGATGAAGTTTGGGGAAACACATACCCTTTTAACTTGAGAGAAATAAATTCATTTAACCTTTCCATAGAGCTATTTGGTTACATACATCAAAAGTTTAAAAACTTTCATACTCCCATAATTTCACTTCAAGGACTATATTCCAAGGGAATTATCAAAGATTTTTTTACAAAGATTTATCTGATAGGATGTTTGTCTCAGCCTGTTTGTAACAGTAAAAAACACGAAACAATCTAAATTTCCAACAATAAGGGAATACTTAGATAAACATTCATGTGTATGACTGAATATCATGCAGCTATTTTAAATAACATGTAAAAATGATTTTTAAAAATTAAGCAGTATTTTCTAAAATTCAAAATACATCTATAAAATAAAAAGAAAATAACCTGAAGCATAAACGCTGAACTTAAACAATGATGTATGTGTTTGGAAACGTTATGGAGAATATTTTATTCTTTTCTGTATTTTATATTTTCCCTATTTTAAATATTAATGTGTATTCCTTTTGTAATCAGCCACCCAAAAACATCTTTTAAAACATTTTTTTAAATCCAATTGACTAGTATGTGTGACAAACAAAACATAAATTTCCCTAAGTGCACTGAAGAATTCCCAAAGAGAGAAAAAAAAAAAAAATCTCTGAAAACATGGAACAAACGCCCAAGCAGTTCCGATCACTTTCCCCCAGCATTTTTTTTAAATTTTGGTCTCTCAGAGTCCCTCAAGGACTATGTTACTATTTAACTCCAAGGGATATTCCCTTAAAAATAGTGACAAGAGGGGTCAAAAATAGAAGTTGAAAACTCAGAGGGGAATTTCCTGGAAGCCATCCATACCTCTTGGCAGTTATTTTCTTTTGAGGATTATCTTCTAATTCCTTGGAGTATTTAATGTTTAGTTTGATTCCACAAATTCCCCCAGAAAGAAAAATTGTAAATCAGAAAAGCAAAGAAGTGATGGGTCGAAAAACAGAAATATTTTGAAAAATATGTTGGGATGCAAAGCTAAATAACAACTGAAATGATAATTTAACACATCATAAAGGCTCTTTTACATTTAACCTTTCACTCCATCCTCACAGAGACTCTGTTTTCCGTCTATCCTCACACTAGATAAAGCGAAGACACCAATATTCTTACAGCTGGAAGCTCACCCTTAAACCTGTAACGAGTGTTAAGAATTCACCTGAAAAAAATTGTTCTCACCCATCCTACACCCATACCTGTCTGCTCAACTATATTTCACAGGTTGATCAAATGACAGCTATCCACAGTGGTGATTTTGATCAGCGCTTCTGATCAGCAGGTCCTGGCATAGCATAGGAAGGAAAGTAAAGGGGGAGAATGATGGGTAGAAATTCTTTCCCCTTTGCTTGGCTTAGCTGGAATGGGTGCTGGGCTGGATCTGAAGAGAGGGTGGCAAGAAATGGTTTCTGAACATTACTATCTCCATGCTAAGAACTAATGCTCCAGAAACTTCAACAGTATCACCCCAAAAGTAATTTGTAGCTAGCTACTAACTACCTAATAGTCAGTTATCCCAAATGACTGATTAAAAGATGGAGGAACCATTTTAAAGAGAAAAAGCAATATGAAGAAGCATAAACTTAAGAAAAAGCAATATGAACATACACCTCAGTCAATAAGAAAAAGAAATTACAAAACCTCAAAGAAATAATGGAAAGAAATGGAAAATTAGTTTTATTTTGTCTACTTGCATAAAACTTAAAATAACTGTTTCATTGTGGTTAATACTTTAATTGTAGTTCAACTTTTCTGACAGGGTGAACTCTCTAATAAGGGCCTAAATGCTTTGTAGTTAGAATCTCAGGCTTCCTTACAATCAGCAAAATTTTACAAGCTATTTACAACAAAAGCCTCAATCTGTCAACTGTAAATTTATATTTATTCACATAACTGTTTAACTACAATCTCCCACTAGTTTGTAAACTTAAGAGCTTAGATGATCTGTTTTTCTTGCCATTTTCTCTCTCACACTTAGCATAGGGCTTGTCATATAGCAGATACTTCATATATATTTGTTGAATGAACGAATGAATGAATTATGAAACATCTGACTAAAGGCATTCCCATGAAAATCAAGAATAAGCAAGAATGTCTTACAGCAAATAATTTAACAGTGTTATCATGCAGTAGCCAATGAAAGAAAAAGGGCAGAGAAATAGTGTGTATAACAATATATATGCCTAGAAAACCCAAGAGAATCAACTGAAAAGCTACAAAAACTAACTGCAGTAAGGTGGGCAATTATTAAATTAATAGCTTTTCTATATTACTGAAAATCATCTGATAAAATAAATAATAGAAAAAATAGATACCATTCATGATAGCAACAAAATTACAAACTTGCTAGGATAAAACAACTGTGTGAGACCCATAAGATGAAAACTATAAAACTTTACTGAGGGATATTAGGGAAAAGAGATTTAAATCAATCTAACAACCAGCACCATTCCTAGACAGGAAGATGCATTATGTTAAAAATGTCAAAACTCTCTGAATAACCTACATTTCTAATCAAAATTCCATTGATATTTTGGGATTTTTGTTGTGATAGAGGTTGTTTTTCTTTTTTGTTTTGATTTTGAACTTGACAAAACAATTCTAAAATTTATCTGGTAGAATAAAAGGACAAGATTCACCAAGAAATAAATAAAAAGGCAGACAAATGGCAGAGGTTGAGGAAGGAGTCACAGGATCCCAAACCAGAATACATATGTGAAAGCCACAATAATTTAAAAATATACACCACTACCTTTTCATGAGCATAAATTCTATGTGCAGCTTAATATAAATTAAACAAACAATTTAAAAGGTAGAAGCAAAGAGTATATATTACTCTTGTTAACATATAATAAGCTTTCCCCCAATTAAAAAGAGACAAATGTCCAATAGAAAACCTACTTAGGAATATGAGCATAAAACTTTAAAAAATGCAAATGCCCAATAAATATAAGGAAAAAGCATTCAATATCACTCATAATAAAACAAATTGGATAATATTAATCACCATTAAATTGGTAGGATTGATTTTGTAATGATATAAACTGGTATTTACAAGAATTTGCACTTATACATCACCCTTGAAAAAGCATATTATAACATTCTTTCTAAGAAGCAATGGATATCAAATCATTTTTTAAAATATTATAGCCTTTTACCTAATAACTCCTTCTAACTAAACCATTTTGAAGAAATAATTGGAGATGTTTATAAAAATTTTGGTATGAGGACATTCATAATAGATTTATTAAAATAAAAAAATGGAATAATAATCATTTAAAATCACGTTCTTAACGTTTAAGGAAGTGGGAAGTGGGATATATATAAGTGGGGAAAAAAGCAGCTTACAATACAGCACATATAGTATTGCTGTAAAGTATACAACCTATAGCTGTATAGTGGTTATCTCTGGATTAAAAGTTGACATATTTTATTTCTTTCTACTTTTCTGCATTTTCTAACCCATGAATAAGTGTTATATTCAGAAAAAAATAAATGTGACACATTTGTAAATTACCAATACTATGCGACACCAAATGCATCTTACTGATAAGGTATATCTATAATGTAAAAGCAAACTATTTATATAGCCCTATTTTGAATGTGACTTTAAGACTACATTGAAGGATTTTTTTTATATCTGTATTCAGCAAAATGACAGACTTCGTGGGATATCTCACAGGTGGAAATAGACCTTATGATTTTTTTTTTTGAAATTGCTTTTTATTCCCAAAAGTAGGTTTGGAAGTATCATTTCTAAGACTGTTTTCTCTGGTTTTGGTCTTCCCCCCCAAAAATTAGTAGTAGTACTAGTAGTGGTAGTAGTAATAGTACTTTCATAGTATGATACTTTGTTCCTAAGTGCTGCTACCTATAGGAGGAAAATTTATTACATGTATGTTTTTATGAACCTAATAAGGAACTACAAAAAAAATCCCATCCTCAGCTATAGGAAAATACCATATACATTTTTTACTTTATTTCTTCACTTACATAAGCCTTAAGATGGATTATTAGCTACAAAATGCTATAAAATTTGATTTGTCAAAAAGTTGATTTTGTCAGTATATTTTATACATTCATTAAAAAATTATTACTTCACTTATGTCATGTACTATTCTTAGAAACAATATAGAAAATATCAAGTATTGGCATGGATATAGAGCATGCTTAGTAGATAGCAGTATCTAGTAAGTATGAACATACACAGATCCTATGATGAAACCATTCTACTCTCAGAAATAAACCCAACAGAAATAATAGATATCTATTCACAAAAATACACATGCACACATACAAATGTGTTAGGATGTTCATTGAAGGAGTAAAAGACCCCCAAACTGAAATTAACTAAATGCCTGTCAACAGTAGATTGGATAAACTGTGGCATATTCACAAAATGAAATATTACATAATAATAATGAAAATGAATGACTGACATCTATACATAACAACATAGATAGATCTTACAAGCATAATGATGAACTAAAAGAACCAAACATTGAGGCGTATATACTATATGGTTCCATTTATATAAAATATAAATAGAGGCAAAACTAACATATGCTACTAAAAGTGAGGACAGTGAACCCACTGTCGTGTATTCACTACAAGATACTAGGTGATGCCAAGAGCTCTTCCAGGGTACTGATAATGTTCTGCTTTTTGATCTAGATGGCATAACACAGGCAAACCAATTTGCGAAAATTTACTGAACTCTACACTTATGTGTGTGTGTTTGTGTCTATCGTGTATTTTGTGTCTTGCTCAACAAAATGTTAAAAGAAGAAACATATAATACAGAAATTTAATGAAGAATAAAATTTTAGGGCTTTGTTAGTAGAGATGAAATTTCATATTGTATCAAGCAGTTGCTGTCAATTCTGTCCAAAATATTTCTGAGTAAATGAACCTATTGGGTGGGCCAAAAGGTTTGTTCGGTTTTTTCCATAAGATGGCTCTAGTAGCACTTAGTTGTCTTTAACTTCATTCGAAATAATTTTGTTAGATTGTATTTGACAGCTGCCATATCAGCTTGCATTTAAAAAAAGACTTATCAAAATTGGTCAGTTTTTGTGTAGCCATTTTAATATTGAAGATGGATGGAAAAAAGCAACATTTTCGGCATATTATGCTGCATTATTTCAAGAAAGGTAAAAACGCAACTGAAACACACAAAAAGATTTGTGCAGTGTATGGAGAAGGTGCTGTGACTGATCAAACGTGTCAAAAGTGGTTTGCAAAGTTTTGTGCTGGAGATTTCTCACTGGATAATACTCCACGGTCGGGTAGACCAGTTGAAGATGACAGCAATCAAATCGAAACAATAATTGAGAACAATCAACATTATACCATGTAGGAAATAGCCAACATATTAAAAATATCCAAAGCAAGCACTGAAAATCATTTGCACCAGCTTGGTTATGTTCATTGCTTTGATGTTTGGGTTCCACATAAGTTAAGCCAAAAAAACCTTCTTGACCACAGTTCCACATGTGATTCTCTACTGAAACGTAATGAAAATGTTCAATTTTTAAAACAAATTGTGACAGGCGATGAAAAGTGGATACTGTACAACAATGTGGAATGGAAGAGATTGTAGGGCAAGCGAAATGAACCACCACAAACTGCACCAAAGGCCGATCTTCATCCAAAGAAGGTGATGTTGTGTATATGGTGGGATTGGAAGGGAGTCCTCAATTGTGAGCTCCTTCCAGAAAACCAAACGATTAATTCCAACAGGTACTATTCCCAATTAGACCAACTGAAAGCAGCACTCAATGAAAAGCATCCAGAATTAGTCAACAGAAAACGCATAATCTTCCTTCTGGATAACACAAGACCGCATGTTACTTTGATGACCAGGCAAAAACCGTTAGAGCTTAGCTGGGAAGTTCGGATTCATCCGCCGTATTCACCAGACATTGCACCTTCAGATTTCCATTTATTTTGGTCTTTACAAAATTCTCTTAATGGAAAAAATTTCAATTCCCTGGAAGACTGTAAAAGGTACCTGGAATAGTTCTTTTCTCAAAAACATAAAAAGTTTTGGGAAGATGGAATCATGAAGTTGCCTGAAAAATGGCAGAAGGTAATGGAATAAAAGGGTGAATACGTTTGTTCAATAAAGTTCTTGGTGAAAATAAAAAAGGTGCTTTTATTTTTACTTAAAAAACCGAAGGCACTTTTTGGCCCACCCAATATTTTCCCAATGATTTGAACTCTAATTTCAAATAAGCTTTATTTCAGCTTTACTGAAAAAAGCACATTAAAATAACATTTATTTTAAGCAAGCAGAGGGGATTATTTTAAAAAACTTCTATAAAGTAACATTTCTTCCATCACATGAAGTCCCACTACCTGATTTGCCTATGTAAATATTCAGATATTCTATATTAATTAAATTATACCCAGCTATTAAATGGTTATCTATCCAATCACATGTCACTATCGTAATTTTTGTCACGATTATGACATTCACAACTAATGCAGTAAAAACACCACTAAAGTAAATGAAAACAATTATTTCCCTTTGTCATTAGTTCATATGAATTACCAACAATGTTATAGAAACTCAGCTTTTATTATAAAGCCTCAGAATTGGACAACTTTTCTTGGACACAATTCAAGTAAGTATAACAGCTAAAGCTGTGGAATATAGGATAAACCCTTTTAGTTGGTTAAATGTCTAACTGTGCATAAGACTTGAAGAACATGCATAATTTACCTTGTGACACTGATAGAAAAAAAATCATTTTTCTGATATTAGAACTAAGCAGTATAATTCTGCTACTGTTTACTGAGTGTATCTATATGCTAGGCACTGAGTGAAGTGCTTTCTATATATTACCTCTTTTGATTTTCACAACAGCCCTATGAAGTAGGCCCTATTACTATCTCCATTGTACCAATGAATAAACTAAGGCTCAGAAAGGTTAAATAATTTACTGAAGGTCATTTGGCCAGGAAGTTAAAGAGGCATATTTAAAATAATGACTGATCTGACATCAAGCCCTCTATGATTAACTACAATGTAAATTTATCTCTCCTTGTCATGTTGGGGTGGGGAACAGAAGAACTAAAATAAACAAACCTTTTCCTCACTTTCCACTTCAAAAATCCTTTTTATGGCAAACTGAATTCACCTTTGGCCAAAGCCAACCCATTAGAGTTGGAAAGTTAACCACTTTTCCATTATACAGCCCACAATCCACAAATGAATAAAAATCACATCTCCTACAAAATATGTTTCTGTGATTGTGGTACAACTAAAATTGTCTCTAATGATATAATACTGAACCATAAATTAAATGGATGTATTCTTCCCCAAGCTCTAGCAAAGACCAAAACGCTGACCAATAGTCTTATTACAAAATTACACAAGGGCCTAGTTACAGTCAACAGATCATCTTATAAGCTGCTACGTACAAAAAACTGTACTTGAATCATTACAGCAGCTCTATTGGTTACAGAAAAATACTGATGAGAACCCAAATGCCCTTCAGTGGGTGAATGGCTGAACAAACTTTGGTATATCAATGCAACAGACTTATTACTCAGCAATAAGAAGGAATGAACTACTGATACATGCAACAACCTGAATGGACCTCAAGGGCTTTATGTTCAATTAAAAAAATCAGTCTCAAAAGGTTACATGCTGTATGATGCCATTTATATAACATTCTTAAAATGACAAAACTATAGAGATGGAGAACGGGGTGGGGGGCAAGGAGGTGGGTGCCACTACAAAGGGTAGCACGAGGGAGTTCTTTCATGATAATAGAACAGTTCTCGATCGTGGTGGTGGTGGTGGTTACAAGCATCTATACACGGCATAAACTTGCATAGAACTACACACACACACAACACACGAACGCCGGTTAAAAAATGTTGAAACTTGAATAAGGTCAATAGGCTAGTTAACAGCAATGCACCAATGCCAATTACCTGGTTTTGATATTGTACTATAGCTACAGGACTTACACAAGACTCTTTGTACTATTTTTGCAATTGCCTATAATTATTTCAATATAAAAAGTTTAAACAAAAAAATGGCCCTGGGTACGAGAGTCTGAATTGGAACCTGGTCTGCCTGAATCTAAAATTTGTGTTACTTCCCTATGTACCCTACTGCCTACAAAATCTATTTTATTAAAATATACAAAATATGCATTATTTCCTACAGAGAAGAATATAATATATAGGAGGCTCATCCTGGGTCACATTTAAAGAACTCTAAGAAAGTTCAAAAAGTACTTTATTGGGAAAAAATTTTAAATATCAAATAATTTCATTAATAGCAACTAAGACCAGGTGTTCCCATGTCCAATATAGACATGGAAAGAGCTTTACAAGTGACAGAAAGTGATGACTGGGCTGCTTTGGCACCTTGACTGGGCACATTGCCTCTCATTCCCCTCTCACTAGAGGCAGCTCTGGAGTTGACTGCCATGTTGCCTTGTTCACCTGAAAGGTTAACAGCTGTTCCTCTCCCGACACACCAGGCAAACAAGCGGCACCGCAGAAAGCTGTAAAATAGAGTCATTACACTGTATATTTGGAATCTCTTTTCCATCTACCTGAGTACTTCCTGATGAGGTTGTCCTTGTGCGATGTAGAACATGGCCAAATTATAATTATCTCAGCCAGAGAAGTAAGCTAAAGGTGCCAAATGGTTTTTGGAAGTTGCTGCCTGCCTTCATATAAATTCATCAAACCCTTGTACACTAAGTGACAGCTACGAAAAATTACACATACAGGCAAGGACAAAGAATCAAAATAGTGATGGGATGTTTTCCTGTTTAGCACCATTTTATTTTATTTCGCTAAAAGTTACCCCCCAAATTATTTTTATTGATTGATCAGAAAAATATGAAATAAATCATTTTTTTAAAATCAGAGCCAAAATTCTGTTCACTGTGTCAAGTCCCCAGTGCTGAATGTGCTATGGGTGCTACAAATCCAACTGCATATATTTCAATTTAATAAATACATAGTATCAGGTGTTTATTAAGAACATAAGGACAAGACATTGCTTAGGGAGATGACACAAAAAGTGAAAAAGACACTAGTCTGTAGCCGCAGTGAGGAGATAAACAGGTATACAGCTAACAAAATTCAGGAAAAACCATAATTACTGATATTATGAAGTATGCTAACATGGCAAATTCAATGTTATGTTAATAACAAGAAAGAGAAAACTCATGAGAATGGTCTTAAGGTATTTAAGAAGGAAATAAATGTCATTGATTATACTCCGCAGGGCAGAACTGGGATCAATGGCTGGAAATTACAAGAATATAGAGGAAGGCTGGTGATGTATATATAGTTTTTAATTAATTTTAATTGTTTTAAATTAAAGTTCATATGTTTATAGACTTCAGGAACTTCCTAAATAAATCATTGATAGGGACTTCCCCGGTGGTCCAGTTGTTAAGACTCTGCACTTCCACTGCAGGGGGTGCGGGTTTGGTCCCTGGTTGCCAAACTAGGATCCTGCATGCCACGTGGCACAGCCAAAAATAAATAAATAAATAAATCACTGATGACTTACTAACTACGAGAGTATCCGATGAAACCTCTGTACTGGAAAGGAGTTGATGAGACTCTTTCCAAGGGCCTGTCTTCTCCAGAGGCCCCTCGTATCACAGAAAGCATCTTGTTTACCCAGAGCCACAAATGAACAGCCCATAGAGACCAGATATAAGGGAGACTTGTAGGAACGAGGTGATCTGAGGATGGAATTGTATCCAAAAGGAGTGATTCACATTGGGTGCAGATTAAATGACCCAGACACATGCTCTCTCATGAAGAGTTTACATTTTACAGAGGTCCCAGAGGAGGAAGGAAATACAAAGGCATTAGAAGAAGAGAACGAGAAAAACTGAGCTCTAATTACGGAAAAGCAGATACAGCACATAGCAACCGACAGTCACTTCGGAGAGAGGAACAGGCTGAGCAGGCTTCCACACTTCCTGCTGGCCAACACTATGCTGTATCCTGAACAGTGCTCCACTTCTCCGTGAGACCTGTCCGTTCACCTACCAAGGCCTACTATCTTTTGTGAATTTACTCAATCACCAGAGGGAAACCTGAGACAACGTTGAACTTCATCTGAATTCTGTACTCCTGGAAAGCAAAGACTGTCAAGAAATTACCCCCCACCCCCTTTGTGTTCCTGGAAACAGCTTACTGCAAAGAACCACTCTTCCCCATGTAACTTAGATAAAACTCACGATGACCCCTTGTAACCTATGACAAGACCAAGACACAGACACTCCAAATTCCCATTGTTTATCTCATAAATGATTAGCTGAACTATTTGTCCCCATTGACCATTCTGGTTGATCAATGCCTGTTAACTGGACTTGACCTAAATTTATTCAGGCTTCTCTCCTTCCTCCAAGCCCCTGAACTTTGGGCCACCCTTGAGCAATAGAAGGTGAGCAACCCCTCTTTAAAGACTCCCTCCCAATAATCAGCTGGCCTCAAGGAAAAACATTCCCTGATCAACTGTCCAGTCATGCCACCCTCTCATCCCACTTCCCCACATCCAATTCTTTCCAGCCTGTTCACTTCTCCCTGAAAAAGAAAAGCCCTTTTCTGCTTGAACTGAGATGCTTACAGATCTCATGGTCAAAGTGGTTCTTCCTACTGCAATATTCCTCCTCTTCCTATTGAGATAACCCTCGACCCCTTATTATAATAATCTTTTTGAATAAAGCCTCTTCTTTTTACCTAAGTCTAGATTTGTTTTTGACGCTTTCAACTTGCAAAGAGCCTAACTTTACAAAACACAAACTGAAATAATTAAATATCCTCTTATTATCGATATTTATTTTTATAGAATCACAACTATTACATATTTCTTGACATACACCCACATAATAAAATATATAGAATATACAGACCACCATAAAATAAACTAAAATTAAACATAAGTTAACTCTGTTATTCTCCCAATGTTTGAAAACAAAAATTACTTAAGATCATTAATTACTAAAATAATTAAAATAAAGCATTAAAAACAAGCATGAAAAGTTGAAACCAACCAACTGAGGTTTGGAAATTTCGGAAATAATTTCTTTATATTTTACTTTTGTCTTCTGTAGATCAATCATCTCTTTACAAAGTCAAAAGAAGAAAAAGTTTGATGAACTTGTTTCTATGTTGGCCAACTATTAACTCAAGCATTAAACCAACTATAATACAGCTGCTGAAGTTCTTTCTGAAGAACTTTCTGGCAACAATGTCACTTTTCCAGTGGTCCAGTACCCTAGTTTCAACTTAGCATGGATACCGTGTAGAGTTAGCACGTTAACTGTATCACATACACAAAATAAACCTTCAATGTTTTTAATGAAGAAGGTAAATACGTGATATTTCTATTCCCGAAGGGATATTTTTTTCTAAAATACCTCTATTCCTATTTATGAAAAAATAGTTTTCAATAATAAATACTCATATTATAAGCAGATAGGGCAGGGGGTCCCCAGAGAAAGAGAACCAGGCATGGCTTTCTTGACGTAAGAGAGGACATTTTTGGCCTAAGTCATTTTGTGATCTGAGCCTGGCCACAATGCTTGCCTTTGAACAGGTCTCAGTAATTAATGATTTTAAGGGAAGTGAAAGAATGCAAGAACAAAGGAAAAGCAGTCAAGAAACAATAGTTCAGCGATAAAACAGAGTCCTAGCTCCTCCTCAAGGGATATATGTAATAATCTGTATGAGTTCTGCAGGAACTAAAGCCCCCATCAAGGTGGAGGATGGAATGATGATGACGACCTTTTCTGACTTCAATCAACTAAAGCTTTGACTCTGTTGACCTTTGCCCCAATTCTATGCTGAATTCTCCTCTGCTCAAGCCTCTTCATGAATACACATACACCACTCAAGTCCCTTCATGAGTATGCAAGTACCCTTAGCTTAAAACTTCCCCAATTTTTCTGTTCTGCGAGACACTGCTTTGGAAAAGATCCCTGGTGTTCTCCTTACTTGTTGCAAGTAATAAGTCCTTCCTTCTCCCAATCTTTGGCTTGGTTGTGTCTTTTGGTCTGACACCCACCAAGACTCGAACCCAGCTTTAGGGTAACAGTATAACAAATACATCACAAAAAATCAACTACTCACCAGCATTGACTATAGCATCTACCTCTAGCAATGTGATGTCACCTCTATAGAGAGAAACTTCTTCACTCAAACTTTTCTTCACCTGTGATGTTTCCTGAGTGTTTTCTTCTGTAATAAAGAAGGAATATATATTAATAGTAATATTCTTATTTAATTTAATAAAGACAATGTTAATACAAGAGCCAATATGGGTCACACTCGGATACATTAGACAAGTGGAAATAAATGTGTAAGTACCAGGGGTGTAACTTATTCTCTATTTATTGTGTATTCCCCAATACAAATGCAGTATCACATACATAATAGGCATTCAATAAATTTAGGCATGTTATATAGGTCAACAAAAAGTTCAATGTTTACTATTAATATTATAAAAATATCAATTTTAAGATATAATTATGTACCACTGGTTTCACAAGAAGATGAGAAAAAGATGTGTAACTACCAAGACAAAATAAATTTTTACAATGAACGAGCTTACTTCTATTTTGTTCTAATTACCTAAAATGCATCCTTGAAAAGAATATTTACTAAGAAAAAAAAAATTTAGGTTCAGCTCTTTGCTACTTCTAAGTAATAAGCTGTCCCTCATAATGGTATGGATCAAGCACATTTGAAAGTGTGAAACTGCTCCTCTATCAAATTCTATAAACCTTTCACTCTAGAGGGCGCTGCTAGATTGAAAAGAGAAAAAGCTCTGTCCTGCACCCAACAGCCAGAAAGCTGGTATATTTAAAACAAGCCAAAACATTATCTTCTAAAACCTGACATATTTTTTAATGTTTTTGAGGAGTATTAAAATCTGAATTTTCATGTATTCTTTAACAGATAATAATGTTAAAATATATTCAACGAAGTTATATAAAATCAATGTTTTAAAATACATTAAATGCTATACATAAAAAGCTTTTTAATATAACTTTAGGAAAGATGATTTATAAATTTAAACATTTTAAACTCATGATCTATGCAAATCTTTCAAGGGGGAAGGTAATGCTATTGATTCACAAAGACACTGTCAAATGAGCCTGCAACAATGAGGTATGTAGGGGATTTGAGGTGATAGGTTACAAGACACTTAAATTGTCTTCGGCCCCGATAACCAAAGAAAAAAATGGCCAAGACGAAGGAAATGACCTGTGGCCATAAAAGTGATCTTTCCTCTCTCTACCTCCAAAGCATCCCCTTCTTTGCAATCACTTTTCTCCTTAAAGGATTCTAATCAATTATTCATTGGTGGTAGTAGCAGTAGTAGTAATAATAATAAGTAGAAGAATAATGTGGGAGAACTGTACATTAAAAGAGTAGAGAAAGAATTTAGAAGACCTCAAAATAGAAAACACTTACAGCTGACTTGACCACCTCAGGGACTCCTAGAGTGCTGTTTCCCTGAGTCAGGTAAAGACTAAGAGTTCAGGCTTTACCACCAGACTAACTGTTCAATTCTTGGTTCTGCCAATTAACAACTGGGTGACCTTGGATAAGTTATATATTTTCGCCATGCCTCAGTTCATAAAGTACTGACTCCTTTACAGTTAACATGAGTTCATTACACTTAGAATAATGTTTGGTCCAGAGTAAGCTCTCAACAAACATGCCCCTTTTTTTACAAAGGTTTTACAGAGGTGACAAATATTATTTCAGCATCCATACTGAAATACCACAATAGTTTTTAAATATTTTCAACATTTATTATTATTATTATTCCCTATCAGTGAAAGAGATCGTATTTTGTTTGTGCTCTTACTAATCTGTCAATGCCTGCTCCAATGACAAAGACTTTGAGCAAGAAGACCTTGAGTTCCATGACCAATCAATTTCTATTCTTACTACTTTTACCAAATTAGAAAGTCCTGATTCCCAATTAAAGATTGTTGGATGATAATAAATATTTGGTGGCTTTGTCAGAAAATTCTGGATATTTGGACTACTGTAAACCTAGAAATTATAAAGACTTCTCACTGATGATGAGTTTTAAAACTCCATCGGGGCTTCCCTGGTGGCGCAGTGGTTGAGAGTCAGCCTGCCGATGCAGGGGACACGGGTTCGTGCCCGGGTCTGGGAAGATCCCACATGCCGCGGAGTGGCAAGGCCCGTGAGCCATGGCCGCTGAGCCTGCACGTCCGGAGCCTGTGCTCCGCAACGGGAGAGGCCACAACAGTGAGAGGACCGCGTACCACAAAAAAAAAAAAAACTCCATCAGGCATTAAATTGATAAACATATCACAAATGAAAGCAGAAAGATTGACTGTTTCAACTTGGGAGACAGAGTAAATCGATTCCTGATCTATCCTCTAGTTGCGTTTAGTTCTAAAAAGTATTTCTTCATTTTCTTATGAAGCATTATGTATGTAATATTGCATTTATAGTCATGTAAGACTTTTAAACATATGTGGCAACAAATCATGTATTTTTTTCCAGAAGTAAAGAAATTGTTAAAGAATTGTATTAGAAAGCATCAAAGTTTAAACCATTTATATCACAGTTCAGTTTTCTTAAAACAAATCATAATCTCTCAACTTCAAACTTTAAAAATGGGACATTTTGAGCCTAAAGGTTCAAACAATTCAACATATTAAATAAATATATTGCTATGACATGTCATTCAAGTAAGTTACTCAAAATGGTCTTATTAGAATTATTAGCATCATGAAGAAATATCTTTATCTCTCTTTCATTTTAAAAATTCACATGAGCATCTTTTTTCCTCAGAGCCAGATTTATACCTACCTGCTGTTCAACTCCTCACATGGTATATCAAAAAGGCATAAATGTACTCAAAAACTACAATTTGATAGTATTAAAAATTATCAGTATTTCCTCCAACAATAAACCAAAACCAAATGGCATATTTTTGACCACCAAGTGTTCTCTGTAAATATAACAATGTAAATTATCATTACAGGCCACATCTTTTACTTGAATAGCAACGTACCACCTTCCTTTTCACACAACTGTGTTCCACCAGCACTGATCCCAAAGTGTCTTTTCCCATATCCTGGGTTTTCAGTGATAAATAGGACAGAAAACTGTCAAGCACTGCTCCCTCACAGACATTCTATATGTACACAAAGCACTGATTCACATTTTGTACATCAGTGGCTTTATCCAGCTGAAAGTTAAAATATCTGTCAGTGTGCATATGTGATAGTAATTGTTTTTCCAGATTGTATCCTATTGATATTGTAAAAAAAAAGTTTTTTTCCGGAACTACCACAATAAGGGAAAAGAGATCTCAGTACAGAACTGGGCTCAGTTACCAATACAGCAAGGACAAGTGGGGATTTATAACCAAGGAGCAGAGTGGGGATCAGTGGAAGGAAAATTACTAAGAGAAAACTTTGGGGGTGAGGGAAGATTTTGGTTAAACACACAATTCTTGCTGAAGGCAAGCCAGGGTGGTCAGATATCACCTAGGGTATGAGGGGGGATACAGAATTTTATTAGATATGGAGAGTGACCAGATAGCAAGGATGAGAAATTCTCTCTAAATTGATTTAGCAGGATTCTTGCTAAAATTGGACAATGCAGGTCTGGCAAGGATGGGGCCTAGTTGAAAAAAGGGTTTGGTGGAAACTGACTAAAGTTTAGTTAAGGGAGAGAGTCTTTGTCAGTCCCTGCTCTTATTTGAGGAAAGAGAGACTTCCTTCCTTTGAACAATGTAAGTCCATTTCTCATTAGGTTGCCTTTTGTCCTTTAAGGACCAGCTGAACCATTGGTTGAGACTTGGTAGTAGAGGATTTCTGGTGCAAGCAGTCAGGCATTTAATGAGGGAAATTCCCATGAAAAGAAAAAGAAAAACAAAGATCAATGGTTGGAGCACACTATAAAACTAGTTTCTGAGTCCAGAGGGCAGACAGTTGAGAAGATATCTACATGTTGGGCTTGAAGCATCATTTGCAGTTTCAATGTCCTTGGTGATCGCATCAGGTGTTCCAGCAAACTTTCTGAATGGCCCACACAATAGCAAGCATGAAAGTTGTACATACATGATCTGTTGTGGTGATTTCTTTGAAGTTTATATCAGGTCATCCAGCTTCAGCTTGCAGGGCTTCAAGAAAGGGGCAGTTTTAGATCTCAATGAGGCCAAATAAGGAGGAGGGGGGAAAAATTGGAAACATTTTGGAGAGCTGTAGCCAGATACTGGAGGAAACTAGAAAATTGACAATATGTGCAAGACAATGAGCAAGACTGGAATTTAATAACCCAAAAGGGTGCACTGCAGTTTTCCACTGAAACCTAAAATGTCTCTCTACAGTCACCCCCCCCCACATTTTTTTCTTGTTTACAAAATAAGTCTGGTCTCATTAGATTTGGTCTGATTATTTACATAAATGCAGCAAGAACGGTCACTGACCACTTAGGCCTTTCAAGTTTGCTTTGCTGGAACTTTTCATAAAGAATCTCAAATTAGACTTTTCAAAGCCTCTCAAGGCTAGGAAGCACATCCAAGAACTCACCACCAGATTTAGCCTGCAATACCTACACATTTGGGTAAATTCCTCTCTTCTCAAGGTTCCAAGAATATCCTAAGGTTCCTGGGCTTGATAGGAAGTGACCTTCCTTACTCATCTATAAGGCTGGGAACTCTATAAACCAGGTACCAGACTGGTTTCTCCAAAAGGGCTTTGTAAGCATTGGCTCTATAATGCAAATCTTAGTTCCTTAAAACTATCTGATAACATGAGATTCTATATCTTTGAGATTATCATTCACAAATATGACATTCCAACCAAAGTCTATACAACTAATTTTTCCAATTATGTCCTGTTACAAGGAAGACAGATTCTTATTGAACCTATACAAATAAAGTCACTGCCATGAAAATAAGAATACTCAATAGAGTTTCTGAATTCTAGAGAGATCAGGTAGGGAGAAAAGCTAAATGTTTCATTTCTGTTGACAAAAGTATAATTAACTAAATTGTCATGAGTTACAGAGAGCTTGAGAAAAGATAAAAAGGGGTTCCTTAAATAAAACATTAAAGAACCAGTATTGTTCCTTATCAATAACCACAAAAATCATAATCATTCTTCGTCATTAGTTCATTCAGTCCCATGTAACTGATTTGTTTCTTTCCCCCAGCGTTATTTAATGTGTTGGAACAACAACAACAAAAAAAAAATCCACATACTTTCTTTATTCCATTAAAACAACAACTATATTAAGTAATCTTATATACTGAGATCTCTTTCTGAATTCTCTATTCTGTTCTACTAAACATTTTTTTATAGTATATTCTTTTTTTTCTTCTTCATGTAATGGATTTTTGTTCTGCTTGATTTTGGGTTAGCATTTTTTTTGTTTTGTTTTGTTTTGTTTAAACCAGTCAGCTTCTCCATTAGTTCTGGAAATCCTTACTTGGTCCAGCAGTACAGTCTCAAAGTTATTTAAGCAATAATGCCTTTAGAAGCCTATACCCTAGAGTACTTGCCATAGTCCTTCCCATGGATCTCTGAAATAGTCACTTTTTGTTGAAGACAAAGCACTCTTGCCTGTAGCTGACTGCAAGAGCTTTCAGGGAAGAATCAGAGTAAAATAAAAATTATCTGTGAATGATAAAAGACTTAAAAATGGTCATTGTTAAAGATCTGAAGAGAGTTTATTATAAAAATGATATAACTAATAAGGGAATCTGGTTATTTCTATGACATACAATGTTTAAATAACTCGAATTATAACTGACAAAATTATACCAGGACATAAGATGGATAAAAAGGATACTGGCAAATTTCTATGAACTTCATACAATTTCTGAAATATATATAGTAAAAATTTTTACCCAAATATAACCATGGGAAGGTTAAGCATCATTTCTTTTTGGACAATGTTTCCCATGTAATGTAATATATCAAATAAATCAAAATTTTTTAAGATTTTTTTTTTTTTTTTTTTTTTTTTTTGGTACGTGGGCCTCTCACTGCCGCGGCCTCTCCCATTGCAGAGCACAGGCTCCGGACGCGCAGGCCCAGCGGCCATGGTTCAGGGGCCCAGCCACTCCGCGGCACGTGGGATCCTCCCAGACCGGGGCACGAACCTGCGTCCCCTGCATCAGCAGGCGGACTGTCAACCACTGCGCCGCCAGGGAAGTCCAAGATTTTTTTTTTGATGTGGACCATTTTTTAATTTGTTACAATATTGCTTCTGTTTTATCTATCGGTTTTGTTGGCCGTGAGGCATGTGGGATCTTAGCTCCCTGACCAGGGGTCGAACCCACACCCCCTGCACTGGAAGGCGAAGTCTTAACCACTGGACCTCCAGGGAAGCCCCCTTAAACCAAATTATTTTTTTACCTTTCCTTCTTTACAAGGTGAAAAAACAAATTCTTTGAGATTTTCCAGGAACCCTCTGGGAGATATCTATCTCAGTTAGAGTTCAAGATTTCATTTAGGATTTGATTTGGGGAACATAATAAAAACAACATAAAGCACAGGAAATTATTTTGATAAGACATAGAATCTTTGTTCCTAAGTAGATTACTTAAAAGATAAAGAAAATCCTTTTATGATCTCTTATTAAGATCAGACTAATAATCCAAGAAAACTTCATTACTTTAACAGAGAGAAAAAACCCAACTCTAGTTTTGCATCAGTACATTATTGGGCTCATTTAAAAACAAAAACAAAAAACAAATAAATTCATTCAATCTTAGCTAATTTGATCACAGATTAGCTCTTTTGCAAACCTTCTATAACTCTATATCCATTCAGGTTTTCGCCTATATTTTTTCTCTTTCTCGTTCTGAAATAAGCAGTGATCTCAATTTAGAATAAAATGACTCTCTTTTTGCTTAACAACAACAACAAAAATCCTTCATTCCTCACAAACCTTGCATAAAGAGTTGTTTCTCTTATTGTTTATTATTTTTAGTAGTTTCATTTATATACATTAATTATAATTTTTAACTAATTTTTATTTTACAGAGAAGACTAAGAAGTAGAAAATTGCAAATTGTCACATGCCAGCATTCTGTAGCAGGCTAGCAAATTTTATACATTTACCATCTTTCAATTTCTAGAGACGTGTTTTTATATGGCAAAAGGACATTTATTAACAGATTCAAATACATTTAGCTTCTCTATATCACATTAAAATAAAGAAGCCAACTTATATAAACAAAGTTATGTTCAGTAATTAGTATTTCAGTAGTTTATTTTACTTAGAAATAACCTAGATTTTTATAATGAATATCTATACTTAATTTAACGTAAGTCTAGGGTTACAAGGTACTAAAAAGATTTTGGAAACTATTTTTATGCAGACATATGACATAAAACAAAGCTCACCATCATCTCAAGTTAGTTCTCTGTTAACTATTTTTACAGCACATGCATGTTAGGCAAGTTTGCAAAAGCAAAAACCTAAAAAAGTTAAACACGTGGATTTTCTTTTACTGCTACACTTGATATACAAGAAGTCATGGATAACAAGCAATTCATTTTTACTACATCTTTACTTGTATATTTGGTCTTGGGTTGAATTTATAATATTTATAATCTTAAACATCTAGTAGATATAACATAAGCTTATTTGACTAGTAAACCCAAGTACAACAAAAATGTATGCTCGTATTATACTTAACTGCTGATAACTCAGAAGACATACCTGTTTTTTTAAACCAACAATATTAAACTAGTCTTATTTACCAGAGGTTTACCCAAGTCATGTAAGCTTGAAAAGTTTTTGGGTTAGTTTCTATATTTCTGGGAGTTTTAGGAATATTTAACTTATATAATGCTAATTTATCTCTAAGCTAATTTGCATAGAGCTCCTTCATGGGATTTTATGAATTTGGTAACACCATCCAAAAGTAGAAAAATATCATATACACATAAATGCATATGTACGTAAACACACATACAGACAGATGCAAACAGAGACCTTATAGCTTTCACACTAAAATTTTAGCCATGAGTCAGGTAAATATAGTAATATACTCTGGTCTTTGCTACCCTTGATATTTTTATCCAAATTTTGTTTCTGGCAGAAGGAGCAAGTTAAGGTTACCTGTTCAGTACGAGGGCTAATGCTTTTTACCGGTATTTGTGGAGGAGACTTTCAAGATTTTTCATTTGCCCTGATATGTAATCTTATTGAGGCTGTGGACTAAACTTTAGGTGAGAAACTGACAGGAGACATCAAGCAGCTGCCTGGCTGTCCCCAAAGCTTTTCTGAGTGGACAAAACATCCAGTCTGTTTTCAATCACCTTTTCTTCCTTTTGAGCCTCAAGTAGTAGCTTTCAGGGGCCCCTGAGTTCCTTGAGAGTCCCCAGTTGGGAGCAGGGGGCCTAAAGCTCAAGTAACTATATGAGCTGAGGAGCTTAAGTAGGAAGGGAAAAGTCTGGCAGCAGGAGAGGAGGGATGAAGAAGATAGGGGTTTTGAAGAGGGATATATCAAAGGATTTAAATGGAACTGAAGGGAAAATCCAAGGTCTAAGAGGAGGAAGAAGGACCAGAAGGGAGAGGTCTTAGAGGATCCAGTCTGAGGAAATCTTGTTTCCCAAAGAAGCCAATGAAGTTCCAAATTATCCTTAGTAAAGTCATGCCAGCAAGAAAGGAAGTAGACAGTGATGGAAGAGCATATAGTCCTCAGGGGCTCAAGTGCAGGGAGGGGTTTCAGTGAACTGAGAAGCCCCCATGGGAGAAGCAGATCAAATAAAGGGAGAGAACAGAGAGGCCTTACAAAGAGCCAGGAAAAGCCTTTCCAGCCCAGGAGTGAATCTGCTTGAAATAAAGAGCCAGGAAGAAAGATTTCCAACCCAATAAGCACCTTTTAAACAAAGAAGCCTGGACCTCTAACCCAGCTCCAGAGAGTATACTTAGAATCTTAAGGTTAAAAATCTGTCCCTACTGTGCTTCAGCTGTCAGTCACCTGGGGCTCTGGCTCAGTGGAGATCACCACCAGGTACTGGATCGCCAATGATCTCTACATCTCAAATGATTTCTACCTTTCCTTGTCTTTGAGCTATTTTATAATTCTGTAAATTGTAGAAAACAGATAATAATGCAAATGATTCTTGTCTGTGGAAATGCAAATAAATTATGTTCCCTTGAATGCAACTGATACTTTCCTATGGACAATTTGCATTTATTTGTAAATTCATTTCAGAGTTCCTTACTGTGTATATACATGTGGTTCTTTAAATTCTCCTTTGAACCAGAGTTAAATAAAATTGTTGATAAATATTCAATTTATATTTGTATGAGTCATAATCTCATCTTTATAAAAACATTTCCCTCTAATAGACATTTTCATTTAGTTCTAGTTTATTCACTTAACTAATACTTGTATAGCATTTACTATGTGCCAGCTGCTGTTCTAATGCTTACAAATATTACCGCCTATAATCCTCATAACAGACCTATGTAGTACATATTACCACTATCCTCTCCATGTAGATAAGGAAGCTGAGGCATACAAAAAGGAGGTCGATGGACCAAGCACACACAGCTGGTAAGTACAAACCTGGGATTTGAGCCCAGGTAGCCCATGCTCTTTACCAACAAGCTAGGCAGGCTCTCATTTACCTATTTTATTATAATGCATCCAACTCTGAATGAGGTATCTGTTATTTAGATCCTGTCTCTCCCTTTAGTTGCAAAATGCATCAATTTCACTCCCCCCAAAAAGCATTATTTACTTCTGCCCTAGAAAAAAAGAATAATAATGTTTATTGAAGTGGTTACCATACTTTGCAAATAATACAAGGGCCTCAATGATTTCTTGCTACAATTTACAAAATTTCATAACATACAACACACGAGGTATTAGAGAACCACATAATAAAATCAAATTTGCACATATTAATCATGCATTTTATTTGTACTTTCTCTTTTTCGTTTATTTATGCAAAATCATCAAACTTGCTGATTCATTTGTCCCAACACCTACTCTGTTTGTACTGGGATTCAGTTTACTATTTAAATTTATGACCTTATTCTGAGTTCTGGCATTTATGTTACTATTTCACCTCTTTTTTAGGCATAAATAAACCACTTTAGAGATACTGATCCATTTTTATGTAGGAATATAATGCAATGCTATAGTAACAACAAAAACAAATTTAATCAAATATACATTAACTCACTAATAACATTAAAATACCTTAGAGAAACAAACTTTGTTAACCGAATCTTAATTAAGATAAACTGACCAACATTCCCCTTATTTTAAAAGCATAACCCTTAAGACTATAATATTGATAATATAATTTTCATAAAAATCATAGGTATATTTTACATTTCAAACTTTTAAAATGTATTGAACAAAACTGTCTCATCACTTTTCCTCTGGAACTGCCAAATTACCTAAAGACCATTTGATATACAGCTAACAGACCACCACTGGGTCCTCTGACTGCTCAGAAGACTAAGATACTAGGAGATATTCACATGAAGTGCCTAGAACACTTCGAATTCTTATGTTCCCTCATATTAACATCCTCTATATTTTAGCACCCATGGGCATGATAACAAAAAAGCCACCAAGGGTGCCAATAAGTTGGCTGGTGAGCTAATAACAAGGGCCCTATTGCCAGTTGACCTCTTTCATTCTGAGGATGCCAGTTAAAATCAGCTTGGTTTTAATCCAGCTCTGTATATACAAATTCAAATTAATATTCCCTCTCTCTAAAAATAAAACAAAAAAGTTAGTAGGAGACCATGCCACAAAAGAAAAAAAAAAAGAAAGCTCAAGCAAATTTCTATAGAAATCAGCATTTAAATTAAATTTATAATCAAGATGATCAGAAAAATATCTTCGGGTTCATTACAAGGCTTTAAGAATATACAGCGTGAGAACTAGAGGAACCCCAGGGATGCAGGCTGTGTTTCTGAGATTCTATCTTGAAACCATCCAGCCTGCTGATCTGCACACCTCCATATCCTATCTGACCATGTCAGGCTAACAATCATCTTGCCACTATTCCAGATTCCTGCCTGTTTTGCCCTTCCAACTTAACAGCTCACTTCTTTAATTGGGCCAACATTTAACCCCCCACCTCTCTTCCTATTTCCAACTTCCACAGAGCTTCCATGGATGAAATTCTCAGCAACAAATTCCCTTTCTTTTCAGTCCTGGGACTCCAAACTAACCCTGTCAGGGAAAGTCAAGGAAACCATTAGATAAAGCGCTCATATTTGAGTGAGACCTCACTTGAGCAGGGAGGCAGGAATCCAGGCATGCTAGCCATGCTAACTAATGCAGGAAATATAAAGTCCAGCCAAGCTATGAACTCCACCCTCTAGCAGAATAATAAAGCATACACAAATAACTTCAATACAGGGAATAGTACTATAAATGCCATGAGAAAGATTTAAAGTACTTCAAGGTTCAGACAGAACATTCAACGAACTTTTATTTGAGTGGAGATATCCAAGTTGAGTTTTAAAGGATCAGGAAGAATACCAGAGGACAGTAGGATGGGATGAGAGTGAAAAGAGGAAGGGCATTCCTAAGTCAAAGAGGCAGAAAATAGAGTTTGCCTTGAGGAAAAGTAAAGATTCATCCATGATGAGAATACGGAAAGCACCACAAACTGGGGGTAGTGGCAGATGAGATCAGAACTATTCAGGTTTAAACCAGATGGTGGAAGGCCTTGGATGGTGGCTGTTTGGGATCCATTAAAGAAGTCACAAATTGACAGCTTTTTCTTGAATTTAGCCCAAAGATAAGATTTTCTTCGGCTTAAACAGTATCACTGTTTTTGCTTTTTAAACTGCATTTCAATTTTAGCATTCAATTAAATTTTAGCATTCAAAGTCAGGAGATTTCACATTAAAACTTAGATTTCCTAGTTCTGTTGAAAAATCAGGAGATCTGGAAATACTGATCCCACATCCTCACATGATGTGGGAGTAGAAGCTACACCCTTTGACAGGCATCCTTTGCTTTCCAGTTTACAATTTACAGTATATCTGTTTATACCTAAACTAAGTTGGCCTCACCCAGTTACTTACCTGGCTGTCTCCCACAGGCATTTGGGCGTGAGATTTCTGCAGGAGAGCTTCAAAAGATTAATGACTATAAATCCAAGGTAACTATTAAAAATCTATTCAAAATAGAAAATCCTGAAATGGCATGAAAAAAAAGAACATAAGACAAATTCCCATCAAATTAAAATAAATGTTTGCCTGTCAAACAATTAAACTGCAATCAAAACTTATATTGGGATCTAAGATGCAGTAAAAAATCAGTAACTCAGAATGTGTTTCATAAACTGAGTCAAAAAGACTTCCAAAGAATCATACTTCCCTGTGTCTATGTCCTTGTATAATACTCTTCCTCAATGACTCAGTTTTTCCATGTGATTTGCTTTGACCAGTGGGGCATCAACAAATGTGACCCAAGCAGTGACTTAACAATTGCTTGCACATTTGTATTTGCCCTCTCTTGCTATGCCAAGACCACCATGACACAAAGCCCAGGTCAGCCTATTGGCGAAGAAGAGGCCACTGAGAGCAGGGACAGCCATCCCAGCTGAGGCTCCCTAGATCAAACAGTTTGACAATTGCCAGCCAGACATGTGAGTGAGACTGTCCAGAACCATCCAGCCCCAGCCAATCCACCAGCTGACTATAAAACTGCCTGATTAACCAGAGACTAATGAGCAATAATAAAAACAATGTTATTTTAAGCCACTAATTTTTGAAGTGTTTGTTGCACAGCAAAGCTAACTGATAAGGAAAGGAGGAGGAGGAGGGAGGGAGAGAAGAAAGAGGGGAGGGGCAAGAGGGGGCTTTGAAGAAGACTCAGCACAAAAATGAAGTTGCAAACTCCCGGCATAACAATTATGAGTTAGCCTAGGAGAGAGGGTCTTCTAGTGTAACACCTCCAACACCTGAAAGAACCGTAAGATTAGAGAATGAATGGATATGCTGGAAGAGGGAGGAATGTGTGTGCAGGAGAGGGTGCAGGGTGTCCAGCATCATGTCTTTAAATAAGAACGAAAGATCCATTTGCATACATCCTAATTCCATCCTCTTTCCTAAAATGATACATTCAAATGTTTACCCATTTATTCTAGATGGCCTGTTTCTCTATATTAACACTTCAAATCATAACAACTCTATTGAGGTAACTTAAGGAAACTGAGGCACAAGGAAATTAAGCAACTAACTTGCCCAACATTTCGCAACTGACAGAGACAAGATTTGAACCCTGGAAATGTGGTTCTAGAATCCCTGTGTTTAACCACTGTGCAATATTCCCTCATAGTAAAGATCAATCTCACAAGGTTAAAAAAAATTAGACCCATAAGTTCTTTAAATAAGGACATACTTCATTCATACAGGACTTTTTTTTTAAGTTTAATGTGACTATCCTTGAAGAACTGAGGTGGGAGCTTAGGTGATAAAAAGGTGTGCTTTATCCTAATGACATATTCTGCTAAAAATCAATTTAGTTAAAAATTATGGTATGACTACATAGTACGGCTCCTAGTTTAAAGCTTATATAAGAATAATGCAACCTAATACTTCAAGTAACCTTGCATAAAAATCAATTATTTAATTTCATAAGGTTATACTCCAAAGAAAGAGAGAATCAAATTTCTGCCCTTTTAGTAAATTTATGAAATCCTAATTTATAAAAATAGATAACTAAATGCTGGTTCAAATACAGAAATAATAGAAAAGAACTAAAAAATGAGAAAACCAGTAGCATATTTAATTATGCCTCCTTTTTTACTATTTAAGTGTAATATTTTTCTGTGTGTAGGTTAAGATCCTTTATGGATTATGAACTCAGTTTGGTAGATTGCAACCAACTTTTTCACAAACTAATATAGAATAGAATTAAAATATTACAGTGCATCACATATACTAATAAAAAGTATTGTTCTATGAAAATTTTGTTTCAATTACATGCACGTACACATATTTATGGGTCATAATACATGTTTGTGGTTCCTGGGTAAATTTTTGAAATTTCTGAAATCATTATGTTTGTATTCATCTCTACACTCTGACACAAAAATGTTTTAAAATGTCATTTTGGTATTTTGTCATTTCACAAAAATGAACAAATTTTAAAGAATAGGTTTCAAAATATTACACAGTGAACATTTCTATAAGATTTCTAGCATGCAGAAACAACGCCCAATTAATTCTAACATCTCAGGATTTTACAAGATCTGGCACAGAGGCAAGTATCTGGTGAATGCACAATACAGAATTCATTGACCAATCGATTACTGACTGTGTTTATATTTAAGAGGACCTGGTGTGCTCTCTAGGGGTCAAAATCCACACAGTAAAGCCCATAATAATGGACTTCTCTACAGTATCACATACAAAGGTAAAACGAACACTCTGGCACAATTTAAATGAAAAGTTGACATTTTCAGAGGCTATAATTTAACTTGTAGTAGATACCCAAATCTAAACAGAACAGGGGAAGGAGGGAATTACAAGGAATAAATTAATAAAGAGAAAAAAACTGGAATGCCACAGAATTTCTGAAAGAGACCTTGGAACTCTATAGATGAAGAAACCAAAGTCCTAAGAGGTTACATTACTTGCCCAAGTCACAGAATTAGTTGATAGCAGTCCAGTATTTCTGTCCCTCCATTATGATGACTCATACAGTTTGCATGCCATCTTGTAGTTTAATGTTATTTAAAAGAATATCTCTTTCTATTTGTGTTATAGCTATATATGTATCTGTAATATCCCCTCTTCTAAGAGTCAGTAAACTATGGTGGTTAAAAAAAAAACAACAAAAAAAACCTAGATTCTAGAAGCATTATTTCTACAGTTGAACCCCAGTTCTATTTACTAGCTGTGTGGCACTGACCAAATTTAACTTGTCTGGGCCTCAGATGACTCACCTGTAAAATGAGGATAGTCCCTATCTTATAAGGTTGTTGTGAGAATTAAATGAATTAAGACATAGTGGGGACCTTCAAGATGGCAGAGGAGTAAGACGTGGAGATCACCTTCCTACCCACAAATACATCACAAATACATCTAGGTATGGAACAACTCCTATGGCACACCTACTGAATGCTGGCAGAAAACCTCAGACTTCCCAAAAGCTATGTGGCTGACGGGGTTTTCATGCTCCGGCCAGGTGTCAGGCCTGTGCCTCTGATGGGGGAGAGCCAAGTTCAGGACATTGGTCCACCAGAGACCTCCTGGCTCCATGTAATATCAAATGGCGAAAGCTTTCCCAGAGATCTCCATCTCAACATTAAGACCCAGCTCCATACAACGAAAAGCAAGCTACAGTGCTGGACACACATGCCAAACAATTAGCAAGACAGGAACACATGCCCACCCATTAGCAGAGAGGCTGCCTAAAATCATAATAAGTTCACAGACACCTCAAAACACACCACCGGATGCAGTCCTGCCCACCAGAAAAACAAGATCCAGCCTCATCCACCAGAACACAGGCACTAGTCCCCTCCACCAGGAAGCCTTCCACAACCCACTGAACCAACCTTACCCACTGGGGGCAGACACCAAAACAACGGAAACTACGAACCTGCAGCCTGCAAAAAGGAGACCCCAAACAAACACAGTAAGTTAAGCAAAATGAGAAGACACAGAAACACACAGCAGATGAAGGAGCAAGGTAAAAACCCACCAGACAAAACAAATAGGCAGTCTACTTGAAAAAGAATTCAGAATAATGATACTAAGATGATCCAAAATCTTGGAAATAGAATGGAGAAAATACAAGAAACGTTTAGCAAGGACCTAGAAGAACTAAAGAGCAAACAAACAATGATGAACAACACAATATATGAAATTAAGAATTTTCTAGAAGGAATCAATAGCAGAATAACTGATGCAGAAGAGCGGATAAGTGACCTGGAAGATAAAATAGTGGAAATAACTACCGCAGAGCAAAATAAAGAAAAAAGAATGAAAAGAATTGAGGACAGTCTCAGAGACCTCTGGGACAACATTAAACTCACCAACATTCGAATTATAGGGGTCCCAGAAGAAGAAGACAAAAAGAAAGGGACTGAGAAAATATTTGAAGAGACTGTAGTTTAAAACTTCCCCAACATGGGAAAGGAAATAGTCAATCAAGTCCAGGAAGCACAGAGAGTCCCATACAGGATAAATCCAAGGAGAAACATGCCAAGACACATATTAATCAAACTATCATAAATTAAATACAAAGAAAAAATATTAAAAGCAGCACGGGAAAAGCAACAAATAACATACAAGGGAATCCCCATAAGGTTAACAGCTGATCTTTCAGCAGAAACTCGGCAAGCCAGAAGGGAATGGCAGGACATACGTAAAGTGATGAAAGGGAAAAACCTACAACCAAGATTACTCTACGCAGCAAGGATCTCACTCAGATTCAACGGAAAACTTAAAACCTTTGCAGACAAGCAAAAGCTAAGAGAATTCAGCACCACCAAACCAGCTTTATAACAAATGCTAAAGGAACTCCTCTAGGCAGAAAACACAAGAGAAGGAAAAGACCTACAATAACAAACCCAAAACAATTAAGAAAATGGTAATAGGAACATACATATTGATAACTACCTTAAATGTAAATGCATTCAGTGCTCCAACCAAAAAACATAGACTGGCTGAATGGATACAGAAAACAAGACCCATATATATGCTGTCTACAAGAGACCCACTTCAGACCTAGGGACACATACAGACTGAAAGTGAGGGGATGGAAAAAGATATTCCATGCAAATGGAAATCAAAAGAAAGCTAGAGTAGCAATTCTCATATCAGACAAAATAGACTTTAAAATAAAGACTCTTACAAGAGACAAAGAAGGACACGACATAATGATCAAGGAAACAGTCCAAGAAGAAGATATAACAATTGTAAATATTTATGCACCCAACATAGAAGCATCTCAATACGTAAGGCAAATGCTAACAGCCATGAAAGGGGAAATCAACAGTAACACAATAATATTAGGGGAATTTAACACCCCACTTTCACCAATGGACAGGTCATCCAAAGTGAAAGTAAATAAGGAAACAAAAGCTTTAGCTGACACATTAAAAAAGATAGACTTAATTGATATTTATAGGACATTCCATCCAAAAACAACAGAATAATACACTTTCTTCTCAAGTGCTCATGGAACATTCTCCAGGACAGGTCACAAATCTTGGGTCACAAATCAAGCCTTGGTAAATTTAACACAATTGAAATCGTACCAAAGATCTTTTCCGACCACAACACTATAAGACTAGATATCAAGTACAAGGAAAAAACTGTAAAACATAAAAACACATGGGGGCTAAATGATACACTACTAAATAACTAAGAGATCACTGAAGAAATCAAAGAGGAAATTTAAAAATACCTAGAAACAAAGGACAATGAAAACACGATGACCCAAACCCTATCGGATGCAGCAGAAGCAGTTCTAAGAGGGAAGTTTATAGCAATACAATTCTACCTCAAGAAACAAAAAAATCTAAATAAACAACCTAAACTTACACCTAAAGCAATTAGAGAAAGAAGAACAAAAAAACCCCAAAGTCAGAAGAAAGAAAGAAATCATGAAGGTCAGATCAGAAATAAATGAAAAAGAAATAAAGGAAACGATAGCAAAGATCAATAAAACTAAAATCTGGTTCTTTGAGAAGATAAACAAAATTGATAAAACATTAGCCAGACTCATCAAGAAAAAAGGGAGAAGACTCATATCAATAGAATTAGAAATGAAAAGGGAGAAGTAACAACTGACACTGCAGAAATACAAAGGATCATGAGAGATTACTACAAGCAACTATATGCCAATAAAATGGACAACGTGGAAGAAATGGACAAATTCTTAGAAAAGCACAAGCTCCCAAGACTGAATCAGGAAGAAATAGAAAATATAAACAGACCAATCACAAGCACTGAAATTGAGACTGTGATTAAAAATCTTCCAACAAACAAAAGCCCAGGACCAGAGGGCTTCACAGGCAAATTCTATCAAACATTTAGAGAAGAGCTAACACCTGTCTTTCTCAAACTCTTCCAAAGAGGAACACTCCCAAACTCTTTCTGAGGCTACCATCACCCAGACACCAAAACCACACAAAGATGTCACAAAGAAAGAAAACTACAGGCCAATATCACTGATGAACATAGATGCAAAAATCCTCAACAAAATACTAGCAAACAGAATCCAACAGCACATTAAAAGTATCATACACCAAGATCAAGTGGAGTTTATCCAAGGAATGCAAGCATTCTTCAATATACGCAAATCAATCAATGTGATAAACCATATTAACAAATTGAAGGAGAAAAACCATACGATCAACTCAATAGATGCAGAAGAAAGCTTTCGACAAAATTCAACACCCATTTATGATAAAAACCCTCCAGAAAGTAGGTAGAGAGGGAACTTACCTCAACATAATAAAGACCATATATGACAAACCCACAGCAAACATCGTTCTCAGTGGTGAAAGACTGAAAGCATTTCCTCTAAGATCAGGAGGAAGACAAGGTTGTCCACTCTCACCACTATTAATCAACATAGTTTGGGAAGTTTTAGCCACAGCAATCAGAGAAGAAGAAATAAAGGTAATCCAAGTTGGAAAAGAAGAAGTAAAGCTGTCACTGTTTGCAGATGACATGATACTATACTTAGAGAATCCCAAAGATGCTACCAGAAAACTACTCGAGCTAATCAAATGAATTTGATTTGAAGTAGCAGGATACAAAATTAATGCACAGAAATCTCTTGCATTCCTATACACTAATGATGAAAAATCTGAAAGAGAAATTAAGGAAACACTCCCATTTACCATTTCAACAAAAAGAATAAAATACCTAGGAATAAACCTACCTAAGAGACAAAAGACCTGTATGCAGAAAATTATAAGACACTGATGAAAGAAATTAAAGATGATACAAACAGATGGAGAGATATACCATGTAATTGGATTGGAAGAATAAACATTGTGAAAATGACTATACTACCCAAAGCAATCTACAGAGGCAATGCAATCCCTATCAAAATACCAATGGCATTTTTCACAGAACTAGAACAAAAAATTTCACAATTTGCATGGAAACACAGAAGACCCCGGATAGCCAAAGCAATCTTGAGAAAGAAAAACGGAGCTGAAGGAATCAGGCTCCCAGACTTCAGACTATACTACAAAGCTACAGTAATCAAAACAGTATGGGGCTTCCCTGGTGCTGCAGTGGTTGAGAGTCCGCCTGCTGATGCAGGGGACACGGGTTCGTGGCCCGGTCCGGGAAGATCCCACATGCCACGGAGTGGCTAGGCCCGTGAGCCATGGCCGCTGAGCCTGCGCGTCCGGAGCCTGTGCTCTGCAACGGGAGAGGCCACAACAGTGAGAGGCCCGCGTACCGCAAAAAAAAAAAAAAAGACAGTATGGTACTGGCACAAAAACAGAAACATAGATCAATGGAACAGGATAGAAAGCCCAGAGGTAAATCTGCACACATATGGTCACCTTATCTTTGATAAAGGAGGCAAGAACATAAAGTGGAGAAAAGACAGCCTCTTCAAAAAGTGGTGCCGGGAAAACTGGACAGCTACATGTAAAAGAATGAAATTAGAACATTCCCTAACACCATACACAAAAATAAACTCAAAATGGATTAAAGACCTAAATGTAAGGCCAGACACTATAAACCTCTTAGAGGAAAACACAGGCAGAACACTCTATGACATAAATCACAGCAAGATCCTTTTTGACCCACCTCCTAGAGAAATGGAAAGAAAAATAAATAAATGGGACCTAATGAAACTTAAAAGCTTTTGCACAGGAAAGGAAAACATAAACAAGATGAAAAGACAACCATCAAAATGGGAGAAAATGTTTGCAAATGAAGCAACTGACAAAGGATTAATCTCCAAAATTTACAAGAAGCTCATGCAGCTCAATATCAAAAATACAAACAACCCAATCCAAAAATGAGCAGAAGACCTAAACAGCCATTTTTCCAAAGAAAATATATATATTGCCAACAAACACATGAAAGAATGCTCAACATCACTAAGCATTAGAGAAATGCAAATCAAAACTACAATGAGGTATCACCTCACACCAGTCAGAATGGCCATCAACAAAAAATCTACAAACAATAAATGCTGGAGAGGGTGTAGAGAAAAGGTAACCCCCTTGCACTGTTGGTGGGAATGTAAATTGATAGAGCCTCTATGGAGAACAGTATGGAGGTTCCTTAAAGAACTAAAAATAGAACTACCATACGACCCAACAATCCCACTATTGGGCATATTCTCTGAGAAAACCATAATTCGAAAAGAGTCATGTACAACAATGTTCATTGCAGCTCTATTTACAATAGCCAGGACATGGAAGCAACCTAAGTGTCCATCGACAGATGAATGGATAAAGAAGATGTGGCACATATATACAATGGAACATTACTTAGCCATAAGAAGAAACAAAATTGAGTTATTTGTAGTGAGGTAGATGGACCTAGAGTCTGGCCTACAGAGGAAGTAAGTCAGAAAGAGAAAAACAAGTATCGTATGCTAACACATATATATGGAATCTAAAAAAAAAAAAATGGTTCTGATGAACCTAGGGGCAGGACAGGAATAAAGATGCAGACGTAGAGGATGGGCTTGCGGACACAGGGAGTGGGAAAGGTAAGCGGGGACGAAGTGAGAGAGTGGCATTGACATATATACACTACCAAATGTAAAATAGATAGCTAGTGGGAAGCAGCTGCATAGTGCAGGGAGATCAGCTCGGTGCTTTGTGACCACCTAGAGCGGTGGGGCAGGGAGGGTGGGAGGGATACGCAAGAGGGAGGAAATATGGGGATATATGTATATGTATAGCTGATTCACTTTGTTATAAAGCAGAGCCTAGCACACCACTGTAAAGCAATTATACTCCAATAAAGATGTTAAGGGGCTTCCCTGGTGGCACAGTGGTTGAGAGTCCACCTGCCGATGCAGGGGACACGGGTTCGTGCCCCGGTCTGGGAAGATCCCACATGCCGCGGAGCAGCTAGGCCCCTGAGCCATGGCCGCTGAGCCTGCGCATCCGGAGCCTGTGCTCCGCAATGGGAGAGGCCACAACAGTGAGAGGCCCGAGTACCGCAAAAAAAAAAAAAAAAAACCGCAAAAAAAAAAAAAAAATGTTTAGAAAAAAAAGACATAGTGAAGCATATGAAACAGTGCCCCATACACAGTAAAAACACAATAAGTGTTAGCTAGCAGGAGAAGAAAATTACTAGTCTGAATCTGAAAGTTTGGTCAGAGTCCCTTCTTTCTGCCATATATGCCATCCAGCACAATACTTACTTTGCAAAAATACTATCTTCAAATACCCTTCTCCTGGCAGGTTAGGGAGAGATGACTCAACCAATGAATTAGGTGAATACATAAAGTCAAGGACCCCAGAGGTATGCAAGAGCCAAGGAAATTGCAAGACAGAATGTGCAGGATCACTGGAGAATAAAAGCTAACAGTCCCAATGTTATTAAGAGAACACGACAGGTAAGCCAGATGCCCAGGAGGAATCCAGGTTAACTGGCAAGAACTACCATAGGTGACAGATGTTCAGCCTTGGCTGGTCCCAAATTTAAAGAACAGAGTTGGAACAAACATACCAACTGAGTTTGAGAACTATTTGTTGTTGCTTTCCCTGCATATGCTAACATCTGCAACAAATTTATTGAGTTATTTGACTTAGACTGCATTAAGTTAAACATTAAAATCCCAAAATCATTTTCTTTAGCTCAAGTACTTTTTTCTTACTTGTGTCAAAATAATATTTAATTTTCTCCCAGGATTCTTTGAATATTAAGTAATAATTCCTTAATATAATTATGAATCTTGGTTTGTCTTTACTCACAAGCGCTCTTCTTTTAATGTATTATCATTAGTATAATTTAGCTATTAATAGCTGAACTGCACTTGGCACTGTGCCAGATGTTATACAATTTAAAATAGACACACAGTTGCTGTCCACCAAATACCAGTAAAAGAAAATCACTGACCTAGTTAATCAATAAATAGGATTGGAAGGGAGCCTGAACAGAAACATAGATTCCCCAAGGAAGCTCTTAAAATAGTCTTGGCCTGAGCTAAGACTGCAGTAATGGAGACAGGAAAAGGCAAATGCCAGCAAAAATACTCAAGAGGCATCTTAACAAACTGTTAATGTCTCAGTGGAGGAGGGAGGACAGGCAGTTGCTGAGGTTGACTTCCTGGTTTTTGATCTAGCTGGCAATGCAGTGGGAGCCTGGTTTACAAAGGAAGATCATTGTCAATCTTGGATAACTCAATTTTGAACTTCCTACAGAATGTTTTAGTACAGCTTTTGTATGTACAGGTCTTGGTGCTTAAAAGATAGATTTTCAGGCTAGAAATGCAGATTTGGGAGACATCATCATGTGGTAGGGGCTCTGGGTGAGATCATCATGGGTGCACAGGTAAATGAAAATGAGCCAAAGACACAACACTAGAGAACACCATCGTTTATAGATAAGGCAAAGGGAAAGTACATGAAAAAGACACAAATACTTAGAGAAACAGGAGAAAAACCAGCAGAAGCATGCGGAGGATAAAGTTTACTGAATAAGTTATCAGCAGCTTCAAATGTCACAGAGAATAGGAGAACTAAAAAATGTCCCATTGGATATAACAATTATGTCATCACTTAGCAAGAACAGTTTCAATAAAACCAGAATATGGATGTGCCTACAACCTCGCTTAGACCATTACTGCCCCATGAGATGACAGAGAAGAATCTGTGTCCCTGAATGACTGACCACATGGAGTAGATCTCCCAGCTGACCTGAAATATTCTATAATGTATGAAATAAAGTAAAATCTTCTTGAAACCATGGAATCATTGGTAGGTCTCTTTATGACAACAGCCCAGCCTTTCCCTAGTTTATCCAGTCAGCAAATAGATATGCCATAATTTATCTAATCAATTCCTCTTTGAGAGTATTTAGGCCATTTCCCATTTCCCAGACTTTCAGTACTGATATGTAATATCATTCAGATTTGCACAATCACCAAGCTGTACTAGAAGTGCCAGTCCCTGATTAAAATATATATATATACAACAAATCACACTTAAATATTTTTATTATTTCTTAGGTTATCTTGACAAATATATTACAGATTACTTCTAAATCTTTTCAGTACATACATGCAATTTTTATTATTTTTTAAACATCTTTATTGGAGTATAATTGCTTTACAATATTGTGTTAGTTTCTGCTGTATAACAAAGTGAATCAGCTATATGTATACATATATCCCCATATCCCCTCCCTCTTGCGTCTCCCTCCCACCCTCCCTATCCCACCCCTCTAGGTGGTCACAAAGAACCGAGCTGATCTCCCTGTGCTATGCAGCTGCTTCCCACTAGCTATCTATTTTACATTTGGTAGTGTATATATGTCAATGCCACTCTCTCACTTCGTCCCTGCTTACCCTTCCCACTCCCCATGTCCTCAAGTCCATTCTCTACGTCTGCATCTTTATTCCTGTCCTGCCCCTAGGTTCATCAGAACCATCCTTTTCTTTTAGACTCCATACATATGTGTTAGCATACCGTATTTATTTTTCTCTTTCTGACTTACTTCACTCTATGACAGACTCTAGGCCCATCTACCTCACTACAAATAACTCAATTTCATTTCTTCTTATGGCTGAGTAATATTCCATTGTATATATGTGCCACATCTTCTTTATCCATTCATCTGTCGATGGACACTTAGGTTGCTTCCATGTACATGCAATTTTTAAAAAGAACTTTAAAAAACTGACTCAGGTAACTAATAACAAATTGAAAAGAATTTTCCAGCAGAATTTACATCCAACTTCTTTCAGTGAAATTTTCTAAAATATGCAATCAACAGTGTACTTATGTGCAAAAATATCACAAAGTACATTTCAAAGGAGAAAAACATAAAAAAAATGTAGTGACCTTTCTCGGTGTGAGAATGCACAATGTTCATACTTCTATGGTGACTGGTACATGTAAAATATATAATTTCCCCTCTTTCAATTTAGTCATATTTTATTTATTTATAAGAACTTGCAAGTGGTAATACTTTCACTGCTACACTATTAAGATACCAGGCATATAAGTAAGAATGCAAATCTTGACTATTTAAAAATCTGTCAACCAGTTCAAATATTAGAATCAGTGAAACAAGGGCTACTGAATTTTCAGAGACAAAGACTGTATCCAACGAATTCATCAGCTGGCCAAGATATACAAAGGCTCACCAGCTATACAACTCCTACACACATCCTAAAACACTACTAAAAGAAATGGTAAAACCTGTCTGTAAATAAGACACAATAACCCAAGAGGAAAAGCACCACGGTATAAATGGACTGGTAGTAGGCACTGAAACCATTCATTTAAAGAAAAATAGTCAGATTCTCCCTCTGAGCACATGGGTGATTACAGTTCCCCCAGTGCCTTCTGGAATCCTTCTCTGAGATCAGGAATCTCAATTATATCCTCAGCCTAGTCGCTGGAAGTTTCCTCAACTTTCTGGACTTCGCTGAAACTTAGCTGTCCTCTAAGAATATCAGTTCATTTCAAGTGGAGGTTCCTTTGTTTTTTAAACTCTAACTACATGTTCCTCAAGGGTAAGAGGCACGGTAAATGCTCCCCACTCCAACACCCAAACCATATTTTTTCCTTCCTCCTCCAACACCCCCTGAGGACTACATACTCTCTTCTCTTCTTCACTGGAGTCATCCTCCATCCTCTCATCACCGCAGACTGTCCTCCTAGCTCAATGTCCTCTGTCCATTCTACTCCTGTCATCATTCCCAGTAACGTCAACATGCACTTGGCCTTTGGTTCCTTGGCCTTCCCACCTCTAACAATCTTCTCCTCTACGTCACTTCACTCATCCATTCCTATTATATGTACTTCCAAAATATAATCTCCAACATCTCAATCTCTGATAACTATCTCCTAGCCTTTACCTCACTTAATTTTCCTATCAAGGTCTGTAATCATTATTCTCATTCTTTTTCAGATCTGCATCACAGCAAACTTTCTCAAAATGTTGTCCACACTCACTTTCTCCACATCTTTATTGCACATTCACACTTCCATTGTTCAGAGGTTTTTTTAAATAAAAATCTAAAGTAAAGCATACAGGAGATAATACATTAATATAAACCTTTAAAGAATAGAACTTTTTTAAATGAACATCCAAGCACCCACCAACCAGCTTAAGAAATAAAACACTACCAACATATTTGAAGCTCCCTATTTGTCTCTCTCCTAAATTTTTGTTGGTTCTTTCTTTCGGAGTTTTAACAATATTCACGTATCCACCATATATGACACATTTAATTTTGACTATTTTTGAAATTTATGTAAATGGAATCAAACAGTATATATTGTGTGAATTGCTTGTTTTGGTCAATATCATGTTTTGAGGTTTCATCATACTGATGCATATGGTTATAGCCCACCAATTTTTGCTCTGTAACAGCATCCCATTTTATATATATGCCAGAGTTTATTTATCCTTTCTTCTGTTGATGGATATTTGGGTTGTTTCCAGTTTGGGGCTTTTGTGAACAATACCACTAAAGAACATTCTTGAGCATGTCTTCCATGTACACAAGTGCAAGACTGTCATGATGTACCTGGGAGTGGAAGCAGAGAGCCATGCAGTATTCACAGATTTAGCGCCAAATAGCTTTCTTGAGTGGCTGGACCTATTTATACTTCCCCTAAGTCACACTTCAGTCTTCTAAAGTCTGGCTTTTGACCCTATTGATCCACTGAAATGACTCTTGTCAATCTTCCCAGTGACCTACATATTGTCAAATCCAATGCCCATCTTTCTGATCCCATCTTGCTCATTTTTTTAGAAGCATTTAACAGACGTAACTACTCTTCTTAAAACACATCCTTTCCTTAGCTCCCATGGCTTTTTAAAAATATGTTATTTATTTATTTATTTATTTATGGCTGTGTTGGGTCTTTGTTGCTGCACGCGGGCTTTCTCTAGTTGCGGCAAGTGGGGGCTACTCTTCTCTGCTGTGTGGTGACTTCTCATTGCAGTGGCTTCTCCTGTTGTGGAGCACAAGCTCTAGGTGCTCGGGCTGCAGTAGTTGGGGCACACAGGCTCAGCAGTTGTGGCTCGGAGGCTCTAGAGTGCAGGCTCAGTAGTTGTCGCGCATGGGCTTAGCTGCTCTGTAGTATGTGGGATCTTCCCGGACCAGGGCTCGAACCCGTGTCCCCTGCATTGGCAGGCCGATTCTTAACCACTGTGCCACCAGGGAAGCCCCCCATGGCTTTTTGTTGTCCTAGTTTCTCCTTATCTCACGAGTCACTCCTTCTCAGAGTCTTTTGCTGGCTCCTGCTGCCACCTCTAAATGTTAAAGTTTCCCAAATCTCAGACCTGAGCACCTTTTCTTTTCTCTATACATGCACTTGCTCAGGAGAGACTATACTTCTAAACCTCCCATGCTAAGAGTGCCCATGTGACTAAATGATGACTACACTTAAAAAAGGAAGTTGCTAGTCCTTCATTCCCTCTTTGCAAAGTTAGAGACATGGGCCTGTAGATGGTAAGGTGGCTTGAACCACATACACAGGGGAAACACCATGTCAGATAACTAAAGACCAAGATAAGAGCGAACCAGGGTCCTTAAACAACCGTGTGGAATAGAGTAAGCTACCAACTCGGACTGAGTTGCTGCATGAGATACTTCTGTATTGTTTGAGGCCTTGTAGCTGGGAGTCTTTTTATTAAAGAAATTGAACCTATAGTTTCCCACTGTACTTGGAAAAAAGTCTAAGGTTCTTCCCACTGTTCAACCCTAGTTGTCTTCTCCTTCCCAGTAACTTTGCTCTAACCCAACTGAAATCCTGCCGTACATGCTCTTCCCCTAGGTTTTCATATGGCTGAACATTTCTATTAATATCACCTCCTCAGAAAAACTTCCCTCACTATACTACCTAAAGTGGTCTCCTCTCCTCATTCAGCATCTTACGTATTTTATCATCTTCATAGCACTTATCACAGTCTGAAATTGGTTTTGATCTGTTTAGGTAAAATGCAAATGCTTTGAAAGCAGAAACTTCGTTCATTCATGACTACGTCTTAAATACCTAGTACCATGACTGACAGAAGTTACTGAATAAAAGTTCTTCGAAAGATAAAACTCCTTACTTCATCGGGGCACTGGCTACTCTCAGCCTGACTGCTCGTCACCCAGCTCTATGTCTCTTCTTGTCCTTCAAGTCTCAGCTTTAATGTCGCTGCTTCAAAAAGGCCTTCTCTGACCAACCTATGCAACATGTAGCCTCAATCCCAACTGCAGTCATTCTCCATCACTTCACCATTTACTCCCTTCATACTACCCTTCAAAATATAAAAGTATCCTATTTACCTATTTATTGACCATCTGGCCCAAAGAATATAAAGCTAGATGAGATCAGAGGCCCCATCTATCTTTTTCATTTATATTATTTGCCTAGAACAGTGTGTAGTACTTTAGTAGCACCAAAATAAATTTGGAGGTGAATAAATTAATGATTATACATGTAGTTATAAAACAGAGTGTTAAGTCTCATGATTAACTCGAGATTAAAAAAATACAAAAAATAACCTGAAAAAAATTTAATCTGAATCAAAAACTACATCAATAAAAGACAAAAGTGAGAAAAAGGACAGGGAAAGTGAACTTAAACTGGGGAAGTTGTAAAAAATTTATTTTTGATACAATTAGAAAAATATAGGTGCAAACATTCAGAGAAATTTAAAGATAAGTTTCAATTAAAAATAAAGTTTAATTGCCTACACACACCCACACACACAAAGAGTGCATAACAATATCAATAAAGCATAAAAAATAAACTTAAAGAAAACATTTATGATTATGGATGAAAATGAATAAAAATTCCTTTGTAAAAGTCAATGACTCCCAAAATAGGTAAAAATTCAAAAGGGTAAAAAAAAAAATTCAAAAAGGGAAAATAATTTTTTTAAAGTAGGGCAAAGATATAGCTGCCAAATGAAAACAAAACCAAAGCCAGAATAGAATTCAAGGAAAAAAAGAAAAGTTTTGTTTTGTTTTGAATGTACCCTGCAATACAAATACAGAGCAGGACACAGAGAAGCTGGGTGAGACCATACAGGCAAATAACTGGCAGAGAAATTATTTATGGATGTATTCAACATGTGACAAAATTGTGGTTAAGTTGTACTGAATTTCTACTTATTTTAATATTAATAGTATCCTTACACCAAATCAACATTTTTTGGTTTCCTGTAATTTGTATACTTTTGTATATTTCTTTATCAAAGTAAAACATACATGCAAAAAACTCATAAATAATAAATTATACAACTCACTGAATTATTCTAAAGTCAGTAAACCCATGTAACCACCACCCATGTCGAGAAATAGGACATTACTAACACCTAGACATCTCCTTAATACCGCTTCCTAATCATTATCTCTTCCTCCTCCTCAAACTAACCACTATCCTGAGGTCTTATTCTTAGGCTACTCTTGACTGCTTTTTAATTATATATACATGGAATCATATATAATATGTATTCTTTTATGCCTGATAACTTCCAACGAACAAGTATTTGTGTAATTTATCCTTGCTTGGAGCTGTAATTTGTGCATTTTCATCACTCTACTCATTGCTGCGTAATGTTGGATTGAATACACCACAATTTACTCACCCATTTTACTGCTGATGGACATTTTTGTTTCCAGGTTTTGACTAACACAAATAATGCTGCTTTGAACATGACTGTACTTGATTTTAGTGGATATCTGCATGAATTCCTATGAAATTTCTGGGATATATAGGTTATCTGTGTTCCTATTTATATCTGTGTACACAGAGCTTTGGTAGATGCTGCCAGAACCTTCAAAAGTGGTTTTCTCCGCAGGAGTGAAGGAGTTTCATTGCCATCCACATTCTGCTGACATTTGATATTGTCATCTTTTAAATTCTAGCCATTCTAGTGACTGTTGTGATTGTATCTCACTATGGTTTTAATCAGCATTTCCCTGGTGAATAAGTTGTACAATTTTTCATATATTCAATAGCCACCTGAATATCCTCCTTCCCAAAGTGCCTGTTCAATTCTCATTTCCATTTTTCTATTGGGTTGTCTGTCTTTTTCATTACTGATTTATAGGAATTCTTACATAATATGGATAAAAGCCCTTTGGTATATGTGCTGCAAGTACCTTCTCTCATTCTTTGGTTTACTTTTTCTGTTTTATTGGAATCTTTTGACGACAGAATTTCTTAACTTGTCAATGGTCCAGCATTATCAATCTTTTCCTTTATGTTACTAAGCTTTGTGTCCTGTTTAAGAAATATTTTCCTACTTTAAGATAGAGAAGATATTCTCTTATATTGTCCTACAGAGGCTTCATTATTTTACTTTTCACATTTAGATCTTAAATCAAATGTGCATGGTGGGAAGCAGAGATCGGGTTTCATTTTCTTTCCATGTGAATATCCAAATGACCAGCAACATTTATTAAAAAGATTATTTTTAATCGATGAAAAGGAAAATCCACTATGAAGATATCAATTACAAACTTTTAAGCGTCACATAACATAGTACTGAAGCATGTTAAAAAACAGTGAGAAAAATGACAAACACACAACAGTAATTTAAAACTTTAATCCTCATAAGTATATGACATTTGAAGCAGTTAAAATGTAGAGGGTATCTGAAATAAAGCCAACAAATAAAATAGAGAACTGTATACCCTACAGAGGCTCACCTTCTTTCTCAGTTTCTGGAGAACATTTTAAATACTGATCTTGTATGTACCACAAGAAAAAAAAATCTCAAAGAATAGCAATTGTATGGGCCTTATTCTCTGGTCACATTATAATAAAACTAGAAGTTAACTGTGAACATATACATACACACACACTTCATAATTTAAAAATACCCTCCTTAAACAACTCTTAGGTCAAGAAGAAAATCACAGCGTATTTACTGAAAACTCAGAAATAACAAAAATAGTATATACCAAACAATATGGGACTTAGATATGGGTATCAGAAGCAAATTTAGAGTAATAAAAGCTTTAACAAAAAAGGAATAAAAATAAGTGGGCGCATTAAATTATTAGAAAAGCCTAGAAGAGGCAATACAGGTAAAATTATGTATATTTTTTTCAATTAGAGAGTAGAAAAACAGAAGAATTCAAAATAATCCCAGTGCTTCAAAAATACCAATAAAATACACATACCTCCAACTAATATTTTTTTTAATGAAAAGAAAACACAAGACATAAAATTGGGAGTGATAAAAGGACTTTTATCAGATATGGAAGAAATCAAATGTTATACTGAAATTCTATGTACAACTGTTTGCTAATACTTTCTTATTGGGTGAAATTGACAATTTTTATGGAAAATACAATACCTATGGAAGAAATTGAAAAACAAAAAAAGCAAATAAATACCCCCCATGAAAGGCTATGGGTAAAATCTAATTATATTATGTAATTATATTATGCAATCTGCATAATACCAGAGAAACTGCTATAACACACACCAAGATTCCTATTAGGAAGTGGCAGCCATTTATTCAATCATTTGTTCACTTAGTTATTCAACAAATATTTATTTAATGAGGATCCTGTATCTACTGGACTCTGTGCTAAATACTAACGATACAAACATGCACAAGCCAAACATGGTCCCTGGCCTCTAGAAGTTACAGAACTTGGACAAGTAAATAGGCAGTAGTAATATAATAAGATGCTTTATATCAAGAGAAATCAGAGAGGGTAAAAAAGAATTTTGATCCCCTAGCCTAGTCAATGAGGATGGGGAGAAGAAGGTGGAACAGAGAGTTGCCAGATGTTGAATGCCTACTCTTTGCTGTATTGAGTATCACAAAAAGACATTCTCCTTCACTCCTCAAAAGAACTCTGGACAGGTAACCTGCCCTAGGCACAGTGTGATAAATGAAGGTGTAAGATTTCATAACTAAAATTTTGGCTCCAAAGCTCCTGATCTTTCCCTAATGCCATTAAAGGAGAATAAGAAGTATAACTGGCTATGAAACAAACAAACACACACACACACACACACACACACACACACACACACACACCCAACTGAGAAGCAATAAAAGACACCAAACAATGCATGCTGAGACAAAGGACCAGGGGTGTTAGAGACGGAACAGACTTTTCAAGTTAATTAATGTATTTTGCTAAGGGATCGCTAGAGGGTGGCATTGCAAAGACTATAAATAACTTTTAAGTCAATAGGAAAAAACAATCTGAGGTAAAACTATAAAGCACTTCAATGTTTAAGCCCATTTTTAAGTACTAAAAAGGAAGAGGTTGAACAATTTTTATAATTTTCAAAGCATGTTTAATTCAAGAAAATAAATGCACACATTTTTCTTCTTTAATCAGAAACATGTAGAAAATATTTCCTTGGAGTTTCACAAAAGTTTACTTTAACGTTAATGAAGACAGATGAATAAGCCTATAAATATAAAAGCTCATTTTCTAAATTATCTTTGTTAAAGCAGCTTTTCAGTTTAAAAATAACCACACCTATCTTTATATTCTTATGATTTATGCCAGCATATTTATATTAATAAAATTAATTTATCCCGTATATAACTATTTTCAGATAGACAGCCTATAATTAGATCATTCAGTCAGGAACTTAAGCTTTGAGAAAGTGCCTTTTAAAAATGGCAAAAGGGAAAGAATTCTTCCAAAAGAAATCACTGTGCTTTCTCACCTCCCTCCCAGTCACTCCATAATCCGGAGTTTTCTGGGTTCTGGCCCCACTGAAGTTGCTTTGGACAAATTTGTCAGTGGGTGCTCTATACCAAATCTGAAGGACACTTTGCATTCTTTGTTTCTGCACCTCTCTGTGGCAAGTGACACAACTGAACGATTTTCTTTACTGAAACACTGATTCCTTGTCTCCAGCACAGCCAAACCACCAGACTCCTTTTCCATGAACAGTACTCTGTTATTCCTCTCACTGGTCATTGTTTAAAGTTCACAACTCCTTGGGGTTCCATCCTCAGCCCTCTTTGTCTTCTCTCATCCTAAGTTTTTTCCTTAGAGAATCTTCACTCCACTATATAGAGGACTTCCCAAATCTCATTCCTCAGCCTAGTTCTGACAACTGTACACTAGCTATCTCTACTTGGATATTCCACAAGCACCTCAAACCCAACATGTCCAAAGCAAATTCCTCACTCTTCACCAAAAGTGTGTGATTCCTCCCACAACCCGTAGGCCTTAGTTGGTCACTTAGTTGTCTCTCAACACAGAAATTCTACTTCCCAAATAATTTATTTCTGTCATCACTGCAACCACCTTGGTTTTGACCAGAAATTACTATGTTAAGGGTGTTTTACTTGGTAGCACAATGGTATTTAGAGTTTTGAATGTGGATTCCCCGGTGGGGGAAGAGGGAACACACACCACATTTCCTTTCATAGCAGAACCTGGCCCTCCTAAGTCTTACACCACTGCTACTTCCCACATTCATTTCCTCTGTCTGACCCCTTAAGGGATTTTGAGTTTGGGGCGGCTTATTCGGACTTAGACCACTACTTAGACTGTCTACCTGGGATTCAAGTCCCACATTTTACCTCTCTCCAATTCAGCCTTCACACTGATACCATTAGAATGTTCCCTCTAAAATGCGAAGTGCAAAACTAACAATTCAGGTGCCCCTACCTACCCTCATTATCTATAGGTTAAGGGGGCCACATATGGCAAAGAAAACTTATGATCGGACCCCTGCTTACCTTTGCAGCCTCCTCTTCCACCATCCAGCCTTCTACTTTGAGCTACTGCTATAGCAAATGACCTGCAACCTGGACTCCAAAAGCTAACTTCCTATTCCGACTGACTGGGATGTCCATCTCTCCTCTCACTCCCCTATCCACCTGCTTATGGATTTCTATTCACCCATCTACACCTTGCTGAATTGTCACCTACTTTAAAAGTTTCCCCAGTGTTCTCCAGGAATTCCCACCTTGGTTTATTTCGTTATTGACTGGGTTACACTAGATTGCAATTATTCATTTGGTTCTATCTTCCCACTCAGTAGCAAGATCCTTTAGGGAAGAGATCCCATTTCACCCCTTCTAGTATGCTAAGCAGTATTAGCAGGGAACTCGGCAAACATCAGGCTCTCAATAAATGTGAAATTAGCTGACCTAATGAGTCCCCAGTGCCTATATGTACTTGCCACACATGACAATTTAGTCATTTAGAACTGCCTGGCAGACAATTTTTTCTTCTTGCTCCCTCCCCCCCAACCCCACCCTACCCACACACACACACAAACACAAAGGCACAAGATCAAACTGCTTCTCCTAACTCAGTAGACATCACCTGCCAGTTAGTCAATTTCCAAACCTATGAACATACCAAATTACCTGCCCTCAGCAACTCCCCTCCATAGCCAATTTATAACCAAGAGCTTTTTATTCTACTTTTTGCATATCTCTAGCCTCCATCTCCTCCTCTTCAGTATCAGTTTTTCTCCTTGCCAAGTCTAATGGTGACCATTTCTCCTCTTCTACCCATATGTAAACAGAATTTTCTTAAAATGAGAGTTTGATCATATACACTCCTTCAAGCTCCACAGAATAAAGGCGAAACTCTTCAGAACAGTACATAATCTTGCTGCTGTTCAAAGTGTGGTTAGTGAACCAGCAGCATCAACATCACTTGGGAGCATTTCCTCACCTAAGTCGGGGTCCTAACCCTGACTTACTGAATCAGAATATGTATTTTAATAGTCAAGCCATATGCATATTAGTTTGATTTCTCATGCAAAGGCAATGGTCTGTGAGGCCTTTCATTAGGTGGTCCCTGACTTCCTCTGCCACTCTCTCATAGAGAACCCTCCACCCTTAGAAATGGCTAATAGGACTCTAGAATTCTGTAGGTCTTTCAGTCTTTCACTCTTTTTTTCTACTTCCTGGTCTCCTCCACCCTCTCCCAAACTGATTATCTTCTTTTAGGCCTTAGTGATGTTATCATCTCTTTTATAAAGTTCTCCCAACCATATCTCCTCCTTTGTCCCTGTGGTCCCATAAAGGACTACATACTGTTTTGTAATTTAAAGTATCTTAGATGTCAGAATTTTTATCTCATTCTTTGAATTCCAAGTACCTGAAGCAAAGCTAGGAGGGCTTTAAAAATGTTAGTTGAGTTCAACTGTAAATGAAAGTGAATAGTTCTGATGAAGTCGACCGGTGTTTCCTATTCTGAGCCTTTCCTATTCTGAGCCGGTCAGTTTCTGCGTAGAGGCAATAAACACATATTTTTTTCCTTCATTGTAACAATAAAAATAAACAGAACAAATGAAAGCTAAATTTAGAGATCCTATTTCAAGAAATAATCTGGTGATGAATCTGGCAACTTTATTTAAAGATTAGTATAGTAACTAAACTAAGAAGCGCTATGAAATGGAAGAGTCACCTTGAGCTATTTCTGGAAAAATGAAAATTCATCATACAAAGGAATCATTTGACAAGATTATCTGTACAAGTTTCAAGGTAGGAGGAAATTGCCACCTTGGATAATCATCTTGAATGCCTGATTATGTATGTGATGGTGGCGGTTAGGGTGGGAGGAGGTGGTTAGAATCTTTGCCATTACAAGCAGTTAACCTTCACAAAGCAGGATCTGCACAATGACCAAGTAGTAATTTAGAAACCAAAGTTGTCTCTATGGGTAAGAAAGAAGTAGGAGTACTATTGATAGAAGATTATTTAATTCTTTCAGAGAAAAAAAAGTCAGGTATGAATTCTCGACTTGCAAAATAATGAAAAGGAGGAACAGCATGTAAGTGCTGAATTGGCTGTTCTTGAAAAATGGATTTGTAGATAGTACAGTTTCACTAAATCCCTTATCCTGATTCAAGGTAAAATGTGCCTGAATGGAAAAGTGCAAGAATTTACCTTAAGGTTTATGAACTTGCTTCTGCTTACTTTTTATCAGCTATATTGCTATATAATTTATATATCAATTCCACTTCATTATTTTATTTATTAAGGGACAAAGTGAACCCTGAGTAAATCAGATACTAAAAATTAGCTCTAATTTTAACAGGAAAAACATCTACAACTAGTGGTTAATACATGACTTTTCAAGTTTTTCACTGACCAAATCCCAGAGACTATTCTATCTAAATGATATCTAATACCCAGCCTAGACACAGGACCAACAATTAAGTGTGACACCTAACTGGCAATTTGGTAAATCAACTAGTTTGAATTTTAACTGGCTGTTAAAGAAATATGTATCTCTTTTACACACAGAAGGGAAGAGAAGCTTCTTAATTTTTTCAAACGATTCATCTTTTCTTTCTTGGATCTCCTCTGATCAACGGTTCACAAAATAAAGTCATGACACAGACAGGAGGTACCCACAAGCCATCTTTGTACTGGCTAAGGGAAGAGAACAAAAATGGGAGTTTACTGAGGAAACAGACATAGAAAAGAATAAGACAATAAAAAAAAAACCTCACACAAATGCTTGAAAAATGAAAAGAGATTGGTAGGCTCAGAAGATGCACAGTACAGAATTTTCTTCATCTCAACTATAGTGGAAATGGAACATGAAAACTGATGACATCTCCACCAAAGGAACTATGTCCCACACCCACTGCTGTCATCCATATTTAGATTCCAGTTTTTATTTCAAATTGATCAGTTAATTCAACATTTACTGAGCACTAACTAATTGCCAAGCACTATGCTATGTGAAATAGAGACAAAGGCTCATTAAAAACAGTGCTTTATAGTCTCTTAAACCCAGTGAGCCCTGTTCCGTTTTGTGAAGGTCCAAAGACTCCTAGAAAACTTTGTACATTAAACCATTTCATAAAACCAAATTTGACCAAATACTTTAAAGTTTGTCTCACCTTAGAAAAACAGAACATTTAAAATCAGAATTACCTGCTTGCATTTAAAACTGCCAAACTAGTTTATAGTAAGTTTCTACTTTATTACTTTGGGGCTAAGGATTAAACACTTTCCTAGGCAACAACCTTTTCTACATTCTCATTTTAGTATCTTAAACTACTACGCTGTAAACAATTTTAGTTTCATGGTTCTTTTTGCTTTTTTATTATCTGCAGGTTATGTTCATCTTCACTGAATTTCATATCTGAGAGACTACTGTCTTGATTGAAACAGATTTGCACGACCATTGGTTTCCTCTGGTTGGAAATGCCACTGGTTTGGGGATGGACTTTTAAATGGCCTAGTGGACCCCCTGGGGAGCTCTGTGCATTGACCTCTACCCTAAGACTGTGGTAAAGGGTAGACAGCGAACCCTTGCTTTCTCAGGCTGGTGAGGGAGCTCAGCAGGGCCCTGTCTTTTTGGGTGACCCCGTAGGGACTTTACTGTTTCTTTCTGACTTACACAATAGGGAATCCCTTTTGTTACTCCTCAGAAGAACTGTTCTCTTTGGCTCATACTTTGTCATTTTCTCCATGGATTAGTTTTCTTGTCTTGATTTCACTGGAATGTAAGCTCCAGGAGCTCTGTAAGGGCTTGGATTTTTGTCTGTTTTGTCTTCTGCTGTATCTGTAGCACCAGCACCTGGATCAGTGTCTGGTGTACATAGTACGTACTCAATAAAATTGTGTTCAGTGGGAAAAAAAACAGACAAAACAAAAAAAACCCAGTGCTTTAAAAAGTTCTTTAGGAAGCCAAGGTAGAGAATAATTTTTCAATATATATTTTATACTTTTCCAATCTCTCAGGGTCTACCAGAATTATTTCTTTCTGCCAATATTTAATGATGACATACAAAATACCAGATGTAATACAAAGCACAAGGAATATAATGAAAAAGATTTTGCAGGGTCATAAAGAGGCCCCTTGTATGAGTTTAGTCCTTTATCACAGAAGGACTTTTAAAGGTTAGAAAACCAGAACAGTGATTTGATCAGATTTACCTTTAGAAAGATTGCTTTGAGAATGGTATGAAGCAAGACTTTAGAGGCAGGCAGATGAGTTACGAGGCTGCCATTATAATCCAAATGAAAAATATGTGGAGTCTGATTTCAGGTGAGGTGACATATATAGAGGAACAACAACAACAAAAAAAGACGTTTTAAAGAAGAACTTTAACAATTTAGGACCTGCTAGAAGTAGGTGTTACTGGAGAGTAGTAAATGATAACTTGAGACAAGTTATCCTGTTATCCATAACTGGATAGATGAAGGGCCCATTCTCCAAAATAAGGGTGAAGGGTGAACAGGCTTGAAAGGAAGATAATGAGTTTAGTTTTGGCCAAAATGAGTTAGAAACAAAAGGTAATAAACTTTAATACTTATGGTCATTCGTTAAGGTCTCAAACTATGGAATAATGTTGGATAATTTCAGAGCCACTTACTGTATTAAAAAGGTTAACTATTTGTCAAAGTCTACCAACTGAATCTGAAATGTGTGAGATTTTTCCTAAATTTTGGTATGTCTTATATACTTCCACACCTCATTGTATAATACTGGTAGAATCAGTTAATCATCTAGTAAAATCATCTCAATTTTTCTCTCTCAGTATGAAGGAAATATTGCTATTCATAAAACTGTACCATTTCAATTGCACCTAGAATCAGTAAATGATTTGCAAAGTGTTTTCAGCCCTTAAGAACATAGTTCTAGGCCCTGTAATCTTTTTTAACCAGTGAGTAAAACAATAATAATTTATTTTGTATAATCTTGATAGTTTTCAAAGCTTTCCTATCCACTGTCTCTTTCAATCTTTATAATAACCCTGCGACTTATAATAAAAGCCAAATAACAGATAAGTCTTTTGAAATATATAGATGGCAAATACAGAACCACAACTCACAAATCAGTTTATGGTTCATGCTGTATACACACACATATATTACAGACTTTATTATAATATTATATGAAACTGTTTGAAATTTAGAAAATATTGGGTCATACAATCCTTTGATAACCTAGTTGAAAGGAGAAAAACATAGTCATACACTTTAAGTTTATAACCAGGCATTAAAATGATCAAAGGGATTTATAATTATTCAAGCTGAGGGAAAAAGAATTGTAGAGACAAAAATGAAAAGCAAATAGAGCCTCTGCCTGTGAAAACTGGGTTCAGTGACTTAATAGGAAGCTTAATAGTAAAAATTCATCTCTAGCCCATAGACATAATGTTTTTTCCTCAAGTAAACTCAAGGTTAACTTTTTAAAAAATTATACACATAATTCCCTGGGCACAATACAAAATAAATTTAAAGCTTTTGTTTCCTTCAATATTATAATAGCCACTTCCTAACACTTCCATATCTATTAACTGTCACTTTTCTGTATTTTAAACAGTCATATTTTAAAACATATTCCCTATGAACTCATAATGTTACCTGTACAAGCCTAAGGAAGCCGTAAGTATTTACTAATGTAACAATTTTCTATATGTAGTAGTAATCAGGTCTTAAAGAAAAATATCCCAACATTCTAGTTGAGCAAAGTAATGCCTAACTTCACATCCATATGTATCACTATATTAACTCCACTCCCTTCAAAAAAAGGTAAAGCTATTAATTTTTACTGGCAGATGCAATATTACAACTTAAAATCAATTCTCTATTATGCAGGGATTCTTTACTGTGTAATCCTATTTCCAGAAGAGCCCAGAGTACAAAGTCCTTATCTTATAGCCAAGTAAAGAGAGGCCCAGAAATTTTTTGATCAGAGCCAGGTTCACAATGCCCAGTTCTAGTCAATGTGTTCTCCAGCACAGTATTCAAATAACATTCAACTTTCTCCTCTTTACACTGTTGGATGCTCCTCTTCTGCCTGCTCCTTTCTAAGAGGGGTAGAAAGAAGTGACACAAGTAAATTCAATTAAATTTTGTTGAGCAATTTAGTGTCTCAAATGCAAAAGCACTGAGGCTGAGGAGAGAGAGCAGATTAAATGGAAACTAGTCTCTATAATAAGAACTTTGACCACATTTCAAATGTCCATACTAACCCTTACTCTCATTATCTCCTATAGACAAAGCTGGCTTCTATCTTAGTGTTCCCATGGAATCATAATCAATATTGTGTCCTCCTTAATTCATTTCACAGTAATAGCAAACTATATATATCATTGACCACTACAAATATTTTTATTCTTCTCTATTAACATTTTATAAAGTTATAAAATACAATAAAACTACACTAAGTACTTTCTCCATAATTCTTAAGCTCTTCCTGAAAAATTATAAAAGTAACACTTTCACTGAAACCAATGTGATAATACAAAATATGAAAAGAAAAAAAGATCATCCCTATTCCTTCTTTATTCTCCATCCCATATATCAAGACAATTATACTTTTCTTTTATCTCAAATATATACATGTTTTATAGAAACAAGTTTTTTAAAATAGGATACTTCCTGTGAATTATACCTTTCTTCACTTATTAAAATATCACAAACATTCCTTACAATGAACAGAGAACCCATTTTTTAAGAGTTTCATAACATTCCATTGCAACTATTCTCCCTCTTGATGTACATTAAAGTTATTCTAGCTTTTTGCCACGACAAGCAATGCAGTAATAGACACGTCTGTACAATTCCCTATGTCAGACTGAAACAAAGTCATTCCCCCTTTCACAATCACTCTGCGTTAATAAGAGGGTATTCTTATTAAAACAATCACTCTGCGTTAGTAAGAGGGTACTCAGAAGAGAACCCAGTGTACAAGAGGAACTTTCAATCAAGAAACCTTCCTTGGAGAAAGGATGAGGAGAATACATTCTTGACTACTGAGATACTATGTTCAAGATGGATCACAACCTGTTCTAAAAGTCCTTAAAATAAGGAAAGACTGAAGAATTAGAAACAAGGTTCAGAATTCGTATTATTGGTCTGGAGAACTTAAATAACCAATTATAGTTCAAAAATATAAAGTCCTCTTGTCTTCCAAAGAAAAGCTGCCTAATAGAATGATTACATAATTTTTTTTAAAAACAAAAAACAAGTAAAATTTACATTTAAAACACACACACAAGCCAAATCCTTAAGATGCTTCTTATATAACACAGATAAACTAATTTCCAAAAATTGAGATAAAGTTGTCATTTAGGATCAGGGCTTATATCAAAACCAAACTCAATATTTAGTGGAAAATTAATATAAAATCAGTATCCACAATATTACAACATATGTACTATTTAAATATTTTTATTTTGACATATACAATAAGACAAGGTCTGTTAAAATCTCAAGAAAAACAGGAACTCATATGATTACACACCAAACACAGCATAACTAAGTCTAAAAAGTAAAATTTTAGTTTCTTCAAGCTGTCTATGGATATCAAATTGGAGAAAACTGATCACAATACGATTAGGAATCATACTTCATCTTGAAAATCTAATATTTATTGACCAAAAAAACCCAAAAAACAAAAAACACCCTACAATGGCCGGTTCTGCAAAGTACAGAATTTTAAAACGCAGGAGGGGTAGCTTACAAAGCTCTAGTGATAAATAAACTATACTTTTTAGGTTTTGGCAGACACTGTATGTTTTCATTCATCCTTGGAAGCACTGCTGAAATAGAAGCAAGAGTGCCATCATTCACAGAGGATAAAGGGATAGTTCTGAATGTGAGAAGAGTTTATGGTAACTGTGCAGCAGAGACAAAAAGTTCTGGGACTGAAGCATCAACTGTCTTTCCATATTAGTAGATGGCCAGCATTTTCCCATCAGGCCCCACAAATTTCAGTCATTTCTTAATTTTCTCCCTTCTTAGCTCTCCATTTCTCTCTATGAAGTCCTGTTGGTGTTACACACACACCAAAAACACATGTTTCTATCACCCTTCTGGTCTGTATGCCTTCTCTCAACAGTATTTCTTTTTCCTTCTTCAAAACAGACTCTTCTCAAAGCAGTTTTCAATGAGTATTTCTTGATTCAAAACGGACTGGAAGACAAGATGGAATAAAAGAGCTCTTTTTCCTAGTGCCCACACTAGAAAAAAAAAAAAAAAGAGAAAATAATACAAAAATCTCTATTAAGAGCAACATTTCTTATTTTCACTGAAACAAAAAAGAAAAGAAAACTCTATCAGCATATCCTCTCATTTCACTTACTTTACCTTGGCCAATTTTATTGACATATCTTTGTCTATATCCACTTAATTGAGTTGTTATATGTTCCAAATGCTCTAAGTTTTCAAAAATAACTTCCCCCCACATACTCAGGCATACTGCTTATATTATCATTTAAAAAGCACAACATGGTTCTGAAGAACCTAGGGGCAAGACAGGAATAAAGATCCAGACATAGAGAATGGAGTTGAGGACACGGGGAGGGGGAAGGGTAAGCTGGGACAAAGTGAGAGAGTAACATGGAGTTATATATACTACCAAACGTAAAATAGATACCTAGTGGGAAGCAGCCACATAGCACAGGGAGATCAGTTCTGTGCTTTGTGACCACCTAGAGGGATGGGATAGGGAGGGTGGAAAGGAGACCCAAGAGGGAGGAGATATGGGGATATATGTATATGTATAGCTGATGCACTTTGTTATAAAGCAGAAACCTAACACACCATTGTAAAGCAATTATACTGCAATAAAGATGTTTAAAAAAAACAAAAAAATAAAAAGCACAACAGAATTATAAATTATCAAGAATACAAGTGAAGATACCATTTCTAAAACTTCAATAAGCAGATACCTAGAAAATCTCTGAAATTCCCTGACATACAGTTTGAAGAAAATAATCTTTTTGCAATATTTTTAAGCTGCACTGGAACTAGAGCTATCTTGGAAGCCATTCGCTGAGCTCCTGGCACCTGAGACTCTACTATTCAAGAGAAAAATCATGAATTTAAGACTTAAGGTTCTCCAGTTAATTAACTACTTAATTTAAGTGCATAGCAGTGTTAAACAGCTTCATGCCTAAGAAATAAATCAGTATCAAATGGTTAAATAACCAACTAACACAATCAAAGAAGAAATAATCAACAATTACAAACAAGCTTTTTAAACATATATTCAAAAAATTAAATTCAATACAGTTCACAGATCTAAACATTTTCCACTGGTTTTTAAAATTTGCGGCTAGTTAATCTATTATGTCAGCATGCTATGTACCTAAATGTTCTTGGTGAATCTTATTACCACAGAAGTGAGTCTGTGATTCAAGCACAACTTCCTTTATTGTGAAGATGAAAGCAAACGTTGTGCAAGAGCAGAAAAAGAAAAGACAGAAAGATGCTGGTATTCTTTCCTAGTTCTTCTACCACTCTTACAAAAGACTACTCCCTCCCATCTCCCACCTCCCACTAACCACTCCTCACCCCTTTCAGGAAAAGAATTATTTTATCCAATAAAAACACAGCAACCAAGTAAAATATATCAGAAGAATACCTGCAAGACTTTTCTTCCCACAACTTGTCCCAGGCAAGGATCCTCAGGCACTCTCCCATGTGATCCTCCACTTCTTCAACCACTAGAGAAGCATCCTGAATGATGGCGGAGGGTCCAGAAGTTTATAGTAGATGTAGCATATTGAGATCAAGGATCATATCCATCTCCTCACAAAAAGGATGGGGCCTTTCAGGTGGTCCAGAACACCACTTCACACCTCTGTGATTGCACTCATATGTTCTAATATTGACCAATTCCTACTCTCAACCCAAAAACTCCCAGCAGGATATACTCAAAATCTTGAATATAGAATTCTTATTTTTCCCTTTACTACTCATTATTTTAATTTATTTACATCCTGACTCATTCTACAGAAGATGTTGGATTGATACTACCCTTTATTAATAAAGCAATATCTAGAAGATATCCTTACTTTAAGGTATTCTCCACATACATATCCTCTCTCACAAAATCCACATGTAATGAAGGAATTAGCCACCTCAACCCCAATACTCTGGGTAAAGAAGGTTCAGAGAAGTGTGTGAAAATACCCTTCTGAGAGTCTATGAAGTGAGGGAAGGAGACACTTGCTAAGAATTAACAGAAAAGTTGTATGTTACAGAGAAAATTATGGACTTGAGACTATGTGTAAATCAATGGCTTAGGAAACCGCTGCTAACCTCATGTTGCTCTCCTTTCCCCTCAACATAACTTTTAATGCTCTATTTTTTAAGTAAAAATATGCTCCTTATAAAACAGCGTTATGTTTTAAGAAAAATGGAAAGTATTCTCTCATCCCTCCATCCTTTTCTCAAAAGATCATTCATGTCCTTTCATCTTTCTTTTGCATATTTGAACATGCATATGATTTCTGATCACAAATATACTAAACATACTATTCTCACAACTTGCTTCTTCACTGTATGTATCTTGACCATCTTTTCACATCTGTATATATTGATCTAACTCACCTTTTGTAATATTCATATAACACTCCCTGGCATCCCTGGAACACATACCTGGTTCCATGCCCCATGTAACTTAAACATATGCTCATATTTCAATCTCCATCTTTTTAACTTTGGGTTCTAGGATGTTTCCTCAACCTTACTTCTAAATCATTAATTCAACTTTCAGCCCTTCCCTTGAATATTTTTTATTTTAGCAATTTTTTTGATTCTGAGAACTCTGCAGATCGCTTCTTTCAGAATAGCCTGATTTATTTTTTCAGCTGCTTTATCCCCTTAAATCTCTCTAAGGATACAAATTACATTTAAGTTCTACCTACTTCTTGTATCATTCTCATTTTCCAGGAGTCAATTTTTCTCTCAGTTCATTTTCTATTGATATTGTTGGTGTTCTGGTAATCATTGGTATTCCAAATTTGTGAATGGTGTTCCAGAGCTATCTAAATAACCTGGGTTTCTCATAGATCTGTAGGTCTGTCCCTCTCTGAAGGAATCTTCCCTGAATGAGAGAGCTGATTTCAGGATGAATGTGAGTGGGCAGAGCATATCAAGAGGTTTTAATTTAGAATGTGTTGTCATAAAGCAGGTTGTGGTCTGGAACCTCCAAGACAGCAAACAATAGGAAGACTTTACTTTCGGGGTGGAGTGTTTTATTGTATTTCATACATGTGGAACCATTTTCCCTCTCCTCCCCTTTGTGTTCTCAAACTCTGCTTTGCTACTCTCCAACCCCAGCACACACAACCAGAAGCCTTCTCCAGATTCATCATGTGCAGAACAGAAGCCATGACTCTATCCTAGAGACAAATACCCCTGGCTGACAGTCATTCTGTACAAATGAAGAAGAACAGAGTCCAGCTGGCACAGGCAGTTTTTAAATTAATTACTCTGATGATTACCCCACAGACCACTTCAATCCTTTGAAACTGTTAACAACACAAATGGAGTTTCTTGAGGCCCACCAAGGAAAAACTTCTCAATTTCAGTTGTGGTTTTTCTCTGCTCTTGTTTCTCTGCACCTCTCATTCCATCTACTTTCTATCTTCAGGGAATTCCCCAAAATCTGCTATATCAATGTAACCCTTTCTTGCTGCCCAATGCTGTTATAGGCTTAATTTTTTTAAAAAAAAGACATTTTTAGTCATTTCAAGCAAATATGGAGAAGGTTGGGAGAACTGATCATCTGCCATCTTCTAACAAAAGACTCCTCAAACTTTCAACATGTATTTCCATCTATATTTCTTCATAAGTAAAGTAAAAAGTATCCACTTCTGTAGTTCTATGAATAGAAATACTTTGCACAGCAAACTATGCATAGTTTTCTTTTACTTTCCTCCCTCTACTCATAACCTGCTAGAGAACAGGTTTTATTATTAAATCATCTAAAATCTTATTTCCTAGTTGTCATTTTTTTCATAGCTTCCATTTTATTAGGAATATTTTCTCTAGTTATATTATACCTCAAATGTACATCAAAGTATATTATTAACAATTTTTTAGACTTAACCATAAGTTTCATTGACTGTTTCGGTTTGTTGTTTGATTTTGTTCATCTATGCTTAATGTATACCTTTCTTTTTTCCATCCAGAATTCTCATGTGCAGAACAGAAGCCATTACTTATCATTTCATTTCATTTCATTTTGCTTAAGTACTTCCAAATAATATATTCATTTATCCATAAGTGCTGTAGTTCAGAATGCCTTGGAAAGAATATATATCTGTCTTCATACTTTAAAACACTTTTGCTGCATACAGAACCTTAGGGTCATAGTACTTATACCTTAGAATCCTATAGGAATTTCTCTACTGTTCCTTAGTATCCAGTGCTGCATAAGAAAAATCAGATGCCAATCTGATACTTCTTTTGCTTTAGGGTGAGCCTGTTTACTCTATCTGGAAACTTGATTTTCTTTTGATCCTTGGAATTCAAAGTTTGACCAATATTTGATTTTACCAGAAATTTGATTTCAGTATATCTTATTTGATGGCATTCTTCAGCTCAGGAAAATTTTACTCTACCATTTCATTGTCTACTGCTTTTGCAGTATGTATTTTTCACTTCTGGAATTCCTATTTCACAGATAGTGATCTCTTGGATCTATTTTATAGGTCTCAAACTTTTCTCCCATAACATTCAACTCTTTTTGCTCTATTCCCTGAGAGAAATCTCAATCTGTCAATATCATTACCTCTCTTTTTAAAAAATATATTGTGAAATATTTTAGACATACGAAGGAGTGTATGATATTATTTAATAAACAGCTGTGTATCCACCCCCCAGCTTAAGAAAAAAGTGCTATCTAGATAAGAGAAATACCTTTCTTTTCCTCCCAGAGATAACCTAAGTTTGGTGTTTATCATTACCATGGATTTCCTTATATATTTTATATATGTGTATATCCATAAAGCTATACATAGTATTGCTTTGCATTTTTAAGTTTCATATATCATACTTTATATATTCTTCTGCACCTTTACATGGATATACCACAGTTTATTTATACACTCTCCATTTATTAGGGCTTCAGATTGCTTCCAGTTTTTCACTTTTACAAACAATACTGTTATGAACATCCTTATTACACTTATGTGTGAGTTTCTTTAAGGAAGTGTTTTTCAAACTATAGCTTACATCCTACCAATATAATCATGTTAGTAGGTCAAGGTCACAGGAAGCTTTAAAAAAAGAGTGGTGAGGAGTAAAGGGAAAAGGGAAGAAAATGAACAAAGTAGTAAGGCACAGAGATAGATCAAAGTGTACTGTACACAGTAACAGTAAATTTTGTTTCCTGAAATTTTGATATATGTCATGGTCAAAACAGATCAATAAACAATGCTAAGGTATATAAGGTATATTCATATATATATATATGTAGAATTTCTGGGTCACTGGAGAAATGTGCATTCAAACTTACTAGATATTGCTAAATTACTATCGAAAAATAGTTTATACTTCTGCAAGCTAAGAGTTCTTGTTGCTACACAAGCTCACCAACACAATATAGTCAGAGTTTTAAATTTTTACCAATCTGATATCTGTCTGAAAATATATTTCAAAACACTTGTTTTTGAATGATTTTGCTAGTTACTTCCAGGATGGTATCTGTATTCTTTTAGTATTTGAAGGCTGAATTCTCGACTTACAGCATCTATTGTTGGAGTTTAGAAGTCTGCTACTGGTCTAATTTTATACCTTTGCAGATAATCTATTTCTGGTTACTTTTATTTTCTCTTTGTCCTTAACATTATCCAGTTATTTTTCTTCTTCTGGATTCACTGTGTTTTTTCAGCCTAATGATTCACATTTTTTAATTTTGGAAAATTCTCATTCCTTCTTTGGATATGGACTGTCAGTCTCCTCGTTCTCCTTTTCTGAACTCCGACTTCCCATATATTAGACATGTTTATTCTTCTGACTCTAAACACGTCTTTCATGTTTCCATATCTGTTTTTCCAAATCTGTCTTCAAGTTCATTAATTCTCTCTTCAGCTGGGTTTAATCCATTTAAGCCGTTCAATGTTTTTCCATTTCAATTATTATATTTTTAATTTCTAAAAGTTCTCTTCTTTTTCAAATCTTCCTCGTACTTGACAGCATTTTGTCTCTTGCTCATGTTTTTTAATCCTCCATTTTATTTCTTTAAACATTTATATATATATTCCATACTCTTACCTAGTAATTTCAATATCACAGACGTCTAATTTTGCTGTTTTTCCTGCTTACTCTTGCTCATGATTGCTGATTTTCTCCAAAGCATTTCATTCATGCTTTACCAACAGTCATACTAAAAGGCTTATCTTGACGGTGCATCCCCCTAAAGAGTATTAACTTTTGTTTCTATTAGATGCTTTGCAGCACTATCAACATTTGACTATTTTTAAATAATTTTCTCTGCCTGCAGTTTCCTGAACTAGACAGATAGTATATATTAGAATCTCAAACCCACATGAAGACAGGCTTACTTTTTAGTCTCACACCCAAATGCCATGAGAAGAAAATGTCTCTGATGTTCTCTGCTGGAAGTTAAATTTCATGTTCTGGACTCTCTTTCATTAAAGACTTATCTTGAAGAGCCTCGGCCTCATACAGAGGCCTCAATTCCAACTTCCCATCTAGTGGATGCCCAAAGATCTCTCTCCTCAAAAGCATGTGACCTTTAAATATAAGCATCTAGGTCAGCAAGTGTTCTGATTACAGCTTTGGAGTCAACTTAGCACTCTGGATTCTAGTACCCTCTATATTTTTTGGCCTCTAAGGGCCAAAATCAAATTTTTAATCGTTAACTGTTTTTCACTGTTCCTTTCTCTAGAAACTAAAAATTTTCAGTTTCTTTTTTTTTTCACATTAACTGATTTCTGGGCTATTTGCTCTGCTTATTTTAGTATGAGTCCTCTGTTCAGCACTGCTAATTTTCCTCAAATATCCAGTATTTCATCATTGTCTTCATCTTTTTAAATAAAGATCTAGATTGTTCAGTATTGACGGCTGGTTCAGGTCACTGCTTTACCTTCAAGAGTCTCCCCCACTCCCATAATAAAAGGCTGTGGGACTTTGTGGGCAGGTTTTGCCTTTAGTGTGGTAAAGGGGAGAAACTAGCATGTTTTTCGTATAGATTCACTGATCCTAGAGTCTTCTAACTACCCTGATATTACCCGCAGGTAATTTTCCCTATGTTGAGTTACAAGCTGTTCAGTAGTAGTGGTTTCTAATCATCTAATCTTGTCAGTCTTATATCTTCCAGAAAGTCTCCAAATGTTCTGATCCACCGACTGCATCCTTTCCTGTTTTCCAGAGCTGCTACGGATTATTTTTTCTTATTTTTATTTTCTTTTGTCATTGCAATTTGGACTTGGCCTGCTATCATATACTTGCATTAATTTTTAGAAATTCCAGAAATCATCATATCACAGAAATTATATCCTCAAAAAAAAGGGTTTCTCCCCCCAAAATAGCAAGAACAGAAAACTGAGGGGCACATCTTAGAGGAGCCTCAAATAATTACTATCATGTGTACACACGTCTTGGTTTACAGTTTCTTCCCCGACCCCCTCTATTTTAGTAGTACTGTTGTATCTTATCAACCAGCCAAAAAAAAAAAAAATCACAAAAACAAACAAAAACACCCTCTCCAATTCCTACTTCTGGTTCATCTTCTACTTAAAAGCGTAAGTAAAGAAATTTGAAAGTAGAGATTAGGATTTTTTTTCTTTTATCATGAACAATTTACTCTAAGTTTTAAGTATATTCTTTATTATAAAAGTAATTAGCCAAGTTATAGAAAATTTTCAGTCTACAGAGTTTTACAGATGATATGAATTAAACATGCTTGAATGAACAAATATAGTGATAAATCAAGAAACTTAGACTCAGAACTATGCCAATTCTACCGACCACTATTTTTCTTCCTCAGTCAAGTCTAAATAGAAATAAAACAAAGTAAAAGTAAAAAGAACAAAATATATTTTTTCTGGTTAAATTTATTACACAAAGAGAATGCTTTATACTTCTCTCTGCTGTTGGATGGCAAATTCCACATAGAAAATACACTCCAGGACAGCATGCCAACTCTTTAATTTGCTCTCCCCATAACTGCCCTACTAAAAGGTTCGCTACCACCCACCCCTCCCCTCCTTTCTTTCTGAAATCACTTAAGTAAAAAAGCTTTGTGCCACAATTACCATCTGGATACTTCAAGAATATATTCATGTCACTCTACAAGTCAAGTGATTACTGTTTTAATGGTCATACTTATTAATAAAATGTAAGTGGCAGCAACCTAAATGTCCATCAAAAGAGGAATGGATAAAGATGTGCTGTACCATAAATAGAAGAATGGATGAAAGAAGACATGCTGTACCATCAACAGAGGAATGGATAAAGAAGATGTGGTACATGTATACAATGTATTACTCAGCCAGAATGAAAAGAATGAAATAATGCCATTTGTAGCAACATGGATAGACCTAGAGATTATCATACTAGAGATTATCATACTAAGTGAAGTAAGTCAGACAAAGACAAATATCACATAATATCACTCATATGTGGAATCTAATTTCTAAAAATGATACAAATGAACTTATTTACAAAACAGAAACAGACTTACAGATATCAAAAACAAACTTATGGTTACCAAAGGGGAAACATGGTGGGGAGGGATAAATCAAGAGCTTGGGATGAACACACACACACACTATTATATACAACAGATAACCAACAAAGACCTACTGCATAGCACAAGGATCTCTACTCAATATTCTGTGTTAACCTATATGAGAAAAGAATCTAAAAAAGAATAAATATATGTATATGTGTAACTGAATCACTTTGCTGTACACCTAAAACTAACACAACATTGTAAATCAACTATACTCCAATAAAATTAAAATTAAAAAATATAAAAGTAAGTGGCATATTCAAGCTCTAATCTCAGTATTTAGAATGAAATTGAAGGCAATTATCAATATTGCTTATACCCAAACCTATTAGGTATTTTAAGAAACAAAACACTGGCTATACAGGTTCTATACAGGTTTTCAAATTTATATCCTTTTAATCTTTCAACATGAGGTTTTACATTAAAAAAAATAACACCTATAAACTAGTGGTGTTCTTTGCTTCATTTATATGCAGGTCTGAACGTTGTGAATATAATGAACTGAAGAAGCTAAAGAAGCAAGTTATTTAAAGGAATACTATGTTCAATGCTTTTGTAAATTAAACGATAACCCCAAATTATCTTTTTTATAAATCCTAATTTTACTCAGTATTACTTAAAAGTAGGGTTTAATAAAAGCCAAGAAAACATTAAGATATTTCCAAGATTTAAAACAACATGTGCCTTTGATATTATTATTCTTTTCAGCAGCCCAACAAAGATTACTGATTAACACTTTGATATGCTGACACTACAGTAGCTGACTGACTTCTAAAATGAGGGCTCTTACTCAACTTTACTGATCAGCATTTTATGTTGCTTAGTTCACTAATTTCACAACTTTCCAAGACACCAACTGATTTCAAATATCATCAAGCACTCCTGAAATCTTTCCACAGAATGAACTGATACATACCTCAGGACCACTAGGGTAGAGACCATTAATGTGAAATTCTTTGCCTTTTACCTTGAGAATCATTTAGTTTCAATATAAAAAACTTTTTAAATGTCAAGCAATTAAATTACTTAATATTCCACCCCCACCAAGCTTTTAGTAGAAATGATACTCTAAAAGAGTAATACTTTTATTGTGTGCCTTCACAAACTCCCTGGTAAAAATCCATAGATACCTTAGCACTCCAGTCTGAGCAGCAAGTTCATAGACCACGTTGCTAAAAGTTGCAAAATGTAGTTTATGTTCAGTATGTGGTCCACTGCACTAACTTGAAAAAAAATGGTGACTGGTAAAAAAATATCTTAAAAAGCAGATTTTTTTTTAAAACTTTCAATAATTCGTTAAGCACAAATTTAGAACACAGGTTGAATTACAAAGAAATGTAAATAAATTTTTAAGTGGTGTAAAGTTGTATTAATTACACATCTACTTGAGGGAACTAAGCCTTCTTCACAATGTTTGACAATTACTGACAATTTTATTATCCACAAGAACTTTATTTTTTCTACTATTTGCTTATGTTTTAAATTAAAAACTAACATCATGGTATTATGAATTGTAATCCATAAAAATTACACAATGTACAGCACAAAATACATCTTTCCAAACTTAAATATAATTAATAGTAAGCAGATAACACATGAACACATAAGCAATGCTTTTAGAAAACAAAAGCATGCATTAACAGAGGGTAAGTGAAAAGGATGGAAAACCAGAAGGCCTCTGTTCCAAACCCAGATTCTGCCACTCAACAGCAGTGTGACCTTGGGCAAGCCAACAACTCAGTACCTCGGCTTCCTCATTTGTAAAGTGAGATAATAACTGTACTCCACGGAGCTGCTGTGATGTTTATGTAAGTTAACATTTGTAAGGAACTTAGAACTAGGTCTAGCACATATTAAGCACTTTATAGGTATCTTAAAAAACAAACAGAACCTTTTCTAATTCCAAGGGAATGTTTATTTCCCTTATCATTAACCTCTAATTATCCTTATGTCTATGGTCACTTTTACTCCTCATCTCCACACACAGATAAACACAGGTGGTTTACACAGATTAACAACATCACTGATTTAAATTCAGAAATGAAATTCAGAAATTCCTTTGAGCTGGGTAAAGCTCAACCAAGCTATCAATCAAGAAACTATGTATCTCTTATTAAAATTATCAAATAAATTAAATATGTAAATGCCCAGCATGATGAAATGTGATATCGCTTATAGGACTCCATGAAGGGAATTTTTATTAATTACTGAATAGGACTTAGCAAAATGTTTTTGTAACTCTTACAACTCACTTTTTTAAACTTACATTTAAGAACAGAGATGCAACGGAAGAAAAAAGACAGAAACAAACAAAGCAACTGATCCTACTCACCAACTAAAATATTTACTGAAACAAAATTTTACTGTAGAATTTTTATAGAAACCTTATAATGGATTAAACTCCCATCATCACTTCTATTTTGGCCAAATTAGTGATCCCAAAATTAATACAGTCTACAAACTTGCAATCATGTTTCCATGGGTCATCATGATCTGTTCATATTTTGGAGTGTATTGAAATAACAATACAAAAAAGGCTCTTATTAAATTGCAAGGTACCTTAGAATATAACCAGCTACTCATGTGTAATACTCTTTAAAATGAAGATTAGACTTTAATCATTAAAAAATATATTTTAGGCCTCATGTGAAATGCTTAACTTTTTCAAGCTCTATGCACCTAAGCCATGACAAGGATCTCAAAAAGGAAAAAAGATCATTTCAGTTTTCAAAAGTTTTTTTTTAAATCATAAAGTTAACTTAAAATGAATCATTGGATTAGTAAATCAATAGCTAATTATTGCAAGTTATCAATGTTAAGTAACAAACATGTATTTAGTAATGGATACCCAAGAGCCCACCCACACTTGTGCTAAATGAACAGATTCCTCCTTAATGAAAAGCTGAAGCCTAAAGTGAAAGGCAAAGTTACATTATTAACGCATTGAAGATGACAGTGAACCTCTTCCTCCAAAACTGATTTTCTGTGAGATACAACAGAAAATCTCTACTCAGGAAAAAAAAATTGTATACTTATGAGGAGCAACCACAGGAAAACACCCTGAGGTACTGTTAATAGGGTAGGTTCCTAGGCCCTAATCCATACTTATTGAATCAGAATCTGTATTCTGAACCTGAATCTGAAGCTGAGTCTGAATACATTTCATAAACATTAAATATGTTAAGCAAAATTTTACTGAGAACCCAACAGATTCCAGTCATTGTGCCAGGAACTGGAGACTATTAAAATATTAGTGTCAGTAAATCTCAGCTGAAAAGACAACACTATTAAATATTAAACACTATATAGAATTCAAAATGGCAGAAACCATGTCTTGTTCTTTATTGAATCGCTGTCGGCTGTCTAAATGATGCATTTCAAAAATGGGTTTCTGACTATCCATTTTTTGTTTATCTGCACTACTTTATCCTTCTATTTTCCTGAATAATGACTTTAAGAGATGATAGGAAAGAAATTAAAAGTCTAAATAAGCTTTCACTATATTATGCCCATGAAAGTATACAAATTTCTTTTGAGATCAACGACAGAGTGACCAAAAATTCAGAGGAAAAAAATTTCCATAACTCAGTAGTCATGCCCCAGTGTGAAATATCAATAAGTACTTGAAAACAACTCAATAAATAGCAATCTGTCATATAATGAAACTTTTATAGAGTAACTATAATATCATGTTTAGTAACTTCCTTATAAAAATTTTACATTACAGATTAATAATTATCCTCACTATATAAATGGAAGAGTGGAGAATAAAATGTTTGCACAAGTACATATACTAAAAGTTAGGTCTGTTAACCTTCAAGATATTCATGTACCAGGTAGACTACTTTCCTTCAAAATAAGTGCCCCTAAAAGATGAGATTACTATCTTATTAATTAAGACATAAATAAATCTCAATGAAGTCAAGAACAAGGCAAGAATGCCTGTTATGAACACTATTATTTAACACCGTACTAGCGACATTAGCCAAAGCAAAAGGAAAAAAAAAAATAAGAGGTACGAATATTAAGAAGTAATAAGATCATTTGTAGAAGGCTTTATTGTCTACCTAGAAAATCCAAGAGTATCTCTTAAAAGACTGTGACTAATAACAAAATTCCAGATCAGTATTCAAAAAATGAACTTTCCTATACCTCATGAATAACCAATTATAAAATTAAATGAGAATAAAGAGCCCATTCATAATTTTAAAATCTATTAAATAAATATCTATAATAAGCCTAACCAAAGTTGATAAGACTGAGATAAAGAAAATTATGAAATATCAAATGACAAAGTAAAATTGTGTGTAAAATACATACATACACAATCATTAAAAATACGCAATAGATGAAACCAAAAAATCTGCAACACATATAACTAAAGGTAATTTCCTTAATGTGCAATGAACTCTTAGGAGGTTACTTTTTAAAACCTTTTTATTAAATGAGCAAATGATGTGAGGAAATAATTCATTAAATGAGCATGCAATTCACTTAGTACGGTGCTTGTCCCACAGTAAGTGCTTAAACAGAAAAACAAATGGCTAACAAACACATTAAATTAGGTTCAACCTTATTCATGATTTTAAAAAAATAGGAAAGCAATCAGAGAGGCAAAAATAAAACACAGTTGATAAAATCCGGAGGTGGTGTTGGGAAATAATGTATTTGCATAAACTAAAACTGGGAAGAAAATGATGGTTCAACATTTAAAAGTGGAAACTGAAACACTGTCAACTGAAAAGTTTGAATCTTTTGACCTAGCAATTCCATGGCTAGAAATTATTCTTATGATATAAACTTATACAAGAATACAAAGATAAATATACAAGGACATTCTATAAAATATTAGCTATACTAGCAAAAAAGAAATTGATAGAATCAAAATGCCCATCAATAAGAGAGTGATTAAATAAAATCACAATACGTCCACACAAGGACAGACTACAAAGACTTTAAAAATAAATGAAATAAAACATTAGAATTTCTTATGGAAGAATTTCCACAATAAATTATGAGGTGGAAAAAAGATACAGAAAAATAAACAGTATTAGAACATGATCCTATGTGTATTAAAAAAAAAAGGATAAGGGAGTTCTAAATACACATTTATATAAATACAAAAATTTTCTACACCATACATGAACTATTAATGGTGGTAACAGAGTTTGGAAGTAAGCTAGAGATAAAGGCTTATTTTTCATTTTATGCTCTTCTGTAATGTTTGACTCTCCATGTTCATGTATCATGTTTATTAATTTTTTGGAAAGCTATATTCTTGGATAAGAACATTCAATACTGTAAAGATATCAACCTTTTCGAAACACAGGAATTTTTAAAATAAAATTTGAATAGAACTCTGACTATTCTATAAATAGAACAAAATCTAAAATCAGTTTGAAAGAATACATCAAAATAACCATGAAAATTTTGAAAAAGGATGAGAGTAGCTTTTTTCACAAACAAAATATATAAATAAACTATAGTAATTATAAGAGCGTAATACTGAAATAAGAATTGGCAAACAGATCACAATGAAATAGAATAAAGAGTCCAGAAACAGATTCGTGCATACATGGAAATTTTAGTATATGATTAAGAAAACATCAATGGGCATAACTAGATATCCACTGGGAAAAAAAAAACTCTAAGTCCACCTCCTACCACACAAAAGAAATTCCACTCAGATAACAAACGTAAAGTAAAATTAAGCCAACTTTTTGAAGAGACTTAAAAAGTCTTTACTTTTATAGATATTAGAATGAACAGTCTTAACTTAATAAAACCTCAAATGCAAGAGACATTAAATAGAACACTAACCAATGTGACCAAAAATTTTTAATTTTGCTAAAAACAAGATAGCATAAGTGACAATAGCAATAATTATTATAAAAGCTAAGCACTTCAAGATCACTTACTAAGGATTAGGTACTATTCTATGCTGTTTATAAATCACTAATTTTTATAATCCTCACAATAATTTCTTGAGGTATACCATCACAAACCTTATTTTACCAATGAAGAAACTGAAGAACAGAGATTAAGCAACCTTCCCCAAGAAATGGCAGGGCCAGTATTCAGCCAGGCTGTCTGGTTCAAGTCTGTATTCTTAACTACCATACTCTTCAACAATAGGCTTTTAGGGCTTCCCTGGTGGCGCAGTGGTTGAGAGTCCGCCTGCCGATGCAGGGGACGCGGGTTCGTGCCCGGGTCCGGGAAGATCCCAAATGCCACGGAGCGGCTGGGCCCGTGAGCCATGGCCGCTGAGCCTGCGCGTCCAGAGCCTATGTTCCACAACAGGAGAGGCCACAACAGTGAGAGGCCCACGTACCGCAAAAAAAATAAATAATAAATAATAAATAAATAAAAATAAAAAATACTGCAACATTTACAAAGTTAAAACACAAAAACAGGCAATCCAACAGAAAAGTGTGAAAAAGTTATAAACAGATGACTCACAAAAAAAATCCAAATAGCTAACAGCAACAGCAACGAGTTACTAGTTTCTACCCTTTCCACTGGCAAACATTTCAGGCATTAATGGCACTTTCTGTTGACAGAATTATGAGAAAACAGGTATTCATACAATGTTGATGTGTGTATAAACTATTTCAGCCATTTTGAAGGATGATGTAACAATATTACCAAAATTTCAAATCTGCACTGTCTGTGACCCAGCAGTTCCACTTTTAGGAATCTATCTCACATAAAGCCTCAGACATATATACAAGGGTCATAAACATATTCATCATATCCTTATTAGCAACTGGGGAAAATACCTAGTGTCCATCAAGGATAAAATAATTTATGGTAAATAAATTTAAATGATATATGATAAAACATACAGTTTAAAAAAAACAAGGAAATGTCAAAATACAGTTTAAAGCGGAAAAAGCAAGCTCCAAAATGCCATGTATATATAATGTTAGTTTTTACTATATAAACTAACAAAATACTATATGAGTACACATACAGTAGAGTATTTGTAAAAGCATAAGAGGCAGACAGATTAAGAGCACAGACTTTGCCAGAAATATTACCAGAGAAATCTAGAGCGGTCTCTCTCACAAAGAGGGAGATACGTTAAATATTTAGAATACCAGCACAAATCTATTCAGAAAAAAGACATGTTTTCATTATGATGAAAAACATATATTTACTCAATAAAGCATTCCATGAACATAGTTCAAAAGTCTTTAAAATCCCAGGTTTGAGCTACTGGCAAGTTATGAATGGCCAAAACTAAAGTGGGAATGTTATTATTCACTATCATTATTTTCAGTAAAAGTAAATCTCAGATAACTTGACATCTAGATTTGGGTATGAGGAAGAAAATAAGAAAAAGATGTATCTCTGGCTCTCTCTTTCTAAAACTTGGCTGTCCTTCACCTATTTAATTTGCTCCGCAAAAGTGTATGAACAATCCTTGTAATGACTATTTGAGCCACTAACAGGAAAGGTCAGAAGATTCCTTATTTAGTTGTTTAAGTACTGATAATTCCAAAGAGTCTGGCCACAAGTACTGTGTTACAACAAAAAGAAAGAGAGGAAAGAGGGTCATTTCCATAAGCCTTTTTTTAATTAAAAATAAAATTGACAGTGGCCCCTTTCACAAACTAAACCCTGAAAGAACCAACAAATTAGAATTTTCCTGTGCCCCCAGGAAAATGAGGTAACAATATTTTGCAGTGAAATCCACAAAGGAAAAAGTACTATTCCTTGAATACACACTCCCTCTGTGCCAATCAGTGTTCCAAAGAATGCCTTGGCTTAGTATGTTTAATCACTTAATTAGAAACAGAACGGTAATCTGCATTTAGTTGTCTGTCTTACATTAAGAAAAAAAAAAAATCACTGGTGTTGCAACCGCCGACAGAAAGCACTGATAAATTATACCGTCAAGGATCAGAAAAGGGAAGACCACTTAAACAAAATTAAATTATTTTAGAATAAGAATCTCAACAGTCAGAAAGACACATTAGACAACATCTTCTTCAATTACTGCCCAGTGAAGGAAGGGCTTTCACTGTCTGACTGATTTTCATCCAGAACCTTTCTGAATAATTCCAATGACAGAAAATGCACTGTGTCAGACTCCATTCCATTCAGAAGCAACTAGCAGTGTTTAAGTGTTTTCCTGTATTGTTCTAAAATCAGACTCTCATAACTTTAAGCCAATGCTCCAAAGAGCTGATCCATCCTACCCTTCACTTCACCTAATTCTCCAAACTAAAGAACTTGAAAAACTAAAAAATAATTTTTATAAATTCAAATAACCAGCGTTTTCAATAGGTTAGACAGCATTAGGAGTAAAAAGTCCTAAATATTAAAAAACACAAAAACTTAAATATCAAAACAAATTCAACATACTATACATCTTCAATTCGAAGATGCCTTTTTTTTTTTTTAACATCTTAACATCTCTGAAATTGGCAGGTGCCTTACAATTAAAGGTATTTACAGTTGCTGCTGTGGAGGTGGTGTTCATGACAGTCTTCACTGCCTGTGTATGTAAGAATTTATTTATCATTTCTGGTGATATAATTAGACAACTGCAACCTCTCAATATTTCAGGCAACAATCCAAATGACCATTTGAGGAAAGAACATGAGTCCAAGTACTGGTTGAAAACCTTTCATTAACACCACCTGGTAAGATCAAGAATATGCCAGCATTAGGGCTTCCCTGGTGGCGCAGTGGTTGAGAGTCCACCTGTGGATGCAGGGGACACGGGTTCGTGCCCCGGTCCGGGAAGATCCCACATGCCACAGAGCAGCTGGGCCTGTGAGCCATGGCCGCTGAGCCTGTGTGTCCGGAGCCTGTGCTCCGCAACAGGAGAGGCCACGACAGTGATAGGTCCGCGTACAGCAAAAAAAAAAAAAAAAAAAAAAAGAATATGCCAGTATTAAAACTTACAGACTAGGTATCAGTGGTTTAGAAGGAAATCCCAGACAAAAGCAGAGTACATTTTTAGGTAGCACTGTATCACCAACTCTCCTAACTGCACATAAAATAATTCTGTGGAAAAACACATTGACAACTCTGATTGGGAAAAAATGATTCAGAAGAATGGATTCTGAGTGCAAAGATGTTTTAGGAAGACCTAAACTTACTTCACTTATAGTTTCCTTCTAAGGTATGTTCAAGTATGATATATCATAAAAGTATATAATGGAGGAAATCTAAAATAATTTTTAAATTTATTGACAGAGATCAGAGTGATTAGGGAGCACTGTATAATAATTCAATTGACAGTGCTTTTTTTCCTCTTCCTTCTTAATGGAATATAAAATAATGGTGTATCTTACAGCTCATTCAATAGAAAAATGGTAGTTCAAGGAAGCTCTGTGCATGGCTGGTATGGCAGATATTACTAGCTATTCACCAAAATAACTAGTTTCATCCTCTTCCTGAGTATATAGTTAGATTACATTTCTCAGCCTCTCTTACAATTAAATATGGCCATGTGCCTGAGATCTAGCCCAAGATATGTGAGTGAAAATCAAGTGCACCATCTCCGGGGGCTAGCTCATAAAACCCTCTGATACATCCCTCTCTTTTCCCCTTTCCCCTAAGGTTCTCCAGGGCACCCTCAGAAGCAACGTGTTAAAGAAGGCATAGGCTTGATCAGCTCTGTCGCTGAAGGACTACGTGAAACAGAGTGCCCCCTCAAACACACATACTCACATTCCCCAATCCAAACACCACCACCACCACCACCACCACTCCTCCACTGATACCAATTACAAACACCCACAAATGGACTGTTAAGTAAACTGAAATAAACTTTTATCAGGTTAAGCCATTGAACTTGAGGGTTACTTTGTTAAAGCAGCTAGTGGTAGCCAAACAGTTGGTTTTCACATTTGAAATTATAAAGTTCAAGCAGAATGGTGAACCAGATAGCTCCAAGCTCTCATCTGCCCACATAAACACTGAAAACAAAAGACAGAAACTGTCTGAACCAACTTTGTTGAAATTCTGGAAAACAGTCTAAGATTTACAGAAGCCAAGCAAACACCCAATCAAGAAAAACCCATCTTCAAAAGAGACTTTTTAAAGTATTTTTACTCATCTTTGCCCTACACCCTCCCCAGCACAACAGCAGTCTTGGTGTCGAAGCAGTAGCAGTGGTTGCCAGTTCCCTCCTGTGAACCAGGAGAAAAGACCTTATCTGCAAATTATTGTGTAAGTCTGTTCTCACCTATCTGGGGATACTTGAAGAACTGATGGAAGGCACTCATCCCTACTTCACCTAACTCAAAATTAAGATGGAAAAATCAGCAGGCAGTGCTCATAAAAGAGCTCATAAAAGCTCTAGGCAACTACAGACTCACAGACACCTGGGACAAGATTACGGGCAGACATATAATAGACTATATAATGCCCAAGGAGAAGCCAGGGTGAGGCTCTTTAGGAAATAAGGACATTCAAAAGCAGCCATGTATACAGGGGAATTTAGAAAGTCATGTGCATGTCTAGACAGGATACATGCTCAGAAAAGAGCTGAGAAGACCTTAAGCTTGCACCTCAAGATAATCCTTAGATTCAGAGGAGGCCTAGCTATGTGCTGAAGGAGTGTCCCAGCATCAAGCCGGAAGAACTCCTGAGGAAACATCTGTAAAACCCTGAGGAAGACAAAGTAAACAAAGAGAGACTTTGGGACTTCCGTGGCAGTCCAGTGGTTAAGACTTCACCTTCCAATGCAGGGGATGTGGGTTCGATCCCTGGTTGGGGAGCTAAGATCCCACATGCCTCACAGCCAAAAAACCAAAACATAAAACAGAAGCAATATTGTAACAAATTCAATAAAGACTTTAGGGCTTCCCTGGTGGCGCAGTGGTTGAGAGTCCGCCTGCCGATGCAGGGGACGCGGGTTCATGCCTGGTCTGGTGCCACGGAGCGGCTGGGCCCGGGAGCCATGGCTGCTGGGCCTGCGTGTCCGGAGCCTGTGTGCGTCCGGAGCCTGTGCGCGTCCGGGCCTCTCCGGAGTGAGAGGCCCGCGTACCGCAAAAAAAAAAAAAAAAAAAAAAAGTATAAATAAATAAAGACTTTAAAAATGGTCCATGTCAAAAAAAAATCTAAATAAATAAATATCAAATCAATAATCTAATTTTATACATTAAGAAACTTAAAAAAAATAAAAAGAACAAGCTAAACACAAAGTTACCAGAAGAAAGGAGGTAGTAAAGACTAGTGGAGATAAATAAAATAAAATAGAGACTAGAAAAACAATTTAAAAAGATCAATAAAACTAAGGGCTGGGTTTTTGAAAAGATAAAGCTGACAAACCTTTAGCTGTTTTAAGAGGGAAAAAAAGACTAAAATTTCTAAAATCAGAAATATAAGTAGGGACATGATTACAAATTTCACATACATAAAAAGGATTATAAGGGTATACTATGAACAATTACACACTAACAAACTGGATAACCTAGATGAAATGGACAAATACCTAGAAACACACCTAGAAATACCTACCACAACTAACTCATAAAGAAACAGAAAATCTGAATAGACCTATAACTAATAAGGAGATTGAATCAGTTTCAAAAACCTTCTAACATAAAAAGCCCAGGACTAGAGGGCATCATTGATGAATTCCACCAAACATTTAAAGAAGAATTAACACCAGTCCTCAAACTCTTTGGAAAAAATTGAAGAGGACGGGACACTTCCTAACTCATTCTATATAACCAGCATTACTGAATACCAAAGCCAAAAAGACACTACTAGAAAACTACAGCCAATATCCCTTGTGAATAACTATGCAAAAATCTTCAACAAAACACAAACTAAATTCAGCAGCAGCTTAAAGGGAATATACACCTATGAATTGGAAAGGAAGAAGTAAAATTATCTCTGTTCGCAGATAACATGATCATATGTGTAGAAAACCCAAAATATTATTAGCTTGAATTCAACAAAGTTACAAGATACAAAATCAACACACAAAGTTCAGTTGCATTTCTATGTACCAGGAATGAACAATTGATAAGAAAATTAAGAAAACAATTCCATTTACAATAGCATCAAAAAGAATAAAATACTTAGTAATAAACTTAACCAATGAGGTGAAAGACCTGTACAATGAAAATTCCAAAACATTGCTGAAAGAAATTATTCTTTATATTTTATTATTATTAAAAAAAAAAAAAAGGGCTTCCCTGGTGGCACAGTGGTTGAGAGTCCACCTGCCAATGCAGGGGACACGGGTTCGTGCCCTGGTCCAGGAGGATCCCACATGCCGCAGAGCTGCTAGGCCTGTGAGACATGGCCGCTGGGCCTGCACGTCCAGAGCCTGTGCTCCACAATGGGAGAAGCCACAACAGTGAGAGGCCCGCGTACCGAAAAAAAAAAACAGAAAATAACAAGAATTGGCAAGAATGTAGAGGAGTCCCTGTGCATTGCTGATGGGAATGTAAAATGGTATAGCTGCTGTGGAAAACAGTTTTGTGGTTCCTCAAAAAGTTAAACGTAAAATTACCAAATAATCTAGCAATTCCACTCCTAGTCATATACCCAAAAGAACTGAAAACAGAGACTCAAAACAGATACTGGTACACAAAGTTTACAGCAGCATTATTTGCAATAGCCAAAAGGTGGAAACCCCAATGTCTATTAACAGATGAATGAATAAACAAAATGTGGCATACATATATAGTGGAATACTACCCAACCTTAAAAAAGAATGAAATTGTAATACACAGCACAATATGGATGAACCTAGAAAGCATTATACTAAGTGAAATAAGCCAGACATAAGAGACAAATATTGTATGATTGTACTTACAGGAAGTCTAGAACAGGCAAATTTATAGAGACAGAAAACAGAATAGAGATTACCAGAAGCTGGGTGAGAGAGGAAAATGGGTAGTTATTAGGTAATGGGTACAGAGTTTCTATTTGGGAAGGTGAAAATGTCTTGGAAGTGGGTACTGATGATGACTGTAAATGTACTTAAAACCACTGAACTGTTAAAATTAAAATGGTTAAACAGATTTTAAACATGCTTAAGAACCAAGTCAAGTTACCATAAATTTGAACAAGTTACTTAGCTAAGATAAGCATATGTCCAGTAAACTGCTAGGTAGGCATTGTTATCTCTGTCCTGCCTCTTACCACCTGCATAAGAGGAAGAATTTCAGAGACTACAGAGGATAGAATATTTTTTGTATTTGTCAAAGACACTCATAAGTATGGTTAAATTCGGTATTCTTATAAGTCATATAATTTCTACTATCATTAAAACAACCAAGATGTCAGGTACTGGTTATCTGCATCCAGGTACACCTGTTATTTTAATAATCAGGTAAGATAAATATCTCCAGCCCCCATCCTATTTATATTCTTTAAAGATGGATGGATTCTGTCCTTACATAGGGACTGACTTCCTGCCGCATTGCTGGAGCTTCTTGCTCTCCACCATTTCTCCTCACATCTTCTTTTCCTTTTGTTCCTATATCCTTCACACTTCTCTCTCAGGCTGCCCAAGAAACTCAAAATTCCCCTCTGCTTTTGTCTTTTCTTTCCAGACTTCTCATATCCACAAAGGTTCAAGATATTTTCCTCAACTAAAAGTCATCTCTTCTGATGTATGAATTATGCTATTCCCTTAGTATGTGAAAGCTGTTCAGTCAAATCTGGTTTTAAACAAAAATTTTTTCCCTTTCAATGACATTAGAATTCACATACACCCAATGGCCAGAAATTTTATTAGCTTGTTATTTACTCTTACAAAGTGCTAAATAACAACAAAAAAATTTAGAAATTTTAAAATACTAGCCTTTAATTCAGAAAGTATCTTCAGTTTTACATGCCATCTTCTCTCAAATCTAACAGTACAAATTTCTAAATTCTTAAAAACAACGTACAAGCACTCACAGAGGAAACAAAAAAGTAGTGCCTGATCTTTCCAAATAACCAACTGTCTTAAAAATTTTTTTCCTTGACCAGTTGTAACTCTACTTAGCACACTTACCACAAACTACTAAGTGGATTTGTACACAAAGACCTCCACTAGACCCTATAAAATAAAATTCCAAAACAGTCACAGTTTCTACCTTCTAAAGCAGACAGTCCAAATTCAAACAAACTGTACATGTATTTACAGTTACAAGCATAGGAAAAAAGTCTACTTTCTATTATACACTGGCTATGAGCACAGACATGAGTAGGAGTCAGAAAAAGTTTCATGCAAGGGGAAGGTGCATTCTATAATAAGAGAAGGCTTTGGAGCTATGTAGACACACTGATGTCCTCTCTCAATTAGTTCTCCTCAAAACCTTAAGAAGGAAAAACAAACAGCCCCAATGGGGTAACTAACATATGAGGAGACAAGTTTAGGGAGGTCACAGGTTCTTTGACTAGGGTATATAACAGCAGAATTGGGATTTGATGACAGACACGTTTAATCCCAAAACCTGTGCATTCCCAGAGTTAACATAGAAGATACATATACTTATCAAAATAATAAAAATCACTCCCATTATTACACACCTGATGAGTATATAACAGTAAGCCTCAACTTATACAGAAATAAACAAAACAAAACAAAACCCTGAAAGTTTTTACCCCAACAGAATCACTAATACAGGAGAAGTATAAAATTTGGAAAATCTCTGGCTCTGTTATTTTCATATGGCAGACACAATCTCAAATCTAAGTTTAATGGGAGAATCACCTCCATGTTGGGATAGTCTGGATTCTTAAAAAAACTGAATATATCCTAATCCAATCTCTAGAGAACAACTAGCAATCTGAAATCCATGGCTTGCCCTGGACCTAGACCAAACTAAACCGTAATATTTCCAAACCTCCAAAGGCTCATATATCTTCTGCCCTGGCATGCATATGGCCAGGCATATGGACTTTTACTGAACTTTATTATCTATATTTGTTACTTGTTTCATCAGTAATTCTCAACTTGGTTCTAAATCAAAGGCTTCAATAAAACCGTAAACTATATTCAAATCCTTGTTTTGAATACTTACATAAAAATGTAACAACTAAATATTTGAAAAAAGAAGACAGACTTTTATAAAGACTCTTTTATACAGAAAGACAATCAAGGTGGGGACAGGGGTGGGGAGAAAGGAAAAGGTTGGCTTTGGCTACCACCAGTCTATAACCTATCTCATTTTGGTCTGCACTAACCAAAATGTATTTAAGTAAAACCATATTTACTAGTATAATTCACTTAATGGGTTAAAAAGAAAACTAACACAATCTGTGGTGAAGTTACAGACTTACAAAATAACACAGAAAGAACTTCTCATTTTGTGTTTTCAACACTGGGTCATCTTGATATGTATCAAAAAAAAAAGGTGTTTGATTTTTGTTTCTACATTATTTTAAAAACAAGCTTAAATACAAGGACAATTTACATAGAACTTGGTACACGGTGCAATGTACGATAAAACTTATTTATGTGTTGTTAAAATAGTGTTGGAAAACAGTTTAAAAGACCAAGAGTGAGATAAAGGCAGAGGAAAAACAAAACCATGCAGTAAATTATGAATCACTATATGTTCTTTTCTTCGTATTCTTTTTTCTCTATTTTAGAAGTTAACCTTACTTCACAAATGTCTGACTAAACCAATGTTCACACCTTCACACAAAATATCATTACACAAAAATTTTTAATATTTTTATACATTAAAGTGAACGCTATTTATTCTCAAAATTCTCTTACTTAGCCTAATTCTTCCATGGGAAACCAAATTCTTTATCTGTAGCCGAGTTCTTTTTTGAAGCAAACCAACTAACTCAGTAAAGGGCTTAAGCAGGATATAATACTAATATAATTTCTTACAGTTGTTTTATGTGTCAAGAATCAATAATGCCAAAGTAAATGCATTTACAATGGTAATACCTTAAGATTTTTCTACACTTTAAAATCTTATTATATAATAGGCTTAAGTTTCTACATTTACACTCATTTAACTTAAGTTCTGTTGACATTTAAGTTCACAGAAATTGAAATAACGTTTAGTTACTAAGTACTATAAATAATAATACACAATGCTGATGAATACACATAACATAAATCCTCGTCCTTGTGTCAACTAGTTAAATATCTATACAGTAGTTCTGTAAAACCTTAATTGTAGTTTATCATTAGGCTATCTAACTTTTAAAACAATAAAACCAACCTTATATTACAGAGATGCAAAGTATTTATTACCTACATTAAAAAGCAACTGGATTAATTTCTAAGCCCATTATTCCCACATGAATCTTTACAATACAGTGAAGAAAAGGTGGGAAGACAGAAAATAATGCATGAAAATACCATCAGGCAAATAGTTTATCATTTATTCAATTCACACAACAAATAATTACTGAATATCTACTGTGCAACAAGCATAATGCTAGATGCCACAGATATAAAGGAGAGTTACGACAGACAACATGGTCCCTATGTTCACAGTAATTAACCTTACAAGGAGATAGATCTTGATCAGATAATCCTATGATTGAGTATATTAAAAACAAACTGATATTAATGCTGTATGAAAAGGATCATAGCTGTATGAAAGTATTTAATATAGGAAACTGTTCCAAAGTAAGGTTTCAGCGAAGACTCCAGACAGAATAGAAGGGTTTCAAGCTGGGAACTGAAAGCTGAGAAAAATTAACAAGGACGTGGAGATAAAAACAACCAGATAAAGACCCAGTAGTGGGAAGGAGCACAATACATTCCAGAAAAAGAAAGGACAGTGTGGCTAAATGCAGAGACCAAGAAAGGGAGTGATATAATAAGAAGCCAAAAAGGAGAGGGGCAAGATCATAGAAGAATTCAGGTCATTTAGGATTTTAGTCTTTATCCTAGTCTACTTTTCACTTTTGGAGTGAAAAATGACTGTTTCTAATATAAGTTCTGCTTGTGCAACATCTTTACACGTAATGGAAACTTCACAAATAATTGTTTGAAGAATAAGCTAGAGTGGTCTTAGTTACTTGAGGCAAAAATAGCTTTCTGTTTTTTTAATTAAATTCATTTTAAGGTCATACAAGTGGGGAAAATAAATCACCACCCGCTGAAAATAAATGACTTGTACCTAAAAAGTTGAGATGTTTTGCTCTGAGCTTTCTTCTGCTTCTACAGATTATCTTACTTTTAAATTATAGTGCTCAAACTGAAAATAATATAAAAAGGGATCAATATCAAAAGACTATAATAGGAAACATTCCTTTCCAATTTCTATAAGCCTACTGAATTCCATCCTGTTATAAATACCATTTTCCTAACTATTCAGTCATTTTAAATTGTGGCCTGTCTTCCAACCAACAACATCAAATATTTAATAAAATAATGCAGTTAATATAGTTTTAAAATCTGCGGCAAAGCCCACCTCATCATAGTTATTAAAATTTTTTAATTTGTTTTACCATATGGTCCCTTACCCCTCTCCATATAATATTCAGCAACATAATTATATTCTTATTTCCTCATTCCTGGTGATTAATAAACATACTGACATTAAAAAAATAGTTATTGCTAATTTACTAAGGATAAAAATACTGGACTATGCACTGGGATTGAAATATGATTAAGATACTCTTTCTTTGGTGATTTCTGAATATCAATATTCAACCTAGGACATACGTAAAATATAACAAAATTCAAAACCTACATTGAAATAAGATCTCAGTGTGATGGAGAGACTCAGCAATTTGGACTTAACTTATTCTTTGGTCAGCCATCACCTCTTATGAAAATCATTTAAAAGTAGAAATTAGTTTAAGAGAGCGAACGAGGTTGAGCTTCTAAGTTAACCAAAAGAAAGATTACACACATGCCCCTAGTCAACCCAAATATCTCAAAATATTTCTATACACCTCAAAAAATGGAAATTCAGACTTACAAAGACTTCACAGTTCAGGTTTTTGTAGTTAAGTGTTTTCGAATGACCTATAAATCAGATTTGAATATTACATATAAGATATGAAATATGAAGTTTCTTTCTAAATGACCCTTTTAATATTTTGTCAGACCTGAATAAAATAGCTTATAGTTTCCACTTAACTCACCTTCATCATTTATTGTATTTTTCATCCCTTACTGTTCCATATAAACATTAAAAGTAAAGATTCACAGTCAATCTAAACTTACAGCTATAGCTATTTTCTCTGATACCAAACAGTAAGAGAAAATTAGCCTAAGCATGACAAAGTCATGCTTCTCTGAGTGGTATTCTAATAGAACCTCAGCGTGGAAAGTAGCAAAAGAGAACAGAACACATAACAAGTAAACCTGAGAACTGAACTTCTGTCCCTACAAAGAAGCAATGTCATCCTTCTATCATATCCATCCATCCATTGATATATCTATATCTATCTTTGCCTTTCTACTATATCCTAGGACTACATTTTAGTAATTGTATGTATTTGTACAGGCACTATACTTTAAATGAGGCATTCCCATTTAACGCATGTGGGGGTAGGAAGAATGGGGAAAGAGGAAGAGAAAGATTCAAAATGCCAGTCAAAACTTAAAGAGAAAGTACTCTTTGGCTACTTTTGGAGGATTTCAGGAAACCAACTCAATCCAAAAGCTGGTAAATAAAAGGAAATCTAGCACTTATTCTGCCTTTTCTGTATAAACTGTATTGCATGAAAACAAAAAAAAGTTGATAAGGAAAAGTTTTTACCGAAGTCCAACTAATAAACGAAGGAGGAATGATAAAATTAGGATAACACTATTTTGCAACCCCTAATAAAATAATGGATCAATCATCAATGGCTGCTAAATTCATGAGGGAAAAAGTTGATAGGGAACTTTACAAAGAATGGATTAGACAGACAATAACTGAACCTAGCAATCAGTCTTATCACCACAGAGAGCGATCACCAGACATCATGCAAAAAGAAGGTACAATAATCTATAAAGTATTCTTTCAAAAAGAATTAAACCCAACTCTGATCAGGCCTCTGAATTTAACTACCAGCTCATAATAAACATAGAGGGACGGAGGAACACACTAAATGACAAAACAAAGATGCACTGAGCAAAATCCAAAATGTGAAAAATTCTGTAAGACAAATAACTTACTTCATTCAGCAGATAAATTACAACAGGGAAAAAGGACAGAAAGAGAAGAAACTATAGATTAAAAGAGACGTAAGAAATATATCAGTATGTGAACCTTGTTTACTAGATCTTGACTCAAGCAAACCAACTGTACAAAAAAGCAAAACTCTTGGGCTTCCCTGGTGGTGCAGTAGTTGAGAGTCCGCCTGCCGATGCTAGGGGACACGGGGTCGTGCCCCGGTCCGGGAAGATCCCACATGCCGCGGAGCGGCTGGGCCCGTGAACCATGGCCGCTGAACCTGCGCGTCCGGAGGCTGTGCTCCACAACGGGAGAGGCCACAACAGTGAGAGGCCCGCATACCGCAAAAAAAAAAAAAAAAAAAAAAGCAAAACTCTTTATTAGACAATGAGAAAAATGTGAATACTAACTGGACATTTAATTACATTAAAGAATTAATTTTCTGATGTGAGAGTGCTGTGGTTATATTAAAACAACAAAAAAGTGTCCCTACCTTTTTAGAGATGCATGCATAGGCACACATACATATATTTACAGATAAAGTTGATAAGATATACAGGAATTGCTTTGAAACGGTCTGGGAGAAAGGTGCAGGGAGCACTGATATACATGAAATAAAACTGACCATCATTAACTGTTGAAACTGGGTGGTGGGCACAGAAAGGTTCATTACAGTACTCTATTTTTATATATGTTTTTAAATGCTCATATTAAAGTTTGAAAAAAATAAAGAAAAAAGAATTGTCCATTGTAGACTGTTAACCTCTGAGGCATTCTTATGTAACATACTGACTGAGCACACCTACACATGAGGCACTATTCCAGTTGCTAGAGACACAGATATAATAGAGAGACAAGCATTTTAAAATTCCCTACAACACAGCAACTGACAAATGAAATAGAATTATTACAGAATTGCTAACACAGAGGAAGAAGTAATTAGAAGCATATAATTCCAGAGATTTACTAATAGTAGTTGAAAAATATAAACATGAACAATAAGCAAATGGGGTTTTTTTGGTAATCATCTCCCATTCTTTCCTCTGCTGATCCCTAGTTCTCCAATATTAAGAAAGTAGTAAATCAAGGGGCTTCCCTGGTGGCACAGTGGTTGAGAATCTGCCTGCTAATGCAGGGGACACGGGTTTGAGCCCTGGTCTGGGAGGATCCCACGTGCCGCGGAGCAACTAGGCCGGTGAGCCACAACTACTGAGCCTGCGCGTCTGGAGCCTGTGCTCCGCAACAAGAGAGGCTGCGATAGTGAGAGGCCTGCGCACCGCATGAAGAGTGGCCCCCACTTGCCACAACTAGAGAAAGCCCTCGCACAGAAACGAAGACCCAACACAGCAAAAATAAATAAATTAATAAACTCCTACCCCCAACATCTTCTTTAAAAAAAAAAAAAAGTAGTAAATCAAAATAAAAATATTATCTACTTGCTTCCTCTTTTCTGCACATTGATTTTTATATTATTTGGCAATTTTTGGTTTCCTTTTGTTAAGAAAACTTAAAATTAAAATTATGACAAATACATCTGGCTACTACTCCTCTCATTATTATTTAACTTTGTTACAATAAAATAACAAGAAGCATTTAATTAAAGTAAAAGAAAACTGAGCAAAGTTAAGAAAAAAACTTATTAAACAATAGCTTGAGAACGTTCCATGTAATCATGAATATCAAGGCCATGACACATGGCCTTCTATAAAAACATAGGTAATAATGATAAACTACTAAATTTAAAATAGGCATGTTGTGCTAGCCCAATAAATAGTATTCCTTTCCTACAAATCAGAAACTATATGACACAGAATTATAAACAGACTTCTTTTAAAACTTAGTTTGAAATCTCATACTTAAAAGATTAAACTATTATAAATATCAATACCTATATATATATATACATTTATAAGCAGTGGCTTAAACACTTAGAAATAAAATATAAAAATGTAACTTTACAATTGTCCTTTATCATTTTTTAAAGATTTATATTTTTAAAGGATCTTTCAAACTAATAAAATACTAAAACTCTCTTGACTAATATTTTAGTGTAACTGAGCACTGGGTAGGTAATGCTGCAACAAAGCACTATGAAAGATACATATAACGCAAAGAAATTAACAGTTATTAATTATAAAATGAGTCATTCCATTTCATGAAAAAAAGAAGAGACCAGTCACCAATTTCCAGGTCACAACAGAGAGAAGCAAGTAACATTAGATGGAAATAAGACATTGTTTAATAGAAACACAATTTTGAGTACACCACCTAGTTCCTCATGAAGAACTTTCAAGTTCAAAAAAATATGAAGGAAAGAAACGAAATATAGAGAGCAGTTGTAAACCACTGTAAAGCTCATATTGGGAGAAAGGATTAAATATACAGACTCTTGTTAGGGAATAACAATGTGAGGTGTTACTCGATGTATCGTCTCTGATTAGGCAGAAATATTTTGGGCTGTGGCTATCTCTGAAAATATCCAACTCCGAATTCTCTAACCACCCAGTTCAACCCTACACTCCCACGTGCTGAATATTCAAATAGAAGCAACCAACATAAAAAGGCCAAGCCTCTACACAGAGGTGAGCAGACCCAACACTGGGCAATGCAGCCTGGGTATCACTATTGCTTTTTCAATTATTCTGGCAACAACAGAAATCTACCTCTATTTCAGGAGGCAAAATCTGTTAAAGAAGATCATCAGGTATTGCATCCTTAGAAAACTGACCACCTACAATAGCAATGAAGAAAGAAAATCAGATGAATGAAGCACAAGTGAAAGAGAGATTCACTTGCCACAAAAAGTGGAGCTGAAGTATTCAATACCAGCTTCTCATAAACAAAAGAATAAATAACAGACCCAACCATGAAGAGGCATATGGCCCTAGTTCAGTCAAGGCCCAGAGATCTGTCCTTTTGATTTATATTCTTTTCATTACACAGCACTACCTTCTCAATGATGTCTTAATTAGCCCATTATTAAAATAACTGCATTTACTGAAGACACTGGGCAAGCAGGTCAGACGTGTACATCCCAATCAGCTTGTTCAGTGACCCCAATAGAACCTGGGATACAGCCACTACCCCATTTGCCCAAGGTCACACATTTTTCCAGGCAGAGTTAGCTCTAAAAGAACTCAAAGGCTTTGCTTTCCCAGAAAAACAAAATTCCCTCTAAAGCCCAAACACTCAGATAAGCATGTTCTCTTCACAGACACCAAAGGCTAATTTGGCTGCTGTTTCCCACAGATTTTGTCCACAGGAATTCCACGCTAGTCTTCTTGTTCCGGGTCCATAGTATACTCTACAGTTCCACCAATCTAAGACCACAACCTGTGAAATTAGAATGTCCTCAGTCCCTTTCATAAAATTATCTTTCTTTTGAAACATTTATGTATTCTAAAAAGCACCCTGTTTCTTCTTAAATTTCACATTCAGACTATTAACACCAATGAGTGTTCATTCAAAGATAACATATTAAACTTCTATTAAATCTATTATGTTGTTTTTATAACTGTTTCCATATACCTTTTCAATACTTAACAGTTCATTTATATGCTAACACATATATTTTCCGTCAAACTATCTAGAGTCTCATCAAACCATAAAAACTTTGAGAGTGAGTAAATTTTACCATACAAATACTTTACCAATAGCACATCATACAAAATATATACTCTTCTTTAAATTATGTGAAATGTTATTTGTTTTTTCTCTATCCTTCCTAATATACTATCTTTCAACTGTATCCAATCCTGAAAATAACTTGAAGAAATGCGATATATATGAACCAAATCAAAACAAACTCAAAAGGCCATCTCACTAAAGCAACATATCCCTAATATCATTTGCTCCAACAACTACTACAGAATAGTTTTTTTAAAGTATCTATAAAAAAGTACATAATATAAATGTGGTATATCTCCAAACATGAATTATGTTAAAATAATTTAAGTTTAAATAACACAGAGTAGATTGCTAAAAGCAATTAAATGACAGCCAATTATTTCATATAGCAAAAATGACATCTCTTTATTAAATGCCAGGTATTCAATTCTATCAATAATTGTCCTGCAGAAGTCATAAATCAATGAGAACAGTATCTACTTGAAAAATGTTCTGAGAAACTTACCATCATTTTGACTCTTGCCCTTCATCTCCTCTTTCCATGATGGGATGGTGTTCAAGGGAACATAGTCCCTTAGGTATTCTTTGCGTCTCTCCTCTACGGTCATCTTCAGCAAACGTTCTTGCAAAATAAAAGCAGAATCTCCATTTGTATTTAACTTTTAAGTTCAGGAATTATTTTACAATTTAAATATTAACCACATTAAACTAACCAAAGAATTGGTGTGGCCTTGAAGAATACCAAAATCAAATCTAATGACTCCATATTTGAGTGTTAAAAGGTGTCAAATTAATACTACATTAGTAGGGGGAAAAATAAGATCTAAGCCTGATGAGGAAGACGTTCTTGCGATAGTCCAAGGAAGAAGTAAACTCTTTTAAACATCTACTGACAGTCTACTATGTGCCAGGTGATATGTTTATACACTGCAGGTACAAAGGTGACCTTTAACTTTGAGGAGTTCACAAGACATAAGAGGATACGGATAAGATAAAAAATAATAGCTACATAAATACAAAATCCTAAGACAAATAAGTACAAATGCTAACAGCACAAGAAAAGCAGCCACCAAGATATTTACTTAATTCTACAATGCCATCAAAAATAAAAGTGCCCTTTCAATTAATAATACCATTATGGAGGTGATATAAACAATACTTTAAGTATAAATCTTGATTATAAGATTAAAACATTTTAAACACTTTGAAGTAACAATAGTTGATGTTATTTATAAAGAACACACTGTGTGCCAGGTACTTCACATGTATAATTTTATTAAAATAATCTTCCCAACACTCAGCAAAACTGATAGTATTATTATCCTGATTTTGCAGATAGGGAAATGAAGCACATCAAAGTTCAGCAGTTTGTCCAAAGCAACAGAGCTTTCCATTAAAATTCACTCAGATATCTCCATTAGTAAAAAACTATAGCCTATACCGTTAGACACCATACTGTACTACCTTCTCAAGAAAAGCTTCCCAAAGGAGGTGACATGTATGCTCGTTCCTGAAGGACAGGTAGAATTCTGCCATGAAGAGGTAAGAAATAAGGATATTTCAGACTAGTAGAGCAATGTAAACAAAGATAAGGAGATACGAATAGTTTAATGAAGCTGCAAGATATGTTACGAGGAGGGAAAGTGGCCACAGAATTGAAAGGTAACTAGAAACATGAATTAAAACGAAAATGTACAGGAATCTGTATACTATGCCGAGCCATTTAATCTTATTCTATAAAGTACACCACTAATAGTCAAAGTTGACTATTCATATCCTAGAAGGTACATAAAATGACCCACTAGGATACTGGGGGAACAAACTAAAAAATTCTATTTATTTCGAACTTAAGGAAATAAATTAGATTTATTTACAAATAAATTAAGATTTTCTAATATTCAATATATAAACTGACACTGGCAACCTCACTCATTCTGTATGTCAGCTGTCATGTATCATATATTTACTTTACCAAAGATCGCCACAATGTAGAGCAATTGACAGTCATACTCTCACTCTCGAATTCTCTTTCAGCATATTACAAAGTATTGTAGTTTAGATGAATGGATTTAAGGACAGCATCTAGTTTTACGTAATCTAACCCTCATAAAATAATCACTTTAAAAGATTCTTTCACAGAAATAAACTGCAGAAAGTATTAAGGTAAGCACAAGTGAAAAAATGTTGGGCAACCAACATTTCTCCCTGCTCCTAGAACTGGCTTTTCTTCAGCCACAATAGGAGACCAAAAAACAAGATTTTCATCAGATGTGATATATTCAAATCACAATACTACAATACTCAACACTATATTGAATTCAAGATGCCTAGACCATTCAAGTTGAAAACAAGAATCTGGAACTCAGGAAAGATCTAGCCTAGAGATTTGGAAATTATAACCTAAAATTCTAGGCCTACAGGAAATTCATTGGGGAGGGTAAGACAGGGGACCAAACCTCAAACAAACAACATTTAGGGAGTGAACACAAAGAGGAAAAAAAATGAAATAAAACTTAGATGTCACTGAAGGTACAAGGTGAATCAGGGTCCCACTGAAGTGGAAACCAGCAGAGAAAAGAGTTTTAATGAGGAGAAAAGGGGAAATCTTGTCAATTGCTACAGAAAGATCAAAAAGAATGAAAATTAATAAGCCATGGGTTTTTATCAACTGGGTCAAGAACAACACTGAAAAGAGAACAAAATGGTTAACAGCTCTGTCTGGATTCTAACACCAAATCATGTAAATCTATGTGATCTTGTATTACTTAATCTCTCTATGGCTCAGTTTCTTTTTCAGGTAGTTGGTAGGTATTATTCCCAACTTACAGATAAGGCAACTAAGACAGAGAGGTTGAATAACTTACCTAAGGTTCCGCAGCTAGTAAGCAGTACAACTAGGATTCAAACCCAGGCAAAAGGTGTTATAAGTTCTTGACCTTAAAATACACTACCTCACAGGGTTGTTGTGAGAATTAAATGAGATAATCCAAGTAAGTTACTTAAAATAGTGCTGGGCACACAAACAGGACTCAAATAGTAACTATTTTTATATGAGTACCATCATCATTGTTATCACTGAATGATTTTAGGAACATTAGTTTCCTTGGAACATAACTTGAGATCCAGGAGATTTTGAGGGACTGAGGAAAAGAAGGAAAGTGAGAACAGCAACTCCAAGGTGAAGCCCTGTGGAAGGAAGGCTACCTTCCTTGATCGTTGTTATAGGATGAGGAGAGGAACCCAAAGACACTGAGAAACTAAACATACCCAAAGGAGAATAAATGATAGTACAAGATCTCAAATAATACAGATGAGATAAAGGGCACACACAGAGGGGTTAATCCTTAGAAACAAAGATGAAAAGTGCTTCCTCTAAAAGAGGAAGAAAGCTGAAAGAACAACAGACATGTAAAGAAACAAAAGAGACTATGGAAAATGTTAGGGCTGTTCATGTTATATGACATGTATTTTCTCCGTGAATTAAAAGGCAATGTCATCTGTTTAGCACACGAACTTAAGGTCTTGATGGAATAGGAAACTTGAAGGGAATGGTAAATTTGAAATAATCACACGGAGGAGGAAAAGTGACGACTAGTGTTTACCAAAGCACTACTAAAAAAGTTCAGATCACTAATATGGAAATACAGCAATATCAACGATCAGGATGAAAGATATTACGGAGCAACTTGTATTTTCAGTGAGTCTCAGAAGTACATATGGGAATGCAACCTGGCCTCTGTCATTCCATTTACTTAAAAGTTTAAGTGTGGACACTTAGGAAAAAAAGAAGATGAATAATAAGACAATAAGATAAAACACTGAGAATTGAACTTTCAGTACTTGAAATGATAATACACATTGAGTGGTTCTGAACTAGGGCACAAAATATTAAATCAACACTGTTTATTTAACCTATGTGGACTTGAGAATTCCTTAGTTATTTATTTAAACGATGAAACATACTGGGGGACACAGTCATATACACAGTTTCTTCAGCTTTACACAAAACTTTTCCTTAAAGAATGTTTCACCTTTGCAGATGTGCTTAGTAGATGGTATACTGAGTTAAAATATATTTAAAGAATGCCTTGACATTTCAATGAGGTGGGTAAGCCTTCCTTTAGATTTAAATAACAGGTACAAAAATACGATACCACCCTCTCCAGTACAATTCAGAAAAAGGTCACGCTTTCCATCAGCTTCTTAATACTAACTACTGTCCTGGAAATCCTCACCTCCTTCTTGATGGTATAACATATGGGTTTATATATATATATATATGTATATGCATATATATATATGTTTATTGAAGTATAGTTGATTTACAATATTATACGTTACTAAATATTCCAAAAATAGATATCCTGATAAGACGCTGACACACTAAAAAGTCTTCAAGTCACAATAACTTTCTCTTTTAATGCAAAAATATGTCAGTTTTGGACAAGAGAAAATTTTACTTTGTTAACTGCCTTCTTTAATTGTGCATTTGCTTCTCTGTTTAGATAATATTAATTTGGTAATATTTTCCCCTATTATTAGAAGTAAAAGAAGAAAAAAAAATCAAGACATTAAAGTTTTAAAAACGCTTGCTTATGAAAGTCCAACAGTGTAGATGTTAAATGAAGGAATCATTGTAACATTGTTACTTTAGGAACATTATTATGACAGAAAAATATAATAGTTCTTAAGTAATCGCTATAATTTCATCAATTATTCATATATTGAAAACAATCTCCATGTTTTCCACTATTTTGCCTTCATTATTATCAATAATACAAACCTAACATTTCAAGACCATCAATAAAAATGGGCATAAAAGATTTTTCAGTGTTTACAAGGTAAATCCTTGTTGAAACTCAAATAACTTCTATTGCAAAAACAAAGCAAAACTATTTTACGCTACTTTATATATCAGCCTATTATTCTCAACAGCATTTGATTTGCGACACCAAAATTTAGTTCTATATATGTCCATAATCATTAAAACATAATTAAATGGCATAGTCTGTCAATATTTAAAGACCATTTTAATTGGGTCGTTCAGTTATGCTATGTTAAATCTTCCCAGTAGTTAATGTGAAAAAAAGTCCCTCCTCATCCCCTTCCTCATGCATTGTTTTAAGTAGGCCCCTACATAAAGGATTTTTTTCCCCATATTCATTCCCTTTCTTTCATCCACTGTTTGGCCTTATTTATAAAGACCAGCAGTTGCAATAAGAATCCACAGATTTTAAAGAACTATTATCAAGGAAATTAACTTTCACTCTAGTCACCCCTTTATCCTTGTTCTATAAAAAAGATGAGATACTTAGGAGAGATTTGCACTTCCCTCACTCGACCTCACTCCTGATACAGAGCAGTAGCAGTGCGAATACTTTTTACTACATTTCTGTACAATCAGCTGCTAAAAAATTTTTTTTAAAAAAAGGAAAGAGAAAAGGAAGGAAGGAAGGAGAAAGAAGAAAGAAAGAAAAGAAAAGAAAAACTACAGAGACTCAAGTTTTACCTTGGAATATTCCCTAACTATGATGCCAGAGAAAAACAGGGAGAGAGATGGATAAAAGAGGGTTGGGTCGCACACCTCTGCGTCTCATCGACATCAGCGTCACCGTCAACCTGGCTGATCTGGATAAACTTTGATCTGCACGAAACTCAGGGATGGGCTCATTCACAGAGAGCGACATCAGTCTCATACTCTTACTCGGAGCAACTTCAGACTATGAATGGGGATGGAATCTAGAGGAAGTCACTGCAGAGAAAAGCCCATTCAGACTTCTCTGACTGCACTTAGCCTCGCGGACAAGACCCACTCGTTTTAGGTTCCCCCAGAGATCCAGGTTTCAAAGTCACACTGCGGCGCAGAAACAGGGGCCCTGGCTGAACACCCGAAGGTGGGGACGCCCAGCCAGCGGATGGGCAGGAGACAGGGGACAGAGGCGAGGAGTGAATGTCTGAGGCTCGGCGGGCGCGAAGCAGCAGCAGCAGCTGCAGCCGCGGTGCCAGCTGGTGGGCACGTATTCGCGGGACACCCGGGCCGGGAGTCCGAAAGTCCCAGCTGGGGTCCGGGAACAGGGTGCGGGGGCCTGAACAAGTTGTACGGAGCCCGCGGGCCGCCGCGCGGCGGTCCGCGCCGCTAGCGGGGCGAAGGTGACCGGGCGCGGCGGGCGGCAGAGAGGGGCGTGCGCCCACACGTGTGCTAGCGGCAGGTACCCGGGGGCGGCGCGTGCACGCCGGCGTGCGCGCGCGTACGCGCGTGTGTACACACGGACCCGCCAGGGAGGCGGCACCGGCCAGCCGGGCGCGAGGCGGGAGTGGGGCGGAGGGCGCCGCTGCACACACAGCCCTGACTCCCGCCCCCACCCCACCCCACCCCACCCCCGCCCCCCGGGACTCGACGGGCCGGTTACCTTTCTCCTCTCTCCACACCTTTTTCTTCTTGTTGCTGGGGTACATGTTGCTGTGGGGGTGGCTGGCTTTAAGCTGCAAGTTCCCCAGGCTCACGGGCAAACAGGGTGTATGCGGAGTGGGAGGGGTGGGAGGGGGCGCTCGGGAGGGAAAAAGTGGAAGAGGCTCCGGGTCCCGCGCCGCTCGCCGCTCTCCAGTCGCCGCCCTCCTCCCTCTGTACGCACTCGGTTCCGGCTCCCACCTGCCTCAGCCCCGCGGCAGCCACCACAGCAGCACCTCAGAGCCTGTCAACTAGGTCACGCCTCGCGCTAACCTAACACCCGCGCAGGCCCCGCCTCCCAGCCTCTAGCCAGCGCCGCCTCCCATTGGCTGCACCGCCCGCCGCTCTCCGCGTTCCAGCTGCCGCGCGCCCCGACTTCGGCCCCAAGGCGCACGCGCAGGCGCAGGCTCGGGCCCGACGCCGAGGACGTTGGGGAGCTGAAGGGGGCGGAGCCAAGGCTCGAGGGGGCTGGAGGTGGCTCACGACTGGGGCGGGGCGTGGGGCGGCCCCGCGGGAGCACCGTGAGGCGCTGGGCGGTTCCTTGCGGCTTCGCGGCGCTGGGAAAACCCGAGGGCGTGGCCTACTGGAAGGGCCAGGTGCGCCAGGTGATTGCGCGCTGACAGGGAAAAGCTGCCTCAGGGCCTGGAAGAAGTGGAAGTGGGAGGAGATGTAAGTCAACAAGAATTGTATACTTTCACTGTCACCGCCCCGTCTGGACGGATTTTACCGGATAATCTGAAGCTTTCCTCTTGGTGGGCAAATATAACCGAAAGAAGTGAAAGGATTAGGAAATGGTTCCAGACCATATACAATCAGCTCCTTGACCTTGTAGTAAAAATTATGTATTTCACTCGACACCGGTGAAGTCTGGAAAGAACAAAAGTAAACTGAACTACTCAAGGGTTTAAGAACCGGGGAGTAGTGGGCAACCAGAACCTTATACTGGAAACGGAAAGAAGTCGCATCAAAGCAAGTTCAAGTGGGTGTTAACCAGAGCCCGTCATCTTATCGGTTTTATTCCCCCACCAATTGCTTCAGTTAAGGCGCTAGTCTAAAGGGCTCGCTTGAATCTGGGCAATGCTAGTCTGCAGGTGATCTGAAAACCCGGCTCCGTTCGAGTCCACCATAGGAGTAGGGTGACCTAGAATTTAGAGGAAGTTTGGTAACCCCATCCCCAAATTTATGGTGTTTCTAAATATCACACAAGGCTGATTTGGTGGATGTGGTGAATCCACATTTATTTGACAATTGGGGTGCTGTGTTATCTGTGTTGTACTTAAGCCAGGTGTGTAAGAGCAAATAATTATTTGGAACAGGTTTTTAATAATAAGAGGAAGGAAGGGGGGACCCTTAAGAATTGTAAAGAATGAAATGTTTTGAGTAACAGGACACTCTCATGAGGATGATTAATAACAGTAAGATAATTTTGTTAATTTTGACATTGTTTCTGCTTCTGTTTTTCTTTTAATGCTGTGAAGTACATAAAAATTTGTTTGAGAGAAATAGGGAAAGCTTCAAGAAGGAAGTGACATTTGAGCTAATAATGAAAATATGCACTCATTTGTTGGCAGTGGAAATAAAAGCGGGACTCTAAGGCACATTACCAAGGTAGTATCAATAAAACTTGGTAATGAAATAGATTTGGGGAAGAGAATAAGAAAGACAAAGAATCTAGGGTTTCACGGTATAGTTGAGGAAAATAGCAATATTAATAATATTTGGCAATACAGGAGCAGTTTCAGATTTAATGGGAAAGATATTGAGTCCTCAGTTAGAAATGCAAAATGCAATGTGTGCAGGAAAGTGCATTATACTGGGCACCTTCTCTTCTGTTACAACAGAGAAGCTGTTTCCACCCCAACCCAGAGCCAGTTCTTCCACCTGTGCTTTCTTTCTTTTTTTAAATGTTTATTTATTTATTTATTATTTTTGGCTGCGTTGGGTCTTTGTTGCTGTGCGTGGGCTTTCTCTAGTTGCGGCGAGCGGGGGCTACTCTTTGTTGCGGTGCGCAAGCTTCTCATTGCGGTTGCTTCTCTTGTTGCGGAGCACAGGCGCTAGGCGTGCGGGCTTCAGTAGTTGTGGCTCGCGGGCTCTAGAGCGCAGGCTCAGTAGATGTGGTGCACGGGCTTGCAGTATGTGGGATCTTCCCAGACCAGGGCTCAAACCCCTGTCCTCTGAATTGGCAGGCAGATTCTTAACCACTGCACCACCAGGGAAGTCTGCCACCTGTGCTTTCTTAAAAGAACTGCACTACTGATTATCCTTTATCTCATGTTGACTCAAAGAACTGGGACCATCCATCAACTTTTAAACTTTTTCAGGTTTCTCACATGTTAAAATAAATAAAATAAAAATAAATACAAATGCCTCCCGTGACCCCACACTCCTACTGCTAAGGGAAGTTACTTTCCAAAGTAACTTCCTCCTTTCCAAAATGTTGTGTCAATTTTCTTGTATCCCACTTTCTGCTCTTCAGTCCACTCTAATCTGGGTTCTATCCTATAAATAAACTTAAACGGCTGTTACTAAGGTAATCAATGGCCTTCATGTGATATTTAATGGACATTTTTCAATCTTTCTCTTACAAGATCTCTCAGCAGCATTTAATAGTATTAACCTCTTATTCCTCCTGACAGCATTCTTTTCCTTTAATTTTGTCAGCCTTTTGAGTTTCCTCCTGTCTGGTCATTTCTTTATAGCCTCCTTTGTTAGCCCATCTTACTTTTCAGCCATTACATTTTGGAGTTCATTCTTTGAATAATTTCATCCATATTCATGGCTTCAGTTATAACTATAATTCTCAACCAGGGGCAATTCTGCCTCCCTTGGGGACATTGGCAATGTCTGGAGACATTTTTGGTTGTCACACCTGAGGGAAAAATGCTCCTGGCATTGAGTGAATGTAAACCAAGGATTCTGCTAAGCATCCTACCATGCACAGGACAGTCCCCTGCAATAAAGAATGCCAATACCGTTGAGGTTGGAAAATCCTGAGTTACATCAATGACTCCCACATTTATTAACTACAGGAAAGTTTTCTTACCCCTCTGCCCTGAATCTAGAGTTATCTTGTCAAGTGTGATCAGGTCAATTTACTGTTGTAAATCATTCAGTGACTTTGTGGTGGACTTTACCATGGATTGAACTGAGTTCCCCCAAAATTCATATAGCCCACAATGTGCTTATATCTAGATATAGGGTCTTTAGGAGGTAATTATGGTTAACTGAGGTCATAAGGGTGGGGCCCTAATCCAGTAGGACTGTGGCCTTATAAAAAGGAGAAGAGTTCACACTCTCTCTCTCTCCCCTTCCCTCTGACTCCTGCATTCTAACTCCACTGTCCCCCATCATGTAAAGACCCAGTGAGAAGGCAGCCTTCTGCAAACCAGGAAGAGAGCCTTCACAAGAAGCAGACCATGCTGTACCCTGATCATGGACTTCCAGCATCCAGAACTGTGAGAAAACTAACTTCTGTTGTTTAAGCCGCCCAGTGTGTGGTATTTTGTTATGGCAGCCCAAGATGACTAACACAGTCTTATAAAAACTGAATCATTTAGGAGTGACCATCACCTACCAATTCTGCTTTACCATGCTCCACCCCCACCACCCATCTCTGATTCCAGCCATAGCAGCCCTTAGAGCTTTTCAGTTCCTTGAACATGTCTTATTCTCACCACATGGCCTTTTCACATGTTTATCACTATACCTAGGACATGTTTTGCTTAGTTAACCCATTCTCATTCTTCAGAGTTTAGCTGGCAAAATTCACTCCCTGGCAAAGCCCTTCCTGATTCTGATCCCACCTGACCTCTACGTACAGCTTCCTCTTCTGTGTCCTCAGTACTCATTCATTTTCCTATAAAGCACTTTTTATAGTTTGTAATTATACATTTATTTTTGTGATTATTTCATTAATATTTGCCTTTCACTCTAGACTTATAAACTCTCTGAGGACGGGAAATATATCTTGTTGCTCACCATCCACAGAAAATGCACAATACTTGGCACATAATAAAAATGTATTGAATAACTGAAAGTTAAGTGAGCATCCATAGAGAAATGCTGGCAAAACTAAGGAGGAGCACATGACACCAAAATGTGAGCCCCTAATTTAATGTGAAGACCAAGAGAGGAACTAACAAATAAAATTAATGAACACCTCAAAGAGTATTACCTTTCATCTTTAGCATATAGCAGATTTTCAACATGTAAATGAATGAGGCAGGGAGTGGTAGAAGAAGAATGAGAAGTTGTGTTCAAAAGTGTAAAAAAGTAACTGCAATTCAATTTTCAGAGAAACCAATAATATGTTTTCAAGAAGATGTTTATGGTCAGAAATGTCAGATGTCTCACAGAGATCAAGTAGGATAAGAACTGAGAAAAGATAATTGGATTTATAGTCTATGTAAATTAGTGAAAATAAAAACAAGTAGTTGAAGAATAAGTGAGACGCAACAAGCCAGAAGCAGTGATTAAGGAGTATTCTTTCAAGATGTTTAGAGGCTAAGGGATAAGTAGAAAAGATAGCAGTAGCAAGGATACGAGAGTCAAGGGAAAATTTTTCTAGGAGAGGTGGAATGAAGAGTTTTTAAATTAAGAAGAAGATTGGTACAAAAAGATTGAAACAAAAAGAGAGAGAGAGAAAAAGTTAGAAGAGAAAAGAACAAATGTTAGATAGAGTGAAGTACCAGAGAAAGTAAATGTGGAAAGAATCAAAAGTGAGAGAAGTTTGGATTTAGAATATAGGAAGTGCATTTCATCTTTTGGGATGAATTAGGAAAAAAAGAACAGATGGAGATTCAAAAATGTTTTTTTAATAAAAAGGAAGGAAGTCGAGGTAAAATAGGTCAAATGGCCTCAGTTTCCATGAAAATAGGAAGCAAAATCATCTGCTGGAAGATGCTGATAATTCTGGATCCAAATGGGGACTGGAAAAAAAGGTTGTTTGAAGAATGTTTAATGGATGATATTAAGAGTTTAAATAAATTTTATTTAGATACTTTTTTAAAGTACAGCAGTTGGGCCAGTTCTATTTTGAAGTCTCTTGGTGAGAGGAAAAGATATTAGGGACACTGGTAGACTGAATAATGGTCCCAAAGATCTCCAGGACCTAATCTCTAGAACCTATGAATGTTACTTTATTTGGCAAAAGGAACTTTGCCAATATGACTGAGGATTTTGAGATCAGGAGATGATCTTGTATTTTGGTGGTGCCTAAATGTAATCGCAAGTGTCCTAAGAGGGAGACAGAAGGAGATTAAACCACAGAAGGGGAGAAGGCAAATGATGATTGTGCACAGATTAGAGTGATGTAGCCACAAATTGAGAAATGTGGGCAACCACTAAAATCTGGATGATTCTAGGCAAGGAATGGATTCTCCCCTGGAGCCCCCAGAACCAATTAGTTCTGCTCTTAATTTTAGTCCTGTAAGAATCCTTTTGGACTTCTGACCTCCAGAACTGTAAGACAATACATTTCTGTTTTTTTTTTCTGTTATTTTTAACCCACTAAATTTGTAGTAATTTGTCACAACAGCAATGAGAATACAGGGAGTAGACCTAAAAATTCAAGGCAATAAATACATCTGTTTCTGAAGTAATTACCTGAACACACTGTAAAAGTTGGATATATTTTAGGTATGATTTCTCTACTAACTCCATTCTTTGGGTATTGTTAATATTGCGATACTTTACCTAATATTCATTTTGATTTCTGGTCCTAGCCTTAAGGGTATTCATTCATAAAATGCCCATATATTTTAAGAGAGTAAAGAAGGCATTTTTAAACACCTTTTAATGAAAGTTTAATGAAACACCCTTTTTTTTAACATCTTTATTGGAGTATAATTGCTTTACAATGTTGTGTTACTTTCCCTTGTATAACAAAGTGAATCAGCTATATGTATGCATATATTCCCATATCCCCTCCCTGTTGAGGCCCCTCCCTCCCACCCTCCCTATCCCACCCCTCTAGGTGGTCACAAAGCACGGAGCCGATCTCCCTGTGCTATGCGCTTCTCACTAGCTATCTATTTTACACTGGGTAGTGTATATATGTCAATGCTATGCTCTCATTTTGTCCCAGCTTACCCTTCCCCCTCCCCTTGTCCTCAAGTCCATTCTCTATGCCTGCATCTTTATTCCTGTCCTGCCCCTATGTTTATCAGAACCATTTTTTTTTTTAGATTCCATATATATGTGTTAGCATATGGTATTTGTTTTTCTCTTTCAAAAATGTAATTGATGACTGGGATTTGTTTGTCTTGGTCCTAGTAAAATGTCAGCAGTTCCTTACCTGAACAGAGTATAAACATTTTCACCAAGATGGGGACCATAGCAGACTTGGTCCATATATTTCCTGTCCACCATAGCCTTGAGATCTTAGATTAAAGGGTGATGTCAGGTTAGTTAATTGTGTTTTCACATAATTGCAGCTTGCATCTCTGGAGGTACCATAAAAATAAGAATTTCCAGCAACTCTGAACAGAATTCAGAGAGCAACTCCCACCTGTTTCAAGACTACCACTTATCTCTCACTGGAGAAGTAAGAAACTAGATATGGTTCCTTCCCCACAGCCTGCTCTGTCCATCAGCTGCCTTCATTCCCCGTTGAAAGGAACTTCCTGGCCTGGCAGCTCATTGGCCCAAGAGTAAAGAAATTGTTGCTTAGCAACCAAGTCCTGACCCCTACAGACCTAAAAAGAGGAAGCTTGTGGACCAGCCACCTAGTTCTGCCTGTGTTACAGTAAGAAGGAGCTGCTTAGGAGAAAATGAAGCCCTTGTCCCTGCTAATAGAGATATTGATAATTCTTGGGGTCACAATTAAAAGTAAGTTTTTCTGTCCTTATGGTTCTCTATGAGCGGTTTTAGCACTAAAGGTGGAAGCTGATTAGAAAATCATATGTAACTTCACTATATTCCTAATTAACACTACTTTTGGATAACTACTTTAAAATATTCAATTAGGATAAATAGTAATGATACTCTTATTTAGGACAATACGTGGGAAGGATGTGTGTGTGTGTGTGTGTGTGTGTGTGTGTGTGTGTGTGTGTGTGTGTGAGAGAGAGAGAGAGAGAGAGAGAGAAGGAGAGAGAGAAGGAGTGGGCTGGGAGAGATTGAGCAAATCTATGAGAAAAGGCTTACAGTAATTTTTATAGAGTAGGGATATTTGAGACAGGTTAAGTTTTGTTAAATCTAGAATATCATGAAGATCTAGTTCTAGAACTTTAAATGAAAAGTATAGAACTCAAAGAGTGGTAAAGTGCTTTAATTTATATTCTTATAGTCTCTTATAATCTTTCCACAATATCAATTCTACTTTCAAAGTTTCCATGATTCCTAACTAATTACTATCTTAAAATGGAAATTATTTTCCAGTCTTGTTTCTCTGGCCGTTTAGCGAGTTAATTTTTACCCAATCCTCAGATACTTTGCTCATCATGGATTCAATTTAAGGAATATTTATTTGCATTTAACCCAGGAATGCAAGGTTGGTATAACATCTGAAAGTTAGTTAATGTAACACACCACATCAATAAATCAAATGACAAAGACCACATGGTCATCTCAATTGATGCAGGAAGAGCACTTGACAAGTCAACTTCCCTTTTGTGTAGAAACACTCAACAAACTAGGAATAGAAGGGAACTTGTCAACCTAATAAAGTGCATCCTCAAAAAACTGGCACCTAATATATTTAATGGTGAAAGACTGAATGCTTTCCCCATATGGTCCGCCTAAGATCAGGAACAAGACAAGGTTGTCTACTCTTGCCATTCCTATTCAACATTGTACTGGAGGTTCTAGCCAAGGCAATTAGATAAGAAAAAGAAATAAAGATTGGGAAGGGAGAAGTAAACCTATCTGTATTTACCAAAGACATGATCTTATACACAGAAAATCCTAAGGTATCCAGTAAAAAACTATGAGAACTGATAAATGAGTTCAGCAGGGTTGCAGGATAAAAGACTAATAGACAAAAATTGATTCTATTTCTATACCATCACAGTAAACAAACCAAAAATGAAATTAACAATTTCATTTACAATAGCATCGAAATAGATAAAGTGCTTAGAAATAAATTTAACAAAAAAGTGCAGAGCTCATACTCTGAAACTGCAAAAATTGTTAAAAGAAATTAAAGAAAACTTCAATAAATTAAAATACTTCCCATGTTCATGGATTGGTAAATTTAATATTGTTAAGATGGTAGTAGTCTCCAGTTTGATCTACAGATTCAATATAATCCTATCAAAATCCCAGCTTACTTCTTTGCAGAGATTAATAAAACAATCTGAAAATTAATATGGAAATGAATGTTCTTCTTGAAAAAAAAGGATAAAGTTAGAGGACTCACACTTCTCAATTTCCAAACTTACTACAGTAATTAAGACAATGTGGTACTGGCATGAAGACAGACATATAGATCAATGAAATGTCATTGAAAGTTCAGAAATAAATCCTCACATTTATTGTCAATAGATTTTTGGCAAAGATGCCAAAACATTGAGTTAATGGGGAAGGGGAATAATAATTCTTCAACATATGGTGAGGGCATCTGGAAAGCCACCTATCTCATACTAGTTGGACACCTGCTGCACACTGTATATAGAAACTAATTCAAAATGTGTCAAAGACCTAAATATAATAGCTAAATCTTTAAAACTCTTAGAAGAAAACATATACATAAATCTTTGTGACCCTATATTAGGTGATGATTTCTTAGATATGCCACCAAAAGCACAAGCAAAAAAAAACCAAACTGGATGTCATCAAAATTAACCACTTTTATGCTTCAAAGGACATCATCAAGAAACTGAAAAGACACCCCACAGAATGGGAGAAAATGTTTGCAAATCATACATTCAATAAAGGTTTAGTATTCAGGATATATTAATAACTCTTAGAACTCATCAAAAAAATGACAAAAAACCCAATTTTTAAATGGGCAAAGGAATTGCATAGATGCTCTTCCATAGAAGCTATACAAATGTCCATCAAATGCATGAAAACACATTCAACATCATTGGTCATTAAGAAAATGCAAATCAAAACCACAATGATATATTACATCACATCTATTAGGATGCCTATAATAAAAAACAAAAAAGGAAAATAGCAAGATTTGACAATGATGCAGGGAAATAAGAACGTTCACACATTGCTAGTAGGAATGTAAAATGGTACTGCCACTGTGGAAAACAGTTTGGCAGTTCCTCAAAAAGTTAAATTTAGAATTACCATATGACCCATCAATTCCACTACTAGGAACACACCCAAGAGAAATGAAAGCATATGTCCACACTGAAAATTTGTATACAAATGTTTATAAAAACATTATTTATTATATTTAAAAGGTGGAAACAACCTAAATAATGGATGAGTCGATAAACAAATTGTGGTGTATACATACTATGGAATTCAACCATGAAAAGGAATGAAGTACTGGAACATACTACAAGTTGGATAAACCTCAAAAACGTTATGATATGTGAAAGAAGCCAGATACAAAAGGCCACATATTATATGATTTTTATTATATGAAATATATGTGAAATATCCAGAAGAGGCAAATCCATAGAGACAGAAAACAGTTTAGTGGTTGCCAGTGGATGGGAGAAGAGATAATGGGGAGTTATTTAATGAATATAGAGTGAATTTCTGGGTTAAAGAAAAAGGACTTTTTTGTTTGTTTTTTATTTATTTTTTTTTTGGCTGTGTTGGGTCTTCATTGCTGCGTGCGGACTTTCTCTAGTTGTGGTGAGCGAAGGCTACTCTTCGTTGCCGTGCACGGGCTTCTCATTGCTATGGCTTCTCTTGTTGCAGAGCACGGGTTCTAGGTTCACATGGGCTTCAGTAGTTGTGGCGCTTGGGCTCAGTAGTTGTGGCTTGCAGTAGTTGCTCCACGGCACGTGGGATCTTCCCGGACCAGGGATCCAACTCATGTTCCCCTTCATTGGCAGGTGGATTCTTAACCACTGCGTCACCAAGGAAGACCCAGGAAAAAATTCTGAAACTAAAAAGAGATGGTGGTTGTGAATGCACTAACAGTCACTTAATTGTACACTTTAAAATGGTTACTTATATATTATGAACTTCACCTCAATTTTTTAAATGGTACGATGCTTTGGAAAGCAGCCTTGAAGTTCCTCAAAAGATTAAACATAGAATTACCATATGATCCAGAAATTACACCCTAGGTATGTATCCAAGGGAACTGAAAACATTCCCATGCAAAAACTTGTACACAAATGGCAGCATTATTCATAGTAGCCAAAAAGTGGGAAAAAACTAATGTTCACCAGCTGATGAATAATAAATATACTTTGTTATATCCATGCAATGGAATATTATTCAGCAAAAAAATAAATGAGGTACAATATGGATGATCATTGAAAATATTATGCTAAGCAAAAGAAACTAGACATAAAAGGCCACATATTGTGTGATTTCATACAGATGAAATGTCCAGAATAGGCAAGTCCACAGAGACAGAAAGTAGTTTGCTAGTTACCTAGAGCTGGGAGGTGTAGGGGATTTGAGGAGATTATGGCTAAGGGATTACTTTTGGGGTAATGAAAATGTTCTAAAATTAAGGTGATGGTTGCACAAATCTCTGAATATCCTAAAAGCCATTGACTTATAGGGAGAAAAAAAATATTTAATAAAAGTTACATGCCAGGAGTATGGGAAGAATATCTAAGACACAGTCCTTGTCCTTGAGTAGCTTAGAGTCTAGAACAAAAAAACAAGTAAACAGGGAATAAATTGTAAAGTGTTGTAGGTATTAAAATAGAGGCATTTATAAGATACTGTAGGGCACAAATCGGGGAGGCCAATTCTACCAGTGTGCAGAGCAGTCAGAGGGCTTCATAAAGGAAAGAACATAAACTTAATCTTGAAAGATTAGTGAGTGTTCACTAAGCAGGCAAAAGAGAACGAGAACATTTCAGACCAGGTAAAGGGAACAAAGACACAGAGGAATAAAAGAGCATGGTCTATAAATAAGTATGTCAGTTTGCTATGGTTTGGGATATAAGATGGAACACGGCAATTGATGGGGGGAGAGGTAGGCAAAGACTGTGTGATAGGCTTTGAAGTTTGGGCTTGATCCTGTGAGCAATGGGGAGTCATTTAAGGGTTTACTCATTGAAGAACATGAATAGACTTATGCTTTTTAAAAATGACTTTGGCAGTTGAGAGGTGGATGGATTCTAGCTGTACAACTCTAGTGACAATGTAAACAGTAGCAGACTATTGAATGGCCCAAACAAGGAACTATGAGGACTTAAACTATAGCGATAGCAGTGGGGACTGAGGAGTAGATGGAAAACAAGACTAAAGAGAATAGTGTCATAAGAGTCCAGAGTGAGAGCGTGCCATGAAGATGGGAACAGCCAATAGTGCCAAATGCCGGAGAGAGTAGGGGAAAGAGGTAAGAGCCAACAAGTGACCATTGGATTTAATAGCTGGAGAATCCACATTGCCAAGACAGTTTTATTAGAGAAGCAGGGACAAAATTTGATTTCAGTTGGTGGGAGTGAACAGGAGGAGAGAAAGTAGAGACAGTAATGATGAGTACAGAGCTCTTCCTGGATTATGACACGGTGCCAGGGTCAGATGCGTTTTCAACAGATCATTTACTGATTGCAGGTGTACAGAGACCCAAGGAAGTAGTTAGTGGGGGAGAAGACATTTGCTTTACAAGCTAGTGCTAACACACCTACGGTTCATACATAAAATCAGCCCTTAACCCCACTCTATTTTTTCTCTGCCTACCTCTCTACCCCTGCTTCTCAAGGCAAAACAGGTCTGTCCTTTTTCACTCACATGTACCTTGCAAGCTTGCATGTTGCCTTTTTATGCATTTTTTGCTTGATGCTCAATATACTTTGATTTCACCTCTGTAAAAATATTGAAAGAGGGATGATGCCATAACTATGTGATTTTCCCTGACTCTGCATTCACCTCAGGAAAGTTCTAAAATAGTTACCAACATTTTTCCCTTTTAGTAAATCCTCAGGAAAAAAGTAGTTGATGCTTATGGAAAGAATGAGCAATCTATCCCAAAGTGTAGCTTACAAAATGGAAATAAAACTAATAGTGTGTTTTTTCTGTATCCACCCTATCCGTCCAGATGCTGATTTAAGGTAGTATAAGGTATATAACTGAGGCAGAAAAAAGACATTGTCAGAAGTTCCAGCTCTAGATTGTCCAGGATTCAAGGTTTCTCTATCCTGTCTCTCTTTTCAGGAGTAATTTCTCACTGTCATACAAATTCTGCAATTAGAAAAAACTAAAGTAAAATTCAAGTACAAGCTAAAATAGAAAGTTCATAACAACTCTGTCCCCTGATAGTCACCCACCCAGCAACCCTCTTCCTCAGTTGAAAAAGGCAAGTAGCTCATCGATCTCACACTAATCGGTGGTCAGAAAACAATTGCCTAGCAATCACATCTATATTCCTGGAGGGTCCAGAGAGAACCACATAAAGGCCAAGTCCTAGACATGTTGCAGTTGATTCTGGGCCTAAGCAGTACAAGCAGGCAATGTCTTACTGCTTCAGAAATGTACTTCCATTACCAGTTCTATTTTGAATAACTTTTGAAATCCAAGAATTTTAAATTACCTTAGCTTCCTTTCAGTTTTGTTTGTTTTTTAATAGAGTAGCTCTTTCTTTTTCAGTTAATTTTATTTATTTATTTTTTGGCTGCATTGGGTCTTCGTTGTTGCGTGGGGGCTTTCTCTAGTTGCGGCAAGCAGGGGCTACTCTTCGTTGCGGTGCGCGGGCTTCTCATTGCGGTGGCTTCTCTTGTTGCGGAACACGGGCTCTAACCGCGCAAGCTTCAGTAGTTGTGGCACACGGGCTCTAGAGCATAGGCTCAATAGTTGTGGTGCACGGGCTTTGTTGCTCCGCAGCATGTGGGATCTTCCCGGACCAGGGATCAAACCCATGTGCCCTGCATTGGCAGGCAGATTCTTAACCACTGCACCACCAGGGAAGTCCCTCAGTTCTTTATATTATGCCTCTAAACAGGGAAAGAATAAATTGTCAGTATCTGGAGCATCTTTCCTTCCAGAGAAGCAGGAGGGAGCAGGTGTGTCATGGTGGGACCATTGACTACTAGAGAGAAGTTTGATTTCTGTGTTATGTTAGGGATCAGTAAGGAAGCTCATTTCTCCTTTGTGAATTGTCCCAAAATATGTAAAGCTTTTCCTTGTATTCATATCCTAGAGTCACCTGAAAGGTTTCTATATTAACCAATTACTGTTACTCTTTGGAACCATCCAGTAGGACAGCACTCAGTGGGGAGAGGGCAGCCCTCAACCTGGAGATCTCTGGGAGAATAGACGCCCCTGCTGAACCCATGAATGCCCTTGCATCAGCTTTATTTCTGGTTGCTCAGTTAGCTTTGAGGAACTAACCTCTTCTGCCATGTCCTTTTGTCATACCAGAAATCACTCTTCCCAATTCTACTTGATTTTGTCCATGCAGAGACTCATAATCCACTTCTACTCCATTTTCTCCATGCAAAGACTCTCATGTCTCTCTTATCACATAACTACTCCAAGAATTCTCTCTGCCAGTAATAGCCCTCTACTTGCTCCTAACTGATTCTAAGATCTACTCCCCATCTATTGAGACTGCTTTCTCAAAGAACACCAATAGCCAATGATTACCAATCCAGTGGCTCTTACTGTTCTTACTACTTAACCTCTCAGCAGCATTTGACACTATATTCTTTCCCCTCTACCTCTGTAGAATCTTCTTAGGCTCTTTCACTGGCTTGTTTTCCTCAACCCTCCCTTTAAATGCTATGCCCAAAGTTCAGTGCTTAGCTCTCTTGCTCTTCATATTCTATGCTTCTGGTGCTCTCTCCCAAGCCCCACAGCTTCATTTACCTGTGTATTTACACCCTAGACCTTCCTCTGAATCTCCAGGCCTACGTATCAGCTGCATGATGGTCATGAACAATGTATGGTCTGCGAACATCTTAAATTCAACATTTCTTCTCAGAGTTAGTTCCTCTCGGACTTCCCTGGTGGTCCAGTGGTTAAGACTCTGGGCTTCCACTGCAGGGGGCACAGGTTCGATCCCTAGTCGGGGAACTAAGATCCTGCATGCCTCAGAGCGCAGCCAAAAAAAAAAAAGTTCCCCTCCTATGTTTCTTCTCTTCTTAATGACATCAACATCCCTCCCAGCTCCCTTGGTTCTCAAGTGTAAAACCTGCAAATTATATGATCATACAGTTAATAATGCACTAATTATCATCTAATTCAATGTTTTTACAGATGATAGGAGTGGCGCCCAGAGTCGTGAAATTAATTCCCAAGGGTTATTTTGCAAGGCCAGTTCTGGAGCCAAAATCTCCTAATCCTTTATGATTATTCATTCCTTTATTCCTTCACCAAATCCTGTCAGTTCCACAGTGCTTCTCCCATCTATACATTTTCACCATCTCAATTTATAGTCTTATTTTTGTATTTTTTATTTATATTACTGCACTTCTAACTTTCCCCTCTCTTATTCACAATACAGTACTGCGGGAAATAATATTCCTAAACCCCAGATTTGATCATGATTTTCCCTGTTTCAAGCACCTACTTTATACAGAATAAAGTTCCGACATCTTGTCCAGCAGTCAAAATCCTATGCAGTTAGATCTGAACTTCCTTTATTTCAACCAATTCAAACTATGAGCTACTCAGTATACCTAACTCTCTCACTTCCACATCTTTCTCCGTCTGTTCTACAGACGGACGGTTTGCAGGAATGGACTGTCATTCCATCTTCTTCCCCATCACCACCATAGATCCACAGCATAACATCCTACTAATCTTTTAAAGTCCATTTCAAGTTCTACTCCTCCAAAAAAAGCCTTCCCAAGCCCTTCCTCATAGCACATTGTGCCTTTACTTTCTTATGCATCACAGTTTCACAACTGAGTTAGTTTTTAATCCTTCTCACTATATTATCAACTACCTGAATGCAGAAATTGTGTTTTACTTACCTTTAGTATTTCCTATAGCACATTGCAGAACTTGGCATATAATAGATGCTCAGTTGGCACTTTTAAAATAGAATAACTAACATCTGTGTAATACTTTGAAATTTGTAAAATACATTCCCAAAACCTGTGGAGTAAGTCATGTTAGTATTTTTATTATTCTAAATTTACACATTTTCAAAACTCTGAAATATAGAGTTTAGTAAAACCTGAATCCTCTAATAGGAACCAAGCTTTGTTTTTTGTTTTTTACTCCCTATCACCTGTTTGTTATGCTAAGTCTGTATTCTTCAAAGTAGACTTCTGAGGGTATTTGCCTTATTATCATATTTACTTGCCTCAGGCTATTTCTACATACTACCAAACAGCTAGATGAAAAATAAAAATGCAATCAATCTTCCAAATATTTTAAAATGTAGTATACATATGTTTGTTTCTGTATAGAACAAACAGCTAGGTGATTGATTTGCATTATTTACTTTTCAACCAGTTGTTTCGGCAGTGTGCTGATTATATAAACTCCAACAGTGGCGTTTTCTCAGTTTTTTGTTGATTTTGTAATTTTACTGCCATCTGCAATTTTTTTACAGTAGCCATCTAATTTTATTTATATAGTTTATTGCCAATGAGATATGGTAGGCAAGAAAAACTGGTTTCTTTTAAGTCTTCTTTAAGCCTGCCCCACAGACTTGGAGCCAAGGTTACATGGGATTGAAGAAATATTCCCAAATTGGAAAAAGTACTGTAATGTACACCCTGCAGCTTCCCTCATAGAAGAGTTAAAAACAAAAAAACCCCAACTCATCAGCTCTGAAAAACAAGTGCCTTTGATGAAAAAGGAATTAGGAATACCTAAAAGACAAGAGATAGAAATGGATTGAAAGAAGAAACTTTTGCCCAAAAATGTACAAAAGAGAATATGGCTAGAAAAAAATGTACAAGTGGGTTCAGGAAAAAGGGAAGGAGCCCCAGGGCAAAAAGAAAGGGTTGGTTGAAAACAACATTAGGAGCAGCCTAGCAGTTCTGACCCCTACTCCCCTCATCACTACATGGCACTACCACCAGATACAAAGGAAAAGTCAGCACTTTGATTTCTGGTAACAAAAGCCTAGGTGACTAGGTTATTTGGACCAACCCTCCCACTAAAAACATATGACACAAAAATATTCGAAAGTCTTAAATTTATCAAAGAGTTGAGAAGTTAGTAAAGGACTACCAACAAAAAAATCTACAGAATTGCTGGAATGCAGAGAAGTAAACACAGAGCACCTGAGCAGGGCCTGGACTTGCCTTACCCTGGTCCCAACCCTGTACCTGAATATCAAAACAGCTTTTGCCCTGAACAAGATAAACTTCGGCTTTGGTTTTAGTGGCCTCACAAAGCAAGAAGGACGGAACTGTAGTCCTCAAGACCTGTTAAAGGTGAGGCATCTAATAAGAAACTTTTTCATCATTAACCAAAGTCCATAAAGTGCTATACTCATAGGATAAGGGCAGACCAGAAGTAAATACACCCCTTCCAAAGTCCAGGGATCTGCAGAGAGCTTGACACTTAGCAGAGCACAGAGAAAAGGAAAAGGATAAATTACATTTCTGAGAAGTTATGGTCTCAGGCCAGCCCTCCTGGAGATTTACAGCCTTGGTAATCCCAGGTATCCTGAGCCTAGAACTAGATCTAAGATGGTCCTGTACCGTAGTGCCCTAGGCACTTGGCAAAAGCAAACTCATGTTCTCCCCACAGGAAGGCAACTTCATTGTAGGTCTCAAAGAACCCACTCAGATAAGGTTTTCAGTACATAATAAAATTAACTAAGCACACAAGGAGACAAAGCACCATGAAGCAGGGGCATTTTGGGGTGGGTATTTGGGCCAGAGATGTAGGATACAGCTGCAAGTGGCTAGTGATACTCAAGCAGCCTGTATTCCAGAAGACTAGCTCCTGTCACATCCTGATAGCATATCCTACAACACTCCGTTACTAGTGGCAAGCTGAGGTAATTGTTATAGCATTCACAGACAGGTTAAGAGGGAAAATCCAAGTCCAACATGAATACAATCAAGAATCACCAAACATTTGAGAAAAACTAACACCATGAGAGAAAAGCATCAGCCTAACACACACACACACACACACACACACACACACACACACACACACACACACACACACACACACACACACACCCTGATAACACCTGAGGAAATAGAACAAGTAGAACAAATGGTTGAAAACTAAAACATAAAATGGTTGTCATAAGATGTATTTAGAGAGGTTGCTATATCCTTGAAACAAGAGCAGGTCTAAAAGATGAGCTATTTTGGAAATGAAATAAATAATGGTTAAAAAAAAAAAGCCTCAAGGGTAAATAGCAAAATTGAAGAGCAACCTGGAGGCTCAAAGATCAAACTGAGAAATTCTCTTAGATCACACTGCAAATGGACAGAGAGATGACATGTATAAAATAAAGGTTAAAGGCCTTGGAGGAGCCACCCAAAAGTTACAAATCCACATAATGGGATTTCCAGAAAGAGAAAATCAAAGCACTTAGAAAAAGAAATAAAGAAATCAAATAAAATTCCCCAGATCTGAAAAACGACTCAGATTTTTAGATTAAGTGCCACTGAGTGCCAAGCAAGAAGACTGAGAAAAGACCCACTCCCAGAAAATAATGGCAAAATCTTAATATTTCATGGCTAATCAGAAAATCCTAAAGGCTTCTAAAGAGAAAAAATACATTATTTATAAGGAATAAAAGCACCATGTTGACTTCAAATTCATTAGCAACATTGGGTACAAAAAGATACTAGAGAAATATTTTCTTAGTATTGAGGTAAAATGATTTTGAATCTAGAATTTTATAATCTGACAAACTATCAGACAAGTGTAATGGCCAAATAAGATATTTACAGACAAGAGAGGATTCAGAAAATTTACCATCCACAAATTTTTAGCTGAAATATTGACTTGAAGATATGCTCCAGCAAAATAAAACACAAATTCAGGAGAAACACCAAAAATCAATGGTAAGCAAAGAAATCTTTAAGACTTATGATTACTCTAAATAAATGTTCATTTTAATTTAAAAAAATATAACAATCACAAATTCATTAAAAAAATTCCTTTCACAATAGTGACAGAAATTATAAAATAGGTAGGAATCAATTTAATTAAAGTGAAACAAGACATACATGAGTAATAAAGATGAAATTTTTCTGAAGACCATTAAAGAGAAAAATCAAAATAAATTAAGGCTATAAACCTGAATGGATCTCAATATTGTAAATATGGCAGGTCTTTGTAAATTAACATGTAAATCCAATGCAATCCCAGTGAAAAGATCAACACATTTTTAAATGAATCTGACAAACTTATTCTAGAATTTATCTAGAAAAGAAATTATGCTAGAATCCCCAAGATAAGTTTTTAAAAGAGGAACGATGAGAATGTGTTTTGTGTGTGTGTGTGTGTGTGTATCTGCACAGAGAGGTTCTTGCCCAACCAGATTGTAAAATATGCAATTATAAATCTGCATTAATTGCAGTATTGGCAGAAGAATAGACAGATCAAGAAAATAGAACAGAGAGGTTTCAAACAGGATTTGAAAAATAGTTTTGAATGTGAAGTTATACCTGATTATGGAGGAAACTGGAAGTCAAAATAGGAAGTTAGTCTTTGTACAATAAGACTTGTGGGTTTCTAAGCAGATATAAGCCTTGCTGGAAACAGTAGTTGGGGAAAATTATTCTGAGGGTAGATGTAAGTTAGATTAAAATTAGAATAATCATGATTAAATCCATTAGGAAGCTGTTATAAGAATGCAGGCACGAAATGATGAGGGTCTGATTTATGCTGTGCTTTCCACAGGGAACCAAATACTCACCCCCACAAAAATCCCTTTGGCAGAATTTTCTCTGGACCTTTGTAGGTACCAGCCCTCACTCTTCTAACTCCTACATTTCCAGAGTTGTTTACTCATTTCCCGCTCATCTACACTTCTATTCCCACCCTGGCCTGCTCCCATGATTTTAGTCCCAGGTTTTGGAACTGTCCTTGTTGCCAGGTTGTCTCTCATCACTTGTCTCACCTCTGCCAGCCTGGATTCCTTCTCTGGATTCTCCTGTTACCTGTGTTTTTCTGCTTTCCAGCCATCACAGTTTGATTCCCAGGGTTTTACTTCTTAAGTGGCCGCCTGTCCCAGAATCAGTACCTTATTGTTTCCTAGCTCCTGACCTCCTGCACTCACCATCTGTCCACTTCAAAGTCTTTGCTGACCCCACTCAGCTCTTAGATCATGCCAGAGAGAAAAGGTGAGGATTGAGCATTAAGAAATACACAGTCGTTAGTGGATATAAAACCAAAGAGGAACTCTAGAATAGGGGTTTGAAAGGAAGAACGATATCCAGGATAGTGTAAAGTTACAGAAACCAGTGTACTACACAGAATCTAAAAGAAAGTTTGGAAAGGAACCAATGGTTAATATTTTTATACCAAATGAATCAGGTGAAGATCTAAGTGAGGCATAAAGCACCATTTTAGAGAACTAGGACAGGAGAATCAATAAAATACTTCTGTTTAGTTTCATTTGTCAGTGTTGTGTGAACAAAGAATCAGATTTTATTTGGCTTTAACTCCCCAGGCAGATCCCCCGTAAAATACAGAAGTGTTTTTTCATAACTTCAGTCAGTAAAAGAACAGTCACATTAACTGGTGTCCCAATGTTCATTTAAAGGAAGATAAACCGTGTCCTGGAAAGAAAGGAGGTGAGCAACGTTGGGGGAATTCATGGTAAAGCCAGGAGTTAATGTATATCAGGCCTTTCATGAGAAAGTGGATCTGAAAAGAACTGTGATCAAGGCAATATTGGGGGATATTATTTTTTTCTAATCCTTTTCTCAATGCTATGAATATATTATATACGATTTATTTTGGCATCATTTATTGGTCTAATGTGGCTTCTGAGAAATGAAAATTCTATCCAAGGAGTCCTCGTAGGCTGAAGAAACAGGCTTATTTCAGTTATCAATTGCTGCATAACAAACATCCCAAACTTAGAGGTTTGAAACAATGATTTATTATTTGTCATAATTCTCTTTCGGGTTGACTAGGTGATTTTTCTGCTGGTCTCATCTGGGATCACTCATGCAGCTTCACTCAGCTGGTGGTCAGTGGAGACAGCTGGGTCTCTCTCTCCATATGATCTATTACTCCTGGCATGATAATCTCAAGGCATTTTTCCAAGAGGGTAAAAGAGGCTTAAAGGTCCAAGCACTACCCTTGGAAGTTAAACAGTGTCATCTGCCACATTTCTTTTGGCCAAAGCAAGTCACAAGGACAACCCATTCAAAGAGTAGGGAAAATAATCTCCATCTCTTGATGGGAGGATTAGGCAAAGTCACATTGTAAAGGGGTATCAACGTGGGTAACGGTGATTCACTGGGGACTGTTGTTGTGACAGTCTACAACAGTCTAACCTTAGACCTCAATGATTCACATCTCTCTCATGTGATTCTCCCCCTTCCAAAATTGTCCAAATCTTATCCAATTATAGCATCAGGCTCAAAATCCATAATCTCATAATCTGCATCAGGTCAAGATGTCAATGAGGCTCCTTGGTGCAGTTTTCAGATTCAGACACCTATGAACTAAAAAGGCAAGTTACCTTCCCATTACCTCAGGTACCCAACGTACACTGGAGAGATAGAAAAACCACACTACCGTAGATACTGATGTTCAAAAAAGGGGAAGGGGAAAATGTACAACAGCCACTGGTCCATGACAATTTGGAAATCCAGCCAGGTGCGTGTTGTCAGGTTTCTATACTCCAGGAGTAGACAGTGTTGCTTGATTGGAGTATATTCCTAATCTTTTGTTCTCCTGGGTTCTGGGCAACAACCTCTCAGCTCCTGGCTCTGTCCTCTTGGTTGTCCTTCCTTCTCCATATAAATGACCTGTGTTTGTAGGTGAGAAGCTTTCTCATCCTTCTTCCTACTCATTGAAAGATAGAGGCCCAGAAGCCTCTTTTTATTTTGAACTATCTCAATCTCTTTTACTCTAAGCTAGTACTGTTTTTTCAACACAACTCTTAAAAATTTTGTGGTTTTTCTATAAAGCTGTTGGGGTTCACTCCATGCCCCCAGAAGGCGTATGGATAATTCTTTTGGAGGCAATGAGCTGTAGTGCTAGTTTCTTCTTTACTATTTCAAAATTCTTCTTTCTCAATGGAGGATAATAAATTAAAGCTCTTGTGTACATAAAATGGTGTGTTTCACATTATGCAAATAGACATACCCTGTAAAATTTTGTTCATAAATCAATTTTTTATAAAGACAATGGACTGCATGTCATTGTAGAAGCTTGCCATTCAGTCTATTGTGAATCCTTTGGTAAAGTTGGGAGAGACAGTGGAGTAGAAAGAGGGATAGCTCTGGAGTCAGACCTGCATTTGAATCCCACTCTGCCATGTGACCTTGGACAAGTTACTTATGCTCATTTGATGTCAGTTTCCTCATGAGTAAAATAGAAATACAAATATTCTGTGCTTACTCCTTAACAACCCAGCTTCCGTGCTGGGTTGTTAAGGAGACCAGAGCTAAATTATGCAAAGCAACTGGCATATAATAAATTATAGCTAGATTACAGATGTAGAAAATAAACTTATGGTTACCAGGGGATAAGGGTGGGGAAGTATAAATTGGGAGATTGGGATTGACATATACACACTACTATATGTAAAATAGATAACTAATAAGGACCTACTGTATAGCACAGGGAACTCTACTCAGTACTCTGTAATGGCCTATATGGGAAAAGAATCTAAAAAAGAGTGGATACATGTATATGTATAACAGATTCACTTTGCTCTACACCTGAAACTAACACAACATTGTAAATCAACTATACCCCAATAAAAATTTTTAAAATAAATAAATAAATTAATTAAAGCTAGAGCTACAATTCTAGAGCTGAATAAAACTTGAGTCCCCTTCCAAAGCTGACTCCATATCAAAACTTTTTGATGGTATATTCTGTTGTATGTATATTTATTTATTTATTTATTTATTTGGATGATATACTACTGATCTAGTATATTATAAAAGACACCACAAAAGTAGAAATTATAAAGGAGATTTTTTAAATCACACATAAGTAGTTCTAATATATTCATCCTGCACGCAGTGGATTGTGTTTTTCTCAGGGAGTGCTGAAATTTGTGGCAATATCAATATTCACATAGAGGGAAGTGATGAAACAGTGGGACAGGTCTCCAACAATCACCAGTGTTTCTCAATTGATATAAAAACCTACAAGAAAGCATTGTGCAAGGTACTATTTGAAGCAGAATGGTTCCCCCAGTAGCCAATCAAAAGTTTGTTTTCTCTAGGTGAAAACCTAGAAGCCTGATATTTAGGAAAGAAACACATTTTTTAAATGAGTTTCAAAGGAGGTCTTTTTTTATTGTGCAACTTCTGCTGTAAATAATAACCAACTACCTTTATCTTCTTTTTATGTTTTAAGCTATTAAATAGTTTGTTCCTTCAGTTAGATTATTGCACCTCCTCCCGTTTCACTAATTCTTTTATCTGCATTTATTCTACCTTTGATAACTGCTTTTAGCCCTGTAATTTTCATGACAGTTTGATTTTCTGGTCCAGTGTATAATACAATTTATTCCATTTAATACCCATAATTTTCTTCTCTTATTCTAATACACATGACACTTTCTACTTCTTATTCTGTGTCTGTACATTCTGTGCATACTAACTCTAATTTTATTCTCTGTACTTTGGAGAATATAATAATGGGAATATACCAAATCACATTGCTTTTTCTAGTTTACTTTTTCTAGTTGTGATAATGGAATTTTTAAATTAGTAGACGTTTGCTGTGACTGTAATATCAGTCACACTGTCTGATTTCCAATACACAAATATAATTAGACTAAGTAATTTGTTTTGAAGAAAATACCTTAATTCAGAAAGAAGTCATATTATAGGCAAAGCATTAATAAATTCTAACAGAGTATTAAGTCTTTAATAATGCTTTATTCACCATAGTCCTTTTAAAATACAAATTTACATGTACTATTATCTTGAAGGCATCTTAAGTCCTTTAAAGAAGTAGGCTTCATATAACAATAATAATAATATTATTATTTTTATTATATATGTAGCTAACATTTATTAAACATACTGAACATGTATTAAGTACTGTGCTAAATACGTTACATGGATTATTTCATTTGATTAGCATAATAAATTAATGAAGTAGGTATAAAATTAGGACTTGATCACAGTCCTGTGTGACTCAAAGTCTACACGGTGGGCCATGATGCTATGTTGCCTCTGATAATGAGTATACATGGCCCCAACATTTTTATTCTGGTAAAATTTATTTTACATCCTGAAGGTAAAGAGCAATCCTAATGTACATAATTGTATGAAATATATATAATCTTTAAATTTTTCATGTGCTTTATATTAATGCATTTGTCACCATGTAATTATTGGATTTTTATTTAGAATTTGCCAACTGTTTCTCTAATTTGACAGAAGACTAAATATCAAACAACCTAGGACCAGTTTCTTTAAGGACTGGCTTATGAAGTAAACATAATTGTGAGGCCAAGTGCTAAAGTTCATTAGTGAGAGAAAGAATGAAACATATCAAATTAATAAATAAAATGTCAGAGATAACATTAGAAAATTCATAACCTGCTCTTAAAGTACAAGCTCATGACTATTGGAAATATAAAATTTTGACTACCCTATATTTGTCTTGAGTCAAGTTCTTCAGTCTGTAAAATGTGAATGTATCACATACATGCATTTTTTTACTTCAGGAAATATGTGGGGTCACTTTTGCTGTGCATCAAATAATTTTTCAGTAATTGAAACTGAGCAATACTAACAAAGTAGTTGACGTGTCATGAGGTATCACCCCTTTATATCAGGTTTTCAAATTTTTATTTTTCTAAATATGTAAGTTAATAAATTTCAAGTACTGTGCAAAAATGAAATATATCAACAACTACATATGTATTCTATATGGTATATATAGTCTATTCTTCATAAAAAGATTCATTAAAAATTGCTTGTGAAAATTATTTGCTTAAATTTCAAAGCCTGATATAATTATACTACTCTACATTTCTCAGATATTTATATCATTCAACTATATTCATTTTTAGTATCTCTCTGCCTTATGGATGAGTCTATAAAAATTTAAAAGACTGTATTCTCTCTTCTATGTTTTAATATTTTAATATTCTATGTTTTAATATTCTATGTTTTAATATTCTCTATTAATAGAATTAATATTCTCTATTAATAGATGGCTTTTATTTACCTAGATACTTTTTAATTAAATTCTAGCTCAGAAAGTTTTCAGCTGTTGTAATTAACTCCATTATTTGTAGAACTCTTTCATGTTATCTCAATTTCATGATGCTTGATTAAAGTATTTAGATTATGTCTGGTGTCAAGTTACATCTTTAAAAATTATCAGTAAAGGAATTACTTTGTAACACACTATTAGTAACTTTAAACTGTATATTATTTTAAATTATTATTTTTAGAATTCTAAGTTATCCCAAAAGTTTTTTAACAAGAAACTGTAGTGAATTTTTAAAAAGAAAATGTTTTCATATTTTATAAAAATGTTTGTATATTGCAGCTATCGAAGCAGAAAAACATAATAAAAAGCAAAAAGAAAGAAATGTCACCACACAGGTAAATATTTTGCTAAATCATTATATTTTTCCAATACAAAATATAAGCTATAGGCACTATTACTAGTGTTTACTCAGAATGCTCAGATTTTCTTAAACAACTAATTATTGACTATTGTTTCTGTTCCTTTTTTTTCATTCTCAATCAATATTTTTTGTTCATTCATTCAACAAATATTTGTTCATTCCACTGTGAGAAGATAAGAATGTCATCAGGCCTGAGCCTTTCTATACACCATGGCCTGTCTGAGGTCCTAAATACTAAGACAAAAAGGGCACAGACCAGTCTGGCTTATAGAGTCACAGATGCTTATTAACCTTTATTAACCTCAGGATGTCTTCTGACATCTTCAAAGAATTTAACATTTTCAGTCTATTCTCAACCCAGCAATCAGCATAATCCTGTAAATGTTAAGTCATTTCCTTGCAACCATCTCACACCAATGTCTTGCCTAACAGACTCTGTGGTCTGGCCCCACTGCTTTTTCTCTGACATCACCTCCCTTACACACACCATTCTAGACACACTGGGCTCTGTGCTGTTCCTCAGAAACCCCAGATGTGTGCCCACATTTCTGTTCTTTCTGCCTGTAACATCCTTGAGCCCAGATATCCACATGGCTCCCTTCCCTCTCCTCCTTCAGGTCTTCGCTCAAATGTCATCTTTTTTGGAGGGTTCTTCCCTAGACGTTCTATAAAGTTGCAAGCACTCTAAAATCACTATCATAACACCTTCTATCTCCCTTCCTTGCTGTATTTTTCCTCTCAGAATTACCATTATGTAACATAACATATTTTGTTATGTTTGTTGTCACTCTCCCTCCACTAGAATATAAATTCCATGAGAGCAGGGGTTTTTGTCTCTGTTGTTCACTGCTATTACCCCAATAACTAGAACAGTGCCTGGCACATAGCAGGCCCTCAGTAAATGTTAATTGAATTAATGAATAAATCTTAAATCCAGATTAAAGAAGTAAACTTTGAAAAAATGTTTATATAAATTAAAAACTCTCTACATTGCAGCATTTTCTAAACCTCTGCAAATTTAGCTTTTTCCCCATAACTACCACATCCCATAATTAGCAGTGGGATTGTTATCTGCAGAAATAGAAGTGACCTTGGCATAAAGTTCAGTTTGTCCTTGAACAGGTAGAGATTTGAGGACATCTGTTTCATCAGGTCATCTTGCTTTCCTTGTTATCTTATGATTTGTAGTGCCTGCCCAATAACATATAAAAGCCCCCTTTGGATTCGAGGACCTCTTTACTGCTTGGGACCAAGGATGCTGCTCAGGCCCATAAGCGTCCTCCCCAGTGAGATTAATAGATGAGGCCTATACAGTAAATATGGGAGAGGACCCCATCTCTACCCATGTACAGCCAAGCAAAATAGAAAACTATAAACTGTACTAGAGATCTTAGAATATTGGAAAACAATAGCACTATCTTCCTGTCAAAGATGGAAAACATGCCAGGGTGGCCTGTTTGTAAACTATATATCTCACTCAATTCCCCCAGAGTTTCTTCTTTTTTTACCTTCCTTAGCACCAACCTCATAGAGCACAGACTGAGGAAGTGAAAAGACCAAAGACTGCAAATGATTCTAATGCAGAGTCCTTTACATCCATTCTATACTACAGCCAGGATCAAGTAACCTTAATTCACTCAACTTGCCATGTTGTTTCATGTCTACTTTGTAATAAATAGGATATTATCTGGCTGAAAACATTCTCTGCCTAGCTCTACCCCTACTATAGACATGGTAAATTCTAGTTATCTTTCATAATAATTACTATTTGCACCATAATTTTTTTAAACACTCACCTACGTATAGCTACTCTTTCCCTAGGTTTTCTCTTTCTGGCTTTATAACTCTAAAATCCACAAGAGTATCATCTACTCCTCCATCCCCCAACACACACTTTCTAAAAACACACATTCACACTTAACATAATGTTTAAAGACACTTTGTTTTGTGTTAAGGATCTAATACTTTCAGGAGTTCTGTGTATTACTTCCTTCACTATTAAAGAATGATCATGATCACAGAGCGGGGGTAGACTCTCAGGTATCTAATGTCCTACCATGGAGTAACTGAGGCCGCACAATGTAGCAATTCAAGTGTATGGCTGAGGGACCATTATGACAACCACCACTACCAAGAGCAACAGTGAAAACTCTGAAAACAAGGAAAAAGTAGCCCAGCTCGCAGGATTGCACAGTTTCACCGGAGTTCCCAGAGTCCTCAGTTCCTTTCTCTGCTTCACCTAAGCAGACACATTCTGCTTGTTTTTGAGATTATTGTTATTGTTCTAATAGTTAGATTTTTTTTTTACACATTTTGGTACCTTGATTTATGTCTTACAGTTATGTAATACTTTAAATTTTGTAAAATCCCTTCACATATACTATTCATTTCTCCTAACATTTCTGTGAAGGAAGTTAATTAGTTATTTAAATGGTTACTTATTAACCCCATTTTACGGATCAGAATAACCAAGCATGTTCAAATTTAAAAGATCTTTGTATTACAAATTTCATTCATTCAACACAATGCCTACCATGTACCAAATACAGTCACTGGAATCTGGAATTTCCAAAAGATTCTAATTTTTTTTTAGCTTTGTGAAACCTCCATTTGATACTGCTTAAACTTGATTGTGAGCTTCTAAAGGGTAAGAAGGTATCTTGTCAAACTTTTTTGCATATGGTAGATACTGTAAAGATTTACAGATTTAATTAAATATGGTGCTACCATCTAAAACTTTCACTATAAAATGGGTGGATTCTCCATCCCGTGGACTCTTATTTTTTTTCTAATCACCTATCTTGGTGTCATACTTCTCTAAATGCTGCCTTTACCTTCATTTTAACTGAAATCTGGTTGTCGCCTGAGAACTTCTTTCCCTGTAGCCCTCTTGGGAATTTTCTCCCATTGCAAAATAATATTGGTCCTAGTTGGGGTGGTCAGTATCCATCTTCCTCCTTATTGCTACATTCTCATTGGGAGAATAATAGGAGATGGGGACAGAGAAGTAGCCCATGGTCTTTGTCTCCAACTCTGCTCCTGTCATTGTTCTTAGAGACTTTAGTATCCATGAATTCTATCCTCTCTATTCTGTTATTTAGACCTGTTAGCTCCAAGAATTGCACACTCCTCTCTACTCCCATGGTCATAATCTGGACTATGTCTTTTTCAAATTAAAATTTCAAGTTTCCAAGTCTCTAATGACCCCTGATGCTTTCCAAGTTACTCCGTCAATACTTCAGTTACACCAGGACCTCAAGTCTATTTGTCCCTTTTACTGCTCATCATTCCCCTCACATTCTCACTTCCCTTCTTACTTGACTTAGAGTTGGTGGCTCATCCCTACAGGACCACAGTTTCTTTTCTAAAACCCTTGGGAACAAGTATGTTACAGAATTCAAGGTTTTTTTAAAAAAAATTATGGTAAAATATACATAACATAAAGTTTACCCTCAAAACCATTTTTAAGTGTACAATTCATTAGTATTAGGTACATTCATTCACACTGTTGTGAAATCAAATTCCAGAACTCTTTTCATCTTTCAAAACTGAAACTTTATACCCATGAAATAATAACTCTCCACTCCTCCCCTACTCCCAGCCCCTGGCAACCACCGTTATAGTTTCTGTTTCTATGAATTTGATACTCTAGGTACCTCGTATAAGTAGACACATACAGTATTTGTATTTTTGTGACTGACATTTCACTTAGCATAAAGTCCCAAAGGTTTATCCATGGTGTAGCATATCAGAATTTTCTTCCTTTTTAAGGGACAAAACAGAAACTCTAGTGAAAGTTATGAGGAAAAAGGTACTGAAATTAATGACAAAAAACAGGTTTCTAGGGTTACCTTTTGATTTTAACTACCTGTTTATCCCTTGTACCATGAATACTTAATACGGCTATATGTTTAACTATAATTTTTTCTGCTCCTTGCGTGTAAAAATGCAGAATATAAATACTCTAATATGTATTGGTTCTTAATGTGCTCTTAAATTCAGAAAGCTACTCTTATAATGCATCTGCCAATTAATAGAAATGTTATATTAGCACTGTATTATTAGTATCACTGATGCTATTTTATTTTTCCTCTATTACTTTCTACTTCACCATTTTCCCACATTTCAGAAGTTATCTTTGGATAGCTGTCTACTGTTGTTATTTGGTGACTTTTGAAGGTAGATGTACAAATACACAATAAAATAATTAGTGTTGCCTTTGCCAAGAGAAAGAAATATTTTTACTGATGAATGAGTTATTTCTTCTATGTAAGAGGTAGTTATTGTTTTAATTTACAAGTGGCTATTGCCATATTTGCTTTATTTTAAAAAAACTTAAGCATGTTAGGAAAAAGTTTTCAATATTATTTTATATCCTTAACTGAATATAGTCTAGGAAAAATGAAAAATAATAAGATCATTACCAAAAATACATTTGCTTCAATTTAAGCATCTCATAAGTAAAATCTTACTTTAAAGGAGAAAAACTACTAAATCAGTGAGCTTTTCTAATTTAAAAGTGCCAGTCATTTTTTCCATAAATATATATATACACATTTATTTAAGACCTAGAAAGCTCGAGTAATCTGTTACAACTTAAATTCCTTGTTAAAAACCATAATCCAGACAATCAGCTTCAATGTGTCTTTGTTATGTGTGTAAATATCTTCACTGTCTGATGAGTGATAGAAATTTTATAATATTTTATTTGTGTACTTTAATTCCATTTTAATTTGCTGTCTACCTTCTTCACTACGACCTAGGGCAGGGGTTCCCAAACTTTCACATGCATCAGAATCAGCTGGAGGACTTGTAAAAACACAGATTGCTGGGCTTCACCCCCAGAGTTTTTGATTCTGTAGACCTTAAGTGGAGCTGAGAGAATTTGCTTTGTTTTCCTTCCACGGGAAAAGTCATGCCAACTTCCATAAGGCTACAGGCTGGACCAAGTCCTCCTACCTCAAGACCTTATGTGGCTGGGCTGCTAGCGCTTATTTTGCTCTCTCTGTCACAGCTCTGTAGCACCTCACTCATCCCCCCAACAGGGGCCACTAATGAGGAAGTGCTGAGCTAGTGTGGATTTGCCACTGCTCTCGTCCTCACTGATGATTTCAATAAGTTCTTACTTTTCATGTACTCTTTTCCCAAAGAGGTTTTTCAGCAGAATTTAGGACCTTACACAGTGCCAAGGAACAGTGACTGTTTTGGGGCATGTGAAATGGGGGGAAAAGGGGACACAGATAGTTAAGGAAAGCAAGATACACCCTTGATTATTGAGCCCTAGGGAAAGTAAGTCTGACAGGCAAAGAATCCTTACCTTCCAGTTCTTCTTTAACTTCTCAGCTATCTCCCATTTGCAGGGAATGATGCTCACTTCCCATTCCATAGCAAACATGATTCACACTTATCCCCACTTAGACAAAAAACCAAAAATTTTTGTTTTCCATGTATATAGTCACACAATTTGGAGACATTACCACATGTATGTGTGTGGCGGTGTGAGAATAATTCCTTCCTCCACAATTCCTCCCTGCTCCCCATTCTTCTTCATCCCTGTAACTGGAATCTCCATCAACTCAGCTGGTCCAGCCAAAAAGCAAGAAGTTATCTTCAGCTTTGTCCTTGGGGATAAGCCTATATACAGTCCCTATCTGCACTACTTCCAAAACATATCCTAAATCTGCCCATGTAATTTATCTCTATTGCTTCTACACTCATCTGAGTCCCATCATCCCTCACCTGGTTGACTACAATAGTCTCTGAACTGTACTTTTTGTTTCCACCCTTAATCCTGTGCAATCTGCTCTTCACGTGTCGGCCAGAATGTTCCTTCTTTCTAAAATTTAAATGAGAGCCTGTCATTTAAAACCCTCCAGTGTCTTCCTCTTGTCTTTATTCTTGTTGAATAAAATGTCAACTCCTTACCGTGTCCCTACAGGATATGATCCCTACTTCTCTCTGTCTTTCTCTTTTGTAATTCTCCCCTTAGCTCACACTCCTTCAGTCACTGGGGCCTTATTTGCGTTCCTAGAACATACACGTTTGTCTCCACTTTAGAGCACTGGTACTTGCTATTCCCTCTGCCTGGAATGCTCTGCCCCATATCTAGGCAGGACTACTTTCCTGTCATTAAATTCTTGGCTACAAAGTCACCTCTTCAATGAGGCTTCTTGGACATCCAATCTAAATTACCTGTACACCAATCCCTCTTTACCCTGCATATCACTCTTTTTGACATCTCCTTGTTTTAGTCTCTTCATGGCATGTATTGATACATGATACTAAATTGTTTACTGGTTATTGTCTGTCTTCTCACAGACGAATGAAAACTCCATAAGATCAGAAAATTCTTCTGTCTTATTTGCCACTATGTGTTCAATTCCTAGAGGGTCTACTCAAATACTATCAGAGAACTTGTCCCTTACCATCCGTATCAAATAACACCAACTTCAATCAGTTCCATCCCCTTACTCTTGTCTTTTTAAACCTCCTTTTATCAGTTGACTCTTATCTTCCCCACCAGAACATCAGCTTCATGAGGACAAGGAATATTTTTGTTCGTGTCTATCTCCCCAGCTCTTAGAACAGGGTCTGAGGTAGACACTCAATAAATACTTGTTATTGAGTTATATAATCTTCAGATGCTTTTAAGAGTTAGAGGAAGGCTCTCTGTCTGCCAGGGCTCCCTGATACTAGCTCCAGCTGGCTATTGTTCTGCCCACTCCTACTAGGCGAGAAAGGAATCTAAATCAGGAAAGAGCCTCTTTAGAAGGAGGATATAGAAACACCAGATAAGCAGAGGCATTTGCCAAGCTTTACTGCCTCCTCAACTTAGCTGTTGGCTATTTTTGAATTGAAAAATTCAATTTCTTTTAATAGCAATAATATATGATAATCCCATTGTACCAAAGAATGCTGGAGGCCCATCGAAGTCCATGTTCTCTTCTTCATGATACCCAGATAGATTATATTTCCCAACTCCTCTTGCAGTTGGGTGGGGCCATGTGACAGCTTCAGCCAATGGAAAGTGACTGAAAGCAGTGTGTGCCACTTCTCGGTCTGGCCTATAAAAGAAAATTGAGCAAAGCAAACCAAATGAAACAAAGCAAAAAACAAAACAAAACAAACAAACAGAAAACGCTTTCTGCACAAGATCTTCTGTGCTCTTTCCCTTTCTGTCTGCTAGATATAAATACTCTGGGAAACCTTGGAATTCACATGTTGAAGCTGGCACAGCCTTTATCTGCCCAGGTCCCTGAATGAAAGCACAGAGCAGAACTGCCACTGACTTGAACACCTGGTTATTGCAGAGCGGCCACTGAGCCATCATACACTATGGGTCCATTTGTTAACATACAATCTTTGTCACATACTTATACTTTTAAAAAATTCATGCTTATGTGAAATTCAGATTTAACTGGGCACCCTGTATTTTCTGTTGCTGAACCTGGCAACCCTACAATAAGAAGAATCACGTTTAAAGTCCTCATTTATCCATACAGAAACTTGTATATGAATGTTTATAGCAACATTATTCATATAGCCAAAAGGTAAAAACAGTCCAAATGTCCATCAGCAGGCAAATGGATAAGCAAAATGTAGTATACCCATATAAAGAATAATATTTGGCCATATAAATGAATGAAGTGCTGATACATACTACCACATGGATCAAACTTGAAAACATTATGCTAAGTGAACGAAGTCAGTCACGAAAATTCATACACTATGTGATTTCATTCATATGCAAATCCAGAATAGGGGAATGTGTAGAGATGTAGAACATAGATTAGTGATTGCACGGGGCTGGGAGTAGAGGGAATGAGAGAAGAGGGAGGGTAATAGCTAAAGGACTCATGGTTTCTTCTTGAAGTGATAAAAATGTTCTAAAATTGTGGTAATGATTGCACATATCTGTGACTATTCTACAGGTCGTTGAATTGTACACTTTAAATGTACAATTATAAATTTATAATTATGGCATATGAATTATATCTCACTAAAGCTGGTTTTTAAAGAGTCACTTGTTTCATTTTAAAAAGCTACAAATGAAAAAAATGAGCAAAAATCTTTTTTTTTGTAGGTATCAGTGAGTGAAATCAAACAATATTTATCAAATATATTGGAACAAAAAAAATCAATTAATGTGATCAATAAAAAAGAAAATCTCTTAGAAAAAAAGAAGAATCAGCATAAATTAAGAATAAAAGGAATTCAAAATAAACATCTGTGGAAAAGAAGTAAAAATCATTGTAAGTAGAATGCCCTCTCACAGGTAACTTAAAAATGACTTCATGTACTCTAAAATCAAATTTTGTAGCTACATTCCAAAAAGTCTTAGGATATGGTCATAAAGAGTTATACACACAAAATCCTTAAATTTTGTCAGTTTTTGTCCACTGACTTAATTTAGAATTTGTACTGATGGTAATAAGCAAGGTTGATAATTAAGACTCATGAATAAAAAAACCTCCATAATTATGTAAATAAAACATTTCAGATATTCTGTTAATAGAAACCCTCATTCTTTAAAGAAAATTGAAGTTAATATAGTGCTCTTTTATTTCTGGTCTAGCAATCTTAAACTGTCTCTAGTAAAGACATAACTGATTAGTTGATAGATTTCTCTGGATGCAGGAAGAGTCTAGAAAATATAAACAGTGGAAGCGCGTGCTCACCTTCCTGAGGCACACTTTCCCCTTCGCGAGTAGAGCATGGGTACAGAATTTCACCATCCTTTGCCTGATTTCATCAAACAAGCCTTCTGCCAGGTCTCCCATGAAGCTATCTCCTGGCTTCAGGGCATCTTCTCCAGTATGACCCAGCCGTGTGACTGACAGGGTCATGGTGCTCGGCCAGGTGTCAGGCCTGAGCCTCTGAGGTTGGAGAGCTTAGTTCAGGACATTGGTCCACCTGAGACCTCCCAGCCGCTAGAAATATCAATCGGTGAGAGCTTTCCCAGAGATCTCCATCTCAATGCTAAGACCCAGCTCCACTCAATGACCAGCAAGCTCCACTGCTGGACACTCCATGCCAAACAACTAACAAGACAGGAACAAAACCCCACCCATTAGCAGAGAGGCTGCCTAAACTCATAATAAGTTCACAGATACCCCGAAACACACCACCGGATGTGGTCCTACCCACCAGAAGACAAGATCCAGCCTCATCCATCAGAACACATGCCCTAGTCCCCTCTACCAGGAAGCCTACATATCACACTGAGCCAACCTTACCCACTGGTGGCAGACACCAAAAACAACAGAAACTACAAACCTGTAGCTTGTGAAAAGGAGACCCCAAACACAGTAAGTTAAGCAAAATGAGAAGACAGAGAAATACACAGCAAATGAAGGAGCAAGGCAAAAACCCACCAGACCAAACAAATAAAGAGGAAAAAGGCAGCCTAACTGAAAAACAATTCAGAGTAATGATACTAAACATGATCCAAAATCTTGGAAATAGAATGGAGAAAATACAAGAAACGTTTAACAAGGACATAGAAGGACTAAAGAGCAAACAAACAATGATGAACACAATAAATGAAATTACAAATTCTCTAGAAGGAATCAATAGCAGAATAACTGAGGCAGAAGAACAGTTAAGTGACCTGGAAGATAAAATAGTGGAAATAACTACTGCAGAGCAGAATAAAGAAAAAAGAAAGAAGAGAATTGAAGACAGTCTCAGAGACCTCTGGGACAACAATAAATGCACCAACATTCGAATTATAGGGGTCCCAGAAGAAGAAGAGGAAAAGAAAGGGACTGAGAAAATATTTGAAGAGATTATAGTTGAAAACTTCCCTAACATGGGAAAGGAAATAGTCAATCAAGTCCAGGAAGCACAGAGAGTCTCATACAGGATAAATCCAAGGATAAACATGCCAAGACACATATGAATCAAACTAACAAAAATTAAATACAAAGCAAAAATATTAAAAGCAGCAAGGGAAAAGCAACAAATAACATACAAGGGAATCTCCATAAGGTTAAGAGCTGATCTTTCAGCAGAAACTCTGCAAGCCAGAAGGGAGTGGCAGGACATATTTAAAGTAATGAAAGGGAAAAACCTACAACCAAGATTACTCTACCCAGCAAGGATCTCATTCAGATTCAACAGAGAAATTAAAACCTTTACAGACAAGCAAAAGCTAAGAGAACTCAGCACCACCAAACCAGCTTTACAACAAATGGTAAAGGAACTCCTCTAGGCAGGAAACACAAGAGAAGGAAAATACCTACAATAACAAACCCAAAACAATTTAAAAAATGATAACAGGAACATACATGTCGATAATTATCTTAAATGTAAACGGATTAAATGCTCCAACCAAAAGACATAGACTGGCTGAATGGATACAAAAACAAGACCCATAAATATGCTGCCTACAAGAGACCTACTTCAGACCTAGGAACACATACAGACTGAAAGTGAGGGGATGTAAAAAATATTCCATGCAAATGGAAATCAAAAGAAAGCTGGAGTAGCAATTCTCATATCAGACAAAAAAGACTTTAACATAAAGACTATTACAAGGCACAAAGAAGAACACTACATAATGATCAAGGGATCAATCCAAGAAGAAGATATAACAATTGTAAATATTTATGCATCCATCATAGGAGCACCTCAATACATAAGGCAAATGCAAACAGCCATAAAAGGGGAAATCGACAGTTACACAATCATAGTAGGGGCCTTTAAACCCCACTTTCAACAATGGACAGATCATCCAAAATGAAAATAAATAAGGACACACAAGCTTTAAATGACACATTAAACAAGATGGACTTAATTGATATTTATAGGACATTCCATCCAAAAACAACAGAATACACTCTCTTCTCAAGTGCTCATGGAACATTCTCCAGGACCAATTAAATATTGGGTCACAAATCAAGCCTTGGTAAATTTAAGAAAATTGAAATCGTACCAAAGATCTTTTCTGACCACAACACTATAAGACTAGATATCAAGTACGAGAAAAAAACTGTACAACATACAAACACATGGAGGCTAAACAATACACTACTAAATAACCAAGAGATCACTGAAGAAATCAAAGAGGAAATCAAAAAATACCTAGAAACAAATGACAATGAAAACACGACCACCCAGAACATATGGGATGCAGCAGAAGCAGTTCTAAGAGGGAAGTTTGTAGCAATACAATTCTACCTCAAGAAACAAGAAAAATCTCAAATAAACAACCTAACCTTACACCTGAAGTGATTAGAGAAAGAAGAACAAAAAAAACCACCAAAGTTAGCAGAAGGAAAGAAATATGGAGATCAAATCAGAAAAATATGAAAAAGAAATGAAGGAAATGATAGCAAAGATCATTAAAATTAAAAGCTGGGTCTTAAAAGATAAACAGAATTGATAAACCGTTAGCCAGACTCATGAAGAAAAAAAGGGAAAAGACTCAGATCAATAGAATTATAAATGAAAAAGGAAAAGTAACAGCTGACACTGCAGAAATACACATGACTATGAGAGATTACTACAAGAAGCTATATGCCAATAAAACCCTCCAGAACGTAGGCATAGAGGGAACTTACCTCAACATAATGAAGGCCATATATGACAAACCCACAGCCAACATCAGTCTCAGTGGTGAAAAACTGAAACCATTTCCACTAAGATCAGGAAATAAGACAAGGTTGTCCACTCTCATCACTATTATTCAACAAAGTTTTAGAAGTTTTAGCCATGGCAATCAGAGAAGAAAAAGAAATAAAAGGAATCCAAATTGGAAAAGGAGAAGTAAAGCTGTCACTGTTTGCAGATGACATGATACTATACACAGAGAATCCTAAAGATGCTACCAGAGAAGTACTAGAGCTAATCAATTAATTTGGTAAAGTTGCACGATACAAAATTAATGCACAGAAATCTCTTGCATTCCATTCACTAATGATGGAAAATCAGAGATAGAAATTAAGGAAACACTCCCATTTACCATTGCAACAAAAAGAATAAAATATCTAGGAATAAACCTACCTAGGGAGACAAAAGACCTGTATGCAGAAAACTATGACACTGATGAGAGAAATTAAAGATAATACAAACAGATGGAGAAATATACCATGTTCTTGGATTGGAAGAATCAACATTGTGAAAATGACTCTACTACCCAAAGCAATCTACAGATTCAGTGCAATCCCTATCAAACTACCGTGGTATTTTTCACAGAAATAGAACAAAAAGTTTCACAGTTTGTATGGAAACACAAAAGACCCTGAATAGCCAAAGCAATCTTGAGAAAGAAAAACGGAGCTGGAGGAATCAGGCTCCCAGACTTCAGACTATACTACAAAGCTACAGTAATCAAGACAGTATGGTACTGGCACAAAAACAGAAATATAGATCAGTGGAACAGGATAGAAAGCCCAGAGATAAACCCATGCACATATGGTCACCTTATATTTGATAAAGGAGGCAAGAATATACAATGGAGGAAAGACAGCCTCTTCAATAAGTGGTGCTGGGAAACCTGGACAGCTACATGTAAAAGAATGAAATTAGAACACTCCCTAACACCATACACAAAAATAAGCTCAAAGTAGATTAAAGATCTAAATCTAAGGCCAGACACTATAAAACTCTTAGGGGAAAACATAGGCAGAACACTCTGTGACATAAATCACAGCAAGATCATTTTTGACCCACCTCGTGAAGAAAGGGAAATAAAAACAAAAATAAACAAATGGGACCTAATGAAACTTCAAAGCTTTTGCACAGCAAAGGAAACCATAAACAAGACCAAAAGACAACCCTCAGAATGGGAGAAAATATTTGTAAATGAAGCAACAGACAAAGGATTAATCTCCAAAATATACAAGCAGCTCATGCAGCTCAATATCAAAACAACAAACAATCCAATCCAAAAATGGGCAGAAGACCTAAATAGACATTTCTCCAAAGAAGATATACAGATTGCCAACAAACACATGAAAGGATGCTCAACATCACTAATAGTTAGAGAAATGCAAATCAAACCTACAGTGAGCTATCACCTCACACCGGTCGGAATGGCCATCATCAAAAAGTCTACAAATAATAAATGCTGGAGAGGGTGTAGAGGAAAGGGAACCCTCTTGCACTGTTGGTGGGAATGTAAACTGATGCAGCCACTATGGAGGACAGTATGGAGGTTCCTTAAGGAACTAAAAATAGAACTCCCATATGACCCAGCAATTCCACCACTGAGCATATACCCTGAGAAAACCATAATTCAAAAAGAGTCATGTTCCACAATGTTCACTGCAGCACTATTTACAATAGCCAGGACATGGAAGCAACTTAAGTGTCCATCGACAGATGAATGGATAAAGAAAATGTGGCACATGTATACAATGGAATATTACTCAGCCATAAAAAGAAATGAAATTGAGTTATTTGTAGTGAGGTGGATGGACCTAGAGTTGGTTATACAGAATGAAGAGAAATATCTGGAAAGGGATAACAAATACCGTAGAAAGAGAAAAACAAATACTGTATGCTAACACATGGAATGTAAAAAAAAAAAAATGTTCTGTGGAACCTAGGAGCAAGACAGGAATGAAGATGCAGACATAGAGAATGAACCTGAGGATGTGGGGAGGGGGAAGGGTAAGCTGGGAGAAAGTGAGAGAGTGGCATGGACATATATATACTACCAAATGTAAAATAGATAGATAGTGGGAAGCAGCTGCATAGCACAGGGAGATCAGCTCGGTGCTTTGTGTCCACCTAGAGGGGTGGGATATGGAGGGTGAGAGGGAGATGCAAGAGGGAAGGGATATGAGGATATATGTACACGTATAGCTGATTCACTGTGTGATACAGCAGAAACTAACACACGATTGTAAAGCAATTATACTCCTATAAAGATGTATTAAAAAAAAGAAAATATGAACAATGTCTCCATAGATTCTGTGTGCAGGAGTTAACTAGTGCTCAATTATAAAATTTAAGGCTCATTTTCAACATTTAAGTCTGATACATGAAAACTTTCTCTTTTCTAACACATATGTATGAGTTTCTATAATTTAACATCTTATTTAGGAGAGGGAATCTTCTTTGGCAGAGATAAAGTAAGAATATCAGTTTTTAATGACATTATAAAAATATGTACATATCTTAAAGTTCTTTTAAATCTAAATCATATACATTGAAACGTACATTTGACCATTTTTTGGCATAGAAACATGGGCTGCCTTTTATTTAGCATTGGTCTACTGATTGGCATTTCTAGTATAAACCACACTCAAACTGTATCATCTATGATTTCCCATCTCAGTTTTTTAATGAAAAAAAGGAGCTAAAAATATTTATGGAAGAAGTATGGGCAAGATCCTTCCAGATATTTGCAGACTTTCCCCCCAGTCATTTATAAATGCTTTGCCTACAATTAAATTTGATAACTTTTAGTGGCTCACCTTATCATGTTTTTTCATGATATTTCAATCACTTTACATGGAAACAACATTTTCTTTTTGTACTTATTTTAGTAAGTTTACATATTGTTTGGTTAAATTCTGTAATTATAATAACAGCACAATTGATACAAATAGATTTGCGATCAAGCACTCCTGATCTTTGGTAAGTATGCAAAGGGTGGGAACAGAAGTAACACCTGTACTAAAGAGAATCCCACTGGCCACAAACTAGTTCAATATGCTGTGGACATCGGTCAGTAAGTTGGATAGAAGACACGAAAATCATTGATTAATTTGGCGAATAAGGTAGGTAGAGGTTGTTTAAGAGAGCTTCTGCTGTTTAAAAGAGTAACTAATATCACCCTTCAAATGAGATCCCTTTCCCTTATATGGAACTGGTTATATTATACCTAATAATAATAGATAATAAGCTAATTCTAATTGAGCATCCCCCATATTTTTTAATGTTCACTTAACTTAAGATAGGTTATACCATTTCCACTTTGTAAGGTGTGAAACTTGCAACACAGAGAAATAATTTGCTTAGCATTATAAAACCAATATTTAGTAGGGAAACTAGGATTTGAACTTAGATGGTCTGGTGTTAGACGGTCTGGTGTCAAAGTCCTCTAGCTCTTAGCCACTATACCATATGCATCTCACAAATGTATGCTGACAATATTAAGAAATTTTAATCCCTTGCTTCTCAAAATGGCTTAGGGCAAATATTGAACTGTATGCTAAAGATGCTCAATTTCCTGAGCACCAAATTTACTTGAATATTTTAAGGGAAATAAATAATGGTAGAGACTACCCTTGTGGCTCAGTGGTTAGGAATCCACCTGCCAATGCAGGGGACACGGGTTCGAGCCCTGGTACAGGAAGATCCCACATGCCATGGAGCAACTAAGCGCATGCACCACAACTACTGAGTCTACACTCTAGAGCCCGCGAGCCACAACTACTGAAGCCCGCGCACCTAGAGCCCGTGCTCCACAACAAAGACAAGCCGCCGCGATGAGAAGCCCGCACACCACAACGAAGAGTAGTCCCTGCTTGCCACAATTAGAGAAAGCCCGTGCCCAGCAATAAGAATCCAACACAGCCATAAATAAATAAATTTATGGGGAAAAAAATAATGGTAAATAATTGAAAACATTTTCATTTTAGTACTAACAGTATAATGTATGCAGTAGATTTCAAAACTCACACTTTGAATTATCAAACCTAAGACTTTAAAGAAATGTATTCCTGTCCTCCACATCTCTAGGGAGCGTACATGCATTCATTGATGCCTACCTAAATGTTTCAAGGACATTTGAGAACCCCTGTCTTATAATAGTCATAACATCCATTCATCAAGATTTACACAAATTAGAAAATGTTTCCTTCTGCCAGAAGTAAACATAGAAAAATGATCACTACTAATAAGAGCAATAGATAGACATTGAGAACCAAGGGATTCCAGAGGAGAGAGATGTTAGTTTTGGAGCTGGAAGGACTCTTACTGACCTAGTCTGTCCTTGGTCTTTATGAGAGTCTTGCTTCGACAAAGATTTTTAAATTTTTTTAATCTTAATATTTTAAGAGTATTTTTCCCACATTTACTCCAAAAGACTGGTTGACTGCTCATTTGAAGAGTTGGCTCTATATAGGACATAAAAATGTTGACATGCATGTTACTTGAAGTACCAGGTAGGATTTTTGACAGGAAACAAATGACACATTTAATTTGAGTCATATGGGGACTTCCCTGGTGGCACAGTGGTTAAGACTCCGCTCTCCCAATGCAGGGGGCCTGGGTTCGATCCCTGGTCCAGGAACTAAATCCCACATACATGCCTCAACTAAGAGTTCACATGCCACAACTAAGGAGCTGGTGAGCTGCAACTAAGGAGCCTGCCTGCCACAACTAAGACCGGACACAACCAAATAAATAAATTTACTTTTGAGAAGTGATGTATTTATTTATTTATTTTTATAGATCTTTATTGGAGTATAATTGCTTCTCAGTACTGTGTTAGTTTCTGTTGCACAACAAAGTGAATCAGCCATATGCATACACATGTCCCCATATCCCCTCCCTCTTGAGCCTCCCTCCCATCCTCCCTATCCCACCCCTCTAGGTCATCGCAAAGCACCAAGCCAATCTCCCTGTGCTATGCTGCTGCTTCCCACCAGCCAACTATTTTACATTCTGTAGTGTATATATGTCAATGCTACTCTCACTTCACCCCAGCTTGGCCCTCCCACCCCATGTCCTCAAGTCCATTTTCTGTGTCTACCTCTTTATGGAAAACAGTATGGAGGTTCCTTAAAAAACTAAAAATAGAACTACCATATGACCCAGCAATCCCACTGCTGGGCATATACCCTGAGAAAACCATAATTCAAAAAGAGACATGTACCGCAATGTTCATTGCAGCACTGTTTACAATAGCCAGGACATGGAACCAACCTAAATGTCTATTGACAGATGAATGGATAATGAAGATGTGGCACATATATACAATAAATATTTTTAAAAAAATAAAAAATTAAATTTATATGAGTAAAATTTAGTCAAGGGCCTATTTCTAAAAGTGCAGACAGGGTGTGGAGAAACCTAGGATAGTAACCACAGTGGCATTACCACCCCTAGGTCTGTAGGGTCTCAGGGCAGTAGTGGCTACTGGGATGCTGAGAAAGAAAGCAAGAGGTATGTGGAGAGGACCCTCTGACAGAACTATGATGTGAGGTCAAGGGACTAAGCCAGCCTGCAGCAACCCAGACTTGGGGAGCTGGAGAATAAATACTCCTACCTCGTTCTCTTCCTACCCTTCGTACTTCCAGCTGGTGCCTCTCAGCCAAATCTCACCAGAAGCTGGAGGGCAAGGGAGTCCTTTGAAGAAGCCCATATGGGCATAGAGCAGGATGGAATGGCTCTAGAAAAGCAATCAGAAGACAACGAACACACTAGGTTTTCCAGACAAGGGAAATTAAATGGCATGAACTAAAAGGATGAGGACATTTAGTGGCATGCATTAGAAGCATAGTTATTAAAAGTAAAATTACAGAACCTTAGAATTAGGGAACACTAGAGGTCATCTAGTCTTGTATCTTTCATCAGATATTCCTGGCAGACGACACCAGCTCCTACTTAAATACCTGTGACTAAGCTCACTATATCATACAGGGCAACCTGTGACATTATTTAATATATCTCTTTCTTATAAAGTTAGCTTCCATTACACCAAAATCCCTTCCCCACAGTGATCTTAGGCAGCTGGAGGTGGACAGAATAATCCCGCTATGGGTATGGACTCCAGCAATGGAGCTGTGGCTCCCCTTCACTGGATACTGTGGCTCGTGCATATTGTTTCTAAGATCCTGTGAGTTGTTTCTGGCCCCCACTCATAGCGATTAACGCATAACAAACTTAGAGCAAACTGAAATCTTTTCACACCTAAAGGTACTAAGCCAGTGTATCAATCAGGGTTCAACCAGAAAAAAAGAACCAGTAGGAGATATATATTAAAGGATTTATATTAAGGTATTGGCTTATGCGATTATGGGAGCTGGCTGGGCAAGTCCGGAACCCACAGGGTAGTTTATCAACAAGGCAGACTGGAAGTCTCAGGCAGGAGCTGAAGCTGCTGTTTACAGGTGGACTTTTTTCTTCTTCAGGGAAACCTCAGTTCCATTCTTAAGGCCTCTCAACTGTTTGAATCAGCCCAACCCAGATTATTTAGGATAATCTCACTTACTTAAAGGTGCCTGCTAAATGCCCTCACAACAAAAACTAGTTTCATGTAGGACTTCATAACTGGAGACTGTACTCACCAAATAGATACATAAAGTTGACCATCACAGCCAGGTATCTCCTAATCCTTATGTGTTCACTAAATTTTTGAATCTAAGTGAAATCTTTTACATTTATGTCTATTTGTTTCATTGTGTTCATTTGGGACTATTTCAACCTATCAATTATATCAATCAAACTCTCCTAGTTTTCTGTCATTCATATTTTTTGACAAGCATGCCCTGCAATCTTTTACCCAAATTCTTGTTACAGACGTTAACCAGACAGGACCAAGTTTAGAGCCTAGAGCCCACTATAATCCACCATAAATCTCTAATATTATATTTACAGATAAAAATCTACATGTGATGAGGTTGAAAAAATAAAATTTTAGTTATCAGAATGCCTTGTACAGAGTGCACTGCCCTTGTTTGGGAAGATGCCTTAATAGGCATTGGTAGATAGAAGGTAGGCAGACACGCCTTCCTGATCCCCCACCTTCAACCCCACACAGAAGCCTAGTGTCAGGAACAGTACCTATGGAATCAGTAGTTAAGAAAGTAGAGGAAGCCATGGAGAAGTAACCTTCCTTGGAACATTTACAAGCTATGAAATGAACCAGAAATATGGGTTATACATGGTTATAGAGCTGGCTAAAAACTTTGCTAAATCCCATTCTCATTCAGTTCCCATTTCAACATTTTGTGTACAGGATATCATAAAAAATGGGATATAGGTGTTTTATATAAATGCTACTCCCCAGACTTGTTAGTCCTTCAGAAAAGAAAAAGTAGATTGAACCTAACATTCTCAAAAAACTTCCTGATTCTTAGTGATAATATCTCCTTAACTCAAGGCTCACAAACTGTGTATAAAAATTTGTTCAAAAAATGAAAGAGAAATTAAGGAGATTGGCATCAAGCTGGTTCTAGAATATGAATATATTTTTCTACATCTTGAAAATAGGAGAACTATCTACCAATTTTCAGATCCCTATCACTTTTTCCTTTACCTAGAGATTGTCAAATATAACCAATAGCATTTGTTTTCCCTTTAATTCAAGGCAAGATCTGTGCCTGGCATTGTGTCTGTCACATACTTAATATGAATAAATATTTGCTGAATTAAATTGAGTTGAATTCTTCCTATATAGAGGTAGAATGTAAACTCAGATCTTCTGACTCCAAGTTCAGCATTATCTACAATATACTACAATATAGGTGCTACATAAAAATAATAAAACCTTACAGTTTTAGAGTATGTTTGAATGGTGTTTTATAGTTGAACACAATGCTTTCATATCCCATTACATTTTTTTAACGGCATGCTCATTTTCTCTCCGGGTATCTTATCACTAGAACTTCAATAACTAATTCTTCTTTCTGAGTCAGAATTGAGTCTAATAGAGTAATTATCTTTATTAAATTGTTAAAAAGACAAATCAATAATTAATCATGCAGTGGGAACAGTGGAGCCTTTTCCTGCAGGCAACTGGAACACTAGTTTCTTTGTCCTTCCTGACCAGATCCTTCCTGGCATTTCTTGGAATTAATCATCATTAATTTTGGTGATCAGACCATACAGCTCCTGTGTTCTTGGTTGGAGGGGAGTGTCTTAGAATCCTGCTTTAAGCCAGGGTTGGCATTCTTTTTTCTCACTTCTAGGGTCTGTGACCAGCTAGGCTAAGTTTATCTTTTGTATTCCACTTTATTGACTGTGGAATGTATGTGGAGGACACTGGGAAGTGCCATTCAGATCCTCTCTTCAAAGAGGGACTTGTTGCCCAGTTGCTGGAAATGAAGTTCACAGACAGCCTTCAGCAGTCAGTCCCTTTAGAGACTGTCTCAGGTGCAGACAACTGCATAGCCCAAAGTTATGCCTCCTTCCTGGGAGAGGCAACTTCCAATGACTAATCAGTTCGGGAACATAAAGGCCTGACCATGTCAGTCTAACTTGAGGTGAGTTAGAAGAGACATGTTAGCTCCAGAGTACCCTCTGGGGTCAGGAAAGGGTTTCACTGGGCTTGTTACCGAGTCCAAGCTTGTACTGCTTGCCACATGACAGGCCAATAAATCAAGAGACAAGTTAGTTGTTGGGGCAAGGAATAGAGACTTTATTCAGAAAAACAGCAGGCTGAGAAGATGGTGGACTACTGTCTCAAAGAACCATCTTACCTGAGTTAGAATTCAGGCTTCTTTTATACTAAGATTGAAGGAGGTATGGCTCATTCTTGCAAACTTTTTGGTGCAGGAATCCTTTGTTCCTGCAGCTGTCCAAGTAGGTCTGGTCACAATGTTCCTATATAACACCAAGAAGACAATTATTATTTTCTGTTCTGCAACTTTTTATCTCTATATGTATGGAAAAGTGTTATACCTTCAAAGGTCAGAACCTTGAGAATGGGTTATCATGTATATTTCAGGCTATAAGCAACATTCTTTTACAAAAGGAGCAGAGCCAGCATGGCTGAGCACAGGCAACAGAACACAAGGGTTAGAATTAAAGGAATAGATCTGATATGGAGTCAGGTTTGTTCTTCTCTGTTGCAGGTTGCATAACAGCTTCTCTTTCTGCCTAATCCAACTTCTTCACCAGGTGTGCTTCCCAAGGGCACTTCTTCTTTCTTTCTTTTTATTTATTTATTTATTTATTTATTTATGGCTGCATTGGGTCTTCGTTGCTGCGCGTGGGCTTTCTCTAGTTGCAGTGAGTGGGGGCTACTCTTCATTGCTGTGCGGGGGTTTCTCGTTGTGGTGGTTGTCTTTGTTGCACAGCACAGGCTCTAGGCACACGGACTTCACTAGTTTTGTCATGCAGGCTCAGTAGTTGTGGCTTGCATGCTCTAGAGCAGAGGCTCAGTAGTTGTGGCACATGAGCTTAGCTGCTCCACAGCATGTGGGATCTTCCCGGACCAGGGCTCAAACCTATGTGCCCTGCATTGGCAGGCAGATTCTTAACCACTGCACCACCAGGGAAGTCCCAAGGACACTTCTTAATAAATACTCCAAACTCTTAAAGTCTGCTTATCAGGGAACCGAATCTGTGTACCATTTAATATCTTTCCTATTACTTAAAGTTTTTCTTTAAATCAACACAAGTTTTTTTGTGAATGAATTTATTTTCTAAAAAAAATCACTAAAGATCTCCTATTCTGGCAAAATAGTGGTTTAATCCAATATGAAAATCCTACTGCTTACAAATACCTAAAAATGACACCTAATATATGCCAAAACACTTTTTTTAAATGAAGGCCTGGGCTTACAAGAAACTGAAATCCCCAGGTGCTAGAAATAATGAAAAATAACCATGTGAGTTAATGTTTTGGCAAGCTGTGATCAGAGCTGGTAATGGATGAGCCTTGGATTTTAAATCCCAGGCTGGGAAAATAAAAAAGACATAAAGATCTTTGACAAGGGAATTGAGATGAAGAGTTATGAATAAAACTAAGAGTCTCATAGAGCTGTGCATACAGTGAAAGGCGAGATTAGGAAAAAACAACAAACCACCCACCATTATATGTAAATATCAAGGAAGCTTTTCCTCCACTTCGACTCTCGCAGGGAAAAACATGTTCCTGGAAAATAACCTACACAATATCCCTGCACCTTATACAGATTTGAATTTGAATTTATGCCACCCGATTTTTGTGTGTGTGTGTGCGTGTGGGAACACTTTCAAGCCAATATGTTCACATACACAAATTTCTTTCCACCAATAAGATGATAAATCTGGAACCTGAAAGAAGCAATACAAAATAACTTCGTGGAAACAATTCCACAATTCCTACATTAAAAGCCTTGTTGGGGGGGTGGAGTCAAGATGGCAGCGTGGGAAGACGTGCAGTTAGTGTCTCCCCATAACTAGGGTGCCTGATGGCCGCTGGTAGGATGCCCAAGGAGACGGGAGGAACACCCAAGTGAACCCCCAAGTGAACCCCCAAGTGAACCAGCTTGGTTCACAAGCCAGGGGTCATGCAGAAGCTCCTGCGGTGGGTGCTCTCAGTCCAAACCACTGGACTAACAGAGAACCTCAGACTCCAGGGGAATATTTATCGGAGTGAAGTCTCACAGAGGTCCTCATCTCAGCACCAAAACGCAGCTCTACCCAACAGCCTAGAAACTCCAGCGTTGGAGGCCTCAGGCCAAAAAACCAGCAAGATAGGAACAAAATCCCACTCATAAAAAAAAAGGAAAAAAAAAATGAGACGGCAAAAAACTTTGTCACAGATGAAGGAGCAATGTAAAAACCTACGTGACCAAATAAATGAAGAGGAAATAGGCAATCTATCTGAAAAAGAATTCAGAGTAATGATAGTAAAGATGATCCAGAATCTCAGAAATAGAATGGAGGCACGGATTGAGAAAATACAAGAAATGTTTAACAAAGATCTAGAAGAACTAAAGAAAAGACAAACAGAGATGAACAACACAATAATTGAAATGAAAAAATACACTAGAAGGAGTCAGTAACAGAATAACTGAGGCAGAAGAATGAATTAAGTGAGCTGGAAGACAAAATGGTGGAAATAACTGCCAAGGAGCAGAATAAAGAAAAAAGAATAAATAGAATTGAAGACAATCTCAGAGACCTCTGGGACAGCCCTAAACACACTAACATTCGAATTATAGGGGTCCCAGAAGAGGAAGAGAAAAAGAAAGGGTCTGAGAAAATATTTGAAGAGATTATAGTGGAAAACTTCCCTAACATGGGAAAGGAAATAGTCACCCAAGTTCAGGAAGTGCAGAGAACCCCATACAGGATAAACCCTAGGAGAAACACACCAAGACACATTTTCATCAAACTAACAAAAATTAAATTCAAAGAAAAAATATTAAAAGCAGCAAGGGAAAACCAAAAAATAACATACAAAGGAATCCCCCTAAGGTTATCAGCTGATTTTTCAGCAGAAATTCTGCAGGCCAGAAGGGAGTGGAAGGATACACTTAAAGTAATGAAAGAGAAAAGCCTACAACCAAGATTACCCAGAGGATCTCATTCAGATTCAATGGAGAAATCAAAAGCTTTTCAGACAAGCAAAACCTAAGAGAATTCAGCACCACCAAACCAGCTTTACATCAAATCCTAAAGGAACTTCTCTAGGCTGGAAACATGAGAGAAGAAACACACCCACAAAAACAAACCCAAAACAATTAAGAAAATGGTAATAGGAACATACATATTGATAATAACCTTGAATGTAAATGGATTAAATGCCCCAACCAAAAGACACAGACTGGCTGAATGGATACAAAAACAAGACCCTTATATGCTGTCTACAAGAGGCCCACTTCAGACCTATGGACACATACACACTGAAAGTGAAGGAATGGAAAAAGATATTCCATGCAAACGGAAATCAAAAGAAAGCTGGAGTAGCAATACTCGTATCAGATAAAATAGATTTTAAAATAAAGACTGTTACAAGAGATAAGGAGGGACACTATATTGTGATCAAAGGATCAATCCAAGAAGAAGCTATAACAATTATAAATGTTTATGCACCCAACATAGGAGCACCTCAATACATAAGGCAAATGCTAACAACCATGAAAGGAGAAATCAACAGTAGCACAATAATAGTAGGGGACTTTAACACCCCACTTACACCAATGGAGAGATCATCCAAACAGAAAATAAATAAGGAAACACAAGCTTTAAATGATACAATAGACCAGATACATTTAATTGATATTTATAGAATATTCCACCCAGAAGTGGCAGAATACACTTTCTTCTCAAGTGCACACGGAACAGTCTCCAGGATTGATCACATCTTGGGTCACAAATCAAGCCTCAGAAAACTTAAGAAAATTGAAATCGTATCAAGCATCTTTTCTGACCACAACGCTATGAAATTGAAAATCAATTACAGGAAAAAACTGTAAAAAACCACAAATACATGGAGGGTAAACAGGGCTGTACTAAATAACCAAGAGATCACTGAAGAAATCAAAGAAGAAATTTTAAAAATGCATAGAAACAAATGACAATGAAAACACGATGACGCAAAACCTATGGGATGCAGCAAAAGCAGTTCTAAGAGGGAAGTTTATAGCAATTAAGTCTCACCTCAAGAAACAAGAAAAATCTCAAATAAACAATCTAACCCTACAATTAAAACAACTAGAGAAAGAAGAACAAAGAAAACCCAAAGTCAGTAGAAGGAAAGAAATCATAAAGACCAGAGCAGAAGTAAATGAAATAAAAATGAAAACAATAGCAAAGATCAATAAAACTAAAACTGGTTCTTTGAGAATATAAACAAAACTGATAAACCCTTAGCCAGACTCATCAAGAAAAAAGGGGAGAGGATGCAAATCAATAAAATTAGAAATGAAAAAGGATAAATCACAACAGACACTGCAGAAATACAAAGGATTATAAGAGACTACTACAAGCAACTCTGTGCCAATAAAATGGACAACCTGGAAGAAATGGAGAAATTCTTAGAAAGGTATAACCTTCCAAGACTTAACCAGGAAGAAATAGAAAATACGAACAGAGCAATCACAAGTAATGAAATTGAAACTGTGATTAAAAATCTTCCAACAGGGCTTCCCTGGTGGCACAGTGGTTGAGAGTCCGCCTGCCGATGCAGTGGACACGGGTTTGTGCCCTGGTCCGGGAGGATCCCACATGCCATGGAGTGGCTGGGCCCATGAGCCATGGCCACTGAGCCTGCATGTCTGGAGCCTGTGCTCCTCAATGGGAGAGGCCACAACAGTGAGAGGCCTGCATACTGCAAAAAAAAAACAAAAAAAATCTTCCAACAAACAAAAGTCCAGGACCAGATGGCTTCACAGGTGAATTCTATCAAACATATAGAGAAGAGCTAGCACCTATCCTTCTCAAACTCTTCCAAAAAATTGCAGAGGGAGAAACACTCCCAAATTCATTCTACGAAGCCACCATCACCCGGATACCAAAACCAGAAAAAGATATCACAAAAGTAGAAAATTATAGACCAATATCACTGATGAACTTAGATGCAAAAATCCTGAACAAAATAATAACAAACAGAATCCAACAGCACATTAAAAGGATCATACACCATGATCAAGTGGGATTTATCCCAGGGATGCAAGGTTTCTTCAATATACGCAAGTCAATCAATGTGATACACCATATTAACAAATTAAGGAATAAAAACCATATGATCATCTGAATAGATGCAGAAAAAGCTTTTGACAAAATTCAACACCCATTTATGATAAAAACTCTCCAGAAAGTGGGCATAGAGGGAACTTACCTCAACTTAATAAAGGCCATATATGACAAACCCACCACAAGCATCATACTCAATGGTGAAAAACTGAAAGCATTTCCACTAAGATCAGGAACAAGACAAGAATGTCCAGTCTCGCCACTCTTACTCAGCATAGTTTTGGAAGTCCTGTTCAGAGCAATCGGAGAAGAAAAGGAAATAAAGGGAATACAAATTGGAAAAGAAGAAGTAAAACTGTCAGTGTTTGCAGATGGCATGATACTATGCATAGAAAATCCTAAAGATGCCACCAGAAAACCACTAGAACTAATCAATGAATTTGGTAAGGTTTCAGTATACAAAGTTAATGCACAAAAAGCTCTGGCATTCCTATACAGCAACAACAAAAAATCAAAGAGAGAAATTAAGGAAACACTCCCATTTACCATTGCAACAAAAATAATAAAATACCTAGGAATAAACCTGCCTAAGGAGGGGAAAGACTTGTACTCAGAAAACTACAAAACACTGATGAACGAAATCAAAGATGACATAAACAGATGGAGAAATATGCCATGTTCTTGGATTGGAAGAATCAGTATTGTGAAAATGACTATACTACCCAAAGCAATCTACAGATTGAATGCAATCCCTATCAAACTACCAATGGTATTCTTCACAGAATTAGGACAAAAGATTTTACAATTCGTATAGAAACACAAAAGACCCTGAATAGCCAAAGCAATCTTGAGAAAGAAAAACAGTTGGAGGAATCAGGCTCCCTGACTTCAAACTATACCTCAAAGCCACAGTAATCAAGACAGTATGGTACTGGCACAAAAACAGAAATGTAAATGAATGGTATAGGATAGAATGCCCAGAGATAAACCCACACACATATGAGCATCCAATTTATGACAAAGGAGGCAAGAACATTCAATGGAGAAAAGATAGCCTCTTCAATAAGTGGTGCTGGGAAAGTATAAACAGATTATACACAGACCATTGATTATCATTTGGATGAAGATTAACATAAGATCCCATCCCCACCTCATATACAAAAATTCCAGTTTTATTAAAGACCTAAATGTGATTATCAAAACTTTAATAATTTTAGAAGAAATTATGATATTGGCATAAGAAAGGGGTCTTAGAAAAGATAAAAATAAAACCATAATGGCAAAATTCATAAATTTGATGACCTGAAAAAATTTTAATTTGAATATATATTTTTTATTATAACATAAAAAGAAGCCTAACACGCTGGAAAAAGCAACAAATATAGTCAACAAAGAATTAGTATTTGGTTATATAAAGAACACCTACAAATCAACATGAAAACCAAATAGAAAAGGAACAAAGGATACAAATAGGCAATTCTTTTTTTTTTAGATTTATTTTTTATTGAGGTAACATTGGTTTATAACATTATATAAGGGAACTGGGGACTTCCCTGGTGGTCCAGTGGTTAAGACTTCACCTTCCAATGCAGGGGATGTAGGTTCAATCCCTGGTCAGGAAGCTAAGATCCCACATGCCTCACAGCCCAAAAACCAAAACATAAAACAGAAGCAGTATTGTAACAAATTCAGTAAAGACTTTAAAAAAATGGTCCATATCCAAAAAAAACTTTAAAACATTATATAAGTTTCATATATATAGCATTATACTTCTGCTTCTGAATATACTACAGTGTGCTCACCCTCAAAAATTTAGTTTCTAACCATCACCTTACAGTTGGCCCTCTTTATGCATTTTGCCCTTCCCTCCCCCACTTCCCTTCTGTTAACCACTACTCTGTTCTCTATATCTATGTGTTTGTTTTGGTTTGTTCATTTATTTTTTATTTGTTTTTTTCTTTTTCATATTCCACATATTAGTGAAATCATATGGTATTTGTCTTTCTTCATCTGACTTATTTCACTTAGCATAATACCCTCAAGGTTCATCCATGTTTCATCTTTTTTGATGATAGCTGAGTAGTATTCCATTGTGTGTGTGTGTGTGTGTATATGTGTGTGTACCGCATATATATGTATATATATGTGTGTGTGTATATATATATATATATATATATATATAAAACATCTTCTTTATCCATTCATCTATTGATGGGCACCTAAGTTGTCTCCATACCTTGGCTATTGTAAGTAATGAAGTGATGAATACAGGGGTGCACATATCTTTTCAAGTTAGTGTTTTCAAATTCTTTGGATAAATACCCAGAAGTGGAATTGCTAGATCACATGGTAGTTCCATTCTTAATTTTTTGAGGACATAGTGGCTGCACCAATTTACATTTCCAACAGTGTATAAGGTTTCCCTTTTCTTCACATCCTCACCAACATTTATTTCTTGCCTTTTTGATGATAGCCATTCTAACAGTTGTGAGGTAATAAATATCCCATTTTCCTAAAAGGTGAAAACAACCAAAGGCCGATAATTATACTTAACTTCATTAGTAATTGCAGAAACAAATTCAATAGCAAAGATTAATTATTTGACACAGATTAGCAAAACTAAAAGGTCAGATAGCCCCATGAGTGATCCAGAATGTGAAGAAACAAGAACCCTTATACATCACTAGTGAGAGCATAAGTTTTGTCCAACCTCTTTAAACAGCAATGTGGTAATATTTAGTAAAGTTTAAGATGCATATATCCCATACTTGGCACATGTACTTTTAGATAAATTCTCACACATCTGTAGAAGGAAATGTGCATGAGGATTTTCATTGTAGAACTGGTTTTGGTAACACAGAAGTGGAAAAACCTAATGTGCATGGAATGAGTAGGATAAATAATGAAGCAATGAATACATAAAGTGGATTATACATACAAAGAATTTTAACCAGACTGTTGGTGCTGTTAAAATGAATGAATGAAACTTGCTTGACTCAAGATGAATAAATCTCAAAAAGTGAAAAACCGGGCTTCCCTGGTGGCGAAGTGGTTGAGAGTCTGCCTGCCAATGCAGGGGACACGGGTTCGTGCCCCGGTCCGGGAAGATCCCACATGCCGCGGAGCGGCTAGGCCCGTGAGCCATGGCCGCTGAACCTGCGCGTCCGGAGCCTGTGCTCCACAACGGGAGAGGCCACAACCGTGAGAGGCCCGCGTACCGCAAAAAAAAAAAAGTGAAAAACCTAGTTGCAAAAGTATATACAGTATGATGCTATTTATACGAAGTATAGAAATAATATTGGGTACATATATGTAGTAAAATAGCTACATAGCAACTTCAGGACAATAACCCCTCTGAAGAGGGAACAAGGAGAAAGGATGCTGGGAGGAGGCTTGGGTGTTTCTGTACATTCTGTTTCCTTAGAGTTGATACTTAAAACAAATAAGGCAAAATGTCACCATCTGTTAAACTGTGTGTGTGAGGGGGTAGGGTTATAGTGTGTTTCACTTTCTGGATTTTTTTTTATATGTTTGAAATATTTCATGGTTAATTTTTTAAGGAAAAAAAATGGAAATTAGCATCACTTGACACAAATAGAATTTACAGGTGAATATACATTAAATATATTAACTATCAAAGTATTAAAGTTTGTGTGTGTACCACTTAAAATTATCTTATGTACCCTTTGGGAAACAGTGATCTAAGGTGTTAAAATTAGCAAGTGCAGCTAAGTGTCAACCCAGCCACTTTCAGCAAGCACTCTTGCCCACCCCAGAGGACATGGGTACAGCATGTCACCATCTTTCCCTTGCCCCTGCTCCCACTCATTACTGAAAGTCTTCCTATTATCCAAGACCTCCCACAAGCACTGTCTTCTTACATAATCTTGTCCAAACCAACCAGACTAGGCATTGTCAGGTATGCCTAATGATGCTCTGAATCATCAAGACCAGGTTACACCATGCTCATTATCTTCTGTTGGGGAAGGTGGAGGAATATACTGTATCCTTTTTAGACAGATTTCCATCAGAAAACAGTCAAAATAAAAAGGGATATGACTCATGTAATGGGGAAAATGATTTATATGAAACATATTTTTCAATAATGTCAGATAAATGAAGTATTACTATAAATAAACAACTTTAAAATATTTATGACAAATTACAATAAATTTATTTTTAAAATATATTTAAAATTTTTTTATTTTTTCAAATTGTTCATCATTTGATGGTAACTTTGCATTTAACACATGAGTCTGCATTTTGTGTAGCTCTAAGAAGTAGTATGAGCACAGACTCTGGAGTCAGACTGCCTAGATTTGAATCCTTGTCTACTGGGTACCAGCTATATGACCTTAGGTAGGTTACTTAACCTCTCTGTGCCTACATCACCTCATCTGTAAAATGAGAATGATATGGCGCCTTCCTTTTACAGTCAGTGAGAAAATTGCCTTGGGACCCAAGTGCTTTATAAATATTAGCTCCTATTTATAACTATAACTATAGATATATATTATTTTTGATTCTTCACTTGTTTTATAACCCATATTTCTTTCTGCTAAATTAAGAGTTTTAGATTGTGATTTGTATCTGTCAGAATCCCTCTTATTTCAAGCTTTGCTTAATACATACTTAAAGAGAAAAAAATTTTTTTTCTACTGATAATTTGTCTACCATTTGTAAGAAATACCACTGGAGGTATTGATACCTGAGGACAATAATCTGGGGACAGAATGAATAAACTTGACTGTTGTAAATATCTGTGCTCTATTCAAGTGTATTTGAGTTGATCGCATCTTTATCTGACTAAACTCTGCTGAGTCATTCTTTCTTGGATGGAATGTTATTTTTAGAAATGGATCGTTATTCTCCCTCCTTATCTTAGATTGTATCTTTCTAGCAGACATTAAGGGCAAATGTGAAGAGCTCTTCTGATGCATTATTCAGAACATCAGAAACTGAAGTTGGTTTGTATTAAAGACAATTAAAATTATAGATACAGTGTCTGTGGAGGCAAGATTTTCTGCAGGGCAAAGATTTTCCCATTTTATCTTTTTGTATCATTTTAATGGTGAAAGCACCTGATTTTTAGTCAGACTAAAAGATATTCATCTCCTTTAACTCTCAGTGACAAAACATTCTTTTAACTCTCAGTGATCCTTTATGTGGCTCACAACGTAACTATAATTTGAGATTCAAAATAATGAATTTATTATTCTTTTCCCTTTTATTTTTCTAGATAATTTAGATGGTATTTATATACTTAAATTTAAGTGCTAAAGTTCTAGATTTTCTGGTGAAACATACAAGAAAGTGAGGAATGCAGGCTAGGGCAAGGGAAGGAGCTGAGCAAAGATAAGAGTTTCAGAAGTTTAGGGCTTTGAAGAACGAATTGCCCTGGAGGATTGCCCCCTTCGCATAGGCAAGGGGGCTGGGCTTTTTTACTCCCACATCAATCAGCCAATGGCTATAGGCCACCAGCACCTTGGAGGGTTAAATATATATGTTGAAAGACCTTGCCTTACTTGCTGAACCTCCTTGACTCCAATCAACTTGTCTCTATTCAAACTCCAAAACAATTGTCTCTGATCAGAGCCATCCTCCTGCCACTTCTATTCTCTCTCTCTTTCGCCTACCAAACCTGCCTTCACCTTCACAATGACCTCAGTTCCCTCCTCCCTCTCCTTCTTCACCCCTCTGTCCGCGCTCCTCAGTATCACTTACTTCCGTAGCCAGCTTTGACTGCATGACCAGCCGTGACACTCAAGCTCTCATTCTTCAAGATACACTGCCCCCCAGTTCATTTGCATAAACTGTTTCCTCCAAATGGAACACCAGTTTCATCTTCTTGGCCTGACAAATTCCTACCTACGTTTTAAGAACTATCTAAAGTGCCATTTAATCTGTGAAGATTTCTTTATTTCACGAAGCCAGAGTAAGGGGCATGAAGTGGGTGGGCATTTGCTGTTTGTGGGCTTCCCATCACCCATTTTACCCTTCTCACCATCCCAATTTCCTCTGAGGAATTAGATCTTCCCCAATGGATACATTTTTATAGGAAGGTAATGAGAAGCCTTGTTTTCCCTGCTGACCCATCAGATTCATCATGGAGTCTTCCTCAACAGAGAGAGGAAGGTCCTAAAAGGATTGGATTCTAGTCCATCCCAGTAGCAATGTCTGCCTCTGCTTCCAGAGATACTTTGATTCCTGATCAACCCTATTGAGTCTATGAACCTCCTAATAAGTTTCTTTGGCTTAAGTCAATCATATTGGGTTTCTGTTGCTTACAAACAAAGAAGCCTCCTTTACTCCCACAGTGCCTTCTTATGTAGTGCCTACCATGTGGCCTTGTAATTTTTGGTAAACATGTTTGTCTCCACCAGGCTAAGACACAATATCTAGCATTGTGTCTAACACATGGTGAGTATCATCAGTTCATACCTATTAAATGAACGAGTAAACGTATGAATGACAGAGAACAAGTTGTCTCCAGCTTTCCTTCTTCTCATTAATATCTGAAACAAGCAAGTGGGCCATTTTTGTTCTAAAGATTTGCTTATAGTCATTATGAACAAGAGGATTCTGCACGAATTCCACAATGGCAAGTGACAGGAATTAAGAAATAGACTTGATTAGAGAATTTTACAACTGAAGTATGAGCAGGAGAAGGCATAGATTCCCATTTCTCCCACCATCTCACAGAAAGGTAATCTGGGTCCAAGTATTTCTGGACATATGCAAGGTCTACCTACTACACTGTACTTTGAGTACAATCATGAGAAAATGACTTTGTCAGACGTGAGCTACCTGGGCATCCAGCTGCCTGGGAAAGTCAGATGTCCAGCACCTGGAAACCTTGCGGGGCCATGGGAAATTTCAGTGCCTCTTGCTTTTCGAAGGTAGCCACTGATCTGATCAGAAACTGAGTTTGGGGCATCCTTTCTCACAGGGAGAAGGGACAGCTTGTTTTCCTTGTGATTTGGAGTTGGCATCAGTATTAGTTTGCTATGGCTGCCATAACAAAATACCATAGGCAAGGTGGCTTACACAGCAGAAATTTATTTTCTCACACTTCTGGAGGCTGGAAGTCCATGATCAAGGTGTTTGCAGGGTTGGTTTCATTCTAAGGCTTCTTTCCTTGGCTTACAAAGGGTCACCTTCTCAATGTGTCCTTACATGATCTTTTTCTGTGCCCACATGCTCCTGGTGTTTCTTCTGCTTATAAGGACACCTGTCATATTGGATTAGGGCCCCAACCTAATGGCCTCATTTAATCACTTCTTTAAAGACCTCATCTCCAAATACGGTTACATTCTGAGGTACTGGGGGTTGGGACTTCAATATATGAATTTTGAAGGACACAATTCAGCCCATAACAGTCCCCAAGTTAGATAGGGAGTAATGATAATAAGACTGCAAAAGTAATAAAGTATCTAGAACTCTCTACAAATTATATCTCTGACAAACACTGAAATACAAACTCATCTAGTTGGATCACTTTCCACAATTTACTGCTGCCTTAAATACTTCTCTAGCACACCTATTCACCCTTTTATTCCTGATGCTCATCCCCACCACTTCTCAGTCACCTTAGAGCCCCTACCAGTACAAAACAGTTGGCCATTCAAAGGACTTCAGAGTCATGAAGGTCTTTTACATCAACTTCAGAATGGTCTCCTCAAATCCACAAATCATTTCCTGACTGTAATTTTCCCCAAATTTTGAAATCATTAAACCATAAAAAGAAAATCAAAGTGTTGTCAAGATAACTTTTTCTGATAATTGAGCCCTCTTGTGTTAAAGAAAACTTGTATTTTAATACATTTGGAAAACCAAAAAGAAAATTACACGTAAACGTAAAAGGCATGGCTAGAAATCTGTAGTGGTAAATCATTTCTCATATGTATATGGATGCAGAGTCAACCTTTCAAAATTTATTCTCACTCTTTGAAAGCATGTTAATAGGAGCAATTGCTATTCCAAACACAGATGAGTAGATTTTTCCCATTATTTTTCCTCTTTAATCATAAGTATAGGTAATATACAACCCAAAGCAGAAGTTAGACACAAAACTTGTCTGGTGTTACTAAATTGATTGGATAACTTGAAGCATTCAAAATAGTTGTAAACTGGCTTTTAAGTTTGTTGTGTTTGGGTTTGTTATTTAATTTACAAAAGAAAGTGCACAACTCTGATATCTTGTCAGGAAGAAGAAAAACAAGAACCACTTTAAAAGTTCTTTGTTGTCTTGTTAATGAGGCATCAAATCCCAGAATGCCTCTCCTTTAAAATGACTTCAGCAATCTTCAGAAAGAAAAACGGAGCTGGAGGAATCAGGCTCCCAAACTTCAGACTATACTACAAAGCTACAGTGCCAGACAGTATGGTACTGGCACAAAAATAGAAATATAGATCAATGGAACAGGATAGAAAGCCCAGAGATAAACCCACGCACATATGGTCACCTTATTTTTGATAAAAGAGGCAAGAATATACAATGGAGACAAGGCAGCCTCTTCAATAAGTGGTGCTGGGAAAACTGGAGAGCTACTTGTAAAAGAATGAAATTAGAACACTCCTTAACACCATACACAAAAATAAACTCCAAATGGATTAAAGACCTAAATGTAAGGCCAGACACTATAAAAATAGTAGAGGAAAACATAGGAAGAACGCTCTATGACATACATCACAGCAAGATCCTTTTTGACCCACCTCCTAGAGAAATGGAAATAAAAACAAAAATAAACAAATGGGACCTAATGAAACTGAAAGGCTTTTGCACAGCAAAGGAAACCATAAACAAGAAGAAAAGACAACCCTCAGAATGGGAGAAAATATTTGCAAACGAAGCAACTGACAAAGGACTAACCTCCAAAATTTACAAGCAGCTCATGCAACTCAATATCAAAAAAAAAACAACCCCAATCCAAAAATGGGCAGAAGAGCTAAATAGACATTTCTCCAAAGACGATATACAGATTGCTGACAAACACATGAAAGAATGCTCAACATCACTAATCATTAGAGAAATGCAAATCAAAACTGCAATGAGGTATCACCTCACACCAGTCAGAATGGCCATCATCAAAAAATCTACAAACAATTAATGCTGGAGAGGGTGTGGAGAAAAGGGAATCCTCTTGCACTATTGGTGGAAATGTAAATTGATAGAGCCATTATGGAGAACAGTATGGAGGTTCCTTAAAAACCTAAAAATAGAACTCCCATATGACCCAGCAATCCCACTACTGGACATACACCCTGAGAAAACCATAATTCAAAAAGAGTCATGTACCACAATGTTCATTGCAGCTCTATTTACAATAGCCAGGACATGGAAGCAACCTAAGTGTCCATTAACAGATGAATGGATAAAGAAAATGTGGCACATATATACAATGCGATATTGCACAGCCATAAAAAGAAATGAAATTGAGTTATTTATAGTGAGTTGGATGGACCTAGAGTCTGTCGTACAGAGTGAAGTAAGTCAGAAAGAGAAAATCAAATATTGTATGCTAACACATATATATGGAATCCAAAAATTAAAAAAGGTTCTGAAGAACCTAGGGGCAGGACGGGAATAAAGACACAGACGTAGAGAATGGACTTGAGGACACAGGGAGGGGGAAGGGTAAGCTGGGACGAAAGTGAGAGAGTGGCATGGACTTATATATACTACCAAACATAAAATAGATAGCTAGTGGGAAGCAGCCACATAGCACAGGGAGATTAGCTTGGTGCTTTGTGACCACCTAGAGGGGTGGGAGGGAGACACAAGAGGGAGGAGATATGGAGACATATGTATAGCTGATTCACTTTGTTATAAATTTTTAAAATATAAAACACAAAAATAATGCTATTTGTCCTTGTTCGTCCATATACAGTAAAAAAGCAAACAAAGAAAATTTTCGCAGATGAAGGAGACCGGCTTTTTAAGATGGGCATCAAGATCCTCCAGCAGTCTAAAAGCCGAAAACAAAAAGCAGAGTAAGTCCATCCAGCTACTTAAGCCAAGTTCAATTTCCAGGTTGAGAAAAAGGAACAATCCAAAATCTAATTTGTCATTAAAAGCTTACTGGTATAACAAGTAAGCTTATTTGTCTGTAAGCTTTTGTTTTTAAAAGGATCAAATGGTGTTTAAAGAATCCTACAAATTATCCAGCCTACAAATGGAAGGACTATGTGTGAAATTGCGGTCCCTACACATTAAATGAAAGGCAGAATGAAGGCACTGATCTGAGCATTCAGGCAAAAATATTCTGTTTTGGCTTTAATTGATTCAAATGAAATAAAACATGTATTATTTGAATTAGACAAGTTATTGTTTTAGAATGCTTTATTCTGCCTAACAGCATTTGTACATCACTTTATGGTTTTCAGAGCACTTTCGTGCATGTGACGTCATTTTATCCCCAGAACAGACTTATGAGTTAAGAAGGGTTTCATTTTTCCCCCTTTAAAAAGTTGAGAACAGAGATTCAAGGATGTTAGAGTGAAGTGATCACAAATGCACAGCTGGGAGGTGACCAAGCCGTGGCCACATGGTCTCACACCATGTCCATTGTTTCTCTTTTCACTTATCTATTTTGTCTAAATGGGAGGCAGAAATATCTTCTCCCCCCAGGAGAGGGGCACAACTTGAGGTCCTATCAACTCTCTAGTTAAAACCTTGGGATCACACTCTGGCTCTGTCATTACTGGTGTGATCCTGAGCAAGTTACTTAACTGCTTCGTGCCCTGGATAATGCAATCAAGCTCTTAGAACAGTGTCCTTAGTAATGAGGAGATAAGTGTTTGCTATTTTTATCTCTAGTCCTCTAAATGGTAAGTGGAAGGTGTGGAAGAGAAGAAGGCAAGTGTGTCTTGAACCATAATAGAAAGAATGGACTCTGAGCCCTCGACAAGGAGACTTCTTTTGTTTTCACACAAATTAGGCATACTAGCCCTACGGGAAGCATCCCAGAGCTGTGGTAACCAACCCGAGGCAGGCAGGCGCAGAGTCCATGAATTCTTTCTGAAAACTCAAAGACTTTGAGAAGAGTGTAAGAGTGTAGAGGATGAGGGTGGGGGTGGGGCACTCAACTGTGAACCTGGTTATAAAAACATCACAACGTCCATTTTTCAAGGTCCTTCTTTGTGTTAATGTTGTAGGCATTTATGTGTGGGATATTACTCATTGCTCACGATGATACTGTAAGACATAAATTATTATCCCCAAATTATGGAGGAGGAAATGGAAGGTCAAAAAGATTCTGATTTTTCCAAAGTGACAAGAAGAAGGAAGTAAGGGATTTGGTCCTCTCTCTAGGGAAAGTTAAATTAGAAGCTCTTTATAAGAGCAAAGGAAACCATTCTTAGCAAAACTCAAGGCTCATGCTGAGCATTCCTGGGGGCTCTCATGATGAGGATGGAGTTAAATCAGACCCCAAGCTACAATCCAGCCTGATGGGGAAGTCAGCTCACTCAGGTGCCAATGAGTATATGAGTAAGGATAGGATTTCTCAAGCTGGCCAGGCTAGATGAGAGAACAATGGGAAGGGCTGTTCCCTGAGATTTCAGACTAGCTCTGCCTATAGCCTGTGAACCCAAGATGAAGGGCTCCATCAAGTCCAAGGAAAGCCTAGATTCAGCCTGATGGGACAAAACCACTCTTAGAAGGTTCTGCTTAACCTTCATGCGTGCCTTCCTTTCTGGCTTCAAGGATGGGGAGAAAACCCAGCCCTTCAGTGCAGGACCATCCAGTAGTGCAGGAACCTTCATGCCTACCTGGTGTCATTCAATCTCAGGTTATTCTTTCCCAGTCTATCCTGCTCCAGTCCTTGCCCAAGAATCCGAGAAGAACAGCTTATTTCTGTAGCAGCATAGATACATGAGAGGGTACATGAATCTGAGTCTCCTGACCCTTCAGCATGTGTAGCAGTGGAAACCTGAAACCAAATATGTTCATAACAAAAGACCCTAGGAGTTTATGGGCAAGATGGGTGAAATTCCTTCAGTTTTCAGGATAGTCTGCTCTCCACTGAAGCCAGTTACATCTAATACAGCCATCTTTAAGATTCTGGTCACACCAAAGAGGAATCATACCCCTCCTATTCATCTTCTACCCTACCCCCTCCTTGCTTCACCGCTTCTCAGATGAGGGTAGCAGGAGTTAGAGGGGCTAGTAGAATTTTTGGCTCATCCACACCCACATCTTGGTCTAATTCATTTATTCAGTCTCTTCATATATAGGAAAGGAAAATTGTTGAACAAGTCAGTGCTGTTGGAAGTACAGATGTTAAGCAAGCATATGTCAGGGAAACACAAACTTGTCTGAAGGAGTCAAGAAACCTCTATGACATCCCAGGTTAACTGTCATTAAGAATTACTCCCCATCAGTGAAGAAGCTGTGAAGATAAGCTGCTGCCCCACACCAAGTTTCTGATGTGTCCTAGAGATACATTTAGCCTCCTCCTTCCCCAGCACCCAACCGAGCATCCAATGCCAGATCCTTTACAGACAATCCGGATACCTAACTGAACTTTCTTTTGGAGATCTGCCCCTGCAGCCCAGTTTCTCCTACTTTTTCACTCTTGGGGATTGCAGTCCAGATCTTAATCCCACAAACTTTACCAACACCTTTCTCGTGCCCTTGGTCCTGCTTCTGGTATTCCATATATCACCTTGGACTTTCCTGACAGGGGACCCCTCCCTCAGAATCAAAGACACCTAGAGGGGTTGGTTTTGCAAACTTTTGCTGCCCCCTGAGACCAGTGACTGGTTATATTGCTGGCCTCTGTAGCCCATCTCAGGTTTCTCTGCCCTGGACCATGTCGGTGCCCTTCTAGTCCCAGCAGACTATGTGGTTGCAGCAGCAAGCCATGCAACAGAAGAGCTCCCAGGAGTCTGTATCCTGTTGCCATGCCCATCCCCTGATGCCAGACATTTGAATTCATTGACCTTTGAGACCTTCTATTTTATTATTTGCCTTCTGGTCCCCAGAACCTCCGCTTGCTTTGACCATGGCTAATTTCTTGCTTGACCTCCTGGCTTCTTTTTGTCCCACTGGGGTCTACTCTCTGTTTGCCATCCAGGACCCTAATGCGTACCTGGATGTCACTCATCCTGGCCTTTTTGGCTCCAGCTTTTGACCAAGAGCAGCTTATTCTAGCAACAGCATGGGTAGGGGTATATAAAGCTGAGTCTCCTGATCCTTCTGAATTGGCAGCTGTGGTAGATTTGTGTGTTTGTTCCGGTATTTGAGTCAAGGTCACAGGCTTGACTGATCTTACTGCTACCAAAAAGGAAGTTAGAAGAGTAAAAATAAATCCCCAAAGCACTCTCTATCTCCAACACAAGTTTTGACCTTGCAAGTCTCTCCATCATTACTTGCTACACAGATCAGGTCCAGGTGAGTTCTGACTAGGACTCATAAAATGCGCTGTGAGGCAATCCTCTGGCATCTGTATTGGTAATCACTAAACTTTACGTGATTTACCCACTAATTATAGGAGAAAAAGTACCATGCTATAAAACTTTAGAATCTATGCAATAGTCCTAGTAATAATAATAGCTAAATTTATTGAGTGCTTACTCTGTATCAGGCAGTATGCCAGGAATTTCACATGGATTATCTCATTGAATCTTCCCAGCAACCCTATGAAGTAAGTGCTTTTATTATCCCCATTCCATAGATGAGAGAGGCACAGAGAAGTCAAGTAACTTGCCCAAAGCTCTCAAACTAAATTAGTGGTAGAGCCAGGATTTGAACCCAGGCATTCAGACTCTAGAGCCCTAAAAACCATTAAGGTTTTGTTCGGTTATTGTTTTCCCACACAGTCTGTCTTTGCTGTGCTGAATAATATGTTCTGTTTTAGAAATTTATCTTGGAATATAAAGGAACAGTTCTCATGATAGTAACTTCCAAGATGACATTCCAGTTTTGATTATTTTTAATTGATTTTGATTATATTGTTATGTATTTCAGAGTTCATTTTATAAATCAAATACTCATAATTAATGGGAGTTGCCGTGGTAGAGTTCACTATTTTAAGACAAGTGCCCCAATTTTTCACTTTTCTTGGTCTATAAGCTTGAAGCATGATATAGCCTCAATATTTCTACTTTTCAGCAGCTTCATTATTTGTCAGATATATTTGAAATTGTAATCTTAGTCTGACCTAGGGCTGAAAAAAATCTACTGGTCTAGAAATGTAATGAACTTTAGCCAAACTGTATTGTTAGTAGCAACATCAACCAGGTCCTACTTGTTAGAGAGAAGCAGTATGAAGGAGGGAGCAACAATTTTCATTTTTGATAATCACATTTCTAACTTCGTATTCTTCAAACAGAGCCTACAAGCTCTTTGCTAAAGCGTCTGACATGGGAAGCTTGAAAGCTATGGAGAAAATGGCTGATGCTTTGCTATTTGGAAATTTTGGCATGCAAAACATAACAGCAGCTATCCAATTATACGAGTCCTTGGCTAAAGAAGGATCATATAAAGCCCAAAACGTGAGTTTTGAAAGAAAATTAAACTTTAAATAGCTATGTCCTGAAATAATTATAGGCAAATAACATGTGAGAGGAGTTGAGCCTCTACTGCATGAGCCCAGGCCTAGGAAAGTTACTGTAATGCGCTGAGTGTAATGTTCCGTCAGGGCAAGAACGAGCAGGAGCCCGGGGCAAATTCTTCTAGCTCTTGAGTGACTTTCAGGAATGGAGCAGAGCTGCTCTCTAATCCACCTTCCCACCATCCATGTCCATGTATGTGTTTCGAAACAATGTGAGAACTCTGAACCCCTAATATAGTTAAATTTTATATAAAATATATTCACCTATGCAAAGAAATATGGAACTAAATCTCCTACCTTAGGATGCCTGGTTTTTACACTTCAAGTATTTTATAAGCTATATATATTTCCTTTTCTATTTTAATATGTGTATTTCACTTTATTCCAAGAATAACATAAGCATTTCATAGAAAATCTGGAAAACAGGAAAAAAAAAAAAAAGCCCTTCACAAGCCAACCATCCTGACTCAACTACTGTTAGGACTGCTTTGTATTTCTGTTTGGCGTCTTCCTCTGTGCATCTTTCTTTTAAAAATATCATCATAATCACATGTATTATGATTATGATGTATCATTTTGTTTCTGGCTGCTTTCACTTAATGCTATAGCAAAAGTATGTTTTCATGTTGCTGGTCACGCTTTTTTTTTTTTAGATGTTGGGGGTAGGAGTTTTAGTAATTTATTTATTTATTTTTACTGTGTTGGGTCTTTGTTTCAGTGCAAGGGCTTTCTCTAGTTGTGGCAAGCGGGGGCCACTCTTCATTGCAGCGCGTGGGCCTCTCACTATCGTGGCCTCTCTTGTTGCGGAGCACAAGCTCCAGACACGCAGGCTCAGTAGTTGTGGCTCACGGGCCTAGTTGCTCCGCAGCATGTGGGATCTTCCCAGACCAGGGCTCGAACCCGTGTCCCCTGCATTAGCAGGCAGATTCTCAACCACTGCGCCACCAAGGAAGCCCTTTGCTGGTCTTCTTAATGAAAACATTTCTTTCTGATCACAAAAGAAATTTATGCTGATTACAAGAAAAACCGGCGAATTCAGAAATTATGAGGAAGACACTAAAAGTTGTCTAAAATCTTTTCCCATAGATCATTTTTGTTTCCATCCAGTAAAGTGTAGAAGCTAAGCTTTGGAGTCAGACAGATCTAAGTTCAAATGCACTCTACCACTTACTTATTGGATAACTACTTAACAAAACCCTTTCCCCTTCTTCTGCATGAGAATTTGACCTTTGGTTCACTCTCTACTTCTGTTTCCCTGGTAATATGATAGGAGTGAAATGTTAACTATGTTTCTAGATAGTATTGCTTATTGTTGAAATGACCTCTACTTGGTAAACTACCTTTGGACTGGGAGAAACTGTCATGAACTATAAATACCTGATGGTGGTGATGATTCTTACCGGGATCCTGGACACTATGCCTATGGAGTTGTTACAGGGGGAATATGAGGCTTTTATGTCAGGTTGCCTGTTGCACCACCCAATGTGCAACAGGGGATCTCATCCCCTTGTGTCTGAGTCAGCTGAGGGACCAAAGATGAGGGCTGCTGGAGGACTATGTGACCTGCTGCAAGGACTCCCACGGAAAGGAGGCCTGATGCTGCCCTGCTGGCAAACTGTGATTCCTGTGCTACATCTACCTGAAGAAACTGGTGGCATGTGTAGCCTGTGGGAGTCTTGTGAGTCTGCATATTTATTTGAACCAGAAGTTGGACAAGAGGAACTCTAATGGGTGGGATAACCTCTCTAACTTTCACCTGTAGAGTTAGGATAATGATAAAACACCAGGTTCTATGTCTATCTGGTTCACTGCTATATCTCTAAAAATTTAGTGCAGTGTCTGGGACAAAGAATATTAGTTGAATGCTGAATTAATTCATGATGAATGAATTAATGGGGTTGTGAGGATTAAAATAATGTGTGAAGGCACTTAATTCCATACCTGGAACTTTATAATCATTCATCATAAAAGATATAAATGCAATTATTACTCTTACTATTATTCTTCCAGAATTTTTCCTATAAGTATGTAGAAAATTTTTTACAAAAATGAGACATACTTTAATTGCTGTTTCTTAATCTGCTCTTTACTCACTTAATAATACATCAGAGATATCTTTCCCTGTGAATATATTCCATATTTGGTTAATCAAAAATATAAAGTTCCAAAACAGACCAAATGTTACCGTCATGACCACCACAACAAATAATGTCACCTAATTCCTTTCTAAACTAGTGAATATGTGCTTTTTCTGTTAGTGGGTATATTAATTAATTAATTAAGTCAACAGTTGTTTCTTGGACACTTACTATGTACCACAGATAATCCTGTTGATGGGGAGAAAAAGATCAATAGGCCAAAGTCCTTATGGGCCAATCTGAAATATAAACAAATATATAAATATATTTATATAAATATGTTTATATAAATATAAACAAAAATATAAACAAATAATTTCAGCATAATTTACGTGGACTAGAATTAAGGTGTGTATAAAGTGCACAGAAAAGGGTCTGACTGGTTTTGCCTGAGGCAGGTAGGGAAGGCTACAAGGAAGAAGCGACATTTGCTCCCAGTCTAGAATATTGGATACAGGCAACATGAAGGATTTGTCTATATTTGAATAAAGTATTTGATGCAAGGGTCAAAGTACTATTTTCAGAAAAAAAAATTCCAAATTAACATAATTGATACATAAAACATATGGATTTTAAAGCTGAAGTCAGAGTTTCACTCCACATACTCTAGTTAGAATTGTTCTATCGCATGGCCCCAGACCTCCTGTCTATTTATGTGTGTTTGGTCTCAAGAGGACAAGAAGACAAAATGTGGGTGAGGACAGACTTATCACCTGAAAGGCTGACATTGACCTGATATGCAAAATTCAGCCACACTGTTTATTGAAATGCTACAACAGTGGTTGGAAAAAGTCTCTGCCCCAAGCTCCTCTTATGCTCTTCCTGACAACCTGAACACCCGTATTCTTCACTTGGACTTCCCCCTCCTCCCTTCAGCTCCCCGTGATCTTCCAGCCAAAGTGTTATCTGGATGGGCAGGGAGCTTACAGGACCCTGTTCCAGTGCTACAGCTGGATTCTATTCTGAAATTAACTATCATCCCTGTCATCACTATAGGAAAATCTGTTTCTGATAGAAAGTCCTCTTGCAGTTGAATTATCTCCTGATACAAAGAACAATTAAAGATATTCCATGGTACAAACAGTGCTTTGTTTGATGGCTGGTTGCTGCGACAAGGCTGGCCACGTGCCATATTGATCACAGCTCTTTAACAGGACTGGCCAGGTGACCACCTTTCTTCTCAGGCTGTTTGTGCCAGCCTGATACAGGAATCCAGCTGCACTGGTAGGAAATATTGCTGGGAACTGCAAGGACAATGTAGCAACAGAAATGTGGCTGAACAAGCTGAAATGTATACTGAGAATGATAATGAAAGAGAGTGAGAGAGATAGACATAAAGATAGAGAGAAAATGAGAATGAAGACACCTATCTCTGGGGGAAAAGGGTAAGAACAATCGGAAATACTGAAATGTTATAGATGGGAGAAGCCTGGAGTGCCAGAGGGCTAGTAGAGACCTGATTTAACAAAGAAAACAAAAAAGATATGAACTCATATTCATGCAGGCATTGAGGGGGTGGGGGAAGAAATGCAGTTTCAGGCTATGTATAAAAGGAAAGCTGGATGGAGGAAAAGAGGCATACTTATTTCTTTTCATGCACCTTGAATGGTTCATCACAAAAAATCCAAATAAACTAAAAGAAATCCTGATAAGGGCAATAAAAACAAATAAGATTGTGAACAGACTCCATTGAATTGATTTGCAAAGAATCTGTACCTTCCAAATAATGAAAACTATTCACTAATGGTGTAGTCTTCATGAAAATGGTGAAAATTGAGGAAAGAACAAACAAAAAAAAGCCATATTTTAGAGGATGTCATAAGATATTGTAGTATACCAGCTGGAGGTAGATAAATTATATATTTTTTATTTCTCTGATCCTCATTTAAGGAAGCAGAGATTCAGAATCAGAAAGACTCATTCTTTTCTTGATACTGATGAACTGTTTCAACAGAAAATTTGTCTGTTAATTTGCCAAATAAGAAGGTAGGGTTTAAACCTCATTTGCTTTGAGAATCAAGAAATGGATCATAAATGGCTAACTAATAAGAACCTGCTGTATAAAAGAATAAATAAAATAAAATTTAAAAATTAAAAAAAAATGGATCATTCACATTGTATCACCTTAAAATTAACTTAATCACTGTAATGATTATTAGCACTGTGCTACTACTGAAAAAAATCATTTTTAGTATCAAATACTCGCTTTGATAATTCTAGGATTACCTGTGTAGAGCATTTCTTTTTGACGTTAATCATCTTTTTGTATTAAGGGTGCAAAAAGGATCTGAGTTTTCCATCAGGGTTGATTCACACTTCTGTTTGGCATGCAATTTGAGCTAAAAGTAATGACTACAGATGCTTTCAAGCCCCGTACAACAATTATAATAATTAAATGCTTAATTTTTTTCTCTTTTAATAATTCCTTATATAAAGAGAAAAAGGAGGAGCATTTAATTTTTAAGTTGTTATTATGGAACCTGAGTAATTTGCTTTGAAATATACTAAAATATCCTGCACACTTAACTCTTTCCACTCAAATCCCAGTGACTATAACACAGCACAATGGTTGAGTTCAGGGTCTTATAAACAAATTTAATTTGCAGAGCTTGACATTTTAAAACCACTGAAAGTATCATTGATGTCATCACTATAGTGTAGCTTCTCTTCAAACCACAGCATTTTTTTTCTGGATTAAGATTTAATCATTCTAGGGCTTCCCTGGTGGCACAATGGTTAAGAATCCGCCTGCCAATGCAGGGGACACGGGTTCGAGCCCTGGTCCGGGAAGGTCCCACATGCTGCAGAGCAACTAAGCCCATGCGCCACAACTACTGAGTCTGCACTCTAGAGCCTGCGAGCCACAACTACTGAGCCCGCGTGCCACAACTACTGAAGCCCACGCACCTAGAGCCCGTGCTCTGCAACAAGAGAAGCCACCGCAATGAGAAGCCCACGCACGGCAACAAAGAGTAGCTCCCGCTCGCCGCAACTAGAGAAAAGCCCGTGTGCAGCAACAAAGACCCAACACAGCCAAAAATAAAATTAATTTAAAAAAAGATTTAATCATTCTATAATCCATTTCATTTCACCTCAGCCTTATCTCAGAAAAAACCAAAGACCAAAAACTGACTACTGTAAAGCTGTTAGTTAACAATGCCTAAGTGTAAAGAAACAGGACAGCCCTGACTATAATTGGCATATTTACTACATGACAGCCCATAACATCTTTTGTCTTCCTGCCTGCCATGCTTTAAGCAGTGGGGGAAAAAAAAAAAAAAAAAAAGTTAAGCCCTCCAGAGAATTAATTCAAGATCATCCATTGTTATTTTTCTGCTAAAGAGAGAGGAAGCATTCTCTTTGAGTTGATTTATTTGAGGCTGGGAAAATCATGGTTTTAGCCCTTTATAGAATGAGTTTTATACAGAGAAAGCTCTCCATCCCAATCACAGGATGGAAATTAACTCCCACACAATCCACTACACAACTTCACGACCTCACAATCTTCTCCAAGAGAATCAGGCCAAAAAGTGTGGTAGGCTCTGCACAAAATGATACACTGTTGGTGAAAGCATCTTATAATACAAGCTCAACTGAATAGAACATATCTTCATTTTCTTATATAAAGGTCAGTATATTTGTATATTATCAAAGTTTCTACATAAACAAGATTCTAAATGGAGCAGAATCAAAAATTGCTAAGAGTTGCAAGAAAAATAAATTATTTAGCCAATAATATTGGCTAAAGGTATTTTTACAAGGAGCCAATTTAGCCATTTAAAATATAACTACAAGGGTTAGAGGAGTACCAGGATTCCACTTTCCATTTGTAATAACAGCCTTCATGATCAACTTTCCTGAAAAGGGAGCCTTTGAGACTAAAGAGGAATTGGCAGAATCTTAGATATTTTTTTAGTTTATGGATTAAGTAGATTACAAATTATAAACCACATGTTAGAGCTATTATGCTTTTAAGAACTGAACTCTGCAGTCAATTCCCTAGTTTAAAAAGTAAGATTGTTCTTTATCCTTGAAATTTTAATAAAAAGTTTAAGAAATTATTCATTTTCTGTTTTGATGGAATTATCAGACCTTGTTGTATCTTGACTTTAGGGAGACATTTAACAAAGTCTTGCATCATGTTCTCATGAGCTAGATGAAAAAGTAGAAACGTGGGCTTTGATAATGGTAAATAAAAAGTATAGACTAATAGGTTGATGCCAAGGTGAAAGCAAGTCTGGTAATCTGCCTCAGGACGCTGCCTATGACCCTGTGCTCTTCAAATATTCCATCAGCTATTAAGCTGAATGGCTAATACAAAATTGTTTTTAATTTGAAGCATAGAAAGAAAGGCATATTACCCATGATTTGCATAAGAGTGTAGAATGAACTTGTAAAAATGGTGATAGGAATAATAAAGCTACAAATGAGTAGCAACTTGAAAATATTAGGAACACCAAAACAGACTATTACAATTATGTTCTGACAAAAAATAGTGTTATGACTCTATTGAGAAGAGGAAGAAGGAGAAAAAATAAAGTGATGTAGATGACCTAAATCATCATCTATCATCTAGCAAATCTATAGCTAATGTGCAAAATACATAAATTAACAGCAAGTAGTAGCAACTTATCAGGAGTCCTAATGGTGGTAATTATTAGAAGAAAACAACTAAAATAATTAAAAGTGGTTATCTCTGAGGAGACAAATAAGGAGTAGCCTAGAAAGGAGCAGGACATTGATATTTGTATTTTAAGCCCTCAGAAATATTGGAATTTTAATTTTTAATACATATACATCTCTTAATTTGATAACAAATATATAAAAAGTTAAATTTAGATATTAACTCTCCCCCCCAAAAGGAATTATGCTTAACAACAGAAGTCCTCTCCCACTGAAAAGAAAGCAGAATCTTTGGAAAATGTCAAATTCTGGGTATGGGGCAAGAAATATACAAGATGATGTTGAAACATCTTATCCTACTTGATGGCAAGGACACTGTAAGAAAATACTAGGATTGAGAATTCCCTGGTGGTCCAGTGATTAAGACTTGGCACTTTCACTGCGGTGGCCTGGATTCAATCCCTGGTCCGGCAGCTCAAACAAGCATGAATTACTAAAGATGGAACAATTGAGCACGAAGATGAATAATGACCACAATGGACTGAAATTACCTCAAATGTACTTAAATCCATTAGTTCATAATGATACTTAGAAACAACACTCTTTTTTTTTAACTTATTTTTTTTATATTTATTTTTGGCTGTGTTGGGTCTTCGTTTCTGTGCGAGGGCTTTCTCCACTTGCGGCAAGCAGGGGCCACTCTTCATCGTGGTGCGCGGGCCTCTCACTACCGCGGCCTCTCTTGTTGCGGAGCACAGGCTCCAGACGCGCAGGCTCCGTAGTTGTGGCTCACGGGTCTATTTGCTCCACGGCATGTGGGATCCTCCTGGACCAGGGCTCGAGCCCGTGTCCCCTGCATTGACAGGCATATTCTCAACCACTGCGCCACCAGGGAAGCCCGGAACAACACTCTTTAATCACTTTGGAGGATGTTAGAGAACCAACTCTCATTATTTTGAAAACTGATAAACAGACAGGTTCAAACATTTATTGACTATTCTTCACAAACTATATCTCAGAATATAGGAGACCAAAGAAAGTTTTTCTTTATAAAATTATTCCAGCTAATAAATAAGGAAGGAAAGACAGAATTAGAATGGTATCTTTTTGCCACCCCTAATAAGTCGATGGACCTATGCAGTGGTCATTACTGGCTGCTAACATCACAAAGTAGAGACAAGAAACTATATACCTCCTGATGGAAATACATAACACTTCCTATGAGACAGTCTTGCCAAACACATTACACCTAAGTTTGATCAAGCCTCTAAATCTGACTGCCAGCCTGTAGAAAATACAGTATTGTGATCAACAAAATCCAGGCTAAGTATAACTCTATAGGAGAAGTGACTGGTTTTTTCAACAACAACGAAAAATTACAAGGAGAAAAGAGATGGATAAGAAACTTAGATATTAAAAAAGACTTGAGACTTCCCACTCAGTTGCGATGTATTGGCCATATCTGGATCCCAATTCAAACAAACCGTTAAAAAAAGAAAAGAAAAAGTTAAAAGAAAAATAAAGAACATTTATAAGGCAGTTGGGTAGATATAGACACTGACTAATGATATTAACAAATTTATATTAATGTTTTCAGTGAATAATGATATTATGATTTTGTTTTTTAAAGGTTCTTTCTTTTAGAGGCACATACTGAAATATTTACAGATGAAATATATATTGTCCAAGATTTACTTCAAAATAAGCTGGATGGCCAGAGAAAATCAGTGTGGATATCAGTGAAGGCAGATTGGGCAAATTGACAATGGATAATGATTGGGTGATGGATCATGGGTTTTTTATATTACTTTATTTACTTTTTCATATTCGAAGAATACACAGATGGAATAGGTGTTAGACTTGAAGATTAATAACTAAGAGGAAGTGGAATATCTCCACACCCTTCTGGTTTTTGTTGAGCAGTATGGCATTTTCCCCCCAAAATGGCCACAGTAATATTTCCAGTCCACATGCTATTTCAGACCCCTAATCAACATCATCAAAAAGTAGAGTCTACTTTCCATTTGCTTGTATGCAGGTGGGCTTGTGGCTACTTCAAACAATAGAGTTTGCTGTAAGTATTGCTACATCACTTTGAAGGCTAAGTCATAAAAAGGATATAGCTCTGCCTGGCTCCCTCTCTCTCAGGATGCTCACTCCTGGAACCCAGCTACCATGCTGTGAGGAAGCTCATACAATAGGAGAGGCCACATATTGCTGTTCTGGCCATTAGTCTCTGCTAAGGTCTCAACAAACAGCTAGAATCAACTGCCAGACGTGTGAGTGAAACAGCATTCAGATTATTGCATCCCTAGCCTTTGAGTCTTCCAACTAAGACCCCCATATCATGGATCAGAGAAAAGCCATCCCCACTCTACCTTGACCAAATTCCTGACCCACTGAACCCTTAGCATAATAAATGGTCATTTTATGCCACCAAGTTTCCGGTTAATTTGTTACACAGCCATAGTAACTGGAACAAAGACACAAACATTCAGAATTTAAAGGGCAGATTGTACTTTTCTCAGAAGCACCTGATGCCTTGGCATCCTTGTTGAAAATCACTTGACCATATATATGACGGTTTATTCTGGTCTCTCTACACTGTTCCATTGCTCTATATGTCTGTCTTTATGCCAGTACTACAGGGTTTTGAATTACTGTAGGCATCTAGCTTTGGGGTTTTTTCCCTCAAGACAGATCAACTATTTTGTGAGTTTCCATATGAGATTTTATATAAATTTTAGGATGGTTGTTTCTATTTGTGCAAAAATGACATTGAGACTTTGATAGAGGTTGCACTGAATCTGTAATCTCTCTGGGTACATTCTAACAATATTAGGTCTTCCAGTACATAAGCATAGGGTATTTTCCATTTATTTATGTCTTTTTAAATTTTTTTCAGCATTGTTTTATAGTTTTCAGTGTACAAGTCTTTCACCTCCTTGGTTAGTTTATTCCTAAGTATTTATTCTTTTTGATGCTATTGTAAAATGGACAGTTAAATTCCTTTTCTAAATGTTGATTGTTAATGTATAGAAAAGCTATTCGTTTTTTGTGTTGATTTTGTGTCCTGCAACTTTGCTGAATTTATTAGTTTTAGCAGATTTTTGTGAAATCATTAGGGTTTTCTACATATAAGATTATGTCATTTGTGAACAAAGTTTATTTTACTTATCCTTTCCAATTTAGAGGTCTTTTTTTTTTTTTCTTGCCTATCTCCTCTAGCTAGAATTTCCAGTACCATGGTGAATAGCAGTGATGAGAGTACATCTCCTTGCCTTGTTCCTAATCTTAAAGGGAAAGCTTTCAGTTTTTCACCATTACATATGATATTTGCTATGGGCTTTTTATACATGGTAATTATTATGCTGAAGTAATTTTCCTCTATTCCTAATTTGTTTAGTGTTTTTATTAAAAAAGGTGTTGAATTATGTCAAATGCTCTTTCTGCATCAATTGAAATGCTCATATTTTTCTCTTTGATTTTGTCAATGTGGTACAGTAGGCCCTTGGGATCCATAGGGGATCGGTTCCAGGACACCCCTACTGATACCAGAAATCCACATATGGTCACATACATTATATTGGGTGGGACAAAATGTGCCTTCAGTTTTCTAAGTAAAAATAAAACACACATTTTTCATTTTCACCAAGAACTTTACTGAAAAACCTATTCACCCTTTTGTTCCACTACCTTCTGTCATTTTTCATAATTCCATCTTCCCAAAATATTTTAACATCTTTTTGAGACCATAATTGCTTTACAATGGTGTCTTAGTTTCTGCTCTATAACAAAGTGAATCAGCTATACATATACATATATCCCCATATCTTCTCCCTCTTGCGTCTGCCTCCCACCCTTCCTATTCCACCCCTCTAGGTGGATAAAAAGCACCGAGCTGCTCTCCCTGTGCTAAGTGGCTGCTTCCCACTAGCTATCTATTTTACATTTGGTAGTGTATATATGTCCATGCCACTCTCTCACTTCGTCCCAGCTTACCATTCCCCTTCCCTGTCTGCTCAAGTCATTCTCTACGTCTGCGTCTTTATTGCTGTCCTGTCCCTAGGTTCTTGAGAACCATTTTTTTTCTTTTCTAAGATACCATATATATGGTTAGCATATGGTATTTGTTTTTCTCTTTCTGACTTACTTCACTCTGTATGACACACTCTAGGTCCATCCACCTCACTACAAAAAACTCAATTTTGTTTCTTTTTATGGCTGAGTAATATTCCATTGTATATATGTGCCACATCTTCTTTATCCATTCATCTGTTGATGAACACTTAGGTTGCTTCCATGTCCTGGCTTTTTAAAAAATGAACATTGTGGTACATGAATCTTTTTGAGTTATGGTTTTCTCAGGGTATATGCCCGGTAGTGGGATCGCTGGGTCATATGGGAGGTCTATTTTTAGTTTTTTAAGGAACCTCCATACTGTTCTCCATAGTGGCTGTATCAATTTACATTCCCACCAACAGTGCAAGAGGATTCCTTTTTCTCCACACCCTCTCCAGCACTTATTGTTTGTAGATTTTTTGATGATGGCCATTCTGACTGGTGTGAGGTGATACCTTATTGTAGTTTTGATTTGCATTTCTCTAATGATTAGTGATGTTGAGCATTCTTTCATGTGTTTGTTGAAATCTGTATATCGTCTTTGGAGAAATGTCTGTTTAGGTCTTCTGCCCATTTTTGGATTGGGTTGTTTGTTTTTTTGATATTGAGCTGCATGAGTTGCCTGTATATTTTGGAGGTTAATCCTTTGTCAGTTGCTTCGTTTGCAAATATTTTCTCCCATTCTGAGGGTTGTCTTTTGGTCTTGTTTATGGTTTTCTTTCCTGTGCAAAAGCTTTTAAGTTTCATTAGGTCCCATTTGTTTATTTTTGTTTTTATTTCCATTTCTCTAGGAGGTGGGTCAAAAAGGATCTTGCTGTGATTTATGTCATAGAGTGTTCTGCCTATGTTTTCCTCTAAGAGGTTTATAGTGTCTGGCCTTACATTTAGGTCTTTAATCCATTTTGAGTTTATTTTTGTGTATGGTGTTAGGGAGTGTTCTAATTTCATTCTTTTAAATGTAGCTATCCAGTTTTCCCAGCACGACTTATTGAACAGGTTGTCGTTTCTCCATTGTATATTCTTGCCTCCTTTATCAAAAATAAGCTGACCATATGTGTGTGGGTTTATCTCTGGGCTTTCTATCCTGTTCCATTTATCTATATTTCTGTTTTTGTGACAGTACCATACTGTCTTGATTACTGTAGCTTTGTAGTATAGTCTGAAGTCTGGGAGACTGATTCCTCCAGCTCCATTTTTCTTTCTCAAGATTGCTCTGGCAGGCTTCCCTGGTGGCGCGGTGGTTGGGGGTCCGCCTGCCGATGCAGGGGACACGAGTTCGTGTCCCGGTCTGGGAACATCCCACATGCCATGGAGTGGCTGGGCCCGTGAGCCATGGCCGCTGAGCCTGCGCGTGTGGAGCCTGTGCTCTGCAGCGGGAGAGGCCACAACAGTGAGAGGCCCGCATACCGCAAAAAAAAAAAAAAAAGGATTGCTTTGGCTATTCGGGGTCTTTTGTATTTCCATACAATTTGTGAAATTTTTTGTTCTAGTTCAATGAAAAATGCCATTGATAGTTTGGTAGGGATTGCTTTGGGATGTATAGTCATTTTCACAATGTTGATTCTTCCAATCCAAGAACATGGTTTATCTCTCTGTCTGTTTGTATCATCTTTAATTTCTCTCATCAGTGTCTTACAGTTTTCTGCATACAGGTCTTTTCTCCCCTTATGTAGGTTTATTCCTAGGTATTTTATTATTTTTGTTGCAGTGGTAAATGGGAGTATTTCTTTAATTTCTCTTTCAGATTTTTCATCATTAGTGTATAGGAATGCAAGAGATTTCTGTGCATTAGCTTTGTATCCTGCTACTTTACATATTCATTGATTAGCTCTAGTAGCTTTCTGGTAGCATCTTTGGGATTCTCTATGTATAGTATCATGTCATCTGCAAACAGTGACAGTTTTACTTCTTTTTTTCTAATTTGGATTCCTGTTATTTCTTTTTCTTCTCTGAGTGCTGTGGCTAAAACTTCCAAAACTATGTTGAATAATAGTGGTAAGAGTGGACATCCTTTTCTTGTTCCTGATCTTAGTGGAAATGGTTTCAGTTTTTCACCATTGAGAAAAATGTTGGCTGTGGGTTTGTCATATATGGCTTTTATTATGTTGAGGTAAGTTCCCTCTATGCCTACTTTCTGGAGGGTATTTATCATACATGGGTGTTGAATTTGTCAACAGCTTTTTCTGCATCTATTGAGATGATCAAATGGTTTTTCTCCTTCAATTTGTTAATATGCTTTATCACATTGATTGTTTTGTGTATATTGAAGAATCCTTGCATTCTTGGGATATCCTCACTTGAACATGGTATATGATCCTTCTAATGTGCTGTTGGATTCTGTTTGCTAGTTTTTTGTTGAGGAATTTTGAATCTATGTTCATCAGTGATATTGGTCTGTAGTTTTCTTTTTTGGGACATCTTTGTCTGGTTTTGGTATTAGGGTGATGGTGGCCTCGTAGAATGAGTTTGGAAGTGTTCCTCCCTCTGCTATATTTTGGAAGAGTTTGAGAAGGATAGGTGTTACCTCTTCCCTAAATGTTTGATAGAATTTGCCTGTGAAGCCCTCTGGTCCTGGGCTTTTGTTTGTTGGAAAATTTTTAATCACAGTTTCAATTTCAGTGCTTGTATTTGGTCTGTTTATATTTTCTATTTCTTCCTGTTTCAATTTTGGAAGGTTATGCTTTTCTAAGTGTTTGTCCATTCCTTCCAGGTTGTCCCTTTTATTGGCATATAGTTGCCTGTAGTAATCTCTCATGATCCTTTGTATTTCTGCAGTGTCAGTTGTTACTTCTCCTTTTTCATTTCTAATTCTGTTGACTTGAGTCTTCTCCCTTTTTTTTCCTTGATGAGTCTGGCTGGTGGTTTATCAATTTTGTTTATCTTCTCAAAGACCCAGCTTTTAGTTTTATTGATCTTAGGTACTGTTTCCTTCATTTCTTTTTCACTTATTTCTGATCTGATCTTTATGATTTCTTTCCTTCTGCTAACTTTGGGGTTTTCTTTCTCTAATTGCTTTAGGTGTAAGGTTAGGTTGTTTATTTGAGATGTTTCTTGTTTCTCGTGGTAGGATTGTATTGCCATAAACTTCCCTCTTAAACCTGCTTTTGCTGCATCCCATATGTTCTGGGTGGTCGTGATTTCATTGTCATTTGTTTCTAGGTATTTTTTGATTTCCTATTTGATTTCTTCAGTGGTCTCTTGGTTATTTAGTAGTGTATTGTTAGGCCTCCATGTGTTTGTATTTTTAACACATATTTTCCTGTAATTGATATCTAGTCTTATAGCGTTGTGGTTGGAAAAGATACTTGATATGATTTCAAATTTACCAAGGCTTGATTTGTGACCCAAGATATGGTCTATCCTGGAGAATGTTCCATGAGCACTTGAGAAGAAAGTGTATTCTGTTGTTTTGGGATGGAATGTCCTATTAATATCAATTAAGTCCACCTTGTTTAATGTATCAGCTAAAGCTTGTGTTTCCTTATTTATTTTCATTTTGAATGATCTGTCCATTGGTGAAAGTGGGGTGTTAAAGTCCCCTACTATGATTGTGTTACTGTCGATTTCCCCTTTTATGGCTGTTAGCATTTGCCTTATGTATTGAGGTGTTCCTATGTTGGGTGCATAAATATTTACAATTGTTATATCTTCTTCTTGGACTGATCCCTTGATCATTATGTAGTGTCCTTCTTTGTCTCTTCTAATAGTCTTTATTTTAAAGTCTATTTTGCCTGATATGAGAATTGCTACTCCAGCTTTCTTTTGATTTCCATTTGCATTCAATATCTTTTTCTAACCCCTCACTTTCAGTCTGTATGTGTCCCTAGGTCTGAAGTGGGTCTCTTGGAGACAGCATATATACAGGTCTTGTTTTTGTATCCACTCAGCCAGTCTATGTCTTTTGGTTGGAGCATTTAATCCATTTACATTTAAGGTAATTATTGATATGTATGTTCCTATTACCATTTTCTTAATTGTTTGGGGTTTATTATTGTAGGTCTTTTCCTTCTCTTGTGTTTCCTGCCTAGAGAAGTTCCTTTAGCATTTGTTGTAAAGCTGGTTTGGTGGTGCTGAATTCTCTTAGCTTTTGCTTGTCTGTAAAGGTTTTAATTTCTCCATCAAATCTGAATGAGATCCTTGCTGGGTAGAGTAATCTTGGTTGTAGGATTTTCCCTTTCATCACTTTAAATATGTCCTGCCACTCCCTTCTGGCTTGCAGAGTTTCTGCTGAAAGATCTGCTGTTAACCTTATGGGGATTCCCTTGTATGTTATTTGTTGCTTTTCCCTTGCTGCTTTTAATATTTTTGCTTTGTATTTAATTTTTGTTAGTTTGATTCATATGTGTCTTGGCATGTTTCTCCTTGGATTTATCCTGTATGGGACTCTCTGTGCTTCCTGGACTTGATTGTTTCCTTTTCCATATTAGGGAAGTTTTCAACTATATTCCCTTCAAATATTTTCTCAGTCCCTTTCTTTTTGTCTTCTTCTGGGACCCCTATAATTCGAATGTTGGTGCATTTAATGTTGTCCCAGAGGTCTCTGAGACTGTCCTCAATTCTTTTCATTCTTTTTGCTTTATTCTGCTCTGTGGTAGTTATTTCCAGTTTTTTATCTTACAGGTCACTTAACTGTTCTTCTGCATCAGTTATTCTGCTATTGATTCCTTCTAGAGAATTTCTAGTTTCATTTATTGTGTTGTTCATCATTGTTTGTTTGCTGTTTAGTTCTTCTATGTCCTTGTTAAATGTTTCTTGGATTTTCTCCATTCTATTTCCAAGATTTTTTATCATCTTTAGATCATTACTCTGAATTATTTTTCAGTTAGAATGCCTATTTCGTCTTCATTTGTTTGGTCTGGTGGGTTTTTACCTTGCTCCTTCATCTGCTGTGTATTTCTCTGTCTTCTCATTTTGCTTAACTTACTGTGTTTGGGGTCTCCTTTCTTCAGGCTGCAGGCTCATAGTTCCCGTTTTTTTGGTGTCTGTCCCCAGTGGGTAAGGTTAGTTCAGTGGGTTGTGTAGCCTTCCTGGTGGAGGGGACTGGTGCCTGTGTTCTAGTGGATGAGGATGGATCTTGTCTTTCTGGTGGGCAGGACTGCATCCGGTGGTGTGTTTTGCGGTGTCTGTGAAATTTTTATGATTTTCGGCAGCCTCTCTGCTAATGGGTAAGGTTGTGCTGGCATGGGCTGTCCAGCACTGTAGCTTTCTGGCCATTGATTGGAGCTGTGTCTTAGTATTGAGTTGGAGATCTCTGAGAGAGCTTTCACGGTTTGATATTACTTGGGGCTGGGAGGTCTCTGGTGGAACTCGGCTCTCCCACCTCAGAGGCTCAGGCCTGACACCCGGCTGGAGCACCAAGACTATGATTGTGGAGGCTTGGTGAATACAAAATCTGATATAGTAGGCCAGTAGGATGGAGACTCTGGGAAGAGTTGCAGCCCAAATGAAGGCTGCTGGCAGAATCCTATCCTCTGGTCATTGGCAGGAGGCTTCATTTCCTTACCATGTGGAGCTCTTATTAGGGCTGCTCATAACAAAGCTTCTTCCATAGAATGGAAGAGAGGAAAAGGGGGAGAGAAGGACAGAGAGGGAAAGGGAGAAAGTCAGGGGCTGGGAGAGTGGCCCCCAAAACTTTTTATCTTTTTGAGCAAAGAACTGTTCCAGGTGCCTTTTACAGTCTTCTAGGGAATTGAAGTTTTTTCCATTAAGAGAATTTTGTAAAGACCAAAATAAACGGAGATCCGAAGGTGCAGTGTTTGGTGTATACAGCAGATGAATCAGAACTTCCCAGCCAAGCTGTAACAGTTTTTGCCTGGTCATCAAAGAAACAGGCAGTCTTGCATTATCCTGATGGAAGATTATGTGTTTTCTGTTGAATAATTCTGGACGCTTTTCATTGAGTGCTGTTTTCCGTTGGTCTCATTGGTAGCAGTACTTGTTGGAATTAATTGTTTGGTTTTCTGAAAGGAGCTCATAATAGAGGACTCCCTTCTAATCCCACCATATACACAACATCACCTTCTTTGGATGAAGATCGGCCTTTGGTGTGGCTGGTGGTGGTTCATTTCGCTGTCCCACGATCTCTTCCCTTCCACATTATTGTACAGTATCCACTTTTCATCGTCCATCACAATTTGTTTTAAAAATGGAACGTTTTCATTATGTTTCAGTGGAGAATCACATGCAGAACCATGGTCAAGAATGTTTTTTTCGCTTAAATTATGTGGAACTCAAACATTAAAGCAATGAACATAACCAAGCTGGTGCAAATGATTTTCAGCACTTGATTTGTATATTTTGAGTATGTCAGCTCTCTCCTGCGTGGTGTAACATTCATTGTTCTCAATTATTGCTTTGATTTGATCGCTATCCTCTTCAACTGACCTATCCAACCATGGAGGCTCATCCAGTGAGAAATCTCCAGCACGAAACTTCGCAAACCACTTTTGACATATTCAATCAGTCACAGCACTTTCTCTATACAGTGCACAAATCTTTTTGTGCATTTCAGTTGCATTTTTACCTTTCTTGAAATAATACAACATAAAATGCTGAAAATGTTGCTTTATTTCTTTCATCTTCAATATTAAAATGGCTATACAAAAATTCACCAGTTTTGTTGTCTTTTTTTATTTTTTATTTATTTATTTATTTATATTTATTTATTTTTTGCGGTACGCGGGCCTCTCACTGTTGTGGCCTCTCCCGTTGCAGAGCACAGGCTCCGGACACGCAGGCTCAGCGGCCATGGCTCACGGGCCTAGCCGCTCCGCGGCATGTGGGATCTTCCCGGACCAGGCCACGAACCCATGTCCCCTGCATCGGCAGGCGGACTCTCTACCACTGCGCCTCCAGGGAAGCCCTGTTGTCTTTTTTTAAATGCACACTGATATGACAGCTGTCACATACAATCTAACAAAATTGTTTGGAATAAAGTTAAAGACAACTAAGTGCTACTAGAGCCATCTTATGAAAAAACCGAACTAACCTTTGGCTCACCCGATAGAATGATGTAGTATTTGCATATAACCTACACACATCCCCCTGTATACTTTAAATCATCTCTAGATTACTTACCATGTAAATGTTATGTGAATAGTTTCCAGTGCACAGTAAATTTAAGTTTTACTTTTTGGAAATTTTTGGAATTTTAAAAATATTTTTGTTCTGTGGTTGCTTGAGTGTGTTGATGCAGAACCCTCCAGATACAGTGGGCCAACAGTATATATTTTGATCTATTTTATATGCTGAACTGTCTTTGCATTCTAGGAATAAATCCCATTTGATCATGGTGTACAATCCATTTAATGTGTTGTTGAATTCTGTTTGCTAGTACTTTGTTAAGGTTTTCTTTTCATCAATATACATCAGGGATCTTGGTCTGTTGTTTTCTTTTCTTGTAGCATACTTGTCTGGCTTTATTATCAGTGTAGTGGTGGCCTTATAAAATGAGTTTGAAAGTATTCTCTACTCTTCGGTTTTGGGGAAGAATTTGAGAAGGATTGGTGTTATTCTTTAAATGCTTGATAAAATTCTCCAGTGAAGCCATCAGATCCTGGGCTGTTCTTTGTAGGAGGTTTTTGATTACTGATTTAACCTCCTTACTAGTTATAGATCTGTTTAGATTTTTATTTCTTCATGATTCAGTCTTCATAAGTTGTGTGTTTCTAGAAATATATCCATTTCTTATAGATTATCCAATTTTGGGGTGTATATTTTTTCATACTACTCTCTTATTATCTTTTTCATTTCTGTGGCATCAGTTGTAATGTCCCCTCTGTTATTTCTGATTTTTGTGTTTTGGGTCTTTTTTTCTTAGTCTAAGCATTTGTCAATTTTGCTGATCTTTTGAAAAACTAGCTCTTAGTTTCATTGATTTTTCTACAGTTTTTCTATTCTCTTTTTTGTTTATTTTTCCTTTATTCTTTATTATTTCCCTCCTTCTACTAACTTCGGGCTTCATTTGTTCTGTTTTCTTTAGTTGTTTGAGGTATAAAGTTAGGTTGTTAATTTGAGAGCTTTTTAAAGTAGATTTTTATCTCTATAAACTTCCTCTTAGTACTGCTTTTGCTGCATTGCCTAAGTTTGGTATGGTGTTTTTAGTTTTCATTTGTCTCAAGATATTTTCTAATTTTTCCTGTGATTTTTCTTTGACCCATTTGTTATTCAAGAGTGTGTTGCTTAATTTGTGCATATTTGTGAATTTTCCAGTTTTCTTTTTGCTATTGATTTCTAGTTTCATTCCACTGTGGTCAGAAAAGTTACTTGGTATGATTTTAATCTTTTTAAATTTGTTAATATTTGTCTTGTGGCCTAACATATGATCTATCCTGGAGAATGTTCTATGTGATCTTCAGAAGAATATGCATTCAGCTGTAGTTGAGTAGAGTGTTTGCTATATGTCCATTAGGTCTAATTAGTCCTTGGTGTTGGTCAACTCCTCTGTTTCTTTATTAATCTTCTGTCTCGTTGTTCTATCCATTATTGAAAGTGGGGAATTAAAATCTCCTACTGTTATTTTATCACTATTTCTCCTTTCAATTCTGTCATTGTTTGCTTCATATATTTGGGTGCTCTGCTGTTAGGTGCATATACATTTATAATGGTTATATCTTCCTGGTGAATTGACCCTTTTATCATTATATAATGCCCTTTGCCTCTTGTGACAGTTTTTGATTTAAAGTCTATTTTTTCTAAGTGTGATCATCCCTCTCTTTTGGTTACAGCTTGCATAGAATATCTTTTTCCATTTTTTTCACTTTCAGCCTATGTTTGTTTTTATATCTAAGGTAAGTCTTCTGTAGACAGCATAAAGTTGGATCTTGTTTTTTTTCCATTGAGCCTTCTATGTCTTTTAATTGGGGGAGTTTAATCCATATAAAAATTGAGAGTAATTACTTAAAGAGAAAGACTCATTATTGCCATTTTGTTCATTGTTTTCTGTTTGTTTTATAGTTATTTTGTCCTTCTTTTCCTCTCTTGATGACTTCCTTTGTCTTTCATTTATTTTTTTGTAACGGCATGCTTTGATTCCCTTCTCATTTTCTGTGTGCATCTTCTGTAGGTATTTTCCTTGTAGTTACCCTGGAGATTACATAAAACGTCTTATAGTTATGACAATCTATTATAAATTGATATCAACTTAACTTCAATCACATAGACTCTGCCCTCCTCCCACTTTATGTTATTAGTGACACAAATCACTTCTTTTTATATTTTGTTATCAATTAACATAGTTTTTTAATTACAGTTATCTTTTATGCTTTTATCTTTTAAATTCTCTACCAGAATTAAAAGTGACTTATCCACCACCATTACGGTATTACATGATTCTTTGTTTGTCTATGTATTTATTATTACCAGAGAGCTTTATATTTTTGTATGCTTTTGTGTTGCGGGCTAACATCCTTTCATTTCAACTTGGATTCTCTTTAGCAATTCTTGTAAAGCAGCTCTAGTGTTGATGAACTCCCTCATCTTTTGCTTATCTGGGAAGTTCTATATTTTGTCTTCATTTTTGAAGGTTAGGTTGTCCAGATACAGTATTCTTGGTTGACAGCTTTTTTCTTTCAGCATTTTGAATATATCATTTCACTCTCTTCTGGCCTGTAATGTTTCTGCTGAGATATCTGCTCATAATCTTATGGAAACTTCCTTGTACATGACAAGTCTCCTTTCTCTTGCTGCATCTGGTGCTCTATGTCTTTGTTTTGATTATAATGTGTCTTTGTGTTGGCCTCTTTGAGTGGACTCCCTACTTGGAGTTCTTTGAACTTAAATTTAGATACCTATTTCCTTTCTCAGGTTTGGGAAGTTTTCATCCAAATTTTATTAAAATAAGCTCTCTGCCCCTTTTTGTCTCAGTCTTCTGTGGCTCCCATAATGTGTATAATGTTCAGTTTTTTTGTGTCCCTCAAGTCCCTTAGGCTTTCTTCACTTTTTTAAATTCCTTTTTTTTTATGTTCCTCCAACTCAATCATTTCAAATGACTTGTGTTCAAGTTCACTGATTCTTCTGCTTGATTAAATCTGTTGTTGAACGTCTCTAGTGAAATTTTCAATTCTATTATTGTATTCAGCTCTAGAATTTCTGTAAGATTTTTTTAATAGTTTCTAACTCTTTGTTGATTTTCTCATTTTGTTCATGCATCATTTTGCTGATTTCATTTAGTTGTTTATATGTGTTTTCTTGTAGCATTTTGAGCTTAAGATGATTGTTTTGAATTATTTGTCTGGTAATTTGTAAATCTCCATTTCTTTAGGGTAATTTTTAAAGATTTATTTTATTCCTTTGGTTGGGCCATATTTCCCTGTTTCTTTATCTGCCTTGTTATTTTTTGCTGTGATTTATGCATTTGGGGAAACGGCCACCTTTCCCAGTCTTTATGGACTAGATTTATACAGAGGAAGACCTTCACCAATAAACACAGCTAGAGATTCTGGGGGTCTCTCAAATATTTTCTGGGAATGTGTCTTCTCTGGATTTGTGTTTGTAATTTCCCAATTACAGAGGTTTCTTTTTCAGGAGGTTGTAATCACTTGCTGTCTCTGGTGGTACTGCCTTCTGTGGTACTGCAGGTTCTCTAGTGTTGCAACAAGCCTCCAAGCTCTCTTTTTTGCTTAGAGGCCCCCAGCATCTAAAGCATTCCATTTCTGTCAGTGCTCCAAATCAGATGAGATGAAAGCCAAATCTTCCATCAGCCCCTCTTCAAAAGTCAGAATTCCCACTCTGTTTTTCTCTTTCCTTCCCAAGGGAGAAGCCATGAGGTGGGCTGTTTCTCCTGATTGTGCAGAGTTTTGCTGGCTGCCATCTGCAGTATGCTATAAATTCTCTGATGCTGCAACAATCCCATGAGCTCTTTTGTTCTCAGAAGCCCCCTGGGGAATTGAAAGTATGCTGGTTCCCCATTAGCACCCTGTATCAGGCAAGACAGAAATCAGTACCTCAGGCAATCCCACCAAAAGCTGGAATACTGGACCTAAGTTCCACTCTCCTCTTTCCCTCCCAAGGGAGAAGCTCCAAATTGGACTTTTTCTGCTGATCACACCAAGCTGTGCTGGCCTGGGGGAGGAGTGATTGCAGATTAAATAACCTTAAAAACCTGCAATAAGATTGCAGATTAACTAATGGCTTTTCTAACCTATTTTAATTGGCTGTTCTTTGCTGTGAGCTTGACTGGGTAACTACGATTTCTTAACTGGCTTCTGAAGTTCTCATAAAGGCTTTTTGGACTGTGTATTTTGGATACATTGGAGAAACAAGGCTCGGGGCTTCCTATTCCACCATCTTGCTCTGTGTTCAGACTTTCACTTTTTATTCAATATAATTCTTCCTGTTTGAACTTTTTATATCTATCACATTTTATTTTTAAAATATGTAAAAAAGTATTCAAATTAAAATTTAAAAGTATTGGAGAAAAAAGTCTTTTCATTGCCAAGAAAGGTAAACACATAGAGAACATTGGTTTATACTATTTTATTACTATAATTATTCTAAAATTCAGTAAGTATTAGCTTATTTTCACATATATTATACAAAACTTCCACTATTATAACCTTTTCCAAATTTTTCTTGTTGCCTTAGCAAAAGTGTAATAAGGCAATTTGCTATGGTATAAGAAATAAGTTAACAATATAAATAATTATAGAGCAGATATTTAAAATACCCCTTACTGATGTAGGTAAGAATAGCTGTAAAATAAATGGATTTGTTGAGTTTTTCTTTTTCTTTTGGGCTTTAGGCATTAGGATTTTTGTCTTCTTGTGGAATAGGAATGGAATACAATCAAGCTAAGGTAAGGTCATTCTATTTTTTTCTGGAACAAAAATGATTTTTTAAAGGGACACTGAATAGAGAGTCTACTCTTTAAGTGAAGGGCTCACTCTAGTGTGGTGGTTAAGAGCACAGCTCAATAGTTAGAGAAGTTTAGGGTCCTAATGCCATTTGTTTCTTAATGTTCCATATTATCAAGTTTCAGATAATATCTACTCCATAGGGGTTTTGTGATGTTTAAATGAAATATCATGTACAATCCCCTTTTCACAGACTCCAGAGCTCAATAAGCCCCCAGTGAATGGCAGCCATCTTTACAGAGAAAGAGAATGAAATTTGTAATTTATTTTGGAGTAGTTCAAGGTTAGGAATAAAAAGGCAATGATTGGGTTTGAGTTCCAAATTTAAATGTCGAATAACCTTTTTTTTAAACTTTAGGCACTGATATATTACACCTTTGGAAGTGCTGGAGGAAGCATGATATCCCAGATGATTTTGGTTTGTAATTAAATATTCTTGGGCCTAAATAGGTGTGGTATAAATATAACATTGTCAAAATATTAAGAATTTATATGTGTTTTAGGGGTACAGATATTTGTCAGGAATCAGTGTTCTACAGAATTGCGAAGTTGCCCTAAGTCATTACAAGAAAGTGGCAGATTATAGTGAGTAATCCACATAATTTATTTTAAGATAAAGAGATTTGCCAAGCAATTAAAAAAACAAATCAATACTAGTTGAAATATTTATGAAAGTATTTAAAGACTGTGCTTTAACATTGGTTATAATACAATTCTTTTAATACAATGTAGAGTTTCTGATTTCTTAATAGTTACTTTTCCAAAAGTTTTAAATGATTGTACTCATCTTTTATTTTTGTTAGTTCATGTCTCCAAACAATTCTATTTTACTTGATCTTGTGATCTTCTTTCCTTAAACTGAGAATTTAAATATAACATGAATAAATATTAAGCAGTTTCTGTAATTCTAACATGAAGAATATGGGATGACCTGTTAAAAATTCCTGAAGAAATGGATGTAAGGTACATACCTTGGCAATCTCTATTGTTGCACTTGAGAACAATTCAAGTAACCATTATTCTATTACCCTATCCTTTGTCTACAAAAAACAGAGCACAAGGTTAATATATATTCCTAGAATCATTTTCAAAGTTGCATGTAATATTTCCTCATGCAACATCACTGAACCAGACTACATAACAGAGTTTTAAATAAAAACCTTCCAAGAAGTGAATAGGGTAAAGTCCATGGTTAATTTCTATGATCAGAATAACATCTGAATTTACATCTTTGACATTATTAGGATCTGAGAAAAGAAAGAAAAAAATTACTTTTGAATTAAAGATGTTATATGTATCAAGATGTTTTTGTATGCTTAATGAAACTGGAATTACCAGATATATTTCAAATTGTGTATTTTGTTAGGTTTACTCAACCATATTTGAAATTTATTTTCAGACTATCCATAGGAAATAATTAAGAAGCGGTTCTTACTCTTGTATTGTAGTTTCAATATACCCAGTAAAAGTCAGTGATAGAAGGAGTTGGTTGCCTTCTTCTGAAATCTGTCTTCTTTCCTGAGCCTGCTTGGCTAGGGTCTTACATATATTGATACAATATTTGTATAGGCTGCAAAAAATAAGTAGTGTCTTGTACTTTTCTGAGAACCAAATAAGCAAAATTCTATCTCCTAAGGATATTTCTTTTCTGTTAGTAGACCAGATCTCTGCACAATTTAAAGAGAATAGGCCTAATAGTTTTTTTCTGTAAGCTGACTGCTGTCTCTTACAGTCTGTGTATTCTGGCTACTCTCTGGCTTGTTTCTATTCACAGTTGCTGACAAATTGGAAAAAAGTGCAGGTGTTCCAGTGGAAAAAGTGAGACTAACTGAAAGACCTGAAAATCTGAGTTCTAACAGTGAGATTTTGGACTGGGACATATACCAATACTATAAATTTTTGGCTGAAAGAGGAGATGTTCAGATACAAGTAATGTATACAGATGAGCTTGAATTTTTAGAACATGCAAATTACAAAGGGCTTAGTTCTCTCTGAGTCCTAGAAGGGTTAACAATGCTCCATCCTGAATGGGAAAGGGAAGAGAACCCCCTCTTTGTTCTACTTTTTTGTCTGTATCTTTCAGTTCCTTATAGCCTATGGGAGAACCAGTTGCAATAGTAATGGCATTGTTTTTTGCATTTACTCCTAAAAAAATTATTACAAAAAAAAAAACTAGATTGTAATTATAGAAAAAAAGTACCATGCAATGTTGGTTTTAATATGAATGAACTCTTACCAGGATCCAGAAATACCCTGTCCTTGGAAATGGGAATGGAAATAGGACAGCATTTGTGTGACCTTTGAGAACCAAGAGTTAAAGCCACTAGGTTTGCGTGCCCGGGTGTTGCTGTACATCACCAGGCCAGCTTTCTGGCCTTGAGGAAGCCATATGACCAACATCAACCCAATAAAACATGGAATTGGGAACGGTTTTCTGCTTCTTTTTTAAGACATGCCAATTGTAGCAAACTGGATCAATATACTGCATTAAAATCATCAAGTAATTTTTTTCTTTATTGAAATGAATACTACTACTAAAATAATTGTCAAAACTCATCATTTCTAGGTATCTCTTGGACAGTTACATCTAACTGGGAGGAAGGGTCTAGATCAGGATTACTATGTAAGTCAATCTCAAGCTTCAGTCATGTGGGGTGGGAAGGATAATGGTGAGAGAGGTTGGCGGGGCCATGAAAGGTGAGAGGGTGGGTGGAAGAGTTGCTGGGGAAAGCCCACTGCTGCTTCCTTGGTCAGATCTGCTTCCCAGTTTTTGAGGAAGAACAAAGTTCACTAGAGAAAGCACTTTTCCTACCTGCCTCCAAGTACAAAGCGGGTAGAGGCCTGTGAAGGAGTAGCTGGGGCTGGGGAGTTTCCATGGTCCCACTGAACCCTCTCTCTTCCCACCCAAACTCACTGTTGAACTGGGGTTAGGTGAGGAGGATACACCCATTCCCAAAGGCCAGCTGTGGAAAGTCTACCTGGGAGTTAACACCTCAACCCCACTTGGCTAGATTAGAGGACAGACTGCTTCCAATATAATTAAGTATATTATTAATCATCTTTATACATTTGCAAAGCTCCTTTCAATCACTTTGCTTAATCTTACCTGATCCCAGTGAGGTTAGAAGATTAATTAACAATTCACATTTATGGTGGAGAAAAAAGCAAATAAACTTGACCTACACAGGATCCTCCTCAGTAAGATGCCAAAGATGTTGGATGAGATCTTGTCGTAATCCTGATTGTGGTTTCAAGGCCTTAGATCCCCACAGATCTGGGAACTAACTGGGATTCTTTTAAAAGATGATTTTGCAGCCTTTGTCATTTTATACAATCCATGTGCTCACTGTCTCAAAGGAACACACACTCTATTTCAACATAGTCCCAATGGCTAAGCAATAGAAATAACTAATTTGTGTGGCAGTTACATAAAAGACTGATCTGTTATTACTTTCTGTTTCACTTTATATTTTATTTTATGAATGTACCTTTGGTACTATAGTTTGTGTTTTATATGAGGTACTATACTCATTAGGTAAATGTCAAAGTTAATTTTATAAGATGTGATAAAATAGGTAGCAATTGAAATAAGCATATGCATTCCAAGACAGCTCAACTGAAGGTCTTCAGATTTTTTAAAATCTTCACAATAACTAAGGTTTTAGCTTCTTAGATGAGAAGTTCTGGATTCACATGATTCCAACATCAGATTTCAGCCTGCAATGAGTTTCTCCTGTTAACTATAAGATGCATAACTGAGAATTCCCCATTTTCCATAAAGACAAAATTTGATTGTGAAGGTGCCCAAACCATGCCTATACGGAATGCCCACTAAGCTTTGCAGAGTACATAAGATCCCACAAAGCTAAGCATTGGGCTGGCCAAAAAGTTCATTCGGGTTTTTCTGTATGATGGTATGGAAAAACCTGAACGAATTTTATGGCCAACCCAATATTTGCAGTCACCTCTAGCCACCATGAACACCAGATGGGAGCTGTAGCTGCCTCTAGGTGAGAATGAGGTGCAATTCCAAGGCTGGCAATAGAAGAGTCTGGTGCTGTAGTGGCAACAGCTAGGCAGTTGGGTATCACCCAGGAGCCCAGTCACGCTCTACTGTGGGCTCATTCACATTCATTATCTCTGTTTTACAGATGAGAAGCTGAGGCTGGAGAGATGAAGTAAATTGTTTCAAATCTCACAGCTAGGTAGTAAGATTGTTAAGGAGTAAAATTTGAACTCAGGATTTCCACATTCAAAGCCTGTGCTCTTTTCTTTAAACTTTGCTTACTCTTGACCTGGGCAAAAACAAAACACAAATTAAAAAAATGCAGCCATTGAAATCTAGTTTCCTCATTTGTAAAGCAAGAAGAAGGAATGATATAATCACTCAGGTTTCTCCAAATTCTCTGGTGGTATGTTGGGCCCCAATCTTCCCATCTAGACATCTAAAAAGGCTGGTTTAATTCCAGAACCATCCCAGTAGTTGGGCAAGCACAAGCTGGTCCTTCCTGCTTTCCTCAGTCTAATAAATCTGAGCTTGCATGGAGGACTCCAGTCAAGGTATCAAGACTGATTGGCTTATATATCAGTTAGCTTAGGCTACCATCATAAACGCCATTCCCAAAGTTAGGTGGCTTAAAACAACAACCATTTATTTAATTCATGATTTTGGCAGGTCAGTAGTTGTGGCTGGGCTCAGCTGAGTAATTCTTCCGGTCTGGGCCAGGCTCAACTAATCTTGGCTGGGCTTACTCACACATGTATAGTTAGCTAGAGTTTTGGCCAGGGCTGGCCCATTTATGATGGCCTCATCTGTGACAGCTGAGATGACTGGGTCTCTCTTCATGCTCTCATCCTCCAGCCAGTTGGCCCAAGCTTTTCACATGGCAGTCAAAGGTTCTACAAATACAATAGCAAAAGTCTCTTGAGGCCTAGGGTTGGAACTGCCGAAATCACTTCTGCCATATTCTTTTGGCCAAAGTAAGCCACGAGGCCTGCCAGCATTGAAGGAGTAGGAAAAAGAATTTCTCCTTTTAATAGGCAGAACTGCAAAGTATTGTGGCCGTTTTTGCAACTTGCCACAGCTTAGCTGCATCAAAATCAACTTGGAAGAGCATGGGAGATGCAGAGGGGAGAGAGAAGATAAAAGGATAAAGCCAATTTCTGAAAGGCTGTTGCTGCAGCTCTTCCCATGTCTAGCTTCTCATTCTTCAAGTCTTACTGCCTCAGAGAGGGCTTTCTTGATCAACTCTACTTTTTTTTTTTTTGCGGTACGCGGGCCTCTCACTGTTGTGGCCTCTCCCATTGCAGAGCACAGGCTCCGGATGCTCAGGCTCAGCGGCCATGGCTCACGGGCCCAGCCGCTCCGTGGCATGTGGGATCTTCCCGGACCGAGGCATGAACCCGTGTCCCCTGCATCAGCAGGCAGACTCTCAACCGCTGTGCCACCAGGGAAGCCCAACTCTACGTTTTTATCACTTATCCTATCATGCTGTGTTTATTTTTCTCTAGCCCCTCTCACTCCTTGTACTATACTGATCTTGACCTGTTTGCTGTCTCCCCATGATGGAATGTAAATTCTTATCTATCTTACTCATTACTGTGTGTCTTGTACTCAGATTAGTACCTTGTACATATTAGGTACTTAGTAAATATTTACTGAATAAATGAGTAAATGAGTGAATGAATGAATGACAGCATCCTAAGAATTAGACATTTTCCCCAGCCTAAGAACCACCACTTGAATCAGTATGCTGATGTTTTAGTCCACCAAAGAAAATTAGTAGTGTAAGGCTCTTTATAAATATAAGTGATGCCCAGTACTGCCCAGCAGATTAAACATCAGAATACCTGGAAATGACTAGCTTGCCTTTTTCCCCCCTCCTCATTGTTTGATTGAATTAATTTCTCTTATGAGTTGTCACCACAGGCAACATTTTCACCTTACCCTCCCCACTACCAAATTCTTAATTATTGAAAAGTATTGTATATGCAATTCTTGATTACATTGTCTTGAATTTGTACACATATATTTTAACGTCATTTACATTTCTAAATATATACAGGCTCAGAATTAATTGGATTAGGAAAGCTGGGTGTTTTGGTGCATATTATTAAAGTGGATAGTGCATAATTAAATTAAACCTAGTGGAAGAATAATATCAAGTATGTAAAGGCAACAGCTTTGTCCACCCTGCCACCTATTAAAAAGAACAGAGCTAATACTATCCCCTTTAAGAGTGGCTTATAGAACCTGTGATAAAAGAAGTTTCACAAATGTTTTTAGAACAATACATTTTCTTGGCATTTCATTCTAAAGGAAATGTTACAAACTGATTAAACTAGGGACTTCCTTAGAACCAACAAAAAAATCATGTCCATTTTTTTTAAAAAAAGAGATGTGCATTCAAATAATGAAACTTCACTTAGCATAATGCCTGAGACATATTATAGTTCATCCTATCTAAGACACCATCAATTATAAGATACATTATGTTCTACTGAGGAAGAGAAAACACTCCCAATATAAATTATATGATGCCATTGATAGTAAGAAATGTCCTGATTAAAATGGGAGAGGAGTTGGGGGCTGTACATCTTAGAATCAGTAAAATATGATGGTGGGTGCTCAGTAAATATTTGAAGAATGGATGGATGGATGGATCGTGTCTTAGTCTGTGAGCTGTTATAACAAAAATACCACAGACTGGGTGGCTTATAAACAATGAAAGTTTATTTCTCACTGTTTTGGAGGCTGGAAGTCTGACATCAGGGTACCAGCATGATTGGGTGAGGGCCCTCTTGCAATGCAGACTTCTCCTTGTATCCTCACATAACAGAAGGGGCAGATTAGCTCTCTGGGGCCGCTTTCAAGGGCACTAATCCCATTCATGAGAGCTCTGCCAGTCACCTCTTAAAGACCCCACTTCCTAATACAATTACCTTGGGCATTAGGTTTTCAACATATGAATTTGGGGGGAACACAAATATGCAGACCATAGCAGATGGATAGATGAATGGATGGATGGATGGATGGATGGATACTTGACTCTTTGAGAGCAAGAACTCAGGTTTGCCCATGCATAGCCATCAAAGTAGCTTGCATGGTTCTTTCACATAGTGTTTAATAAATGTTTATGCAATTGAAACAATAGCATTAAAGGCAGGTTAACGTAAAGATAAAGAAAAGAGAGCTGAGATGCCAAGTAAGCCAGGAAAGAGGAAGGGGAAATGAGAGAGAGCCTCAATTCCTTTGGTCTTTACAAGATCATTATATTGAAGGATGGGGAAAACTCCAGGATTCTTATTTGCTTCTAGGGAATAGACGATTCTCTTTTAACAGTTCAAATCTAGAGTCCCAGAATGTAACTTTTTCCCCAGAGCTCTCTATTGCCAAATATTTGAGCCCAAATTCTGAAACTGGACTTTGAAAATGATTTCATAGAATCATAATGCTAGAGCTGGAAGGGACCATAAAAATTAAAATCCAGTCCCCTTGTTTTAGAGATTGACAAATTTATCTTTTCATTCAGTCATTTATTCTTTCATTCCAGAAATATTTTCTGAGTGCCTAACATACAGTAGACACTGTGCTAAGATACAGAGAATTCAACACTGGGGGAGACAAAAAATTAAGCAGACAGGTCAATGGATGCATGCCATGATAGGGAAGGACAGGGTTCCCGAAAGCACAGAGGAAGAGAACATGAATGAAGAAACCAAAGCCTGGAGCAAATTTGTACTATGACTTGCACAAATTATAGTTACTGATGGATATATTCGGGTCTTGGCTCAGTAGAGATATTCATAAGAAATACGATTATTTCTTATACTGATGTGTTCTGATAAATGTGATTGGTAAATCATACGTTTAGTCATACCTTTGATTTATTTACCAATATGTAATTGGTAAATCATACATTGCTACAATTGTCTCCTATCCAATTGGCACCTACGTGATTCCAGACATTTTAGACAGCATTTGTTTCAAGACTACTTCATGCTCATAAATCTCCAATGGCTTCTATTTTTTACCAAATAAAATGAAAGTCCTTAGCCTGGTATTCAAGACTGTTTATAATACGGCCCCATCACATTTTTGCTAGTCCTAACTTTTGGATGTTCTACTTCAGGTGTACCAAAGTAACTACTATTTCCTGGACACACCTTGGACACTCCCATCTCCATTCTTTGTTCATGTTATTCCCTCAGCCTGTGATGCCTTCTGCACAGTGAATCCTTTATCTTTTGTATGACCTTTATCATTTAAGCCCTCCTTCTTTAAACCATGAAGGCAGAGTGCCAAGGACATGGGAATTGGATTCAGGCTGCTGGCGGGTTGCCAGTACCAACTGCATGACTCTGAGTGTCACTAAATCGGCGCAGATATTAATAATAGCTTCCTTACGGTGCTGTTGTGAAGACTGAGTGAGAAAAAGCTTGTAAAACACTTAACATAGAGCTGCATACAATTTCTATTATTCTAAACCCATCTAATTCTTTTCAGTGTTCCTTTTATCTCACCTATCACTTATTGTCTTACTGCTATTTACATCTACTCCTTTTTCTCAACAGTATTGTTAGGGAGCAAATGTAGGGATAGGGTTTTTTACTCATCTATGAATCACCTATAATACCTGCCATACTACCATATGTATGGCAGGTTTCAACCAAGTTCTTGAAAGGATAAGTGAAGAATAGAAGAGGTGGATGGGAGAACGGATGTATGATGTGATGAGGTCCAGGATGGTAGCGTTTGTATTTACTTTATGTCCACAAGGCAGACCGACTTTAGTAACAAGTGTGTGGTTCTCAAATAAGTTGGCAATATTTCTAGAGCAAATTTACGTATAAAAGAACGACCTGCATTTCTTCCTTAAACATTCTCTTCTCTTTGGGAAGGAGTGGATCCTTGCACATCAATCTAGTCAAGGCTTTTTAAAGAGAGAAGAGTTGTGTCCTAATAAGACACTTTGGAGAGTGTGTCTTCATTTCTCATTCCTGGGGCTTATTTCTTTTATTTCTCCATGTGGTCTCTGAGGAGAACTGATGGAAGGTCAGAATGAGGCCTAAGGAATGAGGCAGCAGGAGACAGGTCAGCTCCCATGCGTTCTAGACTGAGCATTTCATTTAACGTTATGACCCAGAGAGGATCAGAGGCTTTGCTGGCCCCCTTCAGTTTGATTTAGAAAGAATTGGTCTGAAGTTCACCTCTGCAGAAAGGCCTGGGCTCAGCAGGCAGCCAGCTGTGTCTAGTCTTACTCCCTCTGCCTCATAAACATTAGGATGCTGTATATCCAATTCTGCCAATTACACAAACTGTCTTATGCAATAAGTACATACTGACAACATACAAGTGTACTTTTTTAAAATAATGGAGTATTTAGTTCTGCAGCTGGGATTTATCTGTCCTCCACAAAGCCACATGCCTATCATGCCTTTCCAAATGTGAGAAACAAGCCCTAACATTCTAAAATTATATATATGAAATATATATATTTATCTCCCACTCTTCAAGTTTGTGACTGAAATAGCACTTGGAGTAGTGCTTTAAACAAAGTGGGCATTTCATAGATAGTTTTTAATGCATGTTTAATGAAATAAAATTTAGTTCAAAAGCTATTTTGTATGATATGTTCATTACTGTCAATAATGTTGTTTCTTTTCTCTCCAGAAAGCATTATACTACTTCTTAAAGGCAGCAAAAGCTGGGAGTGCAAATGCCATGGCATTTATAGGAAAGGTACAAGCTTCATCTTGACCAATATTTTTCATTTCTTAAAACCTAATAGTACCAGCTAATTGAACCCAGTGTATGGTGACAGGGCTGCACACCTCTTTCATGGAAGCAGCTAAGCGGGGCATTCGGCTACAAACTGAGAGTAGCATTCTTGAGGTGACAGTTTGGGAAGAAGCCCCATACAATAGTGGTCCTTAGCCAGGGCACCAAAAGCCGTCTTGAAAGTGAATGTGGCCCAGGGCTCCCGGCTGAGTGTAGCTCAGAGCCCCTCTGTTGAGCCCTTGGCGGGTAACAGGAGATCTGGGCTAGATTGGGACAGGCCTCGACCCATCGAGGGTACCTCCTTCCTCCATCCCTGGAATGAGAACCAGCTCCAGACTGACCAAACCCAGCTCCTCCCTGACTGATGGGAGGAGCTGTTGTGGAGTGTCCCTCTGGAGAGGCATCTTCTTCTCTCCTTCAAAGACCACTCACACCCCTGTGTGCTGTCCTTGGCTCCCCGCAGCCAGTCTGCATCAGTAACCATGGGGACAAGTGCCCTGCTTCCAGAGGGCTACATACAGTAAATTTAGATGCAAGGAAACATGAAAAAACACAGATAGGATCCTTTTTTTTTTGCCCTTGGGCAAGGGCACTCCAGAATGTATGTAATAGATTGTATCCTTAGTTTTTCCATTTATAAAAATGGAGATGAAATTCAAATAACATAAAATTAACCATTTTAAAGTGTACACTTCAGTGGCCTTTACTACATTCACAATGTTGTGCAACCATCACCTCTATGTAGTTCTCAAAGATTTTCATCACCCTCAAATTCCTTAGTTTTTACATCTTTTCGTTTATTTTATTTTATTTTTTTGTAGATGTATTTAGAAGGGAATGTTGCAGCACCACAAAATAATGCTACCGCTTTCAAATACTTTTCTATGGCAGCTAATAAGGTATGTATTCAGCCCATTTCTGTAAAAAACACTTGCCTTTTATTACATGCAGACTGGTGTTGAAGAGTTAAGTCCAAAGCCCCATGCCAGACTAATGGGCCTGGGAGGCGTTTAGGGTCCCGCGGAAGAAAAATATCATTGACAATAAAATATGGGGTTGGGGGTAGGCAGAGACACGTCTCACCTTCTTGGTAAATGGAAAATGGCAGTGCCTTGTGCTGTCCTAGCTGGAGGCCAGACAGAAGCTCAGCTCTCCCCTCCACCATGCAGTAGATGAGGCCATCTAGCTCAGGAAACAGGAAACAAAAATGAGGACTGAGGAAGGGAAAACTCAGTCAGTAACTGCAGTAAGTTGAGTACAAAGACAGCCAAGAAATGCCCAGTTTTTTCTCCTTTGATCTTACCCAAAGGCTCTGGCTCAGGCAGAAGTTTGTCGGGCAGCCAGGACAATATGATTGAGAGCATGGCGCTGGAGACAGAATCCCTGGTTTGAATGCCAGTCCTTCAACTTACTAGCTGTGTGACCATGGACAAGTTACTTAACCTCTCTGTGCCTCAATTTTCCTATCTATAAAATGAGAACATAGGAAAATTTGCCTCATATTGTTGTTGTCAGGATTTAATGAGTTAATAGTTATATGCCTCATATTGTAAAGTACCTAAAGCAGTGCCTGGCACACAATAAGTGTGTGTGTCAGCTATTATCTTTCGAAGTCTGGGGCCAGTAAGGTAGAATGAAGTTCAAAGCATATCCGAGGCAGAATGGATTGGATCTGTGAGGAAATATAGAAATTGTGTAGTGTGGCTCCTGCCACTGAAGTTCTTGCCTTGGTTCCTAAGATCAGTGAGGCTGGTATCTGTCAAGTGAAATTTAGCAGACTCCCCTAAACCCCTGTAGTGCATAAAGAACGTCCTCATGACAACACTCACCAACCTAACGTTGGAGAACAGCCTTGATAAACTTTCTAATCCTGCACAGTAGGAAGCATTTTGTTGTCTTCCGCTGTCTTACAGCAACACAGGCAGGAGAGATGTGCTCAAATGGAGAATATTTTCAAGTGTTCTCGGGTTTTAAAAGCCCACACGCTGCTTCAGGAGCCTATTTATAAACGACTAGCACCTCGGAGCTGCTGCTATTGTGGTTTAAATTACTGAGAAGGCTGGTATTCCGCTCCTCTCCTCTCCCTTGTAATTTGTATGAAATTGTTGCTCAGCAAGACAGGCATCCAGAGTACCATTAGATTAGGATGACAAGGAGAGCAGACTGAAAAAGAGGTGGTATAATGTAACAGAGGAAGATCTCACGTGACTGGGCAGATAATGCTGATTTGTCAGCGCAAAGGAATGATGCCAGGGAGCTGAGTGTGTAAATTAACCCAGCTCCCCCAAGCTATTCAAGGGCTGTGTAACCAGTAGTGATCTGAGCTACTCGTGTTCTAAACCTGAGCTACCTTCCTTTATGGGCATTATTATGAATGGCATCAGGTGGACATAGCCATGTAATCCTTCACCATCTCCTGGACAGTTTATTAGATTCCTCACTTGGGGTCACTATCAAAGTAAGAGTTTCTGCCTCCCACTCTTGCACACCCATACTCTTCTTTTACAACTATTTTTTAAACTGTTGCTTTTTAAATTTGTTTTTAAGTCATATCAGTACCAGGATGCAAAGCTATAGACTCTATGACTTCTTGTGTCTTACTCAGAAACATGAACAGTTATCCTGTGTTGGGCCCAAGTTGGACCATATTCTTCTGGTTTCCTCTCTCACACCTCTGAACACATCAGGCCCATCCCCATCTTCACACTTCTGTCATTCCCCCCTTCCCAGAATCCCCCATTCTGAATACCCATCCCCCAGAGCAGAGCTCGATCCTCTCTCCCTCCACAAAGCCACCCCTACTCCCTTGGCACACATCTTTTCCCTCTTCTGAACTTGCCCTGTGTTCACTCTGTGTACTGCTAGACACTTTACTGCTTCTACCCTGTGCCTTCTCTCCTACTGTCTGAAGGCCATGTCTCTTCACCTAGAGGAGGCCAATGGTCTTAGTGCCTTGTAGGGGTTCATCAAATATTTGCCAAATATGACCATCTGGTCCCTAAGTTCATGTCAGTTAACCTGAGCTAGAGCATTGAGCCCTAAGGCAGAAGTTATGTATGGGGTGGGGGGGTTGGTGCCTGCACATATGTTTTGTTTGGCTCAGAAAGAGTTTTAAAAATTAGGAAATTTCATATCAAAATCTGGATGTTCGGCTTTTCTTGGAAAATGAGAAGAGCTGTCCATGTGAGGCGGCCTTTCCACATGATGACAGTTGGCTGCAGCAGAGAGCCGGGGAGGTGCTGCTGCCTTTGGACAGGGCAGGTGCTCTCTGGTTTGCCTCAGTCTCCACCACTCCCCCATCACCGGGCTTAATGTACTTCTTACATTACTTGCATGGCTCTGGAGGTATCTGAGTTGGCCACTCCTGAGCTGAACATTCTAAACAGGTACTCTGGGCCTTAAACAGTTGGTGAGTCATCCAATGAGACCCTGGTTTCCCAAGGATTCTCTTAGAGAAAGAAAGAAATGTGTCCCTAGTATTCTAACCTTTCTCCTCCTTCTCCCTTCCTCTTTCCTTCCTCTCATTTCCCTTCCCTCCCATTTTTTCTCAACATCTAAATGAAGATAGTTAAAAGGAGACAGACTCACTAGACTTTACCACATGGATCACACCAGGCCTTACTATCCCCAGAGCAGTCTATCCTAAAACTCCTGGAACCACAGGTAGTAGTCAGGGGAGAAGAGGGAAGAGGATAGTAGACATATACCAGCTGTTTTAAATACAGGTGGACCGTCCTCAAGAATTCTTACAATAGCTGGCCCTTTGACATGCATAGGCTCAAAGTCTGGAGTCTTGAAATAGTTGTTGAACTATGCCTTCTCTAGTTATGTGCTATTCCTGTATCACCGAGGAATATTCTGGTTGCATCAGCAATAATTACATTTCAATTATTAAATTATTAAAACTAATTACAAATAAATACATTTAAGTGGTAAAGAGAAATTTGGAGAGTTTTCTAACAGAACTTAAGTCCCTGAGGAAATACTATAAACCTTACAAGCAGTAACAGTGCTTTACCATCCATAACAGCTAGATTGAAATTCATAGAGTCTCCAAATATTATTTGGCCATTTACGTCAACCTCCTTTGACCAAAGCAGGTAACAAGTGTCTAGATAGACTTCTCCCTTCTGAAAAACTCCTACACATCGTTTAAGACCCAGCTCAAATGTCAACACCTCCGACAACTCAATCTGCTCAGTCCCTAGTCTCACCCACCATCACCTAAGCCTCCCTCTTCTAGGTGCCCACAACACTCTTTATCTGTTTCTACTATAGGACTTACCACATTTGACATGATTAAGAGGTCCTACCTAGTGGCTCAGAGCCCAGGAGTCTATAAGGCAGGGATCATGGTTTATTGATCTTTTGACTTTCATCTCCTACCTCTGCCCAATGCCTGTTACGGAGCCACACACAAAGCAAGCACTAAATAAATGCTGAATGAAAGACTGGAGGAAAGATTTGACTTTCATCTCCCTCTTTTCTAGTCAGAGGTGGGTTATGAAAGTGTGAAAGGAGAAACTAGAGAGGGTCAGAATAACACCAACTGCCTGATTCACCTGCCTTAGTTCATCTCCTACCAGCTGCATTTCAAATATTGTGAATGATTTTGCAATACTTTTCCGTATGGTAAATTCTTCTGGGACTTTACTTGGATTTTTAAACCTGTTCCAGGGCAATGCCATTGGTCTTCATGGGCTCGGTCTTCTTTACTTTTATGGGAAAGGAGTTCCTGTGGTAAGTTAAATAATTTTCTTATCTTTTTCAACATTTCTAGCAATTTATTAGGGTGAAATTCATGATCACTGATTAATCTAAAGGAATTAGTCTCTATTACTTGGTTTGCCAAGGTATCATATCTAGTAATAGAGAATAAAATAATTCAGTGAAATATTTGCCAAAGAGACATAGAACAAGCTTGTGACAAGAGTAACAACGCTAATTATATCTTAGAATCACAGATTCTAAGTAACCTTAGAAATCATCTAAGCCGTGAGGATTTTTTTTCATAGAGAAATTTATCTTCTTACTTTAACTTTTGTCTTTTGAGTGACCTTCCCCCAATATCTAACAAAACCTACTGTCAATGTAGGAAAAGACATAATTTACAATGAAAATAAGATAATTATTTCTTAATAGAATCTAATATAATAATGAAATAAAATGTATAATACTTCTGATACTGCTTTAATTAGCCTAAATCACATAGGGCACTAACTATGCTCTTAAAAAAAGTGGAAGGCAATTGTTACCATGGAGTTATGCATGTACCTTTGAGTAACAAAGTGTAATTATCTTGCAGAATTATGCAGAAGCACTTAAATACTTTCAGAAAGCTGCAGAAAAGGGATGGCCAAACGCACAGTTTCAGTTAGGCTTCATGTACTACTGTAAGTGCTACACATATGGCTGCTTTACTTAGAATGATAAATGCAAAGTCTGCTCCTTTTTTAAGACAAATCAAAGGATTGGTGAAAGTGGTTTAGACAGAACATTCAGGCAGCAGTTTGAGGAGGAATTTGAAGAAGACAGGAGGAAAAGGACATTTGGGGGGTGGAGGCAAAGAGGTGCAATCAGAAAGCTCACCTTTGAAAATTTTAAGTTTGAAGTGCCTTGTGACACTCAGCGCACAACCCAGAAACAAGTGTGAAACTCACAAGAAAGGTAAAACTTGGAGAGAAAGATTTGGGGAGACATCAACATACAGGCATTAGTAAGAGTAACTGAGGTTGCAGAGGGAAAGGAGACAGAGTGTGAGAGGAAGGAGAGTGGGCCATGGTGAGAAATCTGATGATCCTCGGTGCCATATTGAAAAGACGGGCAGAGAGGGGGCTTCCCTGGTGGCGCAGTGGTTGAGAGTCCGCCTGCCGATGCAGGGGACACGGGTTCGTGCCCCGGTCCGGGAAGATCCCACATACCGCGGAGTGGCTGGGCCTGTGAGCCATGGCCGCTGAGCCTGCGCGTCCGGAGCCTGTGCCCCGCAACGGGGAGAGGCCACAACAGTGAGAGGCCCGCGTACCACAAAAAAAAAAAAAAAAAGACAGGTCTGGCATTTTCCACAATAGCCCAGGTGGAGGGCCTGTTCTCTACGGTTTTGGGAGGTTGCCTAAGATAGCCTTGTTCTTCTAGTTTATTCCAAATCCCAGGCCCAGGGTCTATCAGATTCCTCAAGCATCTAGAATAAGAGTAATAGTTATGGCTAATGTTTAAGTCTTTACATGTATTTACTCATTTAGTCCTCTCAACACATCTAGGGGGTAGCCCACCATTTCTAGATGAGCAAACTGAGCCATATCAAGGTCAAACATCTTACACAAGATCATACACTTGGTGGAGCTGGGACTCAAACACAAGTGACCTGCCTCCAGAGCCTTTGCTCTTAGCAGCAACATGGCACTGCTTCTAAAGGCTAAGAAATGTTAGAGCTGGAAGGCAGTTTCAGAACCACCTAGTGAAAGCCCTTCCTTTTGCAAATGAAGTGCTTATGGGTGCCCAGGTCACAAAAGGAGTAATGGGAGAGTCAGGACAAGAATCCCAGCTGCTGGGAGTAGCTGATTCTCCATCCTAGCTCCAAATGCTTTGCTCCAAGCAATGAGCTGAGTCTGAGCTGGGCCTCCTGGAGCTGGGATTTACTGGCTCCAAACGCCATAGTTATGGCTGGGAGGAGCTATACTGGTCTCCTGGTATGGAAGGATGACAGGGATGGTGACACACATCATGGAGGGCCTTCTGGTCCTCAGAGACTACCACTTGGTCTCCTTTTCATTAATTGCAGTTATACCATATTGAGGAGATGTTTTCATGAGACTAAACAGTCCATCTCCTTCAGTTTTCTGAATGGGTCGAGAACATACATTTCCATATTCTTACTTAAAATCTGACTCAACTTTTTTTCCCCCAGATAGTAGATCTAGAGTAGCTTGACTTTTGGTTGGCTTTTCTCATCCTATTTAAAATAGCAGGAATCACTATGAGCATTACATCCATAGATGATAATGTAAAAAACAATGTAAATAAGGGGTGGCTCAAAATAATTTTAATTTTCAGCTGGCTCTGGAGTATGGAAGGATTATAAACTTGCCTTCAAATATTTTTACTTGGCATCTCAGAGTGGGCAGCCCCTCGCCATTTATTACCTGGCCAAGATGTACGCCACAGGAACAGGAGTGTTAAGATCGTGCAGAACTGCTGTGGAGGTAAAGCACGGGCTATTTCTAAAGCACTTTTCATTTATCACAGAGAGGAGGTGATACTGTCCTTAGATTGTTGGTGTCTTTGATTTTATAGATATTATCTTGTTTCTTCCAGCTGACAATGTGGACACTGACATTTGCCAGGGAGGAAAAGCAGTGATGTAACTCAGACTCGGAAAGGGAGGAAGAGAAATGATCCCTCCTGTCTTGCATCTGGCTTTTCATCGAGTTCAGAGCTTGCCTCCGAATTCAGTTATGGAGCTCTGTTTCAGCTTTCAATCAAATCTCCAGGGCAATTTGGCACTTCTAGTAGGATTGGGAGTTGCGACTTGGGACATGAAAGGCTTGATTTAGCCTAGAAAATGTAGCTCACTTCTTCCCAGAAAGCCAGGTCCTTAGGTTTTTCTGATGATTTGGATGACAATTGAGAAAGTGAATTCTTTCAGCCTGGGATAGTGATGCAGTTTTCAAAAGAAGGCTTTTAGGACCTTAATGTCCTTCATTGATTCATGAAACACTTCCCCTGCACCAATATAAATACCTTCCTGTTGCAACCTGGCCCCTCTGAAATTCGTTTCAAAACCTGCCAGCTAATAATCTATCTTTAGATTTGCTCCTTTGCCGATTCCTAATGAATTATGTATGGTTAACCTCTTTTGGTTACATAAGGGCTATTCAACTAAGTTGCCTGTTGTCCCCACGGAGCTCTGCACACCTCCCTCACGGTTATGTCACCTACACCCTCAGGCACTGTCTTCCCTTCATTCTCTCTTCTCCACATCAGCTGCAGCCTTATAACGCACCCTCGCAGGGCAGCAGCATCCAGAAAATCCCTTTTATTAAAAAACAGAAGTCGTTACATTCTGTTGTCCTGCCAAATAGCCCCCAAGTCAGAAAAGTTCATTTACACATATTTAAAACAAGCCTCAGGAAGTGTAAGCGCAAGACAAAAAAAAAAAAAAAAAAAATACACACCTGTAATCTTCATGCCTGTGAAAGGTATTAACACCTCACCCTAAACAATTTTCAAAAGCCATGCTTTAGACCTAAAATCCTTGCCTGACCAGCCAGCAGGAACTGAAGACTGAGGTTATTTATCGTTTACCTGGAATGAAGTGTGTTGGCTAACTAGTCTGCTTGATTTCTCTTTGTATATACAGCTTTATAAAGGTGTCTGTGAACTAGGCCACTGGGCTGAGAAATTCCTGACAGCATACTTTGCCTATAAGAATGGCGATATAGATTCTTCTCTTGTTCAATATGCACTACTTGCAGAAATGGGTTATGAAGTAGCTCAAAGCAATTCAGCATTCATTTTGGAATCTAGTAAGATACGTTAAAATTCTCTGCAATTCCCCAATCATACATATGCATATATGACTTTACTGTAGGGGTATTTTAAGCCTTCCTAATGGAATGTCTCCTTTTTTTTTTTTTTTAGAAAAAGCTAAAATCCTTGAAAAAGAGAAGATGTATCCAATGGCACTTCTCCTATGGAATCGAGCTGCCACTCAAGGTACAGAACTTAGATAAAAATGAGCACTACTTGGCCCCTGTCCACTATTATGCATCTGATTTGCTCCGGCTGAGTTCTTGGGCACATAGGCAGAAAGGTGCAGAATATCTAGCAGGTGGTATTTCAAACTGATGTTAGGGTCAGTCTTTGGTTAGAGGTCATTTCCAGGAACTTCTTTTGTTATTCTCAAGGTCTCCAGTTTAGCAAACCATAGGAATTTTTCTACGGCTCTGTCTCCATGACACCAGAACGGTTGTTTGAAACATGGCAGTTTTACTCAAGACATCAGTTTTCTTGGTCTGGCTTCAGTCACTCATTTGCTGAGTTTTTCTAAACTTATCAGAGATATGACCTATGTTTCAATGAGTTTATATAGGTTAAATTACTTATGGCTCTAAGACTTGTTTGATTTTTCTTTTAGAATATCCCATTGAGGATTACCACAAGCTTCAGATCTCTATTATAACCATTAGCATGGTAGCATCAAGGGAAAAAAAGAATTAATTAGCAAGATCCTCCCCCCCGCCGTAGGGAGCGCTGGTGGGAAAGCAGTGGCAGGTGGCATTTGCATCACTATGTCTCATTCCATTCTTTCCCTAAAATTATATTACTAATAGCAGAGAGATTCTGCAAAGCTGTCACTATTGGCATTTGGATATGTGAGGTGCTCTCTTACGGTAAGAGAGCAATTTTACTTCCAATTAAATTTCTTAAAATTGTCTCAGGCTAAGGCCGAATCATCCCTTTTCTATAAGAATTGAATGGGATAAAAACAATTCTCAGCTGATGCTAATATGAGGCAGAAGCAAAAGTCACAGTGGTGCCTTCTCAGGTCCAGCTGAGCTGGTACTGCAGCAGCAAGCCATCTGTGTGATTTTAGTGAGAAATTCCCTAAAACAAGAAAAGTCTCTGTTTTCTAAAATGTTTGGAGTAAGGAAACAACACCAGCAACCCCTCAGCTATGGCAAATCATCTGAATTGTAACAAATACAGGTTTATTCCAAGCCAGGAAATGCTGTGGAAATTGCACTAAGGAAAAGAGACATTGAAAATGAGAGGACATTAATATTAAACAGAAGTCACCAATATAAAACTGTCAGACCACTAAAAATAATTGTGTGTCACCAGAGAGGTCAGGCATGATTGTCCCCAAAGATGTGGTTGCTGAATGGCTGTCTTGAGCTTAGGAAATCTAGTAATGGAAGTTAGGTTTCCAATCTGTCATTGGCGATGTTTCTTCCAGGAGTGTGAGGAGGGTGCTGAACCATAAGGACTCAGCCACCAGCCTGTGACTGTGAAATTGGAGGGGAAATCCCTCCCACTGTCTAGTGACCCCCTAGGAGCCTGTCAGGATTGCCACATGCCCCCCACCCCCATCAGCCCCCTAATTAGGGTGGAGCTGAATCCTCTGGAGAATCTGCTTGTTCACAACATTTCATTCTTAGAGACCTCAGGGGTCCTGCTTTACTGCTTGCAAAGCTTGAAAATGCAGAGTCCTGTTCTTTTGTGGCTGTGGTGCAGAAGGAATCTTCGGGTCAAAGGAAGATAGCTTTGGGCAAAATTAGAAATGGAGTGGGTTTCTCTTTAGAGCTCGAGGGGTCTCTTGCCTCTGCAGGCCCCTCTGAGCCCCTCTCCTGGACGTCATTTCTATGAGGTCTTACCCCGAGCTACCTGTACATTTTGAAGCACCTGAGAAGCCAACCCTGACAACTAATATCTTTTGCAGCTTAAGAAGTTTACAACGTTACTTCTACTCCAAGAAAACTAAAGACGGCTCATGGTATTACATTTTAGTATAGGGTTCCAGAAGACTAAAAGAACTTCAGAACCCAAAGGAATCAATTCCAAAAAATGTTAGGCTTTGCGTTAGGCCAAATGGGAAGAAAAACTTGGAAGGAGTCCTATAGCTCTTAATGATACACATCAGACCATACCACACAGCGTACTTTCCCCTTTTCCAAGTAAGCCTAGACTGTGCCAGCGGGGTTAGCCACAGCTGAAGTGGATGTCCTACATGAGCATTCCCTCATCTTTTCAATCAACATAGCCCTAGTGAGTGGAAACATGGGCCCCAAAGAGACGCTTAGAGGTCATCCCTAAGTGGCCTTCAAAAGACTGAAGTCTCATATCTTAAAAAGTCACATGAATTTTTTTCTACTCCTGAATATTTTCATGTTTGTTGGAAACTAAGATTGTAAAATACTTAACATCTGGGGGAAGCATTTTCTAAAAAGTTTCCTACCCTGTCTATCCATTCATTCCATAAATATTCATCAAGTACCATTCTCATCCTGGTACTATATCAGTGATCAAGAGCTTCAAAATTCTCTCTCATGAAAGAGAGAGAGAAAATAAACTAGTAAACAAATGAGATAAGAGAGATACATGCTGTGAGGAAATAAAACATGGAGATGGGATGGACAACTAGTGGGATGTGGTCTGACAAGGTAGTCAGAGAAGGCTCTAGAAGGGAAGCGAAGTTTGCAGTGAGACCAGAATGATGAGTCAGAGGAACTGCAAACATGCCAGGCAGAGGGGCTTGAAGAATCTTACTGCAGGGACGCCGAGGCAAGAATGAGCTCGGTGTGTTGAAGGAATATTAAGAAGGCTAGAGCATCCCGAGAAAGTGACATGTGGTAAGCCCAGCCAGGGAGGCAGAAGACAGATAAGGCACAACTTGTAGGTCAGGTAAGGAATCTGGAAGTTATTCCAAGTGCAAAGTGAAGCGCTTGGGGGTTTTAATACAGGGAATAACGTGATTTGATTTTACATTTGAAAAAGATCATCTTGGCTGTTGTGTGGAGAACAGATCGAAAAGTGTAGCTAAAAGCACATTTTGGAGGCTGCTGTAGTATTCCAGGCTTAGACTAGATGGTGGAGGAGCTGGAGAGAAACAGGTGTGTTTTAAAGGTAGAACCAACAGGATTTGCTGATGGATTTGATAATGAAAGTGAGGGGAAAGAACTGGGAATAATTCCCCTAGATTTATGGCCTGAAAAATGGTGGTGCTGGCACTGATAGAGGAAAGGAACTGATGACTTTGTTCGGGGGAAGGGGTAGCAGGGAGTTAAGAATCTCTAGTGGATGTTTTAAGTCTGAGATCCAGGCAGAGAAGTCAAGAAGGCAGTTGTAAGAATCTGGGGCTTAGAGAGAGATGGAATATAGATACAAGTTCAGAAATAGGAAACATAGAGCCATGGAACTAGATGAGGTCACCTGGAAAGAGAGTTGAGATAGAGCAGAGTGGAGGAGAGAGGAGGGGAAGGGAGGAGAGGAGAGAAAAGAAGGGAGAGGAGCTGGGGAAAAAGGAGTCAGTAACGAGCCCTTGATATTCCAACATTTAGAAGCTGGGTAGAGGAGGAGTCAGGCAAGAGTTTGAAAAGGACAGGCCTCTGAGGCAGGAGGGAAGTCAAGAGAAGAAAGGGCATGGGCAGACAGCACCAGTGATTCCAGTGCTGCTTAGTGGTCCAGTGAGATGAGGACAAGAAGTGACCAGGGGATCTGGCTGCGTGGAGGTTATCGACCACCTTAAAAATAGCAGTTTCTTGGAGGAGGGAGCAGCAGCCAAAGTGGGGTGGGTTGAAGAGTATGTGGGAGGAGAAGCTTTGGAGACAGTGAGTGTAGAACACACTTTTGAAAAGGCTGAGTGTGAAGTGAACAGAGAAATGGGGAGTAGTTACAAGGAGATGCCATGGGATAAAGGTTTGGTTTTGTTCATAGAAGATACCAAAGTGTGTTTGGATGACGCATGGGACTAGAACAGGGGCAGAAACTGGTGATGCAGGAGAGCAGAGCTTCAGGAGTGAAGGCTAAGAAAAGGAAGGGTGGGATCCAGTTTCCCAAGAATTGACCTACCTTCAAAAAATGAATCTAAAAGGTAAAATTGATAATTTTTTATTCTTTAAGAACATTTGTACTATACTGTGGGAGTTATCCTACAATAAAGACAGCTAGCATTGTGTGTCATATCCATAAATCATATCTAATTCTGATTCTGGGATTCCGAGTGTTTTTTTCTTTTTTTATATAGATTATCATTAGGCTGATATTAATGATTTACTAGGAGCTACACATGAATCATTTGAGTTATTATTCTCCTTCTCTTTCTAATATTTCTATCAGGCAATGCATTCGCTAGAGTGAAAATTGGAGATTACCATTACTATGGCTACGGGACTAAGAAAGACTATCAAACAGCAGCCACGCATTACAGCATCGCAGCCAAGAAATACCACAGCGCACAAGCCATGTTCAACCTGGCCTATATGTACGAACATGGTTTAGGTATCGCAAAGGTAATTGTGCTGGTAATAATCCAACCTAGTAACGGCAGCTGTACAGGAAGGAAAATGTATAACGTTTTACACTTCATTGATGTCATCAATGTAGAGAAAACGACTTAATATTTGCTGAGTCCCTCCCACATGCCAACACATTTTATGTATCCTGATATAACCCTATGAGGTAGAATTTATTTTCTCCATGACGCCCAAGGATGGAACTAACGAGGAGAATAAATCTAGTCTTGGCCAATTTGATTCATAGTAAATTCATGCTTTTTCCAGCAACACTAGTAGGCCCTGCCCCCACTGCCTTCCACCCACAGGCCTTTTTCCATTAAAATTTCCATCGACTCACAAGCTCTCAGTAATAAGGAGAAAGTGAGAATGAGATCAGAGCTGGATACAGAGGTGGCATTAATCCAGAAACGTCTTTTGAAACACCCACTGTGTACATGACATAATGCCGAGTGCTCTAGAGAAGCCCAAGAAAACAGATCTCCATCCTTCAAAGACTACACCCGACTTGAGGAGATGAGGCGTATTCATTAAGAGGGCTAACACTACAAGGTGATAGCGGGTAGATCCTTCAGACAGTCAGTGTAGTTAAGGCAGAAGATGGCATTAGGGTCTGACAGGGTGAGAAAGGTGATTACGATAGCCAGGTGTTGGCGTGTTATGTATACCATGTCATTTAAGTCACATAACCACTCAATGAGACGCATCCTATCATTGTCCTTGTTGTTTGCGTCAGGAAATCACAGTGCAGGTTAAGTCATAGGGCCGAGTTTGCAGGGCTCATTGGTGGTGGAGCCATCATTCGAACCCAGATCTGGCTGACCCCACATTGCTGCTGGAAAGAGTTGGGCCCGGCACTACTGAATTTTCTATGCTTTCTTTTTCCTTCCAGTTGTGATAGTAATTGGGAATTATTGGTGGGGAATTTCCTAGCTGACAACTGCTCATGTGCACACGGCTGCAAGAGCTTCTCATTCAGGTGCCAACAATCCAATGGTAGAGACCCCTGCCTTCGGGTGCTCTCCTGTGCCTGCCTCTTGACGGATCACTTTTCATCATCCCCAGAACCCTAAGCAGTAGAAAGAATGTCAAATCCAAATGCAGTCTGTTTTCCCCATTCCTAGCAGGTGCAAGCTTCCTGTTTTATAACATTGGGGCAGGCAGGACTGGCTCGAATAGCTACAGTGGATGATCCTTTGGATGTTATTAAGCCACACTCCCTTCCCCTCCAACTGTCATCCACATCTGTAAAACAGAACAACGATACAAGCCCTGCCCCAGGCTTTGAGGATAAAACCAATAAGCCTTTGTGAAAGGGCTTTGTAGTGAAACAGTGTGTGGAATGACTTTTTTAGATCAGAAGAGAATGTGAGCGATTGCTAAGTAAGACTTCAAGAGGATCAAAGCTTTTGTTCATCATTCCCCATGTAAAACATAACAATATTGGTGAGAGGAGCATTGTGTGTATAGAATAAAAGTGACCCCACCCCATGGGTTAAATTCAGATTAGCTCTCCTGCCCCCATATGAATCCAGAAGGACTTAACAGCCCCATTGTCCTCACAGTGAGGTCATTTAGCAGTGACTCCCTGGGGTGGGGAGAGCTGTCCTCTCAGGACACAAGGCCGACTACACAGCCCACTGTGTCGGGTGTTCAGTTTTCCTCCTTCAAGTCACTGCTGGCTCTCTCCTAGGCACTTTCTACACAATGTCCAAAAGCAGTTGTCGAGACATATATTTCATACATCTAGAAAAACTTTGAAGTTTCTCTCTAGCCACATTTCTGTTCTTTTCGGTCGGGGTTCTTGTTAAATCGTGGGTAGTTCATTTTGATCAGTCTCTCTGTCACAGATAAATTTTTTCCTACAGAAAGTCTCTACCTATAGAAAAAGAAAGAGGCTGAGCTTAACCTCAGACCTGGACACGGGAATTTTAGATTTAGTTAATGAGGGAATTTTAGATTTAGTTAATTTAGTTAATGAGGGGCCATTGCTCTTTGTCTTTATTAATTTCTTTTGTTTAGCAATTAGTAAAATAATTACCAACTACCCAGGGGCCAAGTTTATTAATCTTGCTATCTCGTAGTCAAATTAATGAGGAGATATCACCTCTTCTAATTTTTAAAATGAATATGCTGATAATTAAAAGTTCAAAGCTTGTTCCATTTATGGTTAATGAAAGCAAAGCAGTTAGAACAGGCTTTCATAGCACCCAAGACATCGAGTAGTTATGCATGTCTTCAGCAAGGCTCTTCGCAATCCTCTCTATTAGTTAAACCTCATGCAAACCAGTGGGACAGGTGAGTCTAACATCATTACCAGGATTTCTCTGAGAATCAAAAAAAGTTTTGGTAAACTCTGAATGTAAGCCCCCTGGAAAAAGGAAGTAAGGTATAAATCGACTCTTGGTAAATCAGTGTAAAAATATGGGTCATTATTTTTCTCATCCGTCTTTAGGAAAGGATTTGGGACTAGGGTGATGTAGGTCAATTATCCCAATAGCTTCACTGAGAAACATCTCATTCCCCACTTTCCGCCCTTGAGTTAAGCTCACTTGACTTAACTGTGGACCAGGACTGACTGTACCATTGTTTTGGGAACACAAAATAATACCTAGGGAGAAACTGAGAGATGACCTGAACTAATTTAGAAATATAAGCACTCGGCTCACAATTTGTTATGAAACTCCTTCTCAATTTATACTTGATTCAGAAGTCCTTCAAAAATTTAATAACCATGAAAAAAACCTGTTGCCCATCCTCTCCTGCCCATTCCTTCTGGCCTTATCCCGGTTCAGGCCAGAATTTCTACTTGTTGTAAAGGATCCTCAGGGGTCTCCCATTCTAGTGTTCTTCCTTGAACTGTGTGGCCAGAGAAAGCTCTGTCCACCAAAGATTTACCACCAACAAGAAACATCCACACTTGACTGTTGAATGTGTTAAACCATTGAAATTTGGGAGTTTATTGGTTGCAGATGTTAGCATTACTTTAGTTAACACACAATACAGCTAACGAAGCCCCACTGGGTTATTTTGGATAAAGTATAACTCTAGTACTGCTACCCTTCCACCACACTCCTCCCAAAAGATGCACACACACATGCACACAAATACAAGCCAACAAACACAAAACTAAAAGAATCTTACTGACTTTCTATTGCTTAATGAAGTCCAGACTTCTTACCCTGGCATTCAAACCCTCCCTGACCTAATCCATCTTGACAATAATGGCTTGATATGCCACTATTTCCCTATATATCTTCTAGACTGCTTTTCCTTTCCCCGCAAGACCTTGAACTGCACCCTCCTGACCTTAGGTCACATCACCCCATTTGCTGGAATGATCTTCTCCCACATTTTTGCCCATTGAAGACCAATCCATTTTTCAAAGAATAGCTCCAGTATCATCACCTCTATGAACCCTTCAATGAAGCCCTAGATTTAAAAGACATCTGCTTCTAAACTACCATGGTAACATGCCTTGCTTTTCTTCATTCATTTATTTACTCAAATATTTATCAAGTCCTTGTTTTGTGTCAAGAAGGATCTGAGAACAAGACACCCTTCAAAGCGTTCATAGTCTACTGTGGAAGAGACACGTCCATAACTAAAGTGAAAGCCCAAAATGATGTGCATGCATGCACACACAAGTGAAATACTATAAACTTGTTAAAGAGGAAACCATTCAGGTAGAGGAATCAGTACTGTCAGATTCTGTTCTAAAATGTTTTTGTAACATAGAGTATAAGACACACATGATGCTCTTTTTATGTTTTCATTTTTTTCCTTTGTTTTGTTTTTAAAATGGAAGAAAGCAGGTATGTTTTAAGATACTGACTAGAAAATCTATCTAAATTAAGAAAAAAGGTGAGAGGAAATGAGTTTCAATATATATAGTTAGACCTACTAAATAACACATTTTTTGGATCCTACAGGGAAAACAAAACCACATCTACTGAATAAATTATAAGTAGATCTGTCAAAAATAAAAGTAATTATGGCACGAAGCATTTTTATTTTTTTCATTTGTCTGGTCTGACCTCCTATGGAGTGTTAGAGCTGAAGCTTTAAACACCAGAATAGAATTATTTTCTGGAAAGGCCAAACTAAAGTTTGACATTAAAATGGCCCCCTCGGAAATATGACAGGACAAAATATACATCTCTTAGAAATGGTCATAACCTTTCTTGAAATACATGTCTATTTAATGAAATAATCAGAGATGTGCAAAAAAATTTGTGTGTGTATACCTTTATTTATTAGAAAAAAACCCTACAAACAATCAAAATACTCCAAAATAGAGAACATGTTATATAAACTATTGTGTGGTGGTATACTACTCCATTATGTACTTTATGGCCTAGTGACTAAGTGAGCAGGCTAGACGCAGACTCTCTGGATTTGAATCTCAGCTCTGCCATTTACAAGTCATATGGATTTAGATAAGTGACTTAACCTCTCAGCGCCTCAGTTTCTTCATCTTTAAAATGAAGTTAATAATATCATCTGCCCTACAGAATTGTAACAGGGTTTAAGTAAACGACAGTGGTGAATGTCACACAGTAAATATTTAATAAGTACTAACCATTATTATGAAATACTGTACAGCCATTAAAAATAAAAGTATTATAGGCTAAAGGAATATCTTAGGACATGGTATATTTTTTGAAATATATCGTTAACTTAAGAAAACAGAAGACAAAGTATCATACAGAATGAAAAATTCCTAAATTAAAAGTATGTATGTATGAATATATACAAAAACACTGGAATGCTGGAAGGATGTGTATGAAATATCAGTAGTTACCTCTGTACAGTGAGATTGTGGGTGTTTTTTCCTTGTTTGTTCACCTCTGTATTTTCAAAGTTTCCTCTAATTAACATATTTGTAATAAGAAAACAAGAATGAATTATTCAAAAAACTACCTCTGTCCCAGTATAAGACATTTTTGATGACACCCAAAGATTCGGGGCTGGAAAACTCCTGAGTCATGTAACTGAACAATTTTCACAAACCAGATCCTTTATTGCTGGAGAATTCTATATCTTTAAGTTATAAGCAGCTTTTGAACATGTGAGCATAGGGCGGTACTTTGGCACACCTGACATTAGAGTTAGAAACACTTAAGAAGTCTGTAGATAGGTTTATATAATCTCCTAAATCACTGAATTTAAAGCAAAATAAACTCAAACGTACCACAGAGAAGTTAAATGTAAGTGGACTGGATGTGCAATGGACTTAAATAATGAACCCTAGCCATCATCAAAGCACAGTTTATCGCGGGGAATTTTCTTTGTGTGAATGGTTTGGATTTTTTTTACTAAGTAGGATCAAAGAACAAGCAGTCTTTTCTAGAGTCTAGTAATAAAATTTCTTTTATATGGGTTGCCCTAATTAGGCAGAAGGGTTTAGGATTTTCTTTCTCTGCGAATTTTAAAGAAAGACTTTCCTATCGCACCCCACCCCCATTGCGAATCGTGAGGCCACCTCGGCCGGGAGCCAGCTCATCCCACTTTAAATGGTACTTCTCTGCTATTTTTCATTATAAGCTAAGCAACTGAATTGTGATGTTTGTGCCTCAAGAAATAAATTAATAACTCTTGCCTGCCTCAAATAAGAAGGAAGGAATGAGATATCGACAAAGGTTGCCTCTCCTTGAACGTCCCATCCAAGTTAACATGCCTGTCACGTGTGGAGGTAACACCGCTGTTGTGATCTGTAGGGTGCTTTCAAGTGAACACCCTCTGAATTTGTTGGAATCAGAGACACATTTAGAGTTTTTATAACATCCATTTTCTCTGTTGCCAGGAAGATTTGTTTGGAACAGTCTCCTGAATTTTAATTATTTTAAGCAAGCATTATTCCTCTTTCTCAAACAAATGCATTTACCAGTCCACGAAGCTTTGGAAAAAATTAAGAAATGACAAGCAAAACATAGCTGAGAGGACACCACCCAAGAAATGGGTTTAGCAGAGGCCTCAAGGATTCACAACTCTTGAACCCTGTGTAACGGGGGTCTGGGAGATGGAGAGGAGAAACAGAGAGATACTGGATGAGCACAATTTGTGAAAAATCCCTCTTCTTCCCCTTCTTTTGAAAATAATCCACAGGCACCCAAGCAAAGTATAATTCTGGCACTGGCCTAGGGTGCTTCAACCTTTAAAAGCAATTCTACTTAGCCTTTTCATTACTCGGTTTGGGAAAACAAAGCAAATATAAAGCAAACAAAAACAAGCCGTAAGTAGGTGAAAATGAAAGATTTTTGATCTACCATGGCGTAATTTAATGGGGAAAAACAAGTTCCTAAAAATATAGTACGTCATTTATGGAATCAAATTCCAGCCTGAGGACCAAAATAGTTTATTCGCTCATTCCTCGTTTATTCACTCATTTGATAAGTATTATCAAAGACTTGCTATGTGCTTAGCACTTCATTAAGCACTGGGAATTCAGGGGTGAACAGGCAGTGCAAGCCCTTGTCTTCAGGGACCTGGAGACAGACAATGAATAAACAAATCCCATAACTTCAGGTATGATAAGTACTAGGAAGTCACTATCTGTATTGCCATTTGTTTGGGGAGATGTACTGTTAGTGTCTGTTCTCCTGCCCCTTTAATTGGAATTATACTTAAGGTCTGGTCCAGAGATATCCAAGAAAGCTCTTTGGAGTCTGTGTTGGTTTTCTATGGCTGCTCTAACAAATGACCACAAATTCAGTGCCTTAAAACCACACACATGTATCTCACAGTTTCTGTAGGTGAGAAAGCTAGGTGAGCTTGACCGGGTCCTCTCTGTAGGGTCTCACAGGCTGAAATAAAGGCTGTGCTCCTTACTGAGGGCTCTGGGGAAAAACCTGCTTCCAAGCTTATTCAGGTTGTTGGCCAAATTCAGTTTCTTGCGCTTATAGGACTGAGGGCCCCATTTCCTTGCTGGCTGTCCACATTCCTTCTCCTGTCTGCGTGGCCCCTCCACAAGGGCAAGTTGAGTCCTTCCCATCGCTAGAATCTCTGACTTCTCCTCTGCCACATCTCTCTGCCTTTCTCTTCTGCTCTCTGAGAAAACTCAGTGTTTAAGGGCTCATGTGATTACACTGAGTCCACCAGGTCATCCAGGACAATCTTCCTATCTTAAGGTCTGTAACCTCAATCACATTTGCAAAATTTGCTTTGCTATTGTAACATAACATATTAACAGGTTCCAAGGATTAGGGCATGAGCATCTTGTGGGGGCCATGGGGGAAGATTGTTCAGCCTACCAAAGATAAGTTACTGTATTTCAAACTATGGATTCCATTTAATTTCTCCCAAAGAATCTGTACCTAATGAGTATGGGCTGTTCTTCTCTTTCCAGGACGTTCGCTTGGCCAGGAGATTATATGATATGGCTGCTCAAACAAGTCCGGACGCTCACATACCTGTGTTCTTTGCCCTCACAAAACTGGAAACTGTGCATTTGTTTCGAGATATCCTGTTTTTTAATGTAAGTTTGTCTCAAATACGTCCCCAAAATCTCTGAAAACTCCAGTGAGCAACTCTTGGGAGATGGGATGGAGGTAGATGATGGTTCTGAATGAAGTGGGAGGCTTCGATTTATTTTTGACAGAATGTCTCTTGCCAGCAGTTTACCATGAGATGGAAATGGATGAAATTGGACAATACCCTTGGACCATACTGGGATTTATTTGTGATTGGCCTAATTGTTGCCGTGCTGATCTTCTTGCTTAGAAATCGCTACCTGTAGGATCTGGACCACAGAAAAAACCTGCTCACGGGGACCAGTTCACTTCAAGTCATCTTCACTAAATAAAAAATTTCCCCGTCAGACTCAGGAGTCTGCTGCTGATTTCCCATATAGGCCTGTGATGGAAAATGGACAAAGGTTGGGACCCATCCTCTGAGAAACCATTCCAGATCTCCTGCTTAGTTGAGGTGACCACTTGGGGAAGAGGGGATTGCTGGAGACTGATCACCTAAGATTTCCTTACAAGCTTCTCATCCTGGGGATCTAGTCCTGAGTTAGGGATAAAGACCACCCATTTTCACGTGGTTGTGACAGCCTGTCCCCTTTCGAGAGGACAAATGGGTTTCTTGGCTCCTACAGACATACTCTGCTTCGGGAGAAGCGGAGTTTTGGGAGGGCAAGAACACAGATCCCTCAGAATGTGATAAAGGCAAAAATTACAAACAGATGCTTTGTCTTATGGGAGTGATCTGGTGAACCACATTCTATCTCCAATGAGCCGAAATTCCTCATGGCATTGCTGTGCCAGGGGGACTGACTCAGCCTCCTCAGCCGGGGGCCTTCTATCAAAGCTCCCTTAGCAGCTGTGCAGTGAACGGCACCATTTGGGGTCTCTCCAGCTTGTACCCCTCTCTTCCATTCCTCACTGGACCCCTGTGGAATCCCCTTTGGAGTATCCATAAAGGGAGAAATTACCAGCCTCCTAGGACAGAGGCTAAAGGGCCCGGTTCTTTGTTTCCTCTGACAGGTGAAGCAGAGCTGCGGCCCAGTGCTGGGGACAGTGCAGGGAGAGAAGAGTGCAGGAGGCCCATGACTTATGTGAAGGGCCAGTCTTGGATCTCACCCTCACTGAGCCTCAGTTTCCTGATCTGCAAAGCGGGAAGATCTTCGAGATCTTAGAGAGCTGGTATGAGAATGAATGGGATAATGTATGTAAAAGAATTATCACAGGGTCCGGCATCTGGAATAAACTCCATAAATGGTAACTTGTAATATTCTCTAGAAGCTCATGGCAAGTTGCTTGGAATATGCGGACAGCTGAGTTGATAGCACTCAATGCGGTTTCAGGGCCCTGCAGTTGGTTCTCCAGCCAAAATGCTGGGTGTTTATGTAGGAAAAGATTGTGCTTGCCTACTTGAAAACCCAAACTAGGGACAGGAAAAGAGTTAATTAATAATGTCGATCATGGGAATTACCTGGCAGTCCAGTGGTTAGGACTCTGAGCTCTCACTGCTGAGGGCCCGGGTTCCATCCCTGGTCGGGGGAACTAAAATCCCATAAGCCTCGCAGCACAGCCAAAAAAAAAGAAAAAATGTCAACCATGATCAGAAAGGGGAGGGAAATGGATTTGGAACCAAGCCTGGGTTTGAGGTCCAGCTCTGTCCCTTAGTAGCTCTATGACTTTGGGCATAATTTATCCAAACCTGTTTTTCCTCCATAACATAGGATTAATTCCTTCCTGACTGGAGATTTTTGCAGTTTCAATTAGCCTGACATCACATGTGCTTTGTAAACATTGTACACACACATACTAGCCACAGTCATTTACCTGGCCGTTGACTACCCAGGCTTGTCTGAGGTCCGAGTGTTTACAATTTCCTGACACAATCCCTAACTTACTAGAGAGTTCCAGTTCCAAAGGAATGATAAAAGCCCCATTCACAAATGTGAAAGGAAGGAGCAGGCATCCAAACCTCAGGTCAGAGCCTAACGGACAGGAGGCCCGTGCAATTATCGCTTTCATGTGTCTGGAATGTGAGCACATCAGAGACGGGATAAGTGCAAAGAGGGGAGCGTGGAAGGTGAGCCCCGGTTCCAAGACTGGGTGAAAGATGAGCTCCTAGGAGGTAAAGCTTGTGAAAATAGCTGCAGGCGGGGTGGAAAGAGAGACTCTGCGGCTTGCTAGGTAGAGTAGAACGCTGCCTGAAATGCAGGAGCAAGGGCAGCGTGAGCTCATCAATTTCCTGTTTCAGCTCGTTGTTCCAAGTAAATGTGAGCCACAGGCTTTGAAAGAGCAAGTGGTTCGTTTAGGGTGTTTGAATCATTCAAACGTCTGTTTCTGGGCCTCTGCTCCAGAGCCTCCACTGTAGCAGCTCTCACCACCGCGGTGCATGGACTGTACACCTGCCCGCACCTAGGCGGCTTTGCGGTGACTGACCACTGGTCACCGTGCACTATTTTGCACAGAGCCTTCACATAAGTGTCTCAATCAGAGTACTTTTGGTTGCAAGAAAATACACCGTGTCAGCTTCCCCGTGGTGTCCAGCCAGCCCAGCTGCGAGCCCTGTGAGAGTGGTGGCTAGGCCTTCTCATCTCTAGGTATCCAGGGCCTCAGATATAGTAGGTGCTCAATTAGCACTGGATGACCAACTTGCCCACACCCACCTTCCTCACATCCAACCTGGTCCAACCCACCCTCTTCTCAACACAAGCTCGTCACGAAGTGCACAATGACTCATGTTTTTATAACTAGCACAGCAGCTGGTCCTTCAGAGTTCCCAACTACAACGCAAGGGAGGTTGAAATGGAGTTTATCTGTGATTCATACAGTTTTCTCTCCTCAGGAAAATGGATGCTCTGGAGCAGGCTCTATACCTTTTAAAACTCCCGATGCAAAATTAAACCAGAATCTCTGGGGGTGGGAGCCAGGCAACAGAGCCCAGGTCGAGGTCTACTGTAACCCGCAACACTGAAATGTGCTCTAAACAAATTCGGTGTAAGGGGGTGACTCTGGGTTTTGCAAAAGACTCAGTACCGAAGACCCTTGGATGGAGAGCTGTGCCAGGGACGTTCACAAATGTACCTCCTGCAGGGTGGGTGCAGTGGCTGGGCCTCAGCTCTGCTGGGGTTGCATGAGTGACATCAGGCCTGCCGCAGGGCGCTGGACAAGACTCTGGAATATCTATGTTCCAGGCCTGTCCTCCAGAACCAGCTAATGACCTCAGGCATATCAGTCTCTCTGTGGGACTCAGATTCCTCAACTGCAAAATAAGAAAGATTTCTCTGATGTCTTACACCTCAAAAGTTTTATAATTCCAATCCAGCCTCTCAGGTATAACATTAAGATCTATAACAGAAAAATGCCTTAAAATCTTTCCATGTGTGGCAAGAATAGAATGACTTTTTAGGCTGTGAGATTATTTCAATTCTTAGCTTTTGTTCCTTTTTTTCCCGCCACCTAATTAATTTCGTCCAGCATTGGTACCTGTGTTTTGATATGGAAACATTTTTTGTGGTGTGTGCTTGTGTGAAATGAGTTATCGTAATTTGTGTTTTATTAATCAGAAAATAATTTCTAGGTAAAGATAAAGTGCCTCTGGAAAAAAGGAATATTCAATCTTCGCCTAATAGAATATTAGAGCAAATCTCTTATATTTGAGATTTGGATTTTGCCATAGAGGCAAAACAGCTGTCTGAGGTCCTATGACTTATTCTTTTTTAAAATGGAATAGTGACTCTAAGTGGCATCTGTTTATTAATCAATCTTCTTGTGTGAGCAAGAGGGATTTTATGTAGGACAAATGGTAATCACAACAGCAGTCAATAATTTGTTCTTGAAAGCTTCTCTAAAATTCATTCTATCTAGGAAAATAATAGCTAACATATCATGCTTATAATGTGCCAGGCACTGTTCTAACCGAATGTATTATTAACTCATTAGAGCTTTACAACTACCTTCCCAGGAGGATACTGTATCATCTTCCCTCTTCTCCAGAAGAGGAAGCTGAGATCAAGTAACTTGTCCAAGGCCACACAGCCAGGAGGACCAGGTCCAGAGTCGAGCTTTTAACCACTGCACTGGATTGCCTTGAGAAAGTTCATAAACAACTTTTGCAAGATAACTGAATGTTAAGTTTTCCTGCAACCATTCAAATTATTTAACAAGCCTTCACAATGCCAGGCATTGTGCTAGGCTAATGTTTCCCCAAACATGTTCAAAGTCTTTCAGGGTGCTCCTTGATAAAAGGGTTATTGGGTCATTAAGTCTGGAAGATGCCATAAAATATAGACTCCTCTGGGAGAGTCACAACAACATGAGCACATTAAAGATTCTGAGAAGTCTTATAGGATATATCCATTTAATTTTGTTTGACCCAGCTTTTCCAACCATATTTAGCTCCGGAAACTCTTCCTCTCCCCCTGCTCTAACCGCTACCTTCTTTTGTAGCACCTATTAACAGCACTCTGTAATCTGAGGGCTACTGCACCGGACATGTAAGTCATCTTATGAGCTTGGCTTTCCAAGCCTTCGGAAAGGGCATTTACGCTCTGCTGGGCAATGTACTAATGCGTCTAGGAATGGCGCATGTCAGCAGTTGAGTGACTTACAGAAGGTAAGCTGGTTAGTGGTAGAAAGGGGATTCAACAGGCAGGTCTGATTTCATAAGTCATGCTGATCACGCTACCGGGCCACCCTGGTATCTAATGACAGCTGGACATCTTGCCTGGCCTGGAGACCTATCATCCCACAATATAAGGCCCAGTCATCTCTGATGTAGGCCTTGATGTGACCTCACATCACGGTTCTAATCTTATTCTCCAGGACGAAGCCCTTCCCTGTTTCCTCCCTGTTTCCAGTCCCCCTGCCCCTTGCTATCCGTGTCCATGTGCTGTGCATGATACCCAGATTCCACCGGGATAAGAGCTTAGCCTGTAATCCCAATCAAGTGGCTGATCCCTGGAATTTGAAGCTGAATGTGTCCGGTACCCACTGCCTGTCTTTCCAGCATCCCGCTCCTTGATGGGCTCGCGGGGATCCCCGTTGTCTGCCTGGCAGCGAGTCCGTCTGGGCCATCTCTGCGGCTGACAGAACGCTGGTTATAGCAGTAGCACTGCTCAAGGGGTTGAACACTTAGCTGAAAGGCAGAACTTATGGACAGAAAACATCGTATAAAGTGCTAACGGAGATGGAACTCACAAAAGTTCAGGATGGCCTGGGACAAGAAGGCAAGATTAAGTTGAGCTGGATAACCGACTGAGCTGAGAGTGGAAGGGACCTGGAAGAGTTTGGAGGGCAGGCGGCTCCACAGGGACAGATCCCAGCACAGGGCTGAGCATGTGTTAGAGGATGGGGTCACCTGCCTGGTTCCAGTATGCTGGTTGGGATGTATGTTTATGGGGGGGAGTGGAGACATGGTGAAAAGAGTGGTCTCTCACACAGAAGGCTCTGGCCTCCAAAAGAAGGCAGCGTGATAAAATTAAGTGCTTTGTCCCATACAAGACCGAAGTCACATATTGGCTCTGCCGTGTATGTGACCTTGGAGAAGTCACAACCTCTGTGAACTTGTTTCTTCATCTGCAAGATGGGGACAGTGTAGAACTAGTATCTACTCGATAGGGAGCTGTGCTGATGAAATGAGAATTGAGAATGCTTATCAGAGGCTCAGCACACTGCCTGGCAGGAGCATAATACACATTGTTTTAAAAGGAGCGCTTGGCCAACCCGCGGCACCTTGGTACAGGGTAAGTGAAGCTGCTTTTGCTGAGAAGCTTAGCTGGCTTCAGATGAAATCTAAAGTTAACACTGAAGGGAAAAGAAGTCCCCAGATGTCAACATGGAGACTGAGAAACTGCAAGGATGGGAGGGCAATCCTGGCTACTTCTGTCTTGGGACCCAGATCCTTGGGTTGAGCTGAATGCTTCTGAAATCATCCTGCTCGATGGCTCACAGCCATTTCCCACCGTAACGTAGAGGAGGGATGTCTCATGCTCCCCTCAGTGACAGGGGCTCCAGGTGGCCTTGACTCTCAACCAATGGGTGGAGGGTGGAAAAACATTTCGTTTGAAAAAGGCCCTCAGGAACTTTCTTGGAAGGCAGGCCTGTGGCCTCTTTTGAGATTTGAGTACAAAACCTGCAATTTTACAGATGAAAATCCTGAGGTCAGAGAGATGGTGACAGCCCACGTGTCAGGAACCAGTAGGGCCAGGACTAAACCCAGACCCCCTGACCCCCAGTCCCTGCCCTTCCCTCTACTTCTGGGGTTTTGGCAAGGGCTGCCAAGTCCTCCTTTGGGATTCTCCTCCCCGCCGTCTCCTACTCCCAGTCTCAACCCAGGCTCCTACCACTGTGACCTGGAGCTGCCCCGGACGGTTCTTCTGCAGGGCTGGCTCTGACACGAGTGCTGGCTGTCCTGAGCACACGCACGAGACTCCTGTACGAGGAGTCTGGGAACCGGCCGGATTACAGCCGGACTTGAAAGTGCAGGCAGTTTATCTTTGCCTGGTTTTGGCAATGGCCTGCAGGACCAAGACAGGATCGACTCTGGCTTTTAAAAACCCTTAACCATTTCCACAGCGCTGTGCTCACCTGAGAGCCTGGAACAAGCACGCAGCATCAACAGTCCATCCTGATAACAAGCTGTCAGCAACTCAACAGCTGAGGCAGGAGGGACTGACTGAGAAAACCACAGCCACTGTTACCTCACTGAACTCTCAAGGTCAGAGCCTTCCTTCTCACGTTCCCTGGTTTCATTATGGACTCGCCCCATCAGGTTTCTTGAAAATTGATCCTCGTATGTATTCCTAGGAAATGAAATTGAAGCCTACTAAATGTACCTTGGGAGGTTAGTTCTACTTCGAGATACCATGGACTCAAACCTCAAGGTAAGCATATCTCGGGCCCAGTTTTCCCCGAGAACAAAGGTAATACGGTAGTTTATGCTGACTTTATACAATTTCAAGTAAGCAGAATATGTTCTATACTTCAAGGAACAACTTGGCATACCCTGGGCACCTAACTTTTCCCAAAGTGAGCATATTAGTTATCTAAGGCTGTGTTAACAAATTACTCCAAACACAGTGGCTTAAACAACAGACATTTATTATCTCAGTTTCTGTGGGTCAGGAACGTGGAGTGGCTTAGCTAGGTGGCTCTGGCTCATGGTCTGTCATGAGACTGCCGTCAAGGTGTCACCTGAAAGTCACACTGGGGTTGGAAGATCTCCCCCGGGTTGGCTCCCTCGCTGGCAGGTCTGTGCCGTCCTCTCCAAAGCACTGCTTGATGCCCTCCACGAACGACGCTGGCTCTCCCTGAGGTTGTGATCTCAGACACAGCGAGGAGGAAGTGGGCCTCTTACTACCTCCTCAGAAGGGACACACCATCACTTCCATATTCTATTTGTTGGAAGCGAATCACTGAATTCAGCCCAGACTCACAGGGACGGGAATGAAGCTCCACCTCTTGGAGAAAAGAGTATCAAAGAATCTGTGGATAGATTTTAAAACCACCACAGACGCCAAAGCATTATTTCCCTATTTGTTAACAACAGTACCTTCCGCTTTCTTCAAATTTGTTTTTTTAATCCAGAGAGATAAATACCTGTCAAGTATCCAGGCAGAGAATTAAAGTACCCCAATTTCTGGAAGGGCAGGTCTGCTTATTAGTTTCCTGAAGATAAACTTCACATTATTAACAGCAGCAATAACAACCACCCCACCTCGAGCCCCCCTCTAAAAAAAACCCTCAAAACTTTCTTCTTAGGCAAGAGAGGCTAAAATAATCATTTACAAAGGAATAAAATAATCACTATGCCAAGTATTCTTCTTTTCCCCAAATGTCTTTTAATGTTTCTTTCCTACACAGATGCCAATCCATGGTTAAATACTTTTTTTTCATCCTTACTTAAGGGATACACACTGAGTTATAAAAACTGTATCTTCAATATAGGCCATACTGTAATTGTTTCCACCTAGTGGATAAAAATGGTACTAAAAGGGTTTGGAAAACAAAACTTGCTTCATAGCTACTTCAGGAAGTATACCTTTCTGTAGCTGTAACTTTTTACATTCATATCACAAACTTGGTATCTATGGGTAGCTTCCATCTCAACGAATCCTGAAGAAATTCTTTGTTTTAAAAATGTAAGTTTTCATGAATACTGCCACCTCTGTAATTCTCTAGGCCAACAACCTGGAATACTGCTAACAACCAGGAAATAATCCAAAATGTATCCCAGCAGCCAGCAGATGTCCCAGGTCCACCGCCTGAAGCCATGTTAGACTGACGACTAAGAGCGCAGAGAAAAGTCGGGAGCCCGGCACATGGGTCTCGATGGGTACTTGTTAAGGGAACCAATAAAGCCCATGCATTTTACTCCAAGAGTCCTTCTCGCAGAACCTCCTCCCTCTTTCCTACCTTAAACCCCGACCTAGAAACCTTCCAATCTGAGTTCTAATCTTACACATCACAAAGGGGCAAGAAGAACTGACTCAAGAAAGTTCATTTCTGTAAGGCCACTGAGATTGACAGCAAGTAAGAAAAATGCAGGAAAAGAGACAAACCACCTCATTCTCGGGGCCAGTCAGTGTAGGAACAAGCAATGCAGTACAAGCTGTGATAGTAACTGTCAAGTTATAAAGTTATAAAGCTATAAAGAAAAAAAGTTGTGATAATAACTGTTGACTTATAAAGAAATGGTTATGTTCTATACACTGTTTAAAATGTAACACATTTTGGAAATATTTTTTAAAATTTTGTGGCTTAAAAGGATGAGTCCCTAATCATTTGGAAAACACAGCTATTCAGAAAAATAAATTTCCTGAAGGTTCCAAACAATTAAAGCTTAATAGGTACTTCAAGCAGATATTAACTAAAAGAAATAATTTTACTACTGTCACTCACATTAAAATAAATAATTTTACTACTGTCACTCAGGTTAAACAATAAGTGTTCTCAATTCATTGGGTTAATTCCTCTTTATTTTTTTAAACCAATGGACCTTGTTTTTGAGATTGCTCAAGGTAGATTCCTCCCCAGCTTCACCCCACCACCCACATATTCTCTGTTGGCATGAAATAAATGAAAGTTAATATCCTTGGTAAGAAACTTCAAATTTTACAGAAAGATTAAAAAGTCAAAGTACAACCCTCCCTCCTAGCTTCTGCCCATCTCCTGCACCCCCGACAGACATTCAGACACTGGGACAGGTGCAGAGACATCTGGTTCCTCAGTCCCTGTCCTCAGCAATAACCACTTAACAATGCTGCATGCATTCTTCAAAAACAAATATCAATACCTATAAACGCCGGTCATTTAGGAAACACAGACACCGTGGAATATGTCCTTTCCTTAGGCATCAGTTCACACTTTAATATGTAGGAGTTTTTTGTTTTCCTTTCCTTTCAAGTCGGAAAATTAAGCTAAAAAAAACCTTCCCCAAATTCTGCTGCCTAGGTATTCTTTTCCTTTGTATTAAAAACAAAAAAGCCACAAAGAGTATCCCAATTTCTGATATCAATGAATGTCCTAACTGAAGAGAGCAAGAACAGTAATTTCTTTTTCTCCTACAAAATTCTTGTTTTTAACTGTAACTTAGCCTATGAAAGGGTACATTTTCCACATAATTTAATTTGATTCAAAATGGAGCTGAATATCTACCACGTAAGGCATAGCCCTGGACTCAGGGAGAGCTTGGTGCTCGTGTGGCAGAGGGAGGGAAGGCAGGTGGGAGACACACAGAGAGAAGCAAATCCTACAGTAACTCCCCTAGGGCTGAGGAGGAGGCAGGGCCATGTGCATTAAATGAAAAGGACAGCAAATGGCTCGGCACTGACTGGTGAACACACTCGTCCTCACTCTTGGGTGCTTCCCAGCTTCCTCCTGGCTGCCTTATCACCACCTTCTTCCATCTATTCTACACTGTCTGAGCTTGACTGGTTCCAATTCATTTTGATCATGACAACGGGACAGTGGACCTGGATTAGAATAATATTGCCAAAGACCTCAAACAACAAAGGGAAATCAAGCAAACAGCACTTTTCATCACTGTGCAGATACCTTACATGTAATTTTGCCTCTGTAATTCTTTAAAATGTTCTCCTCTTAACTAAGGTAGTATATAAAATGATAGGGGTCTCACCCAGATCATGGTGGTGAGAAAGAAATAAGATTATAATTCTGATGGTTTTTTAAAAAAAAAAAGGTGAGGAAGGATTCAGTAAAGGTAAACACTCTTCCAAGGTACAAAACTACTTAAGAGCTCTAGAGAGGTTCATAATCCTCTGTTCCTCTTCAAAGAGGAACATAGCAAAGAAGACAGTATCACAAATAATTCTGGCTTAAGTATCTTAGAATAGTTGTTATAAAAGACTACATTTTTATTCTAAATGAGCCAGAACACGAAAGAATCTAGCAACTTGTCATTCTCCTCATCTCCACAGCTAACGTCCTCTCACAGAAATAACACAAGATCAGAAGGAGAAAAAGGTACAAAATGTCAGCATGGGTAATGTTTTTCCAACAAGTCAGGAATTTACGTATGTTAATATATTTGTGGATTTTTCATAGAAATATCTTCTTGCTTTTGGGCTGACTTTGTAAATAAGGCACTCAAATTACTAGATAACAGTATCCATATGAAAACAGAAAACATGTGAAACTGAAATTGTTACTAAATATAGAAGAGTATCAGGCTATTCTAATTATTAGAAAAGTCTGACAGTAAATAGCTTATATATTGCTTCTTGTTTCAAAATGCAATAATTTTAGACGTGAAAGACCCATCACTGATGAAAAGTCTGGACTATGTTAACATTGAATAAAATATTTATTGTGATTTTTTCCCCTGGGACATAAGATCATTTATTTTTCCTAGCTCTCCAAATGACACAGTTGCCGAACCTCTTTTAGCTGGTCTCGCCTGAAAATAATGATAAAGATTAAAGATATTAGAAACTGATAAATATCATAGCCCTAATTAACCCTCTTAATGCTGTCTTATATTTAAAAAAAAACAAACCACCCTAAATAAATAAACAGTAATTAGTAAATGGAAACATGAACCCACTAAGAAAAAAATTGATCTGTCTTAGTAATATTACCTGTGAATCATGATATTTCCATCCTATCATGTAATAGATCTGATAGGTGGCAGGTACAGAACCATCCTCATTTCCGTACATTTCTATAAAGACAAATCATGGTTAGAGTCTGAAAAGAATGCAAGTAGGAAAAATAAATCTGCTCAATGAAAGTCATGTCTTCCAAAGAGAAATGAATATTAGAATACTCATGGGATTCTGAGAATGCCTCTTGTGAAAAATCCTCCACACCGAGAAGCTGACAGTAAGGAAATAGTAAGGGCTGCTGGGAAAAAGGATACGTAGCCACAGGATCTGCGTTTTGAAAGGAAGGACAAGAAATCTGATGGTGCCCTAACAGGAAAGGAAAACGTAATTTTAGGGGATAAAGATGACAGGGCACAAGTTGGTCAGTGGGACCTGGCTGGGAAGAACGGTCAGCTCCCTTACCTCTGTACACTGCTGCAGCCGCCAGCATTGTGTCTCGGTGCAGGAGGGCTTTTCTATTCCAAGCACAGTTACTCTCACCCATCCCTAAAATACAGGCAGTTTGAGATAATACAGCAAATACCCTGAGCAGCTCAACATCACAGATTTTATCTTATCTCACTCAATGGTATACCCATTGTCCCCCTTCTCTAACAGTCACATAAGATAACCTAAATAATCTCATTTTGCTCTCAGATCATAGCTAGTTACTCTAAAGCAAAACTACTTGAAGCTTCTGGGTATTAAGTCAAATTTCAGGAGGCAAACCCTATTAAGTAGGCTTTCCTTGGCAGCAATGGGCTGTGGTAGGCCAGTTGGGCAAAAGCAAGGCGACTGGCCCTCCAGGTGAGTCATCAGGCGTTGGCAAGGGCCTTTCTAATGATGCCACATTTTTATGCCCCTTTTAGCTGCTCTTTGAGGAGGACAGGACATTGGTACAACATCTCACTCCTTCTAAGTGAGCCATAAATGTAAGTATGAATGTGAAGCTTGGAAGAGGGCTTGAAGACTCATTAGGTAGTACCAAAACTACAATGTGTTTTCAGATTTTATAACATTCTACTGATCCCAGATTAGGAAACAATTTTGTACATTCTCTTCAGGGGCACTTTTCTTAATGTTTTAACATTTATTTTTAGATTTCTTTCCTTCAAATTGACAGCTAAAAGCTAGGATTATGTCAGTCTATTGTTCACTAAAAATTAATGTTATATATTTAATATTTTTTAATGCATAGAGTCAAACAAAATTACTTTGAAAGACCACATTTTAAACTAGTTTGCAAAATTAAAAGAATTTCAAAAGTAAAAATCCTTTACATTTATTCTCTATATGCTACATGATCAAAAAGCGGTTTCTTAGTTGTTTTTCAATAAAGATACCAATAAACTTCCCAATGTTGGTATCCTTTAGTAGTTTAAAAATAATAACCTCCCAATTTTTCAATGGGCTTATTGAAACAATCAGCAAATTAGCTGGAACAAGTTAATCTTCTCTCCAATCCCAAAAGGTTCCTATTATTCCCTAAAATAATGAAGCTCTGAAACTAAAAGCAACGTCCCACATCATTTGAGTATAAGAGCCCTAATTCATGAAGAACGAAAGACATACAAACTAGCAGATGAATCCCCATGAAGAAGAGGGTGGATCTTATTCTTGTGGTCATGAAGTAGCTACATGACCTTAGTTCCATCTCTCTGGGTCCTCAGGTTGGCCAGGCTAGATGATCTCTACAGGCTTCCAGTGCTAACATTTTAGACCCATTACATAATCCAATTTAAAAACATTCTCCCACATCATGAGTATCAACTGAATCAAGAGACCGAAGGTCAACTGGAACTTGTACTGGAAGGGTTTACTGCTGATAATGGCTGTGGCGCTTTCATTCCTGCTTAACTCCCCATTGGCATGACTTACACATTGGACAGAGTCAACACCAGTGGAAAACAGGCCTAATTTTTTTTAATGGAAATAGTTAATGCACTAGAAATTCTAAAATGCCTTCTAAATAACTGGTATTAGGATATACTAATTAAGATTATTAGGCACAATGCTCTTTCTGATACAGAAACTCCAGAGCACTACTGTATAGCACAGTAACTCTGCTGCTAGGGAAGCCCACCCTTCCCTCACATGAGAACCTCCCTTCTCCTTGGGGAAGCAGTGTGATGTAGCACACAGAGTCTAGACTTCGGGATCATAATCCAAGTTCTGGCCCTTACATAACCTGGGGCAAAGTCACTTAACCTCTATTAAACTCAGTTTTATCATCTTCAAAATGGAATGATAAAACTTCATAATGCATCATGGAGGACCTTTACTGGAGATCACCTGGGAAACACATCTGGGACTTCGGACCAGCTCTGGGTTTTGGGATAAACAGAAAAATCTGGGAAGCAGGTAGCTGTTAAAGACTCTCACAGTATTTTTAAGGTGAAGTTCAACTGCTTATTTAAAAAAGTCTAATTTATTATGGTTTACTAGGAACAATACTGAGTACTGTAACAACTGAACTTACCTTAAAACTACTGTGAAAGCCTCCAAAACTTTTCATGCATTCATCAGCTGATACACAACTTGTTCTGTAAAATTAGGTCAACATTCTGGACTTTCTTCTGTGAATTAATAATAATAGCAGCTTAAATGAGAAACACCACAACCATCAAGAAAAAAGTGTAACACAATGTAAAATGCCAAAAACCAACTGGAAGGTAACACCAACTTCCAGTCTGCAGAGAAGCACCCCTGGAAGTCTGCCAAGCTCCTCCCTCCTGCATTCACCCCTCGACCACTCTTCTTCCTACGTCAGCTGCCTCTCACCTTTTCAGTGGAGACTGGCTAACATTTCAGGATCTGAGTCAGGCTGCTACACTGGGCTTAAATCCTGGCTCTACCACTTACTAAACACATCGCCTTGGGCAAGTTATTTCGGTCTGTGCCCAGTCTCCTCATGCAAAACAAGAGAGGTTAACCATGCTAGCTAGTCTTACCTTCCTCATGAACATGCCTCATAAACGATGCTGGAGGGTGAGCTGCCTCACACATCAATCTGATTGTCCCTCCTCTGCACAATATTCTCCCAACAGACTGCAAGGCTGACCTGATAAAGTCTAGATAAGCCTCTAATGGACTATCCTGCATCATTTCCCGTCATTTTCCCATTCTACATATTCAAGCAATACTGAATTACTGTACAGTTTCTCAGTTAGGAAAGTGAAGGCTGAGCATAACCTCTTGAGTCTCCATGGTTCTATATAGGCCTTTTCCTTGGCCTGGAATGCAAGGCCCCAACCCCCCAAAGGTGCACCCACCCCTTCATTCTTCTAGCAAACTCATTTTAGCTTAGGTGCTGCTTCTTCTGCAAAAGCATCCTTGATTCCCTAAGCAGATTTAGGGATTTTTCTCTGTTTCTCCCTGCACTTATAAAAAGAATTATCTCACTTTACAGTTAAAAGCATATGTCTGCCTATCTCTGTGTGTCTCTTTCTCTACTGGAGCATGAGTTCCCTAAGATCAGGAACTGTTATTTCCAACACTGGCTCGGTGGTTGGCACATAGTACATGCTCAATAAATGGTAAGTGGATGAATATAAAATCAACCAGTTAACATTTATAGCAACTTTGTTAAATATCACTTTTACAAGTTATCTTTAGATAAATTCATCCTAATCCTCTTCAGAGTAAGAGACATTGAGACTCTGGGAGGGCTCATGCCAAGGAGTACTTTCCAGAACTTCTGCTGTCAGTGTACTTATCCCTGCGGTGAGCCACAGCCACCCCCCACCTCTGCAGGAGACCCTCCAATACTAGCAACCATGTGGCTGACAGGGTCTTGGTGCTACGGCCGGGTGTCAGGCCTGTGCCTCTGAGGTGGGAGAGCCGAGTTCAGGACAATGGTCCACCAGAGACCTCCTGGCTCCACATAATATCAAATGGCAAAAGCTCTCCCAGAGATCTCAATCTCAATGCTAAGACCCAGCTCCACTCAATGACCAGCAAACTACAGGGTGGACACCCTATGTCAAACAACTAGCAAGACAGGAACACAACCTCACCCATCAGCAGAGAGGCTGCCTAAAATCATAAAAAGGTCACAGGCACCCCAAAACACACCACTGGACACAGTCCTGCCCACCAGAAAGACAAGATCCAGCCTCATCCACCAGAACACAGGCACCAGTCCCCTCCACCAGGAAGCCTACACAACCCACTGAACCAACCTCAGACACTTGGGGCAGACACAAAAACAATGGGAACTACGAAGCTGCAGCCTGTGAAAAGGAAACCCCAAACACAGTAAGTTAAGCAAAATGAGAAGACAGAGAAATACACAGCAGATGAAAGAGGAAGGTAAAAACCCACCAGACCAAACAAATGAAGAGGAAATAGGCAGTCTACCTGAAAAAGAATTCAAAGCAATGATAGTAAAGATGACTCAAAATCTTGGAAAAAGAATGGAAAAAATACAAGAAACGTTTAACAAGGAACTAGAAGAACTAAAGAGCAAGCAAACAATGATGAACAACACAATAAATGAAATTAAAAATTCTCTAGAAGGAATCAATAGCAGAATAACTGAGGCACAAGAACAGATAAGTGACCTGGAAGATAAAAAATGGAAATAACTACTGCAGAGCAGAATAAAGAAAAAAGAATGAAAAGAATTGAGGACAGTCTCAGAGACCTCTGGGAAAACATTAAACACACCAACATTTGAATTATAGGGGTCCCAGAAGAAAAGGAGAAAAAGAAAGGGAATGAGAAAATATTTGAAGAGATTATAGTTGAAAACTTCCCTAATATGGGAAAGGAAATAGTCAATCAAGTCCAGGAAGCACAGAGAGTCCCATACAGGATAAATCCAGGAGAAGCATGCCAAGACACATAAGAATCAAACTATCAAAAATTAAATACAAAGCAAAAATATTAAAAGCAGCAAGGGAAAAGCAACAAATAACATAGAAGGGAATCCCCATAAGGTTAACAGCAGATCTTTCAGCAGAAACTCTGCAAGCCAGAAGGGAGTGGCAGGACATACTTAAAGTGATGAAAGGGAAAAACCTACAACCAAGATTACTCTACCCAGCAAGGATCTCATTCAGATTCAACAGAGAAATTAAAACCTTTGCAGACAAGCAAAAGCTAAGAGAATTCAGCACCACCAAACCAGCTTTACAACAAATGCTAAAGGAACTCCTCTAGGCAGGAAACACAAGAGAAGGAAAAGACCTACAATATGAAACCCAAAACAATTAAGAAAATGGTAATAGGAACATACATATTGATAATTACCTTAAGTGTAAATGGATTAAATGCTCCAACCAAAAGACATAGACTGGCTGAATGGATACAAAAACAAGACCTGTATATATGCTGTCTACAAGAGACCCACCTCAGAACTAGGGAAACATACAGATTGAAAGTGAGGGGATAGAAAAAGATATTGAATGCAAATGGAAATCAAAAGAAAGCTGGAGTAGCAGTTCTCATATCAGACAAAATAGATTTTAAAGTAAAGACTACTACAACAGACAAAGAAGGACACTACATAATAATCAAGGGATCAATCCAAGAAGAAGATATAACAATTGTAAGTATTTATGCACCCAACACAGGAGCACCTCAATAATTAAGGCCAATGCTAACAGCAATAAAAGGGGAAACAGACAGTAACACAATCATAGTAGGGCACTTTAACACCCCACTTTCACCAAAGGACAGATCATCCAAAATGAAAATAAATAAGGAAACACAAGCTTTAGCTGATACATTAAACAAGATGGACTTAATTGATATTAATAGGACATTCCATCCAAAAACAACAGAATACACTTTCTTCTCAAGTGCTCATGGAACATTCTCCAGGATAGACCATATCTTGGGCTACAAATCAAGCCTTGGTAAATTTAAGAAAATTGAAATCGTATCAAGTAACTTTTCCAACCACAACGCTATGAGACTAGATATCAATTACAGGAAAAAATATGTTAAAAATACAGACACATGGAGGTTAAACAATACACAACTAAATAACCAAGAGATCACTGAAGAAATCAGAGGAAATCAAAAAATAGCTAGAAACAAATGACAATGAAAACACGATGACCCAAAACCTATCGGATGCAGCAAAAGCAGTTCTAAGTGGTAAGTTTATAGCTATACAAGCCTATCTTAAGAAACATCTCAAATAAACAACCTAACCTTACACCTAAAGCAATTAGAGAAAGAAGAACCAAAAAACCCCAAAGTTAGCAGAAGGAAAGAAATCATATAGATCAGATCAGAAATAAATGAAAAAGAAATGAAGGATACGATAGCAAAGATCAATAAAAGTAAAAGCTGGGTCTTTGAGAAGATAAACAAAATTGATAAACCATTAGCCAAACTTATCAAGAAAAAAGGGAGAAGACTCAAATCAACAGAATTAGAAATGAAAAAGAAGTAACAACTGACTCTGCAGAAATACAAAGGATCATGAGAGATTACTACAAGCAACTATATGCCAATAACATGGACAACCTGGAAGAAACAGACAAATTCTTAGAAATGCACAACCTTCCCAGACTGAACCAGGAAGAAATAAAAAATATGAACAGACCGCTCACAAGCACTGAAATTGAAACTGTGATTAAAAATCTTCCAACAAACAAGAGCCCAGGACCAGATGGCTTCACAGGCAAATTCTATCAAACATTTAGAGAAGAGCTAACACCTATCCTTCTCAAACTCTTCCAAAATATAGCAGAGGGAGGAACACTCCCAAACTCATTCTACGAGGCCACCATCACCCTGAAACCAAAACCAGACACAGATGTCACAAAGAAAGAAAACTACAGGCCAATATCACTGATGAACACAGATGCAAAAATCCTCAACAAAATACTAGCAAACAGAATCCAACAGCACATTAAAAGGATCATACACTATGATCAAGTGGGGTTTATCCCAGGAATGCAAGGATTCTTCAATATACGCAAATCAATCAACGTGATACACCATATTAACAAATTGAAGAATAAAAACCATATGATCATCTCAATAGATGCAGAGAAAGCTTTTGACAAAATTCAATACCCATTTATGATAAAAACCCTCCAGAAAGTAGGCATAGAGTGAACTTTCTTCAACATAATAAAGGCGATAGATGACAAACCCACAGCCAACATCATCCTCAATGGTGAAAAACTGAAAGTACTTCCACTAAGATCAATAACAAAACAAGGCTGCCCACTGTCACCACTCTTATTCAACATAGTTTTGGAAGTTTTAGCCACAGCAATCAGAGAAGAAAAAGAAATAAAAGGAACCCAAATTGGAAAAGAAGAAGTAAAGCTGTTACTCTCTGCAGATGATATGATACTCTACATAGAGAATCCCAAAGATGCTACAGAAAACTACTAGAGCTAATCAATGAATTTGGTAAAGTAGCAAGATACAAAATTAATGCACAGAAATCCCTTGCATTCTTATACATTGATGATGAAAAATCTGAAAGTGAAATTAAGAAAACACTCCCATTTACCATTTCAACAAAAAGAATGAAATACCTAGGAATAAACCTACCTAAGGAGACAAAAGACCTGTATGCAGAAAATTATAAGACAGTGATGAAAGAAATTAAAGATGATACAAACAAATGTAGAGATATACCCTGTTCCTGGATTGGAAGAATCAACATTGTGAAAATGACTCTACTACCCAAAGCAATCTACAGAGGCAATGCAATCCCTATCAAAATACCAATGGCATTTCTCACAGAACGAGAACAAAAAATTTCACGATTTGTAAGGAAACACAAAAGACCACGAAGAGCCAAAGCAATCTTGAGAAAGAAAAATGGAGCTGGAGGAATCAGGCGCCTGGATTTCAGACTATACTACAAAGCTACAGTAATCAAGACAGTATGGTATTGGCACAAAAACAGAAATATAGATCAACGGTACAGGATAGAAAGCCCAGAGATAAATCCATGCACGTATGGTCACCTTATTTTTGATAAAGGAGGCAAGAATATACAATGGAGAAAAGACAGCCTGTTCAATAAGTGGTGCTGGGAAAAATGGACAGCTACATGTAAAAGTATGAAATTAGAACACTCCCTAACACCATACACAAAAATTAACTCAAAATGGATTAAGGACTTAAATGTAAGGCCAGACACTATCAGACTCTTAGAGGAAAACATAGGCAGAACACTCTATGATATAAATCACAGCAAGATCCTTTTTGACCCACCTCCTAGAGAAATGGCAATAAAAATAAACAAATGGGACCTAATGGAACCTAAAAGGTTTTGCACAGCAAAGGAAACCATAAACAAGACGAAAAGACAGCCCTCAGAATGGGAGAAAATATTTGCAAATGAAGCAACTGACAAAGGATTAATCTCCAAAACATACAAGCAACTCATGCAGCTCAATATCAAAAAAACAAACAACCCAATCCAAAAATGGGCAGAAGACCTAAATAGACATTTCTCCAAAGAAGATATAGATTGCCAAAAACACATGAAAGAATGCTCAACATCACTAATCATTAGAAAAATGCAAATCAAAACTACAATGAGATATCATCTCACACCGGTCAGAATGGCCATCATCAAAAAATCTAGAAACAATAAATGCTGGAGAGGGTGTGGAGAAAAGGGAAACCTCTTGTACTATTGGTGGGAATGTAAATTGATATAGCCACTATGGAGAACAGTATGGAGGTTCCTTAAAAAACTAAAAATAGAACTACCATACGACCCACAATCCCACTCCTGGGCATATACCCTGAGAAAACCATAATTTAAAAAGAGTCATGTACCAAAATGTTCACTGCAGCTCTATTTACAATAGCCAGGACATGGAAGCAACCTAAGTGTCCATCAACAGATGAATGGATAAAGATGTGGCACATATACAGAATGGAATATTACTCAGCCAAAAAAGGGAACAAAACTGAGTTATTTGTAGTGAGGTGGATGGACCTAGAGACTGTCATACAGAGTGAAGTTATTCAGAAAGAGAAAAACAAATACCGTATGCTAACACATATATATGGAATCTAAAAAAAAAAAGAAAAAAAGAAAATCGTCAGAAGAACCTAGGGGCCAGACGGGAATAAAGATGCAGACCTACTAGAGAATGGACTTGAGGATACGGGGAGGGGGAAGGGTAATCTGGGACAAAGTGAGAGAGTGGCATGGACATACATACTCTCCCAAATGTAAAATAGATAGCTAGTGGGAAGCAGCCACATAGCACAGGGAGATCAGCTCAGTGCTCTGTGACCACCTAGAGGGATGGGAAAGGGAGGGTGGGAGGGAGACGCAAGAGGGAGGAGATATGGGGATATACGTATATGTATAGGTGATTCACTTTGTTATAAAGCAGAAACTAACACACCAGTGTAAAGCAACTATACTCAAATAAAGTTGTTAAAAAAGAAAAAAGAATAAGAGACATTAAAGACTAAAGCACATGGTTTGTGTAAAAGGCTTTACAGTAAAAATAAGAGAAGCACTGGCAAAGCCTCTTAAAGGTAAATATTAGACAACAGTTCCTTAAAATACATGAACGATTAAAACCCTTAAGGGAAGGGGAGTTATCAACTGGAAAGGGGCATGAAGCAACCTTCTAGGGGCTGGAAATGTTCTAGTTTGTGGTTTATATAGTACTTAAAAATACGAGCAGCTGTACAGTTAAGATTAGTGCATTTTACTCAACATCTATGTAATTTCAGTGGAAAAAAATGCAGAGATCAAGTATGCAGTATAGGATTTAATCACTTAATTCCAGATTAAGTGTGACCATGGACAAGACACTCAACTTCTCAATGTTTCAATTTGCTCATCTGTAAAATTAGGATATTAGAAAACCTCACAGAATTGCACTTAGAACAGAATAAGTTCTGTATTTTTAAATCAATGGGTGGTAACTTTTTCCAGCTGATAGGTCTAATTTCTAGTCTCTTTCTCTTTTCCTTCTTGAAATGAATCATGAACACAGCATTTATTACATAGCAGAACAAAACTAAATGCTGTATTTGAAAAATATTTTTGTCAGTAGAGTCTGAATGATAAATCGTCAGCCTATCACCACCTCTCAAGCCTTCGGATGAAGGGTCTCTGTGATTACAGTAGGAGGAGCCAAGTGCACCTCAGGAGGGGCTGTGTGATTTATTATTGGTCCCCCGTCACCTTGGGCATGCATGTTAAGGCTGCCAATCCCTAATTAAACTAGAATGAGTGAAGAGTGACTTAAAATCTTTTGCACAGTGAAGGAAACCATAAACAAAATGAAAAGACAGCCCTCAGAATGGGAGAAAATATTTGGAAACAAAGCAGCTGACAAGGGATTAATCTAAAAAATATATAAACAGTTCATGCAACTCAATATCAGAAAAAAACAAACGACACAATCAAAAAATGGGCAGAAGGGCTTCCCTGCTGGCGCAGTGGTTGAGAACCTGCCCGCCAGTGCAGGGAACACGTGTTCGAGCCCTCGTCCAGGAAGATCCCACATGCTACGGAGCAACTAAGCCTGGGCGCCACAACTACTGAGCCTGTGTGCCACAACTACTGAAGCCCATGCGCCTAAAGCCCGTGCTCCACAACAAGAGAAGCCACTGCAATGAGAAGCCCGTGCAATGCAACGAAGAGTAGCCCCCGCTCACCGCAACTAGAGAAAGCCCACACACAGCAACAAAGACCCAATGCAACCAAAAATAAATTAATTAATTAATTTTAAAATAAATGGGCAGAAGATCTAAACAGATATTTCCCCAAAAAAGACATACAGATGGTTAAATACCGTATGCTAACACATATATATGGAATCTAAAAAAAAAAAAAGGTCATGAAGAACCTAGGGGCAAGACAGGAATAAAGACGCAGACCTACTAGAGAATGGACTTGAGGACACGGGGAGGGGGAAGGGTAAGCTGGGACAAAGTGAGAGAGTGGTAGTGTATATATGGACATATATACACTACCAAATGTAAAATAGATAGCTAGTGGGAAGCAGTCACATAGCACAGGGAGATCAGCTCAGTGCTTTGTGACCAGCTAGAAGGGTGGGATAGGGAGGGTGGGAGGGAGGAAGACGCAAGAGGGAAGAGATATGGGGATATATGTATACGTATAACTGATTCACTTTGTTATAAAGCAGAAACTAACACACAACTGTAAAGCAATTATACTCCAATAAAAATGTTAAAAGAACCCCAATGCAGCCAAAATAAATAAATATATTTATTTTTTAAAAAGGCACATGAAAATATGTTTAACATCACTAATTATTAGAGAAATGCAAACAAAAACTACAATGAGGTATCATCTCACACGGGTCAGAATGGCCATCATCAAAAAATCTACGAACAATAAATGCTGGAGAGGGTGTGGAGAAAAGGGAACACTACTACACTGTCGGTGGGAAATGTAAGTTGGTAAAACCACTATGGAGAGCAGTAGGGAGGTTCCTTAAAAAACTAAAAATAGAGCTACCATATGATCCAGCAATCCCACTCCTGGGCATATATCTGGAGAAAACCATAATTTGAAAAGATACATGCACCCCAGTGTTCACTGCTGCACTATTTCCAATAGTTAGGACATGGAAGCAACCTAAATGTGCATCAACAGAGGAATGGATAAAGATGATGTGATATATATATACAATGGAATACTACTCAGTCATAAAAAAGAACGTAATAATGCCATTTGCAGCAACATGGATGGCCCTAGTGATTGTCATACTGAGTGAAGTAAGACAGAGAAAGACAAATATAATATAATATGGCTTATATGTGGAATCTAAAAAAAGGGTACAAATGAACTTATCTACAAAACAGAAATAGAGTTACAGATGTAGAAAACAAACTTATGGTTACCACGGGGTAAGGGTGGGGGAAGGATAAATTGGGAGATTGTGGTTGACATATACACACTACAATATATAAAATAATAAGGACCTACTGTATACCACAGGGAACTCTACTCAATACTCTGTAATGGCCTATTTGTGAAAAGAATCTAAAAAAAGAGTGGATATATGTATATGTATAACTGATTCATTTTGCTGTATACCTGAAACTAACACAACATTGTAAACCAACTATACTCCAATTAAAAAAAAAAAGTGTGACTACAAGAGTAAGTTTTTGACTACATATCTTTCCCCTTATAAAGCTGACAGAAGCACCGTACTCAGAGGAGGCTGAATGATAGGTAAAATGGACTTTGTTACAAATGGGCAGTTACGAGAAGCAGGAGAGTCAGTCAAGAGAGTGCCAGAACAGGGGTCAAGAAGGCAAGAGTTTAGCACCCAGTTCCACCACTAACAGGCAAGTGTTCTCTTTGGGCATAATATTTCTGACTTGTAGGACAGGGGTAAAGTAGTTACCAGAGGGTTATTACAGAAGCAAGTGCAACAGTGCAGCAGTGCAACAGTCGGCAGCCTCACCTCTTTCGGGGTTGGGAGGTTGGGTTTGTGTCCTTGCTGCTCCTCAAAGCTTCTCCCAGGCCATGACCTCTCTACTGCTTCCAACACCACCTATTCACAAATGACTCACAATGTTTACCTGGGCCAGTAGCCTCCTCTGAGCTACACAGCCACACACTCAACTGCCTACCTGACGTCTTGTTTCAGCTATTTCAAAAGCGTTTCCAATCCAACATGCCCAAGTGTGAACTCAAGAGCTGTCCCTGCCCATACTTGGTTATCTTCTACTGTTTCTCTATCAATGAAGGGCACCATCTATCTGGATAGGAGAGCCAGAAACTCAGTGCTATGTTTGAAATGTCTCTCTCCTTCATCGGCCCATGTGTAATCCATCAGCAAGAACTGTCACAATTATCTCGTAAACATGTCCAGAATCCATTCACTTCTCTCCATCTCCACTGCCACCACCTTAGTCCAAACCACCACCATTTCTCAGTAAGCTTTCCAGCTGTTAAGTCTCCTACTAGTTTATCTGCCAATCCATTTAAAAAAAAATACAAATCTGACATCATGACCCCTCCCCCCATTAAAATACCTCAAGGGGCCTTTTAAGATAAAGACAAACAATCTTAACAAAGGTTACAAGGCCCCCATTTACCTACCAATTTAATCAGTCAACTTTTCTTTTTACTCCCTGTATTCTGGCCAAAATGCCCTTCTTTCAGTTCTTGCCACGTTCTTTCTTGCAACAGGGCCTTTGCACATGCTGTTCTCCGTGGCTGGGACTCAATTCCTCCCTGCTTTGCCTAGTGACCCCGCTTCATTTTTTAGGGCACAACCATCACTTCCTCAGACAGGACTTTGTTGACTCTCCCACACCAGGACCTATCCCACCTAACCCCCTGGCAACCCGCAATCCTACACTAACCCAACTACCTGCTTTCTTTCTACCTGTGCCTGGATCTGAGCTGCCAAGTGTTGCTGGAGAAAGTCACTGAGGTGAGGTGTTCTACCACCCTCATACGCTCCTTCAAGAAAGTCCTGCCAGGACAGGAATAAAGACGCAGACGTAGAGAGTGGGCTTGAGGACACAGGAAGGGGGAGGGGTGGGCTGGGACGAGATGAGAGAGTGTCATGGACATATATATACACAACCAATTGTAGAATGGATGGCTGGTGGAAAGCAGCTGCATAGCACAGGGAGATGAGCTCAGTGCTTTGTGACCACCTAGAGGGATGGGAAAGGGAGGGTGGGAGGGAGACGCAAGAGGGAGGAGATATGGGGATATTTGTATATGTATAGCTGATTCACTTTGTTATACAGCAGAAACTAACACAACACTGTAAAGCAATTATACTCCAATAAAGATGTTAATAAAAAAAAAAGAAAGTCCTGCCAGCCTTTCACAGGCAGTCACAGCTCTAAGTTCCTCTACTTCACAGCACTTACCACAATTCTAGTTTAACGTTTATCTTTGTGGCAGCTGCCTCATGTCGGCCTCACCCATTTTACAGAATAAACTCCATGAAGACAGTCCGCTTTCTCCTCACCCAGTGTATCTCTAGTGCTTGGCCCCAGTGCTTGCCATAGCCAGCCCTCAAAATACGACTCTCATATGGAGTCTAAAAATTCTTTAAAGTGTCTTACCTTGTAAATCTTCCATCAATTCAAACATTCCAGGATAGTTAACTTGAATTTCATCAGTGTCCTATTCAAAAAGAAAGACAAATCCTTTGGCATTCATTACCAAAAATCCAGATTAGAAAAGAGGTTGTAGAGATTGCCCAGACCAATCTCTCACGGTAAGCAGGAATCTTCTTTACAGTATTCTTCACAGACGTCATCTGGCTTACACTTGATTTACAAAGATTTCAAATTGCAGAATAAATGCTTGCCATTCTAACAGTAATCTTTCTATAACTCCATCAACTGGTTCTAATTCTCTCCTTGGGATTAACACAGAATAAAGTCTATTCTGTACTCTGCAAACAATTACCCTTTTCTTCAAGTCTTTGAAAACTCTTCCAGGACACTATAATTTTTTTAGGGGGAGGGGTTAGGCTTTTAGACAAAATTTATAGATCCTTACATGTGCTGACTTCATTTTTCTCTACATAGTCAATATCAATCTCACTCTCTCTCAAAATGTGACACGCAGAATAAAGCCAAAAACGGTCATCTCCCAAGATGCTTTCATTCTACTCCCAGTGATGCAGCAATACTACACAGACTAGTTTAGGAAAGGGCACATGGCTGGCACATACACTTTATTTCTCAAGTGAACTGCTGAGCAATGATACCCCACTCTTTTTGAAGTTTGATACAGGAGTTCACTGTTGGTACAGTGGCAGAGACCACTGATGCTCCCCAAACATCCAGGTACTCCTTGACACTTCACAACCCCAGACATTTCTCCTGGCAAAAGAAAAGTGAGGTGGAGGCAAGGTAATAAAGAGCTAGTGAGCCTTTTCCAGGCCGTCTCTGCTGCAGTGACCTTAAAGGATACAAGGCCAAGATGGCACAACTACAGGATGGAGAGGAGCTGCCCAACCAGCATGGCTGTGATGTGAAAAACTCCTGTGTTAACCACTCAGATGTAGGAGTTTGCCTACACTGGAAACTAGCCCTGAATATAGGACACTTTTTTTTCAAGTTTGCTATCAAAATGCTGCACATATCTCAAACTTCATCCTATTGGCACTAACCACTTTTGAAGTATCTAGATCTTTTTGTATTCTGTAGCTTTATCTAATATGTTAACTACACCTCCCAATTTTGGACTTTAATGTTGCACAGAATCAAATACAAAACCCTAAGGAACACTTATCAAAAACATCCATTCTAATTCCTAAAGAAATGCAAAACAAAATGACCAATTACTATTTTAACATTAGAGATACAAAACAAAAGTATAAGCAGCGGATTAACATACACTGTTGATGAGGCATGTCAATTAATGCTACCTTATGGACAGTAATTTTACTGTCAAAATTTGAAATGCATATTCTTTGACTAGGCAATACCATTGCTAGAAATTGATCTGACCGATTATGTAAAAGAAAATTCACTGCAGCATTTTTTGAAAGAGTATAAAAAAAACAAACAACAAACTGGAAACAATTTAAATGTCCATTTACAGACAGCAGGTTAAATAAAGTATATCTATTCAATGAAATACTATATAGCTGTCAAAAAAGAATGTGGTAGATGTATGTTTGTACGGGAGGATCTCCAAGATATGTTATTGTCTGGGGGAAAAAAAAGAGTGCATATAGAAAAAAGCAAAAGAGTATATATTGTTGCATGTGTACATTTAAGTGATATAACTGTACTCCAGTCTGTGAGGAAAAAGTGTTCTGAAAGGATATATAAGACAGTTAACCAAAGTCATCCTTGTGGAAAGGAACGGGGTGTCAGAAGGCAGGAGGAGACTTCTGTTCATTTTGGACCCACTCTCTTATTCTCTCTATACATGGTTTGTTTGTGTTTTTTTTCATTTTTTTAAAAAACATATGCATGGATCAGGTTGTATGTGCACTTTTTAATAAGATCATCTCTGGATAGTCCCTTGTATATATTTTTCTACATGGGGAAATTATTTTTAAAAAGAGATTCTAAGATTAAAAATAAATTTCCTCCCAGCTAATGCCTAACCATTAAACAATATCCTTTGAAAACAATTCAACGAAAGCAACTAAAAGCACCGTCTCCTTCTCAATCAAGAGTACTACAATAGCCTTGTCAAAGGTCTTATTCAAATTAAGATGGGGGACCATATTTGCGGTTTTCTTCTAATATACTAGCCTGGAAACCATTCTAAAAGGAAATGAGCTTCATTAAGAATGCCAACTAACTCTAAAAATAATTCACTAAGAGGGTCATATAAATGTAAATATAATTACATGATATTAATTTAACTTGATTTCACTTTACAAATAAAAATCCATTGCAGTATAAAAGTAACATATCTAATGTATGAAACATAAACCTGTATAATTGATTATCTAAAAGCTTTCTTGCATGGGAGTTTTAGAAAATGAATTAGGATGCAATGTTAATACAGCACTTTAGAGACAATGTATATGTCTCAAGGAACAAATTTCTATAGATTTTATATATTAAATTAGCAACTAATTTTATAAACTATAGAGAAGATTATACAGCAATATTTTTGCATTATATTAATGTTTGAGTCATTCTGCTCAATTTTGGAGAAGTATATGGAAGGTATTCTGAATTATTTGAATTCCCAATTAACAGAAATGTAGGCTATGAAATGTTATAATGTCAGGTTAAACATTTTTAGTAGAAATCTTTCTAGAACACACAACTCACTTTACAAACATAGAAAACTGCAAGTGGTTAACATAATTTAACTTTCTTTCGATGACTCAGTAGAAGTCTCATCTTTTTCCTAATGAGCAATGAATTTTGAGTCCCTTAATACTGCTGACTAACCTGTTTGACTGGGCACGAGTTCTTCAACATCACTCCGTGAGGGTTGTCGTCAGTTCCCAGTCTCTGTCTCTTCCCTTCCCTAGAAGGGAAACCCCTTCCCAACATCAGAGGCCCTGCTGGTCTAGGCTCCTTGCTTTCTATCAAAGCACGGAAGGATATGACAAGCCATTTTCGGTAGGTTGATTTTATGAAACACACTCACACTACATCTCCTTAAAAAGTTACTTTAAGTTTACAGTCTCTAATTACGCAATGAGAAGCTTTCTTCATTAAAAAAATTCCTATCTCTTCTAATCAGGTTTAGAGATGTTTTTAGGCCTGAGGGGTTTGGAAAATCATGGCAAGTCCATTCTCTGGAAGGCAGTAATGACATCTTTTAGAATGACTTTGTTGCTGAAGGAGGTTTGAAGGGGGAATCCCTGTCTGGATGCGTCCCTGCGGGAAGCCTTGGCCTGGAAAGTGTTAGGAGTAGAGGGAGGAGGAGAGAGGAAGGCAGGAACTAGGACTTATTGAGCATTTATTGTGAAGGTCCAGGTACTTTACACCCTTTAAATTATTTAATCCTAACGGCCACCTGTGGTGAGTAACATTTGCATTTTTTTTAAAAATGAATGCTCAGAGAGGTGAAGTAAACCCCCCAAATTCCCCTAGCTAGTAAAGGGGCAAGGTAAGGATCCAAATCATACTGTCAGACACCAGCACCCTGCACCATCACTGCACCATGGTGACTCCATGTTTCTTCATCGCTGATGGTCTCGGGTCCTCTTCCCAGATCTCTCCAGTCCTGATGGTATACAGCCCCCTGTCCTCCCTTCTCTACCTGGATCTAACCCAGGGCCTCGTGAATGCACGCTCTCTCATTTCTGCCTCACACGGCACCACTTCACTTGAGGGCTGGTGGTAGAGGCAATGCTGTGAATGCTCCCGTACACCCGCTTCCCTCCTCCTCTGGGATGCTCTAACTCTCATGTTACACCTAACTCTGGATTTGAAGACTGTGATGGAGTAGCGTGTCTTAGAAAATAGCCTCCTTGTTAACTGAGGTACATTCTTTGTTTGAGTTACTTATTCAGGTAATGGATAATAGAAGTTTTACATTCCTACCCTGTGTCAATCAAGATAAAAAGAGAGAGTGATTATTTCTGAACTGTGTAATTAATGGGTTACTCAATTCTCTTGATAGTTACCACAGTCAGCGTATTAAAGCCGGCTCTCCCGAGCAGATGTCCTAGGTCATTGACAGCAGTGAAAGGAGAGACGTGTGGAGAAAATCCTCCTTCCCTTTCTGTTTCCGCTAACTGTAATGAACACCGGAGTTCATAGAGAGTGTCACCTCCAAACAATGCACCAATAAACACTCCATCTGGTTTTAAAACACAATGAATCTGAAATAAATATAAACAACAAAACTATTCAAAATTTTACATATAAAAATGTTAAAAGGATATATGGTATCTAGATCAATATTTTATGATTACCATTCTTATTTTGTCAAATTAATAACCAGATAATTTATTAAATAACACTTAGACAACCAACTATCAGAAAGGCATTGCAGTATAATATTGTTGTGAAGATAGACATTTACTGATAGTGTTAATATCTATAAAATATTTTATATGTTTTTAATTTTTTATAATAGACAAAACTGACTCTTATAATCAGTAAAATATTGAAAGAAAAAAATTTTAAAGTGTGGTAGAGTACAAAAATCACCATCCTCCCTGTATCTATGCCCTCTGAAACGCTGCTCAACAACAACTCCCATTAAGGGATGGAGGCTACTTCCCCCTCCTGGAATCTGGGCTAGCCTTGTGACTTGCACTGACCAAAAGAATGCAGAGCAAGTTGACAGTGTGTCAGTGTCAAGCCGAGGTCTCAATGGCCTTGCTGCTTCCACCTGCTCTCTAGGAGCCCCGTCTGGCCACCACGTTGTGAACAAGCCTGAGCTGGCCTGGTGAAGGATGAGAGATCAGCCAGGCGTCCCAGCTGAAGCCATCCGACAGCTCCAAGACAATCCATTGGCATATCAGACACATGGGTGAGCCAAGCCAGACCCAGAAGAATTTCCTAAGTCCAGCTCAAATCCCTAATTCACAAAATTGTGAGCTAATTATTTTTAAAACAAAAAGCTGAGGTGGCTTATTATGCAGAAAAAATTGATTTACAGAGAAACCATTATGATTCACAACATTAATCTAGTAACATTTTAGTTAAAATATTAACATATTAATCTAGTAACATACAGAATTAAGAAGTAACCAACTTATTTTTCAGCTTTAAAACAAAAACCAGTTTTAATTTATAACTTGAGCAAAATAGCAGCCAGAATGAATTCCAGATCATAAATGTTTACTCAATGACTCTTAGAACTACAATCTTTAACTAGTTTTGACTCTGACTATTCTCAACAACGAGGAACATTACAGGACAGGGTGGATTCTGAAGTACATCAGAACCCAAATCACAGTAGGCTCTTCTTTTTTTTTTTTTTTTTAGTAGGCTCTTCTAATTCAAGTATGCATCTTGGATTTACATTTAATACATTATGAAGCAATTACAAAACAGTATATAAGCAAACCAACTGTAAAATCTTTTGGTTTTTTTCTTCTGCCCCTTTAGTGTTACTTCTTTCTCTTGCCACCAAACTCTAATATAACGTACCTAGAATTTAGTCCTCAGCTCTCTTCAACTTCTCTCTACCACAGAGGGCTTATCAGTTCCCATGGATTTCACAAGGATCACTTTCCAATCTCTACCTTGAGCTTCCCAGAACTCTAAATTTGTCTTTAGCTGCCTGTGCGCCATGAATATCTGTCTCTTGATAAACTTACTCCCTCCCCTTCCCCAGTACATCCAACACACACACGACACTTTTTCTCAAACCAACTCCCTTTTCCAAATGCCATATTTCTGTTAATTACCATTTTCTATTCCCTTTATCTGATCACTACCATTCTTTCCCCTACTTTTACTAATTATTCTCCAGTCATCCAGACTCAAAACTTCAAGGCAAGTTTTGACTCCTGACTCTTTTTGATCTTCAGCTCTAACCAGCCACCAAACTGTTGACTCTTACTTTGCAGAGTCCTAAATACCTTTCTCTTCTTTTTAACTCCTACCATTGCCACATAGGTTTAGTGTATCTCATGCCTGGGCCACTGAAACAGTCTCTCTTCCATGTAACCAAATTCCAGCATCAGTTTTCTAATCAGCAAAATGAAGCTATCCTGCAGAGTTATTCAACACATATATAAAACAGAGCACAGTGATTGGCAAACAGTATATGCTTAAGCTATGGTAGTTATTATCCTGCCTACCAGCTTTTTAATCATGTTACTTTCCTCTTCAAAATTCTCCAGTGGCTCTGAATTGCCTTAAGAAAAAACTCCTAATTCCTTAATCTGTCACCTGAGTCTGCCTAAATCTGGTCCCAAAATTCCTCATCTACACCTGGCACTATACTAATTCTCTAACAGGCTTCCTCTTTGTCCTTTCAGGCTCCTGAGTCTCTTACACCTCCCATCTATCCCGGGATTCTGCCTTCCTGGAGCGTATTCCCACTCCAAATCTGACCTACCCTTTGAGGCCCTGTTCAAGAAATTCCTTCCTCTTAAAAGTTTTCCTAGGCCACTCCAAGCCACAGTGATCTCCTGCCCTCCTTGGAACACGATGCTTTTACCCACCCTTCATCTGTTTGTTGATCAATATCAACCGAGAAGCATTTACTAGCATTGCCTAAGTATAAGGTATGGGGGAGATACAAACACTGTAGGAACAAATAGGTTCTCACCCACAAAAAATTTATAGGCAGTGCAGGAAGAAAAGAAAGCCACACAGAAAATGTCTTATGATATTAGTACTATTTTGTACAAGTCTTAAATATTTATGAAAACTTTAGTAACATCTCCATAATTAGATTTCTTAATTCTCAGGGAACAGGGAGTCACTAATGTACTTCTTAATATGCCAAAGGGCACCAAGTGTATCTGGCCGACAGAAGATAATCAATTTTTTATTTGCTTCCGTTTCCAATTGTCAAAAATATAAAATGGAAAACATCTATAAGTTTCTGTGTAAAAACAGAAACATCTATAAGTTGCTAATAATAAACAAAATAACACAGGCTATTAGAATCAACACTAAGATTTTTACCTGTTCAAGTGCTCTAGGAAGGTCATTCACCCAGTGCAAACTAAAATATAAAACACACATTTGTTTTAGCTTAATGTGTATAATTAATCAGTACGAGCAGCACTAGTATAATGATAAGCCACAAAAAAGGTGTACATTTTGATGTTTGAAATTGCATATCAAAATTCATTGATTGTTTTCATACAAGTTTTAAAATAAAAAATATTCCTAGGGAATTACCTTCCTTCTGTTGCAGGAGAAAATGTGACAGTATATCACTTTCCTGATATGATTATCTCTCCAAATAGTCTTCAATGAATAAAGTAAAAGTCAGCTTTTCTAAAGCATACATACAAATGGCCAACAGGTATATGAAAAGATGCTCAACAACACTAATAATTAGGGAAATGCAAATCAAAACCACAATGAGATGTTACCTTATACCTATCAGGATGTGCATTAAGAAAAAGAGATGACAAAGGCTGGTGAGGATGTGGAGAAAAGAGAGCCTTTGTGCATTGTTGGTGGGAACATAAACTGGAACAGCTGCTGTGGAAAACAGTATGAAGGTTCCTCAAAAAATTAAAAATTGAACTACCATATGATCCAGCAATCCCACATCTAGATATTTATCTGAAGGAAGTAAAGTCATTATCTTGAAGAGATACCTGTATTCCCATGTTCATAGCAGTATTATTCACAGTAGCCAAGGTATGGAAACAATCCAAGTGTCCATTAAGAGATGAATGGATAAAAAAGATGTGGTGTGTACACAGACACACACACACACACACACACACACACACACACACACAGAGGAATATTATTCACCCATAAAAAAGAAGGAAATCCTGCCTTTTGGGTCAACATGGATGCACCTTGAGGGCATTATGCTAAGTGAAATAAGCAAGACGAAGGACGAAAAATACTGTATGTTCTCACTTATATGCAGAATCTAAAAAAGCCAAACACATAGAAACAGAGTAGAATGGTGGCTGCCAGGGGCAGAGGGAAACAGGGAGATGTTCAAAGGATACAAACTCCCAGCTTTAAGATAAACAAGATTTGGGGATCTAATACACAGCACGGTGACTATAATTAACAACACTGTATTATATAATTGAAGGTTTTTAAGAGAGTAGATCTTAAATGTTATCACCACATACATACACAAAAAATTGCAATTATGTGAAGGGATGAAAATTGTTAACTAACCTTATTGTGGTAATCATTTTGCAATATATATATGTATTTGATCATCATATGGTACACCTTAAACTTACGTATGTTATATATAAATAATATCTCAATAAAGCTGGGGAAAAAAATAAAGTAAAAATCATCCCTATCTGGCATCTCATTTAAACAGTGCTATTCTGAGAAATTATTTGAAATAGTAAAAATAAGGACCTGATGACATATTCAAGGAAGTTCACCAATTAAATCAAACAATTAAGCTAGATATATATAGAATTCTAAGTCCTACTTTCGCGGGGTGAGGTGGGGAAGCCACTTCATCAGACCTATAATTTTCCCAAGGCAAACAGTATTACTCATCAAAAATAACTCAATGAGTTTTCTGATAAATAATATCCCATATTTTTTAAGACTATAAAAAAGAATAAATAAACTCAAAGTTCTATATACTTAAAACTTAATTTTAGAAATGTCTTGCATTGTCTTTGGACTCTATTTGATCCTCTCCCAGAGTGTGGTGTTGTATAACCACAAGACTCAGTCTCTGTAGAGTATGGTCACACTTTCCTGGTAGAGCTGGCATCCTCTTAGCTGAATTCCAGGAGAGCACCGAAGACCCATTTCAAACCATACTATGTTAAGCTCACATTTATCTTTCATAATGCTTTCTATCAATTATTTGATACTTTAAAAATTGAGGTCATATTATAAACTCTATCATACTTACGGGGAAACTGAAAGTGACAGAATTACAGTAGTTACTTGCAAATAACAAGCACAGGAGCTAAAGTTAAAACTCAGGTTCTGACTCTCTGCCCAGGGCTCTTTCCCTTAGACCAAGTACGTGTAATGTTTTCCATTTCACAATAGAATCGGAATACTTTTCTAAGTTTGTTCAGCACACCTCAAAAAGCAGAGAAAAAATTACAAACTCACTAAAGAAAACAGCAAGGGTGACCAACTCTCCCAGTTTGCCTGGAACTGAGGGGTTTCCTGAGACACAGGCCTTTCAGTGCTAACACTGGTAAAGTCTTGGGCAAACCATAATGACAGGTCACCCTAAAAACAGCCATTAAAAGGGCTGAACTGAGCATGTTGAATCTTTGAAAAAAAATCTGACTATACTAATAAGGAGAAATAAGGCACCACACAGAATACTTTATTTTCTCTATTAGATGTTGAGGTCTTTGAGGACAGGATTCCTGTCTGAATTCATTTTTCAATTCCCCAAAGCATCGAGCTCAGTGCCTTGTACATTATAATCTATTCAACAAACATTTATAATATATGTTTTTGTAATAAATGTGGAGGGACATGGTAGGAAGTACAAAGGGAAAAAGTAACCTTGAGAACTACGTCTCTGTGTAGAAGAATTAAAGTTAAAGGAAATATGAGCTTTTTCCTTATTTGCCAGAATGAGTTTATAAGGGTGTTCTAACATCTGAATATTGGAGCCAGTATACTCTTTCAAACTCTTGCCCCATCAACATGTAACTAGGTTACGTCAGCGAGGAAAACCCTTCTAACACAGATAAACTTTAGCAAATTAAGGAAAGTTGGGGAGGAAAAAAAATTGAGGTACTATATCACTTATCCCCACTAGGGAGCATATAATCCATAATTCTTTACCAGAGAAAACTGGTTTGTGACTTAAAATAAGTTATTAAGATATTTACTCTGTTATCTATTTTATTTACCTTATAATATTAAAATTTTATAGCATAAATTATCTATTTTTTTTTTTTTTTTTTTTTTTTTTGCGGTACGTGGGCCTCTCACTGCTGTGGCCTCTCCCGTTGCGGAGCACAGGCTCCGGACGCGCAGGTTCAGCGGCCATGGCTCACGGGCCCAGCCGCTCCGCGGCATGTGGGATCTTCCCAGACCGGGGCACGAACCCGTGTCCCCTGCATCGGCAGGCGGACTCTCAACCACTGCGCCACCAGGGAAGCCCAAATTATCTATTTTTAACATATATTTTTTAAAAGCACAAATAGATTACCAACCTTAAACTGCTAACCACCAGATCAAATATATTTTCTCTGAAGGGAAGAAATTCTTCATCAGCTAAAACACTGACAGTAGGAATTTCCATTTCTAAGGCATTTTTCTAAAAGTTAAAAAACAGACGTTCAAAACACATTTATATAACATCTTAATTATTAACACAATCATTGTTTGTTAAACTTAAGTCAATGTTATATTTACTTGGTAGTTTCTAGTCCTTCTAAAAAATAAAAATTAAAAAAATTAAAAGTTTCAGTGGAATAATTGAAGCCAGAAAACTGCTAGATGAAAATATGGGTGAACACTTTTATACTCTTAGATGAAAATGCCTAAGTAAACGTGACTCAAAAAACAGAAATTGTAAAGACTGATATACTTGATGATAAACTAATCAAAAACTTCTAAAAAGCAATAAACAATGTAAACAATATATTTGGGAAAATATTTTTTAAATATATGAAGAAAAACTAATATCCCTAAAAAGCAAGTTCTTACAAACCACCTAGAATAAGAACATGCCAAGGTTAAAGTAGATAAAGGACTAAGGTACAGGCACATCATAAAAATTACTTACAAAATTCACAAATTGAAAAAAAACAATAGCCAAAAGACATCAAGAGCTATTTGGCTACTCTAGTAAACAAAGAAATGTAAATAAAAACAATGAAATTCTACTTTCTGCCTATTACATTGACAAAGACAAAATAAATGGCCCAGTGTTGCCAAAGAGAAGGAGAAAAGAGTGCTTTCTTTTAATTCTGTTCTTCAGTCTTTCTAACGGCAGTCTGGAGATGTATATTAAAAATTTAAAGCTGAACATCAATGAATCCATACATTCCACTATTAGGAATTTATTCCCTGGGAGAAAATAAATCAAAATTGCTTTATATAAGGATGTTCATCACAGTGTTGGTTACTGAGATACTAGAAATACAACTGTCCTTCAAAGAAATTTAGCTAAATAAATCGTGGAATATTCATATGCTGGAATACTATATAGCTGTATAAATAGGGGTGTGTGTGTGTGTGTATATATATATATATATATATATATATATATACCATTTATTGATATAAAAGAGTGGTATTCTATGAAAAATATGGCATGTTAGCATAATAATGTTTGTATAAAACAGTGTTGGGGAGATATTATATGCCTACAAGGTGGAGACCACAATGTCACCAGTGGTTGCCTCTGAGTGGTGGGACTAAGAGTGATTTTTCCTTCCTCCATTATACTTCCTGTACTGTTTTACTTTCCTTTATGTTTGTTACATTTATAATCAGGAAAAAAACAGCTAATTTCATTTTGAAGGAAATAAAAAAGTAAAGAACTAAAAAACAAACCAGGAGATCAGAAACCTATAGTATTAAAAAGCTACCTACCAAAGCATTTTCTGCAATGTCTGTTTGGAAAAACTTTCCAACAGTTTCCTGAAAAGGAATAAAGTTGATCAGATAATACAAAAACAAAAAAAAACTAGTAACAAATCAAACAAAACAACTGTTGAAATTAGTAAAGGAAAAAGTGATAATTATAGATTAATTTTCAGCTTTGTAAGGGTATTTTTCTGCATGTAATTAGTATGGTACACAAATACTTTTAATAACACATATTAAGTTACATAGAATTAAATATATGCAGTCAACCCTACATGTAATATATTTAACAATATTTAATAAAATGGAGAACACAGGTATGAATAATCAGCATCCTTAATTTACTCCACTGGGTTAAGGCTATGTGTTAACTTTTCCATGGCATAATATGCTGAGAGCTAGTCCCCACTCTTGTACCACAGAAGATCCCTCCTGCATACCATCCCCAAATTAATCTTTCTTAAACATCACTGTATCACACCCTACAGCTTTCTACCTCCACCTTCCCTCCTGCTATGCCCTTACTTCCAATGCCTATGAAACACCAATCCAGATTCTTTCAAATCCCAGGTCAGATTCTGTGCCCTTTCAGAAGCCTTTGATCAAATGAAACCGTACTGATTTTCCTTTCCCTTGACTCCTGTTGCAGTTTAATGACTGTACCATTTCCATGGCATTTACTATTATCAATAACAGTATTTGGAGAGGCTCATACACACCCCTCCTCCTGCCTTGGCTCAAGTGTACTTTTTTTCTAAGTAGATTTGATATAGAAATCCCACTTTAATTTGTGTCCAGCACAGTGTGCTACATAGAGAGGCTAAAACAATTAATAAATGTTTTTGGTCTGAATTACAAATTGAAAAATAAAATGGTATAAGCATTAATAAAGGCTACTTATATTTCATCACACACAAGATTTCTAACCAACTGATGAAATGAATATTTTTCATAGATAAAGTATTAGCTTACTCACAACTTCCAAATGAATGTCAATGTGATTTTTATTGTGAATTATTAAAAATATTTGAACAAAGTGGTAATAAAGTACAATGTATCTTACGTAGACTTAAAGAAACTATCAGTAGGAACACCGTATAAAATGGATCCAAAGAAAAGAAAAAACAATTTAAGAATAAACTACTTAGGAGTAGACACAAAACAACCACTGGTTCCATCACTTCAAAAAAAACAAAGAAATGAGAAATTCTGATATAATCAAAATCTAAATATGATACAAATTGATTAGGAAAGTCTTCCCTTAAAATTAGCCAATTTTATTTCTCAAAGTAAATTAAGTCATCAAATAAATATACCTTATTCAAATGTTGTGCTATATAACCTCTTCCACAACCGACATCCAAAGCAAGGGGGAAATCTCTGAAAAACAGACACAGAAGTCATATTTGTCTATAAAAATAGTCCATAAATAACTATTAAAAACTAATTTTCTTAAGTAAAAACGTTTTAGTGAACACAGCTTTCAAAAAAGTTATATCATCTGCCTTTGCTGCCTTGCCTCACAAGGTGCATCCCTCAGAGAACACACCAGACACGGCAAGTCTGTCTGGCCTAGCCACTCACAGGACCTCACAACCAATGGCCTTCCATAAGGTTGCTCCATGATGTGGATGTGAAGAACTGATTTAGTAGGGGGTATTTTAATTTGATAATATACCCAGATAAAGAATGAAAAGAAGTTAATGTAAATGAACATGAAAATATTTGGCACACCTACCAGGAACTTACTACTTATCCCTACTTCTCAAATTTTTGATGACTTAGAAATCATCATGTGAAAGACCATGAAGTAAAACATGATAAACTAAAAATCAAACAAAATATCAACTAAATAATAGCTTTTACTTAAATCTTACCAGGTTCAAAGCAGTGTGCTAAGTATGCAGAGTTAAGTAAGTCAATCCAAGGTCACTCAACTAATAACCAGCAGTCAGAACTTGAATTCAGTCTGTTTGAATTCTGAACCAGAACTATTATCCCCTATGCAATGCTGTCTCCTCCAAATACATGTCATACTAAATCAGTTTACACATCCAATTGTGGGTCATAGGTTTAAGAAAAATTTGTGACAAAATTTTTTTAAATTTTATCCACTAATAACATTTTTCCTATTGGAAGCAAGAGTTCCTTTTCAATTTCTGTTAAAAACCTATGTCAAAAATATAGAACACCAGTACACAGCTGGAGAACCACTGGTGAGAGAACCATTTATTTACCTAATGCCCTCTATCTTGATTGTGAACATAGGCAGTGTGGCCTGGGGAAGCATATAGCCTTTGCAATCACGAAGACACGAGTTAGAATTCTGGGCCTGCAATTTACTGGCTCTGTGACCACAGACAAGTGATTTAATCTTGCTGGATCTCAGTTTCCCCATCTATAAAATGGAAAAGTTACTATCTTCCTCAGGGCTGGTATGAGAATTTTATGAAACAGTGCATGTAAAGTATTCAGCACAGTACAAATGTTCAACAGTTAGGACTTATTATTATCACCGACTTTAACAGTACTAAGTAAGCTTCAGAGAGCACAAATAAGACATTTAATAATCTGTTGGATTAGTTTAAATAATAAACATAAGATCAGTGTTGACAATACAAGCTATTCTAATAATAGAACATTAGTGTAAGACATTTTAGACTGTTATTTTTAATGATTTAATTCCAAAGAGTTACTGTTATTTTAAGACATGCTTTTAGCCAAAATCACAGTTTTCTCCACAGATCTGTGTTTTGCTCAGTACTATGACATAAAGAGATTGTAAAATCCAATCTGACTTGGAAAATTTAATGTTTCATTTATTAAACTGCAAATGACCTAAAAGCCAGGCAAATGAATGACTACAGTATAGAGAATTAGCTATTTTTCAGATTTTTAAAATAATGAAACCAATGAAACAGATGAAATGAGGGTGATTTTTGTAACAATGAAGAATTTTTTTTTTTTAACTTTATGAAACTGATTCACCCCAAGACTATTTTAAGTAGCCAGGATATATCCAAAATATGATTTCAAGAGTTCGTGATTTTACAAAATCCCCCTTTTTTGAATAGACAAAATGAAATAAATTCATCCCATATGGTCTAATTTAATGTGTGTCTTTTACACAAAAGAGCACCAAAAGCGATTTGCTAACATCACAGAGCAATTCTATAGCAAAGCCACTATTTAACTGTGGTTCCTGCTACCTGGCTGTAAATTCAAACCTGTAAAGCTTTTGTTATGCCTAATATAGAGCAATGACTCCATCAAGGTTTTAATAATATTTGATGAAGGTGTTCTTTTCTCAAATCTGCCTCTATATAATTGTCATAAAACCCTTATTGCTATTAATAATACCTAAGATATAATGGCCAAAGTCTCATATAACTTGATGGGGGAACAAATCTAGGTAGACTCTCTCCTTCACTTAGATGGTAAAAGGTTCTGTTAAAATTTTAAACTTTTAAAGTTAGGTTTAGTAAATTTTAAAATTCACATGTCAATTATATCCATTTTTGGAGCAATCTTTCCATTACTCGCTTTTGACCAAATCAAGTGGAATAGCCATTTAGTCTTGGAGAGAAGCTGAGCTGTGTTTCCATTCATTCTTTTTGTTTGTTTGTTTGTTTGTTTGTGGTACGTGGGCCTCTCACTGTTGTGGCCTCTCCCGTTGCGGAGCACAGGCTCCAGTCGCGCAGGCTCAGTGGCCATGGCTCACGGGCCCAGCCGCTCCGCGGCATGCGGGATCCTCCTGGACCAGGGCACAAACCCGTGTCCCCTGTATTGGCAGGCGGACTCTCAACCACTGCGCCACCAGGGAAGCCCCCCATTCATTCTTTTTTAAGACAACAATGAGAAAATACTTGCTCTCTCAGACATAAAAAAAGGAGAGATCTAAGAGTGATTAAAACTACTAATCCTGGTAATAAATTCATCTAGATGCTGCCATTCCAGATATCAAGTTCTCAGCATTTAATTTCTCAAGGCTTCATTCAAAAGTTGATTGGGGCTTCCCTGGTGGCGCAGTGGTTAAGAATCCGCCTGCCAATGCAGGGGACACGGGTTCGAGCCCTGGTCCGGGAAGATCCCACATGTCACGGAGCAACTAAGCCCGTGCGCCACAACTACTGAAGCCTGCGCGCCTAGAGCCCGTGCTCTACCACAAAAGAAGCCACTGCAATGAGAAGCCCGTGCACCACAACAAAGAGTAGCCCCCACTCTCTGCAAGTAGAGAAAGACCGCGCACAGCAACAAAGACCCAATGCAGCCAAAAATAAATTAATTAGTATATTAAAAAAATAATTAAAAAGAAAAGTTGACTGTATTTTATTATGACAATCATCACTTACCTGGCTATGTCATATATACGGTCTGCAATCCGACTTCCAACCTGACAGATTATAAGAGGCAATGAAGTTAAGATGAGTAGGTTTAACAGAGAAGTAACACTCTCTCCAGTATTCAACAATCCATAGGTTACTTATGTTTCAACATGTTAAATTCCCTTTATCCCTTTTTCAATTTGACCTCAGCAACTTTCTTTTCAAATTCTGAATAGGAACACCATAAATTAAAGGAAACACACTGAGTTAATTACTTCAGAAGTCAATTTAAGGAAAGAAGACTAAATACTATATATATACACATATATATATACATATATATGTATATATATATGACTTTATATTCCATATGATACAAGAATGCAAGGCCAAAAAGCAACAGGATACCCCAATTTAAAAAAAAATCAACAGGAACATAACAAGCATATTATTGTCTATAGATATTAGCATGAGGTATGTGAAAGTGAAAAATTAGTTAGCTGGGGATTATTACAGATCAATGTATAAATGATCACTTAATAAAAACTCTATTATTTGATAACTACTAACAAATTTTGTGGAACTCCTAAATGAGTAAACAACTTTTCTGAGCAACATCTGCAAATTAGAAGTCAGCCAAATCTGAAGAAACCTCTTCAATCCCACCCTAATTTAAAAGACGTCATAAGGTAGGCACCTCCTTTTTGCTGGGCTAGCTTCGTCTGGCAGGAATAAAGATGTGGGAGCCTAATATTCCATTCATTCCCTTATAAACATCCCAGAGTTTCTATTAGGCCTTGAAAGTTCAGAACATATGTGTATTTGCTTTGGGGGGGAAGAAGGGGTAAGGGAGGAGGACAGCAGAAGTCATTTCCCAGAGGACTCCACTTTGTACGTCATTCCTAATATGAATACCTTTTGTTTATTATTTTTAAAAAAACTCTCATATACTTTATCTCATTTATTCTAGTCCTAAACACTGGTGAGGCCTCAGTCAAGTTGTAATCCAGGTGCTTCTCTTGGAGAAGAGTGGCTAGAAACTCACATCTTCTAAGTACATGTCACCATGAACCCTGAGGACAGAGTCACTCATCTGATCAGGCCAGGACTTGCACAGAACTCTGCCCAAAGTAGGGGCAGTAAATGTTGGCTGCATAGGCTTGAAAGAACTCATTACACTTGATTTCAATTTTAGTCCATCCCTGAAGAAACACGAGGCCTGAGCTCTGTGCTGCCTGTCCAGAAAGCAGAAACCTGCTCAAGTCCCTAGACCACCTAGGCAGAGAGGAAGAGGTCTCTCAAACCAGCACAGACAAATCAGAGATCTTAATTTATCTTAATGAGTCTTTCTAAAACACGAACCAGAGCCCATCACTCCATTGCTTAAAAGCATTCGACAGTCTCACATTCCTCTAGAGCCATGTTGGCCAATAGAAAAACAATCAGAGCCACATGAGCAACTTAAAATTTTCTAGTAGCCATTTTAAAAAGGGTAAAGAAATTAATTTAAACATTTTATTTAACTCAATGTATCAAAAATAAAACTTCAACATGTAATCAATGTAAAAAGATATTAAGGAAATATTTTACATCCTTTGTTCACATTGTCACTGAAATCCCGTGTATTTTACATTTACTGCCCATCTCAAAGGGACATTCAAGTGCTCAGTAGCTACATGCGGCCAGAAATTACCATATCAAATGGACAGCCGAGATGGAGAAGAAAATCCCAAATCCTTAACCATTAAGGCCCTCGTAAGCTGGGCCCTCCCTCACCTCCCAATGGAGGTCCCTGGAAGCCTCAACAAGGTCCTTTCGGTCTCAGGGGCTCTGGGTTTGTCTTTCCGTTTGCCTACAAGGCTTTTCCCCCCAGATCCCAGCCTGGCTAATTCCTCATCACGTCGTCTGCCTGAGCGGCCTTCCCTGACCAGCGCAGTCACCTTACTACTTCACTTTGTTACCTGGCCTTACTTCTTTAGCTGAAATTACATGTTTTTGTTCACTGTCTCGCCTCCCACAAGAATGAAATCTCCTGAGAGCAGCGGTCTTACTTTGCCCTGGTCACACCTGTAATACAGGCACCATCTGCCGAGGTTATGAATGAATGAAGAGCAATTTACAAACACCGGCGCCCGGCCGCTGGGAGACTATAGTAGAGGCCCAGACAGGCAGGTCGGCTGCTCAAGCTCACACAGCGAAGTGGGGGCGGCCGGGGCCTGGCCGGAGCTCCCGGACCCGAAGCCAAGGCTCGGCGCCGCCCTCCCCGCCGTCCCGCTGACTCACCTCCTCCTTCAGGTAGTCAAACTTTATCCGCTCAGGCTGCCGGGCCGCCCAGTTCTTCTGTTTCCTCTTCAAATCCCGATCGAATATGTTTAGGGATCTGGGCGAGGCGCTGCCCAGGGAAGAGACGCCGGAGGCCACCTTCCTGAAGCCGACGTTCTTCGCGGGGACCCCTGCCGCCGGAGGTCGCCGCCACCGGGTCGGGAACCTGGTCAGCCGCAGCATCTCCAGCGGCAACGCCGTTTGCAGGAGCATTTATCGTGCGCATGCGCCGCAGCTTCAGCGAGGACTCTGGAGAACTTCGCCGAGGGAAAGCGGATGAAGTTTGGCCCAGTTCGCGTACCATTACGGCTGCGCGTCACGCTGAGGATTGTGGGAGTTGGGGGCCTACGTGTGGCTCGGAGAAGTCTCGGAATTGGTGAGTGGGGTTAGGTTCCAGAAAAAGGGCTTGTCGAGGGGGCAGAATCAGTCTCTGAAAGGGTCTCCATCGGATTCGTGAGGGCCGCGCTCTTCCTCCTTGCCTTTCCGACTTCTTTCTTCAGGCTTCCTTGCTCTTCCTCCGCGTCCTGTTGAGGGCCCTCTTCCCTCTTCCGGCTCTCTGAGGTTTGGGAGTTGGGAAGGAGACCCTAGTTCCGGGGTCACCCTGGTGTTTCCCGCGTTAGAGGGTGGGTAGAAGGGGAGGGTGGGCTACAGAGATGAGGGCGGGCGTCGGAGATGAGGTTAGGTCGCCTTCCCCTCTCCGAATATCAGGAGTGTATCAAGTGCTTTCGTTCTAAACACTTATACACATTAGCTGTAATAGTTGAATGAAATGGTACCTACCCTACTGCATAAGGCTGTTCAGAGCGTTAAATGTTTAATTGTATAAGTGCATCATAGTCAAGCCTTGCTTTTGAAACAAAGCACTATTACCATGTATTTATTAACTAGAGTGAGACTTCACCAGATTCATGAAGGGTGGTAGTATATAAAGGGAGAACTTTGAGCTAAACCTGAATTGATTTTGGTCTGTTTAGTTAGGAGACTAGCCACATAGAAGTAAATGCTGTTCCGGGTAGAATGAAGTAAGGATTAACGGAGAGAATGGGACCAGAACGTGAAGAAACAAATAAGACCAACTGAGACTTCGGAATTTTTAAATTACATTAGTTTTTTACTTGTAACACATACAAGTATACAAGTAGAAATATAGGATATCTAAGTGAGGGCAGTTGGCTAGTAATCATTTGCCCCCCACCATAAAGACCTGGAATTCTGCTTGGTTTTGCCTTAAATTTATTTCTCCATATGATCTGTACTCAAAAGAAGATATTCTGATAGTTTTTTATTTTCTGCATGTGACTCAAAATGAGTTTGGGAAAGGAAATTAGACATGTTACTTTTATTTTACTTACATTTACCTTAGAATACAGTATTGTGAATTAATATTCCCAAAGCATCTTATTTAATTATATTAGTAACCTTTCATTATTGTTTTATTTTTTAGTGTCTGGTTTCTTCAAGCATTTGCCCAGTCAGACATTTAAAAATGGCATCCAAACAAGAAATAATGAGTGACCAGCGGTTTAGGCGGGTTGCAAAGGACCCGAGATTTTGGGAAATGCCAGAAAAGGATCGAAAAATCAAAATTGACAAGAGATTTCGAGCAATGTTTCATGACAAAAAGTTCAAATTGAATTATGCTGTGGATAAAAGAGGACGCCCCATCAACCATAGCACTACAGAGGACTTGAAGCGTTTTTACGACCTTTCAGATTCTGATTCGGATCTCTCTGATGAAGATAATAAAACTTTGAACCAAAAGATACTGAAGAAGAAAAAACCCCAGACTAAAAACGAAAAAGAATCAAAAAATCTTGTTGAGGAGAAAAAGAAAGAAGCCAAGAAAATTAATCAAAAGGATTCTGGAAATAAGAATGATTTAGATAACTCCGAGAGAATTCAGAAAATGAAAACCTCGTGCAAATCTAAGAAGATAGAGTCAACAAGTCCCAAGAGCGATAGCAAAGAATTTATACAAAAAAGTACAAAAGGGAAAAAAACCGTTGTTCAGCATAATACAGACTTGTTTCCCAAAGGAAAATTAAGAACAGTAGACTCAGGCACCTCTGAAATTGCACAGTCTCCCAAAGTCAAGTATTCTGAGACAGGAAGAGAAATGCAATCAGGTTGGTTGGAAAGAACTAAAGATTCTTTGGTATTACATTACTTATTTTTACACTAGTCTTTTAAAAAAGGAAATATATCTAATGAGTATTTTCATAGTATCATAAAAGTGGTCAGATGCTTATTTGGAAGTATAAAGCTATGAAAGAAAAAATACCATATGATAATGAATTTTTGATTTGATGCTATAATGGCTAGAAGAGAGACAAAAATTTAGGTCTTGAGGCTAAACAGTGATTTTGATTTGTGGTGGGCACTAGTGACAGCTAGGTTCTCCAACCAGATAAAATGTTATATGGTCTCATCACAGGATAAAAAGAGGTGTGTCTGAAGAAGGTAAGTAGAGTTGGGTGCTCATTCCTTCCTTCATTCATTCAACTACTTTTTAGTAACTAATATGTGGCAGATAGAACACTGAGTAAGACATGGTTCCGCCATCTCAGGGCTACTGTTAGTGTATATGATGCCTGTGCAGATTAGAAAAAGATGCGCCCTTCTGGACACACAGCACTTCCAGAACTCACAGTTTGGTGAGGACAGCACCTTTGAGGGAGGCACAGGTTCTTTTCCCCTGAACAGACACAGTACTCCTGCAGGGTGTGTGGATTGGTGATTGGAGTTTGGCCTTGATTTCAGCCCTTCTTGACCCTTTGCAGATCACCTTTTGCAAATAACAACCTGCTAAACTCTGTGCAGTGTCACTGGTCTAAAGCAGTACTGTCCAATAGAAATATATAATTTTGAATTTTCTAGTGGACACTTTAAAAAGTAAGAAGAAACAGGTGAAATTAATTTTATTAATATATTTTATTTAACCTAATATATCAAAAATTATTTCAATATGTAATCAACATAAAAAATGTAATGGGATATTTTATATTCTATTTTCATACTAATATCAAGTTGGATGAGCCATCTTTCAGGTGCTCAATTGCCACCTGTGGCTGCTGGCTACCATATTGGACAGTGCAGATCTAAAGCAGAAGAAATTAATCAGAACCATAATACAAAATAGAGTAATTTAAAGTGCTGTAGAAGAGCAGGGCTCTGAGAATTTGGAGGAGGAGGTCACTCAAGATATGGTAATCAGTAAAATTCATAGGTGAAGTGCTATTTTGGTTGGGGTTTGGAAGAATTAAATTTGGGATCCAGAGTATTCTACACAGAAAGAACTTTTTGAGCAGAGATACAGTTGAGCTTGCTCAGAAGAGATCAGTATTCCCATTTGATTAGATAATAAGGTGTCTGAAGGGGTGAGCGAATAATAAAGCTAGAAATGGTTGTTTGAAGCTAAGTAAGAAACATCTGACTCTAGTTCATGTTTACAAGTTTTCTAAGCTTATTAAAAAGTTGCGTCACTTCTGGCAGCAGGAAATTTTGAGTATTGGTATTGCTGATCGTTGATGTTGTAACTGAAAATTGGTGATGTTCAGATAAGCCAGACAAAGGCTGGCTGTGGTTACAGGACCCAAGGAAGGTAAGCATCAAGAAGAGGCAGAGAGAGGTCTTGACAGGCCATAATCACACTGGGAAGGTAGGAAGTATCAGGCAGTGGACAGAATTCTAAATAGCAGAGACTAGGGGTCAGGGGTGAGATTTATAGTGGAACCACACAGCAAACTGAGGTATAGGGACAAGGGATGCAAGTCTGGTTACTGAAAGTGGAGGATAAGATCAGGCTGGGAACAGCAGCAAGGTTGGCTTGATGCTGAGTTTGTGAGCGAAGTTAGTCCAGTATCCTTCAAATTTCACTAGATTTAGGGCATTAGATTAATATAACATATCCATATAATCCTTGGGGTTGATTTTACAGAATCTTTTGACATATCTTTTTTAATTTAATTTTCTCAGTAACCATGAGAAATTAGGATATATTCTTTAGGAAACAAGTGATCTATGTGAGGATACACAGAGCTGGGCCAGTAACTCAGGTCTTTGACTCTTTCTACCCCACCATGTTGTTTGCTGTAATTTACATTGGTTCCACAGTCTAGAAAAAGCATTATCTGTAAGTAGAGATCATGTGACTCCACCAGCACCATCTTTTTTTCTTTATTCATTCATGACTTATCATTCCAGCAAGTACTGTGTACAAGGGGCTTTTTAAGTGCTATGAGGTAAAGATGATGTAGGGAGTTGCAGTTTAATATTACGTATCATTTTAAAATGTTGATGCCCAGCACTTGCACTCCTAGAATTTATTTTAAGTAAACAATTGGGCATGTGTTTAAAGAATTAAAGTTTTTTAAACGGTAACATAAATCATTATGGGGTTGATTAAATAAGTTATGACATATACAGATATGTTCATGACATACGAAGTTTTAAAAATAGATTACATGGGAATTCCCTGGTGGTCCCATGGTTAAGACTTTACACTTTCACTGCTGAGGACCCGGGTTCCATCCCTGGTCAGGGAACTAAGATCCTGAAAGCCACGCGGTGCGACCAAAAAAAACCCAAAAACATAGGTTACAAAATAGAATAAATGGTATGACTAGCTACTTAAATTAGTGGGCATATCATAGAAAACAAATTTAGGGAGTTATGTACCAAAATAACCACTTAGTTATCTCTGAATGAAAAATTACTAGTCATCTTTATTTTCTTTGCTAAACCATATTTTCTTAATTTTTTACAGTGAGCATTCATTACTTTTATAATCAGAGGGAAAATGATAAAGCATTTTTTTAAAGTAGCTGAATAATAGTAGTGTTTATAGTCACTACTGGAGCAGTACCATCTAGGAATAGAGGCAGTTACTTATTTTTCTATTCCCTCATTATTTAGAATAAGGCTTTTTACAAGGTAGGGTCTGAGCAAATGTTTAGTGAATGAATAAATATTCTGAATGTAATTGATATTGTCAAAAATATTAAAATACTAGATCTCTTTCAGTCTCCCATGTATCAATTTATTATACAACCCCAAATGTGATATGTGTACCATTGTCATGTGAGAAGATGTCATATGTCAGGTGATACTCAAACATTTTTTATATTAATAGTTACGTAGTTCAACATCTTAGGCAAAAAAATGTAACCACCATATCACGTTTGTGGCTTCAGGGATATTGTTTAGAACAAGCTAATATTTTTAATTTAAAAAAATTCAGCTTCATGAAAAATATCAGTGACAGGCAAAAATCATGAAAATTGTATAGTAATAACTGATGTTTGAGAAATATTGCAATACTGGATAGAGCTGTGTCCCCAAGGTGTTATTTTAAGCAGGTTGCTTAAAAGTGAGTTCTAATGCTTATCTAATAGTAACTTTCTGTCACTATCCATGGTGGTGTTTTTCTGATCCCATTTATAGAACTTATGATAATGCCTTTTTTTGGCTTTTTCACATCTACTAGTTAGTTATCTTTTATTACTCCCCCTCTTGTGGTACTAAAATAAAGCTCAGTTCCTATTTTCCTCCTAACAAAACCCCTTTTCACTTGGTCTCAGGTCAGGCATCTTTTTTTTTTTTTTTTTTTTTTTTTCAGGCATCTTTTTGAAGCCTTCCTTATTATAAATACCTCTCTGCCGGCAAATTTAGGTGTTTCTCTCTGTGGTGCTTTAGGACATAATTTCATAAATCAGTAAATGATTTCTTTTGTTTATGAGCTCATGAAGAGCATGGGATCATGTTATACATCATCTCCCTTTTTGGTCCCCCCAGCTCAATTCTTTGTACATAGTACTCAATATTTGGTCAGTGAATGACTATTATAAGATTATAGGACCACTTATAGGCTCTATCCACTTAGAACCTGTGAATCAGAAACATAAGCTCCAACTTAAAGATGAATAAGATATATAAGATATAGCTATACTCACACAGATATGCACAGAATAGATAGAAGCATATGATTGTTTTAGAAATAGGAAATCAGTCCTTTCTGTGTATAATGAGGGCCAAAAAAAACCCAGTTTAAGGTGAAACCAGTCTTTCACTCATATATTGCTAACCATAAGCCAGTTGCAAACTTTAAGATATAGCAGAAAAGTTACTATTTTGCTCTCTTCATAACTGATCTTATCCACATCACAACGTTTGTTATTATATACAAGAATCAGTCAAAGACTTTATTTCCAGCTCAGACTTCTCTGAGCTGTAGACTCATACAGCCGATGGCCTTCTCTATATCTCCTCTTAGATGGCTCAGAGGCACTTCCAGTTCAACATATCCAAAACCAAATTCATGATATACCTCCACCAAACAAACTTGTTCTCTTCTATCATTACCTCTTTTTCTGTCTGTCCATCTAACTAGCTAGCTCCTTCTGCAAGTCAAGAAGCTAGGACTCATCTTTGACACTGCCCAGATTCCCCATATCAAGCCCCTGTCACTGATTACTGTTGGTCTTACCTCCTGACTCTGAAAGTCAAGAGCGACTCACTACTCTACATCTCTACTGCCACCAACTTAGTGCTACCTTCATTTCTCACCAGGAATACTGTACTAACCTTTTAATTCTTTTTCACATCTACTCTTAACTCCCTCAAGTTTTCTACACCGTTGCTGAGGTGATCTCAATATGCAAATCTGATGATGTCCCTCCTTCTAAAAATAGCAGTGGCTTCTATATGTTTTTATGATAAAGTCCAAAGCTACATGGCACCTACCTAACTCTTCAGTTTCATTTTCTACTTGATTTCTGTACAAGAAGACTTCTGGCTATCTGTAATCCAGACATGCTTGCCAGCTTTTTTCTATTAGTGGATCTTTACATATGCTTTTCTTGCTATTTGGAACATTTCCTTCATCTATTAGTCTAACCCTGACTACTTAATTCCTCTTCATCCTTCTAGTAGCAACTCGTTTATCACTTACTTAGGGACCCCTATTTTGTGCTCTCATAGCATCTTGTAACATTTCTTCTTGGCACTTACCCTAGTTGTAATTTCATTTTTTTATGTGCATTGATTTGATGGATTTTATTTGATCAATAACTGTCCATCTATCCTCTTCACCTGACTGGAAGCTTATTGAGGGCATTGATTGTTTCTCTTTTGCCAATGGTAGTATGTTGAGTACCTAGCACAGAGAAGACACTCCATAAATATTGAATGAGTATATGAATCTACTTGTGTGATCTGGGTATATATTAAGATTTCTATTAAATAACTTGGTTAGGCAGGAATTTTGCCAAGTTTATATTTTCCTTTAGTCTGTTTCATAGAAATTATATTTTCACTGGATTTGAGGTCAAAATAACTTGGATTTAATTTAATTCAGTGTTTACGTTTTCTTAATTTCTCCCACCTTTGACCTTTTTGCAGTGGTTCCATTCATAATGGCAAGAGACAGTGATGGTCATGAAAACTCAGCAAGTGGTAAAATGTTTGACAAAGAAGATCTGGAGGAAGATTCAGAAAGTGCTAGTGAAATAGGAGGTGATGAAGAATCTGAAGATGAATTTACAGGCATTTGTAGAGCTGTTGCTGCTGATCTTCATGATGATGATGATGATGATGATGATGATGATGGAGGGAATGAAAATGATGAGGAGGATGAAGATGAGGATAGTGAGGATGATGATGAAAGTGACAGTGGCCCCGATCTTGCGAGGGGCAAAGGAAATATAGAAAGTAGTTCTGAAGATGAAGAAGATATGGCATATTTACTTCCAGAGGAATCTGGTTTTGAGCATGCTTGGAGAGAATTAGATAAAGATGCTCCTCGGGCTGATGAGGTGACCTTTTGAATAAATAAGATTATTTGTCAAGAGTACAGTAGAAGTAGCTGTTATAGATGGTAGGATTGATGTCATTAAATTAACAAGGAAAAGCTTTATTGGTAAATAATACTCTTGATGATGATTCTGATTAAAACTTCTTGATACAGAATATACCTATATAAAGTACATGTCTGTCCAAGCAGATAGGGATGAACTTCTATATAAATAATTAAAAGTCACATGAAATTTTTAGAAAATTCTTGTTTTAACTAGGAGTTTATATTTCAATTCCTACTGCACCTATTAGAAATGCTGTAGATTAAAATACTCAGCTTTCCTACTTATGGGTGGCAGAATAGCTTAACAAACTTGGTGGTTAAAGAATCAGCTTGTCATGTTCTGATTCAAGAACTAAGAACCAAGTAAGAGAAAGTGCTTTTCTGTTGACAGTTTTACTTTTGTGTGACTCATCTGAAGTTTTCTTTTACATATTGAAACCACTTAAATACTATATTAATGATTTCAGGATTTGGGGAGAAGAAGGCATTATATTTTTACTATCTTAATTTTGCAAGCATTGGGAATGATATAGATTATATCATATTTAATTTTTCTCATTTCTTAGATTACGCATCGATTAGCAGTTTGCAACATGGACTGGGATAGATTGAAGGCAAAAGATTTGCTGGCTTTGTTCAATTCATTTAAACCTAAAGGAGGTGTTATATTTTCTGTAAAGGTGAGAATTGATTTTATTTTGAAGTAAATATTTCTAAGCATTCTAAGTTAAATCTCTTTTTTTAAAGTCATAGTTTTCCTTCTAAGGAAAATAATCTGGAAGTTGTCCAATACAGTTAAGGCACAAAACTGATATAATAGGTATGAAAGTAAGAAAGGAAGAGGTAAAATTATTGCTCGGTTATATGATTGTGTTTAATTAAAAAAAACAAATCAACTGAAAAGCTGTTATAATAAAGCTCAGTAAAGGGACAAGGTATAAGATAAATATTTTTAAAAATGCTTCATTACTAGAATTAGCAAGAAGAAAAATTAGCAGCAGAAACATATAAAAGCCTTAGAAATTACCTTAAACAATATGACCTACATGAAGTAAGCTGTTACACTTGATAAATAATACTTGAAAAACTTAAATTTTGAGATACCATATTTCTTGAGAGCCCGTGTAGGTATTAAGACTCTAGGCTTTGTAGTATGACAGACCTATATTCAAATCTTGATTCTGATACATGCTGTATGATCTTGTGCATTTTATTGATTAATTTCTCAAATGTCTTTTCTCCTCTAAGTAGATATAACAGTAGTATTTCTTAAGGTAGTGGTAAGGATTAAATGAAAAGAAGATCATGCTAAGTATTTAGTACAGAGCCTGAAACAGCTCTAAATTACTACTGTTCAGTTTAAATATTTAAGATGTCAGTTCTGCAGTTTTAGTATAGTTTCAATCAAAATCTCAGTTCAAATGAAAGTTAAGAAAAAGGTTACCATTAATCATCTAAAAGAATAAACAAGTGAGAATGACTCACAACTTTTTGAGGAATCATACCAGTATAAAAGGATTCACCCTACCAGTTACAATATCTCAACATTTTATAATGCTACAGAATTTAATAGCTTTGGGTAAAAGTACAGGGACAACTTGATGCAATAGGTAGATAGAAGAGTTTGTATGATAATTTAGAACAAAATAAACTTCTTGAGTACATGGTATTGGAACAAACGGACAAGTCCTTGTGTTGGAGAACTTAGTGCAGGCCCTTGTAATAGCCCCAAATGATAGCCAGATGAAATGAAGAAAAAAATTTTAAAACTACTGGCAGAATAAAATAGAATGGTATTTTTGTTAAATCTTGTGTTTTAGGAGATGGGTAGTAGGAATCTCTGGACTTACAAAGAGGAAAAAAAATACAAAAGAATCAACAGATGTAAGCATATATACTAAAAATTTCTGCATTGAAAGCTATTTTATGCAACTTAGATTAGTAAGAAAAACTTGGATCCCCTAGTGGATAAATTAGATATTTCAAACAACTCAAAAAAGTGTACATTAGTTAATAGATGAATATTAAGCCCAGTTGTATCAAAACAATGCAGATTAATACCATTATATTTCTTGAATCTCAAAAGTGGCCAAGATAATACCAAATCTAGGCGAGTGTGACTCCTTCTTATACCAAGACTATATATAACCTGTGTGATAAGATTGTCATCAGTTCTTTTTTATTTAAAGAATTTCTTTAAAAGAAAGCATTGGATAAACGATATGATTTTAGGGATAAGTTAGGTGTTACAAAATTATGTTTCTTCATTGTTTTATATATTTCTTTAATCATTTTAATATATCATTTAAATTATTTAATCCAATCATTTTTCACACGTGTGTGTGTGTGTGTGTGTGTGTGTGTGTGTTTATGTATCATTCCTTGAACTTAGAATCTTGTTTCACTTTTCTTAATTTTTCCCTTAGAGCCCAGAATGTATGGAGGAGATATTCTATTTTTGTTCCCAAGCCCACATCTGTTAATCCCTAGCCAAAATGACTATTTTTAAGATTATTCCTGAGGATGCTTTAGCTTCCTATAGTGGGTTTGGAAGTGAAGCATTCTTGCTGTTTTCATTGAGTCCAGTTGTTTAGAGTTCCTGACCTTGACAGGTCTGTATATTATAAAAAAAAGGGAAATATAAATTACATTAATCTTACTTTTTTGTGTTTAGATATATGCTTCAGAATTTGGAAAGGAGAGGATGAAGGAAGAGCAAGTTCAAGGACCAGTAGAGTTATTAAGCATTCCTGAAGATGCCCCTGAAAAGGACTGGTATTAAAACACTCTAGAAAATAAAACTAAACCTCATGAGTTTGTGTCACTAGTTCAGAATTCTGGTCACTTTAATAGTTGGGACTAAAGTTTACACTTGTGCCATTCATGGTTAAAACAGTTTTCAAAGCAGGTTAAAGTCTGTCAGAAGTGGCACACTATTCCAGTAACATTTTTTTGTATTCGTATTTCTATATTCATGAAAATTATTATTGCAGTTTTAAAAACATGTCATGACTAAACTGATTTAGAGGTCTCAGCCTCATTGCCCTGAATCAGTAAGTTTTGCTTTTTTTCTGAGATGTTGCTTTTTATGTAAATGGAATTGAAACTATTTGCCTTCAAATTATGTAATTTCTCTTATTTAAGGATTAAATAGAAAAATACAAGAATAGTAGAAAAAGTTCTTAATCATTGTAATGTAGTATAGAAAAAAGTTTAAGGTAGTTTTTAATTCACTAGGTGGAGCTATATGTGCACTTAATAAAAATTGGTGGCAAAAGAGAGCAGATGAAGACCCTCAAAGAATATGCTGTAGTTAAGTAAGTTGAATTTATACCACGTAGACTTGACAACACCTGAATAAAGTTTTACAAGATCAGTAATTTCTTTATAATAAAAGCTAATGCTTTCCTAGAATATTTTATAATACAGTGATCCTCTCTAGTGGTTTTACTTGAGAAGGCTGTATGTGATAGCAAAACAAACAAAAAAATAGCTATTCTAAGAATTAAAATCACAGGTAAGCACATGTAGTTCTTGCTTTCCTTTTCTAGATATCAAATTCCAGTCAAAGTCCCTGGTCTGTACCTTGTCAAAATAATAAATTGGGCTTAAGTATTTAATGTTCATGAAGGCAAAATCATAAAGGAAGGTTGGATTGGAATAAAAACCAGTTTGTAATTTTTTTTCTTGGAACAATTACATTTATTTTTTAAAGGGAGAGAGTATTTGTGTTCCTGTTTAAGTAAGCCTAATGAGTTTTTCCCCTTTTAGGACCTGTAGAGAAAAACTGAGAGATTATCAATTCAAACGACTGAAGTACTATTATGCGGTAGTAGACTGTGATTCTCTTGAAACAGCCGCTAAAATTTATGAGGATTGTGATGGCCTGGAATTCGAAAGTAGTTGCTCGTTCATAGATCTCAGGTAATCTAGTGTGTGTTGTACCAATTTAATCTTGTAGCACAACATGATTATAAGAATTGAAATATTAGAACTGGTAGTGCTCTCTGTCCTTTCACATTCTAAGAGGAATTTTTGCTTTTGGTGAACTTTCTTGTACAACATCACTCTTAAGAAAGAAAACTGGAATGATGCTAAAGTATTAGTATGCTAAAGTATTAGGTATGAGTCACCTCACATTTATGTCCTTTCAGATATGTCAAATATGTTTTTAGGATGATGGGTTTTATGTAGCTATTTCTTTGCAGCTCTCTTTTAGAACTAGGAACCAGGGTGAAGTAACTTTTTAAAAAGCATTGAGGTGGAGGCAAAGGAATTTACTTGTAATAAACTAGTATCTCTTGATCTGTGCCATCCAATACAGTAGTCAGTAGTCATATCTGGCTTATTTACATTTATTTAATTAAAAATTTAAAAAAGCTTAAACTCATTTGCTTAGTCACACTAGGCACATTTCAAGTACTTAATGACCACATGTTGGACAGAACAAATACAGAACTTTACCATCATCACAGAAAGTTCTGTTGGGCAATGCTGCTCAGTGAATGGTGTTGCTGGCTTTATCTTCAGACTTGGGCATTATTTCCACCACGTACTCAGGCTTCACTGACCCAAGCTGAAAAACCTTAGGTGTTTGGGAATGTCTGTTCTAAGGAAACCGGGAAGCCGAACTACTGTACCATTTTATCATTAGCCTAGTTCTTTGAACCCAGTGAACCATTTTACTGTGACATTTTCAATAGAAATCACTTGTTTGTATCCAGGTTTGTTAGCGGCTTTGTTCTCAAAATGAAATATTTTATGGAAAAAAAATGCATCAATTGATAATCACTGTGACTTTCACACTTCAAAAGCATTCCAGCTTGTAGAAGAATACAAGTAAAATTTTTTTTTTTTTTTTTTTTTTTTTTTTGCGGTACGTGGGCCTCTCACTGCTGTGGCCTCTCCCGTTGTGGAGCACGGGCTCCGGACGCGCAGACTCAGTGGCCATGGCTCACGGGCCCAGCCGCTCCGCGGCATGTGGGATCTTCCCGGACCGGGGCACGAACCCGTGTCCCCTGCATCGGCAGGCGGACTCTCAACCATTGCGCCACCAGGGAAGCCCACAAGTAAAATTTTTTGTATTGATAATTTAGGGTAAGAGTTTAGCATGCTTAAGTATATAGCAAGAAGGGCATATCTCATCAAACAAGACATTTCCTTCTCTTTTCTGTTAACAGTTTCAAAAGGAGGTACTTGTTTTGGATATATAAATAGTAGTTACCAAACATTTGTTAGAATGTCAAACTCTGCGTATCATGAGTTCATGTTCTCATGTTCTTTTCAGGATCATTTTATTCTTTCTGTTTCCTTTTTGGGACATTTTTATGCAGTATTAGAATAAACTCTGGCAGTACCTAGAAAATAAGATCAATGACCGTGGAAAAACTTATATTCCCTGTTTTATTTTGTCATATATAATTTTATAAAAGAAAATTGAATTTTCTGCTGCCATCCTGTTATCTAGGGCAGGGGTTCCCAATCCCTGGGCTGCAGGCTGGTACTGGTCCACAGCCTGTTAGGAGCCAGGCTGCACAGTAGGAGGTGAGCGGCAGGCGAGCAAGCGAAACTTCATCTGCTGCTCCCCATTGCTCCCTATCGCTCGCGTTACTGCCCTAAGCCTAACACCCCACCCTCACCCCCCGTCCGTGGAAAAATTGTCTTCCACGAAACCGGTCCCTGGTGCCAAAAAAGTTGGGGACCACTGATGTAGACCTAATGAACCTTAATTATTCATTCCTCCCCTCAAAAATCATTTTTGATGCAATATACAGCAGGTGCTTTTTCATGTGTGGAAATAAAATCTCCTATATAAATGACAAAACTTAAATATAATAACCATGAATCATTTCTCTTTGCTTTTTTCCTCACACTCCTTAGCCTGATGCCTAAGAATTGTCAAACAATTACAGTGACTGATTTACATTTAACAGCTATTTATTTGTGAAAAAAATTATAAAATTGTTAAGATTTTTTTAATCTTGAAGAATCAACCTTAAGCTTTTCCTTATTTTCAGTGACACCTCATATGTATGATACTTTATATTCAGAGCACTTACCCATTAATAATTATATTTGATCTTCAGAATATCATATAGCAAGCCAATGACTGAGCTATCAGGAATCTAGGTCTTTTTGAAACATGAGGGACCCATGTGTGTTTACACCTGACTCATATTAACTGACTCCTAACGCAGGGTTTCTGCCTACACAGACTTCACTCAAATTTGGTGGAATTACAGATTTATAGCTTAGGAATTTCAGAAATTTTGTGCCAAGGTTATTTCTAACATTGTTTGCTTCATCTACATGTGTGTTCTGTAGAATCTCTTATATGGTGTGTATGTATACACTATACCTAATTAGAAGAGAATCTAAACTCTGGTTGTTTATCACTGCAGCATATGTTTAAATAAATTTATTTTTTTCTTTGTTTCTTAGGTTTATACCAGATGATATTACTTTTGATGATGAGCCCAAGGATGTAGCCTCAGAAGTGGATTTAACAGCATATAAGCCAAGATATTTCACATCTGCTGCAATGGGAACATCAACGGTATTTCTCAACTTTAGAAAATATATAGCTGGACTCAATTTTTTTAAGAAAAGAGTTATTTACTTACAGCATCTTTAGAAATGGAAAGGATTCAAAATTTTAAAGCATAAGTACAAATAGAAATCAAACACAGGTGTATTTGCATTTTTATCTCCCACATGTGTTGGAACCTATTTTCAAATTTTTGTTATGCCTTTAAGCCTGAGTCAATTACCTGCAAATGTTCTTTTTTCTCTTCTATCTTTCCCATAGAGTGTTACTTAACTAGATTCTTTAATAAGTAATATGTTAGTTATTAATATCCTAGGGAGTAGGGGTAAGGAGGTAACAGATTACTTCAAATCACAGTTAAAACCAGTGGAAATTTAAAAATAGAAACACATTTTTTCTGCAGATATGATCCAAAATTCTAAAAACAATTGAAGTAGAATAATTCAGGACTACTAGATGTCACATTAATGCTTAATAATGAACAGCCAAAAGATTTTTATTGAATTAGTTTGTTACTTAGCTGCCTAGTTTCTCTGCTCTTCTACTCCATATACCTTCTATCCACAGCTGGACTCTGCAGCAGCCATACAGGCTTCTCATTGCCTTTTTTGTAACAAGCCACTGTGCTCTTCTGAGGATAGGCTGGTGTCAGAAAGAGAGCTGCTGTATCTGTCACCTGCAGCCTGTGGGTACTGTGTGGCCTTAATTAGTTACTGAGTACAGGGAAACCCCACCAGTATGCAATAAGTGAAGTCTAAAAGATTCAGTCACATAAAATGTAGGATCATGTTATTTTCAAGACTGAAAAATGGGCAAGCCTATCCAGCCAGCCAGTCTGGAGTTCCTATGGTCTGGCTGTATCATCCACATCTGTTCCAGTTCCATCAGTGGTTTTGTGGTTATCAGCTCAGTCTTAATTATCGGAATAAGAGTAATTCTGAATGGTGACTAGCTGGAATTTCTCTGACAATGGCAACTGTTTTAAGGATTGGATCTCTTGGTGCCCATTTTGTTGTCCTGAACTGGAAAGATTAGCCTGAGGGGGAAAAACAGCAAGGATGTGGGACCTGCCCTGTGATGAAGATTAAACCTCTAACTGGACTCTGAGAATGGGGGCTACATAGAAGACAGGAGCCAATCACAAGACCGATGATGTTATAGATGAATTCCTGTGTTGTGGGGGTTTACTGTACTTCCAACAAATAGATGCCTTTTTCATCAGTGGTTCTTAATCTCTTTTGGAAAATGGACGACACTGAGGTTGTGTTGAAAGCTTTATCAGCAAATTTCAGACAGTTTGTAGACCTCCTGAAATGCCTAGAACTCCAGGTGAAAAACATGTCTTGACTCATTCATAATAATGTTACTTTTTTCACTAGTGCATTTTCTTGTTTCTTTTCACCACAATCAGTCCATACACTGATGAATTTTTACTCCAAATAATAGAGTACCTTGCATATAGTAAAGAGTTAGGAGGATGAAGGCACAGGTTAATTGAAATGGTTCCCTTTCCACAGGTAGAAAACTTTTCATTAAGCATGTTATTTATTATTTGTTTTAGCACATCTTAACTTTTTTAGTTTACTGTTAAACATACAAATTAACGATAAATATTCTTTAACAAGTTTGGGTTGCTGACATTTCCATTTTTATTTTATTTGTTGTTTTTTTTCTTATTCATTGGTGAAAGGTGGAGATCACTTGGGATGAGACAGATCATGAAAGAATTACAACACTCAACAGGAAGTTTAAAAAGGAAGAGCTTTTGGACATGGATTTTCAAGCCTACTTAGCTTCCTCTAGTGAAGACGAAGAAGAGATAGAAGAGGAGCTACAAGGTACTGTTCATCTTTTGGTGTTCTACATTTGTAAGCATTTGGATACCTAAACTAGACTTACTAATGGAAATAAGTTTGACAGTAGCTTAAAAGGGAATATCAAACTAATCTTCAAACTGTCTGTGAAGTAAGCTCACATACACAGTATTATATACACCTTTAGATAGTAATTGAAATTTTTTGTTTAAAGGTATTTTCTTAGCCTGAATTTCTTTAACCAAAAACTCTTTGAAACCCTGACCTCACAAAAAAGTCTGGGCTTTTAAACTAGTCATGATTGTTGTAGTAATGCAATCACTTAAACTAGTGAAATGCTTTATTACCCCCCCTTTTTAAACTAAGAACTTCTTTTGGATTATTTTTTACATTCCATTTTTCTGCTCAATTAGTTTACAAAGTAGACTCTTTCTGTCCATTTAGTGATTATCCTAGAAATCATGACTTGTGTCCTTATTAAAGTTTAATGCTAATTAATATTTTTATCCTCCTAGAGAATACAAGGAATCTTAAAACAACTTTCATGCTATTCTGTATATTGTAATTCTTAAGTCCCATAGGACATTAATATTACTCTTTTGTTTAAATTTACCCACATTTTCCATACTACTTTTGCTCCTTATTCTTTTCTAAATCTCATACTTCTGTCTGGGATCATTTTCCTTCTGCCCTAAGTATATCTTTGATAATTTCCAGTAGTATCTACTGGTGTCAAGCTCTTGAATTTTAGTTTACTCTAAAAATTTCCTTTTTTGCCTTATTTGTGAAGATATCTTCACTGGTAAAAAAATTCTAGGTGGACAGTCCTCCTGTCTCCACATTGAGGATAATATCCTGCTGGCTTCTGGCTTCATTGTTGTTTTTGAGAAGTCAGCCGTCGGTCTACTTTTTTCAGTCTTTTGAAGGTTGCCTGGATTTTATTCATTGACTGCTTTTAAAGTTTTCTCTTCCTTTTTGTTTTTCTGCAGTTTTAATATGAACTAAGAATAGATTTTTTTAATTTATTGTGCTTGGGGTTGGTTGGGTTTCTTGCATTTGTGGCGTGGTATCTTTCAATCAGTTTTGGAATATTCTCAGCCATTATCTGTTCAGGTGTTTCTTCTCCCCTCTCCTCTGGGACTCCAATTAAATATATGTTAGATCGTTTCACTGTAACTTCCATGTTGTTTCTCTCCTGTATTTTTTATCTATTGTATTTCTGTGTTGCTTTCTGAATATTTTTTCTTAGCTATCTTCCAGTCCACTAATTCTCTTTTCAGCAGTGTTGAATCTGCTGATGGACTGTTCATTGAGTTAATTTTGATTATTATATTTTTTTACTTGTAAAAGTCCAGTTTGACTATTTTTCAGGTCAGCAATATCAACTTTTTAACGTTTTTTACTCATTGCAGTTATTTTCAGTGCCTTCTTTTATTTCTGTAAACAGAGGAAACATGTTTTTGTAGTGTATGTCTGATAATTTCAGTATTTTTTCAAATCTTTTGGAGTTGATTTCTGTTACTTTACAAGATACTTCTCCTGTTCACTTGTATGCCTGGTTAACTTTTTGTGCCGGTTTGATATTTGAGGTGAGAGTGTCTCATCAGAGAGGACTTTCATTTACTCTGGTCATTCTGGAACCACATCACTCCAAATTTTAAGACTTGAGGTTCCCTGGACCTAGTGGGCAATGCAGGTCTGTGTGAGAGCTAGTTTACTTCTGGTTGACCCTTGCCCTGGAGTATATCCTTTTGGGTCCCTACTGTGGGACCCAAATGTGGGGGTACTAGCTGTTTCTTTAACTTTTGTCTTCTTAGCCTGTCAGGCTGCCAGAACTATAGGTTAGTCTCACAGCTGTTTCTTTGGTAGATCAGTACATGCACTCAGGGCAAATAGGTCTTGAACACTGGGGTCATCTCTCTGATCACCATCTTCTTGATTTTGACTTGGTAATTCTTCACTAATTTGTCAGTTCTTTGAAGTTTTCTTTTTTTCTTTTTTAAATCCCTCTGAATCTTTTAAAAAGATTTTTTTAAACACTTCATCCAGCTTGATGTCCTCAGTAAAATGGTTGGTCTGAAGTGTACCTAGCTTCCCATTAATGGAAGCAGAAGTTCTCAGATTGTCTATATCTTTATCTAAAAATTTTTTTGACGATTAAAATGATCGATGGTGTATTTTTAAATTATATATGTTGTTTGCTTAGAATAGCTCATTTTTTAAAAATAGGGCCAAAAAACCCCTTTTCCCTTATATTGGATCTGGCTCTGTTTGGAAATTTGGTTGCTTGATTGTAATTTCTTATTAGTTTTTGGTTGATACTCTCTCCCAGATATCTTCACACTTTCATTTTTGTTTATTAGATGAATTCTCAACCATGCACAATTATGAGTAAGATAGAATTATGTGCTGACAGCAAATGAACCATAAAAGTTAAACATAAGGTATTTTAAATTAGCAGGAGTGAATATTTTTACTTTTATTTATAGCCTGACATTTTTCATACCTGTCCTTTTGGGTTTTCTTTTGCATATATATTGTTTTTATAATTTACAATTTTGTAAATGTGAAATTAAATAAATCCTAAAATGCTTCTTTAGTATTATCATAGGACCATTAAACCTTAACTTTCTTAAGATCCTATGATTTTAGCCTATTGAAGATATTGCTTCACTGATCTAAGTTTTTCATAAAGTATTACTCTTGAACTCTGTTTACGCATTGAATGGAGAATCATGTTTAATCATTCCAGTTTCTTTGTTCAGAAATCTCATATTAATAAAACCACATAATTTCTTAGGTATCTAATAATCTTTGAAAAAGTATATGATTTGCAGTGGTAGTTATATGGACACAAAAGCCTTCATATTTAAGGCCTTGATGGCTGTTGCTTGTTAATTTCTTTGGCATTCCAAACAGTTGAGTGACCATGTTATTTTTAGTGTATACAGAACAGCTGAGTCTTTCTCAAATAGCCTTTACATTTTTTACCCCCATAGATACACTAATTTATCTACATTTTCTTTTATTTATATACTATATGGTCATTTAACACTTTTCTGAAAATTCTGGATAGTTTTTCTTTAGTAGCAGCTCTAAGATAAAGGAAAAAATATCATTCCGTGTATTCTTAAGAGGATTGAATACAAGTTTTTCAAATAGGTTTTCTTTGTTTGCTTTGGGAGAACTTAACTAGATTTTGAAATGACATTATTGAATACATTAGGGCAGTAAATATTATGGGAAGATAACCATTAATTTGTCAATATATTCTTGTTAAGGTCTTGGGCTTTGCTGATTCAATTCCTGACTTCACCACATAGTGAAGTTACTTAGGTTAGGTTTTCTTAGCCCTCAAGCCTTTTCTTTCCAAAGGTATGAAATGAGGATCATAATAGTACCTGCTCATAGTTGGAAAAATTGAGATAATGTATGTAAAGTCTTAGCATACTACCTCATGTCATATGTCTTTACTTCTAAAACTTTAAGGATTAATGGCTTTTTGTTTGAAATATACTAATTTTTTTTAAAGCATGCATTTTTATTTTTCTTCAGTATTTTAATTGATTGCAAAGTCATTTTAATCTATAGTTTAGTACCTCTGATAGATACATTTAGTATATTTGAATGCCTTAGAGTTACTATATGTTCCTGTTGTAGTTTATAAGAGATTATACCAGGGTTTCTTACATTTACAGTTAATTTTTTTCTCCTTTTATATTATTAAGGCTTTCACAAAGTTTTGTCCTTGAATTGGGAAAAAACAGACTTCCATGAGTTAACCCACATTTTAGAGATTCAGAAAGTAAAATTTTAGTACTGGAAAAAAATCAATTTAAAGTAGGCCATCAGAGACTTACCACTAAAATTTCAACCTGGAAGGAGCTTGCTTCTAATTATATTTTCAGAAGTAAGCATTTAATAGAAAGAAATACATTGCCATTTTGTTAATGTGTTCCTGATGTTTTATCCATTGAATTACGGGATACATGACAGAATTCCATCCAACATTATTATTGTGGCACAAAGCACAAACAGGAAAAAAATGAATTTCAGCTGTTTGAGTGAAAATGTAAAAGTGTGATAGGATGGAAAGAATGTCGTGGACTATTTTTTATTCATTTAGAGAAAAAAACTATAAAAACATTTACTTAACCAATTTTTTTCACATCACCTTTTTGAAAATGTAAGGACAGTCTGTTAACGTTGATGTTTCACAGCTGAATGCTTAATAATGTCAGACATATTTAGTGACCAGTTAGCCGTAGCTCATAGAAGGGAGGGTCTTCTGTATGCTACTTCTAAATTTTCCTATACTGGGGACATTTAGTCAATTCAGTAAGTATGTTTTGCATTAAAACCCAGGTTCTTAATTTATGTTTTTGACTTGGAGAATTACAGTGGAAATATAGAGCAAACAAACTTTTCACGTATTAGTTTTCTTTCGTATTTTTTGCCCATGAATTTTATACTGTTCCGTTGTATTATAATTATTTTTATGAAATTAGGAAATGTAAACGTGAATATTTTCCACATGAGGAAATTAATTGCACAAACTTCTAATTTATTCATTTTTATTCTTAATGTATTAATGAGATCCTGAGAGTAAGCATGCTTGCTCACTATCAAATGGAAAGGACTCATTATTCTTTGTTTTGGATCACAGGCAACTTCCTTTATCTGTATCATCAGCATGAATGGCTAAATCCATTTATCAGATGCATCTCAACACTATTCAGGCTCCTTTTATTGACCATACATTTTAAAGCCACACTGTTGGATGGTGGGAGACATAAAGAGGAAAAAAGTGCCATCCCTGCTATCTTGCTTGCAGGGCGGAAAAGTCTAAGGATGTTACATGACTACAGGATTATTTTGAAATATGAATTTTAGTAAAAAGAGATTCCCAAGTGTAATATTGTGACCATGCTAACTTATATTGCAACTGATTTTTATCATAAACAAGACCTAAGTCATTTAACTCATTTTGTATTAAGAAATTTAAGTCTGATTTTGATATTCTATTGTTATAGTGTATCTGACATTGTTTAGAAGGGTGCTGCAGTGACTGAGATTAAACACTGAAGTTAGAAGTAAATTATTTCTGTGTATTAAATGAAATTGATTTTTTTGTTAGGTGATGATGGAGTCAGTGTAGAAGAAGGTGGGAAAACAAAAAGAAGCCAGAAGGATGATGAAGAACAAATTGCTAAATATAGGCAGCTCTTGCAAGTTATTCAAGAAAAAGAAAAGAAAGGCAAAGAAAATGATATGGAAATGGAAATTAAGTGGGTTCCAGGTAAGAATTAGATACTAACTAAATGTTCACTTGTTTTCCTTCGTTTGGGGATGTTGCATATAAAAGAAACGAAGATCAACTCTTTGGAAACATAAACTTTAAAAAAATCACATTTTCAAGGAGTGTTTTGGTGAGGAAGATAACATGATATCTGCATGCATGATTTAATTCACTTTAGCACCAGCGTTTTCTACTCCTGTGGCTTATTCTTTGTCTCTTTAATTTACTAACTACAAATTATCCATTTATAAAAGTAGACCTTTCCTAGGTTTGATTCCAGTATTCCCAGGTTATAGAAATTTGAATCCAGGCACCATGTATTCTAAAGTCATTAAACTTTTTTTCAAAATATGTTATTAATAAGTGGACTTTTCTCCAGTAACTGCTACTAGACTTTAATTAGTGAGGTTTCACTAACACAAAATATGTAATACATAGTTTTCCATCTCAGTTGTGCAATGTTTGAGTATTTTTGAACAAAGAAGTATAGCATCGTAAGTGGTTTTTATAACTGCCTTGAAGAGTTCAATAACCCAATACTAGTACAATAACATTAAAACCATGTCAAAGCTAAACAAAGAAAAAGCTAGGATAAAGGAGGGTTGTTTTCTAGCATATGCATTTTTTCTTAACCATCCTGGGCAAATCAGCATGTACCTTTGCAAATAATGTGGGGTTTTTTTTGCAAATTACTGCTTTTTACATATATGTATATCTTTTAAAGGTAGGTATAATTTTTGACAAGGATTCAATTCTTTTAGCCTCAATTCGTCTCTAGATGAAAAAATACTACTTATAGCACCATTGCATTAACTGTTCTATATTCAGTTACTTCTGTTTCTTACACTAGTATGTTTTTGCACTGAGAGTAAAATATCTGTTAGGTTGTTTTTATTTGAGGGGGCGGAAACTAGGATATTTTGATATTTGAGGATTGATTGACTCTTGCAGTAAATTTATTAGGATATACACATATCTTCTGCCTATTTCTATAGGAACATGGTGCTATGTTATAACCCATTTGTTTTAAATGTTTGGCTTTTGCAGGAAGTGGTGGTAAGAAAAAATGAAGTTTAGTAGTGTTATCCTATGAACAGTGGTTGAGAGAACTCAATTAATTTAGCTTGGAGAGGAAAAGTCTAAAAAGTGACTTAATAGTAATTTTCAAGTACTTGGAGACTGAGTATGTAAACAGAGACTTAATCTCACATACTACCTCAGAAGTCAGTGCTTTTACCAGTGGATAAAAGTTGAAGGAAAGTAGATTTCAGTGTAAGGTAAAGAGGAATTCTCTATATCATTAGGATTGTTCATCAGAAGAGCACAGAGGCTGCTTTAAGGAGTTGAGTGTCCTTTGTCAGTAAGTCTCACAATAAGGCAATACAACCATACCACTCAGAGATGTGTGAAGAAATTTTTTTATATGACGTCCTTGGATTTATGATTCCAAGAAATGTTGAATTTTGTCTTTTAGTCAAGTATGTTGTAATTGTAGCTTAATTCTAATCTTAGAATGAGCTTATTGAATGAAGATATTTTAAATGAACATATTTTAAATTGAGGTATTCAGGTGACTATTTGAGAAAGAAGATTTAAAATAAAGTTGATTGCAGAGTTTTATATTAAATATTTTAGAGCTATATTGAGTGGGCCAGATCTAACCTTTGTCTTTATTAGTACAGTTATGTAGTGCAAATACCAAAAAGTGATACATAGGAAGATTTAAGCAGTACAGTTTTCCTAGGATAAACCTCACTTAGTCATGGTTCATTGTACTTTTTTTATATTCCTGGACTCAGTTTAGTAATGTTTCATAAAAGATTTTTGAACCTGTGTTAATGAGGAATATTTGTCTATAGTTTTCGTTTCTTGAAATGTCCTTAATTAGCTTTTGGTATCAGGGTTATGCTGATCTCATGTGATGAATTAGTAACTGTTCCCTTTTATATTTAGCAGTACATTTTTATCTTGACTTTGCTATTTGTGGATGTGATATTAATGTCATATAAAATATTTTGAAAATGTAAAATGAAAAATTAGCATCTGTAATTCCGTTACCCTTATTCAGCCACTGAGTGATTAGGTAGATTGTGGTTTAATTTATCATTTTTCTATTGTTGAATATTTAGTCATGTTTCTGATCTTTCATTACAATAGGCCCATGGCATTGAAAAGAAATTTGATCTAAGGCTGTTACCATTCCCAAACCCACAAATATCAGTACTTCCTTAGATCTCTTCACTTTTATCACCAGCCAAGTAATAGGCTTGCTATTTTAGGGCCTTTTACTTATAAAAACAATTTTTTAACAAAGATGCTTATTCCCACCCACCCACCCCATTTTAGAAACGTCTGTGCATGTGAGAACTTGTAGAGACCACAAGGAGAAGCTAATGCTGGCAGTGAGGCTCACTCATCAGTTAGTAACATGACTTCCTCACTCACATAGCCGCTTTACATATGCTATGGATCAACCTGTGGTTCTCTCACAAGCTGTTAAAACTACCAGTGTCCAAGCCTCAAATTTAAAATCTCAGATGCCAAACATCTAGAATGTTATAAATAATCTATAGCTTTTTCCATATTTTAAATTATTTTCGTAGGCTAGCTTCCCAGAAATGGAATTACTAGGAAAGGACACGGACACTTTTTGTGTCTTGAGATTACTGCCAAATTGCTTTCCAAAAGGGTTGTACCGGTTTTTAATGCCTTCAGCAATGATGAAAGTGCCAGTTTCATGGAATTATCATCAACATTCGCTATGTAATTTTTACTCTTAGATGAATGAAGGAAAGTTGATATTTTGCTATATAATGCATTTTTTAAAGTCTTTAACCATAGTATTTTTGAAGGCCCCGTATGGGGTATTATTACCCTGTGAATCTTTGGTATGGACGTGCACACAAGTGCGTGCATACGTTTTCTTTGTGTATGCAAATGTAAAGGGTCTTTTACATACTAGACATGTTAAGTGAGAAAAATGAACTACTCTTTCAGGATCTCAGTTTACTTATTTGGAAAGTGGGACTAATAATACCTTTCTTGCTTAATTTGAGATATTATAGAGTACTTTGTAAGCTACACAGTACTATTCATGTCATACGTGTATTTTGTTGAATTTGTGTCTTAAGAAATGTATGTTCCCAGTAACAATTACCCTGAACCGCAGGACTTTTTTGATGTTATACTTCAGAAAACCACAGAGGGTCAGTATGAGATTATAGTATATCATGCATCAGTTTTTCTGTGGCTTGAATTTCCAAAATATTAAACTGCAGAAAAATAAGTACTCTTAATAATCACTAACAGTTGCTGCACTTGGCGTGGCTTGAAAGAAATTTTAGTTTAGACTGTTTAAACTTCCTATCTTTTCACGTTGGATTATACAGTGTAGTAACATTAGGAGTTTAATTCTTCGAGGGTAAGTGTTAAGGGAGGCAGATAACAGGTACATGGGTGTAACAACTGGAGTGAACTACTCTTTCTCTTGATGTTTTAGTTTCTCATGGAGGTGTGATAATACAGCGTTATTAATTGAGATTATAAATGATTAAAAATGTTGAATTTTAAGATTTTTAAGGAACGTTGTAATTCATTGTTTTGATGTGGAGTAACATTGCCCATCTCAATGTGTTGCTAATAAGGTATCCTGCCTGACTCATTTTGATGAGTAGAGAAAGTAACACATGTAATTAGCATATTGAGACTTTATCGATGAATGCGCTTCATTAGGGAATTTGTAATATACATATAAATAAAGCATAATGAGTTTTATCTCATATATTAAATAACCTCCCCTAATAATTTATGTGATAATAATTTTTTGTTGTAGATACTGCAAGCCGTGTATTTTAATCTTTGAAATTTCATCCAGCATATGAACAGATAATGACATGTTTCTTTGTCTATAATCTTAAAGGAAATTAGATATGATAAAAGTCCTCTTTTTCTTAGTTATCTCCTGATTAATAGACACAGGTGAAAAGGATGTCTGGTCTTTTTTCTACTCATCATCCTGCAGTGCCTGAACTTTCCTTCAAATATTGAGCATATGCCAAGAACCATTCTAGACACCATGTGAGCAAAACATACAAATCCTTGACCTCATAAAGCTTATATTTCTGGTTAAGGGGAGACAGATAAGTCTTTAGTAAGAAAGATATTTGAGCAGAGACTAAAGGAAGTGGAGGTCGGGGGTGAGCCATGCAGAGGAGATTGTGCGAGCAGAGGGGTTAGCAAGTGAGTGGCCTTGAAGCTGTGGCTTATCTAGTGTGTTTGAGGAGCAGCACAGAGAACAGTGTGACCACAGTGAGTGAGTGAAGGAGAGAATAATGGATGATGTCAGAGAGTTAATGGGGCCAGATCATGAGGGTCTTGCAGGCCATTTTAAGGGCTTGAACATCTCTGAGTGAGATGAGAAACCATTGGAGTATTTAAGCTGAGGAGCAATAAGATCTGACTTGGTATTTTTCCAGTTTTATTGACATATAATTGACATATGTTACTGTATACGATTAAGGTGTACAGCATAATAGTTTGACTTACATATATTGTAAAATGATTACTGCCATAAGTTTAGTTAGCATCCATCATCCCATAGATACAATAAAAAGAGGAGCTGACTTATTTTTAACAGGACCAATCTGGCTGCTCTACTTGAGAGTAGATTAAAGTGGCAGGGAGGGACAGAATTGGGGAGATCAGTCAAGAGGCTATTATAATAATCCTGAGATAATAAAGATTGTGGGTTGGACAGGTTTTCAGGGGAACTTCAAAAATTCTCTTCGTCACATGTAAGGTGCCTATTATATATTGAAATAGACATGCCAAGGAGATAGTTGGATATCCAGTTTAAAGTTCAGGGAAGAGGTCAAGACCGGAGATATAAATTTGAGAATCTTCATTGTACAGATCTCTGTAAGTAAAGAACACCAACGGAGTGATTGTAGGTAGAAAAGAAAAGAGGTTCAAAAATTGATCACTTGGAGTACTCCAGCATTTAGAGGTTGAGGAGAGTTGAGCAGGGACCATCCAGAGGCAGCTGGGAAGAAGCTACCTGAAGCAAAGGAGGAAATTCAGGGTTGTGGGGTATCCAGGTGCCCAAGTGAAGAATGCATTTCAGTGAGAAGATGGGTCAGTAAAATACAGACTAAGAAAAACCATGGGATTTAGCAATGTAGAGACCATTGAAGAGTTTTGGTAGAATGGGGAGGATGAGCTTAATGGGGTTAGGAGAGAATGAGGAGTGTGGAATTGGAGACAGTTAGGAGAGACAACTCCTTTTTCTAAAATATTTGACGATTAGGAAGTTGCAGGCGTCATCACACTTCATCCTTAAAAAAATACTTCGACGTGTAACTTCCAAACACAAAGACATTCTTCTACATAAGCGTGACACTGTTACCACACTAAGGGAATTTAATATCGTTAAAATAGTAGTCAAATTTCTCACTCATTCCAGTAATATTCTTTACAGTGTTTTTTCCTAATCCAGGACTAGTCATTTTTAAAGTGTCTACAGTAGTTGACTTATAGAATACCCACAGTATGGATTTGTCTGATTGTTTCCTCACAATTCAGCTGAAAAGTTTTTGGCAAGAATTTTCCATGAATGATGTTGTATACTTCCCATTGCTTCACATCAGGAGGCACATAATGTCAGTTTGTCCCATTTTTTGTGCTGTTAACTTTGCTCACTCAGTTAAGGTGGTGTCCTACTGATTTTTCCATCATAAAGCTCCACTTTTTCTTTTGTAACTGATAGGTAATTTGTGCAGTGTGTGAATATCCTGTTCCCCAACATTTTACTTGGTGATGTTATAGATTTTTATAGATTTATAGATCCTTGCTTGAATCAGTTATTATATTGTTAGTTGCAGAATATTGATTTTCTGTTTCTGTCATTTCTTCTACATTTGGTAGTTAGCATTCTAACTTATGCTAGTAGAACTCCCTCTAGAAACTGGAAGGGAAAGTGAGATCAAGAGAGCATTTTTCTTTAATATGAGAGGGAAATAACAGCATGCTATATTACTTCTGGGAGTGATCCACAGACAGGAAAAAATGATGCAGAGAACTACATTCTAAAGTAGGCAAAAGGAGTTGGAATGTTTTTGCTCGAGTGGAGGAATTGGCCTTTGGTAGATGTGCATGGGCATTTCATCCATTGTAACAGGAGAGAAGGGAAGGAATATGGTCACAGAGAGTAATGAGTAGAAATGGTGGTGGGAGCTTGTGGTACACTTCTATTTGCTTATATTTTTCTAGTGAAATGGGAAGTAAAGTCACCAGCTGAGAGTAGGGATGAGGTGGGGAGGGGGCGATTGTAATGATGGACCGTAGTATCTATGTTGGGTTAGGAGGGAAATGAGGGTATATTGGGATGACGGATGGGGGAAAGGTCAGAGGATTGATGGACTGTAGGTCCCTGTGAGACAAAAGAATTGTTAGCCTTGGGGTACTAGAGAGAATAAAATGGAAGGATTGGAGCTAGTGGTTGAGGAGTAGGATACTTGAAATTAAGATTATGGTGTGTTTGCAGTTTGGGTAATGACAGTTCTAGTTATGGGGGGAGTTTCTGAGATTACAGGGAGTATGGAATAATAGTCAGTGAACTGTGAGGCACAGGGTGTTGGAACAGTCATCTGTGTGGACATTGGAATCACCAAGAATTATGACAGGGCTAGAATTGGAGAGAGTGGCAGTGAGCCAAAGCTTAGCTGTTCAAAAAGTGAGGGGTGTGACTATAGTCATTAGATCTCTGCAGTAACGGGGGAGTAGGTGGTGTAGTCTGATAACATGTTACTAAAAGTTGGGGACTTTAGGAGGAAGACCAGCCAGTGGACTGGAGTTGGCAGTGAGTAGCAAGATGGACAGACTGTGGGAGAAAAAAAATTCACCACCTAGAAGAGCTGCAGGAGAAACAGTGTCCTCAGAGAAGAACCAGGTTTCAGTGAGACTCAAATTAGCAAGGGAATGAATAAAGAGGATTTTGTTAATAACTATTAATGACTGATTATGATGGACTAAGGTGTAGAAATGTTCTTTTTGGGGAAGGGTGGGAATGGGAATATTCAGCATATTTTTAGGAGAAGGGATGATTTGGAAGTTGTGGACTTCTTGTGATGACAGAATTAAATAGAGATAAAGGATATAATGAGATGAATACTGACCTCTTAAAGCTGTACTAGTGGTGAGACTGTTAGTGTCTGGGCAGATCTTGTCGGAAACACCCAGAGCTGTGGGATTCTTAGTCTTTTGAAGGAGACATGGAAGGCAGAGAAGAAGGAAGGACTCCTTGCTGTCTCACCCTGCAAGAGGAGTCTTTCTTGACTCCCACGCGCACGGAGGCGAGAGGTGGGGTCGCAGCTCCTCCTCCCTCTACTTACTCTTTCCTCCACGCTTCACAGCTGTAGTTCTGTTTGATTCTGGTATCTGATCTTTATCCTTTGTACTTCCTTTTTCCCCATCTTTATTCCATCTCCGTTTCTCTATTCAGTGACCCAATGGGAAGCTTAAACACAGAGACATTAATGACCTGTATCTGTGGCTATTGTGTTATTCATTCTTTATTTAGAAATAAAATGTTTTGAATCAGTTGGGCATTCATTTTGCTAGGCAGCCCGGTTTCAAACATTTTAATTTTCAGACATCTCAAAACCTGTTCACTATTTACTTTTGGCTATATCTCTTATTTCCATTTATTGCCAGTGTATCCATTATTTGAAATATAGTCGCAAAACAGTTTTTTGGTCAGAACTTTTAAAATAACCAGATGTTTAAAATTTTGAGTTCAGTGTAGAGGAGAGCATTAAATGGAAAACTAAAATAAGCTAAAAAGAATTTGCAGTTTGCTTCATGTTTTGGTGATGGGGAGGAAACCAGTTTGCAGTGCACTATCATAACTTGTACACAGCTAATACATAGCTTGAATTTTAAAACTTAGGTGTCCATTCCTTCCTTAAATCTTCCAGTTAACAGGTTGACTATAAGGGCCTTGTACAGTAATAAGCTGAAACTTTTACTGTGCCGCCCCCCAAAAAAGAAAAATTAAATCATTTGTGGAATGTGTAATAAAAATGAGAAGCAGCTAGGGTTATCTAAAAACAGTGGTAGCTAGCACATTTTCTCCATAGAGTTGCCAGTAAATTTCTCAGAAGTTACTGGATTATTTTAACAATAATTTTCTCTGTTAGTATTAAGATTTAATTTTTTTAAGTTTTCCAAAAAGTTTTTTAAAAAAAAGATCTAAAGCAGAACTGAAGATATTTTTATAATAGTAGTAGTTTCAGAAAGTGCTAAAAATTCCCATACCTTTTGAAGTTTTAGGTTAATTGGTCTGCTGTTTTAGGATCCCAATTAAATACGTAAATCAATAAGTGCTTCTGGTTGCCAGCATCTAGGCTGATTCTCTTAATGTGGTCCTTTCCCTCTCTGCCTGTGTGTCATGTCAGTTGTACTGTTTGCATCTGTAGCTACTATTTCCAGACAGTAGTACTTTTTTTGACTTTGCGTTAGATTTACAATCTGCCCAAAGTCGGTTCAAGACCAGAGAGTGTGTTTCATGTATTGTTTTCCCGCAGCCCACAGCTATGGTGATTTGTTTGAAGTTGTGAATTCTTTGGTCTTTAAAGCAGAGCTTTTGCCTATTCTATTTGAGGTTGTCCCACGTCATCATTCTATATACTGACTGCCTGGCTAGCACACTGTCATTTTTCACACACATGTTCCATGTGTTATTTTGACAGAATTCACTCAGACTACTTTCAGCAGTTTCATTATTGCTGTTCCTTTTTTTCTAAGATTGAAAAGTCATATAACCCTATACTACTTTAACACGTTTGGTTTTTTTCCCAATTTTTTTGTGATAAAATATACATAACATAAACTTTACCATCTTAACTATGTTCAAGTGTGTAGTGCAGTGGTATTAAGAACATTCATACTATTGTGCAGCCATCACAACCATCCATCTCCATATGCATTTTCATCTTTATAAAACTGAATCTCTATATCCATTAAACAAGTCTTCATTGCCCCTCCCCCAGCCCCTGGCAACCACCATTCTACTTTCTGTCTCTCTGATTTTGGCTACTCTAAGTATCTCATATAAATGGAATCATACATACAGTATTTGTCTTTTTGTCACTGACTTATTTCAGTTAGCAGAATGTCCTCAAGGTTCATCTGTGTTGTAGCATCCTTCTTAAGGCTGAGTAATATTCCATGGTATGTATGTGTGTATATATATGTATATATGCTGCATTTTGCTTATCCAATTCATCCATTGATGGACACTTGAGTTGCTTCCATGTTTTAGCTATTACACATTCATTTTTATCCATTATCTTCTACAGGCACATGTAGTTGATTATACTCCTACTTTGCATTCACCTTTTTTGTTTCATTTCTCATACTTATTTTTACATGTTTCTAAATAATCTTTTAATCATAATGCCTGCATCACATTCCATTGTGTATCTAATTTATGTTTTAGGCTCTTTCTAATGTTTTGCTATTATGGAGGACATAATCTTATATTGAATTTTCTTAGGGATAAATTCCTATGGGTAGAACATCTTCATGCCTCTTATCATTTATCTTGAAACAGTTCTGTTAATTCATGGTGCTAACTAAGGAGCTTCTTACTTTTTAATTTATGAAGCCTCCTCAGAAATGCTGATAAAATACACAAAATCAAATCTAGTTTCTACAGTTGGCTCAAGGTTTGAAGCCACATAAAGGAAAAGGCATAAGTACTTTCTGTAGATCTTTGGTTTGATATAAAACTTAATCCCACTTTGGGACCATATGCCATGTTCCTGCGCTCTGAAAGATTTGCCAGCCTTTCTCAGTGCCCTTTGGGTTAGACCATTGTCGACAACTGCTCACTGACTATAATGCAATGATAATTTAAAACTTTGAGGTCCAAGGTAAAGCTGGTAAAAATATTGTGGATTGAACTGGTAGCTAAGCAGGTTGAATCTGCAGGTATCGTGTGGGAGGGGCTCTGTATTATTTTCAATACACAGTGACACTGTTTGCCTGATGTAATCTACTAGGGGAAGAGAGTGTACAAGTACTTTCCCCACTCTCATGATAATCTTCATTGAGGGTGGGGGATAGTTCTCATCAAATGAGCTATCAAGAGATAGCCTTAGCTCAATCTACTCATTCAGTGACATGGAAAACTTTTATCTGTAAAATTATTTGGCATAAACTTGAAAATCTGATCCTATGTATGTCAAAAGATGAGTGCCAATAATTTGACTTGGGCGGGTTCCCTTGGTGTTTGGAATGATACGCGTCAGTGGTAAATTGAAGCATGCATTTTGAAGGCGTAAGAATTGGCTTGCATAAATTAGGGATATCTGTCTGCCTTGGACTTCACCAAGCTTTTCCTAAGCATTGTCACCTTAGATTGTCATAAATCATATTTCATTTTAGGTTTCCATTGCTGCTTCTTTCTGTGGAAACATAGATTTAAAAATTTTTTTAAGTAATTTATTTGGATTCATAATTTCGAACCAGAAGCAGACTTCTCAGGGTATGGGAACAGTTTGGTCTACGGCCAGGATCACACGTGTGACAATGTCTAAGAAGCCTGTCTTCTGATTAATAAGCTGCTCTGAAGGTCTTAAAAAAAAAAAAAGCCAACAGAAGGCTTTGCGTATTTGCTGTTGAACACTGCAGGCTTCTAGGCATACGTGTTGTTAGTTGGTATTCCAAGATTCTGATATCTTTTTGGACCCAGAGAATGCTTGACCCATCATAGATTACTTTAGTAGATTTCTGTCAACAGAGAATCCCTAAGAATAGAAGCAGTGCTAGCTTATAAAACAAGCCATGGATATATTGAAGTCCTAATTTTCAGTGTTACTTTAATTCTCTATTAATTCTCATTCTGTAACTTTTCAATGTTGCAGTGGAGGACACTGCCAATGAAATAAACTCTGAGTTAATTACAAATACTAGAAAAGGAGTAAACCTTAAATGGTACTCTACTTCAGAGATCCCCAACTAGCATACCACCTGTGGATTACAGATTTCCCCAGGTATTGATCCCTTTAGCCTTTAGACCAACCAGAGCCCCCAGCTTCGTTTCCTTCTCTGGTAGCCTCCTCCATTTACTCCAGTGTGCTGTACAAGCATTATTTTTATATCTGTCATAATAGGAAAAAGGTTGGGAAGACACTGCTTTCCTAATAGTTATTTGGGAAATCTTTTTAGCAGTAGTCAGAATTACAGTTTACTTATATAAACTCAGCCCAGTATATGTGGAAGAAAATACTTAGATTGCAGCAAGAAAAATATAGCTTAAGAGGTCGTTAAATATTGAAATGCTAAGGAGGTTGAAGTGCTTTTCATTTCTTTTCATTTTTATTAAAGAAAGATTTTTTTTTGTTTAATTAATTTAGAAATGACATTTCGGTTGTGCTGCAGCCTCAAAATGCCCTTATGTTAATAGTTTCTGTAGTCAGAACCTCTCCCAGGGAGGAAAACAATTAGACACTCCTAAGTTTCAAGCCATCAATTTACAGGTGGATTTTCCAAAAACAGTGTATAGATCGGGACTGTCTTACAAGGAAGTTTGGGATAGCATTAGTAGTTTACTGTGATCATGGAAAGAGCATAGAGGGCTTGTGTCAGAAAATCTGAGTTTAGGTACCTACTGTTCTGATGGGGATTAAATGACTAAAGGCAGTGAAACCTAGTTTAGCACACAGTTGTCAAAGACTGAACATTTACTACCCTTTTTTTTTTAAACAACTTTATTGTGGGAAAGTAGAGCCTAGATACAAAAGTAAACACTATGTATGTATACAGTTTAAAGGAAAAGAATAAAATGAACACCTGTGCACCCAGCTTAAGAAAGAACATTACCAACATATGCGGTTGCCTGTGAGACTCCTCTCTTATACCCTCTTCCTTTCTCTATCGGAATAAACTATGAAACTGCATTCCATATTAATCATCCCCCTTTTCTATACAATAGTTTTACCACCTATGCATGTATCCCTAAACAGCCTATATTTAGTTTTGTTAATTTTGAAGTTTATAAAAGCATCCTCTGTGTATTCTTCTGTCAGTTGCTTTTTGCTGTTAACGTTCTGTTTTGAGAGTTATTCATAATCCATATGTGAAGACATGGTCCGTTAATTTTCACTGTTACATAGAATTCCATTATAGATATATCATAGTATATTTGTTCTATTGCCGGTTATTGTGGTGTTTTGCTATTATAAACAATGTCTTTGTGAATATTCTTGGACTTGTCACCTAGGTATATATTGAATTTCTTGGATATGTGTAGAATTTCTTGGTTGTACAGCATGCTCACAATTACCTTAACTAGGTCATGCCAAATTGTTTTCCCAGGTGCTTGTACCATTTACTCTAACCAGTAGTGTGAGTTCCCATAGCTCTTTATCCTCACCATTAATTTATATTGTCAGGTGATTTTTTGCCAATTGAGTATGTAAGTAATGGTATCTCATTATGGTTTCAATTTGTGTATTACTCTCAAATATTTGTTGAGTTCCTGCTCTGTGTGCCAGACTCTTCTCTGATAGCACTGAACAAAACAGACAAAGATCCAGGCCTTTGTGGGGTCTTACATTTTAGTGTGTATACATTGGGGGAGAGGGGATGAAGGGAATTGGTAAACAAATAAATAGGTAAAATAATCAGATGATGATTAAGGGCTATAGAAACAAAAGGATAAAACCTAGATGGGGAACAGGAAGTTCATGGGTGGGAGGGGGTAGCCATTTAAAAAGGACAGTAGGGGAAGGCTTCATTGAGAAAATGACATTTGTACAAAGAGCTAATGGGAAAGACATTGCACCCTGTGTGTTATCCTGGGAAAGAACATTTCAGGCAGAGGAAGCAATAAATGCAAAAAGCCCTGAGGGGAAAGCATTTCTGATTTGTTCAGGAATAATGAGGCAGAATGAGCCAGGGAGTGGACAGTAATAGAAGGTGAGGGCAGAGAGGTGCCCAAGTCACAAAGGGTTTTGTAGACCTCTGGATGGACTTTAACTTTTACTTGAAATGCAGTGGGAAATGGAAGTGATATGACCTAACTTACGTTTTTAAAGGATCGCTCAGGCATTTGCCTAATTACTAATGAAAAGAATATTTTTTTCCTGCTTTCTTATTTGTGAAATACCTGTTCATGTCTTTTGACCATTTTTTATGTAGTGTTCTTTGTCTGTGTTTTAGTGATTCATAGGAGTTCTTCCTCTGTTTGGAGTTCTTCCTATATTTTGGGCTTGTTTTTTATCAGCCATATATTTTGCACATAGCTTTTCCTAGTTTGTGACTTTCCTTTTTACTCTCTTCAGAGTGTCTTTTGAAGAACAAAAATGGTATAGTCAAGTTTATTAAACTTGTCCTTTTATTCTTATGTACCTCTAGTTCACATAAGTGTATTCATTATAATCTCTGGATTAAGACACTCTTTCATCATTGGTCCAGCATGACCTTCTTTTATTTATTTATTTTTAGTAAAAAGTAAACCCACTATAAAAGCTAGAATTGTGCAACAACTTAAATTTATCCATCTGATCTCTCCTGCTTCCCCATAACTAAGAATAACCATCATCCAGATTTCAGTATTCACTCCTTTGCTTTCCGTTGTGTATATTTTCATCTAATTTATAAGTATTTCTGAAAAGTCTGGATGCACAAAAAGGAATGAAGTACTGATATATGCTATAAAGTGGATGAACCGTGAAAATATTATGCTAAGTGAAAGAAGCCAGTCACAAAATGCCACATATTTTATATGAAATATGCAGAACAGACAATAGAGACAAGAAATAGATTAGTGGTTGGAGGGTGGGGGGGTGTCAGAGTGTCCTGCAGGGGAGAGAGATAGGGTTTCTTTTTGAGAAGAAGAAAATGTTCTAAAATTGACTCTGGTGATGGTTGCATATATCTGTGAATGTACTAAAAAACATTGAATTTTATTCTTTAAATGGGTGAATTATATGGTATATGAACTATATCTCATTAAAGCTCGTAACTTTGTTAACATTGATGGGAGATGGGTTTGTATCATTTGGGACTGATTTTTGACTTTTAAGTCCTTGATTCATCAGGAGTTGATTTTTATTTTTTTTTGGTATGATATAAGGTGGGAATCCAATTTCAACTTCTTCTACATGGCAGATGTTTTTTATCCTCTTCCATTTATTGAATAATCTCTCCTTTCTCCCAGTAATCAGACATGTCACCTCTGTCAGGTACCAATATTTCAAAACTGTGTGGATCTATTGGTCGATTCTCTGTTTTATTGGTCAGTAAGTTACTCTGCCTAACCCTGGACCTGTAACACACTTCCTAGAACTGGATAAAGAGCACTAATGACCCACACACCCACCCCCTCCCTTAGGCCAGTTGGTGTGAGCGCTCTGTGAAGAAACCAAACGCTGCTGCCACCACCACCAGCAGCACCAACAAACACTTGAAGCTGCTGCCTTGTGCAGTATCTTCAGGGGAGAGCCAGGCTTCAGTTAGAGCAAGAAGATGAAGAAAATGTTGAGATAAAATAATTGAGTTTTTACTGATGATGTACTGTGAATTCCAGGGAATTTAGTGGTAGAGAATTGAAGGGGGTGGGAGATAGTGACAGAGAGAGTAGATGTATAGTTAACTTCTGAGGATTAGAACATGGAAGATTAGGGGGAACCTGATGATTAGGAGCTTTTGGTGGTGACTAAGATGAATAAGGGATAAAAGTCACAGAGATTATTCCTGCTGGGTTCAAGATTTTGGTGGTGAGGCTGAATGCTGAGGATTAGGGAGGGAAGGGTATCTGCTGTTGCCATGGATGCACCGAGCTGGTCACCTCTTGATCCTTTTCTGGGGAGGGGCAAATTTACTGTGAACTCAGGGCTTCCCCTTGAGCCCTATTGATGTGAGTTTACAGGTAAGGAAGCCTGCGTAACTAAAGAATACACTTCCCTAATTCCAGGGCCCAGGGGCCCACTTCTGAACCCTGTCAGGAAAGGGTTGGCCTTATTCCACAGTGCTGTCTTTTATCCCTGGCTTTTAAAATACTTCAGTGTTCTAGAGTTTCACTATGATATATGTAGGTAATTTTTTGCTTGGTACCTTTATTCTTGCTTAGAATTAATTGGATACCCAGAATCCTGAAGATTAGTAACTTTCCATTCATTTTAAAATTCTGAGAACTTCTCATCCATTTTCTCTTAAAATATTACCTTTTCCTCATCTTCTCTATTTTCTCCTTCTGGGAATCCCATTTGATATGTGTGGTGCCTTCTCATTCTGTATCTAACTCATAGTTTCCATACCTTTGAATCTGTGCAGCATGCTGGGTAATTTCTTCAGTTCTGTCTTTCAGTTCATTAATCTTTTCTTTACCTCTGCTGTGTAACTTGGTTGACTTTATAATTTCAGTTATGTTTTTCATTTCTGGAACTTTTTTTTCTTCCCCAAATCTGTCTCATACCTTTGATAATCTTTTAATTTCTTTTGTTCTTTTAAATGTGCTGATTTTATTTTCTGTTTCTGTTAATTCCAAAATCTATAGTCCTTATAGGTCTGACTTATTTGGTTTTCAGCTTACTCTGGTTCATATTGAATTTTGATTGTGATCTAATTGTTCTTGGATCTTTCTTTACCTATGGGAATTCTCAGAGGCCTGAGTCAAAAAAATACTTCTTTTAGAGAGTACTTGCCAGGTACCTAAGGGCACTTCCAATCCTGGACCTATTGAAACCAAATTTTTGGATTAGGGTGTTTGGGGCCACACAAATAGTGTGAATTCTAGCCACAAACTCATGGATTTGTGGACTTGTGGTTATAAATTCTCTGGGGGGAAAATGTGTTTTTACTTCCCTTGTTCTGCCCATGGCCAAAGCCCAAACAGGCATGTATCCCTTCTAAATTGTTGGAGGAGGAGCAGCATCTACTAAAGGATCCTGGCTTCATGGTAGTGGTCTCTGGGACCTGCCATCATGATCGGGCTCCAAACTTTGCCTCCTGCCTCCTTGGCTAACAGCCCATTAAAACCCAAGATCCATGCTATACCAGAGCAGATTAGTGCATGTCCCCAACGAAAATTCCCTACTTCTGAGCTAGTATAACATTTCTGTTTGAGCTTTCTTATTTTGACTAAATTCCAAAAAATTGCCTTCATTTCCTTACGTCTTACCCAATCATTAAAGTTTTCATTTTTCTGCCTTGTCTATAAACATTATGTATAAAAAATAACAATAGATCTTCTTTGCCACAAATTAAAGAGCAGAATAGTTTCATCAGACTTGGCCAGAATTTTACTTTAGTATTAAGGACAGCTTGCTATTACGTACATTATGATCACAAACTACTTGAAAGGCAAAGAAAACATACAAATAAAGTACAGACAAATACAGGAAACAATAACTCCCTAATGAAGCCCAAATGTCTTGTATTTGAAGTCAGCTTTTTAAGAACATTTGATTCTAAGAAGCAGGGACAGGTTGATTCACAGTAAGATGAATATACTTGCAAATGGAAGACATCATTCTACAGGAGAGTAAAAGAAGATTCAGAAGAGGTTAGAGAATGATAAGCTCAAATTCAAGGCGAATACAAAACAGTTGCTACCCACTGAAACAGCTTTTAGACAAAGAACAACAAAAAGCATTAACATTTCTTCATTTAGTACATACTTTGAGAGTGTCTCCTATGAATACCTCATTGACTGTTTTAGGAGAAAGAGAATTAAATGCTATATGAGAAGCCATTCCCAGTCTAAGTAGCTTACCTATACTACCCTTTTATCCTTATTATATTTATTATAACTGTCTGTATTGTTTCCATATAGTAGATATAACGGTATTCTAACAATATTAAGTGCATACAAGGAGCATTTGTTGGCTCTGAATTTTGCTATTTACTGTTATTCCCAAGGCTAGTTGTTATTTTACTTTTTAATTTCATGAACTGTTGCTCCCTGTCTGTAAGGTTGGGAACAAATTTGACTCATGTATCCTTTCAGTTGCACTTCATTCATTCAGCAGACATTTATTCAGCATGTGCTGTGTACTTGGCCCTCCACTAGCCATAGGGTTACCTTTGTGGGGGGAAAAAAGCAAGCCATGGCCTCTACTGTCATGGAGTCTGCAACCTAGTAAGGGTGATAACCATTAATAATAGTTAAAAAAAATAATCACACAAACATAAAATTGCAGCTGTGATAAATAGTGCAGAATAAAAGAATATGGTACTGTAAGAGTTTAGGAGAGAGGGATTTACAGAAGTTCAAATTATGAACCAAAGTCTGAACAATGTTCTAAACAAATCTTGAACCAAGTTCGAAACACTTAAAATCTTCATCTTTAAAAACTACAAAGATTGATAGTTTTGCTATCTGATATGCTTTAAGGATAAGTAAATGTCTCCTTCCCTCTCCCCACACCATTGGGGAAAACTGACTAGTTTGAAAGGGTGCCTTTGATGTCAGTGTTCCTCAGGGCATGGTTACACACAGAGTGAATTCCAAGTTGGGAGTTCAGTTGGCGATGGTAGTTAGTTACATTTTAAAGGGTACTTTTGGGATTGTGTGTTAACATGGTCTCATTTAAACATACAACATACATAAATAAAGACTGAGCCGTAAGTATTCGTAAGTATTCTCAATGGATCCTAAGTTCTCACATACATAAAAAAGTGCCAGTTTCAGCCTATATCAGAAATCTTAAAACATGTATTTTGTTTTTATAAACAAAACCAGCCATAGTACCTAGTTTAGTTATTTTAAGTTATTCATGTCCTGTCCCTTGAAGACGTTTCAAAATTTCAAATGAGCAAGTTCAGAAGAAATGTATATTCTTACTTTAGTGGATTTTGAAAGGATATTTAAAAGAATTTTTGTGTGTATGCAAACTGCCAAAATAAGTCTGAATGAATTGCGCTTAAGTTATTATTGTTATAATTCAGTCATCTGTGCTCATGGTTGGTTTAAAAGAATTTTTCACCCCTTATTTGTAGGGTTATTGATGTTATTTTTAACTAATTCAGCAGTCCTTGCCTATATGCTTAAATTTTTAAAAAACAAACGCACAAAACTAGACATTTATAATGAAGTTGTTTTTTAGTCACGTAGTGGCTGCTCTCAAATGAAGCTAAAAGTGTCTTAAGAATGTTCTTGTGCATATGCCAGGAAGCTTCTGGAATGGGCATATTTTTAAGAATTTAGAACATAAACAGCTGTGATCCGTGGCAGGAGATTTAAATGACCTCATGATGACAGCAAGAACAAAGCATTTTTAAGTTATCATGGTGGTGTGTTAATTCATTGCAATGTGTTTGTCATTCTACTATTTTGGTGTATTAAGTGAGAGCCAGGCAAAAAATTACAGACTGTATTTAACTGAAGATACTATTTCTTTATTGTTGTAAACAAACTAAATACCAGAAAAATATTTCCCAAGAAGGATATTTCATGAATTATTTAGAGCCATAGGTCCTAAAAAAAAAAAAAAAAATGTATGAACCACTTTGGGATAAAGGCCATTTATTTAGATCCTAAAGTTTTGATTCATTTTCTGTTGGAGAGACTATGTTCCAAACATGAAAGATCAAACAGTTGGCTTGAAATAAGAATTCCTCCTTCAAGACAGATCAATTAAGTGCTTATTAAGTACTTACTATGTGTCTGGCACTATGCTAAATATTATGCAATACAAAAGAAGGTGACTTCAGCTGCCTTTGTTCTAGTTGGAAAAAAAGGCATACTCAGTTGAAACTTCTAAACTAAAAAAAGACATTATTATAATCAAGTACCAAACAAAAATAAAACATAATTTATGTGATACAAATAATGAAGTAGCCCTTCTCTTCAGAAATGACTTCTAATGCTTAAAGAACAAGAAAGGGAGAATTGTTTCCAATCACCTGTCCTGAAACAGATCTATATCACCTTTTGGTTCCCTCAGAAACAACCTATGGTATCTTGAACTAATGGTGGCTGAAGTTTGATTCAGTATCTTTTTCCTACTGTAACTGAGCATGACCCTATGGGGCCTTCCTAAGACAGACCCCTCCCCCATGTCCTCTGCTTTAGCTCCTCTCTGAAGTACGCAGATAACAGTATATAATGCACATTTCCTGAGTTGTTTTACAGATGTTAAAACCCCCACCAAATGGAAGAAATTAACTATTTGATGACCATGAGCACATAGCCCCCAGACCTACTGGTGCCTAAGGATTGATAATGTTAATGCCTATGACAGGACCCCGTTACCTCACCATCAACCAATCAGAGAATTGTACACGAGCTGATCACATACCCTGGGATTCCTCTCGCTCACCTTGCCTTTAAAAATGCTTTGCTGAAACCCATTGGGGAGTTCAGGCTTTTTGAGCATTAGCTACCCTGGACCCCTTGTTTGGCACCTGCAATAAATGCTGCACCTTCCTTCACAAAAAAATGAAGGAAGGGAAGGGAAGGGGAAGGGAGGAAAAAGGGAAGGAAAGAAATGACTTCTAATCATTGTCTAGGACAGTGGTTCTCAACTAGGGGTGATTTTGCTCCCTAGAGGACATTTGGCAATTCTGGAGAGATTTTTTTATTTTCATAACTGGGGGCTACTGGCAGCTAGTGTGGAGAGGCCAGATATATTGCTTAACATTCTGTAATGCACAGTCCTTCACAACAAAGAATTATCTGGTCCAAAATGACAGTTGTACTGAAATGAGAAACCCTGGTGTAGAACCTACAAATGTCAGTGATAAGTTTTGAAATAGTGGGAAATGGACTCCCGTCTTCTCCTAGACCTCTGTTGCCCTGGTAATGCTGTTTGCCTGAGGCCATTTGGATCCTTACATAGAAATGAGCATTGAGGATTTATAAACTTTTGAACATTGTATGCAAGTTTTTCCAGTACAGTGTTTGAGAGAGAGATTCCATAGGTTTTTGTTTTACATTTTATTATTATTACTTTTTAAATTATTTATTTATTTATTTGGCTGCACTGGGTCTTAGCTGCAGCATGCGGGATCTAGTTCCCTGACCAGGGATCAAACCCTGGCCCCCTGCATTGAGAGCGTGGGGTCTTAACCACTGGACCACCAGGGAAGTCCCAGAGATTCCATAGTTTTTATCAAATTCTGAAGGTATCCATATTCCCCAAAAATGTCAAGACCCAGTCACGTGTGGAGTAGTTCATAGAGATTGAGACACATTAAACTAATGTTCTAGTCACCTAAAAGAAACAGTAACACCTTTCTTAGCATCATGCCGAGATAGAAGTAGAGTTTAAGTTTCAAGGATTAAAATTAACCAGAGAATACATTTTGGCGGGGGGAAAAAACACTCTAAATATATTACTTAATTTAGTATTTTGGAGTAATAAAATCTTTCTTAATGTATGAGGAAATTAGAATACCTTAAGGATTATTATTTAAACATCATATTTAATAACACAATACTGTGCATTTAGAATTTGAGACTGGACTGTGTGCTGACCCAGAGGCATAATATATAAATTGTTTTATTTTGCTGTTCGAACTCAACTTGTTTTGTCAGGATTTGCTTCTTTCTCCCAAATGAGGATCCAAGTTTACATTTCCTAAGGTGCTGTGTATCTGTTGATTCAGTCAGAGATCTGGACATGTTTTATACAGTTCACATTTCTCCTGAAAACTGTTTAGTAAAGTGATTGTGTTTTTCTTATAAGAAACGTTTTTGAATTGAGAGTTGTGTTTCTGATTTGGCATCCCGTAAATCAGAGAGTATCCCATAAATCAGGCATACCAGCAGTACGTCATGAAAACAAATCTACATAACCTTGAGTATGCATATACCTTAATACTTTTCTAACTTACAGAAATTTAGAGATTAAGTCTTGGCTTAAGAGCCAAAGAGGGGACCTTATAGATCATCTGTTCCAGCTGTTTCTGCTATTCTTTGGGGCTCAGGACCCAAAACACCACTTTTAGCTGTTTTGTGTATTTGGACTTCTACCAAATATTTTCTTTTAGGAGAAAAAAGGTGTATGCGGGATGAGGGATTTGCATGCTTCTGATCCAGACTAACCTCATTTTGCAGATAAGGAACCTGAGGCCCAAAACTTTAGATTTTATTCGTGGGCTATACGTTTCTTTATTTTATATCAAACTAGCATTTCACATGTATCTGGTAATAGTATAGAGGACAGTTAGGAGTGAAAATTGTAGCTGTATGGCTTCCTAGTTGTGTGTTCTTAGGCAAGTTGCTGAACGTTCTCAGTCTCAGTATACTCATCTGGGGAAAGGGGAATTATTATATCCTTAGGATGGTTTTCACTTTCTTAGAATTTAGAATGTATCTGGAAAGATAATCTGGGTTGACCTTGTCTCTAGATTCATTCCATTAATTTTTTAATGGATTTTGTGTCCTCTAAATGTTAAAACTCCCTCTCCCCAAACCCAACCATGACCTCCCCAAAACACTACAAAGTAAAACAAACATCTGTATTATCAAAGGGGATAACACAGTGGTCACGTTTCCTTTACTTTGACAGTAATGAGGTCTTCATGAACTGAAAGATGAGCCTTGGGACCTTTTCTTTCTTCTCACCCCACTCTAGTTGTTTCATAAGCCACCTAGACACATGAATCAGGAACTGCAGAATATAATGAACAAGGACCTTGAGAGATAACTACAAGATAGAATAACATCATTGAAAGAACTTAAACATACAAGGTGGAATCTGAACTTGATACTCCTTTTGATCTTAAAGATGTGGATTCACAGAGTGAGTTCTTGAGGAGAAATTACAGGAATTCTTTCTTCCTGGGGCATTTCAACAGGGATTGCCTTACTAATCAATTTTTGTTAGTCACTTGTAATTTCCAGGGAATACAGTCTTTTACTTGGGCAAAGAAGCAAGTAGAAATAATTATGTTAAAGACCACTTACCTTTTGTTACCCAAGATTAATTAGTAGTCACATCCTGAGAAGATTTTGTTCCAGAATTTTTCTTAGTGTCTCAAGCAATTCAATTAAGTACAGAGAAATGAATTTTGAGCTTAAATAAAGGAGTTTTCTTTAGTAGCTTGACCATATATTTATTTGCTGAGTTGGTTTGTTCATTTCAGTTTGGTTAGGTTTATTGTCATTTGTTGTTGGGAAATAGCTTTGATATAGATTGATACTACATTACTCTGTAACATTGTAGTGTTGCATTTTATCTTGTTACTCAGTAAATACATGTAAATTACCCTTTTTGGTAAATTGCATTTTTCAGTGAATGAAGCTTTTAAACTAACTTATCTGTGTTTTCTTTTAGGCCTTAAAGAAAGTGCAGAAGAGATGGTCAAAAACAAATTGGAAGGAAAGGATAAACTGACCCCATGGGAACAATTTTTAGAGAAGAAGAAAGAGAAAAAAAGACTGAAAAAGAAACAAAAGGTATCAGTGATAATCATGACTGAATAATTCCGAATAATTATTGAGCAACCACTAAGTATCAGAAGGTACCAGGTGCTTGGCATCTAGTATCTCATAATGTGACCACTCACTGTGGTGGGTGAAGTGTTTTCTGCAAGGCTGCATAATGATACACGAAGCCTGTATCATTTAACCTAACTGCCTTGCTCTAATATTTTACATTTATGTGCTACCTAAATAAATGCATAGTTTAGTCGATTTCTAGATGTAAGACAGTTTGATTCTATTCTGTGTTTTTGAGGAAGAGAGGTACATACAGACATTTTTACTTGAGGATGTATACATAGAGAAATTTTCAACATGAATGAAATTTTTTCTTTGTATTTCCGTTTCTCAAGCTGCGTTTTTCACTTTTCAGTATTATTTTATTGTATAGATCTTTTAACACCATATTGTCATTAGATTCCTTTATCAGGGATATTTTCTCTGTGCTAAATATGTTGTCTGTGAAAAATCTGATTTGACTCCTATCATTCAGGGATAACATCTTTCCAGAGTTAGAGTCCTTAGTAATAGCAGAGACCACTTAGGGTTTTTGCCAATAAGAGTACTCTATCTTGTCAACGAAATGCAGCATTCTAGCAATGCATTTATTGTCTTAAGATGGTATCACTAATCACAGAATTTTACAACTTTTAGGAATCTTAAATGATTAGTTTTAGTCCAACCCTGACGTTTTATAGTTGTAGAAAATTAAGTGATTCGTCTGAGGATACACAGCTTGTTAATGGCCAAGCTGAGACCAGAAACCAGATCTCTTGCTCCAGTGCTCTTGCTACTGTATTGTGTTGTTTCTCTCCGTATGATGTAAGCTTGTGCTTTTGGTACAACAGCTGCAATATTGAAAGAGGGCTACAAAATTGAATGATGCAATGGAGTGAGTTTTGAATTCCTGTTATACTCAGTGTTTTTGGAAATGGATAGTAAAATGAGGAAATGAGGTAAGAGCCCTGCCCCCATTGATATGCTGCCTCTCTCAGGCAGTAAAATGTCTTTTAAGTGGAATAATTCCACAAGTTATTAAGCCATCAGTTTATTGGAAGACTTACAAATGAGTCTTTATGGGGTCAATAAAGTAGTCATTCTTTTCTGAGATCTTTAGCAGCTATTGTCTTTGATTTTCATTTGGTGCTTTGAGATTATCTTCTGCTTTAACGCTTTCCCTTCATTGGGCTTAGACTGGACTCATTTTATCAATAATATTAAAAATACATCAGTTGAGTGCCCAGTTTGTTCTAGACTCAGCTCTATACTGGACTTGGTGATTCCAGCAGATCTCTTCCACCTCCCCAGGTTCTTCACATATAGAAGAGTTTCAAGAATTCAAGTTAAAAATACTTTTTCCCCTTTTCCTCTTCGTGACTTGAATTTGATATTGAGAAATTATTACTAAAGAAATGAATATGTTTATACGCCATAGTTGATATACTATAATTTAGATCTAAAAACAGTTTAAAAAAATGTGAATAAATATGTGGTTAGCTATATAAGTATTTCATAATCTTTGTTAGAAACATCATATTACTGATGAATCGGTTATAATAGTTTGGTGAAAAAGTTCTTAGAAGCCCTTGTTCTTAAAAGGATAGTAATATCAAAATGAATATTCTTTAGAGCTTGGTGGGTCTTCTTCAGCATGTAGGATGATGTTTAGCAATGTGCATTCTAAATGTTTTTGTTGAAACGACTCATGTTTTAGATTCCTGGGGATAAACTCAATCTGGTTAGTCTGATCTCAGTTTGCATATGTTCTGTGTATTTTATAGACTTGATTTTTAAAATTTAAATATACAAATTTAGTAAACTGTTCAGATTTGATTAGGGAAAATGTAACCAACAGATGTGCTTAAAAATAGCACAAAAGTTTTCATGAGTGGATTATAGATAAAACAAGGTAATTGTTGAAGTTGGGTGATGAGAATGGTAAGTTCATTATCATTTTCTTTAAATAACCAGCAGATGAATTGCTTTAATGATTTAAAAGATAACCCACAATGCAGTACTTCAAGCTGTTGATAATCACTGCCATTTCTTAGTTTCGTGAGAGATGAGGCAGGCCACCTCTCTTCACTGATCACCCATCTCAAAGTATTCTTCTCCTTGAATGTCTGTATTTTATTTTTGTCTCTTTGGCACTTCCTATCTTGAATTACTATTACTATTACTATATATATGTCTGTTTATGTGTCTATAACTTCTTTTAATAGATTGTAAAATTTTTGAAGACAAAAACCATGTATCTGATAACTTTCATTTCTCTCAAAAGCCCTACATAGTTCCTGCATTTACTAAGTATTCCATAAGTATTTGTTGAACAAACAAAAGAGTTACTCAGGAGTTATTTTATAAACTGATCCATTTAAAAAACTATTTTAATTTTAGATTGAACTGCTTGATTTAAAAGAAGTACGGTTTTTCTTGACGCTTGTATATTTTGGTCCTTATAATAAACTGTATGTATTTTTATATTCAACTTTAAGGCTCTTGCTGAAGAGGCCAGTGAAGATGAAGTTCCCTCTGATGTTGATATGAATGACCCATACTTTGCCGAAGAAGCTAAAAAAATAGGTAAGCCAGCCATATTTGTAGTTTTCACTTGGAATCTAAAGTCCGCCTGTGTGTGCCTATTCACACATACTCTTTTTCCTTCTGATAAACACTTTGTTTCACTAAAAAATAAAAAAATAAAAAATAAAATTCCTAGAATTTGTATAGCTCCCTAGTGGCTTATAAGCAAGTTTGTCCTATGGGATGTAACCATTGATCGGATTAGGAGGGGTCAGCATGCCCCCTGTACATACAAGAAATAATTTCATTATAGGAAACTTTGGGTAATATGATTAATTTAACAGTTTACTGGAGATGCCTTTCTGGGAAATATCCTTATAGACAGATTGACTATAAAAGGATGAGAAAAAAAGGAAGTCATATTTTTGAGTGCTTTCACTGCTTTATTATAACACATCCATTCTACGTCTCTCTTTGCACAGACTATGAAGAATTGAAAGCATGAAATAAATTTGTTTATATATTTGTGGATATGTGTATGATTTTTTTTAATTTTTACATGATTTACATGTGTGAAACAGGGTTTCATTCATAGTATGAAAACTTGTCGGCTCAAATAGACAAAAGCATCTATGTTTCATTTTATCCCCTTTTCATTTATTCTGCTTCATTATGAGCTCCATTGTAGCTGAAAGCCAGCTTCCTCCCCTTTTTCCTTGAATCCCTAAACTATCAGGTATCTGATTTCCTATATCCAGGGAGCTTTGTTTCCATTGCGCATGCACCAGTCATTCTTTCCTGAATGCTTTCATTCTTACCTTTTTGGTATGTATAAATTGTGTGTGTGTATAAAAGTGTGTGGTAAGGTTCAGGCCATACTTGGACAAGTCAGTGCAGGACCACTGTAAGCATTTTCCATTTGTTCTCATGCATTTTGCTTCCCCCTGCTCTGCATACCACACACATGAACCCCAAAGGCTTGTTGCTGGAGCAACTCCAAGCTGGCATTGTAAAGAGAAGGATTTTATGAAGTTTCCCTGCTTCTTGTCCCTTGTGACTAGTGGGCCAGAATAGTTCTCAGCAGGAAAGTCAAAATTGCTCAAAATTATTTCTTGGTTGTTATAGCCTTTTATCACTGACATTCTATTGATGAAAAGGAGATCAAGATGAATAAAGTCTATTATAGGATGTGAGATTCTTAGGAATTGGAAAGGGAAATGGAAACTTAGCATATTCTGCTTTTTATCATACCTGAGCAGTCATTTCTAGAAGATGATGGATTTTAGCCTTATCCTCCGATTTCAGGAAACCAAGTTTATAACAGAGAAATGCGAAGCATTATAGTTTCCTTGTTCTCATTCCAAAGTGCTTCATTTGGCATGTGAAATCTGGTCGAACTGCAGAACTCGGGGTAGGATTCAAAGAGTAAGTTAAATAGCTTGGTGGCTTGGGTAGCTTGTTTCTTGGAATCAGCACATTTAAATTGTGAATAGTTTTCCCTAAAGTTAGTATCCAAAGTTCCAAGGGAAAATGCAGATTACGTTTGCTTGCTTTCCATATACTTTTGATTTCAGCATACTTTCTAGGAATAATTATTTATATCTGGGCTTAAGGGCTTTAAGGAAAGAGAAAAACAAAAGAGTGAATTTTTTTTTTTTTAGATAAAGTTAGCACTAAAAAATGGTATCTTGACATGTTTATTCATTCTATCAATAAATATTTTTGAGTGCCTACCAGGTGCCAAGCACTCTGCTAGGCTAGAGATACAGCACTAATAATAGAAGCTAAGTTACATCCTTTAAGTAGATTATAGTTTTAGGGAAGACATGCTAAACAGGTAAACAAATAAGAATATTATGCAAATATCACTGTTTTAAAGGAACTAATAAATAGGGTAATACAGAGCATATAACTGGGAGGAAGAAGGAGAGTAGCTTTCTTTATATAGGGTCGGCAAAGCAAGCTTCTCTGAGATGGTGACGTTTGAGCTGAGACCTGCAGAATGAGAAGGAGTCAGGCAGAGAGAGTTGGGGGAAGAGCATTGCAAATGAGAGGAAGATGGGTAGAACAGCTATGAGGTGAGAACTGGTGTCAGAGAAATGGAAAGATACCAGTGTGGCTGGAGCATGGTTAGAGGGGCAGTTTGGTATAAGGCCAGGCTGGGACACAGGATTGACCCTGCAGGGCCTTGTGTCACGGTGACAAATTTGGATTTTACTCTACTGACAGTGGGAAGCCGGTGAAGGGTCTTAAAGCAAGGATGTGACGTGATGTGGTATGCATTTTAACATACTACTGTGGGTCCTGCAAAGAGAACAGATTGAAGAAAGGCATTGGTGAGAGCTGAGAGACCAGGCTTTTGTAGAGGTCTAGAGGTGATGGTTGGTCTAGACAGCACGACGGTAATGGAAGGAGAAAAGTAAATGGGATTCTAGATATATTTTGGAGGTGGACTTGCCGATCTTTTTATTTGGATAAGGAAGGCATTTAGCATAACTCCTAGATTCCGACTTAGGAATCGGTAGCCTCTAAATAGTATTTCAAACCATGGAACAAGGGGTAGAAAGCACTGGTAAGAGAGGGAGGTGCAGGTTTGGGCTCTGAAGTCAGGAGGCTGCGTAAGGTACTCTGTCCTCCTGGAGAAGGTACTACCTGGAAGGTAGGGGGAAAGTTTATGAAACAGAAGGAACCGCCATGAAATAGGAGGAAAAGCATTAGTGTTTGGAAGGGTGTATAGTTCAGCTCCATGGTTGAGCAGGACAGAGACATTTTAAGCCAGGATACCTTTGCCCTAGGCAATCCCAGAGCTAAACTTACACGCTCTTCAAAATATGGAGAAATTGAGTTCAGTTACTGATGCCAGACCTGGTGTTTGGCTCGGGTTAGGAGCCAATATGAGTACTAGAAATCTTTTCTAATTTTTCCTTTTAAGTTTTTACTCCCTACACTGTAAATTTGCTATAATTTTTCTATTTTTTTTTAAACTGCAAACTCAATATTAGATGAGAGCTTTGAAAATGTATTTCTAGAATGAGTTAAAAGTTATTTTTTCTTGTAGAAATGAAGTATTGGAGAAATTTGCTTAGTGCTAATTGCATAAACTGTTTGATAAGATTTTGTTTTTGAAGAAGTAGGAGTGAAATAAAGTACATCACATGTTAAATATACCCTATTAGAATGTATCCTTTGTCTTGACAACTTTAGATATTTGATAAACCACCATGAAAATCTAATAATAAGGCACACATATTTGATTCATTCAGCCAGTATGCTGGGTGCTTACAGTATACTGCTCATATGTAGTTTTACAGTTTACAAATGCTCTTATATGCATTCTGTCCTCTAATCCAAACTTTAGCCCACTTTATAGAGGAGTGAACTGAAAACGTGGTTGAATTGCACAAGGGCCAGTTGTAGATGATAGAACCTGAATCCTAATGGCTCCCTTTTACTTTTTGTAACTCTACAAGTGCGTTGTGTAAAGACCAAAGCCAGAGCCAGGAGCCATATGTATAAGAGCTGGACACAAGGACTTGCTAGCTTTCCAAGCAAAGCCAGAATGCCTCGGTCCAGAGGAAGATTATCTGATGATGGACAAGTGATCTTGGGTGCAGGAACTTGCTGCTAAAGAGTAAATTGCTAGGGGGCTTACCACACCTGTCTGGTCAGTACGGAGAGCAGTCTGCCCTCCAGTGAACTCTCTTAACTGCTCTCTCACAAGAAGCTCTCAACTGAACACTCTGGAAGAACTTTTTTTTTTTTTTTTTTTTTTTTTTGCTGTACGCGGGCCTCTCACTGTTGTGGCCTCCCTCGTTGTGGAGCACAGGCTCCGGACGCGCAGGCTCAGCGGCCATGGCTCACGGGCCCAGCCGCTCCGCGGCATGTGGGATCTTCCCGGACCGGGGCACAAACCCGTGTCCCCTGCATCGGCAGGCGGACTCTCAACCACTGCGCCACCAGGGAAGCCCTGGAAGAACTTTTTTATGGGAACAATTCTCTGACATTACAAGTAATGGAAAATGGAATTTCTTTTACAGATACTCCTTTTACAGATCAATTGTTTGCAGCACATCTTTTTCCATGGATGTATTGTTACCTTTTTTTGCTTAAAGGGATAGTGGCCTCAGTAAGGCTTGTTTAGTTTTGGGGGTTTTTTTTGCGGTACGCGGGCCTCTCACTGTTGTGGCCTCTCCCGTTGCGGAGCACAGGCTCCAGACACGCAGGCTCAGTGGCCATGGCTCACGGGCGCAGCCGCTCCGCGACATGTGGAATCTTCCCGGACCGGGGCACGAACCCGTGTCCCCTGCATCAGCAGGAGGACTCTCAACCACTGTGCCACCAGGGAAGCCCAGATTTTTTTTTCTTAACTATAAAACCCCAACACCCAATTTCAAGTCTCTGTTAATATTCAGCTTATTAGAATCATCTATATGTCCTTTTGCCACAGTCCCAGGAGATGTGGACTCCTACTTGCCAAAAGATTCACTGAAAAATAAAGATAACGTTTCAGAACAGGGACTTTCATTTCCCTAGTACTCTTCACTAAATTAGGTCTGAAAGCTTTCCAAAGGGAAAATGCCTTTTTTTTTTAAATGCTTTTTTTAAAAAAATAAAGATATGCCCACCTAATATGATCTTGTTAACAGTGCAGAAAGGGTCTCTACACATTATTTATCTTCTGACTAAACAGTTCAATGTAGCACACAGTAAATTCTTCATGAGCAAAGAAATTTTCATCACACTAAAATTAGATATCATTTTTAGCCCTGACCATCTTGGAGATTTTTTTCCTCTCTTGCTGCAGTCTTCCTTTCAAGTTTATTTTTATGGCTTTTCACCAGGTTGTTATAAAATCCGGAACAGTTCATTGTGGGCTCTTTGAAATTATTTCCCACAGCTGTATGTGAAGATCTTTATCTCCTTTATGTATTAATCATATACAGCCTGATTTTTTTCCCCTGCCACAGAATGATCTTCTGCATATGTCACTTGTCCATTCACTTCAAAAGGAGCTATTGCCTTAAGAGAGCAGAGGTAAACTTAGGATGTGGGAGTCAGACCCTAAGAAAGTGGACCCTTGATGATATTTATATGTATAAATACGTGCACATACTTACAACAGAGAAAAGGTTATAATCTTAAAGCAGATACATCATTCCCTGAAAAACATTTGAGATAGGAGCACTATCTCACTTAGGGGAAGGGCTACATATAATGATATTTCTTCTTAAAAGTGCAGACAGACGCCTTGGTAGCAGTGAGGGGTGAACGAGGCCACACTTATGTGCAGGTGTGTTCTCTCAGCTAGGCAGGGCTGCCTTAGTGCAGCAGGGCTAGTGCACATGGAGCAGCTTCTAAAGCTTCTCTCTACTTCCTGTTATCCCCCATTAGCTGCGGTTGTTCAGCCATCATTATATGTTCTGTGAATTTTACTTTATTATTTTACAACAAAATGCATTTTAAATGGAAATGGCTCTTCCAGGGAGAATGACATTTGATAGCGAAGGGATGAAGTATGGGTGATTAACAGAGAGCCTGAGCTGGAGTGCTCGGGTTTGAATCATGGTTCCTTTACTTACTCACCTTGAGACAAATTGCTTAACCTCTCTGTGTTTCAGTTTCCTCACCCACAGTGTGAAGATTGTAATAAATAACAGAATCTACCTCATAGCATTGTTGTGAGGACTAAAGCAGTTCCTGTATAAAATGGAATAAAACAGCAGTACTTTCTGGTGCCTAGTAAGTGCTGTAGAAGCATTAATTGTTGTTAATACTTTAGAGACCATTGGTTTCTCTGCATTTGGAAGGAGAGAACTCAACTTATCCAAATAAGACAGTGTCCAGCAGCTCAGAGAAGGTTGAGATTGTGTAATAACATTCTAGAGTAACAGAACATGTCTTTGTGGATTCTGAACCTTCTTACTCTTCAGAGTAGTTCTTCATACTTTGACACCAATTCTCCCTGAACCCCTCCCAACAGACAAAAAAAGGAAGAAAAATCAAAGCATCTGCGTGATCACCAAGGAACCCAAGATACCTTATATATGTATAGTCAGACTATTATAACAGTGATAGCAAGCAGTTTATAGCACCATGTGCCAGACATTAAGCTCTTAACATTTTTTAGTGTATTTAGTCATCACAATAACCCTAGGAGGTAGGTGCAAGTATTATAATCCCCACTGTACAGATAAGGACACAAGCACAAACTGCTACAGCTAGAATGTAGTTGAGCCAGAATTTAAACCCAGGCCAGCTGCTCCCGAGTCAAGTGCCCTTAACTGCGTGTGTTACTGCCTCATCTAACACCTTGTGTTCTCCAGAAGTCCCTGAGTGCCTGAAAATATAGTCAGTTTTCTACTCAGGAGCCAGTTTTCCCATGAGTAATTTTGTTTAATAATAATAGAACCAGAAAGTTAAACAAAGATCAAATTTATCTTTAGAGAAAGAGAAAGGGTTTTGTTAAACTTTTACTTACAGGTAGTTATCGTCAAATTGTCATTATAGAGATGAATTTTTCATTTTGCTGATGAGTTTTAAGAGTTTATATATTAAAATTACCTGTGTTTTGTTTTTTTTCCCTTTGTGATTTCTCCTATTATTCTTACGCTAAGAAAACATTCCTTCTATTTAAGATCAGGTAGCTGTTCCCTTGTATTTTCTCACAGGGTTTTTTTTCCTAATGTTTAACTCTTTAATACATCTGCATTTTATTTTCCTGTAAATTATGCGATGCATCTATAGCTCAAATTTTTTTTTGCAGAATAAAACAAATTGCCTAGCACCAGTTATTGAATAATCCTTTCTTTTTCCAGTGATGTATGATGCTACATTTTATTACATACTAAGCCAACTGTTCTATTTTTCTCATTATGTAGTACAGTGTTTTTGTTTTCACTTTGTAGTACAGTTCAGCACACTGTATTACATGTATATCAAATCTATCTTGTTAATCTTTGTAAAGATTTCCTTGAATAGAATTTTATTAAATGTATATATTTTGTCATGAGTGGATGTTGAATTTTATCAAGTACTTATTCTGTATCTGTTGAAATGATCTTATGATTTTTCTTTTTTAGCTGATGTATATATAATTATACATTACTTTCAGAAGAAATTCCTTCTTTGTAATATTTTCTTATCCCCTCCAGACTATTATTATTCCATTCATACCCATAGTCATCTAAGTAATATTTTTTTACTTTCTTTAGTTTCTATATATTTATTGATAGATACCTTGCATTTTTGTTATAAACAAAATTTTTAAAATAAAATAGTATAAACAGATTGTTGCTGTGATAGTCTTATAATTTTTAACCCTCCTATGTTGGTTTGTTGTGCCAGGTATAAAAGAAAAGAAGAAATCAACAAAATCTGCAAAAGATGGCACATCTCCAGAGGAACAAGCTGAACTAGAAAGACAAAAGGTAAGACATGGTCATGGTTACATGCTTAGTGGATAATTGATATGTACAGTTCAAGTGGAGTTATCCATGTGTTTCCAGTATCCCTAATAAAAAAAAACAAACTTATTTTAGTTATGAATTTATAAATAAGAATTTCTGCAGCATAGTTTTTTTTGTTTTTGTTTTTGTTTTTTGCGGTACACAGGCCTCTCCCGTTGCGGAGCACAGGCTCCGGACGCGCAGGCTCAGTGGCCATGGCTTACGGGCCCAGCCACTCCGCGGCACGTGGGATCCTCCTGGAGGGGGGCACGAACCCGCATCCCCTGCGTCGGCAGGTGGACTCCCAACCACTGCACCACCAGGGAAGTCCCAAGCATAGTTTTTAAATGTCATCTTTTTACCAAATTTCTCCAACTAGTATCCAGCTAGTACAAAGTTAAAATTTACCTTAAACCCAAGGCATGTCCCTTTGCGATTAAGAGGAAAATATCTTATTATTAAAAACCCTTACTATAACTGAGACCAAAAAAAAATAGTACTATTAAAACCTTAAAATAATAATGCCATAAGTTTTAATTCAATTTAATTCAAAACCCTTACTATAACTGAGACCAAAAAAAAAATTGTACTATAAAAACCTTAAAATAATAATGCCATAAGTTTTAATTCAATAATTTAATTCAAGTTTTAATTTGGTCTCACTATAACTGAGACAAAAAAAAATAGTACTATTAAAACCCTAAAATAATAATGCCATAAGTTTTAAACCCTATAATACAGGGTTTGCTTTATGGCTTGTTCAATGCTCATTTCTCTCTTTTTATTATTGAAAATAACATAAATTTAGTGTACAAAATTAGTCTTTCTTGGAAGTGTAGTGAACTTTATCCTTCAGTGCCTCCAAAGATCCATGGCACAGAGTAATATGTATTTTTTCTGAGACAGGAATTGGAGTCAACAATGTTCACAAGACTGATGTTCATAGCACTGTCTAGAAGGGAGCCTGACTGGTCACCTAAACTCTGCATCTTAATGCATGTTTTACTGCATGTGCAGTAGTGTTCACAGAGTTAAGGAGCAAAAGAAAACCTTTCTTTTGTAGAAAATGGCTCTAAAAAGAAAGCCAACTGCGGGTACTGGTGGTGGAAGGGAGACATAATTAAAGCAGTCTAAAGTGGTAATGGAGGAAGATTCACAGGAATCTCATAGCACACTCTGTATTTTCTCTAGTGTACATGGTTGTTTACTTGATTCTTGAAGGTTTACATTTAATCCCATGGTCAGTAGAAAATACCTATTTAGTAGAAACAAGCATTATATTAGATTACAGAAGCAAATATTAAGATCCTGCCTTCATAGACATGTGTCAACATTGAAGAAGTAAAGGCCAAAAAAAAGCAAAAGAAAAAAGGAATTCCTTGTTCCTAAAGCATGTTTGGAAAGTCTAGTTTGTATCACAAAATACTACATGTTTGCTAGATTTAGTGTCTGCTTAAAAAGAACAAACTGAAAATGAGAAATTTTTATTTGGGGGACTTGAGGACTCTTATTTCTACAGCCTACTAACCAGTTACACTAGGTGAAATATGGTCTGGATTTTAGATAAAGCTTCCTGCTGTCAGTGATGTTGCTTCTAAAAATTATACCCATTACTGTACAGAGATCTCTGGGTTTCGTTTTGAGTTCTGGTAATCCACAATCAGTTTACGGATGACAAGTGTTATCCCAGAGCATTGGTGGCTCGGTTCTCCTTTCCTGGGGGGATATCTGTGCCCTATACTCCTGTTTAGGGAAAGAATATCACTTGTTGTATATTTGAACTCTTTTTTCTCTCCACAGGCTGAAATGGCTTTGCTCGTGATGGATGAGGAGGAAGAGAGCAAGAAACACTTCAATTATAACAAGATTGTGGAGCACCAGAATCTGAGCAAAAAGAAGAAAAAACAGCTTATGAAGAAGAAGGAATTATTGGAGGATGACTTTGAGGTAACCAGGGACAATAGTCATTATCTTCTTAAAGCTGGTGTTATATCTAAAGTCAGCTCTGGAGATAAAAATCGAGCGTCTTAGGGCTTCCCTGGTGGCGCAGTGGTTGAGAGTCCGCCTGCCGATGCAGGGGACACGGGTTCGTGCCCTGGTCCAGGAAGATCCCACATGCCGCGGAGCGGCTGGGCCCGTGAGCCATGGCCACTGAGCCTGTGCGTCCGGAGCCTGTGCTCCCCAACGGGAGAGGCCACAGCAGTGAGAGGCCTATGTACCGCAAAAAAAAAAAAAAAAAAATTGAGCATGGAACCAAAGCTACCATCTTTCAGCCCAACACAGCCAGTTCATCCATGGGGTGTTTCTTTGGTTGAGCACCAGGTGATGTAGTTGGCTTCTATTTTGGTAGCCATGTTGCACCAAAATATGTAGCTTTTAGTGTTAGAATCACATGCACTGTGATGCTCACACTGGGAAAATTCTGCATCATTAAGCCTGACTGAGAAACAGCAGGTTCACATCACATCGCGCCACACTCTGTGTGCAAAGGCCAGTGCAGTAGGCCATGCTTTTTTAATTGCTTTGTTTCTTGTTTCCATTGCTCCCTCTTTTCCCTCTTTTTGCTAAGTACATATTTCTAGTGACCACACAGTCCCCATGCATGAGTTTGAACCCTGTACAGAAAACCTACAACAGCTGTCAGGAACTATTTGATGACTTCCATCCATTAGCATGGAAGAATAGACCCAGAAGAAGATGGGAGAGATTTTGAAGTTGTTTAGAGAATTGAGAGGGGCGTACAGATAACTTCTAAGTAGCGTGGAGAGGGACTTTGAAACCACTGTGTAGCTCCGGTTTCTGTTAAGTCAGCTCCATGTGTGTGCTGTTCCACTGAACTTTTTGGTGAATTGATTTTCTTATGAAAAGTTAAAAACAAAGAATGATTTGTAGTCAGATCTTCTATTTTGAGAACTGTCTCCACACACTAATCATCATGCATAAAAACATTTTTCATGAGTGTCGTGGTGGTGGTGGTGGTATCACGTCTGTTGTCCTTACTATAACTAAGTAACTCTACAGTCCATCTCCGGGTGGACTCATTTTTCGCATGGGAATGATGGGTGGCAGTGAGTCATGCTCCCTTTCTGGCTGGTCACCCCTGTGCCTGGCAATACTTGAAGACCTGGCTGGAGTTAAGGGTACACTCTTAACATGTAGGACCACAGTGTTCTTGTAGAAAGATAAAGGATAAATTCGGGGCTTGTATCTGACCGGATCTTGGTCTCAGGGGTGCCATCTTTGCCATTTTAATCTTTAAATCTTTTGCTGTATGAATTGCCCTCAGTAGCTGCTCATTTTAGCACGAAGGTTGAAAAAAAGTTTAATGTACTCAGAATGCAATGACTGCACAAAACTCCAGCAGGAGATACCATTGGCTTAATTATCGGCTTAATTATCCCAGCCAGAAAGAGGTTTCACACTCTGGAGGAGCCTGCCTACTCCAGGGGTCATTCCCCTCCTCCAGACGCTCGGTCTAAGTGGCTGGTGTCGTTCCAGGCCATTGTATACATAGACTAGGATAGTTCCCTTTCAAGGATATTGTCGTTGTGTGATGAAAAACAGTGTGCCCTGCACATTGCGGTTCAGGAATAAACCTTAAAACTCCCTTGAAGAGCTTCCCTGGTGGCGCTGTGGTTGAGAGTCTGCCTGCCGATGCAGGGGACACGGGTTCGTGCCCCGGTCCGGGAAGATCCCACATGCCGAGGAGCGGCTGGGCCTGTGAACCATGGCCGCTGAGCCTGCGCTCCGCAACAGGAGAGGGCACAACAGTGAGAGGCCCGCGTACCGCAAAAAAACAAACAAACAAAAACTCCATTGAAGATCTGTGGGAGAACAGTTTTCTAATGAATCAATGCAAAATGCCCACGTTTGTATTTTATATAATCAACTCACTTACTTTCGAAATTTGGTCCCATTTCTGGGCCTTTTGGTTTGCTAATTTTATTTATTTATGTTTTCCTTTTGGATTTGCAGGTCAATGTTAAGGATGCACGGTTTCAGGCAATGTATACTTCCCACTTGTTCAATTTGGATCCTTCAGATCCTAATTTCAAGAAAACAAAAGCTATGGAAAAAATCCTTGAGGAGAAAGCCCGTCAGAGAGAACAAAAAGAACAAGAACTTACTCAGGCAATAAAGAAAAAAGAGAGTGAAATTCAGAAGGAATCACACAAGAGATCCATTGATCCTGCCTTGTCAATGTTGATTAAATCTGTAAAAAACAAAACAGAGCAGTTTCAAGCAAGAAAAAAGCAAAAAGTCAAATAGGTGTATGTTGTTTCTTTTTGGTTTGAGAATGTATAAAGTATACAGAAGTGATGGAAGGAATACTTATTGGGAATAGTGCTATACCTTTCAAGAATATGAATAAAAACTGACTGTTGTAAAATTTATTTTCTGTATATAACAGTTAGACCTAATTGTGCATGATTGATAGATTTGTACTGTGTATTTCCACAGATTAATCATAATTAATCCAGATTATAGGATGTATAAAATTTTATATTTATTACTCTGCTAGCTTTTTTTAAAGACTGTTTATAATTCTATGTAAAAAATAGAGGAGTGACCAAGTCTTAAGTCTGAATAAGAGTTAGGAACAACTTGAAAATATGTATATGCAATACATTAATATATCTGGAAGCAGGAGGCAGATTTAGATACTTGTTTAAATAATTTATATTTCTAGCCATAATGAATAGAAGCCAATAACTTTCTTTGTTGTTTGGTCATGTTTATTATAGTTTATTAATTTGTAAATAAAAATTTTTACTATTTTGTATAGCACTGAATTCATTTTATTCACCTCCAGTAAACTACTCTCTGGAAAAATATCTGAAAAACTAACTCTTTAAGAGGACAACTCCATGGAAAGGCAGTTCCAGGTCTGCATTGTTCATAATTATATTTGAAATGTTCGTGAGCTCTGCAATGATTTTTATGTTTGTAGTAACAGAAAATTCTGTCTGCCCTTCAGAGTTTTGGAATGCTTGGAAGGATGGGTATGCTGCTATAGAGTTTAAGGAATCTTAATTCTTTTTAAAATTAAATTAAAACACACCTTCAAAGCCTTAATACGCCTGGATTTCATCTGGTCTAGGTTTTGTAAACTATTAACTGACCACTTAGAAGAATTAGGTGTGCTGTATAAATAAATGAAAATAAAAACCAAAATAATCACTTGGAATGAATGATAAATATGGTAGCTTCTGAAAGGCAGTAGGCGTTTGGCCAGGTTTGTGGTTAATAGTAAACTTAACATTATTGGTACAAAAATTCAAGCCTGCCAACGTAGTATATTTTCAAGAATAAAAGGATGTAAGGCTCAGAATGATATCAAGATAATAAGGGCATATGAACAGTCTATGGAAGGGGAAGGAAAAAAGAGGATATCTAAAATTGCTCATAATAACAGAAAAATGCAGAGTATCGTGTGGGGAATGGTGTTTTTTTTTTTTAAACATCTTTATTGGAGTATAATTGCTTTACAATGGTGTGTTAGTTTCTGCTTTATAACAAAGTGAATCAGTTATACATATGTTCCCATATCTCTTCCCTCTTGCGTGTTCTTATCATAAAGTGCTAATAACATTGTTAGATAATTCAGCCAAATAAAGCAGTAATTGTGTACTCATCACTAGAAGATCATGAATCTTAATATATTTTTGAATATAGTCTATAATTGTGTAATTATTCATATTTCATTTTCATGCAAGGAAAAAGACTTTAAACTTTAATCAGTGTGGGGATTACTCAGTTTGATTTTAAGATTCCTGCGAAACTTACTCTTGGTTTTTTAATTGGTTTGGTTTGGATTTTCATTTTTGAGCCCTTTGTTGTTAAGTCACTGTATTTAATTGTAAATCTCATTTTACTAGTCAGGCACATGATTGATTATAGCAAATAAATTGAGCATATAAGCTTTGCACAGCCCTGGCTCCTTTTCTCAAGGAATTGATATTTTTTAAGTAGGAAAAAAAATGAGAATTGCATTATCAGGTACTGCATTAAATAAACATAATACACCAAGAATGTTAGGTTCTCAATAAATACAATAATTGCTGGTAGTAAAACTCAGGATAAAAATATGGCCACTGCCATAATTCAACAAACAATGTGAGGGTAGTTTGGGTGACTCTTAAGGTCACATTTATTTGGATTGTTTGTTGTTGTTGGTATTCTTGATACCAAAACCGGATGAAGACAGTACAAGTAAAGAAAACCTACAGACTGGTATTTATTGTTAATATATAGAAATGAGATTGCTTCTGGAGAATTAATGTCTCACAAACTTAGGCATAAAAAACCTCAACAAAATATTAACAAATTGAATCTGACAATGTATAAAAAGAATTATACACCATGGCCAAGGGGATTTAATTCCAGGTTTGCAAAACTGGTTCATCCACAACCAACGTAATCCACTGTATTAACATGCTAAAGAAGAAAAAGTATATGATCATATCAATTGATGAGAAAAAGTATTTGACAAAATCTAACATCCATTCATGATAAAAACAACTTTGGAATAGAGGGAAACTACTTAACTTGATAAAGAGCATGACAGAAACCCTACAATTAGCATACTTAGACCGAATGTTTGCCTAAGATTGAGAACAAGGCAAGGCTGTCTTTTAATCGTGTCTTATTTTCTGTATTCTGATCCTCTGACCACTGGGTGGGTCCTTGCTGTTCCTACAGAGACTGCCCCTCCCAGGGCTGGCCAGTTCCCAGAGTTAGTAAATAACTTGCACACAAGCATGCCTTTCGAATGCAAAGCAACAAATCCAGAGCCTGTACCTTCAGCCACCTTTATTGGGCTTTTCACACAGTGGGCCACTATCCTCGTGCCCTACCCTAGAGCCCACTGAAATTCAAGCTAGCCAATCCTAAACTTTCTTACCCTGCCTCGCCCATCCCTTCCCAAAGAAACCACAATAAAGCCCCTTGCACACATTTTCCCCTGTTCTCTGCCTCCTCACCAACCCCAGTGTTTCCCTGTGTGACCCCCTTCCGTGGCATGCTAGGGAATGTGAGTATAAAAAACTTCAACAGTTATTTCCGTATCTTCGTATCTTACCATATCTGATTAATACAAATCCCAGTTACCCTTAAAACAATGTCCACGCTCACTACTCTGAAAGTTCTAACCACTGCAATAAAGCAATAAAAATAAAAAGCGTACAGATTGAAAAGGAAGAAATAAAACTGACGGGGCTTTCCTGGTGGTGCAGTGTTTAAGAATCTGCCTGCCAATGCATGGGACACGCAGGGTTCCATCCCTGGCCCAGGAAGATCCCACATGCCTCAGAGCCACTAAGCCAGTGCGCCACAACTACTGAGACCGCGTGCCGCAACTACTGAAGCCCGCACACCTAGAGCCTCTGCTCCGCAACAAAAGAAGCCACCTCAGTAAGAAGCCCACGCACCACCAATGAAAAGTAGCCCTTGCTCACTGCAACTAGAGAAAGCCCGCGCACAGCAACGAAGAACCAACGCAGCCAAAAATAAAAAATAAGTAAATAAATTTATAAAAAAAGAAAAAAAACTGACCCTATTTGCTGATGACATGATTGTCTACATAGAAAATCCCGAGGAATCCACAAAAACGAAACCAAAAAATCCTCAAACTAAATAAGGGAGTTCAGCAAGATCACAGGATACAATGTCAGCATATAAAAATCAATCACATCTCTATATACTAACTATGAACACGTGGAAACTGAAATTAAAAACACAAATGTTCCAAAGAAAATAATATACTCAGGTAAAAACTTACCAAAACATGTACAGAGCTTGTATGCTGAAAATTACAAGATGCTGATGAAAGATGCTTTTCTTTTTATTGTCTGAAGAGTCTGTGGTGATATCCCCTTTTTCATTCCTAATATTGGTGATGTGTGCCTTTGCTATTTATTTTTGGCTAATTTGGACAGAGGTTTATCAGTATCATTGAGCTTTTGATCTATTGAACAACAAGCTTTTGATTTCGTTCATTGTTCTCTTATCACTTTTCCATTTCCAATTCCTGTGGAAGTCTTCCCCCAGCTCTCCAGCTGCCAGATTCCTAGCATGTCGCATTAGTGTGGCACCTCGCCATCCAGTTGGCCACAGCTGCTCTCTCTCACGCGAGGTGTAGACCTCAATCCCAAGGGAGGAAGGGGCTCTTCCACATTTGCTCCTTATTTGAGTGCTGTGCCTCAGCCGTAAGAATAGTGGCTGTAACCTACATTTGTGATTCCTAGAGTTCTCTTTTTCCCTTAGTTACCCACTTATTTGTCAATCCTTTTACTCTAATGTCCTGTTTCAATGATTAATTATTTAAACTTTCTTTGTTCAAATTGTTTCTCTCTTTTTTAAAAATATTTATTTGGCTACATCGGGTCTTAGTTGCGGCCTGCGGGGCCTTTCGTTGTGGCATGCAGGCTCTTTGTTGCAGTTTGAAGGCTTCTCTCTACTTGTGTCACTCGGGCTGCAGAGCAGCATGTGGGCTCTCTAGTTGTGGCGTGAGGGCTTAGTTGCCCCGTGGCGTGTGGGATCTTAGTTCCCCGACTAGGAATTGAGCCCTAGTCCCCTGCATTGGAAGGCGGATTAACCACTGGGCCACCAGGGAAGTCTCTGTTCAAATTGTTTCTGTCTCCTGATTGGATGCTGACACCCAAAGATATAGTGCAAAGGCAATCTACTCACCTGAACTATATTGGGTCCTGAATGATCTTTCTACTCCTTTTTTTTTTTTTTTTTGGCCGCACCACACGGCTTGTGTTCCCCGACCAGGGATTGAACCCGCGCCCAGTAGTGAAAACAAAAGCACGGAGTCCTCTTAACCACTGGACCCCCAGGGAATTCCCAATCCTCCTATTCCTAAATCTATATTCCCATGCTCATGAGGCCCAGCTGTCTCACTCTTCCAGAGCATGTAGGTTCCCTTGAGTCCTAACCATTCTGGTTACCTATTACTTTATAACAAACTACCCCCAAACTTTGCAGCTTGAAAAAAGCACAATCATTTAGTTTTTCAAAACTATTCACTTTGCATAGGGCTCAGTGGGGAAGGCTCATATATCCTCCACGTGGCATTAGCTGAGAACTAGAGGATATGCTTCTAAAATGCCTCCTTCATGTGACCTGCAAGTCAGTGCCAGCTGTTGACCGGGTAGCTGGGTTCCAAGGAGAGTGAGATGGAGATTCTATCACGTTCTATGATCTAGACTCAGATGTCACATAGTGTCACTCCTCCCATCCATACTTAATTAGTTAAGGCAGTCGAAAAGGTTTTCCCAGGTGAGGGGATATAAACTCCACCTCTTAATGGAGGAGAATGGCAAAATCCCGGAAAAGGCTGCATGTCCAGAAATATTGTTGCAGCCATCTTTGGAAGATGAGACCTGCTGCACAGGCCACTTAATGAAAATCTCCCCCACACATTAAAAAATATGTATATTACAATTACAGTAAGTGCTCCATTCTTTGAGATCACCTAAATGAGTCTGTAGTCTTTGCAATCATAAGAGTATAAGTAACAGCCCAAATCAGCAGAGAAAACTCTCCACCAGCAGTTGGACCATAGTAGATAGGATCATTAAGAAGGTCAGATCAGGAGAAAGGTTATACATGCTCCTTTAAGTGACTATGGATGAAACCAGTGGTTGTTTCCCAATATCTGTTCTTTCCATCTTCCATAGTAATAGAATCCTTTAGTTGAACATAGGGCTTTCCAGAATAAGACAGTTCTACCCATCCTCCCTTGCAGCCTGGTGTGGAAGCAAATTACAGCTTCTAGGGACCTTCATTTGAAGTCATCAGACTAGCAAATTTTGCCTCTTACCTTCTTCCCTTCTTTCACCCGACTGCCTGAAACGCAGATGTAATGGCTTAAGTTCCAGCAGCCATCTTGGACCCTGAGGACAGAAGTCCATTATGTAGAAATAATGTTAAGTTCATTATGTAGAAATAATGTAGTCATAATAATGAATGAAAATTATGTAGTAATAATAATAAATCCATTATGTATACTGGTACATAAAGGATGGTAAGCTGGAAGGAGCCAGAATCCCTGAGGACTTTGTAGAGTACAGCCACCATATAATCCATAGACTGTCTTTTTTGAGACATTTATGTGAAAGAAAAATAAAATACTACCCTGTTTAAGCCATTATTTTCTCAGGTCTCTGTTACTTGCTGTTCTACCTATATCCTAACACAAAGACGAATACAATGGTGTTGGCTTATAGTCTTTATGGACTATTTTGCCCTATTTTGCAGATCATTTCTCCATATTCTTAAGGAAACTCTTGATATTACATTATAGTCAGGGTGCTTGCAGCTTGAGAGTGCCAGAATAGGGTGCTCCATCATGTAAGTTTCCCAGATTTCTGGATATGGACATGAGTCAAGAGAAGTGAGACAAACCCCTTAGAAGGCAACTGGGACCCTTTGTTCCACAAGCCCCATTGACATTAGAGTTACAAACTCTATATTCAGCATCTCTGGGTTCACATGATCACTTCCTTGAAAAGTTTATGAAAAAGGAGTTGCCAAGAGTAACCAGAATCAGGCACATGGGAAAATGAAAAAGTGTGAATGAAAGTCTGTGCTCAGCCTGAAGTATGGATTCTGCATTACCCCAAAATTGCCAAAATGTGGAGATGAGAACTCCATGCTGTAGACAGTGCCAAAGCAAATAGACTAACATTATATTATGTTGAGGAAAGTTGTGAGAAATGCCAGCTTTGGGGTTATGAGCTGTTTCCATGAATTAAAAAAAAACTGAGTCATTATCTTTCATACTACACATGCCCTTGTATTGAGTAGCCAGTCTTGAGTTTTTAACCCTTTTTACTAATATCTGAAATTAATGAGAAGTGTCTTTTCTTTTAGACTAGTAAGAAATAATACAATCCATCATATTTCAAAAAGTTCATCTGATGAATAAGGTAAGAAATGGCCAAAAAATTACACTAACTTTTAAAAATCTTTTTGGAAAAATCATTAAACTAAACCAAGAATTAGTTAGGAAAGACCTTTAAGTTAGAAATGGAACAACTCTAAAAGATAGAAAAAGTTTAATCTGACAGCAGCTCATTATTTGATGAAAGAGAAACTCTGAAAACAATGATTTGATTTACGTATGTTCTTCCATTTGGATCTATTATAAATATTTGTTCTAGGACAATTTTAGGGTTCTTCTGGAGAGCTCCAGCAGTATCAGAAACCACCTAGGAATTGTTGTGTTTCTTCAGATTTCTTTGGATTCAACTAAACCTCAATTCTCCCATCCATCGCCTTAGGACTGTTGCAAGAAACAGAGAACAATTCAAACTAATGTAAGCAAAAATTCTTAAAAATGTGAAGGTGGATTTTTTATTCCAAGGGCCCTGTGGGATCTCATAGCACTGAATCCAAAGGTGGAAAGCAATCAGTTCTCAGGAAGAGACTGAGAGCAGGAACTAGAGAATGTCCTCAGCAACTCTCCTTCGCGCCTCTGTTTTCTTCTGTTCACCTTGTTTTACTCACAGATACCAACAGGCCTCTCTCCTTAGCCCCCTGGGCAAGTGGGATAAGATGACCCTGAGGCAGGAGATAGATGGGCTCCAGGTTAGGCATTTACAACTGGCCTCCTGTTTACATTCCTTGGGGGCAGGAAAAAGGGGGGCTTCAGGCCGGACACTTACAACTAGCCTCCCGTTTGCATTTCCTGAGACAGAAGCTAGGTGGGCTCCAGGTTAGGCATTTACAATCAGCCTCCTGTTGTCTCCTGAGGACACTTTAAGATAATAGTCCTGACAGGGACAGAGAGGGGCTAAACCCTGTTGGAGTAAAGATCAGGAGGTCATAGATTTCCCATCCCTGGGGCAAGGGAGACACTGCACATGTGCAGAAAGGCCCCTTGTGCTCCAAAAGGAGGGGCACCACCCCAGGATAGGTGATGCCATGGCCCCCCATAGGCCTCTGGGCTGGAATCCATCTTGGAAAAAAGTTGTGCACGCATGGTGGGGAGGGTCCTAGGGCAGGTCAGGTGTGGAAAAAGAAACCAGATAATTGGTCAAAAGTAAACCCGGAAGAACCGCCCTGTATAGATGACTTAACCGTCTCTTTGCTGTGCTCCTCCCCATTAGGGAGGACGTCCACATCTTTGTCTCTGGTGTGCATCTCTGCCTTGTTTCTGTCTTAACTAAACAGTTTCTCTGTGTGCTCGCCCACTTGTTGTGCTGTGTCTCTAATAATAAACTTTGTGCCTGTTTTTACAGTTTTTACCTCCTTGAGAAATACATTATTCAATGGGGGCAAGGGCCAGGGGAATTTTGCTTCTAGCCTCTAGCTCCTGGTGGACTGGCTGCTAGGATTCCTGGTTTTCATCCAGGCTACCCAGGTTCAATTCCTGGGCAGGGAACTAAGATCTCGCTTCACACTATTGCCCACTGCTGTCTCTCCGAGGTCAACCCCATCAAAGTTTCCACATTTTAAGTTACAGGTCCATTTTTTATGTTATTAAAAGAAGAAGGTTTTGCCTTGTGTTCAAGATTCAGGAATGAATTTGGAATTTTTCATTGTGATACTATTAAAATAAAGATAAATTAAGTGTCTACATGATTATATAGAGTGCAGTATTAAGAATAGCTTAGTAAATTTACTTGTGAATATTATATACCAACCAAAACAATTTAAAAAAATGTTTTGTACTATTATGAGTTACATGACAATCTAAAAGATGTTCCAAGCATTTGAAATAGCTAAACTACAAAGGATCCTTAATGTCTATAAATAGAGAGGAAAAGATTAAATCTATTGGCAATAGAAGAAGTTTTATCCTCTGTAAGTGAACAGTAATTTTGCGTTAAAAATCTGGGGAAATGTATTCGCGTGGAATCTTTTTTTCTTTAACCTTTGTCTTGATGGAAAGCAATAAATTTCTAAACAGATATTCAGCATTTTTAAAGGAGGAACTTCTACGTCTGATCTTATTTTTCCAGGAGTTAAAAAAGGAACTTAGACTTTAAGAAGTTGCACAAAATGCTGGTAACAGGGATTGCCTCTGGGGGAAAGGGGAGACTTACTTTCACCTGGATACCTTTGTATATGGCTTTGTTTTACTATACATCACTTTAAAATTTCTTTAAATAGTCCCATCTCTAATAAAGGGAAATGTCATAATAATTCTGAACTGGACCCTTTTACTATAAAGGACATTATTGGGACGACAGCAGAACTTGAATGGCCTAAGGATTAATTGGTAGTGATGTATCAATGTTAATTTCCTACTTTTGATGGCTGAATTTTGGTTATTTAAGAGAATGTCTTTGTTTAGGTGATGAGGCATCATGTTGGGAGCTTGCTCTCACATGATTGAGGGGCCAACAAATATCTTTGTACTGTCTTGCAAATTTTCTGTAAGTTTGAGATTGTTTCAAATAAAGAATTTTTTTAATTATTTTTTTTAAAGTGTAAGTTCTGGGGCTCCCCTGGTGGCGCAGTGGTTGAGAGTCCGCCTGCTGATGCAGGGGACATGAGTTCGTGCCCCGGTCTGGGAGGATCCCACATGCCGCGGAGCGGCTGGGCCCGTGAGTCATGGCCACTGGGCCTGCGCGTCCGGAGCCAACGGGAGAAGCCGCAACAGTGAGAAGCCCGCGTACCGCCAAAAAAAAAAAAAAAAAAAAAAAGTGTAAGTTCTAAATTTCCAGAGAGACAACGTGATTGTGTTCCCAGTTTGTGTTCCCTGCTCACCCATCAGCTATGGTCAACAAGATCCAGTTTCTAAAACAGAAATTGGGGAATTGCTCCAGTGGACGTCTGCTGCACCAGCGATACCTGGGTCACTAGTTTTGTACTGTTGGAATTTTTGGTAACCCATCAGTATTTCTTAATTAATACTGTTAATTAACACTGTTAGTTCTCTGTCTCTTTTCTTTTTGGGGAAGTGGGGAGGGGTGGGGACTGTACATGTCAAATACAACAAGAATCCAAGACTAGCTTCAAAGAAGTATCCAATGTGAAACTCCAGGCTGTAGACACAGTGTAATGACTGCTGCTCTCCTGGTGAAAATCCCATTCCAATGACTGCAGTGTTTCACCATAATTTTTTTGTTTGTTTATTTTTACTAAAATATAGTTGATTTACAATGTTGTGTTGGTTTCAGGTGTACAGCAAAGTGATATATATATATATGAATATATATATATATTCTTTTTTTTACCTTCTCTTCCATTATAGGTTACTAAAGGATATTGCGTATAGTTTCCTGTGCTATACAGTAGGTCCGTGTTGGCTATCTATTTTGTATATAGTAACGTGTATCTGTTAATCCCAAATTCCTAATTTATCCCTCCCCCCCAACTCTTTGGTAACCATAAGTTTGTTTTCTATGTCTGTGAGCCTATTTCTGTTTTGTAAATAAGTTCATTTGTATCATTTTTTTAGATTCCACTTATAAGCGATATTGTATGATATTTGTCTTTCTCGGTCTGGCTTACTTCACTTAGTATGGTCATCTCTAGGTCCATCCATGTTGCTGAAAATGGCATTATTTCATTCTTTTTTTATGGCTGAGTAATATTCCATTGTGTATATGTACCACAGCTTCTTTATCTATTCCTCTATCAGTGGACATTTAGTTTGCTTCCATGTCTTGGCTACTATAAATAGTGCTGCTATGAACATTGGACACCATGATGTTTTATCAGATTCTCTGCCCTGGACAAGAACTAGCCTTGAGAGTAGATAGGTTTTTTTTATTTTATTTTTTGTGTCCAATATATATATATTTTTTTAATTTATTTTTTATTTATTTGGATTGTTTTTGAGTATTACAAAAATGAGAAAGTCATCAGTGTTTCTTCATTAATTCATAGCACTTAGGTGACCATGGGTTGCACTTTCCTCTGCTACCACGTCCCCACTTAAGTTTTCTTTAAGGGGTTCCTTTTCACCTCCCTAGGAGGGCCAGACACTCCTGCACAGCAGGGATTTTCCTGCTCTTGGCTTTTAAAGGAAACTTTTCAGGAAATCAAAATCTTCACTTGCCATGTTTCATCACTACTAAAATATGTTTAAAATTATCTGATATAATCAGGTATGACCATTAAAAACTACACGCACAAAAAAATGTCTTTACTAGGTGGAAAGATCTAAATACCTTCTGAAGTGCTTCCTTCCTGCGACTTAACTGCAGAAAATTTTCAGGCAGTTTCTAGCATTTATATATATTCTCTTCACTTTCAGAGCGATGGGAAATGAAGTATAAGTAGTGGGTACTTTTGTACCATCCTCAGAACCAAGTCTTTATCGTCCACAGGCCACAGGTCCTGGTCACCCTATTTCTGGCCCTCCATCTCTGGGGCACGTGGCAATGAAATTTCCCGTGCCTTTTGAAGTTATATGTGGCCATAGGACTTGCTTTGGTTAGTGAAGTGTAAGCAGAAGAGAGAACCAATATAGAACCCACTACCTTATCTTCACCCTTCCCAGGGTCATTCTAAGAACGAGATAAACAGCCAACCCATGTGGTTCATGTAAAAAAGAAACCTTATTTTAAGCCGCTCAGCTGGGGGTTATTTGTTTTGCAGCATGACCTCGCCCATCCTGTTGGATGGAGGTGCCTCATTGCCCCAACCTCGACCCTTTGGGACTCAGTACCCTTCCTCATCCCAGTCTTTTATATGTATCTACAAGGAAGGCCTCTCCCTCCCCTGAGAACTTGATTAATGTTTTTGGTTTTTTGGGGCGGCATCACCTATTTAATTTATTTTTAATTTTTATTGGAGTATAGTTGATTTACAATGTTGTGTTGGTTTCAGGTATACAGCAAAGTGAATCTGTTATCCATATACGTATAGCAACTCTTTTTTTGATTCTTTTCCCATATAGGCCATTACAGAGTATTGAGTAGAGTTCCCTGTGTATACAAGGTCATTATTAGTTATCTATTTTATATATAGTAGTGTGTGTCAATCCCAATCTCCCAGTTTATCCTTCCCTGCCCCGAGAACTTGATTGTTAAAAGTTATCCATTATTTATTATTATTGTTTATATTAATTCATTTTTCTTATACTGGCCTACTTGTAAGTTATCTACTGCTGTCACATCAGATTATATCCTTCCTGTTGGGACAACCTTGCATGTGACTTGGAGTGAGGGGCTACGTTACACTGCGGTGGGCGGATGTTGGGATGTGCTCTCAGTGCTGCCTCATTGCAGTACAATATCCAAAGGTTTGGAAAAATAGGACTCTGACCAGACCAGCAGTTAGCTTTAGGATCCATGACAGATAATGGGGGTGCCCACCGAGATGAGTTTATAGGAACCAGTGTGGTGGTTAAGGGTGGAGAATTTAGAGTCAGGAAATCTGGTTTCAAATCCCAGCTCTGCCACTTACTACTAACAAGTGATTTAGGGCCAGTGATTTAACCTCTTCGGGCCTGATTTTTCACCTTCAATATAATGTTACTCACAGTACCTTGCTTTTAAGGATTAAATGAAATAATGTTCGAAAAGCCCCTTGAATATTGCCTGAAACACAGTGATTGTTCAGGAAGTCTTAGCTGTTATTCATCTTATTATTACTGTCACATTCCAGAAAATAATCCCTCCTCCCCCCTCCCCCACCCCAGCTCACTCCATTTTGACATAAAATGGGTAAATCTTTTCTTGGAGTTGCCCTTGATTGGGAGCATGATTTTGCCATTGGTCAAAACCAGTGCCTCTGGAGGTAATTTTATGAATCCAAATGTGAAACTGCTGGTCGAACTCATTTAAGATCTTAACTTAGTATTGTTGGATGGTACAAGATTAAAAAAAAAAGATTTACAGGAATCCCCTGGCGGTCCGGTGGTTAGGACTTGGCGCTCTCATTGCCGGGGTCAGGGAACTACGATCCTGGAAGACGCAGAGCTCGGCCAAATTCAAAAAAAAAAAAGAAGAAGAAGCAGCTTTACATTTTAGATCTAGAAGCTAGTAATATGGACTAAATAATGGCCAAGGGCTCTACCACTGTAGAAATAAATATTTTGGAAGTGTATCAGAAATAGCTCTCCCTAGCTCCTTGTTATCCGTAATTTGGCTGGTAAGATTTGGGAGCTAGAAAGACAGATTGCCAGGGCTGGAAGGTCTTTTCACTTATTGTGATTGGCTGTCCTGAGACCTTGCCTTTCCTCTTTGACCGCCTGAAGAGAAGCTCTCCTGGCCTTCTCCTATCTTCAGAGGATGCTGATTCCCTCCATTTCATCTTTGGGCAAAGCCAGAGGTCATTTCTGGTTCAGTTAGGGTTCCTGGGTTACAAGCATATGAAGAGATTTATTGGCGTAGCTCGTGGATTCGAAGGAAGAGCTAAACTTTCCAAATGATAGGACCCAGGTGCCTCTAGGAATCTCAGTCAGTAGTAGCTTGAGAAACTTCTCCCAAGGATGACGCTGCCAGTTGTCTCAGAAACAACTGTCTTACATCTTGGCAACTCTACTCAAGGAGCAATTTTCTGGAACAGAAAATGTGATTGGTCCAGCTTGGGTCAGGTGAGTCTGTCTATCCCACTCTTTTGGACCCTACCCCTCATTCACTGGAGCCAAGGGCATGAGGGTGAAGTTTGGATCTATTTCTAGCAGGAGAAGGCAGAGGGGCTGAGCAAACCAACCTGAAAGAACCTGAAAGAAAGGAGTCCCTTCCTTTCTTTCTTCCTTCTTTCCTCCCTCCCTCTTTCTTTCTTTTCTTTTCTTTTCTTTTCTTTTTCTTTCTTTTCTTTTCTTTCTTTTATTTTTTCTTTTCTTCTTTCTTTCTCTCTCTCTTTCTCTCCCTCTCTCTCTCCCTCCCTCTCTCTCTCTCTCTCTCTCTCTCTCTCTCTCTCTCTCTTTCTTCTCCCTTCCTTCCTTCCAAGCAAAAAAGCATGGGTCATTAGAAAAACAAGATGAAAAACAAGACTATGATGTTCTTCTTTGTTGTTTTTGATTAAATCTCACCAGCACTACATTGTGTCTGGAGTCACTGATGCAGCTCAGGGAAGCAGCGTGACCAGAGGGGCTTGGAAAAGCAGAGACTACCTGAAAACATTCCCAAACTCCAGAGAAATATTTTTTGTACTTAAATATAATTTAATGTGATTTTAGTATATTTAAAAACATTGTTCTGGGAAGGGTTCATAAGCTTCACAACATTGCCAGGAGGCCACAACAGAAAAAAAGGTCAAGAACACCTTGATCGGGCATGTTGCAGAGGCATCTCCACCAGCTTCCAGGATCCACATGGTGTGCAGGGTCTACAGCAGCCCCCCGCTCTTGCCCTAAGCCCAGGCCCATTGCTGAATGTGTAAGTCAGACATGCAGGATTATAAGATTACAGGTCAAAACCACAAGAGGCTTTGATTTTTAAAATAACTGAAAGAGATGAGACAGAGATGAACAGCTCCACATGATTTCTATCACTCTCGCCTTCTGAAATTAAACACATTGTTTCCAATTAATTGTGACAGCTGGCTTTTGTCTTCCTTTTATACATTTGGGGATTACAAAAATAACCTCACTCAGCAACACTGACACACATTTTTAATAACCAAGGTGGCTGAAGGACAAAATGCCTGGCTGTGTGATGTCCCTTTGGTGTGTGATGTCCCTTTGGTGTGTGACTTGGAAGTCCATCCCGGGATTTCACCCTTTTTCCCTGTGTCTTTGGCAAGGAGGGAAGAATGGACAGGGTAGAAAGGAAGGAAGATGAGAAACGGAACAGCTTATCTGCTGTTGGCATTGATGGCATTGACCTTTTTTTTTTTTAACATCTTTATTGGAGTATAATTGCTTTACAATGGTGTGTTAGTTTCTGCTTTATAACAAAGTGAATCAGTTATACATATACATATGTTCCCATATCTCCCTCCCTCCCACCCTCCCTATCTCACCTCTCCAGGCGGTCACAAAGCACCGAGCTGATCTCCCTGTGCTATGCGGCTGCTTCCAACTAGCTATCTATGTTACGTTTGGTAGTGTATATATGTCCATGCCACTCTCTCACTTTGTCACAGTTTACCCTTCCCCCCACATCCTCAAGTCCATTTTCTAGTAGGTCTGTGTCTTTATTCCCATCTTGCCCCTAGGTTCTTCCTGACCTTTTTTTTTTTTTCTTAGATTCCATATATATGTTAGCATACGGTATTTGGTTTTCTCTTTCTGACTTACTTCACTCTGTATGACAGACTCTAGGTCCATCCACCTCACTACAAATAACTCAATTTCATTTCTTTTTATGGCTGAGTAAGGTTCCATTGTATATATGTGCCACATCTTCTTTATCCATTCATCTGTTGATGGACACTTAGCTTGCTTCCGTGTCCTGGCTATTGTAAATAGAGCTGCAATGAACATTTTGGTACATGACTCTTTTTGAATTATGGTTTTCTCAGGGTATATGCCCAGTAGTGGAATTGCTGGGTTGTATGGTAGTTCTATTTTTAGTTTTTTAAGGAACCTCCATACTGTTCTCCATAGGTGAGCATAGAGTCAGAGGCAGATTTGCCAGGCACCTTTTGTGTCACCAAGGCCCAGCAGGAAACTATTCATCTCAGATGGTTCAGATGAGGAGGCCTCACCAGGGAACAATCAAGGGGCAGGAAAGCACTCAGAGCAAAGCAACAGTGGGGAGCTGTGACCTGCCATTTTCTGTAGTGTTGCGGGGAGGAAACGGAGTTACAGGAGCTCAGGACAGAGGAAGCCATGCAGCAGGGACTTGTCCCTGGTGAAATGTTGGTGTGGAGACAAGCCTGCTCCTAACATTCGTGGAACCCAGGCCTTTACAGACAGGTTAATGTTCAACAACCAGCTACCCAGGAAAAAAAAAATAGCTCTGATTTGTAGTGTTCGCTGATTTACCTGCTGTAAATACACCCACTATGACGATTTCAAGCTACCAAGCTGATGTCAGAGAACATGGAATTGGGAAGAGATGCCTACAGTTGGTTACAGATCCGTGTGAGCTGCTCCAGCGCACCACTGGGCTGGGGAGAGTGCCCTGGGGCCCACATGCCATACACCTGAATATTTAAAAGTTACAAAGCAAGATTACACACTATTTGTGTTCTGCCCTCCAACTTTGATAGTCATAGTAAATATCCATAGTAAAGATCCATATTAAATTGATCCTAGTGCACCATTGAGATGTCGTGTATTAGCTAGGGTTCTCCAGAACCAATAAGATGTGCATATATAATAGAGAAATATATTTTAGGGAATTAGTTCATATGACTATGGAGGTTGGCAAGCCCACAGTCTGCAGGGCAGGTCATCAGGCTGGAGCCCAGGGAAGAGGCGAGGTTGTGACTCAAGCCTGAAGGCCGTCTGCTGGCAGAATTACCCCCTTGCTCGGGGGAGTCAGCCTTTTGTTCTATTCAGACCTTCCACTGCTTGGATGAGGCCCACCTACATTATGGGGGGGTCATGTGCTTTACTCAAAGTCCAGCCATTTAAATGTTAGCCTCATCCAAAACACCTTCACAGAAACATCCGGAACAGTGGTTGACCAAGTATCTGGAAACCGTGACCCAACCAAGTGGACACAGAAAATTAACCATCACATGGCTCCTTAACATGGGGGCACTCGTTCTGGGAGGATGAGGTGCTGACAGCTCACAGCTGAGCCCCTCTCCGGGCACTGCCCTCTGCTGAAAGGGGCTGCCCTGTCCAAAATCACACCACACCCTCCGCACCCAGGGCGTGTGGAGGTATAAACGCCAGGCCCCTTTGCCTCGGGTTGGGACAAGACTAAAGGGCCAGCCCTGATACTGAGCTCCCCGTCGGGCCAGGTGAGGTGTCATCTGTGACCGCGTCCAGTTCAATTTCTCTTTCTGCCCAATCCTATCTCCCCTGCAGCTGTCCCCCGAGTCCCCGCCAGTAAACTTCCTGCACGCAAATCTCCACTTCAGAGTCTAACACAGGCTGCTTCCTCTAACTCAGGGGTCAGCACGTTACAGCCTGCAGGCCAAATCCAGCCCACTGCCTTCTTTTGTAAGTGTTATTGGAATACAGCTCTGTCCGCTCATTCATGTGTTATCTATGGCTGCTTTACACTGCACTCAGTAAGAGCTGCAACAGGACCTGCTGGCTGACAATGCCTAAAATATTCACTATCTGGCTCTTAACAAAAAAGTTTACAACTTGCCCCCAAACAGCAAATATACCTTTATAACCACAAAATGAAAAACACGTGTAAACCTGTTGTTTTCATATAACTGAAAGTCAACAAAGTATTAAAGACAATTAGATTTAATTATGATTCCATATGACTGGTCTTGTGTTATGGCCAGAAAGGTTTGGATGAGTAATAAAATAAAGATATAATCAATTTATAAAGTATTCCCTATATATATTCCATAAAATTAATTTCTATCTTAATTTCAGCAAACTCACTATGTTTTATTATCTAGATGTTACATAATTTATATTTTGTTGATAGTAAAGATTAAACGATTAAAGCTAAAATACAATTGTACTTAACATTTCAAAAATTTTTCATATAACTTGCAAAGTAAATGTAAAAAGTAAAAATTTTTAATTATTTTTTCATATTTTGCTTCAAAAACGTTTTGTTCTAGAACCTTCAAAATGTGTTACATTTCAAAAACTAAATGAATTATTAATTACTTTCAAAATTAAATAAAAACCATATAAAGGTCAAATTCATATTTAACGTTTTTAAGTTTAATAGAACCTTTAAAAATATTTTTATAACACAAGCCTAGTAGCAGTTTTAACATTTGACTTTCATCCAGTTGCCAAATGTAGAGAATCAGTATCATGCCTCACTCAGGTGACATCTAGGCTGTGTATACACAACATGAAATATTCCTTGGCCACCAGGTGAAGGTGTTGTAAATACCATCCTACATATACAGAGAATGAATTGGAACACCCAAAGAGAAGCAAGAAAATACATACTGAGCACTACCAGAAAACAATACTTCATTATTCAAAAACCTATTGCACTTCTAGGAGGAGAAGAATTTAGCAAGTTAATTAATGTGTTTTTTTTTAATCTAAGGTCTCTGTCATCAAATTCTCCTGCACTTTAAGCATTGTCTGCACTGATGGTAGTGCTCTCTCCAAAGAAACAGAGGTGCCCATGTGTCTATTAATTTTTTTTTTTTTTTGGCTTGTTTCTATGACCTGTGTTGCTCTATAAAGTATCAGGCCCCTGGGTCTGGGACTCGCCACTATTCCCTGGGTCTAAGGGCAGTACTACCAGTGGCTTCCATTGGCAAAACCCAACCAGAAGCAGCTACAAAGAGCTCCGGTCAGCAAAGGCCAGATTGCCAGGCACAGAATAGGGCAGGGAAGGGTGAAGAATCGATGGAGTGGGGGTGGGGTGGTGTGGACGAACACAGAATATCCTACAGCTATTTACCCTGTAGAGCTAGTCTGTGGGCCAGTGGAAATTGTCATATATGTCACCTCTGGAACGTGTGCTAAAGGTCATTGACCGGATCCTATTTCATGCTTCCATAGTAACCCACCTCTCATCACAAGAGAGTTGAGCATTTAGATTATGTGTCACTTCAACTCATGCCCAAACAAGACCTAGACTTCTATTCATAGCAGAGTTAACACAAAAGGAATCCAAAGCCCTCACCCAGGTGCAGGGTTGTATGGTTTTTATTATTCTTTCTTTTACTATATAATAAAATCATAAATCGCAACTTTGGGGATATGAAGATAAACACATTTTTACGGCCACCGAGTATGTTGATTTAAGAAACAGTAGTGACCTGGTTCAATCTTGTGGATTTGCCAAATCGGTCTGAGAATTTCTGAGGTCTTTCCAGAAGAGTGCCTTACCCAACTGGAAGTATTTTCTCTACCTTATATATGTGGAGGGCAGGGAAAAGATGCTTCACTATCAAACAAGCATTCTTTTCTACTCAAATGGTGTTCATTCCCTGAAGGGGAAAAGAAAATTAGTATTTATGAAATGTCTACCAAGTGGTTCATGAGAATTTACTTCTATTGAGTGTCTACCAAGTAAGTTAATATTTATTATGTCTAAAAAAGCATCTCTGGGGAGAGAGAAATAAAGTCAATCAGCCAGGGTGGAGGGTCATCATATACTCAGCCCAAAGCCACTGTTTGGGTTGATTGGCAACATCGTGCTTAACAAGCAATTGGAGACAGTTGGGCATCAAAGAGAAATGAGATGGAACAGAATAGGCAGGAAGTTACAGCCATGAGCCACTATGAAACTCTGCGGACAAAGTGGCTGCCAAGTTATCTTTCCGGTAGTTGAGACCCTCAAGGTTCCCTGGCATCCTTACATAACTTCATCTCTTTTTAAATATATATATATATATATATATATATATATATATATATATTTATTTATTTAGTTGCACTGGGTCTTAGTTGTGGCAGGTGGCTCCTTAGTTGTGGCTCTCTGGCTCCTTTGTTGTGGCATACAAACTCTTAGTTGCAGCAGGCATGTGAGATCTAGTTCCCTGACCAGGGATCGAACCCAGGCCCCCTGCATCGGGAGCACAGAGTCTTAACCACTGCGCCACCAGGAAAGTCCCCATAACTCCATCTTTGCTTGAGTTAGCTCGGGGAGATTTCTCTTCCTTCCTACTTGTTGTTTTCTGAGACGGTCAAGTGGTGTCAGTTCTTAACAACTTTGTTGATAATTTTACCCATGACATGTGGGTTTATTGAAAACACCCCATTTTCACACACACACACACACAAAAATTGTGTAAGTCATTCTAGGAACAGATAAAACTTTGCCTTTAACAGAATTCTCAGTCACTTTCCTTGGATTCTGTACAATGAATCTAATTTCCTATAGTTTTTCAGATGCAAAAATAATAGTGAATAAAGCTGAAAAGTTAATTTAAATACCTACCTGTTTCCACTTTAGGGCTATTACAAATAGTACTGCTATAAACACTCTTGGTAACTCTATGGTGGACATGCACAACGGTTTCTGCTCGGTACATACCAAGAGGGGATATGCTGGGTCCCTAGAGATACATGCTTTTAGTTACATCCCTCCGAGCAATGGAAAGTGATGAAAGCAGCCCCAATAATGGACAGAGGACAAGTGGTTTCACAAGCCTTGCCAGACTCTTGAGAGAAGCTACCTGAGGATAGGATTTAGGTTGATGCAGAAAAGATAAAACTTTTTAATTTTTAAATTGTGAAACTTCACCAGGAGAAGAGATTCAGGAATCTCAGAACTGAGCTCTGCCTGGAACAACCTAAGCCTCACTTCATTTCACTGTACATCATAACATCCAAATTCACCATCAGTAGGTCCCATTATATTTACTTTTTCTGCTTGGAAAATTTAGAGCTGGGTGTTTGGCTCTCAAAGTCTCTTTCATTGTTTGCTTTAGCATTAGACTTTGCTCTGTAGAGCAGAAACTATTTTTCATAATTTATACCTTTCCTGAGCTTTTTGGGTCAAAGATCATAAGCTGGGAGTTGGCAACACAGAACTAGAAATACCATCTCCATTAGGGTTGCTGTGGGGTTCTGGAGACTGTGCTTACCGTTGGGCTGTATTTCTGTACTGGGTTCTATTTCAACATGCAAGGGTGCATTAGGCAGGATAAACTGTTCACTGAACATCTCTGGAGGCACCGACATTTTTTCCGTCTGAATACTTTTCCTTCTGTATAGTATTCATTCTTCCCTAAAAGACATCAAACAGCTGCCCAAGAGAGCACAGGCCACTGATTTTTTAATAACTCTGAAAAACAAGTAGAGTAAGCATTTTTCTTCCCATTTCACCACAGGGGAAACCTGAGACTCAGAGAACTTATGTAAGTTTCCCCAGATCACACAAATAGTTCATGGCAGAAGTGGGATTAAAAGTTAGGACACCTCTCTCTTTGTACTAAACCACTGTGAAATGCCCCCAAACAGCATTCAGGCATGCTGGGTCCAGATTATCTCACCAAGCTACATCACTAGGCATGATCATTTTGCCTAAATCAGCCATATTATTTCACAATATTCATTAAGGTCTAACCATGGGCAAGGTACTGAGACCCATTTTAATAACTGCTCAAGGTGAGCCAAACCATCATCAAACTGTCATGTTCATAGACACAGTGATATCCGATCCCTCCCACAGGTCAGCTTCATTAGCTTCTCATGGGTGATAGTTATCTGTCTGGGTATGTTGGACTCCTATTTAATAAAACAGCAAAATTTCTCTTGAAAGCGTTTTTTAGAAAAATGTTCCTTGAAAATCCTTAAGGAAAGTTACCTTTGAAAATCCTCCAGAAACACGCCACATTGGAGACTGACCTACCCAATAAGTGCTGCTCTGTCAGTTCTTTCTCTAGCCATTCTGTTCCTTTTGTTGAGTACAGGTTACAGCAGCGGCTGGCGTAAGGCCATCTTAATGAAATGCATACTAGAATCATATTATGCTTGGTGAGAGGTTCACACCTTGGGAGGCTGAGGGAAGAGTTTTCATCCTGGCATGTCCAGTAGAGAGTGGATTTGTGGGCAGAGCCATACAAGCTCTGTTACTGTCCTCTTGTATAAGCTAAACGTCCATGTGATGCAGCCCCTCTGTGTTCAACCTCTCCCTGAAACTTAGGCCATTCTTTTCCTCTCATTCCTCATTCCAAGAGGATGCCTTAGTTAACGTTTTTTGGCTATAAGTAGCAGAAGCCAATGTATATAGATTAAAAAGGAGGAATTATAAAGATGTAGAGGTGTCTGGTCAAACAGGAAGATGAACGTGATGAACATTAATTGGTTCCTTTCCCACTTCCCTCTTGCCCACTTGCCTATAGTGCCAGGTTTCTACTTAGGGATCTGTGTGAGTCTGGGGACACTGACCTCAGCTCAGTCTCTAGGGGTGGGACACATGACGTAGACTCATCCAATCAACATAGTGCATCCTACTCCCCACCCCACTTGCCACAGTGACTGATGCAAAGATGGGCATGTGACTTATGTCTGTCCAGTCAGCAAGACTCGGGGGAATTGAGTGGGAATTCTGGATCTCTTTCCTTTTGGATGAAAGAAAGAAAGCATACAACTCTGAGGACTTGCGGTGACCGTCTTGATCTTGTCATAGAGAAGAGATGCAAAAAAGCCAGGTCCTTGGGGATACCATTGATCCACTTTATCAAGCCTTACCTGAAACATGTCTCTGTCTATTCAGTCATATAAACCAAGAACATCTCTTTCTCTCTCCCCTCCCTTTCTTTCTCTTACTCTCTTTAACTCCCTCTCTCTCCCTCACCTCCTCTTGCCCTGCTCCTCCCCCTCTTTTTTGTCCTCTCCTCTTCTTTTATTCTTTTTTTTTGTGGTACGCGGGCCTCTCACTGTTGTGGCCTCTCCCGTTGCAGAGCACAGGCTCCGGACGCGCAGGGTCAGCGGCCATGGCTCACGGGCGCAGCCGCTCCGCGGCATGTGGGATCTTCCCGGACCGGGGCACGAACCCGTGTCCCCTACATCGGCAGGCAGACTCTCAACCACTGCGCCACCAGGGAAGCCCCTCCTTTGATTCTTTAGACCATGTTCACCAACCATATAGCCAAACATGGTTCCCCCAAATGACTGATGGTTCCTAAATTCACCTCAGTTCAAGTAAACAAGTCAGATTGAATTAGACTATCTTCTACCAAGGTCACATTTCTGGGAGTCAGGTATTTGATTGGCTCAATCCATAGCAGCCCCGAGGGAAGAACAAGAGAGTAAATAGACTTAAGAGGCAGAAGGAGATAACAAACTCCACTGTTTGATCCCCCATGTCAGTTACACGGAGGGAACCTGGACAGAGCTCACACCAAATGTGTATCCTAATAAGCCAGGTGAGTCAAGAACCCCAAGATTAAAATGAGCTGAAGGTGATGAAATCTCTTTTTAAGTGGAAGATAGGCTGTCAGGAGATAAAGTCTCCAATTACTTGGCTTTTCTTCCACAGAAGTCAGATGCAACCATGTTCTTTTCAAGAAGTGTATGTGGTGAAGATTTCATCAAGTAAACCAAAGGCAATTCCTAGAAGCCTTTTGAAAAGAAAATCTGAAATTCCTATGACCACAAGAGCTGAAAGATGGATGGCAGGAAGCAAATGCTGAGAGAGGAGATGAAGAGCAGCATCTGTGTTTGGGGACTTCTGTTCAGATGAATTGCTAGAAATGATTACCCATTGATTTAGGAAAGATCTAGTTTTTAAAGTTTTAAGTCTTTCACAAACAAAGTGCTATGAATTTCTTTAAATCTGGCACATGCAAAAAGCTTCTGCTCAAGCCTCTGTGTTATGATTATCCAGTTGTGGTGGCAGACACAGCTCTCTGCTCAGCTGAGCTCATTCTTCTAGTTCAGAAATATTTCAGATTCTTATTTATTTCAAGTTTCTTGGGGACAGGAGAGCTTTGAGCTTCAGAAAATTTCACTTGGCTTTGTTTCAAGAAGGTATTCTTAATGAACAGATGTTTTTCCCCCATGGATCCAAAAGACGGCACTTTGAAAGATATTTTAAAGTTTGTAGCAGTCAGGATTCTTTTAAGTCGACAGAAACCCAACCCAATCCAGCTCAAGCACAAAAGAGAATCTACTCGTGGATCCGAGAAGTCTAAGTTTGGGTATGCTTCAGACATGCACTTATATTTTAATGTCTATCAATAAACATTAACAAATATCAAGAATTTAGGTGTTCTAATACATATACACCCGTGTTCATAACAGCACTATTCAATTGCCAAAAGGTGGAAGGAGCCCAAAGATTTCTCAACAGATGAATGGATAAACAAATTGTCATAGATCTATACAATGGAATATTATTTAGCCATAAAAAATGAATGAAGTACTGATACATGCCACAGCATGGATGAAACTCAAAACCATTATGCTAAATGAAATTAGCCAGGACTTCCCTGGTGGCACAGTGGTTAAGAATCTGCCTGTCGATGCAGGGGACACGGGTTCGAGCCCTGGTCCGGGAAGATCCCGCATGCCACGGAGCAACTAAGCCCGTGTGCCACAACTACTGAGCTTGCGCTCTAGAGCCCGCGAGCCACAACTACTGAGCCCACATGCCGCAACTACTGAAGCCTGTGTGCCTAGAGCCCGTCCTCCGCAACAAGAGAAGTCACGGCAATGAGAAGCCCGTGCACCACAACGAAGAGTAGCCCCAGCTCGCCGTAGCTAGAGAAAGCCTGTGCACAGCAACGAAGACCCAATGCAACCAAAAGTAAATAAATAAATAAATTTATTAATAAATAAATAAATAAATGACATAAGCCAGACATAAAAGGACACACATTGAATGATTTCGTTTATATGAAATACCCACAATAGGCAAATTTATAGAGGCAGAACAAAAGATGGCCAGAGGCTGGGGGAAGGAAGAGATGGAGAGTAACTACTTAATAGTCACTGGATTTCCTTTTGGGGTGATGAAGTATCCTGAGCTAGACAGAGGTGGTGCTTGTACAACATTGTCAAAGTACAAAATGCCACTGAATTATTCACTTTACAATGGTTATTTTTATGTTGAATGAATTACACGCCAATAAAAATGATAAGTAAAGGGAAAGAAAGCTTTTAAAACAGATTTTGGGTGTTCTGCCCTTAAAAATTAGGTTTTTAATAATTAAAAAATACTATCTACTGGGATCATACTTATAGTAGTGCTCTTATGTTAGTTTACCTCTTTTTAAAAATTTTTAGCTTTGACATAATTTTAGAGTAAGTTTGCAAGAATAGTGTAAAGAACTTCCATATACCCTTCACTCATATTCCCCAGTTGTTCAAATGTTACTGCATTTGTGAACTCAGAGACACAGAGAGTAGAGTGGTAATTACCAGGGGCTGGGGAAATGGGAAATGTTGGTCAAAGGGTACAAACTTCCAGTTATAAGGTGAATAAATTCTGGGGATCTAATGTGCAGCAGGTGACTAAAGTTAGTAATTCTGTATTATATACTTGAAAGTTGCTAAGACAGTAGATCTTAAATGTCTTCACCACCACCATACACAAAAAAGGGAATGATGTGATGTGATGGAGGTGTTGACTAAAGCTTTGGTGGTAATCATTTTGCAGCAAATAAGGGTATCAAATCAAGCCATTGTACACCTTAACTTACACAAGTTGTATGGCAATCACATTTCAATAACACTGGAAAAAAGTAAAGTAAAAAATTTAAAAGTTTTTACCACATTTACTTATTTCCTGCCTATCTATCTATCTATCTATCTATCTATCTATCTATCTATCATCATCATCTATCTACCTATCTGGTATGTGTGTGTGTATATGTATGTGTGTGTGTGTATTTTATATGTACATATATATACATTCACAGTATTATTTTATTTTTAAGGAGGCCTGCAACTCTGATATTCTATGTATAATGGTGAAAATTGGGATAGAGGTGCAAATAGGCCTGAAATCATCCATAAATTATAACCCAGAGACAATGGCCTCTGGTTAAGTGGACCCTAGATTCTGTGGTTTTGGGTAAGAGTAGTGGAATGGGGGAGGGGTGAGAAGGTTGAGGGGAAGTTCCTGGCCATCTGAAACAACTTTGCAAGTGATGGGTCACTGCCAAGATGAGTGCTGGGAACCCCCAGCACATGAAACAGAGGACGTGACGGCACCAGGCCAGCTCCCTAAGTAGAGGAACCTGCTAATCAAGCCACCAGCCCCACCTGCCCACATTTCTGGTTCTTCTTTGGACTGTGTTCACTGTCCTCTGCTTTTTTTTTTTTTTTTTTTTGCGGTAGGCGGGTCTCTCACTCTTGTGGCCTCCCCCATTGCGGAGCACAGGCTCCGGACGCGCAGGCCCAGCGGCCACGGCTCACGAGCCCAGCCGCTCCGCGGCACGCGGGATCCTCCCGGAACGGGGCACGAACCCGCGTCCCCTGCATCGGCAGGCGGACCCTCAACCACTGCGCCACCAGGGAAGCCCTGTCCTCTGCTTTTGAAGATGACACCACCAGGAATGCTCTCTAGCTGGGGGAGCAAGTGTCACTGATAAGACCAGTGAGGCTCAGTGGTCTTCCCATACCAGGAACATCTGGTGATTCCTCTTTGGGGGCTGTGGTTGCCACTCACAATCTCGTGTTAGGTGCAGTCAGTTTTTAGACTTGTGGAATGGCTCATTAAGAGGCGTCTCATCTCTCATCCTTAGAAAGGCAACAGCCTCTCTAAGCCTCAGTAAATACTTTTCCACCCAACACAGTTCTGTGGGACTCTCAGTTGTCATGTGAGAATATATTCCAGCTTCAGTCACATTAATGTGGTTTATTGATTCTATAAATGCACACATACTTTCAGCTGTTTTTAAAGCAAGACAGAGTGTGTAGAAGTTCTTTATCCTTTTATCTGCAGAATCCATTGAGGAGGACATTTTTGGAGAGCTATCTTTAAAGTACACAAAATTGTGTACAGAATAAAATGGAGAGCTTAACAACTTGTTTACTTGAGTTTAAACCACTTCAGCCAATCAAAATTCAGTAATGTCTTGGTCACAGGCAGATCACCCAGAGAGATTTGAGTTTACCAGCATTGGAAAGGTGTTACTTTCTCCATTTCAGCTCTCCTAGAAGCAGACTCTGGGACGGGAATCTGAGTGCCAGTAGTCTATCTGGGATGAGATCTCAAGAGATGCAGATGGGGGTGTAGGGGAGGGAGACAGGAAGGAAAGGAAGCAAACAAAGCACAAGTCAGTTGATAAGCAGGTTACCACTGTGGACAACTAAAGCTTAACCTTACTGGGGAACTTTTGGGGACAGCACAGAAAACTACCTTACAGGGATCCCCCAAGGGCTGAGGAAGCTGGAACATTTATATACTTGAGGGCCGCTCAGGGGCGAATAGAATGGGGCAGAGCCTGGCCTAGCTAAGAAGACTTCTGGCAAAGAGATTGAAATGCTGGTAGTTGGAATTCAGATGGGCCTATATTAGGATAGAAATGCTGGAGGGAATATAATAGTATCTGCTACTATGAGGTAGGCAGGGTTTATAGTTTTACCATCTTGCTGCTTGGAAAACAAGTTTGTAAACATTTAGTGACTTTCCCAAGGTCTTGTGGTATACCAGTGTTCTTCTAACTACAAGTTCTTTTATTTATTTATTTATTTATTTATTTATTTATTTTTGCCTGCGTTGGGTCTTCATTGCTGTGCGCGGGCTTTGTCTAGTTGTGGCGAGTGGGGGTTACTCTTTGTTGCGGTGCAGGGGCTTCTCATTGTGGTGGCTTCTCTTGTTGCGGAGCATGGGCTCTAGGCGCACGGGCTTCAGTAGTTGTGGCTCGCGAGCTCTAGAGTAATTGTGGCGCAAGGGCTTAGTTGCTCGGAGGCATGTGGGATCTTCCCAGACCAGGGCTCAAACCCCTGTCCCCTGCATTTTGGCAGGTAGATTCTTAACCACTGCACCACCAGGGAAGCCCCTAACTACAAGTTTTTTTATTGAAAACCCAACTCAAACTGGCACAAGCAAAATAGACAGTATATTGATGCATGTAACTAAAAAGCTCAGGGTTAAGTCTTCAGGTTCAGCTGGATCCAGAAATTCAAACCACGACATTAGCACCATAGCCTGGCCATTCTCTTCTGTGTATATTTATTCATTAAGTATATTAAACATTTATTTCCAGAAATTAAACCACAGAAGTGGTTGACAGGACACCTTATAAACACTGTAACTCAACTGAGAAAGTAAATTACCTGTGGACAAATTTTAAGTTAATTTAAAATAATTAAATATTAGTAAATAAATAAATAATAATAAAATAATATGAGTGTATATATGTCTACAAGTTGAGGAACCGTGATAAGCTCAGAAATTCAAATGAATCTAGGCAAAAAGCAGACAATTTTGAAAAAAAAGTATCTTATTTCCTATCAAATTTCATCTGAGACCTCACAATTCTAGTGCCTACTTTGGTATTTCAGCAATGGCTTAGCTGTTCAGAGTCTCACCACGGGATTCTAAGGGGTGCCTGTGTACACGGGTGTGTGTCACATCTTCTGTATTGGATTGTAGTTATCCCATCCCAGTGGACCCAATCAATAGCTATTTCAGGATGCTACCACCGTACAATCACTATTCATCGACCCCAGACAGGGGGTGTGGTCCTCACCCTGTCCCAAGCCAAGAATGTCAGGGCCCCCCAAATAGAGCCTTGGCTAGTAGGAGTCAGCAGGTAACTGGAGGGTGTTTCCTGGTGATGAGTCCAATGGAGAACAGATGGACTGGCAGGTTCTGGAAAACCCTGAACAATAGAACATGCAGTCAAGTTGGGGAAAGTGGGAAGAGGTGCCAGAAGCGCGTCAAGAAGTAGGGAACCCAGCAGCACAGTTGAAGCAAGAATGGGGTGAGGGAGTGTTCTGCAGGTTGGGTTCCCTGGGAGTCGGACTCTGAGATGGAGTTTAATGGGCAGAATATCTACTGGGGAGTGCCCTTGGGATCAACGCCTGAGGAAAGGAAGGGAAAGAAGCGGACGTGGACAGAGGGCGAAGTCGAGCTGCAGTGTGGGGCTAATGACAGACTCAGCCAGTCCATGGGAAGCTCAGATATAGGGGCGGGTCTTCAGGGTTGTCCTGAGTCAAGCTGAGATGGCCAGGCCTTTGTGCTCCAGCAGCGATTTGTCATTGGATGGGAGCTGCCCCTGGAAGGGGGTGGCCCGGGATGAGCCAACTCCCTGCCACTGAAGAAAATCCCTGAGGCACGAATGACCCAAAAATATATCTCTGAGCTTCAGGTCTCTGCACGCCACTGCCAACTTGACATCTCTTTCCTGTCTCAAAACATGTGACAAGATTGAGAGCCAGGGGTGGGAACACAAAGAGCAAGATGATGATGGTGGCTGTAGAAAAGTCACAGGAGACAGAGGCCAGGGTATCAACACTTCTGTCACCCCGTCCACAGTTTTATCAGGGGCTGATTGTAATCCTAGAAATGGCTCCTTAATAAAGAGTGGGGCTTCCCTGGTGGCGCAGTGTTTGAGAGTCCGCCTGCCGATGCAGGGGACACGGGTTCATGCCCCGGTCCGGGAAGATCCCACATGCCGCGGAGCGGCTGGGCCCGTGAGCCATGGCCGCTGGGCCTGCGCGTCTGGAGCCTGTGCTCCGCAACGGGAGAGACCACAACAGTGAGAGGCCCACGTACCGCAAAAATAAATAAATAAATAAAATAAAGAGTGGATCCCAGACCTTCAAACGCTCCTGAGACCTCCTCTCTTCCACCCAGCACCCCCCATGAGTGCACTCCTCACATTTCACACAGTTTTGTGGATGTTTTCTCCTTTTGCTTTGAAAGTCGATCTTCTTCTTTTATTACGTAGTTCAACGTTTATGAAAAGACCTTTAGGAATTAATACAAGACCAATGTAATTTAAAGCTCTCAGAGCCAAAAGACTTTGGAAGAAAGAGTTTCAGGCCTTTGAAGCAGAGGTGACAGCCAGTAGCTTCAGCTATTGAGATTTTCTTGGGTAGGAAAACTCTGGAATACAGGAATGAGACTTTCTTCCTCTCTCTCTCCCTCTTCTGTCTGAAAATTCTTCCATAGGTCAAATATTGAAATGGAGCAGAGTTCAAGTTTGATTCCCCAAAACTACGCTTTATCTCCAAAAATTTAGAAGTAGGAAAAACAAAGAGAAAATCTTCAGAATAAAATTGTGCATTTGTGATATTGGAAAGAGTATGGGATTGGAAGCCAAGAGACTTAGGTTTCTGATCCTGATTCTGCCCCTGAAAGTAGCTGTGTGACCTTGAACACAACACTGATGTTTTCATGGCCTCTTCTATAAAAGGGAGGGGTCTGGGCATGGTTATCAGCAAGTCCCCCCCGCTCCACTTGCTTCTTTTTCTTTTCTTTTCAAACTTGTCAAACAGTTTTATTCTTGGTTCTCCTTTATCCCATTAAGTTTACTCAGTGGAGCTGGGTTGAATCCTGTCCCTAGAGGAAAACTTTGGGCAGCCAGAATGACTTTTCTGATAACTTGTAAGTAATATAGTTTCTCAGTCTAACTTTCCTTTTAATGCTAAGATTCTATTATTTACATAATAGTAACAAAAGCACACATTGCAGAGTTATGTTGAAGTCAGCCATGTGCTTCCATATATAGTAATTCATTTGAGCTTCACAAATATTAACAGGTCTATAAGGGTAGACTGGGCAGATAGTAATAGTTTTCCCCTTTTGCTACTTCAGAAAAAAGTTTAGAGAGATTTAGTTACATAGTGTGTCAGAATTCTTTCAGTTGCAAGTTCCTTCTAAAAACCCAATACAAACTAGCCCTATCAAAAATGAAAGCTTATTGGCTCATGCAACTGCAAAGCCCAGGGATACCAGGAGTGGTTCACCTGTCTCTTCTCCATAATCTGATCACTCGCTTCTGTGCATATTTTTCATTAAATTAACAAATATTTATTGAACACTGCTATGTGTAAATCACTGTTGTAGGCACAGGGGTGAAGTGAATGAGACACTGTATTTAGAACAGTGACTAACACACAGCTATGTTCAAATAAATTTTCACGGAATTTACATTCTTACCTACAAGGGAATTTTCCTAGGACTTACCATCTACTGGAAGAAGAGGGTGTGAACAAAAACATAAATAATGTGTGTTATGTCACGTGGTGAAAGGACTATGAAGCAAGAAAAATATGGTGTGGCTGAACCATTGCTACGGCAACCTGCCCACAGCACGATTGCCATAGCAATGGCTGGATTAAAACAGTGGGCCAAGAAGATGTGAGAGGAGGCTGAGATATGTTTGATATAGATAACATTTCTCAAACCTGTCTGCCTGAGGATCCCATTTTTCAAATGATGACTGCCATTGACCCATATGCCAATGTGCAGAACACACCTGAGGGTGCATAGGTCTAAATAGCTACTAAAGACAGTGTTATATCTAAGCAGTGATAAAAACCACCATCGCTCAGTTATCATGCCTGATTTCTTCCAGACTCTTCATTCTGACATTCTCACTGAGCCCGTCTTAACATTGATTGAGCATCTAAATGGAACACACCTCTACAGAATCTCCCTTCTATACATATACTATACATGCTAGTCTGCCCTTCTGCCTGTAAGGATTCCATCTTGTGGTGGACAGAGTTAACTGCATACATGGTCCCCATTTCTCCATCTCTGCTCCTAATAGCATCCCATGTGTGAAGTGGTGACAGCGGTTCTACTCTCAGCTCCAGAGGTGAGCTATGGTTGGTTTAAGGCAATCAGTGCATTCCATATTCTAGCCCTAGTGACTCGGTTAGAGACCACTGTCAGTAATCTTCTGGATGTGGGTAAGAGAGTATGTCACCCCAGTTGTTATCGGTAGCCACCCTGTGACCACAGAGAGAAACAGCCTTGGGATGAAACCAACACTGAGGGAGGTAGAGTTAAGGTAGAAACACCCTAGAAGGCCTGGGTCAGCCAGTCCTTGCCTGAAGTTCAACTTACCTCCAGATTGCTCAGTTACATGGATCAATACATCTTCTCTATGACTTGAACAAGTATGAGTTTGCTGCTTCTGTTGTTTGCAACTAATTAAATTCTACTTGATTGCTTCTTTGAAAAGGATGACTGAATTTCAGACTCAACCATATAAGCTTTATGAGATGAATTGCATGAGGTCTTGTATTTCAGGGTATCCCTAAACTGTAGAAGAAATTAATATTTGTTTGGCATGGTTTCACCATTTTTCCCTTAGCACGTTTGCTCACAAGAGCAGAACCCTAATACCCTTCCAGAATTTGGGTTGGAGAAGTATGAAGGAGAGAGGCCATCCTTTAAGAATAGATTTCCCAATTTGAGGGGCATTCTACAAAATAACCGGTCCAAATAACTCACTCTTCAAAATTGTCAGAGTTCTGGGCTTCCCTGGTGGCGCAATGGTTGAGAGTCCACCTGCCGATACAGGCGACACGGGTTCGTGCCCCAGTCCGGGAAGATCCCACATGCCGCGGAGCGGCTGGGCCCATGAGCCATGGCCACTGAGCCTGCGCGTCCGGAGCCTGTGCTCCGCAACGGGAGAGACCACAGCAGTGAGAGGCCTGCGTACCGCAAAAAAAAAAAAAAAAAAATTGTCAGAGTCCTGAAAGATGAAGAAAGATTGAGGAGAATGGTTCAAGATGGCAGAGTAGAAGGTGTGCTCACTCCCTCTTGTGAGAGCACTGGAATCACAACTAACTGCTGAACAATCATCAACAGGAAGACACTGGAACTCACCAAAAAAGATACCCCACATCCAAAGATGAAGGAGACGCCGTAGTGAGGCACAATGCATATATTTTGGGCCAAAATAGAATCTATCAATTATTTTTTAAAAAAAAAAGAAGGAAAGAAAGTTTAACTGTTCTAAACTAAGCAGACTAAGGAGACATGGCAACTGAATGCAGATATGATCCTGGACTGGATCCTGGACCAGAAAAAGGAGATTAGTGGGACAATTAGCAAAATTTGAATAAGATAAGTAGATTATTTAGTAGTATTGAATCTATGTTAATTTTCTGATTTTGATCATTGATCTGTGGTCACATAAGTTGTCAACATTTGGGGAAACTGGATGAAGGATATACAAGCATCTTTGTACTATTCTTGCAATGTTTTTGAAAGTTGGAAATTATTTCAAAATGAAAAGGTTAAAACTGTTTTAATTAAAAAAATAAATAAAAAGTTTGGAGTGGCCCCTTATTAATGCACTGATTAGAATTTCCACTGTCATGATATTTCATGAATACAGAGAGTGTATGGGACTACAGAACAGCCCTGGAAATCCATGCGTTTGCAAGACTTGGAATTCACAATTCTACCCTGGAAGATGCCAAACTGAAGGCAGACCTATTTCTTTTATGATGCCTAATTAAGGGTCTCTGACCTCGTCTTGGAAGAATGCAAAAAATGTTTTGGTTTGAGAGTAAGACAGATGTCAATCCAGAAAATTTTAAAAGCAGGCAGTTGTTCAAATAAGACTTCAAGTCTCAGCTTGGAGAGCAAAAGGATTTGACAAAGAAATGCAGAGAAGGCTCATCTGAGCGGGTTGTTCTGGCACCCACGAGGGAGCTGTAAGCCAACATTTAGAATGGGTGAGCATGGAAAATAGATTTGGTAGAAAAAGAGGATGATTCACGCACCAATAATAATAATGATAAATACTGCTGACAAGGAACTTTTAATTAGCAAATGGAAAATCAGCCCAAGACACATATGCTGAGTCCCTTAGAAGTGAGGTCAGAACAAATTCTCTTCAAAAATGGGAACATTTGTAGTAGCTCCTGGCCCTGAAGTCTACTATCTTGGGGTTTTTTGGGGTTTTTTGTTTGTTTGTTTGTTTTTTCTTCAGTGTGGAAGATAATGTTCTCCTCTCTTTCAGAGGAAATCTAATTACTTTCCCACTGAGTTAACATGAAGATTACTCTGAAATGCATCAGAAAAATCACTGCACAGTGTATTTATTTCTTTCTCCAAGTAAAAGAAGTATCTTAAGTTTTATTTTTTGGAATCATTAACTATGGCTCTGATTCATACTCCGCACTGGAAAACGAGGCCAGGACCAAATTCTGGGAAGTGAGCTCAATCAAAAGCCTTAATTCAGAAACTTGTTTGGAGGCTTTCCTGTCCTAGAATGAGGCATTGACTGGAATGGAGGGAATGTTACTCTCAGGACATTTATGGGAGAGAGACTGAAGCTCTCTGTGTGATGCCTCTACTTGACTTTCTATCTCAGTGTTGGGCCATCCTATGTTAGATTGGATCATCTCTGCTTTCACCATTTTTCTACCTTCTGATAGAAAATTCCCTTAAATTTCCTCTTCTACTCCCAGTATTCTCCTACCTTCTTCCTTTCTCTTCTTCTCTTGTCTCTTTACTTCTAGGATCCATGACCTCCGTCTTCTTTCCCATCATCTGTAGACTTTCATTTTGCATGATTCTAGGGAATAAGATGTTGGGAATAGGGGGGAAAAAAAGGTGACAACCAGTAAGCCTTAAAAGTCTCCTTCCACTGAGGCTTTTTGGACCCTCCAACTCCAACTGCAGGTCCCATCCAAGGTTTGGCGTAACCTGTAATCTAAAAATATTATCATTTGTAACATTTCCCTTGAGGACCAATGCTGGTTTCCAACATAGCCCCACCACTTGCTTAAGTCAAAGCCCCAGTTATCAACCTCCTGGAGGGCCTGGGGTTGATTATACCATTGTTCTTAATTCTTCATGGCTTATAATAAGATTTATATATTGATGCCTTTGCCAGGTGACTTTCCAGTGCCTCCCAGCTGAATAAAGTATACCACCCATCCATCATCTTTGAGCTTGGCCATGAGACTTGCTTTGGCCAATGGCATGTTAACACATATCATACAAGCAGAGGTGTTAATATTTTTTTTATTGAGGTATAGTTGTTTTACAACATTATATTAGTTTCTGGTGTAGAGCATAGTGATTCAGTTATTTTTTAATTATTATATTCCATTATAGGTTATTACAAGATATTGAGTATAATTCCCTGTGCTATACAGTAAATCCTGTTGCTTATCTATTTTGTGGATAGTAATTTGTATTGGTTAATCCCTTATGCCTAATTTGTACCTCCTCCTCAATCCCCGTTTGGTAACCATAAGTTCCCTATGTCTGTGAGTTTCTGTTTTGTGTATAGATTCATTTGTATTATTATTATTTGTATTATTATTATTTTTTTGCGGTACGCGCACCTCTCACTGTTGTGGCCTCTCCCATTGAGGAGCACAGGCTCCAGATGCACAGGCTCAGCGGCCATGGCTCACGGGCCCAGCCGCTCCACTGCATGTGGGATCCTCCCGGACTGGGGCACGAACCCGTGTCCCCTGCATCGGCAGGCAGACCCTCAACCACTGCGCCACCAGGGAAGCCCCATTTGTATTATTTTTAAGATTCCACATATGAGATATCATACCGTATTTGTCTTCCTCTGTCTGACTGACTTCACTAATTATATTATTCTCTAGGTCCACCCATGTTGCTGCAAATGGCAACAGTTCATTCTTTTTTATGGCTAATATTCCATTGTATGTATATACCACATCTTCTTAAACCAATCCGTTGATGGACATGGGTTGTTTCCTGGTCTTGGCAATTGTAAATAGTGCTGTTATGAACACTAGGGTGCATGTATCTTTTCAAATTAGAGTTTTCATTTTTTCTGGATATATACCCAGGAGTGGGATTGCTGGATCATATGGTAACTCTGTTTTTAGTTTTTTAAGGAACTTTCATACTGTTTTCTATAGTGGCTGAACCAATTTACATTCCCACTAACAGTGTACAAGGGTTCTTTTTTCTCCACACCCTCTCCAGCATTTATTACTTGTAGACTTTTTTTTTTTTTGCGGTACGTGGGCCTCTCTCTGTTGTGGCCTCTCCCACTGCGGAGCACAGGCTCCGGACGGGCAGGCTCAGCGGCCATGGTTCACCGGCCCAGCTGCTCCACGGCATGTGGGATATTCCTGGATATTCCTGCATGAACCCGCATCCCCTGCATCGGCAGGCGGACTCTCAACCACTGCGTCACCAGAGAAGCCCTATTTGTAGACTTTTTGATGATGGCCATTCTGACCAGTCTGAGGTGATACCTCATTGTCATTTTGATTTGTATTCTCTAATAATTAGCAGTGTTGACCATCTTTTCATGGGCCTATTGGCCATCTGTATGTCTTCCTGGGAGAAATGTTTATTTAGGTCTTCTGACCATTTTTTGATTGGGTTGTTTGTTTTCTCTGTGTTGAGATATATGAGTTGTTTGTTTAACTCCTTGTTAGTGGCATCATTTGCAAATATTTTTTCCCATTCAATCTTTGAATCTTGTCTTTTTTTTTGTCAATGGTTTCCTTTGCTGTGCAAAAGCTTTAAAGTTTGATTAGGTCCCATTTGTTTATTTTTGCTTTTATTTCTTTTGCCTTGGGAGACTGATCTAAGAAAATATTGCTACAATTCATGTCTGAGAATGTTTTCCCTTTGTTCTCTTCCAGGAGTTTTAAGGTGTCATGTCTTATATGTAGGTCTTTAATCCATTTTGAGTTTATTTTTGTGTATGGTGTGAGGGAATGTTCTAATTTCATTGATTTACTGGTAGCTATCCAACTTTCCCAACACCATTTGTTGAAGAGACTGTCTTTTCTCTATTGTATATTCTTGTCTCCTTTGTCATAGGTTAATTGACCATAGGTGTGTGGGTTTACTTCTAGGCTCTCTGTTCTATTCCATTGATCTATATGTCTGTTTGTGTACAAGCGGAGGCTTTAAACGTGCTCCCATGGTTTGACTTGGCCTCTTGTGCTTTTGCCATCTCCATGAGCACATCCTAGTTAGCTGTTGTTTCTAGAATGAGAAACACTTGGAGCAGTCCTGAGCTTGACCTGCAATCTGGAGCCAAGCTAAGCCAATTCACAACCTGGAGCAGAATTTCCCCAGCCAACTAGCAGACCAATGATTGTGAAAAGTAAGAATTCATTATATTTTTTGTTATTGTTGTTACACAGTATTATTTCAAGAGTGGCTGACTGATACAGGGGCCTCTAGTCCTCCCAGTAATGAACATATTCTTAAGCTTTAGCTCTAAAATTTGTCATTGTGTGGATTTTCATGGGAGGCAAGCCCTCTCTGACCCCTCCCCTTCCCAATAGCAATAACAAAATCATGTGATTTGACTCAGCCAGTCAGATGCTGTCCCCCTCCTAGAACCTTAAATCTGGAGTAAGTGATACAGGTAAGAAGGAAGAGTTTAAAATTAATTTCTTTGGTGGAAGCAAGGAGTGACCAGTGGGAGTGACCTCATAACCACAGACTCTTCTTCCCTTGTTTGTTGCTCGTTTTCAAAACTTCCTATCAATTCTATGAGCGATCAACTAATTTCTGACTAATTTCTTTTCTGCTTCAGTTAGATCTTTGTATTTTTTGCAGCCAAAATGTCGGACTGGTACAAATAGCTCATCTGAAATATAATCATTTGAGAACATAGAAGGCTTTTACATTTATTTCTAAGGCTCTGAAATCTCTGGAACCCTGGAAGCTTTCCCCCCACCCCGAAAACTGTATATGAATGATTCCATGAAACTATACCAAGATACATCCACAAAGAGTGTTAATCAGATCCATAATTTTGGAAAAATCTTTCTTTCTCTAGACCTACATTAGCAGTATCTTTCTAGAAGAGACCAGAATTTTCAACACAAGGAGTCTAGTATGCCTTCATAATTGGCTCTTTGGCTTAAGCAGGGGGTGGGACCAGGTTGGAAATTGGCACTGGTCCTGAAGGGAATGATTCAAATGATAATGTTTTTGCATGGAGGTTCCTCAAAAAATTAAAAATAGAACTATCATAAGATCCAGAATTCCACTTTTGTGTTTATATCTGAAGGAAACAAAATCACTATGTTGAAGAGATATCTGCATCCCCATGTTCATTGCAACATATTTACAATAGCCAAGGCATAGTAACAACCTAAGTGTTCACCTATGGGTGAACGGATAAAGAAGATGTTATTATTCAGCCACTAAATAATTCAGCCGTTAAAGAAGAAGGAAATCCTGCCATTTGTAACATGGATGCATCCTGAGGGCATTATGCTTAAGTGGCATAAGTCAGACAGGGAAAGACAAATACTTACTTGTGGAATCTATAAAACACATACACACACCCCAGAACACAAAGCCATAGAAAAAGAGATCAGATTTGTGGTTACCACAGGTGGGAAGTGATGGGTGGGGGAACTGGTACAAATTTCTAGTTATAAGATAAATAAGTACTGGGGATGCACGTACAACAGGACAACCATAGTTATCACTGCCATGTGGTACGTTTGAAAATTGCTAAGAGAGTAAACCCTAAAAGTGCTCATCACAAGGAAAGACACTTCTCGTCTCTCTCCCTGTGTTTTCCTGTATTTATATGAGATGATGAATGTTAGCTAAATTTATTGTGATAATAATTTCACAACATAAGTAAGTTAAATCATTATGCTGTTCATCTTAAACTTATAAAGGGCTATATGTAAAAATTAGAATTCAAAGACCCAGAGTCTTGGCTTACTCTCTGTGAACCTCAGTTTCCTTATGTATAAAATGGACCTAATAAATTGGATAGGAAAAGGCTTTTAAACCCCAAACGGCTACACAGAAGGAAGTTGCCTAAACATATATTGCTGTACCCATCTCCTCAATGAGAAAAAAACAAGGAAAAACGCTATGGAAAGATTGATTGCTAGTGGCCGTTTCTGGCAAGTGATGAACATTGCAGTAAGAACAAAAAAGAAAATACAAAACTTGGGCTTCTTGAGGTTTTTGGCTTGGTCCCCAGCTAATCATGATTCCGAGTCCTGGCCGGTAAAACAACACAATCACACTGAGTTAAGCTCTTTTGCGATGTTATGGAACATGCATTGGAAAGAGCAGGCTGGGGGTGTGATGCACCTGGGACTCCCAAGAATGTTGCAGAAGCTCAGCGAGTAGAGGCCGCTGAGGAGTTCCAATCATGTAAACGGAGTGATTAGGTGAACCAACTGTTTCTACTTGGCTGGATATCAGAAAAATGGCCCAGCTAGTATGATGGTGAAGGTGGTATTCGTGCAAACGTAGACTTCGGCTGAGTGACTTCTCCTCAGAAGCGTTGCCAGGCTCTTGGTAAATCATATAGCCTCAGACAGAGTTTGGCTATGTTAGCTGTTTTTGTCTTCTTGACTGCATCTTTCCAAAATAAACTCTCCTGTAGAACTACTTTAATGAATGAATGTGTCACTGCAAACTAATGATGGAGTCATATTTAGAGCCAACAATCCCTTTCCTGATATACCCACAGTTCCCGAACCGTGGCCCCCAAACCTGCAGCATCAGGGTTACCTGGGAACTTAGAAACGCAAATTCTCAGGTTCCATCTCAGAATCAGAAACTGTGTGGGTGGGGAGGGGGCCAACAATGTGTGTTTTTATAGGCCCTCCAGGGGATTCTGACTCACACAAAAGCTTGGGAAACACTGCCCTACAGCATCTCCTTTGGCCTATTCAAGAACAGAGCTCCAACAACTCTGCCCTCTTCTCCGACATCATCAATTTCTCCCTCTCCATCAGAGCTTTCCCATCAGCTCACTTATTCATGCTGTTATTTTTCCTTCTATAAAACAGACATCTTCTTGACCTCACTTCTCTTGCTATAGCTTTGTTCTTTGCATCACTTTAGTTTGGATAAACAAAGCTCTTCAAAAAAACTGTCTGCGTTTTCCTCCCAGTCTCCTTTAAACCAACTCAAATTAGGTTTTGCCACGAGTGCTCCAAGAAACTGCTCCAGTCAAGGTTAACCGATGACCTCCAATGCTACAAAGTCTAATGGACAATTCCCAGTCTGTATCTTTCTTGATCACTCCCTCTTCCCGGGAACCCTTCCTCACTTGGCTTTCAGGTCTACCCACTCTACTGGTGTTCCTCCTACCCCATCGACTCCCTCTCAGTCTTCTTTGTGCGTTCTTCCTCATCCCCTTGACTTCTTTAATGCTGAATGCCATTGAGCTAAGTTTTTGACCACTCCCCTCCTTTATCTTCACCCTCTCCCTTAGGGGGTCTCATTTTTGTTCTTGTTTTTGTTTTTCCGGTACGCGGGCCTCTCACTGCTGCGGCCTCTCCCGTTGCGGAGCACAGGCTCGGGACGCGCAGGCTCAGCGGCCATGGCTCACGGGCCCAGCCGCTCCATGGCATGTGGGATCTTCCCGGACCGGGGCACGAACCCGTGTCCCCTGCATCGGCAGGCGGAGTCTCAACCACTGCGCCACCAGGGAAGTCCGGGGGTCTCATTTTTATTCTCATGACTTTAAGTAGGAACTATGTTTATGACTCTCCAATATATATTTCCAACCCAGAAATGTCTCCTGAACTCTAGACTCATAAATCCTACTGCCAAGCTGATAGCTCCTCTTGGATATCTATTAGATAGAGCAAAGCTAACTTGACCTTCTAATCTTCCCCTCCCCCACAGAGCCTTCCATCCACAGTCTGCCACATTTCAATGACTGAAAATGCCATCCTTCCAAGAGAAGCTTGGAGTTATCTTCTGTCCTGCTCCTTCTCACATGACACACGTGTAGTCTAACGTGAAATCATGTTGGTCCCACCTTCAAAATATAACCAGAATCTGACCACTTCTTACTGTAAGGCCAACTGGCCCGAGGCAGGGGAACACAATCAGATTCACAGGTTGCATCAGACCGAAATTCTCCGGACCACCCAGTTCCAGAAACTGCCCTGGAGACATTCTGGACCACCCAGTTCCAGGAACTGACCTGGGGACTTTGAACCCAGCCCAGCCTTCCCACCTTTCGAGGGGCGGGACTAACGGTCCCCCAGGATACCCGAAAAGACCACCAAACAAGGAATACCCTGCGCCCTCCCAGATTCACCACACCCCTTTCCCTTCTTCCCCTATAAAATCTTGCCCAACCCTCGCCCGGGTGCGACTTCTCTGGCCCCCTTTCTCTCGGACCAGTGAACCTCGCCCGGGAGCGCTCCCTAATAAAGCTCACTTGAAACTTTCCTCTGTTTCGCGGTGCCGTTTGTTAAGATCCGACCTTACACTTACCACATCCACTGCCACCACCCTGGCACCAACCACCATCAGCTCTCACCTAGATATTTGAAATCACCTCATGAATGGTGTCCCTGCTCTTCCATTGCTGCTCTACAGTTGATTCTCAGTGACGAGAACAGTTTATTTAAAGCATAGTAAGATCATGTCACTCTTGGTCTTAAAATCATGTGATGGCTCCTGTGATATTGTGACTTTTAAGAAATATATACTTGGTCTTCATCCCCTTCCTAGAACAGAGCTCCTAAATCCCTTGGAATTTCCTAAGTGGTGAGAGCAGTCCCTAAAGGTGGCTTTTCTTATGTCAGTGAGGTGGCTTTTGGAAAGCACCTGAGGATGGGGGCAGGTTTCCAGGGGAATCAACCTCGTGATTAGAGGGTTGGAGCTTTCAGTCCCACTCCCCAGCCTCTGCGGAGGGGTGAGGGTCTGGAGGTTGAGTTCAATCACTAGTGGCCGATGATTTAATCAATTGTACCTATGTAAACCAGCCTTAATAAAAATCCGAAAGGAGTGGCTTCAGAGAGATTCTGGGTTGGTGAACACTCCTTGGGGAGAGGGGCGCACCTGGAGAGGGCATGGAAGCTTAGCAACTTTTCCCACATACCTTGCCCTGTGCATCTCTTACATCTGACTGTTCCCAGGTTATATCCTTTTATAATAAACTAGCCACTGAGTAAGTAAAACATTTCTCTGAGTTTTGTGAGCTGCTGTAGAGAATTACTCAAACCCAAGGAGGGGGTCATTGGAGCCTCTAATCTACAAGCAGTGGGGTCAGAAGAACAGGTGGCAACCAGGACTTGCAACTGGTGTTTGAAGTGGGGGGAAGGCAGCCTTGTGGGACTGAGCCCTTAACCCGTGGGATGTGACATTATCTCTGGGTCAGAATTGGGTTGAATGGTAGGACACCCAGCCATTGTCAGAGAATTGCTTGGTGTGGAGGGAAAAAACCACACCTTGTATTTGAGTGCAGAATCATAGCTCTCTGTTTCATTCAGAATCAAGTCCTCCCCTCAGTTGCCTCGGTGTCTGTCTCCTAACTCTCTCCCCACTTGCTTCTGCTCCAGTTATACTGATCTTGCTACTCCTTGAACCCTCAGCCTTCTTCTTGCCTCTTGGCCATTGGAATGGTTGTTTCCTGGGTCTGAAATGGCTGGGACCCTCAACTTATTCAAGTCTTTTTTTTTCTTTTGGCCTCACTGAGTGGCTTGTGAGATCTTAGTTCCCCAATCAGGGATTGAACACGGGGCCGTGGCAGTGAAAGCACCGAGTCCTAACCACTGGACAGCCAGGGAAGTCCCCCTTCGAGTCTTTTTTCAAATGTCACTTTTTAAAGCGAAGCTGACTTTGTCCACCCAATGTAAATGGGAGCATCACGACACCATGTCAAATAGCCTGCTCTTTTTTTTCTCATTGCATCTACCATCTTCATCATCTTATATTATTTACTTATCTAGTTTATGGCCTGCCTCCCTGCACCAGAATATAAGTTTCTTCATCACGGATGAATCCCCAGCTCCTAGAGCAGTTCCTGGCACATGGTCGGCACTCAATAAATATTTATTAATGTACAATTAAATCAGTAAATGAATGAATATGTGAGTAAATGCATGTGGAGTTATTTGGGACCTTGGTGATACTTATGTCATCACTCCGTGTCTTTGATCCTAATGTATCTTGTCCAGAGGAGTTGGAAATTTCCGTCCAGTTGTCCTAAAGCCAACTGGATTTCATTTTTTATTGCCACCATCACAGAACATCACATCTCCAAAATCTCAAATTAAACAGAATATAAAAATGTAAGGGGAAGCAGAAAAGGAAGCTGGGCATCCCACCTGTAAATTGCAGGGGGAACGAACACTTCTAAGCTTGAAAATATTCGTGGTGGTTGATGTGAGAGGCCAGAAGAAAGTGATAGCCCTTGAAACCTGACTGCCATCGAGTTGAGTAAACAGAGGGTTAGGGAAAACACAGAAGACCCTGGTGACAGCCAAAAAGAATGGCAGGACATTTAACATACAGGTCAGGGGAGTCAAAACTGAGTGAATAAGAACTATGGCTGTGACCCATGAGTAGGTTTTGTAGTTTCTTCAGAAGCTGTATTGAACCTGGAAAGCAGATGGTATATCAGTTTCCTATTGTTGCTGTAACAAATTCCCACAAATTTAGTAGCTTTAAACAACACACATTTATAATCTTACGATTCTGTAGTATGAAATGGGTCTCACTGGGCTAAGATCAAGGTGTTAGCAAGGCTGTGTTCTGTTTCGGAGGCCTGAGGGGAGAATCTGTGTCCTTGCCTTTTCCAGTTTCTGGAGGCCGCTCACACACTTTTGCTCATGTCACCCACCCCCGTCCCCCCTTCCATCCTCAAAGCCAGCAGTAGCCACTCAAGTCTTTCTCATACAGCATTATTCTGACATTGATGCTTCTGCTCCTCTCTTCCACATTTAAGGATGCTTCTGATTACATTGAGCCCATCAGGGCAACCTAGGATAATCTTATTTTAAAATCAGCTGATTAGCAATCTTAGTTCTATCTGCAATCTTATTTCTCCTTTGCCTTGTGTGATATTGTGATTTTTTTTAAAGCTTTTTTTTTTTACATCTTTATTGGAGTATAATTGCTTTACGATCGTGTGTTAGTTTCTGCTTTATAACAAAGTGAATCAGTTATACATATACATATGTTCCCATATCTCTTCCCTCTTGCATCTCCCTCCCTCCCACCCTCCCTATCCCACCTCTCCAAAGCACCAAGCTGATCTTCCTGTGCTATGCGACTGCTTCCCACTAGCTATCTATTTTACGTTTGGTAGTGTATATATGTCCATGCCTCTCTCTCGCTTTGTCACAGCTTACCCTTCCCCCCCCCCATATCCTCAAGTCCATTCTCTAGTAGGTCTGTGTCTTTATTCCTGTCTTATACCTAGGTTCTTCATGACATTTTTTTTTTCTTAAATTCCATATATATTGTGATTTTTAATAAGAGATGTACATTTGGTCTTTGAAGCTGCTCCTGGCACAGAACTCCCAAACCCTTGGAATTTCCTAAGTGATGAGAGCTCGAACAGTGTATTTTGTTATTTAATGAGGCGACTTTTGGAAAGCTACTAAGGATGGGACTGGTAGCCAGAAGAGCCAACTGTGTAATTAGACAGTTGGAACTTTCAGTCCCAACCCCCGGCCTCTGGGTGGCCAATGGCTAATGATTTAATCAATCATGTCTATGTAATGAAGCCTCCATAAAAACTCAAAAGGACAGGGTTTGGAGAGCTTCCGGGTTGGTGGACACATGGAGATTTGGGGACAATGGTGTGCCTGAAGGGAGCATGGAAGCTCCATGCCCTTTCCCCATACTTTGCCCTATACATCTCTTCCATCTGGCTGTTCCTGTGTTACATCCTTTTATAATAAACCGGTGATCTAGTAAGTAAAATGTTCCCTGAGTTCTGTGAGCTACTGTAGCAAATAAATGGAACTTGAGGAAGGGTTGTAGGAACCTCCAATCGACAGCAGGTTGGTCAGAAGCACAGGTGACAACCTGGGCTTGCGATTGGCATCAGAAAGTGGGGGGCAGTCTAGTGGGACTGAGCCCTTCACCTGTGGAATCCGATGCTGTCTCCAGGTAGCTAGTGTCAGAACTGAGTTGAATGACAGGACACCCAGCTGGTGTCTGGAGCATTGGTTGTTGGTGTGGGGAAACCACCACATCCCAAACACATACATGTTGGAATTGGGGGTTTAGGCCCCGTTACCTTGTAAAATAAAATATTCACAGGTTCCTGAGATTAGTACATTAGACATCTTATTCTACCTACCACAGATGGTATCTGAATCACAATAGTTTTTTGTTTATTTGATTAGAAATGAGTTCTAGAAGAAACAAAGACCAGCCTGGACAGCTGCTCTTTATCCCTGTTTCTTAGTAATATTTATTGGATGGATGACTAGAGAGAAGAGTGTGATTAGAGGTACTTTTACTGGCAGCTTCCCACAGGAGTGTTTAGGATCTTTGGGGCAAAATAAGACCACTTCCTACAATTTCCTATCTACCATTATGTTTTATGTTTGCAAACCTTAAAGATAAGTAATAGAGACTAGAAGAAAATGATGTCAATAATCAGATAACACTGTTTCAGAGTTTCTCAGTGGATGTTGTTGGACTCGGGTAAATCTATAGACACTTTTCTACTGGCCTACTTTCCATGGGTATAGCTGATTTGCATAACTTTCCAATCCATCTTCATTAGGTTTCTCTCTTTTTTCCAGCTTCCATGAGTGTTGGTTAATAACTTAGGAATAAACATTGAAATGCAGGAGGGATTTCACACACTTGTCATTGGTGACACCTTCCCCTGGTGACACCTTCCCCTTCACCTTCCCCTGGACTCTCACACTGGCCCTGACAGAAGATAACGTGGGCCCTCGGTCAGACAGCTCTGTCATTTACACTTAGCCAGAGGTCCCCTTCTCCATGCTTACTGTGTGCCCAACACATAGTAGGCCTTCCACAAATGTTTGTGGATTGATGGATTGGGTTAACCATCTGTGAACTGAGTGGATTGGAGCAGATGAACTTCCTGTCAGGTATGTGTGGTTCTTCAGAAGCAGACCCTGAGATGAGGATTTGCATGCAAGTAACATGTGAAGGAAGGACTTCCAAAAGAAATAGGTGAGGGAGTGGAGGAGGCAAGCTGGGGAAGAGGGAGAAGCCAAGCAAAGGAGTGATTTCAGACAGAGCCACAGCTTCTGCTTGATCCCACGGGGAGACTCGAGAGCCAAGATTATACCTCTGAGTTTGTACTTTCTCAAGGGAAGGAGCTGGGCTTTTCTATTCCAGTACCAGCCCTTGTTGGCCAAAGGCCACCCTAGGGGGATGTGTGGGCCCCCAGGCACTTGGAGCTCTCAGCAAAGTGGGCAAAGTGGCTCCAGCTGCCCAAGGGATGGGCTCTGAAGAGAGTCAGACCGGCTGGCTGGTAAAAGCAAGAGCACAGAAGCCAAGGGAGGGGCCCAGAAATGGTTAGAGACCTCGGAGGGTACCACCAGCATTCACCACAGCCTCTTCCGGCTCCACAGTTGCAGAAACATGGCAACGTGTTCACGTTTGTTATGTGCAAAAATTCACAGTTTGAGAATTCGGAGAGACACCCCTGTAATACATTTGTCTTTAATAAATATGGCTTTGTTCCCAGGAAATAAATTTTTCCAGTGGTAAATCTGGCTTTAAATGACCATGGTATATATAATTTCTGCATTTAAAAAATTCCATGTGGTTGTTTCTAGGGATATTTGGACTTTTCTATTCCAATTCTACTATGCTATACTTGTAGAATTGGACTAGAAAAATGCAGTTAACTACATACTAGATCCAAATGTCCTCCCGATCAGTCATGGTATTAATTTCGTTTAATATTGATGTTTTGGACATTATTCATGGCATGGTTAAAAAGCCATAAAAATAAAACTTGAAGCATATGTTCCTGGGCTCATTTCTGAACAAATATCTCAACAATTAAAGAAAAAAATACTGAAAATAAAAGAAACTAAAGAGGTCCATCTCCTCATGATCCTGGAACCACTGAGGGCAGAACAGTTGCTCAGATTAAGACATTTCACTTATAAATCTTTAAATTAATCTGGCTTCCACTGAGGGCAGGTCAAAAAGGCACTTGAAAGCAATGCAAAGTGTTGGTTTTGGACCATTTTAATGCTAAAACACATATTTAAGCCATTTACACAAGATAAACTAACAGTGTTTTTGGCCAAGGGCCTGCCAATTAGGATGTTAAAAGAGCAGGCATAAGAAACCATGAGTTGTTTGGGATGTAATTTGAGCCTGTTCTCTGGACCAGCGTAATTGTGAAAGACCAGCATGTTCCTTTCTAGGACCAGGGTGTTTCTGTAGGCTTATGGGGCTTCTGTGTGTCAAAACTACTCTTGGAGCTGTTTATCTTTGTGTAGAAAGTGACTGGCAGGGTTACTGAGATACCGTTTGGCTAACAGAGTTACAACTAGATGTAATAATTCAACTCACCTAGAAACAGCAATGACTGATTATTAAATATACCACAAATACTTCCAGTCCTAATGAAGATGTTGATGTTGATAAGGATAATGCAGAGGAAGAGGTGGAGGATACTTTGCCAAGATTCTTTCTGTTGCTGGAGTACCCTGAGGGCTTTGAACTAGCTTTTCTTTCTGCCTGAATCTTGTTCCTCCAGATGGTGTCATTGTTGGTTCCTTTCTTCACTGAGGTATAATCCAAAAGTCACCTTCTCTATGAGGCTTTCCTAGGGTTGATCTAGTATTGCTTTCCCTGATACACAGACATGCACTATGACATTCTCTGCTTTATTTCCTTTATAACACTCATCACTAATGTTGTTGTACTGTCCACTTATGCTTTTACTTATTTATTGTGGGTCTCCCCTAGGCTCACCACTCTCATTTATGGAGGCTTCTGATTCACAAAACAACTACTTTCTTTTCCCATCCATGGCTCCATTGTGTACCATGAGGGGCCCTTGTGCGTGCATGTGGACAAGACAGCTTGCCCATCCAAGCCCCATCAACACACCACCATCCCTGTAAACGCTGAGATATGGCACAACAAAAAGAACTGGTTGCAATTTACTTTGAAATTTATTTTTTTAAAAATAGATAGGTTTATGTCCGGATAGAGTAATGGCTAGATATGTGATAAAGCAAGTACAGTGAAATGTAAATGGTATTGTAAAATCTAGGTGGTAGATATACAGGTGCTTGCTTTTTTTTATTTTTCAAGTTTTCTGTACGTTTGGAAATTTTCATCATACAAAGTTGGAAGAAACACAAAGAATAAAAGAACTGGTTTGGAAGTCAGGAGAAGTCAGGAGTCAGAGTTGATTGGGTCCCAGCTCTGCCATTCACTTGCCATGTAACCTTGGACAAATCTCAAACACTGTGAGAATTATATTAAAAAAATAGTTTGACTCTCTATTAGTCAGGACTCTTTTGGTTGGAAGTGACACTAAGCCATCTCAAACTAACTGAGAGAGACAGAGAGAGAGAGAGACAGACAGATAGATAGATAGAGATTGATTGACATATGTAACTGGGAGGGAAAGGCTTCAAACCAGACCATTTGAAATTTCTCCCCATCTCTTGACTCTGCTTCTCCTCATGTATTGCCTTTAGCTCTTCTAACTCCAGATGGACTCTCCATGCAACAGGGAAAGGGAATGGCCACAGATTTTACCTCTTTCAATTTAATAACCTAACGTGTAAAAGAGGATCCTCTCTTCAAAAATCCATAATATAAGATTCTAGGGAAGAATTTGGATTGGCCTGAAATGAGTCATGAGCCTAGACTTACAGCCCCAAGTATAGTATGTAATTAGCCGCGCCTGGGTCACATGCTCGTACCTGGGTCAGGCTGCCAGGGCACTGACTGGAAGACCCAGCAAAGCCACATAAAATGGGGGTGGGGATCAGTTTCCATAGTCCAAGGGATGTTATTACCAGGGAGAAAAGGGAAGGGATGCTGGAGAGAGAAAAGAAAACAAATGCCTACTATAGCCTGGCCTCTCTAAGGAATCTTTTAGCGCTAATATTTTGTAGGTGCTGATCAGACTGCTATGTACCTTATATATACTCAGAAAGCGTTTGTCAAATGAAAGAATATGTAAAAAAATATATATATATATAAAGTCAGAAAAATGACAAATTATTTAAAATGTTAGTAATGGGAAAATTCCTTAGATATCAGGTAGCTTAACTCCTTCATTTCACAGATAAAGGAAAATGAAGCCCCAAAAGGTTAAGTGATATTCCCAAGGACATGTGGTTACATCTAATACTCAAGCATTCTGATCCCCCATCCTGCCTCTCCGTCTCTCTTTAAAGCATTCTTATTTCAGACAGATTCCTTTTGCCCTCAACTCTCAGTAGATGAACCATCAGCTAATACCACACAGGCATCTTGATAGCAAAGAAAATAGAGACTAAAAATTACAAAGAAAAGGAAAAGAAAAAAAAATCCACCTTTGTTTAATTGTTATTCTGATGAGTTAAGCCTTGGATTCAACACAGGCAGGCTCTCCTAATAGAAAAGAAGACAGATTCATTGGCTGCTCCCACAGTCAGCTTGTGGATAAAAGTGTGTTTATACAGCTGGATGGATCTAGAAGGAGCCAGGACTGAAAATAGTCAGTGAGCAGGCTGATGGCAGGTGACAGCTGGGAGCATCTGTTTCCCATTAGAGACCCTAGGCTACAATCGCTCTGTCCTCTGACCCCTGGGCCCACCTTCCCTGGAGGCCTGGGTGTGTTCCCAGGTCCCAAGGTGCTGACAGCCAATTCACTTGCTAACACATCCTAAGGAGGCTCAGGGGTTAGAAAGCTCTGGTCTGGGATTTGGAAGGAAATCTCAGAATTCAGATTGGGTGGATCAAGTTATTTATGTTCAGCTACTAAATCACACTTTAGTTCTGTCTTAGAAACTGTCAGAAAGAACAGGTCATCTATTTCCTTCCCCTTGCCCTTCCTTCCTTCCTACCTTCCTTCCTTCCTACCTTCCTTCCTTCCTTCCTTCCTTCCTTCCTCCCCTCCTTCCAATTTTTAGCTAAGCGGGAATATTGGAAGAGACTGCTACCCTTAATTTTTTGTAGAAAAGCAGAATTATGCTGCTTCTAATTTTTCTACAGCAGTTAGCCACCTTAGCCAGCATCTTGAAAAGTATCTTGAGTCCTGTCTGCAAAATGAGCTTCATAGAAATGAATATTAGGCTTTGATGGTAACCAAAAGATGTGACTGGATGAAGGAGGTCAATCTTAATTTGGGTTCCCCTGAATACAGACCCTGAGAGAGGATCAAGTCCAGGAGGTTTTTGGCAGGTGGCTTAAGGAAGCAGAAGTGAGGGACTATGGAGACTGAGGTAGGGAGGCAGGAAAAGCCAGTGAAAGGATGCTTCATCCACGCTGCTGTGGGCAGCCCTGAAAACTCTGAGAAGCTTACAGAATGCCTTCCAGATTGGCCTGAAGGACAGAAGACTGGAGCCTTTAAACAGCTCTTCGGCTGAGTGTTGCCCCTAGGGGGTGTTACTGCCCAAGCACTTCCAGAAAGACAGGGAAGCTGACAGTGCAAGTTGGAGCTGCCTGCTGGAGATGAACTCAGAGTCAGCCAAGGAGATGAGGTACAGACACCAGAGGCATCTGCTAACAAAGTATGAGCGGCCAGAATAAATCCAGATAAACTATGGATTCATTAGTGATTGGAATATGGGATGACTTATACTATTCTCTCTACTCTTTTATATCTTTGAAAATTTCCATAATAAGAAGTAAAAAAGAAAAAGTGCAGCTTAACATAAAATTTCCTCCAATGTCATCCTCACACTTAAGAGAAACATTGGAATAGAAGCTAAATAACCTTGATTTCCCTGCCACTCCCCTAATACTGTTAGGTGCATTCTTCCTTGTAAAGATTATAAAGGAAGGAAAAATGTTATTGGTTCTAAACTATATAAAATAATATGGGTTAATAGTTCCAAACAAATGATATGCTTTAAATTTGCTGAAACAGCATTGAATTTACAGAAATAGACAATATTGCATAGGTAGATAGTAAGAAAAGGAAATCATAGGGAGGGGGAAGATCCTGACTGCTCCTATTATTTTAGGCAAAGTTACACTCAAAGCATCCTGAACAATGAGCATATTTTGTTTTTTGCAGTCTAGCATACACGTCTCCTGCTCTTGGAAACGTTTCTCAATTTCCTCCCCTCATTTTATGTAGTTTTTGTGGGATTATGAGTTTGAGGATCTTGTCTTCTCTTGGACAAGGTGTGAAAGCATGATCCAATTTATGCCATATATATGTTTTATCCTGGAATTTAAATCTTGAAGAAAGAGACACAAGTAGCAGAAATAGATGAAGTTGATTCATCCCATGGTTGTCCCTGGAAAAGCTTGTCCATTAGTAGTTGCTAGGTAGCTAGAACTTTTCTGGTTCCTATCTTTTCTGAGAGTTTTCCCTATGTTTCTGTGAGCTACCCCATCCATTTAATACACTCATTTTTTGGCTTTACTTAACCAAAGGGGGTCTTGGTCACATGCAACCACTGAACCCTTACTGAGTATGGCAGTTTGTCTCCAAGAATGCCGCCCTCAATCCCATCCCCCTTTAAAGGCACGGGCCATTGTCCCCATCAAAAGGTGGAGGGAATGACACACTCCTTTAAATCAGATGTGGCCTTTGACTGGCCTTCCATATGGCGTTGTGTGCACTCTGCTGGTTCTGGGTCTAGTTTAAGAGGACTGGCAGCGTCCACTTCCTTTTTCTTAGAATGCTCATCGGGAAAGTCAGTTGCCATGTATGATGTCCAACTGCACTGTGACCTCCATGTTGTGAGGAAACCCAAGTCACACAGAGAGGCTGCAAGTGGAGAGATGCCCAACCAGTGTCCAGCTGTTCCAGTTACACCAGCCCAGCCATCAGACATTGAGTGAAGAAGCCTTCAGGTGACTCTAGCCTCAGTTGCCATATAATTACAACTGCGTGAGAGACCCCCAAGTGAAAACTGCTCAGCTGACCCCAGTCAACCTCTAGAACTATGAGCGTTAAGAATGTGTTCCTAGGTATAACAAAAGACACGTACTAGGATGGTCTTAGCAAAACTATTTGTGTTAGTTTCCTAGGACTGCTGTAACAAAGTACAACGAACTGGGTGGTTTAAAACAAGAGAAATCTGTTTTCTCACAGTTCTGGAGGCTAGAAGTTCAAAATCAAGGTTTCAGCAGGGCCATGTTCACTTTAAGACTCTGGGTATGATCATCCTTGCATTTTCTAGCTTCCGGTGGTAGTCTTGATCTTGGACATTCCTTGCCTCGCAGCTGCCTCACTCTGATCTCTGCCTCTGTCATTAGGTGGTATTCCCTCTTTGTGAAGTGTCCATTTTATTACACTTAGAGATTCTTTGGTCAGAAATTCAGACAGGGCACAGTAGGGATGGTTTATGTCTGTTCCCCAAAGCTTGGGCCAATTTTCTGGCACTATGAACGGGAGATCCTTTCCTCCATCTTCCAACAGTACCCCCCTTAGCTTTTTCTGAGCCCTACTGCGGCTTCCTCAAGGCCTTTTAGGCTTCTGCTAACATTCTCCTGTAGGATCCTCTCCCACCCCTGCTGCTTCACAGAGTCTCAGTGCCAGTGCCATATGGTTTACTTTTGTTATGTTATTATGTTGTTTTGTTATGACAGATTCCACTTCCAAGTAACAAAATCTGTTCCACTTACTATTGCCGTGTAATAAATTGTTACTGTTACGATGTAATAAACTTTCCCTCCTACCCCTAGAAGTCAGTGGTAGAAAATTAACAAAGGAAAAGCTACACAAGAGCTGGTAAGCTGTGGCAGTGCTGTTGGAGCCTGTGATAAGTACTGGTAGAAGTATAAACATAGACGTGTAAAACAAAAACAATTTTATTATGCTCACGGGTTCTGTGGATCAGGGTTTGGAAAGGACATGTGGAGAAGGCTTGTCTCTGCTGATGATGTCTGCAGCCTACACTGGGAAACACACAAACCACCTTCCATAAGAACAGAAGGCTGGAAGTTAATCCAGGATTAGGGACTGGAATCTTCCAAAGGCCCATTCACTTACTGGTCCAACAGTCAGTGCTGGCTGCCAGCTGGGACCTTATCTGGGGCTGCTGGTCACAACATCTATACATGGTCTCCTCGTGTGGCTGCTTGGGCTTCCTCAGAGCATGGTGGCTGGGAGTCAAGAGTAAAGTATTCCAAGAGGGAACCACAAACTGCATTGCTTCTGTGACCTTTCCTTAGAAGTCACCTAGAGTCACTTATCCTACAAGTCAAAAGCCAGCCCAGATTCAAGAGGAGGGAACATAGACACACCTTTAGATGGGAGGGGTATCAATATGCAAATATGATCGTTGTCACTACTCTGTTCAAAATGATATAGTAGCTGTCCACAGACTACAGGCTAAAATCCAAACTCCACAGAATGGCATAAGATCTCCATAATTTATTCCTCACATAACAGTCAGTACTTTCTTCCACTTTATGATCCCTTAGTTATGAGCTATTTAGAGTTCCCAGAATTCAGTCCTTTGCAGGTTTTTGTGGTTTTGCATATGCTGTTCTCTCTGCTTGAAATGCTTGTCTCTTCTTTCCTGACTTTTCCTTGCCTATTCCTTGCTTTCTCAAATACTTTTATATGTTACATCTGTTATAGTCAAGTACTAATTTCTTACTCATTGCACTTATTATTATACAATGCCAATATGCTAAATATTTTACATGCATTACATTAATTATTCTCGAACAATCCCACGAAGTAGGTTGTTACTTCCATTTTCCAGATAAGAAAAACAAAGTTAGGAAAGGTTATGTAACTTGTTCAATATTAGGCATCTAGTAAGTGGCACATCCAGGAGATAGACCCAGGTTTATTTGATTTCAAGGTCCTTCCAAATAACTACTATCCTATACAGACTAAATTTATAATAATTGTATCAGCAGTTACCTGACTTTTCATTTCAGGACAACTTTTTGCTCCTAAAAATAATTGAGAATGCTCCAGATATTTTGTTCATGTGGGTTATATTTATTAATATTTACCGTATTAAAGATTAAAACCAAAATATAAAACAATATTTTTGTTTAAAAATAAATCCATTGCATGTTAATATAAATACTGTATTTTGATAAATAACTGTATTTTCTGAAAACAAACAAAAAAGGTAGAGAGAAAAGTGTTATCTTTTGCATTTGTGCAAATCTCTTAAAAGAAGCCAGCTATATTCTCCTTTCTGCCTCTGAATTCAATTTGATGTGATATGTTGTGCTGGTTGAAGTATGTAAAAAAAAAATCCAGCCTGCCACAGATTGTAGCTGGAGAAGGACAGAATATTTTAATGGCCTTATCAGATAATTGTGCATACTTTTTTTTGGATAGTACACCAAAACTGAACAGGTGGTGGTTTTTTAAAAGTTAGTTGCAATATGAAATTTGAAATCCTATCTATGAAATTTTTGCACATTTTACGCTTGTAAGAGAATGAGAATAGGAAGATAAATAAATATCTTAGTATTATTATAAAATAACAGTTTGATACTAATGATCTCCTGACATGGTCTGGGGACTGAACATACACACACACACACACACACACACACACACACACATGCATATATAAGATTTAAACTGTACATTATCTGAGGACAAGTTGGCCTCTTTTATCCTTATATATGTACACCTGTGGAGGTATAGCTGCTTCTTTTTTTAAAAAATTTTATTTATTTTTTATACAGCAGGTTCTTATTAGTTATCTATTTTGTCCCAAACTCCCAGTTCATCACACCACCCACCCACCCCCACCGCTTTCCCCCCTTGGTGTCCATACGGTTGTCCTCTACATCTGTGTCTCTATTTCTGCCCTGCAAACCGGTTCATCGGTACAGTTGTTTCTTGATGGTGTCACCTTTGGGGCTGGGTGTGCTTGGCTCTGGAATTGACTGTTTGCTGACCTCTCTGGTCCTCCAATCCTTCTTTTTTTTTTTTTTTTGCGGTATGTGGGCCTCTCACCGTTGTGGCCTGTCCCGTCGCGGAGCACAGGCTCCGGACGCGCAGGCTCAGCAGCCATGGCTCACGGGCCCAGCCGCTCCACGGCATGTGGGATCTTCCTGGACTGGGGCACGAACCCGTGACCCTGCATCGGCAGGTGGACTCTCAACCACTGCGCCACCAGGGAAGCCCCCTCCAATCCTTCTTTCAAGCCTTCACATCCTCAGCACCTCTCATGTATAATGCATAAGATCTAATTAATTATCTGTTCAATACATGAATGCCTATATTATATAGAATTTACCTTCCAATTGCACAGTACTAATTTATTTTCCAAATTTTTTTTTTTTTTTTTAATTTTGCGGTAAGCGGGCCTCTCACTGTTGTGGCCTCTCCCGTTGCAGAGCACAGGCTCCGGACGCGCAGGCTCAGCGGCCATGGCTCACGGGCCCAGCCGCTCCGCGGCATGTGGGATCTTCCCAGACCGGGGCACGAACCCGCGTCCCCTGCATCAGCAGGCGGACTCTCAACCACTGCGCCACCAGGGAAGCCCTATTTTCCAAATTTTAATAACAGTTACTCCAAGAGCAAACTGGACATTTTTGGTTTATTTAATACCATTGTGTCATTTATTTGAGAAAGAAGTTTGAGTCTTTGCATATTTTATAGTAACAAGCCTGAACTTAATGTTTTTTTTTTTTTAAGTAACATTTATTGATTACTTATTATGGGCCTGATACTTTCCTAAGTACTTCACATACCTTATTTATTCCACAGAACAGCTCTATGAGAGATTCTGTTATTTTCCTCATTTTACAAGTGAGGAAACTGAGTCACAGAAAGATTGAGTAAATTGTTCAAGGTGACTCAATTGGTAGGTGGTAGGGCTGAGATATGAACACAGATTCTCTTGCTTCTAGAATCCTTGCTCTTAACCACTGCACTACCTCTGTCTATCCTGACTTAAACACATGTTTTTTCTTTTTTAAACCACTTACTTTAATATAGAGTCCTACATTCCCTTTTAAATCTAAAATTCTGTTTTTATAGATAACTTTCACAGTAGACCTTTTTATGCCCTTTTATTTTTGTTCATAGAGAAAAATATTAGCAGAAAAATATGTTGGAGAATACAAAAGTTAATAAAATGAATTTGGAATTACTAGCAGTTGAAAAGTCTTTCCTGTACAATTAACACAAACATTTATCTAGGAATCCCAGGGGAATCAGTTCTGGGGTCTCCCATACTAGCCCCAAATTGCCTTCCTCACTCTTATTCTTTTTTTTAAAAAAATATTTATTTATTTGGCTGTGCCGGGTCTTAGTTGTGGTATGCGGGATCTTTGTTGCCACATGAGGGATCTTTGTTGCGGCATGTGGGATCTTTAGTTGCGGCCCACAGGATCTATAGTTGTGGCATGCAAATACTTAGTTGCGGCATGTGGGATCCAGTTCCCTGACCAGGGATCAAACCCGGGACCCCTGTGTTGAGAGCATGGAGTCTTAGCCACTGGGCCACCAGGGAAGTCCCCTTACTCTCATTCTTGATTGCTGGAGGTACACAGCTTGATTGCTCCCCCTTCTGAGGCACTCCTTCCATCACCCCCCAACCCACCTCTGCAACTAGGCTAAAGAGAAAGTCCCTCTGTTTCAGTGGTTCTCAAATTTTAGTTGTGTCTGATCCACTCAGACAGCTTGTTAAATCAAATTGTTGGGTCCCAAACCCAAAGTTTCTGATTTAGCAAGTCTGGGGTAAAGCTTAAGAATTCACATTTCTGCTACGAGTCCAGGTGATAGGACCATACTTTGAGAGCTATCCAGAACTACTCCTTTTAATCTCTGCTTCCCAAGACAGGTTTAATGGTGGTTATGAAATGGAGCAGGACCCTATGGTCCTTGCCCCCATGTCCTCAGCCTGCCTTTTGTCTGTGGAAAAACTTTAGCTGAAGAATAAGTTTAATCGGAGAAATGAGAAAATGCAGAAACAAAGCAAAACAGTCAAAGGAGACCGAATAATAATAATTTAGTCATTAAGCATAGTCAGGGACCTTTAGTTCCTTCTCAAGGGCTATAGATAATATTCTGAGCCATATCCTGTGAGCTGTCTTGTTAATATTCTGAGCCATATCCTGTGAGCTGTCTTGTACATACTGAAACCCCCGCCAGGTGGAAGAAGTTGACAACATGATGACCAGACTGTAGCCATGACATAAGCTGCCACAATTCCAAGAACTGGCCTCAAGGAGATGGGAACAAACCGACCCTGGAACTGAAGACTGACTGTACTTAAAACAATCCAGATGAACACTGGTCAGATCACCTCATGATTAAGATGACTGTCAGAGCTGACTGTGCTGTTTCTGCATGTAGCCCCCTCCCTCCACCTATAAAAGCTCTTGCTCACTGATTGTCAGTCTGGGGAAGTTGGCCTTTGGACAGGCGTTGCCCCCCGGCCCGCTTGCCAACATCCAACATCCAAAATAAAGCAAACTTTCCTTTCCACCAACCTTGCCTCTTCTTTATTTGCTTTTGAGCGGCAAGCAGCCGGATCCCACTTTCGGTTACAGTTACATGGTAACTATTCATGTTAATAGTTACAAGGAAACATTAAAGAGATTACATAATGTTACTAGGTCTTGGTCTTAGATGCTAGAGGCTAAAAGAAAGGCCACCGGCATTTTCCTTCTCCCCAGGGCAAGGCTAGCCCTTTCCTCCCACATGTAATCCAGGCAGAACTCTAGTTTTCCCTACTGTGTGGGGGGGTTGCAAGGATTGAATGAAATTAAGTTCTTAAGTGACATCTTAATAAATGATGACTAGTTTAACTTCATTCCGCAACACATCGCTAGTCTGCCAACCACCCAGATAAGACGATCACATCCTTCCGGCTCATTAAGAGGCGGGGTGACGAGAGATAGGCAACGGCGCCTGCGCAGCTCACGGCGAGGCTCCAGGTGGTGTCCTCCCTGCACCTCCCCGACCAGGTGAACCACTCCGGGGCAGAGGGAGGAGACCAAGCAGAGTGTGGGCGCTTGCTTCCGGCCACGTGGTTATGCTCACGGCCAATGGAAAACCTTGACGTCACCCTCGCTTCCTCACCCTGGCAACGGGTGGGTGACTACTTCCGGTGCTGTGAGGGCTCGGGGCTGACGCGGGTGAGTGTCTCTCTTTCTCACGCTGTCCGCGCCCTTGCTGCCGACGTGCGCTGCCTCTGTCCGGGCGCCGCGCTCTCGCTGGGACGTCCTCTCCGGGGCCGGGTGCGGGCGGCGCGCCGGATGCCCCTTGCTGGGGGCGGTGCTGGAGGAAGGGACTCGGGACGTCCCTCGTGCCCGAGTCTCGGTCGCGCGTGGGGCCCGCGCCGGGCCCCTCCCAGCGGCTGCAGCTTGGCGGCTTCATGCCCTCTCCGGGGAAGGGACTGTCTGTGTGTGGGGAGGGAGTTCTTGCAGTCCTTCACCCACTTTGCAGTCTCGGGCTGCGGTTTCTCCGAGTTCGAGGCTCGTAGAGACCCGAGGGTGTGCGCCCTGGTCCTGCGTGGCAGGTGGGGGAAAGCAGCCCTATAGTGTAATAGAGGCCTGGTTAGAGTCCCGGGGAACGTTAGCATTTACTGCTCAGGTGGAGAAGGAAGAGGAAAGGCCCAAGAAGATGGAAAAGGAGCAACTGGAGAGGGTGGAAAACAGGAACTGGAGGTGCCCTGAAAATAGAGGGCATCGTGTTTCCGGAAGGAGGGAGTTCAACTTGATTCGCCTCTGTAGGGGAGGGGAATGAAAGGTATTTTGGGGACCATGTGACTGAGATCATTGCATACTAAGCTAAGGAATTTTCATACACTTGGGAGTTTAATAATTTGCTTTTTTGTTTAAATAAAGCTTTCCCCCCACTTATACAAAGCAGTACCTGCTTACTAAAGAATATCTGGAAAATGTAGAAATATTAAAAAAGAGATCATCTGTGGTTCCACCAGCCCCAGCCCAACATTTTTTTTTTTTTTTTTTTTGGTGGTTCACGGGCCTCTCACTGTTGTGGCCTCTCCCGCCGCGGAGCACAGGCCCCGGACGCGCAGGCTTAGCGGCCATGGCCCACGGGCCCAGCCACTCCGCGGCACGTGGGATCCTCCCAGACCGGAGCACGAACCCGTGTTCCCTGCATCAGCAGGCGGACTCTCAACCAGTGCGCCACCAGGGAAGCCCTCAGCCCAACATTTTGATCTCTTTCTTTCTACTTTTTTTTTTCTTTTGGTTGCACTGTGTGCCTTGTGGGATCTTAGTTCCCCGACTAGGGATTGAACCTGGGCCCTTGGCAGTGAGAGCATTGGGAGTCCTAACCACTGGACTGCCAGGGAATTCCCTACATTTAAAAAATAGAATATTCTTTTTTTTTTTTTTTTTTTTGCGGTTCGCGGTCCTCTCACTGTTGTGGCCTCTCCCGTTGTGGAGAACAGGCTCCGGATGCGCAGGCTCAGCGGCCATGGCTCACGGGCCCAGCCACTCCGCGGCATGTGGGATCCTCCCGGACCGGGGCACGAACTTGCGTCCGCTGCATTGGCAGGTGGACTCTCAACCACTGCGCCACCAGGGAAGCCCCAAAGTAGCGTATTCTTAACCTACTTAGCATCATAGTGTATGTGTATAAAATGTGATTTTAACCAAAAAGCATGTTTTATACATTGTGTCTATTACACGGATTTTTTTGAGATATAATTCATAAAATTCCACCCTTTTAAATTTAAATTTCAGTGGTTTTTAGTATATTCACAACGTTGTGCACTCATCATCACTATCTAATTTCATAACTTTTTCATCACCTCCAAAAGAAACTCTGTACCCTTATAGTTACTCACCATTGATCTCTCCTCCCCTTGTTCCCCCACCCCTGGCAACCACTAATCTACTTTGTGTCTATGGATTTTCCTATTCTGGATACTTCATGTAAGTGGAATCGTATAATATGTGGCTTTTTGTTGTCTGCCTTCTTTCACTTAGCATAATGTTTTCAAGGTTCATCCATGTGGTATTATGTATCAGTACGTCACTCCTTTGTATGGCTGAATAATATTCCATTATGTAACTATGCCACGTTTTGTTTATCCATCATCAGTTGATAGACATTTGGATTGATTCCACTTTTTGACTATTATGAATAATTCTGCTATAAACATTCATGTACAAGTTTTTGTGTGGACGTATGTTTTCAGTTTTCTTAGATGTATACCTAGGAGTGGAATTGCTGGGGCATGTGGTAACTGTTTAACTTTTTGAGGTACTGCCAGGTGTTTTCCAAGGTGGCCTGCACAAGCAGGATATGAGGGTTCTGATTTCTCCATATCCTTGCTAACACTTATTGTCTGTCTTTTTGATTATAGCCATTCCATTGGTTGTGGAATGGTATCTTGCGGTTTTGATTTGCATTTCCCTGATGTCTGATAATGTTGAGTTTCTTTTCTCTGTGCCTATCAGCCCTTTGTATATCTTTGGAGAAATGTCCTTTCAATTCCTTTGCCCAATTTTAAATTGAATTAAAAAAATTTTAAAGAAATTTTAAAGTTGTATGGGTTCTTTATATAGTCTGGACACAAGTCCCTTATCAGATTGCAATATTTCTTCCATTTTTTCCCGTCTTGTGGGGTGTCTTTTCACTTTCTTGAAGGGTGTCCTTTGAAGTACAAAAGTTTAAAATTTTGGTGAAATCCAATTTATCTGGTTTTTTTTTTTTTTTTGGTTGTTTGTGCTTTTGGTGTCATATGTAAAACCACTGCCAAATCCAAGATTATGATTTACTCCTGTTTTCTTTTCCCTAAGAGTTTTATATAGTTTTAGCTCTTACATTTAGGGCTTGATTTATGTAGAGTTAATTTTTGTATATGGTGTGCAGTCCAACTTTATTCTTTTGCATGTGGCTCTCCAGTTTTCCCAGCACCATTTGTTGAAAAGTCCTTTTTCCATTGAATGGCCTTGGCACCCTTTTCAAAAACCAGTTGATCGGAAACACATAGATTATCATTTTCTTAACTATTTCTCTATGTTGGGTATTTAAGTCGCTCCCAGATTTTTGTTTTTCTAAATTATCCTATGTTAAACACAGCATAAAAGGCATAAAACCTTTTCTGTATTTAAAATTATTTTGGTAGAAAATGTTCTCAGAAGTGGAATTACTGGGTCAAAGATGAAATAAGTATGTTTTGGAGCTCATTTAATGAGGCATTAAACCTTCAATCTCATGATGTTAAGAGCAACAAAATGCTTCTTTATTCATCAGTTGCTATAGCTTAAGGGCTGGATTTCTCTAAAAGCCTTTCTCTTAAGATGAATGGATTCCATGACTTCGTTCCTCCTTCAATTGCTTCTAAAAGACTAAGTAAATCTACAGTGAAAAACTTCAACACCAGAGGCAAACGGGACATGTGGTAGTGTTCTAAATGGCTTAATGGAAAAAAAAAAATAGTGTCATCACATGCAGTAGGAAAATGAAACAATCTTTGAGAGAAATAGAGTCAAGATTTAGACCTTAAATCAGTGCCATAAAAGTCCCTGAAGCAAAGAAAGTGTTTTATTCTGAGTTTCTCTTCTGCCCTTGATAATCAAGTTAATTTACATTCATCTTGGTCCCAGAGACAGAGAACTTAAATCTTCTCTTTTTAGTAAATAGTACCCACTTAAAAAAAAATTCAAATATGAGATGTTATTAGGAGAAAAATCAATTTTCCCTTTCATCCTTGCCCCTCCCTCTTCTCCAGTCTCCCAGTACTCTTTAGAGGAATCCATGGTAGTATTATTTGTGTCTATATAGACTAGTTCATATATAAAGTATCTCTGGGGAGCGGGTATATACAAAATTATATATTTTAAGGCTCTTGGTACTTTCTGGCACATTCCTTTTCAAAACGGGTACATCAGTTTATGATGGCAATACAGTGCTAATTAGATTTCTTCCTTCTTTTTTCTTGTATTTCTTTGAATATTCTTTCTTTAATATTGGATATCCAGTTTATATTTCTTTTTTTATGTATTGCCTGCTCATGTCTTTTGGCATGCTGTTTGTCTTGATTAGCATTGTCCTTTATGAGATTTATTTTGGCAGCCTTTTGTAGATGGTTGTTTTATGACAGCCTGGATTTGGGGAGAAAAGTTAATATGCTTTTTGTAATGCTTATGCTAAGAGGTATGTGAGCTGAACAAGGGTCAAGGCAGTAGGGAGAAGGAAGTTAAATGCTTGAGAAGAAATCTATAGGATTTGGAAACTGGGCGCAGTCCAAGATGACTACAAGGTGAGTTAGAAAAGGATGGTATATATTTGATGTCAATCTTTGGTCATGATTTATTTTTTTACTCCTTAGTCTTAACTGTAGAGATCAAATACTAATTTTATTTATTTTTAAATTAGGATTATCTGGGGTTTGTGTGGCCCTAGAGGTTCAAAATCCAGAAAAACAAAACCAAAAAAGACCTCTTGGGCCAGTATTTTTTAAAAAATTAATTAATTTATGGCTGTGTTGGGTCTTTGTTGCTGCACGCGGGCTTTCTCTAGTTGTGGTGAGCGGGGGCTACTCTTCGTTGCGGGCTTCTCATTGTCGTGGCTTCTCTTGTTGCAGAGCATGGGCTCTAGGCGCACAGGCTTCAGTAGTTGTGGCACGTGGGCTCAGTACACCAGGGAAGCCCTGGCCAGTATTGTTGATTGGCCATGTTTTTGTCTATTCCTTCTGTAGGTGGGATGAGTGTTCAGAACCTTCAGAATATGGCATTTCTCCTCTTAGTGAAGGTTTGAAGTGGGATCCCATAGGCTTGCCCTATTTTGGGGCTTGGACTTGGCTAGTTACCTGTGTTCTCATAAATAAATGTATAAAAAAGCTTTTTTTTTTGTAAGTAATGAATTCAGATTTTCAAAATCAAAAGGTACACAATGGTGAACAGTGAAATTTCCATCCCTCCTTTGTCCACCAGTCACCCAAATCTTCTGGTAACCACTATTAATGCTATTTTTTGATATATTCTTCCAGATTGTGCTTTGCATATATATATTTAACTGTATTTTTTTCTCCCCTCCCTCAAAATATGGTACTGCATATACTTCTGTACCACGTGTTTTTTACTTGCTAAAATGTCTTCAAGACTGATCATTTCATATTTGTATATCAAGAACGTTCTCATTTTTTCCAAGAGCTGCATTTATTTTTAAGCACTTCCATCAAGACATACTGTTGGTCCATATCTTTCCCATTACAGACAGTCTTTCAGTGTGTATTTATAATTTTGGTTTATTTTGCCCAATTGTCCATGTTGAGTTGCTGCTACTAGCAATGTATGAGAACTCCTGGTTCCCTATATCCTCAAAACATGGTATTATCTTACTTTTTTTTGTTTGTTTGCTAGTCCAATGATATGTGAGTGTAGTTTTATTTTGCATTTTTCTTCTGAGTGAGGTTTAGCATCTTTTTTTTTTTAATATAAACTTATTTATTTTTTAATTTATTTTTGGCTGCGTTGGGTGTTCGTTGCTGCGTGCGGGCTTTCTCTAGTTGCGGCGAGCGGGGGCTACTCTTTGTTGCGGAGCGCGGGCTGCTCATTGCAGTGGCTTCTCTTGTTGCAGAGCACGGGCTCTAGGCACGCGGGCTTCAGTAGTTGTAGCACACGGGCTCAGTAGCTGTGGCGCACGGGCTTAGTTGCTCTGCGGCATGTGGGATCTTCCTGGACCAGGGCTCGAACCCGTGTCCCCTGCATTGGCAGGCGGATTCTCAACCACTGTGCCACCAGGGAAGCCCGGTTTAGCATCTTTTGATCTGTTAGACTGTTGTATAATTTTTCTGTAAACTGGGATTTGCCCACTTCCCCCCACCCCCGCTTTTGTCTTTTTGTTTTTTGAGACATTTGTTGGAATTCTGTTAGGAAGGTCAGACTTTTAATGGGTTCTGAGTTAAACAAAAACTGATGTTGGAGTAGAAATTGCTTCATTTCTAATTGAATTAAAAATATTCCAGTAACCATTGGGAGCTGGAGGCCAGAGTTGTACATTGGATAGCCTGTCTACTTGAGTTCCTTTCCCAGTCCAGCAGAACTTTGGGGCCAGCATTTTTGGGGGAGTTTATTGAGATGACATGGTTTGCTAAATAAAAAAATTTCAGATAGTCTCTGAGGGATGGTAGATTGCTTAAGAAATTGCATATTGATTCATCTTCCACATTTTATTTTTTTCAGACAAGCTTGAGAAGTAGTGTTTTTAAATCTCTCACATATATTAAGAGTGCCTATTACATCAAATCTTATTCATTATAAAATATAGATGTTCTAACTTGTTATTCATGAAAAAAAATGCATCTGATGACAGTGAGTCAGAGTAAGTTTTATAGCTCATACTGCTTGGATATGGTTTCATTTAAACTGAAGCTTTGAATTTTCCAAAGCCTGAGTTTTCACACAACTATGTTTGTGGGACAAGTGGGCCCAAGCTCATTTCATGGCTAGGCCAGACCTCATGGCTAGGCCAGACCTCATGACTGGCAGATGAACTGCTAATCATTTAAATTGACTTTGTCAACCGACACAGGAATAAATAGTAACCTATCTCAGAGAAATAACCAAAGTCAAATAAAGGTAATTGATGCAGATCCTTGTGAAGTCGTTGGAAGAAAATCTATCCTCAGGGAGAGAGCTACCACCTAAAACAAAAACAAAAACAGGCATTTTAATCCACTGTTATGTAATTAACCTCAGCACTCTTTTGTAATCAAAATTTATGAATATATGTAAACATTTTAATACAACAGCATATATATATGATTTAAAATTATTTGTCCTTTAAATGAAATGACATATAATAAAAATTAAATGAACTCTTTTTAACCAGGAATTAAAGGAAGTTAAAATACCATATTGCAGTGCTTCACAGACCATTTCTGGTGTGAAGGACCAAGTTAAAAATTTTTTTCAATCCTTTGTTGACCATTTGTTTTGTAAAATGAAAAAAACAAAACAAAAAAACCACAAAACCTCCAAACAAAACAGAGATATGGAACTGTGAATGAAAGATAAAAGTAAAAGCTCATAATTTTATTAGATGTAGCAGATAAAATTGTTTCAAAAATATAGTTATAAACAAAACATGAGGAAATAGAAAAGAATTACAAAAACTGTACACATTGTTTATTGAAAATGTGCACGTAGATGTAGAGAACGGACATGTGGACACAGGTAGGGAAGGGGAGGGTGGGATGAACTGAGAGATTGGGTTTGACATAAATACACTACCATGTGTAAAATAGATAGCTAGTGGGAACCTGCTGTATAGCACAGGGAGCTCAGCTCGGTGCTCTGTGACGACCTAGATTCCTGGGATGCGGGGTGGGGTGGGAGGGAGGTCCAAGAGGGAGGGGATATAGGTATACATATAGCTGATTCACTTAACTGTACAGCAGAAACTAACAGCATTGTGAAGCAATTTTACTCCAATAAAAAAAAATAAGGCAATTAGTATATGAATAAAATAATAATCTCTTGCAGACTGGTAACAAGCACTGGTCTGCAGACCACACTTTGAGTAACACTGTTCTTTTGGACTAGTTGGCTAAGTCACTCTTTACGTTACTATTTATGTTTTCTATTAGAAAAGACTTGTGCTCCTCCTTCCCCATTTCTCAGTTTAGAATAAGGTATACATTTTTACCTAACAGTGTGAATCTAGGTGTTTAAGTAGTTTCAACCACATGACTCTGGTATTTTCTTCAAATCTCTGTCGAGTTTTTTTTTTTTTTTTTTTTGCGGTAGGCGGGCCTCTAACCGCTGTGGCCTCTCCCGCTGCAGAGCACAGGCTCCGGAGGCGCAGGCTCAGCGGCCATGGCTCACGGGTCCAGCTGCTCCGCGGCATGTGGGACCTTCCCGGACCGGGGCACGAACCTGCGTCCCCTGCATCGGCAGGCGGACTCTCAACCACTGCGCCACCAGGGAAGCCCTCTGTCGAGTTTTAAATGATCCACTTTTCCCCAGTCTGAAGTGTGTTCTGCCATCGTTATTGTTATTAAGCCAAGATTGCTAGAAGCTTGTGAATTTGTGAGAAAAATTGGAAACTTTGTGGTTTAAGTTGCTTGTAATTTGTTTTATTAAGTTTTGTATTTTATCATTTATCTTTTGAGAACCTCAGAAATAACGCTTTCATGAAAATTAACAAGTATATGCACAAGTGTTATTTTAATTTCTTGGTTTAGTCATATAATTTTGTTAGCATTTGTTTTTTTTTTTTTTAAATGAATGTATGTAATTAATTTATTTGTTTTTGGCTGTGTTGGATCTTTGTTGCTGTGCGTGGGCTTTCTCTAGTTGCTGTGAGCGGGGGCTACTCTTGGTTGATGTATGCAGGCTTCTCATTGTGTTGGCTTCTCTCATTGCGGTGGCTTCTCTCATTGTGGAGCATGGGCTCTAGACTCACAGGCTTCAGTAGTTGTGGCACACGGGCTTCGGCAGTTGTGGCTCGCGGGCTCTAGAGCACAGGCTCAGTAGTTGTGGTGCACGGGCTTACTTGCTGCGCGGCATATGGGATCTTCCCAGACCAGAGATTGAACCCGTGTCCCCTTCATTGGCAGGCAGATTCTTAACCAGTGTGCCACCAGAGAAGTCCCAGCATTTGTCTTTTGATTGAGCTGTGAAGTATTACACTTTTTCTTAAGCGGTTCTTCACAGGCAGATGTAAATCTGTATCTTGCTTCATTTCTTTAAGCAAGCAGCAATCTATAGCTCTTAAATGTTTTCACCACACACCAAAAATTGTAATTATGTGAGGTAATGGATGTGTTAACCAACCTTGTTGTGGCAATCGTTTTGCAGTATAGACATGTATCAAATCATCATGTTGTACCCCTTAAACTTATACACTGGTGTATGTCAATTATATCTCAATAAACCTGGAGAAAAAAATAAGCAGCAATCTAGGCTTTATATCAAGGCTCAGTGATGTTGCCAGCACTGCCTGTGGTTCTAGAATGTCCCAGAGGTTATTAGCATTTGGTTTGGAGGGAGTAGAAAGTGATATTTAAGTTATGTTGTGGTTTTCTTCAATGTAGATAAAATGAAAGATAAAATATCTTTGGACTCAATATGAAGTCTTTTTACAACAGTTCTTTTGTTTATGTGACTTCAAGCAAGTGCTGTCAGTGGACAGAGAGATTTAAATTCTAACCTTTGTATATTCTTTGTATTACCCAGTTAAATAACTTTAAAATTAGGTTTTTAATTTTTTTTTGAAAGTTATCTGTGCACAAATTTGTATGTTACGTGTGTGTTAGTGGAAAGAAATGCAAACCCTCTTTGCCTGTTTTCCTTTAGAGTAATTCCTCTCCTGCTGTTACTTTTGGATGGAAGTATGCTCTTTTCCCAGTAGAAGATGGTGATCTTGGAGAATGACCATGGAGAAGGGGATGAGTTCTGGAGAAGGACTACCTTCCAGATCATCTCAGGTTTCGGCTGTTAAAATAACAGCTAAAGAGCTGGAAACAAAGCAGCCCCATAAAGAGAAGCGAGGGGGCTTTGTGTTGGTGCATGCAGGTAAGCTCTAAGTGGGTGAGTTGGAAGATGAAAATAATGTTTTTTTCCCTTGCCTTGAAGTACACCAGGAATTGAATTTCATATCTGGAGGAGGCAAACTGCCAGAGGAGCTGGAACCAAAGAGACTGACTTCGATAGAGTGAGGGCCTCCCCCTAGCTCCCCACTTAGAAGATCTTATAATGACGACTCTTCCTTTGTCTCCTTCACTCACCTACTCTATTATTTACTTTTACCCCATATTTAGGTGTTGTTAAAACCAGACACAGTAATTGTTTAAACTCTGGTTTGTGTTTTTAAAAATAATGCTGCTGAAAAAATTTTATTGACCCCATTTTTGACTTTGTCCATCTTAGAGTATAATTTACACAGTCTTAGAGCTAGTTTGCCTTTTTAATATTATAAAAGAGGAACCTTAAAACCAGAGAGATTAAGTGGCTTCAGCCACATGGCTAGTTCGTACAAGAGCCAGGCTGAGACACCCTGAAGTGAGCCCTTAAGTCCCAGTCTAGTGCTCTTGGCACCTCATCAGCCTGTAATCTCTACTTCAGAGTACCTTGAAGACAGACACAGTGAGTTCAACCCCTGAGTCCCCATCATCGAAGCCTCTAGGGTTTCTAAGCAGTGCAGCCCTACGTAGGTCTTTTTCTTCTTCCCCCCCTTTTTCTTTAGTCATTTTTATTTGTCTGCATTTAGCGTCTAAAGTTCATGACCTCTGTGAAGGAAGAAGGAATGGCTGGGTCTCCTTTTAACTTTCCTCAGACAGTCATGCAGGATGGCAGCAAGATTAGCTTTGATACGGGGTGAGGGGTGGAATTGTTTCTTCTTGTCAAACTGGTGTTCTTCCTGGTCATTAACTTTTGGCTGTATCTAAACTGCACAGACAACTCCGGAAGCCTTATAGAATCGAATCTAGAAGAATCTAGAAACAAAACAAAAACCAGGTTCAGTTTCCTTTTCTTTCAAATGATTTTTCAAAGAAGTGAGGTAAATTTATAGAAACAACTCAGATTCCTAGTCCAGTGTTCTTTCCACTACACCATGGTGGTGGTGCATCTTTCATAGTACCCAGTGAGTTATTTCATTCAGAATGAGTATTTGAAAAATGTCCAAGAAAGGCCTGAGATGTGTAAAAGCAACAACGTGGAGCTTTTGATTAGTTGGAAAGGTTTGCCTTCTATGACAGTCATTGTGGCCTCCCCACTGTCTCAGACACACCCTGATGGCTGTGGCTCTTAGACAAAGTTGGTGCCGGGGGCCAGTTGTAATAGGAGGAAATCTGGGTTATGACAGGAAATTGTATGGATGAAGGGTGACCTTCCCCTTCTAAATTATTAGAAGTTCAGATAGAGTGATTGATTATGCAGCATTATGTATCTTGTACATTTAAGGAACAAAATTTCAATTCCAGTGTAGAGATTTTAAAAGTGTTTTTTTTTTTTAGCACTAGAGACTTGCCCACGTTTTAGTCATTTGAGTAGTAGATTCTTGCTTTGCCCCAGATCTGTATACTACCTATATTTTACCTAATATTAAAAAAAGATAAACACTTTTTAACCTTAACATTTTAAAGATGAAACTTATCTTTAATTAAGTGGAATGTTGGTATCACATGCGTGAAGAGAAAATAATTTAAACACAGTGCAAAAAAACCCGTGTGATTAAATTTTATTTAGGTTCTGTTGCTTGTCAGCTGCTTAGATCCTAAGCTTACCTTTCCTTTGTTAAGTAGAGGAATTAGCAAGTGTTAATCAGGTATTAAAGATCTCCTGGAGTAATGCTGAGATGGTTTCCCTGTTCTAAGTAGAGGATTGATATGTTAATGCTATTGGTGCTGTTATCCACACACTAAAATTATCTATTTGGCTATAGTATCCCATGGTTTGGGAAACACTGCTCAAAGTTTGGGGCCTGCTAAGACAACAGACCTGGGATCATTTATCAGTGAACCATGAAGAGAGTCCTGTTAAATATTGGCGCAGGTTCTGTGAAGTTTCAGAGTTTGCTTGAGAAATGGGACTAACATTTGCCTGTGTTATGGATTTGTGTTGTTTGGGCATCTTTTCTGTTCTCTTGGGTCCTTTAACCATAGCTTCTTGGGTTTGTTTTTTCTCTGCCCTGGTGAAAGGTGGGTTAAGTTCGTGTCATAGTCTGCAGTCTCAGAGGAGAAGCCCTGAGGCTTAGAGATGTAGTTCTTTTTTTTTTAACATCTTTACTGGAATATAATTGCTTTACAATGGTGTGTTAGTTTCTGCTTTATAACAAAGTGAATCAGCTATACAGAGATGTAGTTCTTTAACCTTCCCTACTTTGGACCCCTTCGGGGCCCAGCAGGGGGCTGGGATGGGGGCTGAGGGGGAGGTTCAGAAAAAGTTAAAGAACTTTGATTAAGGGCTCTTGTCTTGGTTTCTTTCTTGTTTAGGTTATTCTCAAATCCCTAACTAAGCAAGTATTACTCCTTTTAGGGAAACAAATTTCAGAGCCATTCTCTTGAGGAAGTTGCTGGGTGTTTGATTAAGAGACAGGGACCACCAGGATTTCTAATAGGCAGTTGTGAATATACTATCACTGAGATTTCAGAGACACCCTGAGCTACATTCCAGGGGTGAGCGGATGGAAAAGTTTGGGTAGGAATGGTGATATTGGTGGTGGTTGTTGACAGGTGGGATATAACACCCCTCAACTTCAAGTATTATTCAGAAACTACCTAGTTTTCTGAAGTCACTCTTAAGAATTCTGGCAGGGACTTTCCAAAGGTCAACAGAGAGGAACTTAGAGGGACTCTGTCCTTGACACTGCCTGGGTTATCAACTCCAGCTAAAAAACTCCTAACTTTGGAGAAGTTTTCGAAAGGAGAGGTGACCTAGGGGAAGCTGCTCTGGGGACATAAGCTATTTCTGGTGCCTCTAGTAGGAAAATAGCTGTTGAAAGAGGAGATAAGGCATGGTATTAAAAAGACTTATGGTGCAGAAAGAAGCTGTTAGATTTTTAAGACTCCATGCACTTAGGACAATAGTTTTATTGTCACTGGGAGAGCATCAGTTTATATGAGCTATTTATATAATATAAGCAAGGTCTCTGATATCTTAATGACAGTTGACAATTGACTGTTTTTTTTTCACTACAGGTGCAGGTTATCATTCTGAATCCAAAGCCAAGGAATATAAACACGTATGCAAACGAGCTTGTCAGAAGGTATGAAGAGAATGTATTCTGTCTGATTGAAACAGTTTAGTTTTGACCAAAAGCAGCTTTACCTTGAAATTCAAAATTTTAAGGTTTGATTTATAAGACAGTCTTTGGTTTGGGCCACAAAGTAATTTTGCTCGTATTTGTGGGGTCTTTTTTTGTTTTGTTTTGTGTTTTTTATTCTCCAAATCATGTTTAGATCTTTTCCTTCCTTTCCCAGATCAAAGTCTGTATTTTTGGAATTGTGGGCACATAATCATATATCTTTTAATCTTTGAAACGGCACTGAGCTCTATAGAAGGGGTAGGGAAAACAGCTCAAAGGCAGCCAATGTGTCTTTCTGTGAAGGGAAGAAAAAAAATAATAAAAAATTAAAATGGGTGTTCTTCTTAGGGAGATTATCCTGTACTTTTTCCTTCTGTTTTTCCATCACGTAATATTTATCATAGCAAATTCATTGTCATTCCTGAGTTTAACTTTGCCCTTGTACTCAGTTGTGCTTTTTTTTTTATCTTTGTTTTTTGAGGTTTTGCTAAATTGTTGAATACTTAATGTGGAGGCAGGAATGGACTCAGAAGAAATATTGTTTGTTTTTATTTTGATCCTGACTGTATACTCTTGTAGGCAAACCTTCCATTACTTTTTATGCAAATAGAATGTTAATTGGACATTGCATATCAAGTAAATAGGGGTCTCTCAGCTCTTTTCATTTATATTTACATACCATTTAAAGAAGATTATACTTTATTAGCGATCCAAGATTTTTCTTATGAATGAAATCTCATAAATGAATAAGAATATTTGGTTACAGGGATTTCATTTTTAAAAAAAATTTATAATAAAGGTAAATATTCTTTAAGCTATTTTATATTACTTTATCTTATTTTTCAAAGTGTGAAATCTTTTTGTTATCTGAGAAGAAATGGTTTTATAGGAATATAGTTCTGTATATAATACATTTAGAGCGTGTAACCAGCCTCCTTAATTTATACAACAAATGAACTTCTTAAAAGTTTCATGAGGAATACAGTGCTTAGGTTTTGATCTTTGTTGAATAAATCGGAGCTTCAATTATTCATTTAAAAATCAGTCTTCCTTCTCTTTCTTTCCTGTCTTAGTTTATACCTAAGAAGCAAGGTGATTTTAGTGACCTTTGCTCTCTATAGATTATATTACAAAGGAATATTATATGTTTATCTCGATGTAGAATACCTTATAGAATCAAAAATGCTTTTGTCAAATGTATGCTCCATCTAAGGATTCTGAAATGCCTCTGTGACTGAGAGTAACTACTTTTTATAGTTAGGGGTAGAGAGAGTAGTAATGGTGGGATGAGAAATGGTTAGCTTAGTCTGTATAAAATATGAATTCAAATTTCAAAATGGAATTCATATAATTTCTATGGTTCTGTGAACTGCCCTGTGATGAATGAAGCCCTTTCACTTACTAAATTCCTTGCATTTTGTATTTAGTGGCTAAATTTATTCATTGTCTTAATTTGAATAATAATAAGTGAGCTATATCATAAATTATCCTGAATAATTGCTTATCTTAAATCTAAGTTGTTTATGTCTTGAGGTATGGAACGGAACTCTAGTGATCAATTTTTATTAACTCTGAATGTCTCCTACACTTCTTCAAGCCTTTGGAAAGTTTCTGGGTATGTTTAAGAAGTTGTGGTTTTAAAATGAATAATCTTGCCCCTTGGTTTCATAGGCAATTGAAAAGCTACAGGCTGGTGCCCTTGCAACAGATGCAGTGACTGCAGCCCTCGTGGAACTTGAGGTATTTCTTTTCTCTATTTGTTTCATTTAAAATATTTGTGAGTTTATGTTCATTATTCTTAAATGACATGAAACTGTTGTTTAGTCAACCATCAATTATATGACCAGCGTTTCTCAACAATATTAACAAGGTATGAAGAACCCTGTGATTTTGTTAGGTTGTTCTCATTGGAGACTTCTCCGAGTAATATAAAAAAGTTGGTTAAATTCATTTTTCCCTGGTTTTGTGAGATTCATGAATACAAGTTACTGGTGATTGGATGCTTGAAATTCCTGAATATTTTCAGAAGAAAAATTCCTGAAGTTAACACCTCCTGAAAGTAATATACATTCTGTTGTTTAGAAAACAAAAAATTCCAACTGTCTAGAAGTGTCCAAAGTGGAGGGGGAAGTTTCCTCACAAACTTAGCAGTTGGATATATATATCCTGAAGCTGTGCTCTGTGAGGTGTGTCTTGTCCAGTGTGATAGGTTGGTCTCCAGTTAATTGTGGACATTGAGGAATTCATTGAGGAGGTTCTCAAGTTCACTGCAATCCTTGCTCCTCCAGAGTGAGGGTCTCTTAATTGTCTTAATCTGGAACCCTGAGGATGAGTTTGTTCAGGGGATACTGAGGGCTTCAGAAGACCGACTTCTGTTGCTCAAACTTAGAGAAGGTTGATTAGTGTAAGTCAGTTTAGAGCAGTGGTCCCCAACCTTTTTGGCACCAGGGACCAGTTTCGTGGAAGACAATTTTTCCACAGACTCAGGGAGGGGAGGGGATGGTTTTGGGATGATTCAAGTGCATTACATTTATTGTGCACTTTATTTCTATTATTATTGCATTGTAATATATAATGAAATAATTATATAACTCACCATAATACAGAATCAGTGGGAGCCCTGAGCTTGTTTTCCTGCAACTAGATGGTCCCATATGGGGGTGATGGGAGACAGTGACACCCGAAGTGTGGCTTATGTCCAGTCTACTCTGTAAGATGCAGCTTAATTGCCACTCACTGATAGGGTTTTGGTATGAGTCTGCAAGCCATTGATTTATTATGGTCTCTGTGCAGTCAAACCTCTCTGCTATTGATAATCTGTATTTGCGGCCACTCCCCAGTGCTAGCATCACTGCCTCAGCTCCACCTCAGATCATCAGGCATTAGATTCTCACAAGGAGCGTGCAACCTAGATTCCTCGCATGCGCAGTTCACCGTAAGGTTTGCGCTCCTATGAGAATCTAATGCCACTGCTGATCTGACAGGAGGCGGAGCTCAGGTGGTAATGCGAGCCATGGGGAGTGGCTGTAAATACAGATGAAGCTTCACTCGCTCACCCACTGCTCACCTCCTGCTGTGCGGCCCAGTTCCTAACAGGCCATGGACTAGTAGCAGTCCATGACCCTGGGGTTGGGGACCCCTGGTTTAGAGAACAGTGAACAAATAGTTATTTGCTTGAGAAGATAACTAGGGAAATCAAATAAGACATGAAGATAAAACAGGGATGAGTTTGAGGGAGGAGGTGTTAGAGTAGACTGTCCCAAATTGACTGGATTAGGCTCTCATATCAGGGCACCTACCCTGACAGGCCAGGCCTTGCTTTTACCTGCGAAGATTGCCCAGGAGTTTACCAAAAGTCCTAGACATGTTTTCTGTATATTCCTCTGGTTAATTGCAGCGTTACGCTTTTAATCGTGCTCTGTAGATTGTACTCTGTCTTGTTAACACTTTGAGCTTGGTCCTAGGGTATGTAGTCAAGAAAGGTGAATATATGGTGGGCACCAGTTCCACTGTAGTTTGGTCCCTGAGGTGTGTGACTTGGGGTTATGTGGTCTCCTTCCTGTTGAGACTGATACATCTTATACGAGCTCTACCAATCAGTAGCCATGAGTCCCTGGGCACCTCACAGACTCTCCCTGACTCAGTTTACCCATTTATAATACGGGGATGATAATTTCTACTTTACAGAGTCATGAAGATTGAGTTAACATACGATAATCACTTAGAACAGTATGAGACACATAGTAAACACCTTGTAACTGTTAGTAGCTATTATTGTTGTGAGGTGCTTTGGAAATTATATCTATGAGGTGAATATTTATGTTAACTCTTTACATTGTCAAAGGAAAGTTAATTATATGTTGTGGGTAAAAGGGCAAAAGTGACACAAGGAAGAAGATTGATGTGCTTACCACCAAATCTTACCTTTACTCAAAACACACACAAGGAAAGCTTCATCTAACTTAATTCAGTTATTAATTGCAAATTACTCTTTGTGTAGAAGACGATGTCCTGAGGTTACAGGTGCATGGAGCCCGTGTGGGTCTGGGGAAAGAAAATTAATGAATAGCTGGGTATATATTGTACCATAATGGCAACTGTGAATACAACACTGAATAAAATTAAGTTTTCCTTTTTCTTTTCATCTTAGAATAACTTTAATTTTCTCAGGTCCTACTTATATCATGCCCAGTATTTCATTACATTTTTCCCATGATGAATCAATCCTACTTTTAAAGAGTTTACTTATGTATACTTAATAATGATTTAAAATACATTTTGGAATGAGTTACATGTGAGTAAATGAGCTTTATAGTTTTGAATGATGACCTGTGTTTTTTAAGAGTGTGGATATGAAGGTTTTTAAAAAAAAAAATGTGTTCTGTTGTTTTGATTGGACTATGTTATATGGCCTGAGTGAGTTTAGTGTACTTTCCTCCCTTTAATTATTAAGCTTGGGGAAGAATTTCAATGAACTATCTTGAAAAATTCATTTTTATCTGGGATCTCTGATTGAAATATATGTCAGTAGTTTAAAGGTTAAGGCTACACTAACTGGAGGAATTTGCCTGAATCTTAAGAATTATGTTGAAAGTCATGTCATATACTGCCCCCTGCAGTTTCAGTCACCTTGGATCATTGTGATTCATCACCTTTGAATAGGGTGAAGTCTTCAAATAAAGAGTTTAACCAAAGAGGTATTGTAATAGTTTGAGTCAATGGAAAGATATATAAAAATTGGATTCTTGTATTTTCTGTACCTAGAGAAATATAAGTAACAATATTAAGTCCTTTCAGCCAACTGAAAATTCCCAGAGTCTGATTTATACTGTGTTATGTTTAATTTGAGAGTAACCACTTATCTTTAGTTTTGATCAGTCTATTTAGTAGAGCTAAGTTTTGTCCTAATTATCAAATAGATATGGGTGATCATTATACCTTTGTCTTTTGACTTTGGTATATACTTTTGACTTAAAAAAAACATACTTTTTAAACTTGTTTGTTACATTATTACTTAGGCAGATAACTAACATTGGTTTGAGTTTCCTGAGGACTTTACTAACTGTAGATTGAAATGACTGAAATGGTTTAATGGTCCTTATTGGCTAGAAGGGGTATCTGGCCTTGTATTTTGGAAAATATGAAAATTTGCATTTACCCAAATAGTGAGGAGTACACTGACCTCAACTTGTTGCCACGGAGGAGGAAGAGACAAGGTGAAAGGAAAGAAAATTTATAATAGAAAAAAATGTGTTTCGGTGGCCTCTGTAACTTAACCAGGCTACTTAGACAAATCATTTTTGAGCTTTTCTTGGAATCCCATTCCCTTGTGTAGTTTAATTTTTCTCATCCACCAGGACAAACAAGTGGTGTTATCATAAGACTACAACTTCTGGGCACCAGAGGGAGTGTTCCCTTCATACAAATAAGGGGTGGGGGGCATGCGCATAAGTTCCTGCCTAGTAAACTGACTAGCTTCTTCCTTCGGGGTTTTGGGAGGGAAGGTGGCCATTTGTATGAGAGGTGTTCTGCAGTGTGGAGTTGAAAATGAGATGATGCCAAAGTGCATTTTGTTTATCTTCAAAATGTAGTGAAGGAAATGGAAAGGTCAGTTTTTTAGATCATATTTTAATAATTTATTGTTAAAGTGATTTGGTCCCATTGTTTCATTTAACTATTAATAGTTTTTTTGAGATTCTTTTTTATACATGATGGGAAATGGACTTCTATCAACCCTGATTTCCCTCACAGCAGAGAAGATAAATTTGTGAAACAATTTGATCTTCATACCTAGGGCTGTGCATTTGGGAGACAGTTGTTTTCATGCCTGTTTTTGAAATAGTTTTGGTTCGGGTAGTGACAGTAGATTTAAAATTCTAGACCATAATTTTGCACATTTCACATGTATAGCTTCTAATATGAATTTCTTATGTGAGAAAATTAGATATAGATCTGGGTGAGTCATGATGCCACTGCTAAAGTAGAGAGCTTTTCATAGATTCTGACAGAAAATGAACTCCTAAAATGCTTACTGAAGCGCCCTTTGCACATCAGTATATTTTTCTTAAGAAGTACAAAGATGTGCTTTAAAAAGTTCTAGTAAGGAATAATAGGTGAAATATGACTGACAAACTTTTGAGAGGTTACTTGTTTTGTGGGGAAACTGATGAATCTGGCTGGCTGGCTGGTGTACCCTTTGAGAGATTTTGGTTAACTCATTTTGAAAACTGATTATTTTGGTAGGTAGAATACTATGCATTAGCAATAGTGATAGATATAGCTTTTAAATTTCATATAGTGAAAGGTAAATTGCACAGGCTCCCTTGTTAAAAATGTTTTGTTGAACTTATGTTATTCTAAGTGGACCCTGCTGTTCTTTTGTTGACTTGCTTCATTCTTTAAGTCTTCCTATGGTCAGGGGAGATGGTAATTCATGGTCGTAACTTGTTTATTGTCCAAATGCTTTAGCATTTAAAGGGCAATGTATATTGGGCACAAGTTTTTATGTCTGCTAAAAGTGGTCCATTGTCTTTGGATCTCTATATAATCCAATATGATGCTTGCTTATAAACTCTAGAAATTCCTTTAAAAAGTAACTTCTTATCCAGATGGCTGATAGTTTGGGGTGTGAGAGAAAAAATGTAGGTATTTGCATTACTGTATATTTATATTATTATATGTAATATTGTTATGCATTTATCTGACCTCTACATCCTGAGATGTAGAGCCAGCTCTGCATGCATTTCTATAAAGCAGGGGTCTCCAGAATGTCATCACCATTGAGTAGTCTGTTGTTGGTGGACCACAGCCCAGGCCTCTGTGCAGCTGCAGGATTAGGCCACACACCCTTCCCTTGGCCTTATGCTTCTGGCTGGAATTGTTTGTGTGCCTCAGGGGGAGAGAAGGCCTGCCAGTCCCTGGGATGCTTAGGGGTCATGAAGATGGTGTGGCTTGCTCCTGGCATATGGGCATATCTAGGATGGGAGGGAATATTGGGAAGGTCTCATATAACCCCGTCTCTCGCCAAGCCTGTAGCAAATTCAGTTGTGGGGTTTCTTTGTGATTAGATGCTTAACCACACCTCCTCCCTACCCCGCTTCAGTGTTTGGTTTTTGTTGCAAAAAAGTAGGGGCATCTGTTTTACGCTCATTTATGTTTATTTGAGAGGTTAAAAATTATTTAAATAAATGAGCATCTTTGTTCTTCTGCACATTTTTTTGTTTTGCAGAAATCATCTTTTCATATGCAAAGGGTGCTGAGTATTTAAGTGGTTCCTTGCTTCCTCCTCCCCTCCGCTCCTGGACAGGGCTGAACACATTGGAAAGACAGCTCCATGCATTTAGCTCACATACACACAAGTGCCCATTAACCATGTGACTGAGGAGTCTAATTTTAGACCTACTACCCCTGAAAGTCTCATTTTTCTCTTCCATTGACAATATCTTTTATTCTCTGTAATGGGGAGGGGGTTCCTGTTTTTAAGTATGCGAAGCAAGGAGTTTTACCTTTTCTACTTTGTAGTACTTAAAATGTTTTCATTGCATGACATTTGGATTTTGACTTCGGATGCTCTTTTTACTTTTTTTTTTTTCAACTTGGTATCATTGATTATTTCAGTCAAAGACCCTATTTTGCTCTGTTTAGCAGTATTTCCAGGGGTGCTTCAGTATTTCTGTGTATTCCAGGTGTTTATAGAGTCTTTATGTTTCTCTGCATTTTTTTTTTTTATTTTTTTTTTTATTTTTTGAGGTGTACACACACAGTTACACTTCACGGAGTTGCATCCAGCCAAGTGTCCATGTTCTTCTTGTGAAGAGGCAGAGAAAAATCACCTCTCCCAAGAATTTCCACCTTCTGACCAAGGGAAATGTGTCCTGAAGAGCTGTAGGCAGATGGGAGGCAACTTGTTTGCTTGTTCTGCTGCTATAGAGCATTGAGTTAATTAGAAGACAGGCTGTGGGTGGCCAAGTACAGACAAAGAAGCACCAGACAGAGCCCAGTTAGCCCGGGGCAGTAAAAGTAAGTTACACTCTTTTTAAAACACTTTTTTGAGTACTGATGCTGAGTCTTGCCTTTAGTACTAAGGGGCAACTTGTAACTTACTGTTTGTGTTTACACAGTAGATGCATCTGTTCTTTTCCTCAGACCCTAGAAACTAAACACGCTCTCTAGCGCAAAGTACCTGCTTAATTAAGGAAAAGCAGTGATTCTTTTTTCTTTTAACTTTTTTTAGAATAAAAAGGGAACTGAATCAGTTATTACATTTCAGATTAATTTTTACACTGCATCAAAACTGTGTATTAGTTTTTGGCCAAGTCAAAACACTTAAGTACAGAGCTTGTTATGTTACAGAGCTTTGTACTGACGGGAACATGAAAACAGTTTCACCTTTTTCTAGCCATTTCTTGGTGAGTTCTGTGGAACTTATCAGATGAATTCATCTTGGCTGAATCTGGTAGAAGGTATGGTCTGAGACCAGACTTAGCAGTTCCTAAGGAGCTTGTAGCTTTATGTATGAGCCCTTGTTTTGCTCTGGGAGTTATTATTCTCCAAGAATATGCTACATTTTAGAATTCAGCTTTGAGCTACTTAAAGCTACATTTGGTAGTGTGGTGGAATTGGTGGTAATTCTGTGTTTTGGTTATGTGGCAGCAATTTAGACTTTTGGATTGAGTGTAAAATGTCTTCTTCTAAATTAATAGATATATTAGATTTATTGGCCCTTGGATTTATAGTGCTGTGATTATTGAATCATTTCATACGTGTCGGGTGTGTATGTGTGTGTGTGTGTGTGTGTGTGTGTGTGTTTGGATCTATATTCTTCGGGGCATCAATTTTATAATCTAACATCTACTGGTTTTTTGCTTTTTAGCTTTTGGTAATGAAGGGCTAGGCTAAGAAGATTTTTCTGTGCTCAGCAAATCACAGGCTGATATCATGAAGGTCAATCTGAAAGACTGCCTTTGATTTTAAGTTTTTGTCTATCTCTCAAATGTAGGACTGTATTCAGAATCTGGAAGGGAATGAGGAGGAACTTAAGTTGTATAACTTTTAGGAATCTCATCAAGATCATATCCTAAATCCTGCTACAAAGCAGAACAAAGCATTACTTCCATTTTTTCCCCACTCATTCTGTCTACCTGCCGTCTAATTTTTATGTGTACAGCAGGCTTTACCTAAGTGTTAGAATAATGAAGGATTGCATCTCCCTATAGCAGAGCAAACAGTTTAAAATGGAATCCTAGGCATCCCAGTTGAGAATAGTGCTTTGGCCATTCCTACTGCCAGGGAGTTTTTACTGGCAGTCATTCCCACTCAGGGTCCAGCCTTCTGCATGGTATACTCATTTCCTGACAGTTCATGACATGCGTATAACATAGGGTATCAACACTATAACATTTACTAGCCTTCTCAGAAAATTCTGAGTGGGGAACTTATTTTTGTTTTCCTCTTTTGGAGTATGTACAGATGTTAACATTTTCTAGTGGGTTGGAAATCTTTTAAATAAAAAGCATAGTTATAAGTTACTACTTATAAGTTAGTGACACCCCTCTCACCCCTCCAATCTACCATGTCCTCACTTCACATTTGATAGAAGGATAGTTTACATTATTATAATTCTGTGGTCTGTTAGGTTCTTTTTGAGTGATATTTCCATATTATTGTTAACGTGGTTAAAAGGTATAGTTATTTAGGTTGAAGGGAAGTATAAGTAGATGCCAAGTTTGGCTTTACTAGAGAAACAGCTACATTTGTCTTTTTCTATTGTAGCTCATGTGGAAAAGACAATTTCAGGTACCGTGTGCGCTAACCTCCTCCTGGACATCGTAAAGAATCCAACTAAAACAAAGTTTAAAACTATTTCAGATGTGCAGGTCTATGGAAGCCAATATTTTATGTTAGAGATTTGTGTTATGTTTGACAAGTAACTCTTTGTACTGCAATTCTGTGGCTTTCAATTAAAAAAAAAAAACCATGAAAATAAACTGCTGTGATGTGATTTTTCTACTTAATTTTGCTATGTCTTTATTTGCAAATTAGGCAGATTAATAATGGAAAGGAGGTGAATACAGGTAGACCGTGCTTTTTTATTAAAATACTTTTAATAAGTAGAGAAAAAAGGTGGTTCTGTTTTTTGACAGAATATTGTATGCCAGATCAACAAATGCTCTAATGAACAAAAGCAATATTTGATGCATTTATTCTAAATTTCTATTCAGTAGAAGAGCTTGGACACTTCAAGAAGATCATTAGCAAGTCTTAGTTCCTAATACATATGCTGTTGTGTGTTAGTTTTTTTTTTTAATATAAACTATGTTTTTTTGTGTGTAATTGAACAGTTAAAAAAATGAACTGTCACAGATAATAAAACTGGGTATTCAACATACTATATTTGACTCAACTGTTCACAGAGTGTGATGCAAACAAATGTTCTCTTAACTTACATCCAGCATGGCTAAAATATTACTTTAACACATGTTAAAAGTAGAGCACTGTAACTATTTGGCTAGATACAATTCCGGGCTGTCTGAATTGAGTAATTTCCTCAGGCATTCCAACTTTGATCAACCACAGCACGAACTTTTAGCATGTCTGTAAAGCAGCCAGTGCATCTGTAAATATGTCCCGAGGTAGAGAGAAAAGAGAGAATGCCAAAAAAGAAAGAATACTTTCTGTCGTTAAGGAGCAGTTACAGAATGGAAATGGAAAGTTTTTGTTTCCCTAGGAACTCTTTTTAGATGATTGAGCCTCTGATGTCTAAGTATGCCCTGTGGTTCTGTATTAATGAATGAAAGATACTTCATTTGGGCCTAGTAGAAATGTTTTCTGGCTAACTCTGCTGAAACGTACTGGTTAGAGTTCATTTATTCTTAAACTTTCCAGTCTTTATTAATATAGTATTAATTGGCTAAAAACCTAAACATACACAATAGCATGTATCTCAGTAAATCATGTCTTAATTGTTTATAGCTAGTATTTGGGTGAAAATATTCTTATATGACCCTGTTTTAGAGAATAACTCCAAGAACAGGCAGCGCCACTGCAGAAGTAATCTCTTTGCTTTCACCACATGGAGGAAAATAGGTTTTTCTGGGTTTTATCTTCAGTGACCTGGAAATGAATTTGCAAATATCTACTGGTTTCTGTACACAAACTAGGATAATTTATAATGGTAAATTGCCCTCTTGGACACAGCATGCTTATATCACATGGATGTAACTTCCTTGGGAATATTTTAAGGTGTAATAAACAACTATTTGCAAACTGGGTGTTAAGTTGGATAATATGGCTTGCTTCTTTCTGACCTTGTTTTCCGTAGTCCTAGGATAGCAGATACCATGACCTCCAATTAGCTCCAGTTGTGAAAATTCTGCTTTTTAGGTCAACATTGTACCAAACATCAGGAGGAATCCATCATCTTGTAATTTCTTATAATTTCTTGTAATTTCTATGTTGTTATTGTCCACATTGTCCAATTAGTCAGTCATGGAAAACACGGTTAATCAGTTAAGTAAAATTTACCAATAGTGGAAAAGTTTTACTGTAGTTTCATACTCTTTTCATTGAGTGTTTTTTCAGAACTAGACAAAGGGTAGTATAGTTTGTAGATTTACACCCTTTAAGCACATTCCCTGTATCCCAAAAGAGGTACAGAGAAGTGGTGGACAGGCAAGTTGGAGAGGAAGATGGAAAGGCAAGGCCTGGGTGAGCTAATGTGACTTTCAGAGGCAGGGACTTGAACGGATTGCTAAGTTGGTTACCTTGTTGCTGTTTCCTGAATGCCATAATTTCTTCAAAATTCAATACTTTTTAAATTTCATGAGCCTACTGCTTTGAATTTAAAATCACTAAAGTTCACGCTGAGAACGTGAGAGCCAACTTTTACAAAAACTATGTGATATTTGGTATCCAGTTTATAGATAGGTTCTCAGTATCTGTTAATTATTTTCCCTGATTATCCCTTTGTCATTTTTTTTTGGTGTTACTCAACATTGATTCCCGCCCCACCCCCCCCGCCCCATGTAACTGTATAAATTTTGTGTGTGTTTGGGTGTTTTTGGTTTGTTTGTTTTGCTCCAAATTACTAGCTCCAAAGAGAATACTGTGTTTTTTCTCATCATTTTGACAATGGCAATTCACCATTGTATAAAGTTGTAGATGAAGTTGTCTATACTAATGGTGATCAAGGTAGTCTTGAGAAAAATAACATGATATTTCATCATTCTTCTTGTGGATTCTGGGTAGAAAGCTTGTCTGACTCATTTTGGAGGAGCAAAAAAGTATTATAAAGTCCAATTGTCATAATCAGAAGATATGTGGCATTTCTGACCACTAACCTGGCTCTCAGTTAAGTGTGTTGACACAGGGTAGTTAGTCTACAATACAGATTAAATGGCTTGCTTCTGTATTTATCATTCTTCTTGTTTAAGTAGTAAGAAGTACAAATATTCAATACTTTCCGTATTCAGCAAGGCATGAGAATGAAATCATGATCTGTTGTTGGGACTGGCATTTGTGTCGAAGAGCTGCTTTGCCTAAAATCTGTATTATGTGGAAAACTGAAGACTTACCAAAACTGAGAGTTTGTATCTGGAGAAGCATGAGACCTTTTTAACCTTTACAAAGTGAGATTACAGAAGAGACAGTTTACAGATGTGTGTTGATTGGTCCACAGACAAGTTCCTAAAAATTGGAATTTGTTGTGAACATTTAAAATCAGGAGACTCATAAAAACCTGGATTTCTAACTTCTTTTGAAAAAAAGTGAGATCTGGTCACATGGAACATGCATTCTCTGAGGGTTGCAGTCTGCCAGGGCTGAGCGACAGCTGCCCCTTTTGAGTATAGGAAGCTGTGTAACTAAAACTATTTTTCAGCTCAAGGTACAGATGGAAATAAGGCTTGGACAGATATGCCAACTTTTGTGTTGTTGGAAGGCCTGAGAGAATGAACTGATGATTTAATTGGCCTCAGTTTTTTGCTCTAGAGTTTGCAAATTGTTGCAACAGGAATTTCTACCAAAAGTAAGAATAAGACTGGAATGAGCTTTGATTTGATTATTTAATATTGGAATTGGACTAAGGTATTAACTTATTATTTTGAAAATGAACTTCAAATCAAACTAAAGACTTTTCAAAAAATTTCCCACTGAAGTAATTTGAACCAGAACCAAGGTATATCACTCCAAAGAGTTTGAGCTGGAGCAGAAGCAGATCAAAATACTCTGTGACCTGGCTAAGCATGAACTAAATTGTTCCTTTATTTACTTCTAGTTCCAGAAGTAAAATATTATTTTCAGTGATTGTGGTGAAGAATGTACCAGAAATGACCAGTACAAGCATGTTGCACTGATTTCTGAACTTTGTCTTGCTAACCTCCTAAAGGATATTTAGCTTCCAACATCATTTGTCTTATCTTGATTCCATTAATTCTTGATGGAAAACATACTAAGGAAAATAATTGATTTGTGCATAATATTTGTGGCTACATCTGTGATGATTACGTGGAAACTTTTGTATGTCCTTTCACCATTGGCTCTCCCACATTTTATTAATCTTTTTTCCAGTTCATCTCATTTTTCTCCAGTAAAAGTTGAACCCTGCTTCCCAGAGTGGTTAGCTTTTGTAGCCTCTCATGACTCACTTGTGCTTTCTTACTCTCCACCTCCTCTGTGCTGTTGCTCACAGATGCCTTTACAAGCCTCCTCAAGGTAGGGTTCAAGGAGAAAGTGAAGTTAAGCAGCTTGTGGAGTTCATGTAGATTGGAGTTTCTCAAGGAGAGGGCCATGGTCCAGCTGAATCAGAATCACTTGAGGTAGCTTGTTCCAAAAAAAAAAACAAAAAACGAAGAGTCCCTACCTTTACCCCACATGACCTAGGTCAGAATCTATGGGGACAGGAGTCTGGAAATTTTCATTCTTCTGATTTAAAAAAAAAAACTTTTAGCTTTGAAATAATTGTAGATTCACAGCAGTTGTGAGAAATAATACAGAGAGATCCCTTGAGTCCTCTACCCAACACTGATAACCTTTTTTTAAAAAAAATTTGCCATTAATCTTTTATCTAAAATAATTTACACTATAGTTTCAAAACTCTTTATTAAAGTATAGTATACATATAGAAAAGCATACACATTTATGGTACAGGGGCAGCTCCTTGAAGTTTTTGGAGTGAACCAGCACCCAGATTAGGAAACAACATTTGCAGCCCTCCAGAAGGCCCCTTCTGCCCCTTCCAGTCACTCCAGGGTAAAGCCTGTTCTGAAATGAAATCATGCAGTACGTATTCCTTTGTGTCTGCCTTTTTTTGTTTAATTCATAGAATGCAAAAGGTGAAATTCAAAGAACACAAAATTAGTCATTTTAAAGTAAATAATTCAGTGGCATTTAAACATTCATAATATCGTGCCACCACCACCTCTGTCTTGTTTCAAAATACTTTTCACTCCCCAAAGGGAATCCTGTACCCATTAAGCAGTTGCTCTGTATTCCCTCCTCCCCAAATTCCTGGCAACCACCAATCTGCTTTCTGTCTCTCTGGATTTACCTTTTCTGGACATTTCATATAAATGGAATCATACAACATGTGACTGTGTGTCTTCTTTCACTTAGCATAATATTTTCAAGGTTCTTCCACATTGTAGCATGTATCAGTGCTTCATTCATTTTTGTGGAATATTCAACATTATTCATTTATATACCACAATTTGTTCATCCGTACATCCATTGATGGACACTTGGGTGGTTTCCATTCTTTTGCTGTGAATAGTGTTTGCTATGAATAGTGAACAGTGTTCCTGTGAACATTCCTGTACAAGTGTTTGTTTATCAAGTTACTGGGTCATATGCTAATTCTTTTTTTGTGTGTATTTTATTTATTTTTTGAATTTTATTTTATTTTTAATACAGCAGGTTCTTATTAGTTATCTATTTTATACATATTAGTGTATATATGTCAATCCCAATCTTCCAATTCATCCCACCACCACCAACCGCCTCCCCGCCCCACTTTCCCCCCTTGGTGTCCATATGTTTATTCTCTACATCTGTGTCTCTGTTTCTGGCTTGCAAACCGGTTCATCTGTACCATTTTTCTAGATTTCACATATATACATTAATAAACAATATTTGTTTTCCTCTTTCTGACTTAATTCACTCTGTATGACAGTCTCTAGGTCTATCCACGTCTCTACAAATGACCCAATTTTGTTCCTTTTTATGGCTGAGTAACATTGCATTGTATATATGTACCACATCTTCTTTATCCATTTGTCTGTGGATGGGCATTTAGGTTGTATCCATGACCTGGCTATTGTAAATAGTGCTGCAGTGAACACTGGGGTGCATGTGTCTTTTTGAATTATGGTTTTCTCTGGGTATATGCCCAGTAGTGGAATCTCTGAGTCATATTGTAATTGTATTTTTAGTTTTTTAAGGATCCTCCATACTGTTCTCCATAGTGGCTTTATCGATTTACATTCCCACCAACAGTGCAAGAGGGTTCCCTTTTCTCCACACCCTCTCCAGAATTTGTTGTTTGTAGATTTTTTGATGATGACCATTCTGACTGGTGTGAGGTGATACCTAATTGTAGTTTTGATTTGCATTTCTCTAATAATTAGTGATGTTGAGCATCCTTCCATGTATTTGTTGGCAATCTGTATATCTTCTTTGGAGAAAATTCTATTTAGATCTTCTGCCCATTTTTTGATTGGGCTTTTTTCTTTTTTAATATTGAGCTGCATGAGCTGTTTATATATTTTGGAGATTAATCCTTTGCCCGTTGATTCGTTTGCAAATATTTTCTCCCATTCTGAGCATTATCTTTTTTTCTTGTTTATAGTTTCCTTTGCTGTGCAAAGCTTTTAAGTTTCATTAGGTCCCATTTGTTTATTTTTGTTTTTATTTCCATTATTCTAGGAGGTGAGTCCAAAAAGATCTTGCTGTGATTTATGTCAAAGAGTGTTCTTCCTGTGTTTTCCTCTAAGAGTTTTACAGTGTCTGGTCTTACATTTAGGTCTCTAATCCATTTTGAGTTTATTTTTGTGTATGGTGTTAGGGAGTATTCTAATTTAATTCTTTTACATGTAGCTGTCCAGTTTTCCCAGCACCACTTATCGAAGAGTCTGTCTTTTCTCCATTGTATATCCTTGCCTCCTTTGTCATAGATTAGTCGACCATAGGTGTGTGGGTTTATCTCTGGGCTTTCTATCCTGTTCCATTGACCTATATTTCTGTTTTTGTGCCAGTACCGTATTGTCTTGATTACTGTAGCTTTGTAGTATAGTCTGAAGTCAGGGAGTCTGATTCCTCCAGCTCCGTTTTTTTCCCTGAAGATTGCTCTGGCTATTCGGGGTCTTTTGTGTCTCCATACAAATTTTAAGATTCTTTGTTCTAGTTCTGTAAAAAAATGCCATCGGGGGCTTCCCTGGTGGCGCAGTGGTTGAGAGTCTGCCTGCCTATGCAGGGGACGTGGGTTCGTGCCCCAGTCCGGGAAGATCCCACATGCCGCAGAGCGGCTGGGCCCGTGGGCCATGGCCGCTGAGCCTGTGTGTCTGGAGCCTGTGTGCCGCAACGAGAGAGGCCACAGCAGTGAAAGGCCTGCGTACCGCAAAAAAAAAAAAAAAAAAAAAAGCCATTGGTAATTTGATAGGGATTGCATTGAATCTCTAGATTGCTTTGGGTAGTATAGTCATTTTCACAATACTGATTCTTCTAATCCAAGAACATGGTATATCTCTCCATCTGTGTCATCTTTGATTTCTTTCATCAGTGTCTTTTAGTTTTCTGAGTACAGGTCTTTTGTCTCCTTAGGTAGGTTTATTTCTAGGTATTTTATTTTTTTGTTACAGTGGTGAATGGGATTGTTTCCTTAATTTCTCTTTCTGATCTTTTGTTGTTAGTGTATAGGAATCCAAGAGATTTCTGTGCATTAATTTTGTATCCTGCAACTTTACCAAATTCATTGATTAGCTCTAGTAGTTTTCTGTGGCATCTTTAGAATTCTCTATGTATAGTATCATGTCATCTGCAAACAGTGACAGTTTTACTTCTTCTTTTCCAGTTTGTATTCCTTTTATTTCCTTTTCTTCTCTGATTGCTGTGGTTAGGACTTCCAAAAGTATGTTGAATAGTAGTATGTTTGAATACTTTGAATAAAGTATGTTGAATAGTAGTGGTGAGAGTGGACATCCTTGTCTTGTTCCTGATCTTAGAGGAAATTATTTCAGTTTTTCACCATTGAGAATGATGTTTGCTGTGGGTTTGTTGTATATGGCCTTTGTTATGTTGAGGTAGGTTCCCTCCATGCCCACTTTCTGGAGAGTTTTTATCATAAATGGGTGTTGAATTTTGTCAAAAGCTTTTTCTGCATCTATTGATATGATCATATATTTTTTTTTTGTTTAAAACATCTTTATTGGAGTATAATTCCTTTACAATGGTGTGTTAGTTTCTGGTTTATAACAAAGTGAATCAGTTATACATATACATATGTCCCCACATCTCTTCCCTCTTGTGTCATATGGTTTTTATTATTCAGTTTGTTAATATGGTGTAAAATATTGATTGATTTGCGTATATTGAAGAATCCTTGCATCCCTGGGATAAATCCCACTTGATCATGGTGTATGATCCTTTTAATGTGTTGTTGGATTCTGTTTGCTAGTATTTTGTTGAGGATTTTTGCATCTATATTCATCATTGGTATTGGTCTGTAATTTTCTTTTTTTGTAGTATCTTCGTCTGGTTTTGGTATCAGGGTGATGGTGGCTTCATAGAATGAGTTTGGGAGTGTTCCTTCCTCTGCAGTGTTTTGGAAGAGTTTGAGAAGGATGGGTGTTAGCTCTTCTCTAAATGTTTGATAGAATTTGCCTGTGAAGCCATCTGGACCTGGGCTTTTGTTTGTTGGAAGATTTTTAATCACAGTTTCCATTTCAGTGCTTGTGATTGGTTTGTTTATAATTTCTATTTCTTCCTGGTTCAGTCTTGGAAGGTTATACCTTTCTAAGAATTTGTCCATTTCTTCCAGGTTGTCCATTTTATTGGCATAGAATTGCTTGCAGTAGTCTCTTACTGTGCTTTGTATTTCTGTGGTGTCCATTGTAACTTCTTTTTCATTTCTAATTTTATTGATTTGAGTCCTGTCCCCCTTTTTCTTGAGAGTCTGGCTAAAGGTTTATCAATTTTGTTTATCTTCTCAAAGAACCATCTTTTAGTTTTATTTATCTTTTCTGTTGTTTTCTTTGTTTCTATTTCATTTATTTCTGCTCCGATCTTTATGATTTCTTTCCTTCTACTAATTTTGGGTTTTGTTTGTTCTTCTTTCTCTAGTTCCTTTAGGTGTAAGGTTAGATTGTTTATTTGAGATTTTTCTTGTTTCTTGAGGTAGATTGTATTGCTATAAACTTCCCTCTTAGAACTGCTTTTGCTACATCCCATAGGTTTTGGATCATTGTGTTTTCATTACATTTGTCTCTAGGTATTTTTTGATTTCCTCTTTGATTTCTTCAGTGTTCTCTTGGTTATTTAGTAACGTATTGTTTAGCCTCTATGTGTTTGCGTTTTTTACGTTTTTTCCCCTGTAATTGATTTCTAGTCCCTTAGCATTGTGGTTGGAAAAGATGCTTGTTATGATTTCAATTTTCTTAAATTTACTGAGGCTTGATTTGTGACCCTAGATGTGATCTATCCTGGAGAATGTTCTGTGTGCACTTGAGAAGATGTAATCTGGTGTTTTTGGATGGAATGTCCTATAAATATCAATTAAATCTATCTGGTCTATTGTGTCATTTAAAGCTTGTGTTTCCATATTAATTTTCTGTCTGGATGATCTCTCCATTGGTGTAAGAGAGGGGTTAAAGTCCCCCACTATTGTGTTACTATCGATTTCCTGTTTTATAGCTGTTAGCATTTGCCTTATGTATCGAGGTGCTCCTATGTTGGGTGCATATATATTTATAATTGTTATGTCTTCTTCTTGGATTGATCCCTTGATCATTATATAGTGTCCTTCCTTGTGTCTTTTAACAGTGTTTGTTTTAAAGTTTATTTTATCTGATATGTGTATTGCTACTCCAGCTTTCTTTTGATTTCCACTTGCATGGAATATCTGTTTCCATCCCCTCACTTTCAGTCTGTATGTGTCCCTAGGTCTGAAGTGGTCTCTTGTAGACAGCATATATGTGGGTCTTGTTTTTGTATCCATTCAAAAGCCTGTGTCTTTTGGTTGCAGCCTTTAATCCATTCACATTTAAGGTAATTATTGATATGTATGTTCCTGTTACCATTTTCTTAATTGTTTTGGGTTCGTTTTTGTGAGTCCTTGTCTCCTCTTGTCTTTCCCACTTAGAGAAGTTCCTTTAGTGTTGGTTGTAGAGCTGGTTTGGTGGTGCTGAATTCTCTTAGCTTTTGATTGTCTGTAAAGCTTTTGATTTCTCCATTGAATCTGAATGAGATCCTCGCTGGGTACAGTAATCTTGGTTGTAGGTACTTCCCTTTCATCACTTTAAATATGTCATGCCACTCCCTTCTGGCTTGTAGAGTTTCTGCTGAGAAAACAGCTGTTAACCTTATGGGAGTTCCCTTGTATGTTTTTTGTCATTTTTCCCTTGTAGCTTTTAATTATTTTTCTTTGTCTTTAATTTTTGTCAGTTTGATTACTGTGTATTTCAGCATGTTTCTTCTTGGGTTTATCCTGCCTGGGACTCTCTGCACTTCCTCGACTTGGGTGGCTATTTCCTTTCCCATATTAGGGAAGTTTTTAAGTATAATCTCAAATATTTTCTTGGGTCCTTTCTCTCTCTCTTCTCCTTCTGGGATCTCTATAATGTGAATGTTGGTGCATTTAATGTTGTCCCAGAGGTCTCTTAGGTTGTCTTCATTTCTTTTCATTCTTTTTTCTTTATTCTTTTCTGTGGCAGTGAATTCCACCATTCTGTCTTCCAGGTCACTTATCTGTTCTGCCTCAGTTATTCTGCTATTGATTCCTTCTAGTGTATTTTTCATTTCAGTTATTGTATTGTTCATCTCTGTTGTTATTGTTTAATTCTTCTAGGTGTTTGTTCTTTAATTTTTCTATGTCCTTGTTAAACATTTGTTGCATATTCTTGATCTTTGCCTCCATTCTTTGTCTGAGGTCCTGGATCATCTTCACTATCATTATGCTGATTTTTTTTTCAGGAAGGTTGCCTATCTCCACTTCATTTAGTTGTTTTTCTGGCATTTTATCTTGTTCCTTTATCTAGTACATAATCCTCTGCCTTTACATTTTGTCTATCTTTCTGTGAATGTGTTTTTTGTTCCACTGGGTGCAGGACTGTAGTCCTTCTTGCTTCTGCTGTCTGCCCTCTGGTGGATGAGGCTGTCTAAGAGGCTTGTGCAAGCTTCCTGACGGGAGGGACTGGTGATGGGTGAGGCTAGGTGTTGCTCTGGTGGGCAGAGCTCAGTAAAACTTTAATCCACTTCCCTGCTGATAGGTGGGGCTGAGTTCCCTCCCTGTTGGTTTTTTGACCTGAGGCAACCCAGCACTGGAGCCTAGAGGCTCTTTGGTGGGGCTGATGGCAGACTCTGGGAGCGCTTATGCCAAGGAGTACTTCCCAGAACTTCTGCTGCCAGTGTCCTTGTCCTTGCGGTGAGCCGCAGACACCCCCCCCCTCCCCCGACCTGCCACCCGGCCTCTGCAAGAGATACTCCAACACTAGCAAGTAGGTCTGGTTCAGTCTCCTATGGGTCACTGCTCTTTCCCCCTGGGTCCTGATGTGCACCCTACTTTGTGTGTGCCCTCCAAGAGTGGATTCTCTGTTTCCCCCAGTTCTGTTGAAGTCCTGCAATCAAATCCCAGTAGCCTGCAAAGTCTGGTTCTCTGGGAATACCCCTCCTGTTGCTGGACCCCCAGGTTGGGAAGCCTGACGTCGGGCTCAGAACCTTTACTCCAGTGGGTGGGCCTCTGTGATATAATTGTTCTCCAGGTTGTGAGTCACCCACCCAGCAGTTGTGGGATTTGATTTTATTGTGATTGCGCCCCTCCTACCGTCTCATTGTGGCTTCTCCTTTGGCTTTGTATGTGGGGTATCTTTTTTTGGTGAGTTCCAGTGTCTTCCTGTCATGATTGTTCAGCAGTTTCTGTGTTTAACTTTTTGTGAAATCAGCAGACTGTTTCCACAACAGCTGAGCCATTTTACACTACCAGTGGCACTGTACAAGTGCTACCATTTCTCCATGTTCTTGCTGGCACTTGCTGTTTTTTGTTTTTGTGATTATAACCATCCTCCTGGGTACAAAGTGGTACCTCATTGTGACTATGATTTTTATTTCTCTGTGAATAATGATGTTGAACATCTTTTTACGTGCTTGCTGACCATTTGTATTCTTCTTCAGGTAAAAATGTCTGTTGACGTCTATTCAAGTCCTTTGCTCATTTTATAATTGGGTTCTTTTTTGGTTGTTGTTATTGAAAGTTATAGGAGTTCTTCATATATTCTTGATGCTATACTACTATTGCATTTCTCTGTCAGTCTGAAATTACATCAGATTAACACTTAAAAGGAAAAATATATTGTAACTGCCCCTGTGGTTTTTTTGTCTCCCCCTTATAGCCCTCTTGCCATGCCCAGTACTTCCTATTTCCTGTCCTGTTTTGGTTTTCTTCATCATATTTACTGCTATCTAATAAGCTATCTAATTTATTTAATTTCTTATTGTCTGTCTCCCTTAGCTAGAATTCTGGCTCCATGTGGACAATGATATTTTTCTGTTTTGTTCATTTCTTTATCCCCATGTGTTAGGTCAAGGATTAATAAACCATGGCCTGAAAGCCAAATCTGGACTGTTGCCTGTTTTTGAATGGCCTGCAAACTAAGAATGGTTTTGCCTTTTTTAAATGGTTGAAAAAAACTCCAAAGAAGAATAGTATTTCATGACTCCAAAAAATTATATGAAATTCAAATTTCAGTGTTTATAATGAAGTTTCATTGGAACACGGCCATGCTCAGTCATTTGTGTATTTTCTCTGGCTGCTTTTCATGTTACAGAGGCAGAGTTTAGTAGTTGTAGAGTTGTCTGTGTGGCCAAGCCTGAACTATATAACATATCTGGCTCTTTACAGAAAGATTTGCCTGGCACATAGATGAACAATAATTTTTTGTTGAATGAATGGATGAATCTTAGCCTATACCACCACAGAGGAATCTAAATTGGAAATTTTTCAGCAATCTGGTCTTGAAAATTTGAGCTTAATTGGCTGCTTAATAAAAATATCCTCAATGATTGTTTGGTAATACATTTTCATTGGCTTCTATTCATCCTATAAATAGTGAGAATTGATGATGAAATACCAGGGAGTTTGTAATTGTTAGGATAGTGTCAGGTAGGATAGGTTTATTGTACAATTTTTACTAGTGTTAGTTTGAAAAAGACTATAACAACATGGAGTATACATCCTGTGTTTATTATTCTATTTAAAAATGATTCAAGAAATTGTTTCAAAAGCAGTTCCATTTTTTCCTCATTAGCTTTAGATTAATAAAACTACCTGCTTATTAATGAAGGCAATAGTAAAAATAATTTTGATATCTTAGCATACTTAATTTTGAATAAGAAAGTGTATTATCACGTAATTTCATTCTAGTGTTGAATTTGCCCTTGATTAACAAGGTATGAATACTAACATATTAGTAATTTCCTGTAAATGTCTAACTTCTCCTTAAAGGAAGATTGGAAATTGGACAGACATAAATCATTTTATATAAAAATGATTTTACAATGTGCCAGTCCAGTTTTTGTACAACATTTGAAAACTAAATTGTTTGCATCTGTAAGTGCTGTTAATAGAGGTCTCATAATAGATCCCCAGAGGTACAGTATACCCCATAGCCTTGCAAACAGTTCTTATTTTATGCTTTCAGCAAAGGACATTAAATGGGTAATACAGGTTGTGGTTTAGAGTGAAAGAGTAATGCTTTGCAGATCTTTGCCTTGGCTCGGTGTTTCCAAATTTCATTAATAAGAAAGGGTTTCCATGTCATGGTGGGTGTGTAGCTCTTGATTCGCCTCTTGGCTTTCCTGCCCTCTCTTTGCTGGGTTAAGCAAAGTGATCTTGTTTTTTAAAGCTTTGTCTCCTTTGAAAGTTATAAGTAAACTTAAAAAATATTTTGCTTTTAAAATGTTATCTTTTAGAAACTGAAAATTCTGTTGCCTGAATTTATTTCATTTCTCTTGTTTCAACTGTGAAAAGATTGGATTCTTAACACTCTATTACATTTTTCTGGCATTTCTTTATAGCAGTAACCTGTAGGAATCAGTAAGTATCAGCTTGCTTAAGGGCTTATAGTACACAGTGATCAGTTATTCTATTTATATCTATTTGTAATTAACTCCTATTCATTCTGCAAATATTTATTGAGTACCTACTGTGTACCAAGCATTACTTTAGACATTGGGATACAACACCTAAAAAGACAAATTATTGTACTTACAGGGCTTACATTCTGTGGGGAGAATTAGACAATTATATATAATGTCAAGTAGTAAAAAGTACCATAGAGAAGAATAAGATAGTAAGAGAAAAAATCATTGGGGAAGGTTGGGGAAATGCTAAGTCAGTATGGGGAGGACTGACCTGCCCAGAGATGTCACATGAACAAGATGGGGGAGAAAGCCATGCAAACAAAGGTGTCGGGGAAGGGAGTCTTGGGTTTGAAGGGAAAGTCTCTTCTTATCCCATTTTATTCTTCTTTCTAGTACTTACCATCATGGGACATCAGCTATTTATATATGCAGACATACGTGTATGTGTATGTTTCTGTATACACACACACACACACACACACACACACACACACACACACGCACACACGCAGTCTTTATTTACTGCCTCTTTCCCCTACTATAATTGCTCACTAAGCTCAGCATTTCAAAATGTAAAAGCCCTCAGGTGGGAGTGTCCCTCTTGTGCAAGAATTACAAGGAGGCGTGTGGCTGGTGCATAGTAAGGGAGAGGAAGAGAGGGGCCAGATCACGTAGGGCCTTGTAAACCTTGGAAGGTAAGACTTTAGATTTTATTCTAAAGTATGACAGGAAACCATTGCAGATTTTTGAACAGGGGAGTAAACAGGATTTTAAAAGGATCGCTGGCTACTGATTGGATATAATGATTGCTAGTTGTACAAAATGATTCAGCTCAGAAAATCAACAACAAATGACCGTATAAAAAGCTTATGTACATTATAAGGGGAAAGTTAGTATATGGGGTGGTCAGTTTATACTGAGTGATAAGTACAATTTTTTTTCAGTTTTATTGAAATATAATTTATATACAACAAAATGCACCAATTTTAACTGTACAATTTGATGAGTTTTGACAAATGTAACTACCAATGTAACTACCAACTCAATCTTGACATATAACATTTCCATCACCCCCAAAATTCTCTCATAATGCCTATCTGCAGTGGATCCCCTCCTCTCAGCCACCCCTGGCAACTACTATCTGCTTTTTTCATAATTTGGCCTTTTCTAGAATTTGGTATAAATAGAATCATACATTATGTGGCCTTTTGTGAGTGACTTCTTTCACTTAGCATAATGCTTTGGAGATTCATCCATATTGTTGGGTAAATTAGGAATTTGTTCCTTTTATTGCTGAATAGTGTTTCATTGTATTGATATATCACAATTTGTTTATCCATTTACCAGTCGATGAGCATTTGTGTTGTTTCCCTCTTTTGGCCGTTCTGATTAAAGCTGATATGAACATTTTCATTCAAGTCTTTATGTGGACATATGCTTTCATTTTTCTTGGATAAATAGTTAGGAGTAGAATTGCTGGATCTGTGGTAAGTGTATGCTTAACTTTAAAGAAACTGCCAAACTATTTGCTATTTTTATTCTTACTAGCGGTGTATGAGGGTTACAGTTGCTCTACTTTCTTGCCAAAACTCACTATTGTTGGCCTTTTAAATCTAACCATTTTAGTGGTATTTCGTGGTTTCAATTTGCATTCCCTAATGACTAATGATATTATACATATTTTCATGTATTATTTGCAATCTGTTCATGAAATTGTTTGCCCATTAAAAACTTTGGATTGTCTTACTGAGTTGTATGATTTTTTTATATATACTGGATACAAGTCCTCTACCTTTATGTTTTGTAAAATTTTTCTCCCAGGCTGTGGCTTGATATTTTAAAATAAAGTTTTAATTTTAGAACAGTTTTAGATTTACAGAAAAATTGAGAAGCTAATACAGAGAATTCCAGTACACCCAATACCTCATCTTCCCTATTAGCGTCTATATTAGTATGGTACATGTTTCACGGTTAATGAACCTGTATTAACACATTATTATTAACTAAAGTCCATATTTTATTTGGATTCTTTAGTTTTACCTAATGTGAAAATCTTTTTTTGTTCCAAAGTGTTTTTCACCTTAGATTATGTTTTTCATCTCTAGAAGTTTGATTAATTTATTTTTTCATAGCTTCTTTTTCTTCTTATCTTCATGTTTTCCTATACGTACTTGAACATATAGAGTATGTTTGCGAAAGCTAGTTTAACATTGTTAGTTAACATTAGAATTGTTTGCTAGTTCTATTATCTGTCATTTATAGGTCTGTTTTTGTGTGGTAATTTCTTCTGGTTATGAGGCATAGTTTTCTGCTTATTTGAATGCTGGTCATCTTTGTTTTTTTTTAAACACTGTATTTTACATCTTTGGGAGTTGGATATTGTAGTATTTCTTCAAATATTGTAGGACTTTGTTCTGGGACACTGTTGTGTAAATCATTTTGATCCTTTTGAGGCTTTTTTTTTTTTTGTGGTACGCGGGCCTCTCACTGTTGTGGCCTCTCCCGTTGCGGAGCACAGGCTCCGGACGCGCAGGCTCAGCGGCCATGGCTCACGGGCCCAGCCACTCTGCAGCATGTGGGATCTCCCTGGACCGGGGCACGAACCCGCGCCCCCTGCATCGGCAGGCGGACTCTCAACCACTGCGCCACCAGGGAAGCCCTTGAGGCTTCTTTAAAACCTTGTTAGTGCAAGTCTAAAGTAGCCTTGTTTCTAGGGCTGATTTGGCCCAACTCTAGACGTTACCTGAGACTTTTCCTGATGTCCTCACTCTGGCTGATGGGAACATGACTTATTCTCCCCTCTGTGTGAGCTCCAGGGATTGCTCAGCTTACTCTTTTCCAGGGGTTCTTTCTTTGGTCTTGTAGCTTCCTCACAAGTGTATGTAGGCTAATACTCATTTAAAGTCTCAGGGTCCTACAGGCCTCTGGCATTCTCTCCGTGTAGCTTCCTCCTCTTTGCACCCTGTACTGCATATTCTAGCCTTTCTGGCCTCCGTGAACTCATAACTTTGTCTCCTCAACGCTGGAAGAATGTTGGCTCTTTTTTGGGTTCCTCTTCCCTGTGCTGTGGTCTGAAAAGTATCTCTAGGGATTAAGTGGAGGCACCTGATTTGTGTCTGTTTTTCTCAGGATCACAGTCCTGTGCTGGCTATTGAATGAAGTCTGTCTGTTTCATATATTTTGTCTGATTTTCTAGTTAGGAGGACAAATATGATCCCTATTATGCCTTCAAAGTCAGAAGCAGAAGTTCAGTAGACACACTTTTGAAGTTATAAATGTATTTTGAAGTAGGAGAAGTATTTTTGAAAAAAAATTGCTTCTAATATATCCTTTAATTTTCTCATATCCCTTTTCTTAGGTATTTTTGAAATGTCAAATTTAAACATTGGGCAAGAGTTATTTTTAGACTAATTTAGTTCACTTTGTGATTTTTAATTTTGTATTATATTGAAATTAATTTTGCAGAGCTTATTTGCTGATATATCCCATTTTAAAGATTGTTGAAATGGCATATATACTATTATGATCTTGTACATATATTTTGGGAATGACTAAATATGATGCTTTAAATTTTTCTCACATTTCAGTTCCTTTCTCACATACTTTGAAAGATATATGTGATTAGGCAAGGGAGGTTATGTAGAGTAAAAAAAAAAAAACCCTTGTAATATGGTGATAATTTACTTGTGCTTACTTGTACAGTCTCTCTGTTCAGTGTCATAGAGGCTTCTGACCTGGGTCTTTATATGTTTGGATATATGGGTTCAGGCTTTGGAGCACGAGCCACCCGCTCTTGCTTGGCCCTGCCTGCAGTAAACCTTTCTCTGCCACTCCCCCAATATACATACATACATATATATATGTGTGTGTGTGTATATATATATATATATATATATATATATATATATGAAATAATCCAGGGCAAGGATTCAGTCTTTATCTGTTCTAAATCATAGTCCTTATTTAGTTGTGATCTCTTTCCCAATATTTAGTTGTGAATTGATTTAGGTAGAATATTCACTTGGAAGGCCTTATTCAAACTCGTTACAATTAATTGCGCAATTTCTTTCCTTCATCTTATAAAATGCCCCGTTTTTATTAATGGTTTTATTTATCTCTCAAGTTTGGAAGTTCTGGTCCTTTTCTCTTTCTTTCTATTTCCTTTTCCCTGCTGCTGTCATTTCATATCAGGTGGTTAATGTTTCAAGCCTGCATTGTAAAATAGCCTCCAGTTTGGTCTCTCTGATTTCAGTTTCCTCCCCTTCCTTTTCATATATCAATAATATGTGAATGTCAGTTTATGTTTCCTTGGCCAATATACTCATCTTGACTTTTTCTTCTACAGAAAGCTTGAATGGCTTCTCATTATTTTCCCAATCAAGTCCAGATTCTGATGAGTGGCATGGAGCAATCTCCATATTTGGCTCCAGCCAACCATGTTTCCTAAATGTGTCTTCTGTGACTCTGACGCTTTACGGCTGCCTATGTGTTGCTCCCTGCATATCCACCAAGTGGAATTTTCTAGCTCCCTGACCAGTCTTTAGTTTTGTTTTACATCCTTCAGGAAGTCTGCTATTAACTTCTTCATCTTATACTGGGCCATTTCCTTTTGAATCCTCAAAGTACTTATTGTTTGTATCACTCACTTTCTATTTAATTATACAGACCTTTTGTTGTTTTCCAGTCTGTGATCTTCTAAAATTCTGTGGACAATTAGATTTTCTAACTGCATTAGAACAAAAGCCCTGGTCTCAAATACCTGACCCCTTTGCTCAAGTTATAGGTACACATTAGGGAGGTCTTAATGTTGTGGTCAGTTTTCCTTGGATCCAGGAAACTGGGGACATTTGTAGATAATTTTGGGCATTTGGTGATCTTTAGGTTGGTAAAGAATTGCCCTGGTTTCCTAGGTAATATTGGTCTTAGCTTAGAACATAGTTAATTTTTCTGCATTGACTGTGATTTCTGACTCAGATACTCTCTTGCGTTTGGATATCTAATTGTCCCAGCACCATTTATGTAAAAGACTATACTTTCTTTTCTCTTTTTTTTTAATACTGTAACTGAAACTTTATTGCATATATATTTTCACTTACTAAATTGCTGAACCCAGTAAAGAAGTATTTGTTTTCTGCTTTTTTAAAAAAATTAATTTTTATTGGAGTATAGTTGACTTACAATGTTGTATTAGTTTCTGCTGTACAGCAAAGTCAATCAGTTATACATATACATATATCTACTCTTTTTTAGATTCTTTTCCCATATAGGTCATTACAGAATATTGAGTAGAGTTCCTTTTGCTATACAGTAGGTTCTTATAAGTTATCCTTTCTTTATTGAATTGTTTTGGCATCCCTGATGAATTGACCATAAGTGTAAGGCTTATTTCTGGATACTTCTATTGCATTGATCTATGTCTATCCTTAGCTATATGTCCATATCACACTGTCTTGATTAATTTGTAGTAAGTTATAAAACCTAGAAGTGTGAGCCTTCAATTTTTAAAAGAAAAAAAGTGTTTTTCTTTTAAAAATTGTTCTGACTATTCTTAGTTCCTTGCATTTCCATATGAATTGTAAGATTAGTTTGTCAATTTTTGCAAAAAACGGCAGCTAGGATTTGATAAGGGATTGTGTTGAATCAGACCAATTTGGGGAGTATTGCCATCTTAAAGATATTAAGTCTTCTGTTCTATGTACATTGATGTCCTTCCATTGACTTAGGTCTTTAATTTCTTTAAACCATGTTTTATAGTTTTTACTGTACACCTCTTACACTTCTTTTGTTAAATTTATTCCTATTTTATTCTTTTTGATGTTATTGTAAATTGAATTGTTTTCTTAATTTCATTTTCAGATTTTTTATTACTAAGGTATAGAAATACAACTGACTTTTGCATATTGAGCTTATATCTTGCAATCCTGTTGAACTTTTTTATTAGTTCTCATAGTTTTTTAGTGGAGTTTTTAGGATTTTTTGTATACAAGATCATGTCATCTTCCAATAGAGGTAATTTTACTTCTTCCTTTCTAATCTAGATGCTCTTTGTTTTTCTTTCTTGCCTAATTGTCTTGTTCAGAATATCTACTATAATGCTGAAAAGAAGTGGTAAGAGTGAACATTGTTGTGTTGTTCCTGATCTTAGGGGAAAGGGTCTTTCACCATTAAATATGATGTTAGCTTTGGACTCCTGTAGATGCCCTTTATCATGTTAAGGAAGTTCCCTTCTATTTCTAGTTTGTTGAGTGTTTTTCTCATGAAAGGGTATTGGATTTTGTCAAATACTCTTTCTCTATTAATATGATCATGTTTTAAAAATTTGTTTTATTCTTTATTTTATTAACATGGTGTATTACAATGAGTTTCAGATATTAAACCAAACTTGCTTTCCTGAAATCCCTCTTGTTCATGGTGTTTAATCCTTTCATATTTTGCTGCATTTGCTTTCCTTGAGGATTTTGGTGTCAATATTCACAAGGTATATTGTCCTGTAGTTTTCTTTCCTTATGATATCTTTGCTTTGTTTTGGAATCAGGGTTGCAGTGGTATCATACAATGAGTTGGGAAGTGTTCTTTCCCTTTCTAGTTTTTGGAAGAGTTTATGAAGTGTTGACATTAATTCTTCTCTAAGACTAATGGTATTTTAATGTTTGTTTTTATCTTTTAGGATTCTCCTTTTACAAATGCAGGAATGGGATCTAATCTAAATCTCCTGGGTGAAATTGAGTGTGATGCCAGCATAATGGATGGAAAATCCCTGAATTTTGGAGCTGTTGGAGCACTGAGTGGTATGTGAACATTATAACACATTATCTCTATTCTTAGAAAAAACCTGAATATTACCATTTCATTCCTCCTAAAGACTTAGCTCAATTGTTTTCTTCATTCTTACTTGGAATAGTGTTGAAAACAAACATTGTTTTCTTTTATGGAATTTAAAACAGAAAATCTTACCTACAGATAGAAAGAAAACAGTGAAATAGCTTTTGTCCAAGTCTTTGGTTAGAGTTTGATCATTCTCCTCCATCTCCTCAAGAGATTACAGACATGTAAAATGGGAGTTAGGATATTCTATTAGTTTTGCAATTATTTGAATACACAAATAATATATTTTTATTGTTAAAAACTTCAGATGATATAAATAAAATTTACCTTTGGTCTTCCAAATCTTTCCTTCCAAAACTCTCCATAGGAGGTTTAACCAGTAAAATAATGTGCATTTATCCATATTTATATGTAAGAGAAACATAGTTTTGCACATATTTTAAAAAAATCAATGTACATATTATTATGAAACTTTTTTTCTTTTTTTCTTTTTGCGGTACACGGGCCTGTCAGTGCTGTGGCCTCTCCGGTTGTGGAGCACAAGCTCTGGACGCGCAGGCTGAGCGGCCATGGCTCACGGGCCCAGCCGCTCCGCGGCATGTGGGATCTTCCCGGACTGGGGCACGAACCTGCGTCCCCTGCATCGACAGGCGGACTCTCAACCATTGCGCCACCAGGGAAGCCCTCTTTTTTTCTTTAAATAGGATGTCTTGGAGATTTTTTCCACATCAGTACATATAAGATACAAATGTTTTGCTGTTTACTTATTAAACAAAATATACATGAAGGGCACAGATTTTTGAAAAAAATATATTTTTTTGGAGTATAGTTGATTTACAATGTTGTGTTAGTTTCTGCTATACAGCAAAGTCAATCAGTTATACATATGGCCACTCTTTTTTAGATTCTTTTCCCATATGGGCCATTACAGAATATTGAGTAGAGCTCCTTTTGCTATACAGTAGGTCCTTATTGGTTATCTATTTTATATATAATATTATGTATATGTCAATCCTAATCTCCCAGTTTATCCCTCCTCCCCTTCCCCCTGGTAACCATATGTTTGTTTTCTACATCTGTGATTATATTTCTCTTTTATAAATAAGTTCATTTGTACCATTTTTTAGATTCCACATATAAGCGATTTTAAGTATAAAACTTCATTAATTTCTAGATGTATATAGCCATGTAAACCACCACCAAATCAAGACATAAAACATTTCCATGTCAAAATATAGAACATTTCCAAACTCCCAGAAGGGTTCTTTATGCCTCTTCCTAGTTTATACCTCTTGTACTCTCCTCCTACCCATTCCCCCTTGTCCATTAATTCTGACTTTAGGCACCATAGATTAATTTGCCTGTTCTTCAAATTCCTATGAATGGAATTGTACACCTCTGTGTCTGGTTTCTTTTGCTTAATGTTATGCCTGTGAGATTGATTTATGATTTGTGTCATAGTAGTTTTTTCTTTTGTGTTAATAGCATTTTATTGCATGAATATAAAATAACTTATTCTCTTGGTGGATATTTAAATAATTTCTAGTTTTTGACTGTTATGAATAAAACTCCAGTGCATATTTTTGGGCATGTCTTTTGGTAGACATATGCACTTATTAATATTTCCCTTGAGTATAAACCTAGGATTTGGAATGGTAAGTTTAAGTACATATGTACTTTGCTTTAGAAGATACTGTCAGACAGTTTTAGAAAGTAGTTGTTACAATCTATACTCCCACAATGTATGAGCATTTCAGTTACTCTGCATCCTTGCCAATGTTTGATACTGTTATTCTTTTTAAAATTTAGTCATTTTGATATGTGTGTGGTGGTATTATTGTTTTAATTTGAGTTTCTCTGGTGACTAATGATATTGAGAACCGTCTCATATGCTTATTGGCCATTTAGATGTCCTTGTTGTGCAGTGTGTTCAAGTCTTTTGCATACTTTTTTTTTGCGGTACGCGGGCCTCTCACTGTTGTGGCCTCTCCCGTTGCGGAGCACAGGCTCCGGACGCGCAGGCTCCGGATGCGCAGGCTCAGCAGCCATGGCTCACGGGCCCAGCCGCTCCACGGCATGTGGGATCTTCCCAGACTGGGGCACGAACCCGTGTCTCCTGCATCAGCAGGCGGACTCTCAACCATTGCGCCACCAGGGAAGCCCCTGCATACTTTTTATTGGATTTTTAAAAAATTTATTTGTTGGAGTACCTTATATATTTTTCATACAGATCCTTTGTCAGATACATGTATTGTGAATATCTGCTCCCAGTCTGTTGCTCACTCTTCTAATGAAGTTTAAGTTATCAACCTTTAATGTTATGGTTAATTTTTATTGTATTTTGTTTAAGAAATCTTTGCCTACCCAAAGTTTTGAAGGTAGCTTCCACTGTTTTCTTTTAGTAGTTCTATTGTTTTTAACCCTTCACATTTAGCTTTCTTATCAAGCTCAGATTAATTTGAGTGAAGTAGGAACCGAAACTAACTTTTTGCCCTCTTATGGATATCCAAATGACTCATTGCTATTGTCAATAGAAAGGACAGTTCTTTCCTCATAGGATTGTGTTGGCAAATCAGGTGACTGTATGTGTAATGGTTTGTTTCTATACCTTCTATTCCATTAATCTGTCTATTGCCAGTCCCACACTGTCTTGATTTCTATAGCTTTATATTGTATTTTGATAATTTGATAGTGTAAGACTTCCAACTTCCTTTTTCTTTTTTTTCTTTACAGTTGTATTGGCTATTCTTTTTTTTTTTTTTTTTTGCGGTACGTGGGCCTCTCACTGTTGTGGTCTCTCCCATTGAGGAGCACAGGCTCCGGACGCGCAGGCTCAGCAGCCATGGCTCACGGGCCTAGCCGCTCCACGACATGTGGGATCTTCCCGGACCGGGGCACGAACCTGCGTCCCCTGCATCGGCAGGCGGACTCTCAACCACTGCGCCACCAGGGAAGCCCTTTTTTTTTTTTTTTAATAAATTTATTTTTGGCTGTGTTGGGTCTGGGCTTTCTCTAGTTGCGATGAGCGGGGACTACTCTTTGTTGCGATGCGTGGGCTTCTCATTGCGTGGCTTCTCTTGTTTCAGAGCACGGGCTCTAGGCATGCAATCTTCAGTAGTTGTGGCACATGGGCTCAGTAGTTGTGGCTCGCGGGCTCTAGAGCGCAGGCTCAGTAGTTGTGGCGCATGGGCTTAGCTGCTCCACAGCATGTGGGATGTTCCCAGACCAGGGCTCGAACCCATGTCCCCCACATTGGCAGGCGGATTCTTAACCACTGTGCCACCAGGGAAGCCCCTGTATTGGCTATTCTAAGTTTATGGCATTTTCATAAAATTTTTAGAATCAACTTGTCAATGTCCATAATAAAACCCTGCTGAGATTTTGACTGATATTGCATTGAATGTATAAAACCATATGTGGACAACTGACATCTTAACAATATTGCATATTCCTGTTCATGAACATGAAATATGTGCATTTGTATAAATATTATTCATTTCTTTCTCAGCAGTGTTTTATGGTTTTTAGTATAGATGTCTTATACACCCTTTTTATTAGATTTATTCTAGATATTAAGTTTTTTTGATGGCTATTGTAAATATATATTTTAAAAATTAATATACAGTTATTTTTGTATTTAGAAATACAGTTGAGTTTTGTGTATTGGACTTATATTCAGTGACCTTGATGACTTCACTTATTAATTCAAGCAATTAGAAAAATAGATTCTCTTGTAATTTCTATATACACAGTCACATCTTTGAATCATGGCAGTTTTTTTTTTTCCTTTCTAATATTAAAAATTTTTTTTTCTTGCATTATTGTGCTGGCTCTGACACTCGGTGCAATATTGAATATAAGCGGTGATAGTGTACATCCTTGCTTTGTTCCTGGTCTTAGAGGGAGAGCATTAGATATTTCACCATACTGTGTGCTGGTAGCTGTAGGATTTTCATAAATGCTCTTTATCAGATTGAGGACATTTCCTTCTAGTCTTAGTTTGCTGATAATTTTTATTTTAAATGGGTTATTGAATATCATTAAGTGTTTTTCTGCATCTTTGGCTTTTCTTTTTTATTTTGTTACATATGATGGAATTTATGGTTGATTTTTGAATGTTAAACCAACTTTTCATTCCTGGCATAAAGTCAGGATTGTAATTTTTTATCTTTTTCACATTCCACTGGATTTGATTTACTGATGTTTAAGATTTTGACATCTATGTTTATATAATAGATTGGCTTTAATTTTACTTTCTTAAAATATTCTTTTTAGATTTTGGAATCATGTTATGGCTGGCCTCATAAAATGAGTTGGGATTTTTTTCTCCTCTGTTCTTTGAAAGAGTGTGTGTACAATTGGAATGTTTTTTAATTGTTTGGAAAATGCATTAGTTATTTTGAATCATTGGAGTTTTCTTTGTGGGAAGTTTTAAATAAATGGGATTCAATTTCTTTACCAGTTATAAGATTATCTATATTTTTTCTTATGTGTGTTTCCCAAGGAATTTGTCTTTTTCATAGGAGTTGTCAAATTTATTTGCCTAAAGACTTTATTGACTTCCAGTTTAATGTCACTGTGGTTAGAGAATGTATTCTGAATGGTTCCAACCCCTTGAAACTTTCTGAGACTTGCTTTATGGCTCAGCTTATGGTGTATTTTGATGAATGTTCCATGTGAACGTCAAAAGAGTATTCTGCAGTTGTTGGGTGTGTATTCTATGTATGTCAACTAGGTCAATTTGCTTTTTCATTGTTCCAATCTTCTGTATCTTTTCTGATTTTTGTGATAGGTAAGAACAGCATTTCAATTAGTTTTAATTTCTTTTATTATGAGGTTTTATTGGTATTTAATGAAATTTCATATTTTTAAAGGCCATTAGCATTTCTCTGTGAACTGTTTATACTTCTTGTGTGGCTTGCCTTTTACCTCTGTTTATAACGTGCTTTATCATATTGGAATTTAAAATTTTATTTGTCAAACTTATTACTTTCCCTTTTGTGGCTTTTGTATTTTACATTTCTTAAGGTTTATCTCACTCATAACTGTAACTAGAGTCACTTACATTTTCTTCAAATACATGTGTAATTTATTTTTCATTGGCTTCTTGAATGCATTGTTTGTTGATCAATTTCTGAATTGATCAGCAAATTGTCCCTATATAATTTATTGAATAACAACAGTAACAATAATATTAAGTACCATTTATTGGGTGAGTATTACATACATACCATGCAATGTTCTCCAGTAGTTCACGTATGTTAAATCATTTAGTTCTCATGATAACCTTCTGAGGTCAGTACTTTTATCCCCATTTTATAGGTGAGGAAACTGAGCCACAGGAGAGATTTAGTAATTTGTCCAAGGTTACTGTGTCAGTCTGGGTCCACCTAGGGGACAGAAACCACACAGCAGTTTAAACAGGAGAAGCTTAATGTAAAGGGCAGAGGGAGACTACCCAGGTAAGGATAAAGTTGGAAGGGAGTTCAGACCTCACAGAAAAAGGTGTGGCTGCAGCTGACTGTTCGACAGCCCACTTTTTTGCTGGGTTACCCAGGCCACAGTCACTGTGAGAGCAGAAACAATCCTGGGGGCCTCAGGCTGATAGGTGGGCACACAGAGGCCAGGAAGCCATGGGAATTAAACCTTTGTTTGCAGGATGAGGATTGGGCTTTTGGCTCCCTAGACAGCCAGCCCCACAGGGTGCTTTGCTATGGGGCTGAGGAGAAGGTGTGGGGATCAGTGACTTGAGCTGGGCCTGGTCCTGTTCTTTCTGGGGCTGTCAGCTATGCTGCTGTGGCCTGAATCAGGAGTTGGGGAAAACATGGTAGCCAAATGCTGGAGAAAGCTGCACCCCGCAAGCACTTAGCACTGGAGAGAACCTTGTGGACCAGATAGTGAGAATAACTGGTGCTCTCCTGGAGCCTGGCTGGCAGGCCACCTTTTCCTCCTGCATGGTGTCTCCAGTGCCCTCTACTGACAAAGCTGACCCGTGTGCCAGCTGGCAAAGGAAACATAGTTAAAAGGCCCATATCCACTTTCACCCATAAGGCAACCAAGGGTGAATTTATAGCTGAGAAGCGATAAATTGATAGCTGGTTTCTGACTCCCATCACTCTGTGTTCTTTCCACCGCTCATAGATAGTCCATCCGTTTTCCTATTCATTTGAAATACTATCTATATCATGTATTAAATAGCCACATGCACATGTGTTTGTGTCTCAACTTCAGCTTTATTCTATTCCATTGATATATTTGTCTATTTTGTACCCAAACCACACTCAATTAGAATAGCTTTTAATAAAAAATGGTTATCTTGTAAGGTGAATACCTCTTCGTTTTTTTACAAAAAATTTTTTTCATTTTTTTTTTCCTGATGAATTTAACAGTCAGCTTGTCATGCATCATAGAAATCCTTTTGAAGCTTTGATGGAGAATTTATAGCTTTGAATTTGTAAGTTAATTTGGTAATTATTAATGTCTTTACAATACTGTATCATCACATACAGAAATAAATTTATTTTAAGAGCTAGTACAGGGCTTCCCAGGTGGCGCAGTGGTTGAGAGTCCGCCTGCTGATGCAGGGGACACAGGTTCGTGCCCCGGTCCGGGAAGATCCCACATGCCGCGGAGCGGCTGGGCCCGTGAGCCATGGCCGCTGAGCCTGCGCGTCCGGAGCCTGTGCTCCGCAATGGGAGAGGCCACAACAGTGAGAGGCCCGTGTACCGCAAAAAAGAGCTAGTACAGAGATCTAACCTTTTCCTTTCTTTGCTACTTCATACATTCTTTGGGGGGGGCAGAGAAGTTTTTGGTGTTTAGCTAAATATCTAGTTTTGTTTTAAGGCAATCTGGTGACCTTAATTTGAGGTTTTTTAGTCTCTTTGTATCCCACTTCTGTTTTTTTTCTTTTTGTTGTTGTTATTAATAGTGTTCTGAAAGGCATCCATAGGTTAGTGGTTAAGGGCATGGTCTCTGACATTAGCTGCCTTTGTTAAAATCTCAGTGTGTGATCCTGGGCAGGTAACTTAACCTGTGCAAATGTTTCCTCAGTAATCAGATAGGGTTTATAACTGTACTTATGCGATAGAGTTGAAGGATCAGTTAAATAATCTGATACATTTAAGGACTTGACACTGGGCCTGGCGCATAGTGGATCCTAAGTTTCTGTCACTGTCTTCTATCATCATCATTGTCATGTTTGTCATTGTCATTGTCATGCTAGCAATTTTTTTCATGCTAATACTTTCTGTCTTATTTTTCCTCCTAGGTAAGCACCCTTTTCTCACTGTTCACATTTTGTTTTCCCTTCTGGAAACAATCCGAACCGTATTTTAAGTCTCAATCTTGTACATACTTGGCCTCTCCCCACCCTTATCCCATTTGTAGGACTTTCTCTTTATTTTTTCTTGCAGGTGAGATTTAAAATTTTGGTCATTAATTTTTCTCCCCAAAGTAAATTTGAAGCTGTTTTGTAATCATGTTTATTCTTTAGAGGAAATTCATGGTTTTGATAATAGATGCCAAATTTTCAGTTTATTTTTAAAATTCTATACTGAAATCTATTAAAAAGGAACTTAATTTAAATTTGTATTATTGCAAATTCAGTCTTTGCTGCTGTAGCACATGATAAAATGAGAATGTATGTTTTATATTTGTTCTTATATCTATAAGTATTCATATATTTGTCAATTTGATCCTTATTTTTCATGATAATTAACGGTTTTCATTAGTATATTTAAAGAAAGTTTTCCATGATATTTAAAATTTGTCATATTGAAACTGCCACAGAATTGAGTGGGAAACTTGAAGACTTTTTGACTTCATTTTCTGCCAATTTTATTTTATAGGAATCAAGAACCCAGTCTCAGTTGCAAACAGACTCTTGTGTGAAGGGCAGAAGGGCAAGCTCTCAGCCGGCCGAATTCCTCCCTGGTAACTGCTTTGTTCTTAGACTTTCCCTGGGTCTTTGGTCTTTGGTGCATGCGGTGTTTGAAGGCTATTTTTATCCACAGAAGGCTGATGCAGTTGGTTACACACCAGCAGTAGCTTGCCTTTGAGAGGAAGACACGCTTTGTTCTGTGATCTTGGAACATTTTGAATACTTGATAGAGCTCCTGTTGGAATAGAATATTGTGGATTAAAGCAGAAAAGAGATCAGTTAATTTTAGGTTTTGTAGTTGATTATAGAGATGCTTTTGCTGTTAATAAGTGTTCAACTGGGGTCTTTTTATTATAAAACTTTAAAGTATCTTTAAGACCAGAGTCTAAACTCATTTTTTTTTTTTTTTTTTGTGGTACGCGGGCCTCTCACTGCCGTGGCCTCTCCCATTGCGGAGCACAGGCTCCGGACACACAGGCTCAGCGGCCATGGCTTACGGGCCCAGCTGCTCCGCGGCATGTGGGATCTTCCCGGACCGGGGCACGAACCCGTGTCCCCTGCATCGGCAGGCGGACTCTCAACCACTGCGCCACCAGGGAAGCCCTAAACTCATTTTTAATCTTGAGAAGTTCTTAATATAAAAGTGTGTAATTTTTCTTTTCTGGAGAAGCATATTGTGACACTAAAATTAGTAAAATTACATCTTTTCTCCAGCATTAACATATAATTTTAATTAAAAGAAACTTTGAACTTTTCAAATATTTATGAAAGTGGAGAGAACATTTTAAAGAGCCCTCATGAACCTACCATCTAGCTCCAATAATTAACAGTATTTTTGCCCTTCATCTATCTCATGCATCTCTTTCTTATAGTATTTTAAAGCAAATCCTCACCATCGTATTTCATCCTTAAATAGTTTTGTAAATTTCTGTTTGCAAAATGTAATTACACTCCTGTTAACATGCCTAATAATATAAACAAATATGCGTCAATATTGTCTTACCCTCAACCATCTTATACTTTAGTACTATATGTGTTCAGCATGCCTGAACACATTAAAGTTACATTAATACTCTCTGTTGAAAGTTGTGACAGGGGTACTATAGAAATCACTTTATTTGACTGTTATAATTTCAAGTCATAGAAAATAAATTAATGTAGTTTTGAGAAATCTTGAAACCTTTTACCCAAGTATATTCACGATATCCCTGTTTCCCATGTTAAGAAAATGAAACATGTTAAGAAAATGAAACATTACCAAGAGATTTGAAGCTGCCTAGACTGGACCCTTTCTAATGGCATCCTTATCCATCTCACTGTCCCATACCCTTACCCTGACCCCATCTCTGGCCCTGCCCCTAGGTAACAATTGTCCTCAGTTTTAGCTTTTTTCATTCTCATATATTCCTTCATAGTATTAAACATATACAGTACAGGCGTACTTCATTTTATTGGGCTTCACAGATGCTGCATTTTTTACAAATTGAAGGTTTGTGGCAGTTGTACTTCAAGCAAGCCTATTGGTGCCATTTTTCCAATGGCATTTGCTCATTTCATGTCTCTGTGTCACATTTTGGTAATTCTCACAATATTTCAAACTTTTTCATTATTATTATAGTTGTTATGGTGTTCTGTGATCAGTGATCTTTAATGTTATTTACTACTATGACTTGTTGAAGGCTCAGATGATGGTTTGCATTTTTTAGCAATAAACTGTTTTTTAATTAAGGTATGTACAGTGTTATTTTAAGCATAATGCTATTGCACACTTAATAAAATACAGCATAGTATAAACATAATTTTTATATAAACTGGGAAACCAGAAAATTTGTGTGACTTGCTTTATTGCAATATTCACTTTATTGTGGTGGTCTGGAACTGAACTTGCAATATCTCTGAGGTATGCTGGCACTCTGATTTTCTAAGTCTACATAAACATGTACATAGATGTACAAAAAAGTTCTGGAAAGAAGGTTACCAGACTCACCATAATTACCTCTAGGAAGGAGAAAGGAGGGAACAAGATGAGGCAATTGTCAAAGGGGATATGTGCAATATTTTTATATTTTACAAAGATAAAATATATGTGAAAAAGTGATGGCCATCTCTGTATTAAAATTATATCATAAAATGATCCTACAGTTGTCTGGAACTAGTGATCTAATTTTCTCACATACATAGTTCTTCAGCTTTATTTTTTGTTTTCAAAATTGCTTTGACCATTTTAGGCATTTTGCATTTTCATGTGAATTTTAGAATTAGTCTGTCAATTTCTGTGACTAACCTGCTGGAATTTTGATTAGATTTGTAACTTATCCATTTTTTAAGGTCTTCTTTAACCTCTCTGAACAGTGTTTTATAATTTTCAGTATACAGATTTTGCACAGTTTTTATCAAATTTATACTTAAGTGTTTCTTTTTGATGTGATAAATTGCATATTTTAAAAACGCAAATACCAGTTGTTCCTTGCCAATATAGAAATATTAATTTTATTACATTGATATTCTAGCTTAGGAATTTGCTAAATTCATTTGTTCTCATACTGTTTTTACAGATTCCGTAAGATTTTCTACATAGTTCTGTCTTCTGGGAATAAAGATAGTTCTTTAAGTAATAAAGATACTTCTTCTTTCTAATGTGAACTCCTTTAGTTAATTTCTTTTTCTTTATTACACTGGCTAGCACCTCCTATGCAATGTGAAATCAAAGTGTGAGAGTAGACATCCTTGCCTTGTTTTGTAGCCTTAGGGAGGAAGCATTTGTTCTTTTACCATTAGATACGATGGCTGCTATAGGTTTATCATAGATGCTCTTTATCGTGTTGAGAAACTCCCTGCTGAGAGTTTTTAATAGGAATGGGGATTGTACTTTTTCAAATGCTTTTCTGCATCTGTTGCAATGATCTTATAATTTTCCTTATTTTGTCAGTTAATATAGTGATTGGTTGATTTTCGATTGTTAAAGCAACAGTTGTATTCCCAGGATAAACTCCACTTGGTTATAATGCATTATCCTTTTTATATGTTATTGGATCCAATTTGCTAACATTTTGTAAAGAATTTTTGCATCTATGTTTATGAGAGACATTGGTCTGTAGCTTTCTTGTAATGTCTTTGGTGTGGGTTCATTTTGCTTCTTGAATATGTAGGGATATATAGTTCATCTAATTTGGAAAATTTTTGGCTATTACTTCTTCAGATATTTTTTTCTGATCCCCCCTTCTCTTCTATCTTCCAGAATTCCAATTACACATATTTGACCTCTTGTAGTGGTCCTACAGATCACTGATAATTTGTTTACTTTTTCCATTCATTTTTCTCTTTGTTTCATTTTGAATAATTTCCATTGCTGTTTTCAAGTTCACTAATTATTTTTTGGCAATATCTAATCACCTGTTAATCCCATCCAGTTTATTTTTCATTTCTGACATTGTAGTTTTTAATCTCTAGAAGTTCAGTTTGCACCTTAAAAAAATGTCTTCTATGTATCTACTTAACATGTTTGATATTTCCTGTAGCTTCTTGAGTATATGAATACAATTATAGTAACTGTTTTAGTATCTTTGTTTCCTAATTCTGTCATCTTTGTCATTTCTGGGTTGTTTTCAATTGAATGATTTTTCTCATTATAGGTTACATTTTCCTGCTTCTTTGCATGTTTGGTAATTTTTTATTGGATTCCAGATATTGTGAGTTTTGCCTTATTTTGTGTTGGATATTTCTGTATTTTAATTCTAGGATGCGGTTAATTTATTTAGAGACAGTTTCATCCTTTCAGGTCTTGCTTTATACTTTGTTACATGCAACTAGAGAAGCATTTAGCCTTGAGCTAATTTTGCTTTGCTGTTGGGCAAAACCTTTCTGAGTACTATAACAGATGCAACTAGAATGCGGTTTTTTACTTTGGTGGGAACAGGAGCTGTTTCTGGCCCTGTGTGAACTTGGGGATTGCTTCCTCTAAAACTTTTCATGTTATTCTTTCCCAGGCTTTGGATGATTTCATCTTACACGTACACTGATCTGTACTCAGCTGAAGACTATAGGCGGACTCTGTAGATTTCTTGAGTCGTTTCTCTGCACAACTGTCTCCTCTCTGGTTCTCTGCCCTGTGAACTCGGCCACCTGGGCTTCTCTGGATGCCCAGCTCTCTGTCTTCAACTCAGAGAGGCTGCAGGGCTCTGCCTGAGTTCCTGTTCCTGTGCTGTGGCTGGAAAGTCTCCAGGCAGTAAACTAGGGCAATCATAAGGTTTACCTTGTTTGTTTCCTCTTTTAAGGATCACTGTCCTATGCTACCTACTGTCTAATGCCTGAAAACTATCATTTTCTGTATTTTATCTGATTTTTCTTTTCCATCGGTTCAGGCAAGAGTGTAAATGTATTCCCTGTTACTCCATCTTGTCCAGAAGCATAAATCTCTCACATACCTGCAAGTTCACAGTATACCTGCAGTAGTTAAAAAAAAAACCCAATTCCCTGAGTATCCTAAATAAATAAAACAAATTTATCATGTTTTTACTTTAAGCTTGTTTACACACAACCCTAATAGGTCTAGATATCTAATTTCTATAATGATAATAGCTAAAATTTATTGCCTTTGTACACTGTGAGAAGCATTGTTTTATGTGGTTTGTGTGTATTATCTCATAAAATCATTATATGATTTATGAGGGTAACATACGTTTTGCCAACAAAGAAACTGAGTACCATACTTGACACTGTTATGCTATTAAAAATTTATGGAGTCTGTCCTTATCACATTAGAAGCAGCAGATTAGAACCCATAGAGTAGAATCCTTTTATAATAGTAAGAAGTAATGTTTACACCCATTTAGTTATTCATTCACTTACCCATTCCTTCATTCAGCAAATATTTTTTGTTTACTTCCTGTATGCCAGGCATAGATGTAGAAAAACTATCAAAAGGACTTAGAAACTGGTCTTCTGGTGTCATCTGTTGAAGAGGCAGGTGACTCTATGGGGGCAGCAAGTCATTGGGTGTTTTCTAAGAAGTCTTTAAATAAAAAGTTCATCTGTCTATATATCTCATTGAGGAAGACAGGGAGTGTATTTGTTTCAGCTGTATCTAAATTCTGTTAGAATTTTATAAACTCTTACTGCTTTGTTACAAAAACCCTCAGCAAAACTTTAGGCAGAATGGTATTTCTATTAGCTGATAATTTTTTATGTTTTAATTTTCTGGTTATTGCCACCATGATATGATATATTATTTAAGTATTGGTGTTTGGTCAGATTAGTAGAATATATTTAGCATGCATATGATATCCTCATAAATTTGGTGGGCCTACTATCATAAACTGTGTCGTATTTTCCTACGTTTATTTTATTTGTAGAAGTAAATAAATTTTATTTATTTTTACTCCTTATTATTTTTACTCCTTATTATTTTTACTCTTTCCTCCTTCATTTTGATAGGGTACAACTTTGATAGGCACAACCATCCAAAACAGGGGTTGTCAAACTATGGTGTGTGGGCCAAATCTGGACTACTGCCTGTTTTTTGTAAATAAAGTTTTATTGGAACACAGCCATACCCATTTGTGTACATATTGTCTATGGATGCTTGTGCTCCTCAGAGGCCAAACTGAGTTGTTGCAGCAGAGACATCTGGTCAGAAAGCCCAAACTGTTTACTATCGGGCCCTCTACAGAAAAAAAATTGCTGACTGCTACCCTAATATGTTGTAGAATAAGTTATAATTTTTGGAAATTATGTTTCTTTTGGTGAAAAAGGGAAAGCTAGAAAAGCATTATTGCTCATTAGACCCTCAGATTTTTTGAGATGCAAATTTAATTTTTGGTACATTGTTTATTTAAAAATACTATTTAACCTATTGTATTTCATAAATTCATTGATTTTAGTACCTTTGTTGTATGAATGTGAAAAGAAAATTTAAAAACCTATAGACTAAAAGAAACATGAGAGCTATCAACTAATCAGGAGGTATGGATGGGTTAGTTGGGTTCCCCTTCAAACAAAATCGTTTAAAAGGCAAAAATAACAATAATAGCAAAAATTTTATGAGACAATCAGGGAAATGTGAACATCGATTGAATAAACTATTTTGATTCTAAGGATTTATTGTTAATTTTTTTAGGTGTCAATTGGTTATGTTGTGGTTATGTTTTTTAAAAAAGTTATTTTTTGAGATGCATGCTAAAATATTTATATTTGAAGTTATATGATATCTGAGATTTGCTTCAAAATAATCTGGGTGGGAATATAAATTAATGAGATTAGCAATGTATTAACAATTGATGAAAATGGGTGATGATCCTTTGGGTTCATTATACTATTCTCTGTAATGTATATGTTTGAAAATTTTTGTAATAAAAATTTTAAGAAGAGTTAAATCCTTATTATTTAATTTGGTCATTACGTGTTATTTCCACATACAGCAGGTTCTCCCTTATTTGCACTTTATGTGTTTGTAAGCTTTAAATAATCAGTAGCCACCAAATTGGTGGTCTTTCTTCAGTTCTGTGCATTTATGATAAAGAAGTAATAGGTAAAATATATAGAAATCCATTTTTAAGTCCAAAGAGGCAGCTGTCATTTTCTCCTGTATCTTTGTCATCCAGCATAATGCATTTTAAGCAGTTTTGAGAGCTTTCTGAATCACTAAATTGCACATTTTTAGACTGACTACATAGTGTCATGGTTTTTGAAAATTTCCCATCCATGAAACTGTTAATTGACCTCACTGTGTTTTCAGGTGTTTGGCTATGCTGGCACTTCAATAGCTCAGCTTGTTGAAGGTTTTAATAATCCCACTCAGTGCTGGTCTCAGTAGTGTTGCTTTTGTTTCTTAACACTTTAGACTTGCTTTAGTGTAAATTAAGGAGAGCGTAACACAAGGAAAATGCTGTCCTTTAGAGAATTTTGACACCCTAGCTTATTGTTGAATATCTTGCCAATGTTTTTCTAATGCTTAGTGTGCTTCAGGCACTGTTCTAAATGCTTAGCATACATGGATATCAATGAAAAACAAAGATCCCTGTTGTTGTGAAGCTTGCAGTTTATTTGAGGGAGATAGATATAAACAACAGATAATATCATCAGTGATAAAGTTATGTGGTATGTGAGAAGGTAGAAAAAAAGAAAAAATGTAAAAAAGAATGAGAGGCATTGGGAGTACTGGGTAGAGGAGCAGTGTGTTGGGTACAGTTTTAAATTGGCCTCATCAGGGAGATGTATTTAAACAGATGGGAAAATTTGCCATTTGGGAAATAAGGAAGATCCTGACAGGGAACAGTCAGGGTGAAGGCCCTGAGGCAGGAGTCCCCTTGGCATGTTTGTGTTTTGTAAGAGGCTGGAGCAGAGTAAGCAAGGGGGCAAGAGGAAGAAGAGATGAGGGGAGGAGGGAGCAGAGAAGACCAGATCACTTGGGAGCCTGGAGATCCTGGTGAAGGCTCCAGTTTTCATGCTAGAGTCCTCATGAGGGGTTTCGCAGGATTTTGAGAAGAGAAATGTCATTACCTGACTTGTGTTTTACAAGGATGTCACTGGCTGATGTGTTGAGATTAGACTGGGGCAGGGGACAGAGCAAGGTGAGCATGGAAGTGATGAGGCCATTTCAACACTGTAGGTAGTAGATGATGGCAGCTCAGACCAGGGCGGTGGCGAGAAGTGGTCAGATTCCGGATGTGTTAACAAGGTGGAGTCGAAGGATTTTTCTAGTGAATTGAGGTGAAATTTCTGTGAAAGCTTTCTCCTTGGAGAGTCAGAAGAATATTTGAGAAAAATTTGAACTGGTGCTGCATTCAGTGTTCTGGGAAGAGATTTTTCATTCTTGATAGTATAGTTTTTAGCGAAAGCTCACGTAGCTTTTTAGCATTTTAAAATGATTTCAAAAGCAGTTATATGCCATTTTGTGTGATGTCAAACTACTGGACAAGTAATTTTTGGTAGTAAGGAAAGGTCAAGATCTCAAAATTCTTATCCGTAAGACGGCATCAAATATTCACCTTCCTGTGAATATTGTACAACGCCTAATGTATTTAAAACCTTGCATAGCAGACAACTGCAAACTAATTTTATTTAGAATCAAACCTATGAATGATTAAGAAATGAAAAATAAAACTAAGCTTATGTTATAAAATACTTTCAATTCCAGATGCTGGGATAGAACCCCAAATGACGAATGGGAGTGCTGAGAATACTAGATTCAGCTCCAAACTTCTGTCCTGATCATTTAATTTAATACTTCAGCATCTCTTTTACGTCTTCACGTGAAGAGAGTTTATTTCTTATATCAAAGTCTTTTTCTAGCAGAAGGAAGTGCTACAAATGCTGTCGGGACAGCTCAACTTGCATCCAAGTTCCTACCTCAGTTATTCTGCCATTTTCCTTTATGTGACAGCTTTTCTTTGCAGTTTCTTTGCAGTGGTCTTCATTTGGTACAGGAATAGGAGGAACTTTTCTATTTTTGGAGTCCTTTAGATTTTTTTTTAAAAATGGAAGTTTGAAGAGGTATTCTTGTTGGCTCTCTCCCTCTTCTCTCTTTTTTTAATGCTCCCTCCATTCTCACCTTCATATATACTGGAAAATAGTAGTAACTATTGGCTTAACCAATTTGTTTCTCATTGGAACCATTTGGATATGTTTCTGAGTATCAACTTAGACTTTCTTCTTCTAATCTATCATTGATCTTCTTATGAACAATCAAATCTAAAGACTTCAATATGTATTACTTTGAGTTTTTAGTGTTGGAATGATTAGAGGAACAGAAACAAAAACTAGGGAGCAGGAAACTAATGAGTAGGCACTAGTTCAAGGAATCCATTACTAGCTGGCTGAGAGCTTTAAGAAGTTGGCTGTGGAAGGAGATGAAGTGATTGATTATTATGGTAACTGCTTGCTATTACTGTGTTAGGGAATGGGGTGGTTAATTATCCTGCATGCTATTTGAAATCTTTGAAAGGAAGTCTTTTACAGTTAGCTAACAGTATCCTTTTATTCACTTTGTTATGTTAAAACTTGCAGCTTGGGACTTAAAAAAATTACTTTTGGGACATACCACACTGCTTTATTTACCACAGTAAAAATGATTCTGACAGCCATATATATATTTTTATTGCATCGAGGCTTAGAAATGTAAGTGCATATCATTGTGTTTGGGCATCTCTGGATGTACCCCACTCATTTTGGGTAGATCCAGGTGTTATACTAGGCAAGAATACTAAATCTGAAGACATTCACTTAAGCTTTGACTCTTAATCTGATGAAATAGATCTTGTACATAAACTGAGAACCACAGTTGATCCAAGATAAATCTTAGTATTTTCCACTGGGAAATCAACTATTTTTACTTCTTATGTTGCATTTTGCCAATTTTTACTGGTTAGTTATTGCAAATGATATTGTACCATTTCCAGTTGTAAAATTTCTAACTTGGGGAAAAATTAAAAGAATTTTTTAGGCATGTAGCCATTTTGAGGTATTGCAAAATTTTTTCAGTTGCCTTACTATATTACTTATATTACTTTATTGAATATGTAGGAGAAGATGACACTATGAATTTTTAAAAGAGTAATTTTTCTGTTGTTAGCTTTTTAGTTGGAGAAGGAGCCTACAGATGGGCAGTAGATCATGGAATACCCTCTTGCCCTCCTAACATCATGACCACAAGTAAGTAAAACTTTTCAAAATTAAGCTGTATTAGCATATATACCTGAAAGTGTTACATTGCTTTTGATCCATATAGTACCTATATTTAAGGAATAAAGCTTGTATGTTGAAATGTTTTAGTTAAAAGATAAATAGAAAGTTATTTGATTTTAAGCCACCTTTATATTCTTGAGGTCCCCCCACTCCTGCTTTCTCACGCTTTTAAAAAAATTTTTTGCTGCATTGGGCCTTCGTTGCTGTGCGTGGGCTTTCTCTAGTTGGGGCGAGTGGGGGCTACTCTTCATTGCGGTGCGCAGGCTTCTCATTGTGGTGTCTTCTCTTGTTGCGGAACACGGGTTCTAGGTGCGCGGGCTTCAGTAGTTGCAGCACGCAGGCTCAGTAGTTGTGGCTCATAGTCTTAGTTGCTCCGGGGCATGTGGGATCTTCCCGGACCAGGGATCGAACGCATGTCCTCTGCATTGGCAGGCAGATTCTTAACCACTGCGCCGCCAGGGAAGTCCTTGCTCATGCTTTTATAGAAGTATTGTTAAAGGATCCCTTTTAGGCTACTTAAAATAATTACTAACAATAAAACCATAATACCAGCCACTCAGAGAGAGAGAAGAAAACATAGGTAAACATTTACACAACTTTGAGCTAAGGAAGGCCTATCTAGGTACCAGGTGTATGAGAAGGAAGAACAAACGTGTGACTGCAGAAGAGTTAAGACTGAAAAAACATTTATCATAACTATGACAATGGGATACATATGCAAGTTTTGCCAGATTAAAAGTCACACGAATACATGTGATACCCCAATAGAAAAGGGTCAAAAGTCATAAATAGATAATATAACATAACTAATAGGGACATTCAAATTAAGGTCAATACATGTTAAATCTGTTCCTGCTCACTTGGTGAAAGAGTTAAAAAATATTGTATTACTGCTGGTAAGTGTGTGGTAAAATGAACATAATACATTGTAGGTACAAATGTAGATTGGCAGAAGTTTTGGAGGACAGCTAAGTAGTATAGATCAAAAGCCTTAAACCCATTCTGCATCTTGGAACTTGTCATCAGAGATATAGACATAGATTTATGTAGAAGGGTACTCAGTGAGCATTATTAAGAATGTAAAAAAAAATTCTATTATATATAAAATAAACTACAAGGATATATTGTATAACACAGGGAATATAGCCAATTTTTATAGTAACTATAAATGGAGTATAACCTTTAAAAAATTGTGAAATCACTATATTGTATACCTGTGACTTATATAATATTATACATCAACTAAAAAAAGGGGAAGAAAAGAAAAACATAAAGAAAGATTATTAAAAAATTTGAAAAAGACTTGTGTCCAACACAAGAGGAACATGAGTAAACTATCACATAGTCTTATAATGAAATGTTATGAAGTAACTGGAAATTGTTATAAAGACTGATAATGATTAAATCTAATAATGACTTAAAAAAGTGAAAAATGAGGTTATAAATATGTATATATGTGTGTTTTATATGTCTGTCTTAAAAAAGAAATCATGGCTACATGTTTATGCATAAAACAAATAGTAAAAACATATACTACTTGTTTTTTAAATTTTTATCAAGTAATCTATGAATGTAATTTAAATAATCAAATGAAAAAGTGAGGAATCATTAGCTCCAAGGAAACCAAGTTGTATAAAAAAGAGATGACTATTTATCATAGCAAGTGTCTAAATAAGGACCAGCTCTTAGTAACATTATATTCAGAATGAACTGCATACTGCTGCAAGTTGTAATATTGAGAGGCTGGAGGGAGGAGAAATGTGTGTGTGCAGGGAGGCCGGGAGTGTGAGTCCTGGAGCCTCACACTCGCCACCACTAATGCTGCCTTAGAGTCTGCCCAGTGGAACTTGCTGTGGAGCTCTTATATCAGGCACACAAATCAGCTCATCTGCCAATTCCATCTTGTTTTTCCTTGGAGGCAGGCCACCTGGCAACCTGGGTCTAGAGTGGGCGCTCAGTAGGCCTGCTGTGCAGCTGTCATCTGGTCTTCACCTCCCCATCACTTTGGAATTCCCTTTTCCTCTCTCCAGTATCAAATTGTCTGTTTCCGAATGTCTTTTTTTTTTTTCTTGTTTTACTCCCTCATTTGATATATGGAAGATGGGAAATCACTTTCGCTTAGGTTTCTGAAGAAATTGCTCTGTCTTCTAATTTCCAGTCTTGCTATTATGCAGTCTGCTGGCACTTTGATTCCCAGTTTTTTGTGGTATCTTTTGCCTCTTTGGAAGGAAGTTCTTATTTCAGTGGTCTTATTACCTCAATGATATCTTGGGATAGGTCTTTTTTTACTTATTGTACTGGGTACTCTTTTGGACTCTCCATCTGGAAATCGATGTGCTTTGGGGAAATTAAAAAAAATTTGTGTAATAATCTCTCCCCCTATCTCTCCTTTGTTATATTTTTCTAATTTCTTTCAATTAGATGTTGGATCTTGTACTCTAATCCCATGTATCATTTTCAAAAGTGACTTTTTCTCCTTTTAAAAATCTCTGTCTTTTGTCCTGCTTTCTGGGAAGTTTCTTCAATTTTATCTTCCAAATCTACTTCTAATGAATTTATAATTTTGGTTTTCATATTTTTAATTTCTAGAGATTCATCTATGATTAATACTTTTAAAACATGGGGTTTTGTTTCATGAACTCAGTATTTTTACTCTCTCTCTTAGGATATTATGGTTTAAAACTTGTTCTTATCCACTGTTTCTGCTTCCTCTGTCTTTGTGTTTGTTTCAGACCCTAATACATGTTAGCTAATTTCCTCAACTATCTAGTGACCCTCTGCAGTTTTCATATTCATGAGTGAGTTACCTAAAGACCTGTTGGCAGCTTTGTGTATGAGGGCAGGTCTGTTTGACCTCAAGAGGGGAGGCATTGATCATTTTTCTACACATTTTCTTTTGGATTAGACAGAGAAATCTTCCCAGCTCTGGCAAGGCAATAGCCAGTATTCTGGTACAGAACAAGGGAAGGGGCTGGAGGTGTCACAGTGCCCTTATCAGACTTTTACATCAAACTCGGTTTTAGGTAGAGCCCCGTACCTGCTCCCAGATGTGCTTGGTGTCTGCTAATTTGGTGCCGATCTAGTTCAGCCTCTCCACGTTTTCTGCAAGCACAAGGAGGGGATTTGGGCATCTACATGTTCCTTATTGAATTTTCTGCCCATTCTCCTGTTTTTAGTCTCAACCTGGCTTTCAGAGACACCAGGGGCTTTCTACTTTGAGCTCTCTTGATGTTTCTTTGGCAGGAATTAGTTTACTTTGGCCGAGATTAGTTTGCTTTGTGATGTCTTGGCTAGTGGGCATTGGGGTTCATCTTCCTCTGCTCAATTAGTTACTGTTTGTCCACTTGCTTTCTATGTTCTAAAACTGTTGGTATCTCCCTTCTCATTATAATCACCCCTTGTGTATGTCAGTCTTTTCCCCCACTTAAATTTCTTTTTGGTAAAGTTTTAGTAGGGCATGGAGATGAATTCATACATTCAGTCTGCCATTTTTACTTTAGAACATTTATATAAAAATGTGTTAGAAAATAGTACTAGATTTTTTTTCAGGTTGGCAAAATTATTTTTGACTATTTTTTATACTTGTAATAAGAAAAATATATTGTGCCATAGATTTTTTTTATGACTTATATAACCAATCAACAAGAAATGTTCTGTGAATAAAGTGTTTGAAAGTTAAGTGATATATTCTTTTTTTTCCAAAAAAGAATGGTTCTGAGCTATGGGGAATTTAAAAGGAGAAATTATAACTATTATTTAGATTAAAAAAATTTAAATACCATCTTATACTCAGCCATTTGTTTAATCCTCAGTAGAAATAAAATGGTATGTTGGTGCTGGTTAATGATAATGTTTTATACTTGATTACCTTTTGGGGGGCATAATTTGTAGGTTTTTATTCCCCTTCAGCTTTTAGAATGTCTTTCTAAGGTTTATTCTAAGTTTATTACACATTTTCACATGTACTTACATATTTCATTCCTATATGTAGATTTGAATTTCTTTCTGGCATCTTTTCCTTCAGCCTGGAATGCTACATATTTTCTGGTAATGTGGTAGATGTAGTGGTGAAAACTTTTCTCAGCTTTCATTATCTGAAAAACATCCTTATTTTGCTTTTACTTTGAAAAGGCATTTTTGTTGGATATAGACTTCTAGGTTGGCAGGTTTTTTCCTTTTAGCACTTTTTTTCTTTTTTTTTTACTGTGGTAAAATATTCATAACATAAAATTTACCGTTTTAACAATTTTTTTTTTTTTTTTGCGGTACGCGGGCCTCTCACTGTTGTGGCCTCTCCCGTTGCGGAGCACAGGCTCCGGACGTGCAGTCTCAGCAATGGCTCACGGGCCCAGCCGCTCCGCGGCATGTGGGATCTTCCCGGACCGGGGCATGAACCTGTGTCCCCTGCATCGGCAGGCGGACTCTCAACCACTGCCCCACCAGGGAAGCCCCCATTTAAACAATTTTTAAGTGTATAATTCAGTGGTACTAAATACATTCATAGTGTTGATTAACCATCGCCACCATCCATTTCTATTTTTTCCTCAGCCCAAACAAACTCTGTACCCATTAAACAGTGATTACCCATCCCCCTCTTCCTGTCCCTGGTAACCTTTATTCTGCTTTCTTTGTCTATGAATTTGCCTGTTCTAGGTCCCTCCTCTAAGTGGAATCACGTAATATTTGTCATTTGTATTATTTCACTTAGCATGTTTTCATCTATGTTGTAGCATGTATCAGAATTTCCTTCTTATAGCTGAATAATATTCCATTGTATCCTTTTAGCACTTTTAAAGATGTTATTCCATTATATTTTGGATTCCATTGTTTCTGCTAGGAAGTTAGACATGATCATTATTGCTTCCTTGTGTGTAATGTGTCTTCTTTTTTCTCTGACTGTTTTAAAAAATTGTTCTATTTGTTTTCACCTAGGTATGGTTTCCTTTGTGCTAGTTTTATTGTGCGTGTTGAATGTGAGGGTTCAGTTTTTAATCAAATTAGGAAAACTATTGGACTCTCTGCTTCATGCTCTCCCTCATCTGTTTCTAGGACTTCAGTTTCACTTATATTAAAACATTTGATACTGTCATGTGTTCCTGAGGCTCTGATTTTTTTCAGTCTTCGTTCTCGGTGCTTTCTGTATTAGTCAGGACTCTCCATAGAGACAGAACCAATAAGATACCTATCTATCTATCATCTGTCTATCTAAAGAGATATTATAAAGAATTGGCAATCATAGAGGCTGACAAGCAATTATGGAGACTGACAAGTCCCAAGATATGCAGGGTCAGTCAGCAAGCTGGAGACCAGGAGAGCCAATGGGGTAGTTTCAATCCAAATTCAAAGGCCTGAAAACTGGGAGGGTCAATTGTATAGTTCCAGTGTGAAGGCTGGCAGGCTTGAGACCCAGGAACAGCTAATGTTTCAGATCAAGTATGAAGGCAGGAAAAAGTTGATGTTCTAGTTGAAAGGCAGTCAGGCAAGAGGAATTTTCTCTTACTGTGGGAGAGTCTGCATATTTGTTGTATTAAGGCCTTGAGCTGATTGGATGAGGTCCATTTACAAAGGGAGGGCAATCTGCTTTACTCCGTCTATCAATTTAAATGTAAATCTCAACCTTATCAAACATACCCTCACAGACATACCTAGAATAAAGCTTGACCAATATCTGGGCACTCTCTGGCCCAGACAAGTTGTCAAATAAAATTAACCATCACACTTCTATTTGTTTGATTTCTGTTGAATTGGTCTTTGAGTTTATTGATCTTTCCTCCTGCAGTATCTAATTTGATATTAATCTGATGTTATGATTTAAAAAATATAAAATATTATGTTTTCAGTTTTAAAGTTTCCATTAAAAAACAGCCTTCATCTTTGTCTTGAATTTCCCATGTCTTCACCCATTATATCCATTGTTGGCATATTTATCATTGTTATTTTGAAATCTTTGACTGCTAATTCTAAAATCTAGGTAATCTGTGGGTCAGTTTCTATTGATAGATTTTTTTTTTTCTTGACCTTGGTCACACTTTCCTGTTTAGTTGCATGTCTCAATTTTTTTTAAAAAAAATTACACCTTGTGACTATGATTTGTTATCATACTTTGAATGATGTTGAGTTTGTTCTAACATGTAATTAAATTATTTGCAGTTCACCTTGATATTGTCACAGCCTGGTTTTTGGCTTTGTTAAAGTGAGTCTATTTCAGTTTTTTTCTTAATCCTAGAGTTGTCTCTTAGTACTAGTTTGTGGTCTTTATTCCTGAGATATGGCCTTTCTGGGGTTTCAGTGGAAAGTCTCAAACTTGAAATTTTGTCTCTTCTACAGTGGGTATTTACTAAAACATCTGTTCACTTTTCAGCTGTTATTTTCCTCCGTGGACTTTACGGAATCTTGCATCCTGTATGAACAGTCAAGGACTCATTCAGGATTTGAGGGGACTTTTACATAGATTTTTGGGCTTCTTTTTTTGTGGATTTCTCCTTTCCAGGATTCCTCCCTTACTTTCCAGTGGCTTCAGTAGCCCCAGACTTCTTCATCTCAGGCCAATAAGACTGTAGTTTTCTACCTGAGCTCTATTTTCTGTGTATCTCACAGAGTGGGGAGTGCCTCATGGTGAAAGCTGTTTGAATTTGGATCTCACCCAGTATGTTTCTTTTCTTTCAGTGGTTGAATCCTCTCCTATTTCTGCCAGCTTTTCGTCACTTGCCTTCAAATAGGCATTTTTTTTTTTTTTTTAGTTTAAAACTTCTGCCCAGAGTTTGTAATTATTATTGGTCTGTAGGTTAGTCTCATATAAGCTATTCTTTCATTACCAGGAGCTGGAACTGATGTTTTGTAAATGTGTACTATTAACAAATATAATAAAAATAATATAAATTAATAAATGTATCTAACCATTGTATTTATTACTTTTTAATTGTGTGGCAGAGGAATAAGTTATCTTCTTAAATATTGAAGCATTTTACATAAACCTGGTCTTCCTTTTTACTCCCATTCCCAATCCCAGACTCCTGCTCAGTCTGATAACCACAGTTACTTGTTTGATTTACTTCTCTCTGTTCCAACAGAAATGTTGGAATATATAGTATTCCAACGTATATAGTTAGAAAAGAATATATAGTATTCTGTTTTAAGTAGATAAATGGTATCATACTGTAGTATCTTTAGTAAGTTTGTAGATAAGTAGTATTATAACATGGCTTTTTAAAATATTTTTTGTAATGCAGCAAGATGTATTTTGAAATCTGTCCATGTTGATATATATAGATGAATTAATTTTTAAACTGTTGAATAGCATTTTACCATATTTATTTAGCTGTTTCTTTATTGATAGGCATTCAGGTTGATTCTAGATTTTGCCATTAACATTGATAATTCCATGAATATTCTTGTACACATCACTTAATATATACGTGTTCTATTGGGGTAGATAGTTGGAAGTAGAATTGCTGACTCATAGAGGATGTGCATTTACTGTTTTGCTGGCTATTGCCAGATTCCTAAGAGGTTTGCTGTCTACTTTTGAGAAGTCTGTCTTTGTATAGTTGGTACCATTGATGAACACATAGTAGCTCAGAGCACAGACTTTAGAGGCCTTTATGTGACCAGGGGCAAGTTACCTCCAAGACACTTTTCTCATGGAGGCGTTGTGATTCCTTGAGGTAATGTATCAAGAATTCTTACTCCAATTTTGGGGGCATAGAAACACTCAGATGTTGACTATTAATATCATTCTCACTGTCATTAATATGTTGGATGTGAAAATGATCTTGGTGATGTGATTTCATCAGAATTTAATAGGCTTAGCTCTTTAGCACTGACTAATAAGATGATTTTAGTGATTGATCGTATCTGGAGTTAGGTGTAACCAGTAGAGCAGTGGTTTTCTACTTTGGCTGCACATCAGAGTCACTGGGGAGCTTTGAAAAATTCAGAAGCCCTGGCTGCACTCAAAATCAATGAAAACAGCAACTCTGTAGATGGGACCCAGGCATCTGTAGTTTTTAAAGTTTTGTAGGTAATTTCAATGCGCATTCAGCTTTCAGAATGTCTGAGATGGAATGTGTACATTCTTTTGAATTCTTCCAGAAAATTCATTAAAGTTGAAATTGAAAGTAATTTTGTTTTCCTTTGGTAAAGGACAACCTTAAATAGTTTGTGCTACAAAGTTGCTACCATCTATTCCTTAATTTTCAGCTGTTTTATGCTTTGATTGGACCTGGGATACATCTTTAAATTAAGTAAAGAGTAGATTAAGGATGTTATTCTATTCTTTCAATTTATGGGCATGATTCCACCACAAGGAATCCTATTTTCTTCTTTTCTGTTGGCTAGATTGTGTTCTTACAGTTTTTCTGCCTTTGTGTAAGGTACTTTGAAAGACAACATGATATTAAACATACTTTGTAATTGTAGAGTTTTATCATAACTGGTATATGATATATCAACACTTAATTTCATATGGCTAGTTAATATGGCCAGTTATGCTGTTTCAAATTTTTTATTTTGAAGTACTTACAAATTCACATGCAATCCTAAGAAATACAACAGAGAGATTCCATGTACCCTTTGCCCAGTTTCCATCAATGGGAACATCTTGCCAAACTACAGTACAATATCACATTCAGGATAGTATTGACAGTCAAGATACACAACACTTTTATCACCACAGGGATATCTCATGTTGCCCTTTTATAGTCTCACCTACTCACCTCCAACCTTCACCCCTTCCTTGACACCTGGCAGTTGCTAATCTATTCTCCGTTTGTATAATTTTGTCATTTCAAAAATGTTATATAAATGGTATCATATAGGATATGAGTTTTTGGGAATTGGCTTTTTTATCACGTAGTATAATTCTCTTGAGATTCATCCAGGTGGTTGTTCTTATCAATAGCTTGTACCATCTTATTGCGAAACAGTGGATGTACCACTGTTTGTTTAATCATTTATCCATTGAAAGGCATCTGGGTTATTTCCAGTTTGGGGCTATAATAAATAATGCTGCTATAAATAAATATACATGTACTTTTTTTTTTTTTTTTTTGTGGTACGCGGGCCTCTCACTGTTGCGGCCTCTGCCGTTGTGGAGCACAGGCTCTGGACGCACAGGCTCAGCAGCCATGGCTCACTGGCCCAGCCGTTCCGCGGCATGTGGGATCTTCCCGGACCGGGGCACGAACCCGTGTCCCCTACATTGGCAGGCGGACTCTCAACCACTGCGCCACCAGGGAAGCCCTACATGTACATTTTAAAAAATTTCGGTAAAATACACAATGTAAAATTTACCATCTTAAACATTTTTAATGGTACATTTCAGTAGCTTTAAGTATATTTACATTGTATAACTATGATTACCATCCATCTGCAAAATCCTTTTCATCTTGAGAAACTGAAACTCTGTGCTCATTAAACACTAACTCCTTGTTTCCTTCCACCTGGCCCTTGGCAACCACCATTCCTAGTTCTGTCCCTATGAATTTGACTACTCTAGGTACCTCTTATAAGTGGAATCACACATTTTTTCTTTCTTTCCTGACAGGCCTATTTCACTTAGCATGATGTCCTCAAGGTTCAACCATGTTGTAGCATGCGTCAGAATTTCTTTTTAAGGCTGAATAATATTCCATTGTATGTATATATCACATTTTGTTTATCCATTTATACATTGAATGGTTTGAAGCAACTTGAGTTGTTTCCAACTTTTGGTTATTACGCATAATGCTGCTATGAACACAGGTGTACAAATATCTGTTTCAATTCTTTTGGGTACCCAGAAGTGAAATTGCTGGATTATATGATAATTCTGTTTTTAATTTTTTGAAGAACCAGTGTACTCTTTTCCATTACAGCTACACCATTTTAAATTCCCAGTAATAGTGCACAAAGGTTCCAATTTCTCCACAACCTCATCAACACTTGTTATTTTGTTTTTTGTTTGGTAATAGCCATCCTAATGGGTATGAGGTGGTATCTTGTGATTTCAGTTTTCATTTCTTAATGATTATGCTGTCGAGTATTGCAGCGGGCCGTTTCCGACCAGCAGAATAACGAGCCGCCACACGCAAGATTCTTCTCGTATCACACTTTATTGGAGCACAGCTTGGTTGAAGAAAGATGGAAGGAAGACCCTACGCAGCAGAATATGGCAGGCTTTATACTGGCCAGAAGGTCCACCCAACAGCCCTGGATTGGTGTGTGTCAGTACATGTGACAATATATTGCTACGCCTACAATCCACGGGATGCACGCGTGGCGCCTTACGCGGCACTCCCGGGTAGTGCAAGCAAGATGCAACAATGTAATTTCTCCTTCCTCTGGACCAAGAATTCAGCTCAGCCCTGGCGGCGTCCCACATCTCCCCCTTTTTCTTTATGTCCTTAGACCACATAACGGTCGCCCGTACAAGTCTTGCCCCCAAGGGGACATGGCTGTTCAAGGGCTATTGTCATGGGCGGCAGAAATCACCCTCCCATAGTGCAATGCTGCTTACAGCGCGGGGTGCAAGGGCTGATTTCAGGCAGAGGTTCCCACTAGGAGTGCAATGGCTCATGGCCATCCTGTGCAGGGGCAACCACTAGGACTTGTTTAGCAGGGAGATCCAGGCACCGGCAGGCTGGCCGTTTTCAATGGCCACCAAGGCTTGCATCAACATGATCTTCTGTGTGTGTGACTTACGTTTCAGACGACACACCAACCACAGGCATAGTGCGATCCCCACTGCACAAAGGATGCCAAAAGCCCCCATGCCTACCCATTCTTTAAAGAAAAGAAAAGTAGAGGATAGCCATGAAGCAAAATTCCCAAAAGAAATAGGGTGTAACTCGGTAGTATTAAGATGAATAATCTGTAATCGTTGTTCAAACAGCAGTCTCTCTGTTTCTTCAGACCAATTTCCTTTTAAATATTCTCCAATCAATTTACTTTGGTTCAAACGTCCTATAATTTTATAGGGAGTAACACAAAGATGATTAAATTTAGCAACACAACCAAGCTGAAGCATATCATACAACTCTTCAAAGGCATCCTCCAGCAAATCCATCCGTTGATTTAAAGATAAAATGCCAGCATGTAAATGTGTATTAAAGCGATTCTGATTTTCTAATGCTAGCGACGTTTGCTTTACTATACCATTAATTACAGCAGCTGATTGTACCTGATTCACCATTGCTGTAGCAGCAGTGGCGGCCGCCGTCACAGAAGCAGTTAAGGCAATTATAAGTGCAGCAGTAATCCCAAGATCCCGCCGCTTCTATCATCCGGGCTACAAAATCAGAAAATGGCTCTGTGCCTCCCTGTATTATTTTTGTTAAATTCCCTGACACCTCCCCTTTATTTGGGAGGGCTCGCCATGCACGCATATTAATCTCATTTATTTGCTGATAAACTTGTACAGGGAACATAGTCTGATTATTTATCCACTGTCCTTGTCCTAATAACATATCTACATTCCAGGCAGGCTGCCCATTGGTAGCATTTTCCCTCGCTTGACTGTGAGCCAAATCAGAAACAATAGACTTCCAGTCTAAATATTGCCCCATCGTTAAACACGCACGAGCAATATCTTGCCAATCAGTAGGGGTCAAGGCATTTCTTGTAAGCCGCTGCAAAAGCATAATAGTATAATTAGCAGAAATGCCATCTCGTTTGGAAGCTTCTGCAAGATCTCTAATTAATTTATGATCTATCATATCATAATATCGCTGGCGTGTAGCCGGATCTTCAAATACTGGAAACGCATTGGACAAAGAAGAAGGAACTTGAAACCAAGCCTCGCGGGGAATAAAAGTACATTGCGGGGAAGGAATGGAAGGCGCAGAACGCCTAGGTTGAACAACACTCCTTGAGGCAAAAAATTCCTGAGGTCGAGAAGGGGGCAAAGCCCCAAAAGGGCCATAACGCTCCTCCTCATATTTTGCAGCAGCTTCTGCCAAATCCGCAGCATCGCCGGGATCTAGCTCCTCATCATCTGATAAATACATGGCTTGCAAGCCAGACAATAGCGGATACATTGGTTCTCGCCCAGTCTCTTGGGCGTCTGGTTGTTTAGATTTTAACTTTTTCTTAACCTTATTATCTACTAATTCTTCTTTTGTAGGCCTATCATCTGTAGCCTCATGACTGCCTGCTTCGGAAGCACTATCTTGATATGACCGCAAAACTTGCGTCGCTTGTTTCACTATGTCTGTACACTTTCCCTCCTTAAGACAAGATCGAACTAAATTCCACAAAGGGAAAGTCCCACAGCACAGCTTACCCTCCTCATGAAAACGGTGCAAATCCTTTCCTAATTTCTCCCATGAAGGGATAGTCAAAGTACCCGAAACTCCAAACCATGGCGCTGCTTGATCTATATCATTCAGTAAACGGCCAATAGTCTTGTGAGATAACACCAACCCCCGATCCCGTAAAAGTGCCTGTATCGGCTCATAAAAATTTGCCGTGGGGTTAACATGAGTATTCCCCATTATGTACTTTTACTGACTTTCACTAAAAGATTTACACCATTACACACACAACAAGACAGTGCAAGGCACAAAAGCTACGTACCGGCAAAATTACCGGTTCACTCCGTGTGTCGAGTTCTGAATCGGTCCTCCATGCAAGGCGCGAAGTTCCCGGGTTTCGGCACCACTTGCAGCGGGCCGTTTCCGACCTGCAGAATAACGAGCCGCCACACGCAAGATTCTTCTCGTATCACACTTTATTGGAGCACAGCTTGGTTGAAGAAAGATGGAAGGAAGACCCTACGCAGCAGAATATGGCAGGCTTTATACTGGCCAGAAGGTCCACCCAACAGCCCTGGATTGGTGTGTGTCAGTACATGTGACAATATATTGCTACGCCTACAATCCACGGGATGCACGCGTGGCGCCTTACGCGGCACTCCCGGGTAGTGCAAGCAAGATGCAACAATGTAATTTCTCCTTCCTCTGGACCAAGAATTCAGCTCAGCCCTGGCGGCGTCCCACAGAGTATCTTTTCATGTGCGTTTTGGCCATTTGTATATCTCCTTAAATGTCTGTCTTCAAAAAGGGAGACAAGGACTAGCCTTTTAAATTCCCTGGAGGTCACTTCATCTGGAGGGAGAGGCACTGCAACAATGGCTGTCTGCCTCTGAGTCTGTACCTCTGTGACCAGAACCAGCAATCAGAGCACAGATTCTGGTATTTGGAGGAGAGGGTCTTTATTGCCCACCCTGACTCTCACAAGCTATGTGCAAGCTGCTCTAGGAGCGTATGCCCAGCTGCCTGCCACAGGGTTGGGGATAGGGTGTGGGGAGGCTACTGTGCGAAGAGCTGAAGTTGACCCAAATTAACCACAGTTTACAATGAAGCTTTCCCCTGGAAACCTTCCTCTTTAATAGACTCCAGAGTTGTATAATACTTAACATTAGACAGATTCTATCAGGCCAGTTGTTGTCTAGGTGGGGAGACAGATTCCTGGTGCTTCTTACTCTGCCATCTTCCCTCTAGCTCCAGCTTATTAATTTTATATCAGACTGTTCTGATTCAAGGTTATTAATCCTATCTATAACTATTTGCATATACTTTAAAATTTAAAAAGATGCCATTTATCATTTACCTTTGCATATGATGTCTTTTGCCTTGTAGACATTTTAAATTTTACATGGTTTTATCAATGAACCATCCTTTTGATGGATTCTGGCTTTGATAACATTCAACGTAAAATATTCTACTTTAATGTTAAAACGAGTAAAAATAAAAAATAAAATCTCTTTCAGAAAAGACTGATATAAAAAGACTGGTATTTATGCCTACTGTGTGATGGCTTAATCTTTTTGGACTTCTTTTTGTAGATTTTATATGTTTAAATCATTAATACTTATAAGGTTTCAGATTTGTGTGTAGTGTGGGGTAGGAATTTAATTTGTGTTTTTTTCCCCAAATAGGTAATGTATTGTGCCAAGAAAGTTTACTGAATAACATATAGATTTCCCAGTGGTATGAAAAAGCAGTGTTATTCTCAAATTCTATTAGGGATATACATGAGTTTGTTTCCAAACTTGTTGGTCAGTTCCATTACTTTTTTTTGTCCATTACTACACTATTGTTCTTAGACTTTGTCTTGAGGGCAACTCTGGTTCCTTTTCCACTTAATTTTCCTAACATATTTGTTTTTCCTTATTTAAAATTTTCTTGATTAATCTTAAAGGTAATATGTTAGAGTATCTTTGTTATTTTCCCACTGTTATTTTGATTAATTTACATCAATGTGGGGGAAATAAATATGCACTTAAAAACACTGTGACACTTTATTGTTTTACTGCAATTTTCATTTAGATTTGCCTGCACATATATTCTTTTCTTTGCACTTAATTCCCCACCCTTCTCCCTACCTGTTTTTTTTTTTTTGTCTTTGAGCTTTCACTTTGTATTATTTTGCCTGTTACGGAAGAACACCCTTTAATGTTTTTCATTAGTACAGGTCTTGCTGGTGATGAATTTGCTCATTCTTGTTCACCTGAAACTATTTTTATTTCACCTTCATTTTTGAAGGTTAATTTTACTGGATATAATGTTCTGGGTGAGCAGATATTTCCTTTCAGTGCATTGAAGATAACCACCTTGTCTAAATGCACTTGGTATTGGGGTAGAGGGTAGGGGTAGACTTGCTTGTTTCTAGCTCAGCCTTCCTGTGGGGATGTTGGCCCTTTCAATCCCTAGCTTGCTGTGGGAAGTGTCTCCTATGAAACTCCCACCTTTAATGGGCTCTGGGTTTGACTTATGCCTCTCCTTGATGCCACGGAATCAAATTCAAGTGCGCAAGTGTTGGCAGATGCTCACAGTGCAATAATAATAGCTTTAGTCTTCAGTTTACCCCCAGAAAAGCTCGATACTTTTTATAAGGTTTTTAATGCTTTTAAGGTGGTGTTTTTCATATTTTATCTAACATTTTTGATAATATTTGGTGGGAGAATTGCTCTAAAGAATTTAGTCTGCCATTATCAGAAAACTTTGGTAATCTTTTCAGTGTTATATTCCAGTTTGTAATTTCTCTTGTCAGCTGAATCTAATTGTTTAAATCTGTATATCAAGTCTTAAAATTCCAGTTATTGTATTTTTTATTTTTAGAAGTTCTATTTGGTTCTTCTTCAAGTCTGCCTGGGAATTTTATCATCTTTTCTTCCTTAGTTATATTTTCAATATCTTTTTTTTATGTCTGTGAGCATAAACATGTTTTATATTCTATATATGATTACACTAGTATCTGAGGTCTTTGCCGGTTGGATTATACTTTCTGATGTTTGGCTGACTTTTGTTTTTTCGTTCTTGGTGATTTATTTCTCATTCGTTTTATGAACTGTTTTTTTAACTATGGGCTCATATTAATTGGAACATGGGAATTCTTTGAGGTCTGGGTGAGCTAAGGTGGGTTTTTCCAGGGAGTATTTGCATTTGCGTTTAATGGGTTTTTGAAGCATTTACCTCACCGAGATCATTTTTGGTTTTTTGTGTTTTTCAGGCCACATAGGTAATACGAATTCTCCTAATTCTGTCTGAACTTAAAAATTTTTTTTTATACTTTAATGTTATATAGATATGTATTTTGTTCTTATAATTTTAATTGTTCTTCAAGAGCAGCGCCCCGTCCTCACCCCATCTTGTGCGCGCATGCGCAGACACATGCGCGTACACACACCCACACCCACACCCACACATGCGTGTACACACACCCACACATGCGTGTACACCCCCCACCCCCACACCCACCCCCCCCCCCAACACCCACACCCACACACACCCACAAAACAGAACTCCCCTTCCCAAACCAGCCAAGTGTAACAGGACTTTTCTTGTCTTACGTTTATAGCCAAGGCGGTGACTTACAAGTTTCCTGATTCTTTGCATATTGCGGCATTTTCTAGTTTTCCCTTTCATTGGGCGTATCACCCTTTGGGGTTCCCCCTTTTTATGTGGATGATCTCCAATACGTTTTCTCCTGCTGCATTGTCCCAAGTCTCAGCTCTTGTCTCTTATGCACAGAGACCTTCAAAACCAGAGCGGGCCATGGCATGCATTAGCAGACACTCCTGGAGAGCATCTACCTTCAGAACTCACTTGTCTCTCTGGATTTGACCTTTTTCTTAATTTTTTTACTTTAGGTTATTTTTCTTATTCCCTCCCACCTCAGTGTACACTGAAAAGACTTTATAAAACCCTTTATCCAACATTCTTAAGGATTTTGTCCTGAGGAGGCTCTTCAGGATCTCTCATTGGCCCCATTGCCCTAATATTTTTCAAATGTTATTTTTAATGTTTCTTTTATAGGATTCAGTTTAGCTGCATTTAAAAGAAACAAGAGGAAACTAGAGCTGGCAGAAAGGGTGGAAACAGATTTCATTCAACTAAAGAAAAGAAGACAATCAAGTGAAAAGGTCAGGAGGTGTTTGAAATATTAATAATGAATGTATCATAATGATATACTTAGTCTGCATTTAGATATATAAGCCTCAGAATAGTACAACCCAGTAGAAATATAATGCATGCCACATATGTACTTTTTAAGTTTTCCAGTAGCTGCATTTAAAAAAATTAAAAGAAACAGGTGAAGTTAATTTTAAGACTTATTTAAAACAGTGAATCTAAAATATCGCTTCAAAAATGTGATCAGTGAAAAAATATTACTAGTGATCTAGTCTATTTTCTTTTTTTTTTTGTATTAAGTCTTCAAAAAGCAGTGTGTATTTTACACTTACAGCACGTCTCAATTATGACATTAACTTTTCATTGGAAATATGGTCTGTATCTATATATCATAAAGTTAACAGTTGAAAAAGTAGGCTTACATAACAAGTTACATAACAAACATACTTAAGACTTCCCAGAAATTGAGTTGAAACTCTGTTTTAAAATTAAAGTTTATTAAAATGTAATAACATTAAAAATTTAGCTTCTCATTTGTCCTCACCACAGTTTAAGTGCTCAGTTAGCTCCATGTGGCTCCTGGCTGCTGTTTTGGTCCTTGCAACTCTGGATGAACGTGGCTGTTTAGGGGATAGAGTGTTATAAGGAAATGTATATATTGGATTCATGTAGGTTTTTTTGTACATTCTAATGACATGTCTCTGTTTCTTGTTCTTATATTTGCTTTGTTTGCATTTCATGCATTTGTGTGCCCTCATGAGCCTGCGTGTGGCATTTCTTAGGTGTTTTGGGGGATAGAAAAATTAAAAACCGTAACATTCATGCTCAAACTATGGCTTAGAGGTCCGTTAGCACACAGTTCATGATGGAGTTCTCATGTCACATCGTCATTTGATATAACTTGGCATCTCGTTAATATTCTTCATTGATTAGTCCCATAATTGCTTATGTACTGGCTAATGCTTTCCGTCATAGCTATATGTGGTTCATTCACATATGAATGCATACTAAATCTTCTCTCATGGTGATAGATATTTTTCCAGTATGTTGCCACATGGGACAATTAATCAAACATTTTGGTCCAAACCTTTTTATTTTTCTGCCAGAGAAGAGTAGAAATTTAGGAGGCAAATGAACAAATGAGTAGGTAGACCTTGGTGAAAGTGCCTAGTAGTGTGGTTCTGTTTCTTCGGTTTTTGCATCCCATGTGATGTCTGAGTAAGCAAATTTAGGACTTCTGTTCTTTTAAAAAAACTGATAAAATTTGCATATAGTGAGCAATTTAATAAATATATATATATAGCCATGTAACCCATATACCTATCAAGATGTAGAACATATCTGGTTCTTTTGTACTTCCTTTCAGCCATTCTCTACCCTTCATAGGTGACCACTGCTCTGAGTTTTATCACCATAGATGTTTTGTGTTGCTCTTGAACTTTGTATAATTGGAATCTTACAGAATGTACTCTTTTCTATTTGCTTTCTTTCACAAAGCGTTTTTGAGACAGTGGGTCACAGGTTTATTCTTTTTTATTACTGAATAATATTCCCATTTACTGTAAGTTGTTTATCCATTCTCCTACTGATGGACATTTGGTTCATTTCCAGGCTTGTACTTTATGAATAAAGCTGTTATGAACATTCTTATACAGGTCTTTTTTTCAGGGACATCAGTTTAGGGTTTTTATGCATAGAAATATCAGTTGACCTTATAGAGAATATCTTCAGCTGGTCTTACTTAGAAGATTCACTTTTTTATTCAGAAAATATTTATTAAGCAGCTACTCTTGGTGCTGAGCTGGGTAGTAAGAAAACGGTGGTGAACAGGATGGAGGTAATTCCTGCTCTAATGAAATTTTACATTTTAGTGTCTAGAGACGGAAACATATAAACATACAATCAAGTAAGATAATTACCATGTTTGATAACTGATATAAAGGAAAAAAAAAGCACAAGATGATATGATACAAAGTAACTTGGATATGAGAGATGGAGGGGAGACTCAAAAGAGGACTCCTTTAGTTAGGATGATACCTTGCTAGTTAGAGACCTTTCTGAGGGTGTAACATTTGAGGCGACATCTGAAAAATATGAAGTGAGTTTTATGAGAAGTCAGTGGAATAGTGTTCCAGGCAAAATGAACTGCATGTGCAGTGGCCCTGGTGGGGACTTGGCATATCGGAGGAATGGAGAAGAGGGGCATTGTGCCTAAAGCATGGTGGGCAAGAGGAGGATGGTATGATCTGAAGCTGGGGAGGTAGGTAGATGCCGGCTCCTTGAGGAGTTTCCACTTTTGTTTCATGAATAATGAGTTATTGTAAAAGCAGAGAAGCAGCACTGCCTTATTCATATTTTACAGAGTTCTTTCTGGCTGCTACGTGGTGAATAGGGGAAGGCAAAAACAGAAGTGAGGAGATTAGTTACAAAGTTATTACAGTTGGGAGATGGTGCCACATGGACTGTGGATGTTAGGGATGGAGATGGAGAGAAGTGAATATATCCAGGATATATTATAAGGGCTCCTAGAAAGACAGGAATTACTGATGCCTTATAGAGAGGGGATTTAAAAGTTTTAGTTTTTAGTCATAGTGTATTGCCATTTACTAAGGTGGTGCAGGGAGCTGGAGAAAGTATGGCATCAAGGTGATGGAGGTGGGAAGTGGAAATCAAGAACTTTCTTAGTTCATGTTCCCTTAATGAACTCAGATTAACCAATGCTTTTCATTTTCACAATAACACATATTATCTGATGCCAAGGCACCCTGAACACTCAAGATAACAGACCACTTTTAGTGTGCTATGTTCCTCTACTCCTTTCAGTTGAATTTTGTGCCACCAAGAGCTTCATTATGCTCATTGTTTTTATCATTTTATCCTTTATCATAATTCATTGTCTCTCATAAACTGATGAATATTGAGTTTAAAAAGAGAATTGTCTGCTTGAAAACTGAAAGAGTTGTTTGTTTGAAAACTAACTTGAAAAAGCAGAGTGGGTCTATAAAAAGTTGCTGTAGAATTAAGCATGGGCAAACCAGCTGTAAAAGATTGAGAAAAATCGGAAAAATCTAGAAGCTTTGTGCATTCAGAGTATGTTGTTAGTGTATTTATATTCTTGTTCTATTTTTAGATAAAATAAAACTTGAAATCATAGGACAGTCCAGGGTGTTATAGGAAGATGATATGGAACATTTGTACGTGGGCTCACATTCAGAGAAAGTCTTATATGAAAAGATTGGCTAGTGAATGAATGAATTGGTTTTGTGTTTTAAATAAAAAGGAAATATTTACAATATGTGTCCTACTTTATGATTCTGTACTTCACCCAGAGAATATTCAATTTTTGAAAAATTTAAACAACCACTCATCAACCTGGTTAAGAGGATTTGCAATAAAAAGCTGGATGTGGCAGCAGGGAAGATTAACTGTGGAGTTGGTTTTATGCATCTGAAGCTTAGGGGTAGGTCAGGGGGGACATTCCCATTTGGCAATCATTGGCATCAAAAGGAATATGAATCCACGTGTCCAGATGAGCTCACTTAGTAGGAGTGAGTGAAGATAGAGGTCTGAAAACTGAACCCTGGGCCAGGCCAACATGTCTACATTGAGAGGAGGAGAAACCAGCGAAACAGAAAGATGGAGCAGCCAGTGGGGCAGAGGGGCCATCAGGAGAGTGTCTGGGAAGCAGAGAGGAGCGTTCAAAGTTAGGCGTCACCTGGGTCAAGTGCTGCTGACAAAACAGTTGGGAGGACAGAGGACTGGCCACTGGACTCGGCACCTGGAGACTTTGGACCTGGATGAGGACAGTTTCCATGACGTGGTGGATTGTAGAGCAGGTGGAGTGGGTCCATCAGGGAGAACAGGTTGGAGATAATTCTTTTGAGAAGTTTTGCTGTGGAGTGGGGAGAGAGAGGTGGGGAGATAGGGTCAAGACACCGTACCACGGTTACCTTCTGTGAATTCACTGAGTAATTTCACCTAGGAAGGCTCAGTTTCCTTATCTTTAACTGAAAATAGTGATAATTCTGCTCCCGTAGCAGGGCTGTTAGGAGGAACAGATGTGTTAATGGATGTTCAAGTGTTTGGTGACTGTCACTGACTGAGACACCATTGTTTTTGCCTTTGCCATTGTTTGCCTTCATCTCAGCCAAAAAAGAAGGGAAACTGCTACTCTGGGTGCTACTCTGGGTGGAATCTTGTAATGGAGAAAGGGAGGGTGGTAATGGCGGTCACTAGTAGTGGGTGGAGAGGTGGAATTCAGGCATGATTCAAATGGAGTATTTTAGACCCCTGAAATGACAGGAAAATATTTTTAATATTCAGAATATATGAACTTTAATGTGTACAAAGCACTGTGTTTTACTAGGACCCAGCTTCTGCCTTTAGGGAAGGATGAGGGCCACAGGCTTTGTTTTGCAGATGTTTGCTGTATAACCTTGGCAAAGGTAATAAAAACGCTCCGAGAAAGAAAAGACCACCAGATAACGAGCCAATGGCGCAGAAAATTATAATTTTTGAGAGGAAGCGTAGCAATTTTTTAGAGATGTGACAGGAAAGGACAAATAGCTGTTTTCTAAATCAACCTGTATTTAGTTTATTTCTCCCTGTCCTGTGTGTATAGTTTCAGCATAGTTTTGGTTAGCCAGCATTGACTAAAGCCTGGAACTACTGTGTGTTGTGGCTACATAAAAGAAGCTGTGAGTTGGGTATATAAATATAATAAAAAGAATAGAGTTTTTGGTAACTTTCCTAATGTTCACTTTTTTGTTACTCAGTGTTGAAGGAGATAAATATTGTCTTGAAAGGATTATACAGTAGAATAAATATTTTAAAGCCTGAAAATAAAGTAAATAAATTGAGCAATTTTTGTTGCATTGATATTTCTCGTTTTTCTTAAAAAAGTAATTGATTGTCCAGACATTATCACAATACTAATAGAAATCAGAATTAAAGCAAGAAGTATATTTAATCAGCTTGCTACCTCAATTAATTAGAGTATTTTTGTTTTCCTTTGTCTTTGACCATTTACATTTGACTTAGTTTAAAATAAGAATGGTTAATTAATGGAATGCTTTTGGCTGCAAACAATAGAAAACCTGATGGTGACTTAAGAAATGCATACTTGTTCCCCTGCTCCCTGGCCCTCTGCCTTGTAATAAAGAATTTTGGAGGTGGGTGGTTGCAAGCATTCATTAGCTCAGGTTTCCAATGATGCTGGAGCCAACATATCTGGGATTTCTCTTGGGCGTTTTCTCTCATGCCTTTTGTCTTATGGATGGAATATGGCTGCTATAATTTCAGGTGTCACATCTGCATTCAAGGTGAGAAGAAGGTGAGACCATGGAGGGTGTGGGCGGGGAGACTAGTGCCAGATGTGTCCGTCACTTTTTTAACTGGGATGCAAAAGTTTTCCAGAATCTCTCTCAATAGATTACTCTTTAGTTGTTTTTTTGGGGGCAGTGGACAAGGGGCGCAGTTTGGTCACATGGCTATTCCCAGTTGCAAAGGAGCCTAGGAAATGAAGTGGATTTTCCTCATTACTATCTCATAGCTCATGGCTTGCTGCTAGACACATTGTCTTCCCCCCGCAAATTAGTTGTTTTGTTGTCAAAGGAAGGGGAGGAGAGTGGTTATTAGGGAGGTAATCTACAATGTGTAACGTAAATGGAGAACTTTTTTTTATCGTCTTCTTCTGCACAATTAATATGTCCCTTGTTGCTACAAACCAATAGTGGGTTAAGCAGCTAATCTACCTATAAATCAAATAAAACACATTTTGTCCTCACTTTAAGAGTACATGGGTTTTAAGATACAATATTAAAAAATATGGAATAAATTCTGAGTAACTGTCTATTCTTAATAATTGACATCTCTGTTTCATCCATGCTTTTTGGGTGTGACTTAGAGGGAAGACATGCTGGAGGAGGAAAAGATTATTATTTACCTGTAGTGCTGTGTAATATAAAAGTAGTAGTTATTTATGCTCTATTCCACTCCCCTATCTGTGTAGACCCAACTGTTCTGGATTTTTCTTTACTTCTTTCTTTCCCTTGCAGTGTATAGATAGTCCACACTTTGCCTGGTAGTGCTGGACCATAAAAATGACTGTGCAAACCGGAACTGTGCAAAGGGATCTTAATGGCAAAAAATTACACTTTTTCCATGACCTTTAGACATTTTTGTCAAAACATTAAAAACTCTTTTACTGGTGGTTATAAATGTGTAGAGAAACAAACAAAAAAGTAATTAAAATGAGTATTTATTTAGTACACTAATTTAAAACATCAGAATTAAAGTAGGTTTTTTCTGTCTAAAAACCCTTTATCAAGAGTAGTTTGAACAGTGCTTGCTTTCCTGTCATGTAAGTTATGATATGGAGTGAGCATCTGTTTATGTCATGGTGAATCGTCAAACTCTTTTTAATTTTGGATCAGCTTTCAACAGTTTATCCTTTGCTCTTTCCATGTTGTACAGTATCTCTCAGCATTCCTTTTATGTCAGCTTTTTTGCCAGTGTCACTTCTTCTGGGGCATCTTCATCCTTTTTGTCACAACTACATTCCTTATTTATGTTGACAGGTTTGTCTTCACTAAGTTCCTCTGACTGAAGATCTCGAGTCTCTTGAATGGTGGCAGTGTTGAAAATTCCCACAGTCAATTATTTCTTCCATAACGTCACTTATTTTTTATTAGAATTGCACTTCCAACATTATCACTTTTTGTTTCTTTGCTTCACTTTCATCTTAGTTGGCTAGTGCCCTTTTTTGGTGATCGATATTTGTAAAATGTCAGGTGGACTTATCACTGGGAGACAAGGAGGTAACACAACTACACACTTAGCTGTCTGTGCACAGTGACCCATCCATGACAGATGTTGAGTGAAATGACATGATTGTTCACTGATCATAATGGGCATCTAACGTTTACATAGTTTACATAGTGATCTTTGAACTAAAGACCTAGTAGTGAAGTTTATACTTTATTCAATTACTCACAGTTACTGTACCACGTAATTGAAGTTTGAACCAGGTTGTTGAGTGACTGGTATTATTTAACTGAGCTGTGGTAACTGACGTTTGTCTGTGTCAGAGCTAGGCAAATCGAGAACTGTGTTTGTGAAAAGGAATGGTGCAGTTCAGCATGCTCCTCTGTCCTTCGTAGTTCCCACACATGGGCATCTGCATTCTCCCCCTGACAGGATTGCCATGGACTCTCATTGTTGTTAGAATATTTATCAGTAATTCTTGTGTATGTGATGAAGTGGTACACGTTTTAAGTTTATCTTTTGATACAAAAAGTAAAAGGTAGTTGTGTTAGTATTAAGCATTTTTGAAAAAGAAAGCTTTCTTTTGGAATGAAGTGCTAATAAACTCATTGGCCAGTTGAGGTTCTTAGCTCCTGCTACAGAACTGACTGAATTGTTACGTAACCGTGTTACATAACAGAAAGAGTTGCTACAAAGAGGAGATACTTTGGGAAAACAAACAGACCCAATGCACAGGATAATCTAGATTTCATAAATATCAGTTTCAAACAGCTAGCCCTGGATATTACTAGAAGGGGCTCTTTTATTCTTAGAGTATTAAAAGAGGTTGGGGGTATTGTTTGATCTCAGCATTTTTGATGTTTCAAGCCTTTTTTTTCCCTTCATTTTTCACAAGCATATTGTCGAAATAGTTTCCATGTCTTTTTCTCTAATAACAGAGTTTACAGTTGGATGTACATGAAATTCTTTGCCTTGTCTCACCACTTTTATGAAGTAATTTAAGTTTTCAATTAATTTCATTGGTTTTTAGGTAAAGCAGTACTTGTATAGGGTGGTGAAATGAAAGATAATCAGACCTTTTCCATTGTGTGAATCTTTCATTCTTCAATTTCTAATGAACAAGTTTAGAAAATCTTGCAATGCTTTGTACAGTGTTGTGTGTTGAAAACCACTCTAAAGAGATTCTACAACTTTTAATTTTGTGTTCTTTAGCCACCACATAGGGACATCAAATTGGCCACATGTTTCAGAAAGAAAATGTTGGGCCTTGCGTTGTGTGCTTCACATAAATATATTCTATTCTTTTGAAGTATATTGTGGGTAACATTTTTCCCTTTTATCCACCATCTTGAAATTATTATATAAACGCTTAACTGTATCATACTAAATCACTGTTATTTTTTGGGTGAGAGGTAGGTTAAGATCAAAGGAAATAAATGCACAGAAAACAACATGTTTTCATCAGATTGTTCTATTTGTACTTGTGTACATGTTTATTATGTGTGCAGAGGAAGGAGTAATTAGTCTTTTATAGACATTTACTTGATCTGGAGTCTTTCCGTGTTTCTCAAAAAGTTGGTTAATGCATAGATATATGAGTAAACAGAAGTAAGAAACTTCTTTGCCTTCTCTTCTACATAAAGAAATATACTTTATATATTTGTGGGTTTTTTAAAAATAAAACTGTAAATTCATCCTGTGGAGTGATTATCTTCCATTTGAAATTATTTCTTTGAATTGTAAGTAATATATTAAAAATTATATTTTCCTGTCCTAAGGCTATCTTGATTACTGATTAAGCCTGTAAGACTTAACATGTAAATCAGTAAGTCAGTAACTTAAGTACTTGTATTACTAGATTACCACCACCTCATGCATTTATGTAGGTTATACAGTCTGATGACCAGTATTCCTTTGCAATATAATTTGATGGGGTTTATTTATTTACTTATTTTTCCATTTCCTTAAATCACTTTTTATTTTAATTAATTAATTAAAGCAAAAGCAAGTTTATTTAGATACACGTTCCATAGGCAGAAGGTGGACTCTTTTTAAACCTCTTTTTCAACTTTGAAGTTGGTCTTTTTTTTTTGAATTTTATTTAATTTTTTTTTTTATACAGCAGGTTCTTATTAGTTATCTATTTTATACATATTTGTGTATATATGTCAATCCCAATCTCCCAATTCATCCCCCCGCCACCATGGGGTTTCTTTAAATGTCTGTGGTTTGCAGCACTTTATGTCAATTCATCAGTTATCCAAATCCAGAACTTTCAACCCCTGATAGCTGGACAATTGCAGTATTTTTTTTTTCTTCTGTTTCAGAAAAAGTTTCTAAGTTCTCATATAAAGATTCAATAGCTAGTAGGTTGGATTTCTTCCTGAATCTTCCTTAAACCCTTACGAAGCTATGCCTTAAATTTATACTGAGTTTTAAAGTTATAAGTGAGATAAGAGTGAGGCAAGAAATCTGTTAGCAGACCTTAACTGCTGTTTTTATTTTGTAAGGGAAGTAACCTGTGGTTTTCCAGACTTGTTATAGGTTGACATCATATGTTCAGACTTGTAAATCCTCCCTCCACTTTTACTATTCATCAGCTCTGTAGAGCCTCCTCTAAATTTTGGTGTTTAACAGAATCAATGGAGGGGAAAAAAGAGCATTCCTTCATTATCATTGGGATAATCTCAGCCGATCTTGTATATAATGTGCAAATCACCATATTATAGCTTTCCTAAAAGGAAATGCCTCCAGTGAATGGAATTTCATTGGAGCTACAGATAGAAGTCTTCCTGTCTGGGAATTGGCTCAGACCATGATGTTAAGAGCATCAGATTCTAAGTCAGGACTCTTAAACATGTCCTCATATGATATCACCATGTACTAATGACCTGAGTTGACCCATCACAGATGTAGTAGTGTAGACACATGTGTAACTAATAAGGCCAGCAGAATAGACCAATACATGAGAAGACAAATGTGTATACACACACACACACACACACACACACGGATCAATAACAAGGATGTTTTAAGATCAGAAGATAAGACCCACTGCTTAATTAGGTTGAACGAAAACTGTCTGGAGTTTTCAAAGGCCTCATTGGCCCACCTCTTCTGCAATCAGCCTAGAACATTTTGAATAAAAAGTCAGATGCCAGAAACTATTCAGAATTCAAGACCTGGGCTGGGATTACTTGAGGAGTGGAGGAAGTAGGGCAGGCTGAAATGGGGTGCAGTAGACCAGGATTTCTAGTCTAGGTTTGCTGTTAACTAGTCCAGAGACCTTGGGCAAACGTGGAGTCTCTCTAGACTTCAGTTTCCTCAGCAGTAAAGTCAGCATGCTGGACCAAGTGATTACCATCATTCTTTCCAGCTTGATAATTCTCTAATATATTATCATTGGCAACATGGAGTTTGTCCAAACCTCTTGATCCTCTCATTGAGAGATCCTTTATTTTAGTGTATGCTAAACCTGGCTGGCCATTATCTTCATCGGGATAGTTGTAAAACTCAATTTTTAGGCTCTACTCTCAATATACTGATGAAAATCTTCAGGGGTGTGTGAGGTATTGGGCCAGCATTTGAGACTCATTGCTTTTTCTGCCTAATTTGTCACAGTGGGCCTAGAAAAGCTGCTTAGTAATCGTTGCTTAAATGAACATAGAACGTTCTAGAGGAGTTAGTAATTATATACATGATTGCATTCAGTTAATAACTTCATGTCCAGTCTTATTCATTTAGCTCTCTTGAAGGTACCCTAGAGCTCTTTTCTCCTTTCTCCTTATTCCAGAATTTGTCTCCAGGTCATTGTCATTTTCCACAGGTACACAGTGCCATTTAATGAAACTGTGTTTGAATGGATGAATCTAAGTTTTTATTACCACCCCCCTCTTCAGGCCCTGAACTGTTCCAGTTTCTTATTATACATTTCATGTCATACCTTAGCTCAGCATGTCTAGAATCAAGCTTCATCACTGTCTCCTGGATGACTGCAGTAGCATCGCAACCCATCTGCTCTTGCCTTTTCAGTCAGTTCTATACACAGCATTTGTGGAATCATTTAAAAGTGCAATTTGATTTTGTCATGACCCTGTTTAAACTTCAGTGACTTCCCGCTGCTCTTAAGAATAAAGTATAGGCCCCTTAACAGAGCCCACAGGACTCGATAAGAGCAGGTGCCTGTCTTTCTTTTCAGTCTTTTGCTCTTTTACTCTCAGTCTGGGTCACACTGTCAAGATTCTGCCTGAGTCAGGTCCTTTGTCCCTATGATTCCAGATCCCAGGAATATTGCCTCTCCCCCTCCCACCTGTCATTTAAACTGTGGTGCTGCTCCAGCTGCCTCTCTGAGTGTGCTTATTTGATGTCTTTCTCTTTCCCCAGAGTGCAGGTTCCAGGAGGACAGGGATTATATCTGTTTTGGTTGCCATGGTTTCTCAGCTTGGCATATAATAAGTACTCAGTTGGTTTAATGAATACAGGCACTAGTTTTTGTTTTGTTTTGTTTTTGCTTGCTTCTTTTTGATATATTTACCACCCTCAAGTCTATACCTTTTTACCTTGGTGGCTGGATGGTTGCAGTATCTTTATAACTGGCTTCCCTGGTTCTAGCCTTTTTCCATTCCTCTTTAATTCTGTGTATTATCCCAAGATACATTTCCTTAAAAATACCTTCATTGGTCTTGTCCTTCTTCTGAGAGAAACTTTAATAGAATCTTTACTATATGTAGCTTAAAACCCAAAGTTTTTAGAACTGACTTTATGAACCCTCTTGAAACTTGAGCCCAGCCTACTCTTGCATTATTTCTCTTCCAAATAATCTTTTTTTCTCTTACCAACTACATTTCTGTATTTGATTTTTCATGGAGTTGCTGAAAGTTCTTATTTCTAAGTTTTTCTCATGTCTCTTTCTCTTTGTGGAATAAATGATAATTAATAATGGAATACCAGCCACTTCTCCATCTACTGAAATTCGAATCCAAGTCCTTTGGATTAAGGACCAGCTCAAATGCCACCCAGATCAAAACCCATTCCTTTTTGGGCACTCAATAAATGCTTGTTGAATTGAATTATCTACTACCTTTGACATTTTGAGATTGGTGTGTGATTATTTTATCATACCTATGCAGGCATATGGAAGCATGAGAATTTTGTTTTTTTATCCTTATCACAGTGCCTAGAAACAATGCCTTTACTCAATTGATATTACTAACTTAAACATCTACAGCCTATGATTCTAATGTTAATTTTGAGAGAGCAAAGTGTATGTTATTTTCTTCAATTTTAAGTCTTATGGTCTTTCAAGATAAGTTTGAATCTTTTAATTGCTTCAAGCATACATTAGTTCAAAGCTATGTCTCACTTTTAACAAGCTTGTATTTGGGGATGTAATGAAAGAAGAGTTTGGTTATCTGAAATATTACTATTGATAATAATATTATTGAGTAAGTGAGGGAAATAATTTCTTAGAAACAGCTCGCAGTTGCAGCTGACCATTCCAGAGGTGAGTCAGGAAGTGTCCACAAGGGGGCGTGCCCATCTAGCCATCTAGAGAAACGTGACCAAGTCCCTCTCCTGTTATGCAGGTAAAATGCCTGTTTTACAATTGTACTCCTAGACCATGTGTCATTTTCTAGGAAAAAGAATAGACCTTCACCTTAACAAAAATTCCTACCCATTTTCTAGCACCTGTTTATTTTGGTGGTGTGATTTTCTGAGGAGGGACGGGGGACAGAATGGAAATGGGGATTGCCTTGCAAGCTAAGACAAGTCTATGATGCTTGTGATTGTGCTTTTTTTTTTTTTCTGTGTTGAGAGCATTTTTATTTTACAAGCATTGCCATCTCTTCTGCGGTCATTGTATGTCGTTTGCTCAAGGGATAGGCAGTGCTCCATTTTCATTGCTCCATTGATTTGTGTCACCTGAGGTTATGAGGAACTAGCAAGTGACCTTGAGGAGTGCACAGGCTTTGAGTGGAGTTTCTACCAGAGGTCATGGCCTCATGGAATCTTCAGTTTTTGTTTTTGTTTTTTTCCAGTACCTATTTTACCTTGACTTCAACATTATCACCAGCAAACATTTATTGAGTACTATTTATATACAGATTTTTAAGTAGGCTTTAGGAGTAAATAGAGAGGCCCTGCCCATTTGGTCCAGAGGAATTAAACAATAAAGGGAAATCATACCATTTGGTATGTGCCAGAAGAATGAAACCATCCGTGAGAGCTGCAGGGATTACCAGGATGGATAAACTACCATAAGCACCTGGTAGGCTTTATGGAAGAGGTGGAATTTAAGCTGGGGCTTGGATAAAGAGTAGGGTTTACATAACTGGAGAGAGAAAGAGAAAGCCGTAGTTTAGAAGAAGCCTGTGAGAAGCACCACAGAGTTTCTGCAGGACAGTGGTTTCAAACCCAAATGCTTATGGGGGCCAGGCAGGTAGCCTAAATATGTGAGACCATCTAGACGGGTGGCAATACATGTTCCATTTTTAGGTATTCAAAAACCAAAATAGTGCACTTTGCTGGTCAAACCAAGCTCTATTTTCGACAGCCTGTAATCCCCAGTGGGGGCACGACAGCCGATAGGATTCAACTGTCCACAGAATTTAGCAAAGTAAAGTAGACCATAGAGGAAGTAAGTACACAGGCAGAGCTGCCCCTGAACGTCTGTTTGCAATAACTGTACTTAGAAGCAAATGAGGAGAATGTTTTGAAACACAGTATGTGTGAGTGGGGCCTGTCCTGGTGGTTATTTGCATTAAACACAGGCTTTTGAGTGTTGGGAATCTCTGAAAACATCATTGAGGTTAATTTGAATGGTGTTAGAATTTCTAAGATATAGTACTATCATGATTAGTTTAGATTGTATTTTACATCCTAGAATATACTTAGCTCCTTCCTACTCTGTAATTCTTTGAAATCAAAGAATGATCTCTGATTTCTAATAAGATTTTAATCTATTGAGGAACAAAAATAAATAAGTATATGGGCATTTTCTGGCTCCTTTTTGCTTTTTAATATGCTGATTTTTAGTTGTTATATATTTATGATTTTGAATAATTCTATTTTTGTGAGTATACTCGTAATTATACGGTCAAATGAATATTGCTTTAGAAATCTCATATCAAATAAAGTAACTTATTACTGTGTTATTAAAGTCGGTGTCAGTTATTGTTCTTCCATCTGGGGAGGGTGGAACTTAAATCCAGGTTAATGACCCATCCCAATTGTCATGGTGTTTCATTGGCAGGAATAGACTCCAGATTGTCCAAGTTACCTTCGAGTCCTTTATCTGTTATTCCCCACTGCTTTAAGACTCAGTTCAAAGGCCATTGAGGCTCTGGAATTTAAAAGAAAAAGTGTAATTTTATCCTGAGAAGGTAAATGTAAGCTCTGAAATGAAAGACCAGAGGTCCAGACCACGGCCAGGTGTTCCTGGAAAGAGCCAAATTGGACAACTAAATTGCAAAAGGTTGCCTGTTCTTATTAAAGAGACTTTGTTGCTGTCTATTTAATTAGCAAGGTCTTAGCTCATTTATTTATGTGTTTTTTAATCTGCCCAGGTTATGACATTCATAGCCTATTAGTGTGTGTGCCGGTAGCGTGTTGCGCTATCTGTGTGGTTGAAGTCCTCTCATATATGCGCCTCTATGAAGTGAAACTGCCAGATAATCTCAATTCCCTCCTTCTCCCTTGAACATGTTTCCCAGACGGCAGTGACTGAGTTTAAGATAGTGAAGGATGACCAGTGGAAAAAGTGAAGTTAAGACTCAAATACTGTACGGGTATTAATTATTTAGAGCTTTTAGGAAAGCAGTCTGGAATTAAAGAAACTGAATTGGTTAGTCAAAAACGAGGAGTGTGATCTGGTGCCAGATGATTGATTTAAGGGGTTGGGAAGGCAGTAAAGAAGTGTTACCAAAAGAAAACATTGAACGGTGGAGTGTGTGACCAATATAAGGATATATCATTTCTTTATAGATAAAGTGAGAGGCTTAGTGTTTGATGGTAAAAGCCTTAGAAGTTTGTTTTGAACAGTAGACCAAAGGGCATGCACAACGTCGAAATAAAGATCACTTCCACATTGTGAGAAACGAGTCTGGACTTCAGTTTGGTTACTATGGGACGAGTGAAAGGTTTCTCAGCAGTTGGTTAAGGATGTGCTTTTGAGACAGAACCCATTTAGGAGTGATGTGCAAAAGCATTACATTCAGGGAATATCTAAATATGAAATGATCAGAGAAACGTGAGGTTATAGGAAAACTACTTTGGATAGGCTGAGTCTGGATTGTGCATAAAAATTGAGCAAGGTGCAGTTTCAGAGGACAAGAAGTTTGAGTTATTGATGAGGTTCAATTAAAAAGTATTTATCTTATGACACTTTGTTAGTTGCTGCTTCCAGGTGGAAGTGGGGGAAGACAAGCCACCAAAGAGCTTAGAACAAGTCAGTGTATAAAAGTCTTACACACAGGGGTTTAGGTTGTACTTTTAGGGCCAGGGCCCCCATGTGGATGGGAAATGATTCAGGAGACCTTTTCTGGAGTTACTGAGGCCCTGGGACTTGAAGAAGGGCAGCGTTTTGATGTGGGGCAAGGGTAGGGGAGGAGAGAGCAATATTTGCACTGGATGAAGTGCAAGCGAGTCAGGATGCCATCTATAGTGTGGAGTTTAATAGTATCTGCTGTTACTCCGGAAGAGCCAAGGCTCATACTGGAGGAGAAGGCAGGAGGGCCAGGCCTTTGCTGAGGTTTAAAACCACAAATTGTTTTGTCACAGAATCAATTTTGCCCTTCTTTTTCCTTTTTATTTATTTTATTCCTTTTTGGATCTTTTCACCTAGTGTTTATTCCTCTTTCATTGATTTTTCATCTTATCTCTGTTTTTTCTCCTTGTGTTTATCTAGTGTTTATTCCTCTTTCATTGATTTTTCATCTTATCTCTGTTTTTTCTCCTTGTGTTTATCTTATTCTCTTTCTAACTTGTTTAGTTGGACACGTAGCTTATTAATTTTGTTTCCTTTTCTAATATTAATATTTTGGGTATTAATTTCCCTCTAAGTGCTACTTTTACTATATCTCTCACAAGTTTTGAAATGCAATATTTTTATTATCATTCATTTTTAAATATTTTTGTTTCTATTTAGATTTCTTATTTGATCCATAAGTTATTTAGAGGTACTTTTTTCTTTCTTAATTTTTAAATTTTATTTACCTTTATTGACTCCTAACTTAATTGTATTGTAGTCAGAGAGTGTATTCTGTTCGATAATGTTTCTTTTTCCTTTTTTTTTTAACATCTTTATTGGAGTATAATTGCTTTACAATGGTGTGTTAGTTTCTGCTTTATAACAAAGTGAATCAGTTATACATATACATATGTTCCCATATCTCTTCCCTCTTGCGTCTCCTTCCCTCCCACCCTCCCTATCCCACCACTCTAGGTGGTCACAAAGCACCGAGCTGATCTCCCTGTGCTATGCGGCTGCTTCCCACTAGCTATCTATTTTACGTTTGGTATTGTATGTATGTCCATGCCACTCTCTCACTTTGTCACAGCTTACCCTTCCCCCTCCCCATATCCTCAAGTCCATGTTCTAGTAGGTCTGTGTCTTTATTCCCATCTTACCCCTAGGTTCTTCATGATCTTTTGTTTTGGTTTTTTTTTTTCCCTTAGATTCCACATATATGTGTTAGCATATGGTATTTGTTTTTATCTTTCTGACTTACTTCACTCCATATGACAGACGCTAGGTCCATCCACCTCACTACACATAACTCAATTTCATTTCTTTTTATGGCTGAGTAATATTCCATTGTATATATGTGCCACATCTTTATCCATTCATCTGTCGATGGACACTTAGGTTGCTTCCATGTCCTGGCTATTGTAAATAGAGCTGCAATGAACATTGTGGTACATGACTCTTTGAATTATGGTTTTCTCAGGGTATATGCCCAGTAGTGGGATTGCTGGGTCATATGGTAGTTCTATTTGTAGTTTTTTAAGGAACCTCCATACTGTTCTCCATAGTGGCTGTATCAATTTACATTCCCACCAACAGTGCAAGAGGGTTCCCTTTTCTCCACACCCTCTCCAGCATTTATTGTTTCTAGATTTTTTGATGATGGCCATTCTGACCAGTGTCAGAATGGTGTGAGAAGATATCTCATTGTAGTTTTGATTTGCATTTCTCTAATGATTAATGATGTTGAGCATTCTTTCATGTGTTTGTTGGCAATCTGTATATCTTCTTTGGAGAAATGTCTATTTAGGTCTCCTGTCCATTTTTGGATTGGGTTGTTTGTTTTTTTGTTATTGAGCTGCATGAGCTGCTTGTAAATTTTGGAGATTAATCCTTTGTCAGTTGCTTCATTTGCAAATATTTTCTCCTATTCTGAGGGTTGTCTTTTGTTCTTGTTTATGGTTTCCTTTGCTGTGCAAAAGCTTTTAAGTTTCATTAGGTCCCATTTGTGTATTTTTGTTTTTATTTCCATTTCTCTAGGAGGTGGTTCAAAAAGGATCTTGCTGTGATTTATGTCATAGAGTGTTCTGCCTATGTTTTCCTCTAAGAGTTTGAGAGTGTCTGGGCTTACATTTAGTTCTTTAATCCATTTTGGGTTTATTTTTGTGTATGGTGTTAGGGAGTGTTCTAATTTCATACTTTTACATGTACCTGTCCATTTTTCCCAGCACTACTTATTGAAGAGGCTGTCTTTTCTCCACTGTATATTCTTGCCTCCTTTATCCAAGATAAGGTGACCATATGTGTGTGGGTTTATCTCTGGGCTTTCTATCCTGTTCCATTGATCTATATTTCTGTTTTTGTGCCTTGATAATGTTTCTTGAAATTTGTTGTGATTTAGTTTATGGATTAATGTATGGTCAATTTTTGTAAGTATTGATTTGTGTTTGAAAAGAATGCTTCCAGTCTAATTGGTACAGAATTCTGTGAATGCCTATCTAATTAAGCTTTTTAATATGCTGTTCAGATCTTTTATTTCTTACTGATTATTATTATGGTCATTTGACCTATTCATAGTTGGGAGAAATGTGTTAAAATATCTCATTGTGAGGTATTATGGTTTGCTGATTTCTGTTTGTTGCTCTGTTTTTGCTTTACGTACATTTGAGGCTATTTTTTATTTTAGGTACATACAAATTTAGAATTACTGTATCTCCCTGGTGTATCTAAACTTTCAGTATTTATCACATAGAGACCCTTTAGTTCTATTAACTTTTTGTCTTAAAACTTAATTTTCTTGATGTTAATATATCTGCGTTGTTTGGATTGGTACCTGCTTGGTATCTCTCTCTCTTTTCCCTGTCCTCTTACTTCCAGCTTTTCCATATCCTTATTTTTCAAGTGTGTCTCTGATAAATAACATATAGCCAGATTTTAAAACCCAATCTTGACCTTCTAATAATAACCATTATTTTTTTTTATTTATTTTTGGCTGCGTGGGGTCTTTGTTGCTGCGCACGGGCTTTCTCTAGCCCTGGTGAGCAGGAGCTACTCTTTGTTGTGGAGCATGGGCTCTAGGCATGTGGGCTTCAGTAGTTGTGGCACGCGGGCTCTAGAGTGGAGGCTCAGTAGTTGTGGCACACAGGCTTAGTTGCTCCACGGCATGTGGAATCTTCCTGGTCCAGGGCTCGAACCCGTGTCCCCTGCACTGGCAGGTGGATTCTTAACAACTGCACCACAAGGGAAGTCTCTAACCATTATTATTTTTAAAGACAATATTAATTTTGATTTACATGAAGTTTTGCCATTTTATTTGCTTACCTATTCCTCGTTTCATTCCTGAATGTCCTTTTCCTTCTTGGATTATTGTCTTAGTCCTTTCAGACTGCTATAACAAAATACCAGAGACCGAATGGCTTACAAACAATAGAAATTTATTTATCACAGTTCTGGAGGCTGGGAAGTCCAACGTCAAGGCGTAGGCAGATTTGGTGTCTGGTGAGGACCCACTTCCTAGATGGCTATCTTTTTGCTATAACCTTACATGGCAGAAGGGACAAGGGAGCTTCTTGGGCTTCTTCTAGAATGGCATAATCCCATTCATGAGGACTCTGCCTTCATGACATAATCATCTTCCAGTGCCCCACCTCCTAATACTATCACCTTGGGGATTAGGATTTCAACATGTAAATTTTGGAAGGACACATTCGTATGACAGCAGTTATTTTCCTTCTTCTTAAAGTATATCATTCATTTGTTTATTAATTCATTCATTCAACAGGTATTTATTGAGTGCTTAAGAGGTATCAGGTACTTTTCTGGGTGCTTAGCGTATGTTAGTGAATAAAACATACAAAGATTTAAAAAATTTATTTCTTTATTTCTTTATCTTCTTTATTTTTTTTGGCTGTGGTGGGTCTTAGTTGCAGCACACAGGGTCTTCGTTGAGGCATGTGGGATCTTTCACTGAGGCATGGGCTGCTCTCCAGTTGTGGCGCCCGGGCTTCTCTCTAGTTGTGGTATGCGGGTTTTGTCTCTCTAATTGTCATGCGTGGACTCCAGGGTGTGTGGGCTCCAGGGTGTGTGGGCTCTGTAGATTGCGGCATACGGGCTCAGTAGTTGTGACACGTGGGTTTCAGTTGCTGCGTGGCATGTGGGATCTTAGTTCCCCAACCAGGGATCGAGCCCATGTCCCCTGCATTGGAAGGAGGATTCTTTACCACTGGGCCACCAGGGAAGTCCCTAAAACATACAAAGATTACTGCCTTTGTCGAGCTTCCAGTCTCGGGGGAGATTGGCAGTTTAAATAATATGAAAATATGTGGTATATTTTAGAAGATGATGACATGTTATGGGAAAAAGATAAAGTAGAGTCAAGAAAGGAAGGTTAGGAAAAAAAAAAAAAAAAAGAAAGGAAGGTTAGGAATACCTATGAGAAGGTGGTAGGGAGGATTAGAAGGAGGGCAGTTTGCAGTATTAAATAGAATGGTCCTTTAGGATTTCATTAAGTGCAGGTCTCTTGGTGGTAAACAAATTTTATTTTTTTATTTATAAGTGTTTTTATTTTATTTTTGTTCCTAAAAGGTAATTTTGTTAGGTACCCACTTCTAGGTTTATAGTTACTTTTCTCTGAGTACCTTGAAAATACACCAGTGCCTTCTGGTTCCCATTGGACTTTGGGAATTCTGCCTTCATTCTGTTGTGGTGAGCTTTCCTTTCTATCTGGCTCCTTTTCTTTCTCTCTGGCTTCCACGAGATCTGGATTCTTGTTTTTCATCAGTTCTGGGGAAATTTGAGCTATTTTCTCTTTAAATATTTTCACTTCTCTATTCTGTCAATTCTTTCCAGTTGGGCATACAGTAGACTTTTTCTCATTCATATTTTTTACTATCTCTTTCATATTTTCCATCACCCCCACTTGCTTACAATTGCAATCAAATGTGTATTAAATGTTATATAAATATAATTGTATTATACTATTAGGAAAAAGTTGAAAAATTTGTTCATGACCTGACGTTTTGAATTCTTGGTTGTGTACTTTAAAATAGATACATCAGCTGTTGATTTCTTTTTTTAAGGTAAAACTTAACAAGCAGCAACACACACACAATCTTAAGTGTATAATTTGATGAATTTTGATATGTGTATACAACCATGTAACAAGATATGATATTGCTACTACTCTAGAAAGTTTCCTCACGCCCCTTCATAGTCCACGCCTCCTTCCCAAGACAACTATTTTTCTGATTCTTTTTCACCATAGAGTAGTTTTACCTGTTCTAAAACTTCAGATGAATGGGATCATATATTATGTACTCTCTTGTGTCCAGCTTCTTTTACTCAGCATACATCTAAAAGATTATCCATATTGTTATACATATCACTAGTTCTTTTTTATTGCTGAGCAGTCCTCCACTGTTGCCTGTATCACAGTTTGTGGACCCATTCCCCTCTTGATAGACATTTGGGTTGTTTCCAGGTTTTGACTCTTGCAGTTTGACTAAGGTGCTATAAACATTCTTGACAAGTCTTTTGTCATATATATTTTACTTTCTCTTGGATAAATATTTAGGGCTGTAGTTGCTGGGTCACAGCTAGGTGTGTATATTTCATTTAGAATTAAATTTTTTTTGATTTAGAATTTTAAAATTGTGAGTAATACTTATTCCAGAAAAACAAGAAGCCAAATTAGATATATTCATCATTAATTTTTAAACTGATTTTAAGTCATTGAGATGTATTCTATAAGTGTTTTTATCAAATGGATGCAATTTAATGATCTAGTTAATATTATCTTAAGGAACTTGTCAGAATTATCATCATTCTTAAATTCCTTAATTTTTATTTCAACTCCAGTATATCTTAGGTTGCTATCCTTAACCAGTGGTTCATTATGAGGTCAAATAAATAATATTAATTAAACAACATATGAATAAGAGTAAAAATGATTTAAAGCTGTGTAAAGCTATCATTGTGGTGGTTTTTACTGTTCAACTGTGTACTAATCTAAGTCATGAGTATGTTCATCTGGTCTCTACCATCACTTACACGTGCTCACTCAACATGTACACTGAGGCTCTCAAACGGTTCCATTTTGAAGAGAAAAAAATCTGTAATTCATTATTTGTAAGATTATTAAAAAAAACAACAACAACTGAGATTAGCCACCAGAACACTATATAGGAATTCTGCCAGTTGGAAAACATTGTCCTTTGAGAGTCTGGAATTTTGGGGTAATCCTCTGGAACTTGTTATGATATGAATTTATAATTAAAGCTGTAATCCAGATATATTAAAGCCCCTTAAAAGCATTGTTAACACACTTTATTTTTATTTTGAGCTGAAAATGTTTCTGTTTTCAGAGTTGAATGATTTAGGGAATTAATAATAGAGATTTTTATATAATATATTTGTTTTCTCTGTTTTAGATACATTTGGCACTAATTATATAGTGCTGCAAAAATTTTAATGCATATTTATTAAGCAAAGAAAATCAAGGATTATTTAAAAATAGACATTATGACTGTAGCTTACAGAAACATCATTTGTAGTATTGGACATCAGAAGGGTGGTTTTCTGAAGGGTCACTGGATATTCTTATATCCAAATTTTCCTTGGTTTCAGCCAAGCCAGATTCTTGAAAGTAGATAATTCTCGCTAAATTGTACTTCTTTTACACACACAGCTGATATACTCTGAGCCCACAGTGGCCCCACTGTAGGGGGCTGGTTTTAGGAGATAGACCTGGAGCCAGATCTAAGTCTCTTGTAGCCAGAGGTATCATTCCATCTTTAGGATGCTCGAAGGTGGTAAAGCTTTATGCTGAAGTTACTGTGCTGTCACAGAGGGCGTTAAGTCAGCTGTGTTTCTCAAGTGGAAGCTCAGGCCAATCATAATGTTGCTTTCAGCCTAACAGAGGTGTACTGGGAAGGTTTGGTATCTTTAAAAAAACAACAACAACGTATTATTATTGCATTAGAATAATCCCACCATACATCAGTTTCAGGATGCGCTTTTACACTTGAGATATTATTCTTATATTTTAGCTATTTGATATTTGAGTAATTCTGTACAGAAGAAAGACCAAGTTAATGAGATAAGTAACTGATAGATGGTGTCTCTTGGCAGGTTTCAGAGTTCAGGTTAGAGGCTTAATTTTCATGTGGAAAGTACCTACATTTTGTTCTGATGGATTTATTAGTTTACATATGTTACTTAATTTAATTCTTACAATAACTGTGTAATAGCCATCTCCAACTTGGAGCAAGAAAAATGAAAACTTTTGACATTAAGCCCAACAGAGATTACTAGATCCTTGGTTACTTCAAGAAAGTTTTATTTCAGTCTTTTCCATAGCACATGCAATCTCTATGCCAACTTTATATACATGTGTTTATTCTGATGGGAACTATAGTTTATGCCACTGCTTTTTAGTCACAATTTTATCTAAAAAATTAATGCAACTAGCATGTTTCAGTCAGGGACAATAGGTCCATGTGTATCTATGTGGTGCATGTACTTCTAAGTATTTATGGAGTGTAAGAGTATAATAGCAGCTCTATATAATAACAGTCATTGTGTGTTTTTAGCCTTTCTTAGATTTCATTCTTGTACAAACGAGCTCTGTGAAATTATTATAGCCAAAATACCAGTGTTTTTCACTCAGTTTATCTGCACTTCATAAAAATGCTTAAATGTTATTTCATCATCCTTCAAGTTGCTTTTCAGTGTGTGAAATCTGTGAACTAATTCTTGAATATTTATGAAGTAATTCTGATTTTTGCAGGTGTTGCAAGCCATTAGGAATATTTAGCTTAATTTGGAACAGGATTCTCTATTTTTCGCTTGATTTTTCATTTTTGAAAAACAAGTTACAGTAAATCCATCTATGTATAATCCTTTTGTGGCTTTCTATAGTAGTTTGGTTAGGGATAAGAGTTATAGTTCACAATATCCTGATTGAAATGCTAAGAGAATTGTTTTACAGATAATGTATATCATTGTGTATCTGTGATGTGTCCCCTCAGTAAGATTCTACTTTATAGAATGTTTGAGTAGGATCAGCAGTCACAGTGAATAAAAAAAGAACTAATAAAGAATACCCTTTCCTGACTTTGTTGTTGCTGTTTTTGAGGGAAGTTATTTTATAGTGCCTCTTTATTTGCATGAGAGTTGTCTATTTCTAAAAGAACCAGTAAGATTAATAAGATCATACTTTAAAATACTTTGTAGTATGTCCATGGTGTTATGGTTGTGGTGATATGCTGCCAGTTGGTAGTTGAACAAGATAGAGCTTAAATCTTTTATACTGACATAATGTTGGTCTTAGGTGGTTTAAATTTCTCCTTCAGCAGATTTGTGCCTATAAAATTATTTGCCTTAGAATGAGTAGAGCAGACATCTGGCTGATAATGACCTTGTGGGATGTTATCAGACCTTGTTTCTCAAAGTAGGGTCCATGGAGCAGTAGCATCAGCATCACTCGGAGGTTTTTAGATGTACAGTCGTGACTGACTCTAGATTACTCCATCATAATCTGCATTTAAACAGATTCTCCAGTTGATTTGTATGCACATTAAAGTTTGAGAAGCCCTCCTGTAGATGACATAAGACTTGGCATCTGAACAAGAAACAATCTCTGTCTGAGGTTACAAGGATATAAAGATTTAGGAATTATTTCTTAGAAAAATGAAACAAATGTTCATCTTAAAAATACATTTGGCTTTAGGATTATCTCTCTTTTCTGGAATAAAGTGTGTCCAATGAATTTCTTTACTTTGATAATTCCATCTTATCTACCAAAGAAGACAGACTCCACTTAGTCTATACCAAATGAGTAAACCTGATTATTGTTAATCTTCCCTAAGATAGTGTCATTCTCTGGCCTTGTATGAAATTGAATCTTGAGAAAAGGAGATGGAAGACTGATGTTAGAATGGCAGGGCATATATCGTCACTTACTGGGCTTGCTTTTGTTACACCAGGGATACAGATGTGCTTTATTTACTCCAAATTTATTTATTTATTTATTTAATATTTTTTGCTGTACGCGGGCCTCTCACTGCTGTGGCCTCTCCCGCTGCGGAGCACAGGCTCCGGACGCGCAGGCTCAGCGGCCATGGCTCACGGGCCTAGCTGCTCCGTGGCATGTGGGATCTTCCCGGACCGGGACACGAACCCGTGTCCCCTGGCATCAGCAGGTGGAGTCTCAACCACTGCGCCACCAGGGAAGCCCACTCCAAATTTATTTTATTTTTATTTTTTAAATTTTTATTGGAGTATAGTTGCTTTACAATGCTGTGTTAGTTTCTGCTGTACAGTAAAGCGAATCAGTTATATGTATACATATATACACTCTTTCTTAGATTTCCTTCTCATTTAGGTCACCACAGATCACTGAGTAGAGTTCCCTATGCTAAACAGTAGGTTCCCATTAGTTATCTACTTTATGCATAGTGGTGTATACGTGTCAATTCCAATCTCCCAATTTGTCCCACCCCTTCTTCCCCCCTTGATAACCGTAAGTTTGTTGTCTACATCTGTGACTATTTCTGCTTTGCTGATAAGTTCATCTGTACCATTTTTTTAGATTCCACATATAAACGATAATATACGATATTTGTTTTACTCTTTCTGACTTACTTCACTCTGTATGACAGTCTCTAGGTCTCTCCATGTCTCTGCAAATGACACTATTTCGTTTCTTTTTATGGCTGAGTAATATTCTATTGTATATATGTACCACATCTTCTTTATCCATTTCTCTGTCGATGGACATTTAGAAGATGTACCACATCTTCTTTATCCATTCCTCTGTCGATGGACTGACTATCGTAAATAGTGCTGCAGTGAATATCGGGGTGCATGCATCCTTTCAAATTCTGGTTTTCTCCAGCTATATGCCTAGGAGTGGGATTGCTGGGTCATATGGTAGCTCTATTTTTAGGTTTATAAGGAACCTCCATACTGTTCTCCATAGTGACTGTACCAATTTACATTCCCACCAACAGTGTAGGAGGGTTCCCTTTTCTCCACACCCTCTCCAGCATATATTGTTTGAAGATTTTTTGATGATGGCCATTCTGACCGATGTGAGGTGATACCTCATTGTAGTTTTGATTCTCATTTCTCTAGTAATTAGTGATGTTGAGCATCTTCTCATGTGCTTTTTGGCCATCTGTATGTGTTCTTTGGAGAAATGCCTATTTAGATCTTTTGATTGGGTTATTTGTTTTTTTGATATTGAGCTGCATGAGCTGTTTGTATATTTTGGAGATTATCCCTTGTTGGTTGCTTTGTTTGCAAATATTTTCTCCCATTCTGAGGGTTGTCTTAAAGAATAAGGATGTCCTGAATGTCTGCTGTTTGCAGAATGAAACAGTGGATCAGACCTTTCCTCAGAGGTTTACAGTCAGGTTAGGAAATTATCCTTAAAAGTCAGACAACCTACCACCAAAGGAACTGTGATATTCTGGGATATGGCCATGTTGATCCACTGGCTGGTCTTCCCCAGCTGCTGTTAAAAGGGAGAGTAGGGACACAGCACTCATTTCAGTCAGTTACACCTGTTGTATCAAAGTAAGTACTGTCATAGTGGAACAGCATATTTAAGGGGAGTTAGAATTTAGAGAAATAACCAAAGAAATGCAAACATCTAGATATACCTTCTCCTAATAGACTTAATATAATATTCATTGTGGCATGCTCTGCCTCTTCTAGTTTCCTTTAAGGAAAAATCTTTTGTTTGCATTCTGCTTCCAATATTTCAAAACTCCCTTCAATGTTTTTCAGCTTCTGAGGCAGCCTTGGGATCCCATTGACTTTTCTGGGGCTAGCCTTAATGTGGTATTTCAAAAACCACTCCGGCAGGTACCTCCTCAGCACAAATGATGTCTTGCTCAGTAAGTAGTATGAGCATAAACCACACAGGAGGGAGAGCTGGTCTCATTGAACATGGGCTTCTGCCTGACTCTTTCATACAGACTTGAGTGCTAGGGTGAGGGTAGGGGTCTCAGGTTCTGGGGCACCAGTGCCCTAGTGTAAGAGTACCACCATGACCGCTATGAGCCTAAAGACCTGTAGTAGCCCTCCTTTTTAATACATAAAAAAGATAATTTTTCATGAAACTTTGTTCCCACTTCCTTTACTTTTGATTTTTATCCAGCAGTGTAAAGTTTGTCTGCCTTGCACAGGTGAACCAGAAATCTTTGAGGTAGGAGACAGCTGCTTGTGGTCACTACATGTGAAATGCCTTAATAAGCATGTGGCACCTGGAATACACAGAAACACAAAGATGCCTCCCAAGAATGTGCAGTTTTCTGCCATATGATTGGCAACCATGTTATTAATATAGCAGAGAAGGGAGCTTGCCATTTTCTTACAAGGAAGGAATTATAAAAGAAAATTGTAGCATGGTCTACACCAAGACTAGAAATGTCACTCTCTTCATTTATTGTGCTGAATATATTACTTTTAGAAATTTGTATATAATATTTAAAAAATACTAATAAGGACATTTATTAGTTCACTTACATCATAGATCTTTTCCTCTATAAATTCTCAATCGTGAACTTAATTCTTGAGATTAAGGAGACACGGTGATATACTGTAATTTATATTAAATTGTTTTTTTCTTCCTCCCTTAGAAAGGCACATTAGGCTTTTTATTAGAGAAAAGCAACCAGACACCCTTGGTTCAGGATCTTACAGTGGAAAATAAGTTTTGACTTGAACTGGATTAAGTGGCAACTTGATAATAAATAATTTCAGGAGATTGCTGAATGTTCCAGTTAAGGATTAGCTCAGATTTTGTTATGTCATGATTGTCCTGACAAGTGCTGTGTGGTCACATCATTGTCACACACTGTGCTTAGCGAACGCTCTGGCCACTTTTGCTCTGCAGGAGAATGACTCAGGCACTTTGGACACGGTGGGCGCTGTGGTCGTGGACCATGAAGGGAACGTGGCTGCCGCCGTCTCCAGTGGAGGCTTGGCCTTGAAACATCCAGGGAGAGTGGGGCAGGTAAGTGATTCTGGGGTTTTTAAACTAGTTTTGCAAGTCGAAACATGGAATTTTCTAGCCCACAAGTTTTTGAACCAGTAGAGATACTTTTTTTTTTCTTTAGAAAAAACAAATGATTATTGTTCTTAGCACTTATGTAGTATAAATCATCAAATACCTGTTCAGGATTCTTTCTAAAATTAAAACCTATCTCACAGTAATAGGGTTCTTCCTGATCTTTATAATTGGTAATCCTATGCTTGGCTACTTTCAGCAGGCTAGCTACTGGCCTGGGCATTTATCAGACATTTAATAAACATGCATCCATTTCCATTTTCTTTCTTTGTAAATGTCATTCTCTTTAGGATCCAGCACCTGACTATATGGCTGCTTGCTTTCCAGGTGGAAAAACAGTTTTAGAGTTACATTTTGTATTTCCTCCATTCAAGGAACAGTAACATTTTGACCCTCTAATCCCTCCTCTGATTAGGCATTTCAGCTATTTTATAGACTGACTAGTAGTCCAAGTCACCAACACATGATACCACTTGAGAAATCTAGATAGAAGGGTCTAATTTATGTGCAACTGGCTTATTCCCTGTTCACTTGTACATCTTCTTCACCCCTGACTCCCCATCTCCATCCAGCCTTTAGTACCCAACTGAGAATGAAACTTAACAATCCATTTGATCTAATAACCTTTCTGGGAATAAACCAATTTGGCACATTACTTACAGCCTTAATAAATATTTGTTGAGTGAACAAATGAATTGGACACCCTCACAGAATCTGTTAAAGTTGTTGCACAGGGTGTGCTTAAGCTCAGTGCTTGGATCTCGTGTTGCATCTGTAGCACCTCTTGGCATGCTCTGTGTGCTTTGTCTCCCATGTTTGAAGAAGAGTCAGTGCCACAGTTGCTTTGGACACGGTGGTTAGCTAGCGCTTGGAGCAGAGTGATCTGCTTCGTGGAGGACGTCTTTGCAAAGCCCCAAGTGATGTTCCCTGATCTGCCCTTTATTGTGGACAAGCCACTCACAGTCCTATGGTGGGAAGGGGAAGGGAAGAATAATTAATTTTGTGCTACTCTTTGCCTACCATACAAGGGGATTTATAAGGAATGATTACTCAACATGTGGAAATGCTTTGAACTCAATATAAAAAGCCTTTGTCTGGTCATGGTATTTTTCCACATTATAAAGCCCTGTGTATTTATCAAGTTTGGAATAAGAAAACCAAGCTCGGCATATCAGATCTGGATGCCTCGGTGGAGAAAGAGAGAAAAGCCAGCAGAGGCGCCTTCATTGCATTGCAATTCCCATGACTTTCTTACTGGTTTTTGTTTGTTTTCGCTAGCAAAATAGCAACAACAGAACCAAGGATAGTGCTGGACTACGTTAGCAGGATATTACACCGAACCCTGCACGTGGGGTTGCCCTGGAAAAAGAAATACTGTAAAACTTAACACGTACACATTTGAAAGTTGCTAAGAGAGTAGGTCTTAAAAGTTCTCACTACAAGAAAAACAATTCTGTAACTGTGTATGATGACGGATGTTAATTAGACTAATTGTGGTGATCATTTTGCAATATATACAAATATTTAATGATGATGATGATTATTATTTTTTTTTGCGGTCCGCGGGCCTCTCACTGTTGTGCCCTCTCCCGTTGCGGAGCACAGGCTCCGGACGTGCAGGCTCAGCGGCCATGGCTTACGGGCCCAGCCGCTCCACGGCATGTGGGATCTTCCCGGACCGGGCCACGAACCCGTGTCCCCTGCATTGGCAGGCAGACTCTCAACCACTGCGCCACCAGGGAAGCCTTGAATGATTATTTTGTACACCTGAAGCTAATATAATGCGTGTCAGTTGTACCTCAATTAAAAAAAAAACCTTGCATATTGATTTGCCCCACTTGTCTAGTTTATGAATGCATAGTTTGTGAGAGCTGGTAAATCAGGAAAGGGTGTGGAGGAGTAAAGAAAGGTGCTTACAGGAAAACACAGTTGCTTAATCGTGTTATATTGCTCAGATAGAGGAGAAGCAATAAGCCTAGAAATATGCACGCATCAGATGGGAGGTAAAGAGCCGTTCTTCTTGAGGATCAGGACAGAATGAAACAAAATACTCAAGCAAACTATTTAAAGAAGGAAAGATTAATTATTTTTTTAAAATGTGCTGAAACTAGCTATTCTTATATACATTTAAATGCACAAGTAACTCTTTAAAAATTTTAGCATATTACCCCTATTACCCAGCTGCTGAAGTGGCAATTTGAATTAGAACTTGTTTGCTTCCTCAGCTTATCGTAATGGTTAGAACTTACAAACGGGACACGAGAGAGAAATTATTGTCATTATGTTCTACTCTCCCCTAACCCTCACCCTACCCACACACAAACAGGCAGTTGAGTTAAGGGGCTAAGAGTGTGGATTTGGGATTTAGGTAAAACTTTATTCTAACCACCCCCCCCCTTACCAGTCCCCTCCCCATGGACAAGTTACTCAATGCCGTTAAGTTCTACTTTCCACAGCTATAAAATGGGGATAAATAGCTACCATACAAAGTTCTAGAAGGTTAAATGACATAATTCATTTCAGTTGCTTATCATAGTGCCTCCTAATAACAGCTGCAGCCTGCTGTTTATTAATCACTGGCTCTGTGCAGCAAGTGTGCCTACAAGACTGTGAGGTGGGTGTTTTTATTACCGTCATTTTATAAAAGAGGAAACGAAGACCCAGAGAAGATTAAATTATAATAATATCATCATTTGTATGACCTACTTTTACTGCATGATAATAGCTTTGATAAAATTTTACTACTAAAAAGAAGGAAGCCTTTTGCTGTTGCCCTTGTTTTTAAAGATCTGCTTAAGGTTGTTATGTTTTATCCAAAGGAGTGGATAAGAGACGGACAGTCTCTGATTCTTTCTTTTATCTTAGCCAACACTGTCTCAGCCCAACCAATTTCAGAAGGTTAAGAAGGAAGACAACTTTAGGTCATGAAATATAGGAGAGATAGCATAGAGAGGAGAAACAAGAGTAAAACAAACTTCTTTTCATGGCCTCCACTGGGCTTCTCAAGGGTGTTCTCTTGGCCATATTTACTATTTTTTAGGTGCAGACTCCTGGTCAAGATAATTGTGGGAAATGGAAAGGGCAATGGGCTAAGATCCAGGGTTTCCAGTGAAGGAAGAATGGGCCCTTCCACCGAGGTCACATGCTCTCTGAGGCTTCGGCTGACCCAAAACCCAGCCTAGGTACTACCAGTGGAATGGCTTATCCCACAAGTCTGCCATTTTATTCTGAAATCCATATGTTGAATTAATTCCGTAGAGCTTTTAGTTGCCACTCTCACCCAGCTCTCTTGTGTGTTTTAGAAGCATGGTGTTTTCAATGTGTCTGCCATATCAGGGGTGTTGTGTTCAGTTCTTGGTTCTACTTTTAAGAGAGGTATTGTCATTGACAGTGGGGGATGGCAACTGTGGATCACATGAACATGGTCAGACTTCACCTCCAATTATCCTGGACTCTGGATCATTTCTCAAGGAGGGTCATTAGGGAAGTGGGGTGGGTGTGTGCATCTCAATGTCTTGCGGAGCAGTTCACAAATTCTTTGAGAGAGAAAAGAGAATCAGGGCATTAGAATAGAGTTTTCAAAAGTTTGGAGAACTTTAGGGGAGGGTTAAAGTATTTCCAGAGAGTAGACCTAGGATTGGTGGGTGGAAGTTAAGGAAGAACTTTCCACCAGTGGAAAGTGTCCAGAAGGGGTATATGTTCCCACATGAGGTGGTGAGGTTCTCAGTATCAGAAGTGCCTGGGATATTTCACGAAAATCCTTGTTCTGGGTAGAATATTAGAGCAAATTAGTTCTGAAGTCCTTGTAAAAAAGAATAAAATATCATAGAAAGCTGAAGTCTGTCTGGTCACCATTCTCAGTCTAAGCTTCTTCTTCCAGTCCTCACAAGTGAGTTTCTAGAATATAACAGTACTATTTTATGGGAGTATCTTTTGCCTTTATCAATCACAGAGAATACTGAATGTCTTGTAGTTTGCTGTTTGTTTTTTTTTTAACTCAATAGGTTTCAGAGTTTCTTCTGTAATAGTTCTTAAAAATCTTTTTAAAGAAACTTAATCCTTTTTTCTAATGTTTGAAACAAATTCCGCATATTGCTATGCCAATGTTTATTTAGCCATTTCTGTACTGATTGAATGTGTGTTGTTTTCTGTATTTCATTCTTACCAAACAGGTGATAATGAATATTCTTGACCATGCCTCCTTGTATTTCTCTGTAATAGCTATCTAAGGGTTTTTCTAATTCTGCTTCTAAGGAATGGAACAGTTATCAATTGTGATTCCCCTTCCAAAGGCAGAGAAAATCATTGTGAATATTGAAGAGGTGAATCCAGACCTTCTGGGTGGCACTGTTGGAAACAAAATAGGAATGATTGTCACACACTTTTATAAAACCACAGCAGCTTATTGTGTTCCTGGTGGTTTCAGACATATAAATTTATTCCACCACCTCACAAAGCAATTAGCTTGAACAGGCTTTTTTGTCTCCTTTCTTTCTATCTGGCAGAATCTAGCACAGTGGTGAGCAGATACTGGGCCCTTCGGTGTATACCTGTTTGCAGTTCCTGTTGTGCCATCCCGAAGGAGGCCGGGAAAAGGCAATAAAACCTAAAGCAGCGTTTGCTAGAGCGTGGCAGGAGGACCACCCGCGTTCTGGGCTCCTAGGCCTGGGTTAATGATGCTGATCCCTGGGCCAACCTCCAGACCATCAGGATATCTGGGAACCAAGGTTCCTATCATCATGCTCCCCAAGAAATCTGACTCACACCTAGTTTGACAAGTGTTATTTTAAGGCAACCGCAGTGATTTCAAGGAGCCAGAGCAACACCTGGCAAACTACAATAGAGGGAAGATTTTTCAGGGAAGGAAAAAATTGCTGTTGATGAGACTAAGAAACTTTGTTTTGCTATTTTCTGAAAAATTTTAGATTAGTACATAGCTGAAAATATAGTTTTGTTAATGTTAGAACCATTGTTTGGGTAGGTCTTATACAGCCTCTGGTTATCGCTCATTTGCTATACATCATTATTAGATGAGGCTTTATTAGATGGGTATGATTTCTGTCTTCTGGTGAAAGCTAGTAATTACATATAATAATCTTAAAATATTGTATTTATCTATTTTTCCTCCCAGGCTGCTCTTTATGGATGTGGCTGCTGGGCTGAAAATACTGGAGCTCATAATCCCTACTCCACAGCTGTGAGTACCTCAGGTATTTGCTGCTTTCATGACCATTTTTCATAACTTCAACCTTGTAGGTCATTTAATGATTGAAAACCATATTTTTATGTAAACACAAAGCATGTGCTAAGACGTCACATGGATAAGAACATTGATGCCTGAAAAATGTTTGATATTTGGGAGCTTTTGAGAATTGTTTCATAACGTAAGTATCACAGTATAGAGTATAAAGGCTTTGCTAACGTTTTCAATACAACTTTGGAGTTAACTAAAATTTAGTTGTATTTTTAATGGATTTTTTTTCTCTAATGACTCATGATAGTACCAAATTCAGGTCAAAATGATATAAAAGTAGCAAGGCATTTCAGAAGCTAAGAGGTCATTTCTTGAGTAAAATGTTGACAAAACTTACAAGGTGTATTTCAAACTGTGTAGTTTATGGCATCTACACTTTTGATAAAATGTAGGTCCTTTTTTTGTATTAGAAGAGTCGTTTTCATTTAGAAGTGTGTGTGTGTGTGTGTGTGCGTGAGAGAGAAAGTGAGTGTATGTTTGGGGGGAGTGGATTTTTTAAAAAATTTTTATTGGAGTATAGTTGATTTATAATGTTGTGTTCGTTTCAGGTATACAGCAAAGTGAATCAGTTATATGTATACATATACCCACTCTTTTTTAGATCCTTTTCCCATATAGGCCATTACAGAGTAGTGAGTGGAGTTCCCTGTGCTATACAGTAGGTCCTCATTAGTTATCTATTTAATATATATTAGTGGGGAGTAGATTTTAATGGGCAGAATGGTTGTTGTCTAGACCCAGGTTTTCATATGCTTTTGCCAGACGTACTTGAAGCTCTTCATGTAGTTGATATGCATGGTTGACATAATAATATTGGTTCATCCCCTTTGCTGTGCTGTCTCTCAAGTTACAGTCCTAGGCCTTTCTCCCCGACGTCCTCAGGCCTTATCAGGAGGCTGGTAGACATGGCTGCCTTTCCTTCCTTTCTCTCTTCAGTTTCTTGCCACGTTGTTTTCTGTCCCACCACGCTGACCACCCACCCAGTCCAAGAGCCCTCCTCTCCCGCTCACTCTTGCCTCTCTGTGGTCTCTGGCACAAGTCGCTCTTTTCTTTCCATCTCCAGAATATATCCTGAACCTCTCTTGGTTTTTTTCTACTTCCCTGACCTGCTCCATTTTGTCCTTCGTCACACGGACTCTTCCCATTGCTAATGACCCCAGTGTGGGCCTCTGCCGGCTTTTCTTCATCTCACTGTGTGCTTCCTCTCGGTGATCTGGTATTATTGCTGTTGTTCTCATGATTTCAGCGGTTATCTTTTAACATATTGGCTTCCACGTCTATCTCTACTCTGGACTTTTCACTTGAAGTCCACCTGAGTTCTTTCTGCCTTCCTGTTGGATACATCCCTGTGGGTGTCATGTGTGCACATGAGATTCAGCAGCCCAACTGAACACCTCGTTCCTTATTCCCACGCCTTGGCCATCTTTCTCCTGTATTCTTTTTCTCTTTTACTGCCATCACTATTCTATTTGGTCAGATTTGAAATCTTGGTACCATTCTCATATTTGTAGCTTCTTTCCATTTCTACTGACCTGACCCTGTTACTTCAGACACCCAAGCTCCTGCCCGCCTGTTGTAGCAGCCTCCTGACTCAGATCCATTATTTGCATTGGTGGAAAAATTTGATTTTGAGCCACTCAGGTGAAGTCCAAACACAAATTAATGTTGAATCTAAACCATACTAATATAATAGACAAAAAATTGTTTTTCAGTCTCTCCATTTTGAAGAAATGAGCATAATGTAGTAATATGAGTTAATTTTTAATTTAATATTGCTGGCACATGAAAAGTTTTACACATAATACTTAGGAATTAGCTTGTGCATAATGAAGTATGGCCCATGTCTATGGAAAATTGTGGTATTTGAACAAACCAAAGTCTAAAATAGGTAATTCATTGTTCCATTTTTATTTTCCTAAAGAAATATCAGTTGGTATCATGTGTTGTGTTGACTTTAATTTTGGTCAGTATGTAGTTCATGAGTTGGTTTGTTGCTATTTAAATGTTAGGAGACCTGAATTCTACTTGAAGCTGGAATCATGAGTGTCTGTCTCACTGTGTCACTTTGGAAAAGAAATTCAATCTCCTTGGGATTGTCCACCTCCCTTTTTGAAATTTGGTGATGTGGAATAAGAGCACATAAATCTCTATAGATTTGATTCTGTGAAGTAGATGGCAGTGGGTGGGTAAAGTTAAAATTGTAAAATTAAGGTCTTTCTCCCTTCCCCTTGAATATTTCCTTCTTTGCCCATCTTGTATCCACTGAAGATAGTTTTTTATATGACTAAAGATAACTTTAGGTTTCCAGTTTATGATATCTAGTGTAGCTTTTTAACTTGGATGCCCAGCTCATCATGTTATATCCTTCTTAAGTTTAAGAACTAACCATCATCAGCCTACAGAACCTGAGGATAATAGAGCAAGTCTCCATTTGCTTCCATCTGTGGGACTTTGTGTGATTGCTTCACCCTTGTTTCTCCTGGGGCTGTTGCTATGAGGTTGATGATGGAAACACATGGCGGAGTTGGGTGACCACGTCAGAAGAAAGGTGGAGCACAGAATTTTGCAACTGTTTGGTCAAAATAAAAAAGACATGTGCCTTAGGCTGCTGCAGAAAATCCAGAGACCTGGCCTACATTTTAGGTTTATAGTTCTTGGAAGGTGATAATTGAAAGACAGAGGGAAGATAGTTATGGTCAGGGTAGGGCTCTGCTAAGGCCAGACAGGCGATGTGGTCATTAGCCTGTGGGATAAACTCCAGCATGTTGTTCTAATCACGGCGGGGAGGAATGAGTGGAGAGTGGGGAAGAGCGTAGTGGGGCAGGAGCTGACCTTGCAAACTCTGACTAATATTCCGGCATCTTGGAAATTTGCCGAGCTAGGGAGGTTCTTGTTCTGATTCTTCCACTCACTGGCTGAGACATCCTGGCAAGGAGTTATTTGTACCACAGGAATAGCATCTATCTTAATATTTATGAGGATTTAATGAGCTGATGTATGGATCTCTAGATATTACTCATCTTACACAACTGAAACCTTATGAATTTTGAATAGCACCTCCCCATTTCTCCCTTTGCTAACTCCTGGCAGTCACCGTTACCCTCTGCTTCTACAAGTCTGACTGTTTTAGGTGCCTCATATAAGTGCAGTTGTGCAGTGTCTGTCCTTCTGTGACTGGCCTGTTTCACTGAGCATAATGTCTTCTGGGTTCATCCATGTTGTCATATACGGTAGGATTTCCTTCCTTTTAAAGGCCGAATAATATTCCGTTATATGGATATACCACATTTTCTTTTCTTGCTCATCTGTCAAGGACATTTAGGTTGTTTTCATATCTTGGCTATTGTAAATAATGATGCAATGAACATGGGAGTGCAGGTACCTCTTTGAGATCCTGATTTCAATTCTTTTTGATAAATACACAGAAGTGGAATTGCTGGATCATATGGTAGTTCCATTTTTGTTTTTTGAGGAACCTTCATACTGTTTTCCATAGTAACTGAACCATTTTACATTCCTACCACCTGTGTATGCAGGTTCAGATATCTCCATATCCTCACCAACATTTATCCCTTGTCTTTTTTTTTTTTAAACATCTTTGTTGGAGTATAATTGCTTTACAATGGTGTGTTAGTTTCTGCTTTATAACACAGTGAATCAGCTATACATATACATATATCCCCATATCTCCTCCCTCCTCCATCTCCCTCCCACCCTCCCTATCCCACCCCTCTAGGTGGTCACAGAGCACAAAGTTGATCTCCCTGTGCCATGTGTCTGCTTCCCACTAGTTATCTATTTTACATTTGGTAGTATATATTAGTCCATGCCACTCTCTCACTTTGTCCCAGCTTACCCTTCCCCCTCCCCGTGTCCTCAAGTCCATTCTCTATGTCTGCGTCTTTATTCCTGTCCTGCCCCTAGGTTTTTCATAACCATTTTTTTTTTTGGATTCCATATATATGTGTTAGCATACGGTATTTGTTTTTCTCTTTCTGACTTACTTCACTCTGTGTGACAGACTCTAGGTCCATCCACCTCACTACAAGTAACTCAACTTCATTTCTTTTTATGGCTGAGTAATATTCCATTGTATATTTGTGCCACATCGTCTTTATCCATTCATCTGTCGATGGACACTTAGGTTGCTTCCATGTCCTGGCTATTGTAAATAGAGCTGCAGTGAACATTGTGGTACATGACTCTTTTTGAATTATGGTTTTCACAGGGTATATGCCCAGTAGTGGGATTGCTGGGTTGTATGGTAGTTCTAGTTTTAGTTTGTTAAGGAACCTCCATATTGTTCTCCATAGTGACTATCTCTTGTCTTTTTGATAATAGCCATTTTGACAGATGTGTGGTGATAACTTGTGGTTTTAAGTTGCACTTCCCTAATGACTAATGATGTTGAACACCTTTTTCATACACCTGTTGGCCGTTTGTATGTCTTCTTTGGAGAAATGTCTATTCAAGTCCTTTACCCATGTTCTAATATTGTTTTTTTTTCTATTGAGTTGTAGGAGTTCCTTATCTATTTTAGATATTAACCCCTTTTCAGAAGTATGGTTTATAAATATTTTCTCCCATTCCATAAGTGTCCTTTTAATTTTATTGCTTATTTCCTTTGCTATGTTGAAGCTCTTTAGTTTGATGTAGTCCCACTTGTCTATTTTTGCTTTTGTTGCCTGTACATTTACTGTAATATCCAAGAATAAAATATACCAATGTAAGACACATACACTAGAGGGAAAAAGAGACTGCCAGTTATATTATGACACACGGCTTTCTCATCACTTAACACATGGCTGTTGCTTTACAAGAAACTATAGAATTGGGGGTATTCTTCCAACGAGAAATATTTGCTTCCCTGGTAACAATGTCATGCCCTTTTGCTATTTCCATGCCTTCCTATGTATACAATCACTTTTGGTTTGAATCGTGTATCATACCGTAATCCTTTTGAAGACATTATAAATGGCAGTTACACTCAAAACATGTAGTCCAACATGGCACACAACTCAACCGAAGGGTCAAGAAATGGGAACAGCTGACCTCTAGAGGCAGCGGTGGCTGTGTCACAGCTGCAAGCTAGAGGACAGCCATGGGAGGATGCCATCAATTACAGTGCACCTCCCAATTTCCAAAAATTTAAAATGTGAAAAAAAGTGTGCTTTTCTTATTCTCAGCTTTTTTGTGAAAACAAATAATTAGTTTCAAGCTTTCTTTAAGTGGTGACATAAGCTCTTGAGAAAAGGGGGCTTGTAGGACTTCCCTGGTGGTGCAGTGGTTAAGAATCCGCCTGCCAATGCAGGGGATACGGGTTCGAGCTCTGGTCCGGGAAGATCCCACATGCTGTGGAGCAACTAAGCCTGTGCACCACAACTACTGAGCCTGCACTCTAGAGCCCGAGAGCCACAACTGTTGAGCGCGTGTGCCACAAATTCTGAAGCCCAAGCACTTAGAGCCCGTGCTCCACAACAAGAGAAACCACCGCAATGAGAAGCCCGCGCACCGCAACGAAGACCCAATGCAGCCAAAAATAAATAAATAAATAAATTAAAAAAAAAAAAGAAAAGGGGGCTTGTGGGTATATTTGTGTTTCCTGAGTGCCTGGCACAGGGCTTTGCACTTAGAAAATGCTTAATAGACAAATTAAAATTTAAAAATGTATATGCATGGACAATATTTTATTATAACCATCAAACTTGCTAAGAGACTGGAACATAGTTATTCCAACCATTAAAAAGAAAGAATAGTTATATAACGTGGTGGAAGTGCTAATTACCACACAATGGCAATCATATTACAGTAAATAAATGTATCAAGTTAACATGTTGTACACCTTAGATTTACACAATGTTATATGTCAAATATATTTCAATGAAAGAAAAAGAAATGTGTATGTGATTCTTCTCTCTTCTAGAGAGATTCTTGTCTTTTCAAAAAGATTATTCATCATGGAATATCTTTAAATAGCATTTTAAAATTTGATTTAGTTTGACAAAACCAGATTCACACATGATTTTTCAGTAACACATCAGATGTGTAATGTAAGATCCATCTGTGGTCTTTTTCTGGCTATGGAAAGGAAGAGCGGATTGAGGATCAGAAGATCAGAAGGAGGAACAAGCAAGAGATTAAGTTTATGCTCTGGCTGCCCTTAGCATTGGTCTTCTGTTACTTGTCTGTGCAGTCTGGTTTTTTTCTTAAAGAGAAACAGTTAAGCCCAGGGGTTTTATGGCAGCTGACTAGAGATCAGAAGACATAGGCTTCTGCATGGAGAAAGGTCTGCTACTCAATAGGAGACCCAGTGATTTCTGATTTTCTAGGTTCTTTGATTTTCCAGGTCTTGGCTGATCCAGAAATCAGAGAGTACTGAGGGTGTGGCCACGGCTTGCTAAGAGTAGCTTCAAAGGTGGATGGGATAAAAAATGCAAAGAATGAGGCCAGGCTCTTGCTTTGATATTTCTGAGCCAGTGATTGGAGTCTCCTCCTCAGGGGCTGGGAGGTATGTCACCCCTTCTTGATTCTTCCACCTAACAGGCAGCCACAGGTCTTCCTCTGCCCCTCTGTGGGAGATTGTCTAACGAGTCTGTGCTGCAAAGCTCCTGCCCAGGTTCCTTTGTCAGGATGGCACAATGCAGCCTTCCTTGCGAGTCACATGACACAAGAGCCAGTGGGACACCACTGCTGGGCCATTGACATGTGCCCTGTGGTCACTGCTGTCTGGGGGCCCGGATGGGATGGGGAGGCAGGCAGAATCTGTGCTTCTGCTTCCTTTGTAAGAGTATCCATTATTTCTCCTTAGTACTCTCTGTATGTCACAAGCGCTCTTGGTGGCGTAGTCTCTTGATTATCATGAATTAGAGCCCTGTTCTACTCTGGACCCTGGGTGCAGGTCACCTAGGGGTTTGGCTTCCCTTCCAACACTCTCTTCCCTGTTTTTTTAGCAGCTTTCAAGGTGACTCTTCAAGGAACCGTCTGTACTCGAGGTCTATTATTTTTCTTAGTTATTTCCACTCATTGACTCTTAAATATACTTTAGTCAGGCGTCCTCCTCCACCACACTACTGACGTGCTCTTGTCAAGATTAACAATCACCTCCAAAAGCCAGTGTCATCCCTTAGTCCTGTAAGCAGCATTTGACACAGTTGCTTGAATGACTTGCTTCCCCGGAAATACTATTTTTGATCAAACTCAAACTGGTCGTCTTCCTGCTTCACTGGCTGCTGCTTCTCAGTCTCCTTTGTTAATTTTCTCATCTTCTTGACCTCTCAGTGTTGGAGTGCCCTGAGGCCTAGTCCTTGACCTTTTCTTTGTCTTTGAATACCCACTGCCTTGGTGTTCTCATCCAGTCGAGTGGCTAAGTACCATATATATGCTGACACCCACATTTTTATCTCCACCCTGAGCCTCTCCCCCGGAACTCAGTTTTTTAACTGCTTGTTCAAAGCCCCCACCTGTGTATGTAATAGGCAAGATATTGCCCTCTCTGTCCCCACCTGATTCTTCACACAGCAAATGGCACCTCTAGCCTCCCATTGGTTCAGGCCAAAATCTTAGAGTCATGCTTGACCCTCTTTTCTTTTATATCTCACCCAATCCACTCCAGCAACAAACCCTGTCTACTCTCCTCTCTAAATATATTTAAAATCCAATGACTTCTTAGCACATTCACTGCTATCGGCACATTCAATGTGCTGCATCTCTAATCTGGGTTATTGCAGGAGCCCCATAGCTAGTCCCTTGTTTTCTGCTCCCTTTCCCTTTTATTCAGTTCTCAACAACTCTTAAAGGAATATGTTCAAACCTAACTCAAATCACGTGTCATACCTCCTCTTTGAACTGTCCAGCGTGTCCCAATTTACTCAGAAAAGCCGAAGCCCTTACTCAGGGCCCGCAAGGCCTTATACAGGGTGCTGCCCACCTTCCCCTCAGGCTGCAGCTCTTGCTTTTCTTCCCCTGCTCATTCACCTGCTTTGCTATGCTTCAGACATGCCAGGCACACTCCCACCTTAGGGCCTTTGCCTGAGTCCTTCCTTTCCCTTTAACTCTCTACCCTTCATATCTTATGCCCCTGCCCCCACCTCATCAGCTCTTGATTCAGATAATTCACCTTCTCACTGAGATCTTCCTTGACCACCCCATCTTAAACATGTAACTCTTCCCTCAGCCAACATTCCCTATCCCCCTCCCATGTTTTATTTTTTCCCACAGAATGTATCATGTCTAACAATTAATATCTTTTATCTGTTTATTTTATCTTTGTTTTCTACCCCACTCTACTATGAAATTGCTTGAGGATTGGGATTTTCCTCAGCTTTCCTCACTGATGTGTGAATGGTGCTCATCAGATAGAGCCTCTGATGTTTGTTGAATGAATTGATGTGAATGAATATGAACAAATAAATACATTGGGCTGGTGTCTTAGTCAGCTCAGGCAGCTATAACAAAATACCATAGACTGTGTGGCTTAAACAACAGACATTTATTTCTCAAAGTTCTAGAGGCTGGGAAGTCCAAGATCGTGGGCCAGCAGATTCAGTTCCTGGTGAGAGTTTTCCTCCTGGCTTGCAGCTGGCCAGCTTTTGGCTGTGTCATCACATGGTAGGGAGAGAGTGAGGGGGAGAGAGAGAGAGAGAAAGAAAGAGAGGGTTGAGAGACAAACAGACGCAGAGGGAGGGAGGGAGAGAGGGAGCACAAGAGGGTGCAAGCTCTGGCCTCTCTTCCTGTTCTTACAAGGACACTAATCCCATCATGGGTGGGGGGGCACCCTCATGACCTCATATAACCCTAATTACCACCCCAAAGACACCACCACCTTGGGGGTTAGGGCTTCAACATAGGGATTTGCTGGGGTGCACAACAATCAATCCATAACAGGTGGAGTGCATTAGGTCAAGCCCAGATGAATCAGGGCTGAGAGGAAGGTAGGTGCAGGATTGAGAGCAGTGTGTTCTGATGAGAACAGAGGATCCCTGAAGAAGAGGGCTGAGTGCAAAGTGTGCGGATCTTAACTTGGTGTCTTATTGGGTTCTCTCTGGATGGCCTTGACTAAGTATTTAAATTTTCTTTAGTATGAAGTGGGAACCCTTTTGAGGAGGGAGATGCTCATTGTTTTGGAAAATAGATGAAGACAGAGCTTTCGTCTTTGGGGTCAATCTGGAATGATGAGTGGTGATTCAGACAGAGAGGCTAGAGTGGTCAAGGGGTTCAGTACGCTGCTGTTAGTTCTGCTGGGTGGGATCCAGGCTCTTCAGCCCACTCTGCCTCCTTTATATGCCTTCCTAGGCCGTCCTCTTTCTCTCTTACATGGCTGACAGTGTGGCTTCTCAGAAGCTTCTTGTCTTTATGAAACAATAAACTTCATAACCTTTCACACTCGACAAGATTTTTAGAGGGCAGCCACTTAGGCTGAAATCATTTGGGTTTTAATATGTAGGGCTGGGAATGATACTGTGAGAAATCTTTTTATGTGATTTATGACTTCTAGATGTGAGCATAGATAAAACCCTAATATATTTGTAAACATCATCATCTTAAAAGCACTTGACTCTTTGGACTGATTGGTTAGTGTGGGTGGGGAAGAAATATTGTTCATTTACAGATAACAGAGTAGATAAACTCCCAGCACATTTCCCAAAACTAGTCATGTGAGATGAGGGTTCTATTCTAAGACTGCTGCTTACTCTCATTAAGTCACTTCATATCTGATGAACTATTAATATATTATTTCCTGCTTTTTAGTTAACTAAGGTCACTGATGGTTCTGAATTTTGCTAGGTTATTTCCTAGGAAACCAGTTCAGTGTGACAGCTTTGGTTATCATGTATCTTGGATGTTTTCAATGAGTAGATTTTCCCGATTGTGAAATAACACATGGTTATTGAAAAGAAATTGGAAAATGAAACTGATAATTTTGCTATGCTGTGATAGCGTGTTAATATTTTTTGGTATATTTTTGATAGATAAAACAAAAACGACAATATCATTTAGCTTCTGTTAGTCCTTGTCCCTTTATATTATATAACGAACATTTTTATGATTCGTTATATATTCTTCAAAACATAATTTTAAAGGGTATGAAGGATGTCTTTCCCACATAACACGAGTTCAGGCATTTTGCTTTTATGGAAGAAGACTTGTAACTGCTCTCAAGCTATTTTAGAGGCTCTTATCCTGTGCTCTAGTGTCTGGGTGTGATATAAAAGACAGTCCTTGTCCTTGAAGCACATGAAATCTATGGCCTTACTCGATGATACAGGGAAGTTTCTTGCCAGTTCAGAAATACATTGAAATACTGGCTGTAATAAAGGCTTGCTGCCCTGAACCAGGCTCTGCTGCATCCTACACCTGAGGGATGTGCCCCACAGTGCCTCCCCAAGGGACCTCAGTGCATCTGGCCACCTGACTCTTGTTGCCGCCATTAGTACCTTTCCCTTCCTGCCACACACCCTCTCTCCAAAGTCCCACCCAAACCCGTTGCTTTTATGCTTAGTACCACCCATCACACTCATATCCCCACCGAAATGTCTCTGGCGCCCCAGGAGAGCTCAGGACATCATGAAGAAAAGTAAGTCTTTCTCTGAAAGATGCTGTAGACTTGGGTTACTGCGGATCAAGTGAGCTCCAAGATGTTCTTTTGATGTTTGTACTTTCTCAGCTTTTTTCTTTTGGCCAGATACTTATTTTGCATTGCTTTGTTGTTGTTTGGTGAAAGAACAGACTTCTAATTTTAAAACCCAAGGTAAAGAAATGGTAGAAACAGAAGCATAAGATCAAGTGATGGGTTAAATGCCAGCACTCTGATCCTTCATGTAATTCTCCCTTTGATTGTTCTCACTTGAAAGAATGCCTTTTCCTTCCCATTGTCGAGCACTACCTGCTGTCAGTCGGAGAGGGAGGAAGTCGAACAACTTGTCAAAGCCTTTCTGAGCTGCCTTCATATGGTTCGCAGAAACAGAGCTGGGTTTTCATTTCTTCTTTCATTCAACAGGAGTCCCTTTCATGTTTGCAAATTGAAAACGCGTGTTTTTCAGTGTGGAGTGAGACTGTGTGTGCCCTCTGGCACACCTGTTTCTCATTTCCTGACTTGAAAGCATAACCCATCAAAAGGAGCAGAAAAACAATTTCTTTCTGACACGCTGCTTCGTGTTCCTTACTGGACCGAAGGCCTTCGTGGCTTTGCCATCTTCATTCGCTCTGTAGAAGGTTCTCGTTAGAGGCAGAGTTCTCTCAATACCAGCAGCGCCTTTTATAGCACAGGGCTGTTTGGGGTATTATTTTGTTGTGGTGGTGGTGGTATTTTTGCAGCTCAGGAGATTTACTTGAAATAAGATTTATTTTTAAAAATACACAGAAAGGTCTTAAAATTTTTTAAATATTAAATTTAGCTGGGCAGTATATGTTGGAAGTGTCTATGTAAGCTGATAAGTGAACTGATTGGCCGGGAATAGGGCTTGGTGAAGCATACGAATGTTTAAATTCCAGTACACTGTTTAACATAAATCATATATTTCCAACGCATTACTTCAGATTTGTGTGTACTTTAAAGTCCTGCCAGCTTAAATGACTGTGAGGCACAATATGTTGACTTTGAGTTTTGTAAATTGATAATTTGTTGTTATGAAGGTTGTACATGGTATAACTCATCACTTTCTGAAGGTACATAGTGTGTCTGATGTTGCAAGCTGTTATGAAAAAACAATACTCAGGGAATTCAGGCCTTTGGCTCTCAGATGCTTGAAGCTGGACCTTTGGTTCCTCTTAAGGTTTCCCTGGGCATTTTCACTGTAAGGCACATGGTTGTTCAGACCCAAACTTTGGTTTAGGCTTTCTATTTCTGAGAGTTATTTGGGATAATAATCTCAATGATGTATCTTCGGAAACAGTTTCTCAGGTTCTTTTTTATTAAACACCCATTCTTTTCAAGTTTAGTATGTATGAATCACCTGTTAAAATGCAGAATATGATCCCGTGGGTCTGGGAGTCTGCATTTTTCATAAGCTCCCAAGTGATGCCATTGCTGCAGGTCCATACATCATATTTTAAGTAGCAAAACACCATTTTGATGGGTGAAGTGGTGCTGTCCCCAACTGTGCCTTGCCTATAACATTCACCCCATACAATTTACCAGTCTCTTCTCTCATCGTGTTCTGTTGGATCTAAAGCTAAGGAGATCTGGTATATATTCTTGACCCTAGGTATCCCTGAGAGCTTTAACAGATAGTTAACGAGTGACCATATGGGCTAGCATGGATAGAGACCACTGAGTCAGGATTATGGTGCTGGCAGGAATGATATTAGCTTTCCTGACTCATCTGGGATACACCTAACCCTGATAAAAATTAACCAAGTTCGTGTTGCAAACAGAAGTGGATAAAACAACCTGCTAACTCTAAAATGTACTGATAGAGGGGTTAGAAAGGCAGAATGCTGAATCAAATGTGTTTTATTTTAACCAGCTCTGTCCATGGTGGCTGGTTAATTTGGGCCAAAAGATTTATTGTTGAATCGTGGAGACACTGAAGTGTAAAATGTAGGAGCAGTCAGTTTGCATTTTTATTAGCTTGTTATTGAATACATGTCATGGTTCTCATTAGTGAATCACAGCATGATTGAGCCCATAGTATAACACATCATGACCAAAGGATACCTTACGTTTTTATTTTCAGAATGTTTTGTTCATATCATGAAAAAGTACATTTACTTGTTTCTTGTATTTGTCTTTGATGAAACAAAAATTTTTAACGAGCATTGGCTAGTAGAAAACATGGATAGTCATTTAAAAAAATATGAGTTAGACAGGAAAGAATTAGAGAGTTCTTTAAAATTCCAGAGTCGTCATTTCAGGTCTGCATGGACCCACGTTGAATGGAAGAGCAGGTACATTCCAGAGGCGGTTTTGGGGTATGGGATATCATGGGCTTGGAAATCAGACTTGGGCTGGAATCATAATGGAGGGAGCAGGTTGGAAGGGTGTGTCCACCTGCTCCCACCAGGACTGGAGCATCTTTCTTTATGGAGGAGAGACATACAGATATGCTAATTATCATTGATGTTATCACTTTGTACCATTGCACCTCCTGTTAGTTGGGATTCAGTGTTGTATGTTTTGTAATACTGAGGAGTTCTGTTTTCCCCATCTATTTCTCTGTATTCTAGCCATAAATGAGAAAGTTTTCCTGGTTCTTCATAATTTCCTGGTAAATTGTATGTGTTATAATCTATCATAATAATCATTATTTACTAATATTGATGATAGAATAATAAGCTTCTGATTGAATTCTGCTAATTTTATTTATTTATTTTTGGGCTGCCTTGGGCCTTTGTTGCTGCACGTGGGCTTTCTCTAGTTGAGGCGAGCGGGGGCTACTCTTTGTTGCGCTGCACGGGCTTCTCATTGCAGTGGTTTCTCTCGTTGCGGAGCATGGGCTCTAGGCACACGGTCTTCAGTAGTTGTGGCTCATGGGCTCTAGAGCACAGGCTCAGTGGTTGTGGCGCACGGGCTTATTTACTCTGCGGCATGTGGGATCTTCCCAGACCAGGGCTCGAACCCGTGTCCCCTGCATTAGCAGGTGGATTCCCTGCACCACCAGGGAAGTCCGAGACATAATATTCTTAATGGAAATATTTTTCATATATTTGTCTTACATGTCTTCATTCATCTGATTTGTCTTATCAGTTTTGATTTCATTTCATATCTTAGTAGCAATTCCTTCTTTGGAGCCTCTCACATTAGAGTTGTAGCCTTTTTGCATCTGGAATAAGCATTCACACAACAGACTTGAGTTTGTGCACAGCCCTGGGCTTTCCTCAGCACAACTTTTGTAGGTTAAACCCTGCCCTGTCATCAAGTTCACGGATATGTTTCAGAACTCACTATGTGCATTGCACAGGTAAGTTTTATTTTGATCTTCAAGTCTGGGCAACTCTAATTAGCAAGTCCTAGATATCATCATTTACTTCATTTCTTTATATCCGTCTTTGTAATATAAACAATTTAGTGCAATTTCTTGAGGAAAGAATGCATGTTTCTCTTTCTGCTCCTGTTTAGAATGCCTTCCATCCTTATGACACCTGGAAAAGCCTGGCTCATCCTTCAAGGTTGAGCTCAAGTGTCTTTTCTTTTCTTCAGCCTCCCTCCTACCCTCCCTGCTTCCCTTGCCCAGTCCAAAGATTTACTCCCTTCGTGGTCAGTGGTGCCATGAGGTAGCGCATGTACCATTTATGGTTGTTCCCCTTTATAAAGCCTGAGAGCTCCTTGAGGAAGAAGCTGGTGCCTTAAAGATATGGTTGGTACTCAATAAATGTCTGTTGACTTGAACTCAGTAACCCTTTGCATATTTTGAAGAACTGTCAAACAGATTCTGATTGGCAAAATGACTTAATTGTTCCACGTTGGAAAACCAGGGCTAGTGCTCCTGCTTGTTTAAGAGCTTTAGATATTCATGCTGAGAGCTCTGCTCTAAAGAGAAGGGTGGTTTAATTTTAGTTTAGTTTAGTTTTGATAAAATCCATTGAAGTTTTCACACGCTTCCATATTTGGGTAATTAGAGTACTTTGAGCTCTAGGTAACAGAAATCACTACTCAAACTGGCTCAACAACAAGGAGTGCAGTGGTTTCACAAAGGAGGAGGTTCCAAGGTAGGTGGACTGCAAGGTTCGTTGGTTCAAGGCTACATTGCTGACGTCAAGTATCCAATTCTCCATGTCCCTTGCTTGCTATGCTGTCATCATTGCTGGCCTCTTCTTCAGGCTGATGGCAGAATGGCTATTGCATTGCCAGAAAAACTCATCACATGAAATCTCTCGAGGAAGGAAAAACAATCTCTTTGTGTAACTCTCTTCTAGGAGTGAGGGACACTTCTCAGACGCTCCCCAGCTGACTTTTTGCATTTTGTTGATTGACTAATGTTGGGTCACATGCCCATTCCTGAGCTACTCACTGACAAAGGGGATTACCCATGAACCAGTCATGAGCACAGAACATGCCCTTAGGTAGGTCATGTTCATGACTGTGGGTAGGGGTGGGGGTGGAAAGCAGAACAAGATCAGGATTCTCTTAGGACCGGAGAAGGAAATAAATGCTGTGTGAGTGACCACCAGTATCCAGCTAAACTGATCACTTGTTGAGCATTTACTATGGTCAGGCACTGTGCTAAGTACTTTTTACATAATGATTCTCATTTTCAAATGAGAAAACTGAGGTTTAGAAAAGTCAAGCAGTGCCTGAGTGCCGAAAGAATCTAAACAGTCTTCACTCAATGACAGTAGAGAAATGTGAAGAAGTAGAGGGGCCAAATAGAAATGTAATCAGCTGTTGTTGTACTAGAAATGGTATAGGTAGGTATCTAGAGAGTTAAAAACATGTAGTTATCATTTAAATCTGTCCTTACCAAAGCTATGCCTCTTGCCATTATTTTTGGCTAACAGAAAGCTGGCTGTGGAAAATGGATGTTTTTGTTTTGAAAAATCAAATGCAGTAGATTAAAAAAAACACCATGCCACCACAAAGTTTGTTTATATCTTCATTTCACTCAAATTGAATAGATGAAATGGGATCTGGCTGTTTTCATATTGTTTATGTTCTGCTTTGCTTCTTGGTTCTGGGACAGGATTCCTGGTTCTGCTTGAATCTGGGTGCCTCTCAAGTATCATTTGCAAGATTATTGTGGAAATTAATAAAGAGAAAGTATTTCTGTTCAGTAAGCATTGTAATCGTCCTACTATGACATAAAACAATGCTATTTTATTGGCATCATAAAATACCTCTCAAATGTGTGTTCTTGGAACCTCAGTCTACTTTGTTGTTCTTTTTTAGTTCAGAGGGAAGGAAAGTGATTTACATAAGTAATCACTGTAATATTTTATTTTTATAAATTTATTTATTTTATTTTATTTAGTTTTGGCTGCGTTGGGTCTTCATTGCTGTGCTCAGGTTTTCTCTAGCTGCAGAGAGCCGGGGCTACTCTTCATTGCAGTGCACGGGCTTCTCATTGCGGTGGCTTCTCTTGTTGTGGAGCATGGGCTCTAGGCGCACGGGCTTCAGTAGTTGCAGCACACGGGCTCTGTAGTTGTGGTGCACAGGCTTAGCTGCTCTGTGGCATGTGGGATCTTCCTGGACCAGGGATCAAACCCATGTCCTCTGCATTGGCAGGTGGATTCTTAACCACTGTGCCACCAGGGAAGTCTCTACCACTGTAATATTTTAAATGAGGGGTCATGTGAGGGTCTTACTTCTTTTCATCTCATTTAATATAAGGGCAAAGTTAGATGCTTGATCTGTGTTTCATTTATGTGTAATAAAAGGACCTATGTAAATAAAGTACATGAAATCAAAGTAAAGTTGTTTTTACTCAATGAAGCTATTACATAAATGTCGTGTGTGTGTGTGTGTGTGTGTGTGTGTGTGTGTGTGTGTGTGTGTGTGTATGGACAGGAATTGCACAGAGGGCTGGGGAGTGATGTATCCTCTGATGGATAGCTGCTGATTTTTGTTTCAGCCATCATATTGCAAAATATTAGGTTCTTAGGTGAGGTTACTCAGTCTGAACTAGCAGTGTGTAGCTGTTTAGCTACCTATTGCTGTTAAACAAATCACCCCCAAACTCTGTGACTTAGAAGAATAACGCTTTTCTTATTTCTTATGATTATATGTGTTAACTGGTTCTCAAGTGGATGGTTCTTTTGCTGGTTATGCTTGGGGATTCTCATGTGGCTGCGTTCAGATAGTGGTTTAACCAGGTGTTTGGTGGGCACAGCCAGAAGGTTGGACTCAGCTGGTTTGCTGGGGTGTTTTGACCTTGCTGGCTACCCATGTAGTATCAGGGCTAATCCTGCTCTAATGTGGCCTCTCCCTCAAGGCAGCTGGATTCTTACATGGTCACTCAGGACACTCAAAGTACAAAAGCAACAGCTATCAAGCCTCTTTAGGGTTTAGGCCTGGGACTGGCATTGCGTTAGGTAAAGTGAATCACAGGGTCAATCCAGATTCATCGTGGGAGGGGATTACATATGAGTGTGAATACTGGGCAGCTTTGTTCATTGGGAGCCATCTTTAAGACTAACTACCTTAATAACTGTTTTTTTGGAGTAATCATTCTCTTTGAGAACCTAAAAGCTGTGGACTCTCTCCCTAGAAACATGCATGTGAACACAGTTATCTGCGTAAATGTACACACAATTCTAGAAAAATTTCATGGAGTTCCTAGCTGGACAATCCATGATTGTCCAGGTAAGTACCCCCGGTTTAACTTACGCAGTTTAGGAATTTACGAACTCTTAAGGTAGCAATTTAAATAGTAACTTAATTATTTTAAAATAGCTGCATAAAATTCTATTCTATGGTTGTTTTAGTCTCTTAGAATGACCAGTGGGTTATTTCCTGGTGTTTTTTTTTTCTGTTCTAAAAACAGTGATTTTCTTGTACATAGCTTTTGTATACCATAAATTCCTAGAAATATACTTTATGACTCAAAAGGAATGGCCATTTTTAAGGATTTTGGTGGATATCGATGAATTGTATCGTTTTTTTCTTATTAAGAAATAAGTTTTTAAAATTTGCATTATTGGATACATAGAAAATAATGTACTATATATGTAAGTTATGAAACAAAATGAAATCAAATTCCTTGAACTTATCATTAGCTTAAAAATGAACACAAGTAATAGTACTGTATCCTCTTCTATTCTTTCCCAAACCCCTGCATCTTCTCCGGAGATAACTACAATCCTGAATTTTGTGTATCTTTTTTTTTTTTTTTTTTTTTGCTTAAAAAAAGTTTAATCAGATATGTGTGTATCTCAAAACAGTATATTGTTTAGTTTTATGATTTTTTATTGAGCCGTAGGAACATGGTATTATATGGTCCTCTGTGATTTACTTCTTTCACTAAATATTATGTTTCTGTAGTATTTGTCCATATAGTTGCTCTGTAAAATTAAAAAAAAAAATTTAACTTTTAATACTTCATTGTGTATTGACAAATTGATACTTTTATTATTACAAAATATTCTTTATCTCTAGTCTTCTTTGTTTTGATGTTTACCTTGCTTAACATTAATATAGTCACACCAGCTTTCTTATGTTTAGTGCTTGTCTGGTATGTTATTTTCCACCCATTTTACTTTTAGTCTATCTTGTCTTTATATTAAAGTATGTTTCTTATAAACAAACTGGGTCCCTCCCCTTTTAAAGTTAATGCACATTGATAATCTGAGCCTTTTACATGGACTGTTTAGTCCATTTACACTTAATGTAATTATTGATATGATTGGGCTAAATCTACCATCTTGCTTTTTGTTTTCTATTTGTTCTTTGTTTCCTTTGTTCCTCTGTTCTTCTTTTCCTGTTTTCCTTTGGGTTATTTTTAATATTTCATTTTATTTTTCTCTATTAACATTTTGTTATACTTTTGTGTATTATGTTTTTTGTGGTTGCTCTAGAGACTACACATGCATCATTAATTTACCATAGTCTGCTTTAGAATAATAATATATTACTTCACAAACAATGTAAGATTCTTTCAACAGTATAAATCCATTATTTCTTTCCCACCCTTTGAGGTCTTGGAATATATTTTAATGTCCATATTATGTTATAAATGCCACAGTATCTCATCATTATTTATTTTTGCTTTAAATAGTCAGTTGTCTTTTAAAGAAATTTACACCCATGTACACACCCAAGTGCACACCCACACATGCCTAATAGCTTTAACGTTTTTTTAAAAAAAATTTACCCAAGTAATTTCTCTTTTTGGTACGCTTTATTTCTAACATCAGTCTTCTCCTGGTATTATTTTCCTTAGAATGCCCTTTAGTATATTTATAGTTCAGATCTGCTGGTGATGAGTCTTCTCATCTTATTCTATCAGAAATGTCTTTATTTCCCCTTTATTTTTGAAGGATATTTTCTCTGCATAGAGAATTCTATATTGACTGTTTTTTCCTTCAGTAATTAAAAATGTCATTCCATTGTCCTTCTGCTGTTTCTGGTGAGAAGTTTTATGGTTGTCCCCTTGTATGTCTTTTTTTTTCCTGCCTATTTTTAATATTTTATCTTTGGTTTTCAGCAGTTTGATTATAATGTCCCTAAATCTGTTATTCTTTGTGTTTATCCTTTTTGGGCTGAGCTCCTTGGGTTATTAGGTTGATGTCATTTGCCAAGTTTGGAGGATTCTCAACCATTATATCTTCAGATATTTCTTCTGCCCTGTTCTCTTTTCTACTTCTGGGATTGCCATTGTATGCATTATCCTGTAGATATGGAGAGCTTTGTTCCATTTTTAGTCATTCTTTACCTCTCTATGTTTCAGTTTGGATAATTTATTATGACTATTATTAAGTTCACTGATCCTTTCTTTTGCTATCCTGTTTGCTCTTTTTTTTTAAAGCAGTTATAGAACTTTTATTTGCATGTTACACCTCATTAACTTATCTCAGAATTAGCTGAGATGATAAAGTATTAATTATTACAGTGTAAAAAAAAATAACATTTTTACAAGTTACTGCAATAGTAGAACTATTTTATTAAACATATGAATGTACTTATTTTGTACAAAACACATATCTTTCTCTCTGCCCCATGAAGCCACCATTCTAGAACCCCATGCTTATAAAAACACTTTTGGCAGCAATTATGACAAGGTGAAAGAAAGTGCAATTCTGAAAGTAACAACACATAACCAAAGTGGGTAACAAAAACAGGCAGAGGTTAATGGGCTTCGTGGCTAGCTCTCTGCTGACAGGCCCTAGTCCTACTCTTAACAGGAAACAATTCAGGAATAAAAACTCCTGAGTATGCTCAAGATGCTCTTGGTAGCATCCCTCTTCCAATTCCATTTATCCTGATATTGTAACTAACTAATTTGTAACTTCTTTAAGAAATTCCGCCCTGGTTTACATCCCTGTCAGTTGCCCATATCCCTCTGAGCTTCAAAAACACAGAAGAGGGGCTTCCCTGGTGGCGCAGTGGTTGAGAGTCCGCCTGCCGATGCAGGGGACACAGGTTTGTGCCCTGGTCCGGGAAGATCCCACATGCCGCGGAGCGGCTAGGCCTGTGAGCCATGGCCGCAGAGCCTGTGCGTCCAGGGCCTGTGCTCCGCAACGGGAGAGGGCACAACAGTGAGAGGCCCACGTACCACAAAAAACAAAAACAAAAACACAGAAGAGTAGTAAGTTTCAAAAGGATGTCAATTGAAACCTTTTATAGATGAAACCTACTTCCTAGAAGTCAACCTGCCAAATATATGCACAGCTGGAGACGAGAGATTGTGTAAAAAGTCCAGCTGGAAAATATCTCAGGTACCCAATTAGATCCAGTCATTCTGCGTCTGTGGATTTAAAATGAGCATCATCCACAATAGATGTGTCCCTCGTTGCTTAGAAAATCCACAGCTTGCTTGATTGAGGCTACAGTCATGTGTTGGAGCTGATTCTTGAGATCCTGAAAGTTCAATCCTTCAGGCCTTGGGCAAGCCTTAATCAAATTCAGTACTGGTTCTGGGCCACAGTGAGGCCATTTGCTGGCATGAAGCTATTCCCACCAAAGTTCCCAGTTTCACCCATTCCTGGATTGCTGATAGGTGCTCTCCCTGCTGAGGGTTGGCTGTTAGACTTGCTCAGCATCATGTGTCCATTGACTACTTCCAGTATATGTGTGGTGAACTCATTCATATCCTTCAGGGGCATGATCTTAAAGGCTACCAGGCTTTTCTTGTTCTGAAAAGATCTCAGATGACCAGCCACTTTCACATATGTTTCTGGAGGAACCACAGTGTTTTCACTGCTGGCATCACCTGTGTCAACCCACTGGTGAACATCCATGGGTGTAGCCGTCATGTCATCTGTTTTGTAAACAATGTTGGTTGCAGCCTTCTCTGCATTTCTGATTATCCCCACAATAGTGACCTGTGAAATCTCAACATTTCCAATTTTGAACACTTCATCAACCAGAGTAGCAGAAAGCAGCTGAGATATGGTACCGGGTACAATATGCTGAGCTCGGGCTCTAGATTTCTTTTCAGCCTGGGAAGGTGTCAGTGATCCAGAGCCCCCAGGGAACTGTGTGTAGCCTCCGGCTCCCCCAAAAGAGGAACTGCTATAGCTTTCAAATCCACTGGTCCACATCTTCGTCACGATTCCCTCAGGAAAGAGTTCCAGAAGGTTCCGGCCTGGTGGGTTCCCCTAACCGCCTCCTCCTATTTGCTCTTAAGCCCATTGAATGCATTTTCATTTTGGATACTATATTTTTTATATAAAGTGTTTCTATTTGGTTCATATTTGAAGATTGTCTCGCTGAGATTTCCCATATTTTTATGAAAATTTCCACCTTTTCCATTAGATAGTTACATAAAATAATTATTTTAGTTAGTTTAAGGTTTGTGTCTGATAATTCCAGCATCTGGGCCATTAGTGGTCTGCTTCTGTTCACTGTTCCTTCTCTTGTTTATAGGGCATGTTTTTGGCTTTTTCATTTATCTCATAATTATTGATTGTATGCTAAAGATTATGTTTGGAATACAGACAAGACTGAAGAAAATATTTGCCACTAAAAAGGGACACACTCCTTTTTACATACATCTGCAGTGTTATTTGTAATTGAGTTGGGGCTGGGTATTCTTGCAGCAGTGGATACAATTCACTCCTGGCTTTCGATATTTCAATGCTAGTATTAGGATTTACCATTAGGCAGAGCTTGGGATCTGAATACCAGCAAAACTCCTGATATCTCTTTATGTTATTTATTGTTCACCTGTCAGCTTTTGGAATCACGGGGAAGCTTCTCTCTTTCTCTCCTTCTCCCTCTCCCTCCCCCTTTCCCTATCCCTCCTTTATCTTTCTTTCTTTTTTTTACTGCTTTGCCTTGGGTGATAGCTCTATGCATCCAGGTAGGCAAGGAGGCTGTCTTTTAGCTTTCCTGTTCTGTTCCCAGCCTTCAGCAGCTTCTACTTTACACTTATGGAGGACCTGTGTGCCTGAGGGTGTGGATATCTTTCAGCTCCCCAGCCCTGCCCCAGGAAGCCCTGCTCTTGGTGAGGACCTACAGGAAGGAGTCAATGAGTGAAATCAGATTTGCTCAGTGAATGGGGCTTCTCTGGATTCTAATTCATCCTGTCAGCACCTGTGGTCATTTAAAGTTTGTTAAATGACTAGTTCAGCTAGTTTCTCCTTAACCTTGTCTGTAGCATTTCTCCTTTCCCCACTGCCTTCTGGGTGATAAAAAAGCCATTGGCCTCTTCTGTCATAGGAAAGGCTTGTCCCTTTTGGGAATTTAGTTCTTTGAGGTATTTTTGCATCGTTATCTCTCTGAGTTTTTAAAAAACTGTAGTGTTGTAGCTTAACTGGCTTATTGGTTCTCATTGTTAGCGTGGCTCTTGTTGGCTTTTGTTGTTAGGTTGGGGGTGATAGACTCTTGTAGATTTCTTCATCTTAACTAGAAGTGGAAATACAAGTGATCAGTTTTGGTGGCTTGCAAGACATGGTAAAGAGTCTGGAACCTTTTTATTCTTTTGGCTGGTAAAATTGTTCCATCTCTTGTCAATGGAAGCCACTTTAAGCTGGCTTCTGTGGTCTTTGCCATGACGATCTTTGATAGCTTCCTTGCTTTTCAGTAGAACAAGATGCCTCAGTCTTCTCTTGGTCACTTCTTTAGCCAGACTCAGAACCAGTCATTTTCCCAAGGATCCCTATTTCTTTTTAACAGGAAATGGTATGATTCTAATATGATAACCTAATTTTATTATTTTCACTGTAATTTCCATGTTAGCCTCTGGGTAATGATATTGTCACTGTTGCTTTCTCATATGGAGTTCATGGTCTCAGCAGTAAATATTTTTATTGGAAATCAAAATGAAAGTTTAGCCTACTGGTTTATAACTATATGCTTGTAGATTTTTAAATAAAATGATAGCTGTGTGGGTTCTTAATCTGGGGTTTGTGGACCCTATGGAACCTATGCATGGGTTTTCGTGGAGAATTCTGTGTATTGACTGAAACTGTTTAATTTTAGGCAAAGATATATCTTTTTTTCTCATAACTTTGGGGAAATTAGGAAGCATAATCTTAGGTAATTGAATAAAATTGTAAATAAATTTCTTGGCTAAAATAAAAAGTTAAAAAGTAATACAAGTGTGTGTATTTCCTTCTTTTACTAACATTATTTCTTAATAATAGTATGAAACGAAAACCTTGAAAAATGCTAAATTTTATATTGTCTATTTATTTGCCTTTTGCTGCATGTCTCATTTGATGTGGTCTACCTGTTTTGCTTTTTCCTTCTTTTACCTGCTTATATGATGGTTATGCTAGTTGGTGGTAGGAAAGCTTTGGGACCATTTCTTTATTCTTATTCCTTAATTTCTACTCTGATCTAGACAAATGAATATGATTACCATTTTCCTTTCCACCTTCAGAACTTTTCTGCCTTTCTTAAATCTCAGAACCACCCTTGATGCTGTGTTGAGTAGAGAAAGGGATAAGCAATGACTGGTGAACAGATTTAACACTTTTTTTCCATCTTATTTCACAAGGCCTCTAAACACTGAATGTTGTTTTTAAATTCTGAGTACAGCTTTGAAACTGATGAAATGATTTATATATTGCCTCTCTTTTGTACAGAGCAATTTCTGAGATGTAACTGAGATGTTACTGAGATGTAACATCAACTCAAACTTCCCTTTTCGGCTTTTAAAGAGGCCCTGGCCATTCAAATCACCCTCATAAATCACTTCTAAACTTTGTCATTAGGAAAATTATTAATTAAATGTTTAATATATTGGTTGGCTTAGTAGTTATAAATTTACAGTATAGTATAACTGTCTTGCTTATGTTCTTTCTGTCTGTGGGCTTCATACTACATATATAATCAATATGTGTGCTGAAATATTTATTTTACATTACATCACATCTACATTATTGTAGATGTTTACAGCTATGTCTTGGCTTTTTTTTTTTAACTCATAAAATGCACATTATGGTTTTGATGCAAAATGAAATCTCCACTTTTAACATTATTCCTTTGGGACTGTTTAGTGATTGTTTTTAGGATGTCATGGTTAAAATTGAGGGCTATCTACAGTCCTAAGTATTGGTATCAGTATTTGTTGTGCTACTTATCTGCAGGTAATTATTACTTTGATCTTTATCATGGATTCAGGTTTTTGAGGCTTTTAAGTTTTCTTTGCTTGTATCTCTTTTATTTGCGTGCTGATATTAGCCTTATTTCTGCAGTGGTGGACTATCTTGAAACAATTATATTAGAGTTACAAAACTTGGATTTTAGACTCTTAGCTCTTCCACTTCACTTTTCTTATTTGTCAAATTGGGATGATAGTACCTTCTTTGCAAGTTACTTGTAGGGCCTTTAAATGATGACATTTGTGAAAACCCCAGGTACACGGTAGTTGATCAGTTAATGGTGAATCAGTGAGTCAGTGACTTTTTCTCTTCCCCCTTAAAAAAGAAATAGATTAAAAAAAGTAATCTAACTATACTATATCATGAATTAACAGCTTTTTAAAAGGGTTTTCTCCTAAGTGGTCAGTTCATTGCAAGCCTCTTAACTAAATTTTACCGAAAGTTATTGAAATTCCAAAAGTACTTCCAGCTATAAAATTTTGTCCTGAGGAATTTGAAATCATTTAAGCTAAGCCATTTATTTTTTCCAATGAGGAAACTGAGATACGGAGATCTTACGTGACTCATTTCAGGTTCCACAGCTGGAGGTAGTTCCCCTCACCTCCCTGATGGAACAGAAATCCAGATAGAAGCTGTACAGGAGCAGCAGCTGAACATGGCTAGCAGTGCTGCTTCTGTGATGGCTGCTGCTCTAATGAAGTTCTCAAGTGGAGAGAAGTCTAATGCTCATACATGTAGTATGTTTTCCAGACAAATGCAATAGTAGCAATAGGGGCTCCAATGTAGCCAAGGAACACCACTCCTGCTGGGGTGATTTTTCTGATTCTTTCTGCTGCCTGGGACCATGTGTCCCTGGTGCCCTGATTAGAGTGTTGTATTTAGATAACTAAATTGAGAAAATTTAGAGCAGAAAGCAAGATCCTATTTCATCATCTGTATTCATGCTCATGAGTATTGGATAAGTTCCCACACTGAGATGTGACTTTGACAAAGAGAGGGGCCCAGGGAAAGAAGAAGTGACTCAAGCTTTGGGGTGGGCACCTCTGTGTTGTTAACCACAGATCTCTGACACTCTGCTGTGACAGATTGGATCAAGGATTTTCACACTCATGTCTTTTTTTTTGAAACTTTTTTGTTGTTTGTATGTCTTAGTTTCTTTGAAATAGATTTCAGTCTATGAAAATATTTGCATTCGCAAAACTGGAATTCTTCCCATTTATGCAACTTGTTCAGATAAATCTTTTGTGGTTTGGTTATACCTTCTCAATAAAATTGATACTAGTATAATAAATAATAAATATCAAGCATTTAGTGTATTTAGCATATGCCTAGCACTGTGCTCTACATGAGAGATTTTCCTGTTTAATTGTCACCATTCTAGTATATTTTTCTGTATTTTAAATAATTATGAAAGGCTAAAGCACATATCAGTTGCATCCTAGTTTGTAAGAGAGGTCTCTAGGAGATAGTTGTAAAATTGGTTTTTCTATTGGTTATTTATTATTTATTAAAAAAAATCGGAAAAGCCTGAGTTGTTTTTGATAGATTATTGTAAATATCCAAAGTATGCTGATGGTTACAGGTTAGAGAGAACTGAATACTGGGGAGGCACTAAATGTGTGTTGGGAACCATACCCTTTGGACTAGACTGGATCAGACATCTTCACTACTTATTCCATCTCTTCATAAAGCTCCTTATGTTTTCTTCTTGTATGTAATAGGTTCCAGGTTTGATAGCCATGGGGACACTGTGAAGACTGAAATCACGTGTGTTCTATCACTTTTAAGGCAGCCCTCTCTTTAATTTCACAAGACAGACTTGAAAACCAGAAGTAACCCAACTCCAAAATTGGCAGTAAATCCTCTGACAGGGAAAAGGTGACGTACTGTGTAATAAATTCCTTTGTTGAGAAAGAGATGTTGCAATAGTGGAAACTGAAGTACCAAATGTTTCCTTTTAGATTTGGAAAGGCCTTTCCTCATTACTTATCTGTCCCTGTGGACTTCTAACAGGGGATGTGTTGAAAGATTTTTCAGATGCCCACTCGCCGCAGTGAGAGTGGATGGCAGCGTTTATAAGATGACATAAATACTTGAAGATCATCAGGAAGCCTTGGAGATGTGTAGTGTGCCAGGGGTACTGAATGTGAGCTTTTGTTGCTGCTGATCCTGCTCTGGGATGCAGGCCGCCTGGGAATGTGGGTTATTTCTCTCCTGTGAATGCAGCTTCACTCTCCCTCTCTGGGGGTCTTTGTATCAGAACTGAGGTTAGAGTGGTTTAGAAGAAATAAAGTCTCCAGAAGAAGAGAAAGATCTGTGGGATTAGGATTTATAGTTAAAAATCCTAATCTCATTTTTAGGTCCTCTGGAGGAATTATATCCTAATCCTCTACCATTTAAACAGTCCATTAAAACCCTACATTAAAAACTTGACACATAACGGCCTTTTAATTTTCGTTTTGTAATAATCTGGCTCATGCCCACCACTGCTGCCACCACTAAATGAGATGAATATAAAACAATTAAAAATTATCTTGAGATGCAGTGAAGATATATCTTAAATGTCAGCCAAGAGTTGGTAAGTTTTCATGTTTCTCTGTCCTTATTGCAAATGCTTTTCAGTTTGCCACTTAACCTTTTGGAACTAAAATGTGATTTGACAATATGACTTTATTGGGCTATTATGTTACATATTTTTAATTATCTTAATTTGAAGACTGCATCTATCACTAATGCTGAAGTGAAAATACCAAATGTGTGACGGAGGGCGGATGAAATAAAACACCTGGAGCATTCTTCACGAACTCAGATATAGGGCAGTGAAGTGTATGGGACCAAATCCCATAATGGGAGACCCTGCCTTGCCCTTTAGTATTGTACCTGGAGAGAAAGTATGGTGAATGCAGGAGTGTAGCATTGATGTTGGGCATTGAACCTCTTGGGAAAAAAAGATAGGTGTTTATTACGGAAATTGGGAAAAATAACAGAAGGAATGCATAACAAACAAAAATCGTGCATAACCCATAATCCCTGGATAACCACAGTTAAAATGTTTCCTACCAAACTAAGTGAAATCTTTATCATATTATTTGTTTTGTTCTGATAATGAAAGGTTTACCCACGTGATCGTTTTGACCCTAGGTGAGAGCTCAGCTTTCTTGGAAGCAGCAGCTTTCAGAATTGCAAGTCAAAGGCTAAACTCCTCTTTAAATGTATTCTAGGCTCTCAGTGATGATTGTCAGGCTAGCTGGGAATCACCTTGTTCTAACAGAAGCAAAATACAGAGAAAAGGATGAGGAGAGACAAGAAAGTGATAGCTAATGGTTTTTCTTAAGGCAGTCATTATCCATTGCAGTATGAAGTGCTTACTCAGTGCCCAACCCCACGCTGAATGTTTTATGTTTGTTGTCTCATTTTGTCCTTGTGAGGTAGTTACTACTCCCATTCCCCATTTTCACAGTAAAGGAAACTGAGGCTTAAATAAAGAGTCCCAGACTCAACTCAGCCGAATTCAAACATCAGTCTGACTGCCGAATAGAAAATACTAACCCTTACTCTACAGGACTTTATGGCCTTAAGGTAGGGAGGGATGTGAGTGTGTGTGTGTGTGTGTGTGTGTGTGTGTGTGACAGAGGGAGAGGGAGAAAGAGAGGGAGAGGGAGAGGGAGAGAATGAATGAGAGGATGAGAAAATTGAATACGTAGAACACAGAAGGCGACCCTGCTGCTTAACCCACAATTCTCAGGTTTTTCCTTTAGTAAAGATACAGAAGCTCTTCTGTAACGTAGGCCAGAGTGTTCACTAGAGAAATGATGGCGTTGTTGGAAACATCAAGATGAGGAAAAAACAAAGATACTCTATTAACTCTTCTAGTTTCCCAGAGTTGCCAACTTTTTCTGGATTCTAAACAAACCCACAAATAGGCACTCTAACGATGGCCTCGCGGAAGTGGTTTCACACGGCTCAGGGAAGTGGTCGTCCTTTACGTGGATAAAAGGGGCTCTTAAATATCTAAGACTCCGTTTTCAGGCATCATAAGGATTTATTTTAATCAAATCAGTCTTATTTATTCAAACAAATTATAAAGAAATTTGGTTTTTGGTAGAAATTAAACATATCACGAATTTTCCAAAAGAACTCAGTTAAGATAAATGTTATCAAGCCAAATAATCTTTTTCATGTCTTCCTGCTAATGGTGTCTGATAAATACATCTACATGAACTTATCAGAAATTGTATTTGACTCAATACAAAGTTGTATGTTTGAATGGAAGAAGTCGTCTTCTTTCCATGTAAAGTTTTCTGAGCCATTTTCTTTCACCAGCAAATGGCTATCTATATAGATTAAGAATGCATTTGGTACATGTCTCTTTTTGAATTATGGTTTTCTCAGGGTATATGCCCAGTAGTGGGATTGCTGGGTCATATGGTAGTTCTATTTGTAGTTTTTTAAAGAACCTCCATACTGTTTTCCATAGTGGTTGTATCAATTTACATTCCCACCAACGCATATATATAGAATCTAAAAACAAAAACCAAAAATGGTACTCATGAACCTAGTTGCAGGGCAGGAATAAAGAGGTGGACATAGAGAATGGACTTGAGGACATGGGGTGAGAGGGGGAAGCTGGGGCGAAGCGAGAGTAGCATTGACATATATACACTACTGAATGTAAAATAGTTGGCTGGTGGGAAGCAGCAGCATAGCACAGGGAGATCGGCTCGGTGCTGTGCGATGACCTAGAGGGGTGGCATAGGGACGAGGGGAGGGAGGCTCAAGAGGAAGGGGATACGGGGACATGGGTATGCATATGGCTAATTCACTCTGTTGTGCAACAGAAACTAGCACAGTATTGTGAAGCAATTACACTCCAATAAAGATCTATTAAAAAAAAAAAAGAATGCATTTGGCCCCAAATGTCGCTTGGTGGTTGAATGGATAAGCAAAATGTGGTATGTACATACAGTGGAATATTATTCAACCTTAAAAAGGAAGGAAATTCTGAAACATGCTACAATATGGATGAGCCTTGAGGACATTACATTAAGTGAATTAAGTCAGTCACAAAAGGACAAAAGTGTATGATTCCACTTACATGAGATACCTAGAGTAGTCAAATTCATAGAAATGGAAAGTAGAATGGTGGTTGCCAGGGCTAGAGGGCAGGGGGGATGGGGGAGTTGTTGAATGGGTACAGTTTCAGTTTGGGAAGATGAATAAGTTCTGGAGATGGATGGTGGTGATGATTGTGCAACAATGCGAGTAAAAATGCCACTGAATTGTACACTTAAAAAATGATTAAATGGTAAATTTCATGTTATATATATATATATTTTACCAAAATAAAGAAAAAAAGAAGAATTCATTTGGGCTTAAAAAAGAGAACTCAATTATAGTGGCTTAAACAGATAGATTTTATTTTCTTTTGTTTTAAATCTCATGTAACAAGACACCTCGGAGGAGACTGGGGCTGGTCGGGCTACCCAGCAATGCTGTCTGGTACCTGGGTCTGTCCTTTGTCTCCCACCTTCCTCAATGGGTAGGCCTTCCTGCCCATGAATGTCACCCCCTGCTCACAGGATGGCGTCTGCACCTCGTTTAGCCGTGCAGGTGCAGGCATGGGAAGTTGGATTTAGTCAGATGTTGCAGAGACATTTAGCATAGTGCTCCCTGAATATCCATACACTCCTCTGTGTTTCACAGCACCCCCCTCCACCTCCCCCCCCACCCCCCCGCCGCCGCGCCCCGTTGCAGTTGCCCGAGACCATGTGCCTGTTTCTGGCCAGTGGACTAGTGTGGAAATGATATGTGTGACTTCCAGGCTAAAGCTGTAAAGTGGCCCTGGGTAGCCCTCTCATTCTCCTGGAGGGGATATGATCCAGGAGGTGCAGTTATAGATGATAGAGCCTCCATTAGCCTGGGTTTGTTCCTGAGTGACTGTTGGAAGCACATTCCCTGGTGACCCAGGTACAACTTAAAACATTAATGAGAAATTATATTTTTGTTGTGTTAAGCCACTGAGATTTGGGGGGTGTTTATTGTTGCAGGCTCGTATAGTTATTCTGACTGATACTCCAGCGTGGGCTTTTGCCAGATAAGTTTGATGAAGTGAGCAAAACATGGAGGCTTTCAGGAGTAAGAGAAAGGGTATAAGTTGATGAAGCATGGAATTTTAGTTGGATAAGGAAGGAAGTGAGGATCTAAGGGCAGTGAGGGATAGTTACAAAGCAGCAGAATTAATGGGATGGCACTTTTGGTGAGGTAGAGGGAATGTTGGAATTAGAGTAGTCAAGAGATGAGCTGGAAAGTTAGGAGGGGTGGGATGACTGCAGCTGGGACTATGGAGAAGTTAGTGTTATTGATTATGGCAGAATCGTGGGAGTGAACTTACAAGGCAGTGTGGATAATTTGAAGAGAGGATTTCAGAAGATCCAGAAGCTAAGGTATTGGGTAATACCTAATATTTTAATATCTAGTATATATTAAAATCAGTAAGAATTATGACAAGGTATAGTGTTGCGCAGAATAGAAGTAAGCTGGGAGCTTAAGTCTCAAAGAAATGAGTTTGTAAGTCTGAAACTGTTTCTATTCACCCTCACTCCAGAATGGTAGTTTAACCGATTCTAGGTTGACAGGTGTTTTTCTGTTTGTTTATTGCCTTAGCATCTTTAAGATATTAGCCTTCTGGCCTCTTCTGTGGCTTGGGAATATGTAACTTACCAGTAAAATTTTTAAATTAAAAAAAATTTTTTTGGAGATCACCTTTTTCTTTGTGATTAGTTTTCTTTTATTTTTTATATTTTTATGTTTTATTTATTGCTTTAATACAAGTGCCTAACAAGTGCCTGGTATAAAGAAGATGCCATTAGTGGCTTTGGGGATTCCTGTTTCCTCCTTTTCTTGGGGACTTAAGGAGTGGGGGAGGGGTGCAGAGTCCCTAGTGCCATCCGCTCACACTGACACCCACAGCAATGGCAGTCACTTGGACTGGACTTTGAACATCAGCCAGGCAGGGTGCTGCAGAGGTGTCCCTAGGTCCCAGCTGTATGACTCCTTCAGGTCTGGAGGGCCCCTCTGTGATTTCCTCGCTTCTCTCGGGGACACAGAAATCATTTGGTTGCTCCCATGCATGAGAGGGCACAGCAACTCTTCAAGGCTGCCCATCTGCCCAGGTGCTTGCTGAGACTCTCCTTACTGAGAGAGTAAAAAAAGCTCTCTTTTTTTTAACATCTTTATTGGAGTATAATTGCTTTACAATGGTGTGTTAGTGTCTGCGTTATAACAAAGTGAATCAGCTATACATATACATATATCCCCATATCTCCTCCCTCTTGCGTCTCCCTCCCACCCTCCCTACCCCACCCCTCTAGGTGGTCACAAAGCACCGAGCTGAACTCCCTGTGCTATGCGGCTGCTTCCCACTAGCTATCTGTTTTACATTTAGTGGTGTATATATGTCCATGCCACTCTCTCACTTTATCACAGCGTACCCTTCCCCTCCCCGTGTCAAGTCCATTCTGTACGTCTGCGTCTTTATTCCTGTCCTGCCCCTAGGTTTGTCAGAACCATTTTTATTTTTTTTTAGATTCCATATATATGTGTTAACATACGATATTTGTTTTTCTCTTTCTTACTTCCTTCTGTATGACAGACTCTAGGTCCAGCCACCTCACTACAAATAACTCAATTTCATTTCTTTTTATGGCTGAGTAATATTCCATTGTATATATGGAATAAATACATCTTCTTTATCCATTCATCTGTCGATGGACACTTAGGTTGCTTCCATGTCCTGGCTATTGTAAATAGAGCCGCAGTGAACATTGTGGTACATGACTCTTTTTGAATTATGGTTTTCACAGGGTATATGCCCGGTAGTAGGATTGCTGGGTCATATGGTAGTTCTATTTTTAGTTTTTTAAAGAACATCCATACTGTTCTCCATAGTAGCTGTATCAATTTACATTCCCACCAACAGTGCAAGAGGGTTCCCTTTTCTCCACACCCTCTCCAGCATGTATTGTTTGTAGATATTTTTATGATGGCCATTCTGACTGGTGTGAGGTGATACCTCATTGTAGTTTTGATTTGCATTTCTCTAATGATTAGTGATGTTGAGTATCCTTTCATGTGTTTGTTGGCAATCTGTATATCTTCTTTGGAGAAATGTCTATTTAGGTCTTCTGCCCAATTTTGGATTGGGTTGTTTGTTTTTTTGATATTGAGCTGCATGAGCTGCTTGTAAATTTTGGAGATTAATCCTTTGTCAGTTGCTTCATTTGCAAATATTTTCTCCCATTCTGAGGGTTGTCTTTTGGTCTTGTTTATGGTTTCCTTTGCTGTGCAAAAGCTTTTCAGTTTCATTAGGTCCCATTTGTTTATTTTTGTTTTTATTTCCATTTCTCTAGGAGGTGGGTCAAAAAGGATCTTGCTGTGATTTATGTCACAGAGTGTTCTGCCTATGTTTTCTTCTAAGAGTTTGATAGTGTCTGGCCTTACATTTAGGTCTTTAATCCATTTTGAGTTTATTTTTGTGTATGGTGTTAGGGAGTGTTCTAATTTCATTCTTTTACGTGTAGCTGTCCGATTTTCCCAGCACCACTTACTGAAGAGACTATCTTTTCTCCATTGTATATTCTTGCCTCCTTTATCGAAAATAAAGTGACCATATGTGCATGGGTTTATCTCTGGGCTTTCTATACTGTTCCATTAATCTATATTTCTGTTTTTGTGCCAGTACCATACTGTCTTGATGTAGATTTGTAGTATAGTCTGAAGTTCAGGAGCCTGATTCCTCCATCTCTGTTTTTCTTTCTCAAGATTGCTTTGGCTATTCGGGGTCTTTTGTGTTTCCATACAAATTGTGAAATTGTTTATTCTAGTTCCGTGAAAAATGCCATTGGTAGTTTGACAGGGATTGCATTGAATCTGTAGATTGCTTTGGCAGTAAAGTCATTTTCACAATGTTGATTCTTCCAATCCAGGAACATGATATATCTCTCCATCTGTTTGTATCATCTTTAGTTTCTTTCATCAGTGTCTTCTAGTTTTCTGAATACAGGTCTTTTGTCTCCTTAGGTAGGTTTATTCCTAAGTATTTTATTCTTTTTGTTACAGTGGTAAAGGGAGTGTTTCCTTAATTTCTCTTTCAGATTTTTCAACATTAGTTTATAAGAATGCAAGAGATTTCTGTGCATTAATTTTGTATCCTGCTACTTTACCAATTCATTGATTAGCTCTAGAAGTTTTCTGGTGGCATCTTTAGGATTCTCTATGTATAGTATCATGTCATCTGCAAACAGTGATAGCTTTACTTTTTCTTTTCTGATTTGGATTCCTTTTATTTCTTTTCTTCTCTGATTGCTATGGCTGAAACTTCCAAAACTATGTTGAATAATAGTGGTGAGAGTGGACAAGCTTGTCTTGTTCCTGATCTTAGAGGAAATGGTTTCAGTTTTTCGCCATTGAGAACGATGTTGGCTGTGTGTTTGTCATATATGGCCTTTATTATGTTGAAGTAAGTTCCCTCTATGCCTACTTTCTGGAGGGTTTTTATCATAAATGGGTGTTGAATTTTGTCAAAAGCTTTTTCTGCATCTATTGAGATGATCATATGGTTTTTCTTCTTCAATTTGTTAAAATGGTGTACCACATTGATTGATTTGCATATATTGAAGAATCATTGTATTCCCGGGATAAGTCCCACTTGATCATGGTGTATGATTCTTTTAATGTGCTCTTGGATTCTGTTTGCTAGTATTTTGTTGAGGATTTTTGCATCTATGTTCATCAGTGATATTGGCCTGTAGTTTTCTTTTTTGTGTGACATCTTTGTCTGGTTCTGGTATCAGGGTGATGGTGGCCTCACAGAGTGAGTTTGGGAGTGTTCCTCCCTCTGCTATATTTTGGAAGAATTTGAGATGGATAGGTGTTAGCTCTTCTCTAAATGTTTGATAGAATTCACCTGTGAAGCCATCTGGTTCTGGACTTCTGTTTGTTGGAAGATTTTTAATCACAGTTTCAATTTCAGTGCTTGTGATTGGCCTGTTCGTATTTTCTATTTCTTGCTTGTTCAGTCTCGGAAGGTTGTGCTTTTCTAAGAATTTGTCCTTTTCTTCCCAATTGTCCATTTTATTGGCATATAGTTGCTTATAGTAATCTCTCATGATCCTTTGTATTTCTGCAGTGTCAGTTGTTACTTCTCCTTTTTCATTTCTAATTCTGTTGATTTGAGTCTTCTCCCTTTTTTTCTTGATGAGTCTGGTTAATGGTTTATCAATTTTGTTTATCTTCTCAAAGAACCAGCTTTTAGTTTTATTGATCTTTGCTATTGTTTCCTTCATTTCTTTATCATTTACTTCTGATCTGATATTATGATTTCTTTCCTTCTGCTAACTTTGGGGTTTGTTTGTTCTTCTTTCTCTAATTGCTTTAGGTGTAAGTTTATGTTGTTTATTTCTTGTTTCTTAAGGTAGGATTGTATTGCTATAAACTTCCCTCTTAGAACTGCTTTTGCTGCATCCCATAGGTTTTGGGTTGTCGTGTTTTCATTGTCATTTGTTTCTAGGTATTTTTTGATTTTGTCTTTGATTTCTTCAGTGATCTCTTGGTTATTTAGTGGTGTATTGTTTGGCCTCCATGTGTTAGTATTTTTTTACAGATTTTTTCCTGTAATTGATATCTAGTCTCATAGCATTGTGCTCGGAAAAGATACTTGATACGATTTAATTTTCTTAAATTTACCAAGGCTTGATTTGTGACCCAAGATATGATCTATCCTGGAGAATGTTCCATGTGCCCTTGAGAAGAAAGTGTATTCTGTTGTTTTTGGATGGAATGTCCTATCAGTATCAATTAAGTCCATTGTGATTAGTTTTTAATATTTTCTCTTTGTCTTTCTTCCGGCATTTTTCACTATGGTATACCTAAGGATAGATTTGTTTTTATTTACTTTTTTTGGAACTCTGTATGCATCTTTAATTTTAGGATTTCCTTATAGCTTAAATTCTGGAAACTTATTTATTATTTCTTCAAAGATTAGTGCCCCCTCCCCCGTTCTTTCTCTTCTCTTTCAAAATGTCTATTAATATGTTGGATCTTCTCATTTTATACTTTAGGATTCTCAACTCCTCATTTTCCTTCTCTTTATCATTCTAGGCTGCTGTAAATTTTGGCTATTGAGAATAAAGCTGCTATGAAAATGCAAGTGCAAAACTTATATTTTTCTTGGATAAGGTACCTAGGAATGAGGAACTGTGGTTTTAGTAGTAAGAAATATTTATCTTTCCTATGTCAATTACCCTGGAAAAAATGAAAAATACAAACATTTCTTAGTCATATTTCATAATAAAATTTATCAGCACACCTGTTGTGAGATAGTTGAACTCATGCATTTTCCACCTCTGAAGAGTCACACACTATATACATTCAACGTATTCCAAGATAATGCTTACTAACATGTAGGAAGATACTGTTCTTTACAAACTTCAATATATTATGAATAAAATGCATTCATATTATATATGAACAAAGAAGTCTTATTGAGAACTCTGTTGTGATTTTCTCTTTAGAGCAAAGGTAAGAGTTGCAAAATCTCTAATTTTAAAAGAGGATGATTTCAACTAGTCCATCTTCAAGGAAATATATTTATAAACTGCCTACATACTTCTTACACTAGTTATGTCTGCTTTAATTAAGGAAGGAAAATGTTCCTCATTTCCCAAGTGAGAAACATTTCCTAAAATCACATCCCCAGGGTTGTTCTTAGTCTAAACTTCCATATAGAAATGTCTGGAATACAAATTTTTAAATATCAGAATCCAAGTGTGTAAGCTTTCACATTCAGAAGTGCAGAGAATCTCAACATCAACAAACTATATTTCTACAAAAATCAAAATTACAACTTATATGTCCCTTATTTAAATAACAGTGATGTCACTTTAGAGTTAACTGTAGGCAATCACTGGATTGTAATGCATGCAGAGATGAAGAAAATTTCAAGTGTTCCTAAATATCATTATAAAAATGAATATTTTACATTATGTAAAATTATGATTATTATGATCTCTAGAGAAAGATATATAAAGATTATGAACAAATAAATTTCAGTAATGACAAAGTAAAATTTTTACCTTCATTTTCAGTTGCTTTCTAAAATTACTAGTTAGTCTCAACCTCATTGAATTAATGAAAATAAAATGTATCCCATGACAGATTTTTGTGGCAAAACCTAGTCCTTTAAAAAACATATGAAACAAAAATAGCACGAGCAGTTTCCGGGTACAAATTATAATATATTATAATATTTAGATCCCCTCAACCAATTCTTGGAAACTCAACGTCATTGTTTGTAAACTAGTCATATAAAATGATTCTAAAATTATAAATGAGTTTACATCGACCAATTGACTCTGACAAGCTGCCATCCCACCACCTACCACAGATAGCATCCAACAGAAGCTTGTGGTGCTTAAAACACATTTCACCACCTGCCAAGGAGGCAGACTCCATGGTGGAGAAGACTGGAGCTGTAAGACACAGGTGACTAAGTGCCACACAGTGGCAGTGGTGCTGGCTAGTGGAGCAGGGGTATGCATTGTGTATCCCCCAGAACCCAAGAAGGCTGCTCTGCCTGCATCAGTGTACCCTTGTATAGCACAGAACTTCCAGAATTTTAGCTTCTGTGGAGTTCTCTGAGGACGAATGCGTGTACTGCCATCAGGCAGTTAGAGGTAAAGACATCAAGATGCTTTCAATCCTGGATCCTGGAGTGAAGAGGCTAAACTTTGTACCCTGATTGTACAGCAGGTTAAATTCTACATACTATCCTCTCTGGAGCTGCTGCCACAACTTATCCTGGTGGGTGAAGAGTCATCACAGTGCTTTTTCACAGGGGGAATGTAAGAAGGAATGACAGCCTGGGCACAGCTCTGCACAAAGTGAAACACCTCCTCCTTGGAGGGAGAGTCAAGGTCATCAAAAAAGATACCCCCAATACCCCTCCGCTCCCCATGATGGGCTATAAAAAAGTCATCGTCACATCATTTTTAAAATTTTGGGTAGAGATCTGCACCATGCTGGTCACAAGCCTCCTTTAGAGTCCCATGAAAATGGACTGCATCCTCTTGGTTCAAGTATGTTGGGGTAAGGTCACATCCACCGCCAAACCACCACTGCTTGTTACCTACCAGATCAAGACGTGATTCTGATGTGGACTTTGAGATGCCAAGGAAATGTATTATAATTCAGATGTCTGGGTATGGGGCATACTGGAGTCTCAGTAATAGGAAACACACTAGGAAAGAGTGAGCTGGGACTGGGCTAAGGTTTGGGATTCGAGGGAGAGACATGGCCATGGAGGTTGGCTCTCAGCAGGCTGTGGAAATGTCCAGGGTTTCTGATGGGTCCAGAGTTCTCAGCTAAATCCTCAAGGTTGGTCTGTAGAGCACACAGTCAAGGCACTGGCATCTGGACTGGCCAGAATGGCAATTAACTGAGTGTTCAGTAGCCAACCAGGGGTCCAACACCTCTGGGGAGATCTGACAAAATGTAGCAGCACCTCTGCCAACTACTGTGTCCTCTGGTCCTAGCACCAAGTAGGTGCTCATTAACAATCTGTTGTGTGAACAGATGGGGAAAGAAATGAAAATAAAGTTGATATTTTGGGGACTGATAAGTACCAGGCAGGAATCTGCTTCCAACCTTTGCCCTAGACTCCTAACGAAAGAGGAAGAATCTGGAGAGATACCTCTAGTGGTGGTTTTGTAGATTCCTTTGGGATTTCTACATAAACAATTATATCATTTGCAAATAGGAGCAGTTTTGCCTTTTTCTTTCTGATCTTTAAGCCTTCTACTTCATTTTCTTGACTTAGTGCAATGGCTCGAACCTCCAGTGTATTGTTGAATAAAAGCGATAAAAGCAGACATCTTTGCCTTGTTCCTGATCTTAGGGAGAAATAATTCAGTCTTTCACCATTAAGTATGAAGTTAACTGTAGGTTTTTTGCAGATGTTCTTTATTTCTAGAAATTAATAATTGAATTTAGAGGCTTGATCAGATTGAGGTGTAATTTTTTTGGTGTGGGGCAAGACTACAAAGGTGTAATTTTATCAAGGGACATGTAATATTTGTATCTTTTTGTGATATTAGCAGCCATTGACGATTGTTGCCTATAGCAATTATTAAATTATAGGTTACAAACGGTTATATTCTAATTTTGTTAATTTCTTCTTCATTTATTAACTGGGATACTACTATGGAGAAAATTTTCCTTCATAAACCTTCTGGTTACCCTGCTACGCAGTTCCTATAGGAAGGACAGAGAAATGCTTGATTGTTTTCTTTCATTTATCCATTTTCAGAATAGTGAATTGGTTCCATAGCATCTTCCAAATGTGTTTTTAAAACAAAAGCTATGAATTCACTATGTGTTTCAGTCTATTTAGTCATTCTTATTGATGATAAATAATTGTGTACTTTTCTAAGTTCTTTTAGAATTTGGTATTTATCACTTTCCCTCTAGGTTTGTAGTTAGGTCTTCATTCTTTGTATAATCCATGTCTTCTGCTAAGATCTGACAATATAAATACACTCTTGCTTGCATGATTAAGGACAGAAGGAAGATGTATTGAAAGACTTATTTCTAATATCTATGAATAAAGAATGGAACTGTTTGCCTCTGAATCACACTTCAGCTATATGGCAGCATATTCTAAGAAACCTTGGAAATTTGTGAATAAAACCATAAAATCAAACTTTTCTTTGACTGGAACCTACAGAACAAGCTTTTGGTGTCAAGGCTCTTATGTTAAAGGTGATATATGTCAGAATAGAAGTCATAATTTTAAATTTCTTGGAAAAAAATCAAGCATTGGAAAACCCTATATATTCCTGTATAACTACAGAGGAAAAAGTCTGACACATACTGTGTATTTTTGCTGTAATGTTAACTTCATGTGGTTTAGCTGTTTGCCTTGAGGCATGTGTACATAACCTTCTGAACACCCATTTAGCTTATAATATGCCAGTTTCCTAACAGTTATTATTGTTCTAAAGTATAACATTTCACAGTTCAACATCAAATACATACACAAAGGGAATTAAAATTTATGGAGTTTCCTGAGCTTACGCAATGTCTCTACATAGTAAGTGTCGAAAATGGTTTCTTTTCTATTAGCTTTATTTTAATTTTTCCTGGATTATAAAAATAATATTGCAAACATTTAACAAAATAAGGATCACCATAATCCTGCCCACAAAGTAATATATTAAATTGCATACCTAGATGAAGATCTAAGTGTAGATACTCACAAAGATCTTGAAGGAGATTTACATTTACTTTACCAAAAAATACAGGCAAGTTATTTCTGACAAAACATAGGTGATTTAAAAAAAAACCAAAACTTTCACAAGTTTCGAACAGTTTGTATTTTTGGCAATGAGTGTATAATGTATGTGTATACATAATATACATATATGTGTGTATACATACATGCATGTGTATATGGGGGGCAGAGGAAGGGGGGGGAAGGAGGAGAGGTGTACATATGCAGAGAAAATTTCTGAAATGAATGGCACCAACATGATTTAACAATTACAGATAACATTTTTAAGGGAGATATGTTGTTAGTGCCTAATGTCTGTCACAGTACCTACTAGCCAAACAGAAAATGTGTGTTATATCAGTTTGTGTTGGTTTAAATTTCATGAATTTAAGAACTTTTGATTAAAATATATTCACTACCATATATAAAATAAATAACCAACAAGGGCCTACTGTATAGAAATTATAAAACAGTTTTTTGTGGTTATCCAGCAATGGAAATGAAACAGAACCCTAGGTGGTTCCTAGGTAGAGAGTCTAAATTCATGTATTATGTGAATAATTCCTATGAAAAAGGGGTTTCCTTTTATTTTTCTTTGTTTCCTTTTAAGATTAGACATGTGTTTCTTTAGTTTCTGTCAAATCTCTTTACTAAAATTACTAGATTGCTCGTAGAAATCATTTCATCCCTCACTGAATTATTCTCCAACATAACTACTTCTTCAGTGGTGCATAGGGGTGGTTTAATGCTAGTAAGACAAGAAGGATGTTTAGTACTGCCTTTCCTCAACCGTTCTTGGTTTCCTTGGCTTTCTAGGATGTGGAGAGCATCTTGTGCGCACCATACTGGCTAGAGAATGTTCACACGCTTTACAAGCTGAAGATGCCCACCAAGCTCTGCTGGAAACTATGCAAAACAAGTTTATCAGTAAGTATAACATTAAGAAAATTACTTCCTTGTAAATAGAGGTTGTTCCTCTGAGCTGTAAGCTTCATGAGTCAGGTGCCACATTTGTACTGCTAGACCTAGGTCCAGGGTTTAGCATGGACTTAGACCCTAAGTTAACATTGGCTGTGAAAAGAAATTCCATCAAAATAGCTACTACTGCATGAAATTTACCATATAACCAATGTAATGCCCAAGTTGTGAGACACTGTCCAGGATTAGAATCATACACAGTGGAATAAAATTCTACTAAAACAAAATTCAAGGGGCAACCTCATTTAAAAGTTTTTCTGTAATGCAATTTGACTCTTTTTTAAAAAAAGTTAGTGTTGTATTCATGAATCCAGTGCTGCCACACACAGTTGTCTAGGGTTGAGTTGAAATCTGGCCTGGCTCCATTTGCCAAACCCATATAACCTGATGTGAGGCTGCATCTGGTTGGAGGAAGGGATGGCTTTTTCTAATATGCAGGAAGATTTTGTGTAGCCTCGCAATGGCCCTGTAGATAACTGTTACTGTGGATTAAAACTATTTGACTCGGGTTTTTCCCATCATTTAACATTGAGCTTACCACTATGGTAAAGGCTTGTGAAGTTGTATAAAAAATATAAAATGTAGTTAAAAATAAGGGGGACTTACCTGGCGGTCCAGTGGTTAAGACTCCGTGCTCCCAAGGCAGGGAGCATGGGTTCGATCCCTGGTTGGGGAACTAAGATCCCACATGCCACACAGCATGGCCAAAAAATAAAATAAATGAATGAATGAATAAATAAATAAAATTGAATTAAAAAAAAAAGACACCTCCTCTAACTCCTCCCAGCAACCTTATCCCATAAAAAACAAAAAAACAAAAAAAAAAAAACCAAAAAACAAGTTAGGGTAATAAGCCATGAACACATAAATGAGGGGAAGAGTATCACAGGGTTAACCTGGGGGGTGTCTCCATGTAGAGAATCAAGACAGGGTAATATAAGGTGCTAATTATGTGGTGAGGACAACACAGACGAAAGTGTAGGAAGAAATCACCTGAAAAGGATTCATGGATGATGAACTCCTAGAACTGGCCCCAGGAGGCCGGGAAAGGTGGGGAAGAAAGGAGTGTGAGCACAGACATGACAGTGGGGTTAGGCGTGGTGAGGGCTTGACACCTGCATGACTCTTACCTAGAGGGAAGTGTTCCTGATGTGCAGCGGGGCTGGATCGGCCAGGTGAGGCCAGGTCCCGAGGGCCTTAAAATCTCTGTGTAGGAGTTCCTGTTCGATCTGATAGAAAGGAGAGAACCCTTATGTCTTCTTAAGTTGATCAATAAAATGATGTTTTAGGGGAGGGTTTATAAAGCAGATCTCAGGTTGTTCAAGACCATCTCTATAGGAGACCGACATCAGGGGCTGGAATGGTCCAGGCCATGGAGAGGAAGTGGTGATTTTGAGGGAGGGGTCCATGGAGGAAGTGGAAATATTGATAGATTTTGCTGCTAGGAGTATGTAGCCCTCTGGGTCCAGTCAGGAGGTAGAAACCATACATTAGGTTAATCAGGAGGAGTTTAATATAAGGAATTGTTAACTATGATGAAAGAGTAACTGGAGGCTGTAAAGAAGCTCTCTGTGGTGCCCTAGATCTGAGAGTGTCCAGGGAAGGACATGCTTGGGAGGGACTCAGACCTTGTTGGAGAAGGTGTGGTTCAGCAGGTAGCAGAGAAGTTCACTGGTTTGGCCTGGCTGGGACTGGTCTGGAGTTGCTGGGCAAACAATAGGCCACCCTCCGGAGTGCAGTGTAGATGGGGAACAGATAATCAGCACCTGGTGGCTGGGTATGCCGTGGGAGCCCAGCATCAAGGGGGCGTGCAGAGGACACAGAACTGCAGGACACACAGGCCACAGGGCCCCTGCAGAGGGGACGAATGCTCAGTGTGTGACCACCTGGGCCACAAGGGCTGTGTGCAGGCTGTGCAGGGCCTGGCCCAGGGAGTCCCGATGGGCACCTGTGTGTAACCACTGGGGACCTCTGGTTTCCATGTCGACAGGGCCCAGCCTGCCAGGTCACAGCAGGGCTGCGTCCTGGGCCTGTGTCTGGGGCAGACTTTACCAGATGTCCCACACCTACATTGACTCTTCTCCCCAGCCCATGGTGGACAGTGCAGGCAGGGTGCCTGTTGTAACTCTTTTAATGTTCTCTAACTCGGTTTAATGCCTGACTCCTCGCCCTCGTTCTGTTAGTCCTCTCCATGTAAGCCTGGTCTCTCCTCGTTCTGTTAGTCCTCTCCATGTAAGCCTGGCCTCCCCTCGTTCTGTTAGTCCACTCCATGTAAGCCTGGCCTCCCCTCGTTCTGTTAGTCCGCTCCATGTAAGCCTGGCCTCTCCTCGTTCTGTTAGTCCTCTCCATGTAAGCCTGGTCTCTCCTCGTTCTGTTAGTCCGCTCCATGTACGCCTGGTCTCTCCTCGTTCTGTTAGTCCTCTCCATGTAAGCCTGGCCTCCCCTCGTTCTGTTAGTCCGCTCCATGTAAGCCTGGCCTCCCCTCGTTCTGTTAGTCCGCTCCATGTAAGCCTGGCCTCTCCTCGTTCTGTTAGTCCTCTCCATGTAAGCCTGGTCTCTCCTCGTTCTGTTAGTCCTCTCCATGTAAGCCTGGTCTCTCCTCGTTCTGTTAGTCCTCTCCATGTAAGCCTGGCCTCCCCTCGTTCTGTTAGTCCGCTCCATGTAAGCCTGGCCTCCCCTCGTTCTGTTAGTCCGCTCCATGTAAGCCTGGCCTCTCCTCGTTCTGTTAGTCCTCTCCATGTAAGCCTGGTCTCTCCTCGTTCTGTTAGTCCGCTCCATGTACGCCTGGTCTCTCCTCGTTCTGTTAGTCCGCTCCATGTAAGCCTGGCCTCTCCTCGTTCTGTTAGTCCGCTCCATGTAAGCCTGGCCTCTCCTCGTTCTGTTAGTCCGCTCCATGTAAGCCTGGTCTCTCCTCGTTCTGTTAGTCCTCTCCATGTAAGCCTGGCCTCTCCTCGTTCTGTTAGTCCGCTCCATGTACGCCTGGCCTCTCCTCGTTCTGTTAGTCCGCTCCATGTAAGCCTGGCCTCTCCTCGTTCTGTTAGTCCGCTCCATGTAAGCCTGGCCTCTCCTCGTTCTGTTAGTCCGCTCCATGTAAGCCTGGTCTCTCCTCGTTCTGTTAGTCCGCTCCATGTAAGCCTGGCCTCTCCTCGTTCTGTTAGTCTGCTCCATGTAAGCCTGGTCTCTCCTCGTTCTGTTAGTCCGCTCCATGTAAGCCTGGTCTCTCCTCGTTCTGTTAGTCCTCTCCATGTAAGCCTGGTCTCTCCTCGTTCTGTTAGTCCTCTCCATGTAAGCCTGGTCTCTCCTCGTTCTGTTAGTCCTCTCCATGTAAGCCTGGTCTCTTTTTACATGGCACTTTATATTTGTTTTGCTGCCATTTTGTCTTCGTTGGGTGGCATCTGGATTCCAGGGACTTTCTGTGTCACTGTGGAGGGACCATCTGGCTCATGGCCGCCCTCTTCCCTCTGTTGGCTTGTGCTGGGATGGGGCTCGTGCTCCACCTCCCCATGGGTCACTGGCCTCTCTCCCCGATGAATTCACTGTGGTGTCTGTGGTCTTGTTGTAACCTCTGGCTTCTGCAGTACACATAGCATCCACTGACAGCAGATGCTAGTGGTAATTGGGTCAGGTGGTCTGAAAACATAGAATAATAAGGGGATTGTCAAGCCCTCTTGGCCCAAGCATATCAGGCTACTTTTCCACTCTATTCCTAGAGAGCCTTACCGGCCTGAAGGTGGCATGGCAATGGGCAACGTCCCTACCTGGCTTCCTGTTCCTTTAAGCCTCATCTGTTCTTGGATCCTCTGAATCTAGGGCTTTGTCACTGGCTCCTCTTTTTCTTCCACCCTCACCAGCTTGGGAAGAGGAACAGAAACCCATACCAGGAATCAATGCTTTTCTTCTAGTTTTCCCAAAAATGTCAAGGTGTCCAGTCACACCCCTACCCCAGCCCTACCCTTAGGATACTGGTGGGGACCTGGCTAAGCAAGGGTTGCCCCAAACTATTTACCAAAATTTAGGCTTTACCTGTTTAAAACACTTTTCATCTCAAAGCTGTCTCTACTTAGAATTTATGAAAATCCACTCAAGGATAAAATATAAGTTTTATAATATAAGCATGCAACTGGTGGGATAGATGGGGCATTCCAGGGATGGGAATAAAACTGAATTACTGGACTTCCCTGGTGGCGCAGTGGTTAAGAATCTGCCTGCCAATGCAGGGGACACAGGTTTGAGCCCTGGTCTGGGAAGATCCCACATGCCGTGGAGCAGCTAAGCCCGTGCGCCACAACTACTGAGCCTGCGCTCTAGAGCCTGCAAGCCACAACTGCTGAAGCCCGTGCACCTAGAGCCTGTGCTCCTCAACAGGAGAAGCCACTGCAATGAGAAGCCTGCACACCACAACAAAGAGTAGGCCCCGCTCGCCGCAACTAGAGAAAGCCCGCCTGCAGCAGCAAAGACCCAATGCAGCCAAAAATAAAAAAAATAAATAAATACATAAATTTATTTAAAAAAAACTGAATTACTTCCTCAGATTTATAAGCATTGTTGCTTAGGCCTATAATACGTATTATGCCCTCTTAGGAAAGATTTTTAGGGTAGAGAGAGAAAGAAAAACACATTATAGGCAAGAAACAACTGGATTTATCTGAAGGAAGAACAGAGTGAATAACTAGAAAACATTTCAATATGAAGAGATTTTATACAGGTGCTTTCTTCCAGTTATTTCCACCTGAGGTCATGAAAACATAGATAACGGTATGAACTACATGCATTCTGGTAAGAATCACTTGATGGCAAATTGTGAGCTGAGGAATGCATTAGGAATGGACTTTGAGGTCTGCCTTTGGTGATCTTTCAGAAAAAGGTTGATGTTGTTCATGTTACTACAGCTTCAAATATATCAGAATCAGACTTGGGTCTCCTTGTTCTTTTGTTTTAACAATTGCCATCGTGGAATGCTGTTTTTAAGGGAAACCAAATTCTTGGCCTGAACAGCTTGTGTAATTTATGTAATTTGCTATTAGTTGCCCAGCTATACCAGTTTCACCAGAGGTGAAAACTCGACATTCAGGAGAAGTTCACTTCCTGGGAACCCTGCAATGGGTGTGTGATGACGGCACATGGTAATTTTCTCCTTGTTGAGAGTGACCTGAACTCTTTACTGTGTCTGAAACCACAGATTCACTAGCTAGTTGTACATCTCCAGATTTGGGTCCATGCTGAGGAGTTCCTGAGCTCCACTCCTTTCTCTTCTGATGCTTTGTTGTCCTCTTTGTATAACTCTTGAAACTCCTCAGAGAGTTGGGCTGTAGTACTTCATTTTTCCACTGGATCCCATGACCTAATTCATATTGAACACTCATCTTAAAAATTCCAGACTCTTGGAAAGGAATCAGAAATTTCAGAACTCATCAACCCTGCTCACTAAATCGTTGAAGAAACATTTTGCAATAGTTCAGTGACTTGTCCAAAGTCACCTGGTTAGTCAGTGGGTGTTCATTCTGCAAGGTCACACTGCCCCCCCACCTTTTTAAGCAAAATAAAATGTGGAATACAGAAAAACAGTGTCCTGGGAGTTAAGACAGCTGAGTTCCACTCTTAACTCTGTGTCTGACTCACTGAATCTATCAAGTTACTTAAGTTCTGTTTTGTTTTCTTAAAAAAAAAAAAAAAGTTAGACAAGAGACAGTTTCTAAATTCCTCCACCATGCTAAGTTTTATGAATTCTGTACCGTATTACACCTGTAAATATGTGGTTCTTTTTAATCAGGTGATTTGGGATTGGAAAAGCAAAAATTTCTGGGACCACTTGGGAACTATTAAGAAGCATGGATGATATTTACAAAGTGATTAGAATGAAATAAATTGAATTTACCAGGGACCTGGATGAGAAGCAAGGTCTGGTTCTTTCCTGTTTTAACAGTGATGAAATTAGTTGTTGGTTTTAGGACAAGCCTCTTTGTTCTCAGTTTCCTCGTGTATAAAACAAGGGGGCCTAGCTCGATGGTCCCCAAAATCCTTTCTAGCTCCAAAATTCTATTTGGTCCCTGGTTTGTTCACAGGCCAATCTAAACTGTGTGTGTGAAAGTACAGTCGTAAAGCAATTTAGTCCTTAGTTGAAACTATAAATTAAAGCTATTAAAGGTGGATCGGAAGTTTCTATTGAGGTGATTTGGTCGAAATCCTTTCTGGTGATGGCTGTGGTAAGCTAGCCACCTTTGTGGAAAGGCATCACGATACTCTTCCTTTCTTGCTTCCTTTGTTTTTTCTTAAACAAAAAAAAGATTTGCATAAATAATATATCTAGAGATTCTCACTGCAGTATATACTTAGAAACATTTTATATAATAATCAGGACAGACTTATTCTAAGACTCCGGTGGTTCTTCAGTCACAGTTCTGGTTTTCCTGCCCAGGCACTGGTTCCTGTGGCGGTTTCTGCTCATGAGGCTCTGCTCTGGTGCTGTGATTCTCTATATATGACTGTCTGTCTCTCCAGTTGTAGGGGAAGTTGTTTACCTTTTGATCTCACTTTTCTGATGGATCTAAGAAGAGTTGTTGATTTTTCAGTTTCTTTAACTTTTTACTTGTTAGGATAGAGCGGTGACCTCTGAAGTCATTACATGCTGGACCAGAAACCAGAAGTCTCCTCCGCAGTCTTTTTCCACTGGTTATTATCACATTAAAAATTTTTTTCTATAATCAAGGATTAAAAAAAATGATTTCCAGTTTTAATTTGTCTTTTTCTGATGAGTAAATTTTCAAATATAACTTGACCTTTTATATTAATCTGTGAATTATCTGCTAATAGCTTTAGACCATTTTTCTGTTGTACTGTTTGGGTGATTTTCTTTTAATTGACATTCAACTTTTATTAATGGTAAAATTACCTTAAATAAAATATTCTAAAATGACACAGCAATAACCATTTGTACAGAATTTTAAAATAACCCTCTCTTTTTGAGTGATGTTATGTTTGATATCTGTGACCTTCTGCAATAATGAGGGATTTTTAAAAAAGTAATTTTACACTGGATTAAATAATTTGTTTTTATGTATTTTTTCTAAAGTAGTCAGCAACTTATTAAAATAAAGATTTTTCCAGTTTTTTTTTGTAGTTTGAAACAAACTCTGAAATTATCTTAAGTGTAGGGTTCTTTTAAAAATCTATTTTTGATAAATGAGGCTTTAATGTGATAGAGTAAAATTGAAAGACATTTTGAAGATTAAAATGTTTTCGTTTCCACTTGTATTACCATTATGCCAAGATCCAGAGCTTTGGTTTGACTTAATGTAGGAAGCATAAAACAGAATAACCGATTTGTGCATTTTTTTTTTAAAAACCCACTGTTTGTGTAACGTACAAAATCCATAAAAATGGGTACTGTAAAAATAGTTCCTTAATAATACTTCATGCTAACCAGCTGATTATAGACTGAATGCTTAGTTAAGTAAGGAAAAGAAATAAATAGATTTCCTTTTTAGTCGAGCTTTTTAAATTACACACACACACACACACACACACACACACAGACACACACATATAAAAGCTCTTACAATGATTCAGATGTGACTTTTCCTATTCATGGTTATTTTTGAACAAACTTGGTTTCATGAATTATTCCTTTTTCATGCAAACTGTGGCTGCATGTGTGGTATGTGAACTTCAGGGTGGCATTATAGCTTACTGCCCAGTTCTCAACAAGTAATGTCATAGTACTTTTTTTAGTTGGTTTGGCTCTCTACTAAATATAATGGTTGATAAAATGCTATCTGTAAAAACCAAATTTCCCTTTTCTTCTCTTTGAATTTCTAAGCTAACTTGTTGGTATCATCAACCTACAGTCTATGTGACTATTATTGAAAAATTCTATGTGGTATATAGTATTACGATTAAAAAAAGAAGCTTTTGCTCTATGTTCTTTTATTTTATCCCTTTGGGGAATGCTTACACTCTTTCTGACATCATAGGTTTACTGTCAAATGCAGAATGCTATCAAAAATTGAGATTGAAGGGAGTCTACTCTTGTGGTTTTCTGCCAACTTGAGAAATTATATTTGATAAATATTTTCTTTTAATGACCAAATTCTTAGCTAAAACCCTGATAATTCATAAGCATTAGCTTTGATAGGAGGAACAAAAGTACATTGTCATTACACATTTTAACGTCTTATCTGAGGTCATATATTATGTTTCATGAGTTTCTTTATAATTTAGAAAACTTAAAATATATACTCATCTCTTTACCAGTAGTGCATTTTTGGATTTTTACAAGACTTTTCTCCTATTCTTCATGCACATTTCTTTTTTTCAAACACTAAAATCTTTTTCGTAAGAGAACGTATTTTTTTTAAACCAATTCAAAAAATTGGTTTATCCTCCTTCATTATCATAAACATTGTGATATATATAGCGTGTTGTACTTACATGTCCAAATTGCAAAATCAGGAAAATAATAAATTAGGCATCCCAAAGCATTATTTATCACTAATTCTTGGGCCTTAGGGTTTTATAAATACTTTCAGAATTTTTTTTTTTTTTTTGCGGTACGCGGGCCTCTCACTGCCGTGGCCTCTCCCATTGCGGAGCACAGGCTCCGGACGCACAGGCTCAGCAGCCATGGCTCACGGGCCCAGCCGCTCCGAGGCCTGTGGGATCTTCCCGGACCGGGGCACGAACCCGTGTCCCCTGCATCGGCAGGCGGACTCTCAACCACTGCACCACCAGGGAAGCCCTTTCAGAATTTTTAACGTGTTTTCATTTAATAAATATTCATGAAAGTCATGAATGTACCTTGCTGGCTACTGTGACAGATACACAGATAAATACACCATATCAACCTTACTGTCAAGGAATTTGCAATCTAGGAGAAGAAAAAAGGCAAATGTACAGTAAATAAAAAGTAAGATGCAATAAGTTTCATACTAAAGTTCAGGAAATATAGGGGACTTCCATTCCTGGCAGTTTCATCAGATGGAGATCCTGGAACCTTTGACTGCAAATAATCTAACAATGCTGGACGAAATATTAATGGCAAAATCACATTTTCAAATGAATGGGTGAGAATCTTCGTTTAAGATTGTCCTAGTTATATGAAGCTCCCAGGGGCTTGACAGAAGTAAATGAAAATCCTTCCTGAAGCAATACTCTTTCAACTCAGATGTCAAAGAAGTGCTCAACTATGAATTCAAAATAAAAGCTTAAATTAAAATGAAACACACATGAAGTAGAGTTACCATGAGAGAAAGTATGTCAATAGAAACTTTAACCAGACTACCAAAGACTTTAGATACTAGAATCACTAGGTAGAAAATATGAAATAAATATTTTAGACATTGCTGTTTTTAAGTAGGTATAATCATTTTGGAAAAATATTCATGAGAAGTGGAACACATGCATGCCCCACAACCCAGAAATCCTAGTCCTGACTACGAACATGTGCCCTGGGTGACACACACAGGAACATGTACAGCATGGCTTTTTCTTTTTTTTTTTTTTTTTTGCGGTACGCGGGCCTCTCACTGTTGTGGCCTCTCCCGTTGCGAAGCACAGGCTCCGGATGCGCAGGCTCAGCGGCCATGGCTCACGGGCCTAGCTGCTCCGCGGCATGTGGGATCCTCCCAGACCGGGGCACGAACCCGTGTCCCCTGCACCGGCAGGCGGACTCTCAACCACTGCGCCACAAGGGAAGCCCAGCATGGCTTTTTCTTAACAACAAAAAAATGGAAACCATTCTAACATCCATCAGGAGGAGAATACTGTGTGGCAGTGAAAATGAATGGATTACAAAGACACACATCCATATGAATAAACCTTAAAATCATAATACTAAGTTAAAAATACAGTTCGCAAAGGACTGCAGTCAGTGTTGCCACAATTAATATAACTTTGCAAAACCAGACACTATTTCATTATACATGCACATATGGTAAAACTATAAAAGAGAGCAGGAAGTTATTGGAAAATAATTCAGGGTAGTGGTTTCCTTTGGGAGAGAATACCTAGGGAGTCTCAACGGTATTAGTAGTGTTGGATTTTTCTAGTTGTTTAGTGGATTAATGGACATTTGTTCTATTAATATGCTTCATAAATTATATGTTCCATATAATTCTTTTTGTGTTTTATGAAAAACTTCATAATTAAACTCTTAATATGGTAAAGTAGGAAAAGGAGAGTTCAAAAGAAGCAGAGGGGCTTCCCTGGTGGCGCAGTGGTTGAGAGTCTGCCTGCCGATGCAGGGGACACGAATTCATGTCCCGGTCCAGGAAGATCCCACATGCCGCGGAGCAGCTGGGCCCGTGAGCCATGGCCACTGAGCCTGCGCGTCCGGAGCCTGTGCTCCGCAACGGGAGAGGCCACGACAGGGAGAGGCCCGCGTACTGCAAAAAAAAAAAAAAAAGAAGCAGAGGAAGAGGTGTCATATCTGGTAGATTGAGGAGAGTGTCATGAATGAGGTACCTTCAGGAGGGAAAATCTAGGACTGGTTTTGTGAGCAGCAAATGATCTGATTTAACAAGTGGACAGAGTATATTAGGGAGAGTGGTGTAATTATAAATGAAAAAGAAAACCCCAAAATTGGACCTACTGAAGTGGAGAGAGCCACATAAGGCTTTGGCAGTGGAGTGTTACAGTAGGATATGGGATGGATTGGAGGAGGGAGGCCCTGTAGGTGAAGCTACTAATTTGAAGGGCATGGCAATTAGAGAAACAGAGCTAGAGTGGATCAAAGGAGAGTTAGGTGCCAGAGACTACTCTCAAAGAGAGAATTTTTGAGATTCTTGATGTTGATTGAATGGAATGGATGCAGTGAAAGAGGCATCAAAGTAACTGGAGGTTTTTTTTTTTTTTAACTTTTAATTTTATATTGGAGTATAGTTGATTAACAGTGTTGTGTTAGTTTCAGGTGTCCAGCAAAGTGATTCAGTTATACATATACATGTATCTATTCTTTTTCAAATTCTTTTCCCATTTAGGTTGTTACATAATATTGAGCAGAGGTCCCTGTATTATACAGTAGGTCCTTGTTTTGAGTCTCCTGGACTTGGAATTACAAGGCCAATAAGAGATTATAAGAATGTCATGCATGGAACATTGGACATGTTCCATGGGGTTGATTTTGACCCGTATGTTGGCATAGAGGTGTTTGTAGGCAAGACAGTCAGTTGGATATATGGGCCTGGAGCTTGAGAGGGAAGTTGAGACTCTGGGCTTGTCTTCGGAATTTATGGTGTCTTTCACAGAATGAATGATCCCGCTGAGGAAGCCAGATCTGCTTGCACGTCATCTCCTCAAGGAAGTCTCTCCTAACCACCCTGCTTAAAATTTTAACTTCTCTTACTCTGGTTTGTGTTTCTTCTTGGCACTTGTTTTATTCTGTACTTTTTTATTATCGTCTCTCTTCAGCATGGCATAAACTCTATGAGAGCAGAGATTTTGACTGCTATTTTCCCCCATTTCTGTCTCCCTAGCAGCTAGAAGAGTGTCTAGCAAAGAGAACATTTGTGGAGTGAATGAATGAATGAGAAGGTAAAAACCTTAGAGGGTGTCTGCCCTCAGGGTGGGTGGAAAGAGTATCCTGTGAGGAGACAGGAAAGAGGGAGAAAAGATGCGACCGAGGAGGACACTCATCTGGAAGCCAAAGACAGAAGGAATTTTTTGAGATAACCAAGGAGTTTCCATGTGTTTAGAGATATAAAGGAATATCAAGAAAAACCTTTTAGGTCTAGGCATTTGGAGGGTATGAATCAACTTTCAAGCATGTGCAGTGGCAGGGTAAGAAAAGAACTTCACTCAGCAGCTGCAAAGGAGGAGGACCAGAAATGATAGTCTTTCAGTCTTGGCGACAAGCTAGGTGGGTTAGACTTCCATAGATGACTGGCATCGACAACTTTGCATGTAAACTATGCACCAACAGCACACAAACTTACTGAAGAATAATACTTTGCCTTTCATCTTTTTTCTTCTTTAACAGGAGTATATCTCATGGAGGGTCACCAAGTTGCAAAATCAATCATATTTTTTTTTCCCATGTGACATAAGATACATATATAGAATCCCAGAATATTTTTAAGTGTATAGAGATTTTACAAATCAGAATAAACTTGAGTGAGTGGAATGGGGACAAAAGGAAAGATAGCAAGTGACTACAAGGTTGACAATCATTTTAGAAATGTGTGTGGTTTTCTAAGGGCCTTTAGGAATGTTCTTTAGGAAGCTAATGGCAGAATTGAATGCTTTTTGCTTGTCTCTTTTTGGGGAGTTGTTGTGCTGAACTCTGAAATACCTCTTAGAGTGACATCCTTTTTTTTTTTTTTAATAGAGGCTTAAGAAATAATCATGTATCTCATTTAAAACAAGGTGCAGAAAGCTTGTGCTGTAAGCTAGGAGGTTGGAGAATAGGAAGAGTGATTGGTTAGATTATACTCAGTGGAATTGTTGAAAGTGGTAAGAATCTGAGATATTATTTTCTTTCTTTGGCCAAAATGAATGGTTAAAACTCCCATTTATTGACCCGGGTAATCATCATTTGAAAATAAATAGTTCATCTGCTTGTTAAATTGAATAACTCCCAAATTTGTTTTTACAGTGCATGTTGAATGTCATAATGAGAATCATCACAATTTCCAAGAAACCCAGAGGTTACATTCTGTGAGGTGGCCTATGCCTTGTTCCTAAAGGAGAGTCTTGAGATAAAGCTGGGTCATCCTGTCCTAGGGAGCTCAATCATTTTTCTCTTCTTCCTCTCCTCTTACAAATAAGAAAAAAAGAAAAACTTGTGATTGTATTAAATTACTAACAGAATTGATCAGCAGCAGATTAACAAAATGGACTTATCAGAGTAAGTGGAAGTGGGTAGCCGGCAATAGAAGTGTGACTTTGTAGGGCTTTGTGCATTCACAGCCCACGCTGGTTTTCTCCCTCTGGCCTAGGTTTCCTGTTTACATAAGACCTCTAGTCTTCTCTTAGAGCCTGGAAATCCCATATATTTTGGATACTTGCAACTTTTGAAATAGCAGGGGATGACTGTGTCAACAACAGCAAATGTGTTCTTACTCAAGCCTTTTGGGAAACAAAGAAAAGACCATTTAAATTAGCTACCAAATTTTGATAACTGGAAATAATTTGGTAATATTATTTGGTTGGAAAGCAAATAATAAGCACAGTACTAAAAATGGAAAAACAAAACAAAACAACTCTGTAAGCAGTGTCACGTTACTTTAAAAAAACCTCATAGTTTTGTTGCTGGTCTATTTGATTTCCAAGGTGGCCAGATTTAGGGCCTGTGGACTTGATTATAAAGGTTGGTGCCATCACAGAATTAGGAGCTGCTGAGCTACTCACAATATGTACTTTATTTTGAATTTTATGTTAAAAGATGTTTATGAAGTATTAGGATTTAATTAAAACCACTCAAAGAATTTGTTTCATCCCATGCTGGGAAAAAAAAAAAAAAAGAAAAAGAAAGATCTTTGTTTCCATATCAGAATCCTTTTTCCTCCAAAGGGTACTGATTAGGTGATCAAAAAGGGTTTTTGTCTGTTCCTTGCGCGGTGAGCACATGGAGAAAAATCACTAATATTAGTTACAGTAAACTCAGAGCACATAATTATAATGTTGCAAGAAGGAAAGGAAAATTAAATCATATGAAACTGAAGGCTGAGTTGTACATATACTGACTGATTAGTTTGAATAGGGCTTAAGTTACATTTGGTGGATGTGGGTAAAATAAAGAAATTCATAATTGTTATAATAGATTTTAGAATTGTTTTCATGGTTGTGAAGTTGCTTCCCCTCATTGTAACCTAATTTTTTAAAAGCCATCAGATATTTGAGAGTAACCATGACTTTTGAGCCTGTGAGAACCACATATTCATGAGGGAAGACTAGAGTGCATGTAAACAACATTATTCTGAACCTTCTGTGAATGTGGTAAAACCCAGTCCATTCATTAGCATTAATCTTGGGCAGCTCACGCTGAGGGCTTCTCACATGGACCATCTGAGGCTCAACGACACTGATGATTTTCTGGTATTTACCTAATTTCTGGGTTGATTTTCAGTTTCAGATTGGGTAAGCTCAGAGTATCTTCTCTGTTTATTTGTTTTAAGTAGCAGATTTTTATTTATTTAAAACACTTAAATCAAGTAGCAGGCTTCATTATTTGAATTTGTGATTAGGAATTCTGTAATTGTATTTGGGAGGTAAATTTGGAATGGGTTTGCTGTTAGTCTGTGTGTGCATTTTAGAGGGTTTTTTTTTTTAAGGTCAGAAACAATCCTGCCTGTCTTCCTTCCCTTCTTTTCTTTTTTTTTTCCTGTAAAATATAATGCTCTGAAGAGCTCCTTGTTGTATTCTGTAACTATTTAGATACAAAGATGCAAAACAAATGGCCATTTTATAAATATAGAAACCTGTATTTAAAGAATCTGAACCAAATACCAAATGACTGATAACCAATAAAAATAATGTAGGTTGAAATTAACTCCCTTTGGTTGAATGATTTTGAAGCAATAGCTTTTTTTTTTTTTTTTTTTTTTTGGCATTACGCGGGCCTCTCACTGTTGTGGCCTCTCCTGTTGCGGAGCACAGGCTCTGGATGAGCAGGCTCAGCGGCCGTGGCTCACGGGCCTAGCTGCTCTGCGGCATGTGGGATCCTCCCGGACCTGGGCACAAACCCACATCCCCTGCATCGGCAGGCGGACTCTCAACCACTGCGCCACTAGGGAAGCCCGAAGCAATAGCTTTTTAAACAAAAATGTTTGGGAGTGATTAGCCTTTCATTTTTTTTTTTTAAAAAAAATCCTTTTTAAGATGATTGGAGAAATTTTAATAGACTAAGTGATGGTACTTATTCATAAATGTTGTTTATAAATATTAAAACTATAAACATTAGTCTTAGAATTATTATTAATAGTTTTAGATGTGATAATTATTTTTATTTTATTTTTTTATTGAAGTATAGTTAATTACCATGTTGTGTTAGTTTCTGGTGTGCAGCAAAGTGATTCATATATATATATGTATATATATTCTTTTTCATATTTTTTCCATTATGGTTCATTACGGGATATTGAATATAGCTCCCTGTGCTACAGTAGGACCTTGTTGCTTATCTTTTTTGTATATAGTAGTTTATACCTGCTAATCCCAAACTCCTAATTTATCCCTCCCTCACCCCCTTTCCCTCTTTGGTATTGGTATGATTTATATAGGAGAATGTTTTGCCTATGTTCTCTTCTAGGAGTTTTATAGTTTCGTGTCTTACATTTAAGTCTTTAAGTCATCTTGAGTTTATTTTTGTGTATGGTGTGAGGGTGTGTTCTAACTTCATTGATTTACGTGCATCTGTCCAACTTTCCCAGCACCCCTTGCTGAAGAGACTGTCTTTTCTCCATTGTATATTCTTGCCTCCTTTGTCATAGATTAATTGACTGTAGGTGTGTGGGTTTATTTCTGGGCTCTCTCCAATACCACGCTGTTTTGATTACTATAGCTTCGTAATAATGTCTGAAATCGGGGAGGGTTGTGCCTCCAGCTCTGTTCTTTTTCCTCAAGATTGCTTTGGCAATCCTGGGTCTTTTATGGTTCCATATAAATGGATTGCTTTGGCAATCCTGGGTCTTTTATGGTTCCATATAAATTTTAGGATTATTCTAGTTCTGTGAAAAAAACACATGATAATATTGTTGCGGCTAGGTAAGAAGATGTCCTTGTTCTTAGGCAGTATCTTCTGAGGTATTTAAGATGAAGGGTTTTAATGTTTGACATATACAAATGGCTCAGAAAAAAGTATTTATGACTGTAATGCTTTTGCACTGAAGGCTGATGGTGACTCTGTGGGGTAATTGACTTTCTTTGTAGGAAAGCTTATGATAAAAGTAGCAAATCTTTGAGACTTAAGTTATAACAAAACTGTTTACTATTTAACAAAACTGAGGGAACAGAACTGGTTTGTAAACGCTGAGAAATTAATTAAAATTATAACATAGTTCATTAAACGAATGAAAACATATTTAAGGAGAAATCTACAGAAAATAAATGTGTTTAACTTTTAGATGTGCATTTATTTGATGGGAGGATTAAATTTTAATAGGGAAGCACATAAGTATAAATATATGACTAGTAGGTTAATGTTTTATTTCTGGATCTATGAGAAGCCCTTATTACTTCCACTTCTCAGCTTACGCATCCAATCTAAAATCCATTATATTGTCACATTTAAAAATATTCTTAAGGTAGGCAATAAAGAATATAAACTGTCAGGGGTAACATTTCATTAATCACCTCTACATGCTAACTTTTGCACCCTATCAGAGTACACACACAGAGTGGCACACACTGTGGGCTGGCTTGTCCTGTAGTCATTCTCAACTTCCTTTGCCCTTCCATGCCTCTACTACATAGACTGTAAAAACTATTTACATTTTAAGACTCCCTTGCAGCTAGGAACAGCCATACAATATGGGTCAAACTAACAAGACACAAGTGTCTGTTTGAGGGTTTCTGGGAGAGCCTTTTGTCTTCTTGATGAAAAGGACTGACATCACCTCTTTTCCCTTCTTCCTGTCCTGAATGTAAATGTGATGCCTGGAGTAAGAGCAACCATCTTGTGGCCAGGAGGAGACAGATAGGAGAATCACAGAATTCATGGCCTTGACACTGTAAACCTGCTGTTGCAAATGCAAAAGGCACTTTCCTGCAGACTACTTGTTCAGTGGGAAAAGTAAACCCCAAGTTGTTTAAGTTACAGCAGGTCTGGGTTTCTGTTAGTTGTGGCTGGATACACTCTGTATCTGTGAAATGGAGAGTGTGTTGAAAATCTGGCCACTCATTTATTTTACGTGTGTGTGTTTGTGTACAGCTACATACATATATACATCCTTACATACTTAAATGAGGGGGATGCTCTTGTTTGAATACCTATTTGGTCACCTTATCCATTGTCTGTTCTTGCTAATAGAATCATGAATTTGCTTAAATATTGGATGGCTGTGTGCTTCATGGTCCCCACCATGAGGTTGGTAGGGGATGGTGGGGTAATTGTTATATTCTAGCCACTACCTTATGTGAACACAGCTATTGTGTTAGACTATTAAGCTTAGAGTTAATTATTCTGGCAGCCAAGTGCATCAACCTCTGTGGTTAGTTAATAGAGATCTGTATGACCTGGTGGTATGTTTGTCCTTCTGTAAGGTTTATGCTGTATTATCCCACCAGTCTGTTATTTATTTGGTGCAAAGGTAATATGTTCACAGGGTACAAATTCAAAAGATACAAAAGGATAAGCGGGGAGAAGTCTCTCCCACACTTTGTCCTTCAGCCAACGTAGCTCCTCTTTGTAGAGGCAACCAAGGTACTTATGTATCCAACCAGGGAAATCTCATGCATTTAGGTGTAGACTGGTGTGAGTGTTCTTTTCTTGCCTTTTACACAAATGGTAGCAACCTCTATACCAATCCTTCACTTTCCTTTTTTCACTAATTATATCTAGGCAGTCCTCTCTGAATCAGTGCATAAGAGTTTCTTTATTCTTCTTAACAGCTGCATAGTATCCATTGTATATGGATGTGTCATAATTTTATTATCTAGTCACCTTTTAATGGACGTTTAGGTTGTTTCAGTCTTTTGCTATTGCAAACAGATGCCACAGCAAATGACCATGTATACGTCAATTTATCCAAGTCATTTAAAATTTGAAATGATATGTATATCGTTAGTTTAGAAAATTATTTTGATTCTTAAAGATCAGCAGAGTGAGGAGGTATGACTAGAACAGGGTTGGGGGTAGAGTGAGGCAAGTTGTTTTTGAAGGAACATGATGGGCCTGTTAGTCGTCCCCGGAAGGTGGGGCACAGGAGAGCCTGTCCTTGCTGTCTGGGAAGATTGCAATCTGAGGCCTTTTCTGGTGCTTATCATAGTAACAGATGTTTTAAAGATTTGTATAGGTTTGGATGATTTTTCTATTTCTTATTTTCTTTTCCTTTTATATCAGTTGCATTTATTCACTAATTATAATAATCCTACATACTTATATAGCACTTTATACTTTTCAAAGGCGTTTCAAATACCCTGCTTCAATCCATCTTTTAAAACTTAAAGGTAATGTTGGATAAGTTATCTTCTTTTTGTACATGATTGGAAAACTCAGAACCAAAGGTCATGTGTCAACCTGCTGACCTGCATCTAGTCAGAGAGCTAAGCCTGCAACCCACATCTCTTAATTTCCTGAGGTAGGCACACACAAAAATGATGTGTGTGTGTGTGTGTGTGTGTGTGTGTGTATGTGTGTGCTCGTGCACATGCATATACACACTTCAACACTCCCCTCCCCGTGTCTTCTGATGTCAGAGCCCTTTTTTACTGGGAGGAACCATTCAGACCCCATTTGGGTGGGGCTGACCTATCTCTCCTGCCACAGGGGTGAGCCTGTAACCCAGTTTAAGCAGATCAGAATAGTAATCCTTCTGGCTGTAGTGGTTGGTTCAAGGATGAGCCCAATATCCAAGTCAGGCCAATGAGAATCCTGCCTTGGGCTTTTCTGCCACAGCTCTTTGGAGGAACCATCTCTTTCTGCTTAGGTTGCAAATGATAGGATGAGCAGTGTGGCTCCAACCATGTCTGAAGCTAGATAAAATCTCCAGAATTCCAAGTTATTTGAGGCTGGGAAATGATCTTTTTGGGATAGGAGCAACGCTTGTCTAATTCACATGTCGTCTACTTTGGATGGAATCGCATTTTGTGGGAGGAATTTACTCTGAGGGGAGAGGCATGAGAGGAAGGCTACCGAAGTGGGGGTCAGGGTCAGTTCAAGTCTCTATTCTCTTTTAGGGTCTTGGATAATTCATTTTCTCTCTTTAAAAGCTACTTATAGTGGCTTAACCAAAGATTTATCTTCTCTCTTTAAAAGCCTTCCTTTAAAAGCCACTTATCATGGCTTATCCGGAGATTAATTTTTCCTCTCATCATAAGACATCCAGAGGGCCTGCCCCACTGTGTCTTCCACATTCCTGCCCTCTCTCCTCTCCTCCTGCTCTGCTGCTGTTAGGGTGTGGCTCTCACCATTCCCTGGGATCACATTTGCATTTTAAATAGGAAGAGGGGAAATGGGTAAAGAGCAAAAGGAGTGTGTCACCTGCGAATTAAAGGACTTTTCCTAAAAGGCCCTCCACTCAACTTCTCTTTGTGTCTTCTTGGCCGGAACTGTGTCCTGTGGTCACTTCTAGCTACAGAGAGACTGAGAAATTTCTGAGCGGGGCCCATCACTGTCCCCTCAGTAAAATTGGACTTGTTTTAGTTAGAAAGAAGGAGAGAATGGATACTAGGTATACATCTACTGTCTGCCACAGGGGTTGGATTAGATGATCCTTGGTCTAGATGGTCCATTCTAGCTCTAGAAGTTATGAAGTCTGTTTAATAAATTCTGGGAGAATTGGTGGTTAAGGCTTTAATGCTCAGTGCAGCAGATCTAAAAATCTACATCAGGGTTTGGCAGACTGTGGTCCACAGGTCAAATCCTGCTAGCCACATGTAGAAAGAAAATTTTATTAAAACACAGCCCCACTGACTGGTTTACATACTATCTATGACTGCTTTTACATTACAGCAGCGAAGTTGAGAATATTTACTGTCTGGCCTTTTACAGAAAAAGTTTGGCAATCCCTGGCCTAGATGATCCAGAAGAGCCCTTCCATCTTGGTAGTTGCAAAAACATGCATTTATTTATTCATTCAGTAAGTATTTAAGCATACACTACATTTTAGGCATTAGACCAGGCCCTGGGGGCTATAGAGATGAATAAAGCAAAGTCCATATTCTCATGGAATTTATATTTTATCAAGTCAGGCAGATAATAAATACATAGTAAAACTCACAGTCTATGGTATAGTAATAAGAGCTACAGAGAAAATGAAGTAGGAAAGTTGGATAGTAAGTGCAGGAGAGGAACTTGAGGTTTTTAAAGAGACGTTTGAACAAAAATCCAAAGGTGAGGAACAGAGCCATTTGGCACGTGAAGGGAAGAACATTCCAGAATAGCAGGTGCAAAGGAGGTTGCAGTGTGTCTGGAGAGGTTGAGAATATCAGGGTGGCCTGAGCAGAGTGAGCAAGGGGGAGAAGGGTTGGGGATGAGCTCAAAGAGGTGGCTCGGACCATCATGTCGGGACTTATAAGCCATTGTAAGATGGGAGCCATAGGGAGTGTTGAGAAGGAGAACAGCATGACCTAACTTACATTTTAACACGGTCATTCTAGCTACCGTGCTGTCAGTAGACTATGGGGGTCCAGAGTGGAACCTGGGAGACCAGTCAGATGCTATGAGGCTATATTGAGCAAGAGACTATAGTAGCTTAGACTAGAGTGATGCTGGTTGAAGTGAAAGAATTGGTTGAATTCTGGTAGGTTTTACAGGTAGAGCTAACATGATTTGCTAATCAGTTGATATAGGGTGAGGGATAAAGAGAGTCAAAGATGACTTGGTTTTTGGCCTGGGGAGCTGAAGGAATGGAGTTTCTTTTTACTGATGTGGGGAAGCCTCCAGGAAGTTGAAGTCTTGGGGCAAAGATCAGGAGTTTCAGGTGATGCTTTTTGAATACGCAAGTGGAAGTGTTGATTAGGCAATTGCATATTCAAGTCTCCAGTTCCGGGGAAGGCCTGGGCTCAAATAAATGTGAGAATCAAGAGTGTGCAGATGATATTTTAAGGTGATGGATTACATGAGGTCGTCAGAGGAATGAATGTAAATAAAAGAAGATGTTGAATGACTCTGGCATATTTCAGAATTAAGGTCAAGGAGATGAGGAGGAAGCAGCAGTGAGACTGAGGAGGAGCAGCTGGTACTCTTCCTGGAGAAAGTCTAGAGTTTGTGAAGTCCTAGAAGTCAAGTAAAGTAAGTGTTTCCAGCAGCAAAGAGTGGTCAGCAGGTTAAATGCTGCTGACAAGTAGTAAGATGAGGCCCTGGGGATAAATCTTTGGCTTTAGCACCCTATGTAGGTTGTGGGTGACCTCGCAGAGAGGGTTTGGGTGCAGTGATGGGGATAAAAATCCCAATTGGAGTGGGTAAGGAAAGAGAATGAGAGGAGAGAAATAGGAAACAGTGAGCACAGACGAATCTTTCAAGGAATTTTTCCTTTCTTAAAAGGAAGAAGAGAATGAAGTAACAGCTGGAGAGGGAAGTGGGTTTTGTTTTGTCTATGTAGGAGACAAATGATATGTTTTTCTATATAGGAGAAATTAAGAGCAAGTCATCTAGGAGAATGATCCAGGAGAGAGACAAAAGAATGCTGTGTGTGTTTGGGGAGGGAGAAGGTGGGGGGTGAATCACCGTTGTGAGGTCCTGGGGTGAGTGAGAAGGGATGGACCTAGTAAATGGGCAGAGCCGATGACCTTGAACAGTTTTATCTGTAGTAACCAGAGGAAGTCCCTGTGCCCGAATCAAGGGGTCGTGGGAGCTTGCTGAGGTTCTCTCTGGTTGCTTCCATGTTTCTCAGGGAACTAGGAAGCAAGGTCAACTGCAGAGTTAGGATGGAGGAGGAGATATTGGAAATTGGAGGAGAAATGAGAAAGTATAGATCGGTACTTGGGAAATGTATGATGAGTACTGGGCAGCATTAAAGGCCCAAATTGAGGTTAGTGCTCATGAATTTAAAGAGAGTGCTTAGCATGGTACTGCTGTTCTTCAGCCAAATTCAGCTTATGGATGCAGGCATGGGGTAGGGTTTAATTATGCTTGAAGTTTTGCCAGGGGAGTATAATGGGCAAGAGTAGGCCACGATAGCTGATTCTGCAGGGAGTTAATGATCATGACGGACCATGGATGTTAGTCCGCTTAAGGACCAAAGTGAAGATTTGAGGCTGTGAGGGACAGGTTGAAAGATGGTTGGAGTCTGGGTACTAGAGGGTGTGCACTGAAAAGTCAGGGGTAGTGGTTAGTGAGATGCTTGCTTGGCAATCACAGGGACTAGGGTATGATAGCAGGAGTGAGTGGCTGACATCGAGTAAAGGACAAGATTATTGGGAGAGAAAAGGTCGAGGAATTGAGAGGTCAGAGAGTTGGAAGCATACCCTCCACAGCATGAAATCACTGGGAATTAGGGCAGGACGGATGTCAGAGAAATATTGATCCAGGGGCATAAATCTTTGAGGAGTGATGGGGAGTGACCTCTGGGGGCCAGTAGTTGAACTGCCACACGGACGAGTCTGATGACAGGAAACTCAGATCCAGTTAAGGGTCTGTGGGCAGCCCTGAGGAAGAAGGAATACACTCCCCTACTCCAGGCACAACATGATATTTTATTGTTTCCACAAAACTCATTTACGTTAGCATCCCTTTCAAACCTTGTACACCCCAATAAGTGTGGAAATGCCAGCTGTTTGTCACAATTAAAACAGAAAGAAAAATGCACTGTCCTCTGAACCCACACGCACTAACATTGTATGTTGGCAAGTCAACCTGCACGTCCTCAGATCTGCTGTTTTTTTGTTGAGCTGTGGCATTAACTGACAAGGACATGAAACAGCCACAGGGCTCAGGGGTCCTGGGCCGGAGTCCAGCTGGATGGGTACAGCGAGTGAGTGGTTCTTCTCTTCTTTAGCCCAGAAATTGATGCATAAACTTAAGTATGAAAATGAAAAATCTGAATCACTAGCACTGCCCCCTTTCCTTCAGGGTGTTCATTATTAAAACAGCATTGTTCACTCGGCTGTCTGCATAGATCTTGCTCTGTTGAAAATGGCTCTAAAATAGGTGTGCTGTTTTGAAACGTCTTGGATTGTCAGCCCTTTGGTTGCTCACTACAATTAAGGTTTTTTGCCACCACTGACCGGGCTGTCTTTAGTTGTCTGTCTTGGTGGAGATGCATAATTGAAAATGTACAAACGAAAACATGCCTCTCTTCAAATTTAGAATTTCGTATGAGTCTCACAGTGGTACTTCACTCGATTTCCATGTTGTTGGACAATTTTGTGGGTAGAGGATCTTTTTTGCTGTTTAGTAATTCTCTCCTTCTGGGAAACAGGTCCAAAATAGACCTTGCTTATATGGAATTCCCCCAGTTCTTAGAGTGACATTTTCGTGTTTTATCTCAGCTTGTTAACAGAAGCTTTATGAAATTGTGAGTGTGTGTCTATCTGTGTCTCTGGATAAACTTGCTAATCTGTAGGTGGAGTTCCCAATATTCGTAAGAAAAAAATCTCAGCTTTATCCCAGAGTATTACTGGCTATTTATGAAGTTTTGATACTTTCAAATATTCATCTGTGTATATTTATACAGAAAAATTATATAAAACCATTTTTTTCATTTAATTTTAGATTAATTAAATCCTTCAAGTAGATCTGTAGTATGGTTTTCTGGGTTTTTTTCCTTACAAAAATTCTATTAAAAAGTTGTTTTTGAACACAAAGCGTTTTTTATTGATTGATACTTTCCTAAAGCCATCCTATTATATATATATATACACCATTCTGTTTTTCAAATTTTATTTATCTGGATGATGGGGTTTCTCGATGTAGATAACTCATAGAACTCCATTTTCAATTTTTATCCCTCTTCTCCTATGTTAAGGACAAAAATATAAGTTTTCCTTGTGGGTTATATTGCTCATTTCTTTCTACTAAGTACCTACTTTTGTTTTGGGCCCTTTTCTCATTACAAAGCTTTTAAATTTTATTTTATTTTATTATTTTATTTTATTAAAAATTTTTTTCTTAGAGTTACTTAGGTTTGGTGGTTTCCTGCCATCCTTCTATAAATTAAAACAAAGGTGACTGACAAATTAATTTGGTCTTTCAATGCCATTGATGTCATATGAATTCTAGTAGAGATACTTTTACAAATATAAATTAAGGAAAGGAGTTAAATTTTTTGTTACCTTTGCTTTCTTTCTAGCTGTTCTGTAATGATAGGATTTCACTCTCCAAAAAAATGTTTTAAAAGATTAAAAAATTTACGGCTCTCATTTTTGCCTATTGGCCGGTCTTTAAGACATTTATGGTTTACTTCAGCAGTTCCTTTTTTGATTTTATTTATTAGACCTCTGGTAAAAGGTTACCCACAGCCCAAGGCTTCTAGGCAGGTGTAGACTGTAAAAATCCACAATTAAATCATACAGGGCAGCTAAAACTCCACACTGAAGGTGAAAAAAAAAGTTCAGGGCTTTATTTAGTAAAGAAGGACATGCTGAAAAATAGATCTTACCCAGCTGCTAAGGTTAACAAACTAGAGCTGTGCTGAGTGGGGCCAGGGAGAGAGTCCAGAGATGAGCAAGGCCGTGATGGATGGAAAGGGAAGGACTCAGAGCCTTGGACCAGGGAAGGAATTTCACCGGAAGCGGTGGACCACGCTGTGCCCAGGATTCTCTGACAGCTGTCCTCGGGGCACTGCCATTGATCTTACATCATGGCGAGGGGACATGTAAATAACCTGATTGAACTGACACGTTGAGGTCAGGGACCCCTTGTACGTGTTCCAGTGTGGTGCCTGGGCCTCCTCGTGGGGAACAGTGAGCCGGGTGCTCTCCTGGCAGAGCACCTGCCTTGCGTACCCAGAGCAGTTTCCTCTTGTCCCACTTCTCCTCTAAGCAGCATCTGCGGCAGCGTGTGCTCAGCCTGATGGGGAGGGTCCGGGCCATTCAGTCGCCTCTCTGGGCCCAGGGGAAGGGAGGCCATCCAGGGGCACAGGTAATCTCTCCACGCACATGGAGGAACTCTCATCTGGGCCACACCAGCCTTCTCCGCAAGCTTCCTGTCTCTTCTCTTCTCCTGACACCACCCCCAAGCCTGTCTGTTCTCCACAAGGCAGCCTGTTCCAGTTTCTTCTCTAGCCCTTTGACTGTCCTCCACTGTAAAGAGGATAAAATGCGGACATGACCTCATGGCCTCTGTGATGTGATTCCTGCTTGTCCCCTCAACTTCATGCCTGGTCAGTCTCCTCCCTTGCTAGTTATGCTGGCCTCTTTGGTCTTCTTTTTGTTTTTCTAAATTCCCAGGTTCTTTCATACCCCAGGACCTTGGCACACGATGTTTCCTCAGTCTCGAATATTCCTCTTTCCAATCTTTACCTGGTTCCTTTCTCATCATCTTTTAGTCTAAATTAAAATGCCACCTGCTCAGAAAGGCCTGTCAACAGTGGGTTCTGCTCGTCCTCATTAGTCTCCATCTCATCCCCTCCAGTGTTTCCTCTGCGGCACCGTCACAACTGTAATATCGTGCGTATATTTACTTGTTTAGCCATCACCCTCCTCAGCATGTAGTCTCGCTGTGAGCTAGGACCAAGTGAGTCTTGTTTACCAGTGTAATCCCAGCACCCAGAATAGGGTCGAGCATATAATGCATCGGTATGCAATAAATCCTTGTAGACAAATGAAGGAAAAGTAACAGTGATATCCACACACTCTTATAGATGATAGGTCATCTTTTGGTTGTCCCCCGTCCTTTTTCAGTATAGCCTTTTTTATTTTCCTTAACCCAGTTCCTGCGTGCAACACTCCAGCAGGAAGGGAAGGCTTACTCAGCTCTCGCTGTGGGAGCTCTGGGTAGAGCTGTGCTTGCTTGACTTTTTGAAACACATAAAAATATTGTTGGGGCTCTGTCCTTAGAAAGTTCTGTCCCTGGTTAGTGTGACCACTGTCATCAGCTTGAAGTTCTTAGAGATGACACCAACCTTCTTGACTTCCTCGGTCACCGACTGCTGCCTCTTATAGCTATTGCTTCATCCTTCTTTTTTGCTACACGACCCTACAGATCTTTCTCTTCCTCTGCTGTTCCCATTTCAGCAAGTTGACCAGTTCTGGACACTGTGGTTCCTTCACACACCCCCACCCCCCGCCCCCTGATCTTTTCAGTTTAGTAAGTTTGCCCTGTTTCTCCCACCACATAGTCCCCTAGACACTCTGTGCACCATTGTCCCTTGGATCTCCAGGCTCTGCTCCTGTCCTTCCTCTTTGCTCCTCTTATTAACCTCAACTTCTTGATTTGGCTAAACTGCCCTCTGTGTCCAGACCCAGTGGTCTCTTTCCCCCGGGTTGCCTGTGCCAGGGCAGCATCCCTCCACACGCTCATGACCAAGCAGCCCTTCAGCCTTTCTGTAGGCCTTAGAACATCTAGCAGATATTAACCTGCTGTATTCTGAATATTCTGTATTCTTCCTTCTGATCTTTCTCAGGGTTCATCTTGTCCAAATAGTGAAGAGCTATGACCGCTCATTCTAGTGCTTGCTTGGTGCCATGATATTGATCCAAGTTCGACCCATTGTCCAAGGGCAGATTTTTTTCCCCTTTCCTCCACCCTGAGGCCCTTTTCTAATAAAGTGAGTGTGCCTTTATCAAGTCCTAAACTATTTAACACAAGGCCCAATTTAACTATTGGGCTATTCATTCATTCATCTAAAAAGTATTTATTGATCACCTGTTATATGTCAGGCGCTATTCTAGGTCATGGGTGGTGAACAAGATGTTCTAGTTGCCATTGCATTCTAGTGGACACATGTACATATTTATAGTATGTGTATAGTATAAGTATTTGTATATATGAGTCTGTATGTATAAAATGTAATATATACACTGTTCTCTAGCTCTTATCTAAGTAAATTGTATCTCACCAACAGGGTTTTAAGTTTTTCAGAAACAAATTTATTTTTTACTATTTTGTGTACCACACTGCTTGGGAGAATGCTGAGTACAGAGTAGGTATTTAGTATGGTCAATAACGTCACAAAAAATGGAATGCATAGACAAATACATTCAAGTGAGATACAAAACCTTACATACTATTGCCTTGATACAATTACAGTCTAGCCTTCTGTGTAAATGCCCTCCTGTTACGGGTTCAAGATACAGTAGCTCAGTATATATGGATACATGACAACTTCATTTATAGTTCACAATGTAAACACAGAAGTGTTTCTAGACCTACAGTTGTAAACTCAAGCACTAATAGACAGTATTGATAACATGCATTTGTAATTATCTAACTGTATACCCTCTCAATACGATAACAAATATAAAAAATATTGAGGCATCCAGAAACTTGATAGGAACTGCAGTATCAGCAGTCACCATTTGCTAAGGGAAAACACCCTCCTGTGTGTCTCCTCTGCTGTCAGTGCTTCACTTCTGCCACTTCCGGTCACCAAATGTGTTTGGGGGTTAGTTCCCACATCAAGCAATTCTCTGATTCTCTGGACACCAGCTGAGTGTCCCACAGTTGAACTCAATTTTGACACTCTCTACCTGGAGATAGCATCACATCCCACAGGTTAAGAGTTCAGTCCCACAGGATCGAACCTCTCCCATCCACTCCAGATGCCAATCACAAGTCCAGGCTGTCACCTGTGTTTCTGACCCACAGCTGAAAATTCTGAGGTTCTCACCACTGCCTCCTTGGGATCTCTTAATTTGCTCATAGAACTCAGGAAACAGTTTACTTACTAGGTTACTAGATATAGCTTTTGATATAAAAAGATATAACTCATGAATAGCCAGGTGGAAGAGATGCATAAGGCAAGGTATGTGGAGCTTCCGTGTCTTCTCTGGGCTCATTGCTCTCCTGGTAACTCCACGTGTTTGCCAAACTGGAAGCTCTCCAAACACCATCCTTTTGGGTTTTTATGGAGGCTTCATTACATAAGCAGGATTGATTAAATCATTGCTGATTGGTGATTAATTCAACCTCTAACTCTCCTCCCTGCCCTGACGTGGAAGGTGTGGAGCTGAAAGTTTCAACCCTCTAATCACATGGTTGGTTCCCCGGCAAACAGCTCTCATCCTTAGGTTACCTAGGGGTTTTCCAAGAGTCACCACATTAACATAAACTCTGGTGTGGTTGAAAGGGGCTTATTATGAATAACCAAAACCGTTCATTTCACTTTTACTGCTCTGGAACTATTTCAGGAACTGGGAACAAAAGTAAATATTGTAACAGAAGATGCACCTATAGCTCTTACATAGGAAATCACAAGGTCTTAGGAATTGTGTGCCAGGAGACCTGAATCAAGATCAAAATATATATTTCTTATTATATCAAAATATCACAGCATTCTATCAGGACAGATACTGTATGAAGTCATTCTACCACAGTGAGCTAGATAGATTTATTTACTTAAAGGTAAAGTTTACAAGAGCACAGCAAAGTAGTTGCTACATTAAACTGACTCTAAGTTTGAATTAAAAGCATAATGGGAAGCCTCAATATCATGTGCTTCTGCACAGTCAGTGAGCAGGATCTGACCTTACATAGTAAAAGTGAACAAAGTTTGTTTATAGGGAAAAATGGCATATGTGAGGAAACAACTCAGAGAAGGAAAAACTTACAAGGAACAGCAATAGATGAGTGTATAATGTTGTAAAGGTCTGTTGTCCTTTCATGGTCTTTGTGCAGTAATGGGTGGAGATAGTCCCCTGCACTCCCAAGTGCTTATCTGCACTATGCTTATCTGCATTATTTGATCACATCTTTGTTTACCAAGTCAAATGGAGATACTCAGAAAACTATAAGACACTGATGAAAGAAATTGAAGATAGCACAAACAGATGGAAAGATATACTGTGTTCATGGACTGGAAGAATTAATATTCTTAAAATGAACATACTACCCAAAGCAATCTACAGATTCAGTGCAATCTCTATCAAAATACCAATGGTATTTTTCACAGAACAAGAACAAATAATTTTAAAATTTGTATGGAAACACAATAGACCCCGAATAGCCAAAACAATCTTGAGAAAGAAGAACAGAGCTGGAGGTATCATGGTCCCTGACTTCAGACTATACTACAAAGCTATAGTAATCAAAACAGCATGGTGCTGGCACAAAAATAGACACATGGATCAGTGAAACAGAATAGAAAGCCTAGAAATAAATCCACACACTTATGGTCTATGACAAAGGAGGCAGGAATATACAGGGGAGGAAAGACAGCCCCTTCAATAAGCGGTACTGGGAAAACTGAACAGCTACATGTAAAAGAAGGAAATTAGGACATTTTCTAACACCATATACAAAAATAAACTCAAAATGGATTAAAGACCTAAATATGAGACCAGAAACCATAAAACTCTTAGAAGAAAAGTGTTTCGAGACACTCTTTGACATAAGGTGGTACACTGTTTGACATAAATTGTAGCAATATTTTTTTTGATCTGTCTTCTAAGGCAAAGGAAACAAAAGCAAAAATAAACAAATGGGACCTAATTAAACTTAAAAGCTTCTGCACAGCAAAGGAAACCATCGACAAAACACAAAGGCAACCTACTGAATGGGGGAAAATATTTGCAAATGATATGACCGATAAGGAGTTAATATCCAAAATATGTAAGCAGCTCATACAATTCAACATAAAAACAAGTAACCCAATTAAAAAATGGGCAGAAGACCTGAAAAGACATTTTTCCAAAGAACACATACAGATGGCCAACAGGCACATGAAAAGATGCTCAACATTGTTAATCATCAGAGAAAGGCAAATCAAAACCACAGTGAGATATTACCATACACCTGCCAGAGTAACTATCAAAAAAGATCACAGGACTTCCCTGGTGGCGCAGTGGTTAAGAATCCTCCTGCCAATACAGGGGACACGGGTTCAAGCCCTGGTCTGGGAAGATCCCACATGCCGCGGAGCAACTAACTCTGTGTGCCACAACTACTGAGCCCGTGCCTGCGCGTGCCCTAGAGCCCATGCTCCACAACAAGAGAAGCCACCGCAATGAGAAGCCTGCACACCACAACAAAGAGTACCCCCCGCTCACCACTACTAGAGAAAGCTCACGCACAGCAACAAAGACCAACGCAGCCAAAAATAAAATAAATAAATAAATGTATAAAAAAAAAAGGTCACAAATAACACATGGTGAGTATGTGGAGAAAAGGGGACCCTTGTACACTGCTGGTGGGAGTGTGAATTGGTGTAGCCATGGTGGAAAACAGAGGTTTCTCAAAAAACTAAAAATAGAATTACCATATGATCCAGCAGTTCCACTCCTGGGTATATACTGAAGAAAACGAAAACAATAATTCAAAAAAATATATGCAATGTTCATAGCATTATTTACAATAGCCAAGATATGGAAGCAACCTAACTGTCCATCCACAGATAAATGGATAAAGAAGATGTGATACCACACACACACACACACACACACACACACACAGAACTACTACTCAACCATCAAAAAGAATGAAATTTTTCTATTTGTAACAGCATGAATGGACTTGGAGGGTAATATGCTTAGTGAAATAAGTCAGAAAGAGAAAGACAAATACTGTATGATATCACTTACATGTGGAATCTGAAAAATAAACTAGTGAATATAACAACAACAACAAAAAACGGACTCACAGATATGGAGAACAAACTAGTGGTTACCAGTGGGAGTGGGGATGGGGGAGGGTAAGATAGGGGTAAGGGATTAAGATGTACGAAATACTGTGTGTAAAATGAAACGTACAGCATAGGGAATACAGCCGATATTTTATAATAACTATAAATGGAGTATAACCTTTAAAAATTGTGAATCACTATGTGGTACACCTGAAACTTATATAATACTATAAATCAACTATACCTCAAAAAAAAAAATACTAGCTTTGTCCTCCTGAAGCAAAAGGCCTTGCTCATGAACACTGGTGCCTTGGATTATATTGTAAATACTATATGGTATTTAGCACAAATGGAATCTAGAATTTCATGAGCAATAACTTTACCCAGAAAATTTTTTTTTCATGTTTTAAACACTTTTGTATACTTATGATTGATTAGTGAACTTAAAGATTTGCAAATCCAGAGTATTTTCACTTCCCTCACAGACAACTTGCTATCCAGTCTCATAGAGTTGAGGGGTATTTGTTGTTTTGATTTTGTCTTATTTTGTGTGAGCAGGCCGAGGGTTGCTGAGAATGATTTTATTGATTTGAGAATATTATAGATGGTAACTATAGCCTGTAGTAAATCTGATAAGATGGATCAGAAGAATAAGAACTGACCATGGAGAAAAAATAATTTGTTGACTTTTCATACCAAGTTTACATCTCAGAAGACGTTCTGTAAAGATACTTGATCCTTTTAAACTATAGAGAGGTGTGCTTGCAGATTTTGTTTTAGGGGTACCATGTCACATTTCATTGTCTAAAATCCACATGGCCCCAGCATTTGTAGGTGTCAAGAATGTAACTAACTCCATCTGTAGGTTTTCCTCAGAGAAATTTATCAGGACACCCTGACTCTAAGCAAAATCACAATTAATTTTATTAAAGTATGTTCATATGAAAATTCCAGTGAGAGTAGGAGGCAAGAATACTAAACAAGTCTATTTTTAAGGTCATATGAAAAAAATCACATGAAAGTAACAAAGAATATTATGCAAATAATGAACAGTGAGAGGAAAATAATGAATAAGCAGAGTCCCAGTCAGGTAGAATATACTATAAAACTATAATAAAGCCAGCTGGTATCTGTATGAGAATAGTTTCATCGGTGGAACAAAGGACAATCTAGGTGTAGATGCACATATATATGAGAATGTAATATGTGATTAAAAATTCATTTCAAGTCAGTGGGTAAGAGATGAATTTTACAACAAATTTATATTGGTCAATAAGGCAGGATCTCCACTGCAGTCCTTACACCAAAATTAATTCCAGATAGACTGAAGTTTTAAATATAAAAGCTGAAATTTTAAAGCACTAACAGAAAACATGGACAACTTATTTTCATAATTTCGGGTTACATAAGGCCTTTCTGAAAAACTCCCAACACAGAAGCCATAAAGGAAAATGACTGATAAATTTGACCACATAAGCGTTAAAAACTTCTCTATTACCCCCGCAAAAAAAGTCATAGACAAAATCAAAAGATATATGATAAACCAAGGAAAAATATTTACAATACATATGACCAAGGAATTTAACAAATTAGTAAGAAAAAATCCAAAAACCCAGTAGAGAAATGGGTAAAGGAAATTTTCGGTTTGGGATTCTGTTTGTTTTGTACGACAGAAACCCAGCTATAGGGTCTTAAAAGGGGGCTTTCCTTTTCTCACCTAAGAAGTCTGACAGCCCAGAGGTGGCACAGTGGCCGCACAGTGCACCAGGGGTCTAGACTCTCTTCCTGTTTGGCTGTCTTTATGGGTGGCTTCATTCTTTGTTCCACCTCTAGGCACCACATCCGAGGCAAATGGCAGCAGCCAATAAGATACATGCTAATCAGGTCTGCCCTTTAACAAGCTCTGCTAGCAACTCTGCCCCTTAGCCTGCCAACTGCAAAGGAGTTTGGGAAGCTGGGCAAACTTCTGTCCCAAACAAAATTAATGTTTGTCTGAAAGGAAGAAAGGGAGAATGGCTAATGGGTAGGCAACCAGTTGTGTGTGTCACAGATCTGAAAGCAACTCACGGATAAGGAGATACAAATGGCTCATAGGCATTGAACATTTTTCATAATTAAATAAATGCAAAACAAGCAACAATCAGATATCATTTTTCATGTATAAGATTAGTAGTAATCAAAGAGTTTGCTGATGCCTAGTTTTGGTAAGGTTATGGGGAAACGGGCACGCTCAATCACTTTCCTATGCGTATAAATCTTCTTAGAAGGCCATTTGGGAATCTGTAGCAAATAATTTCAGTGAATATGCTGATTGATTCATCAACTCTACATTGAGAAGTGTATCCTGTATATTCATACATGTATGAAAGGTACATGTCCAGATGTCTACTGCAGCATTATTTGTAATGGCAACAAACAAAACTAGAAATGACCTAAATGCCCACCCCTAGGGAACTAATTAAAGAAGTGATAGCATATATGTCCAAGAGTATAGTCATTGTTAAAAAGGGTGAGCTAAATTTGTGTGTGCTGATATGGAAGGATCTCCAAGTTAAATGATTGAATTTTAAAAGCCAGAAACAGAATAGTTTATGTAACATGGTCCAGTTGAGTGAAAAATTGAAAAAGGATGTGTGTGTCACTATGGATAATTCAGAAAGACTATACAGGGAGCTCTTGGTGGTACTCACCTCTATGGAATGGCACTGCAGTAAGGCATACTTTCATTTACAGTCAGTGTCTGCCGAGGGGTTTGGTTCCAGGACCCCCTGGTGATATTAATCCTCAAGTCCCTTGTATAAAATGGTGTAGTATTTGCATATAAACGTATACATATCCTCCTGTCTGCTTTAAATCATCTCTAGATTACTTATAATATGTGATATAGTGTAAAAACTATGTAAATAGGTGCTGGAGTGCAGCAATTTCAAGTTTTGGGATTTTTTTCCCAAATATTTTTGATCCACGGTTGAATCTGTGGATGTGGAACTTGTAGATACAGAGAGCTAACTGTATATTATTTTGTTTGTTTGTTTGAGTATTTAGAATCTGTATGTATAGTACATTTTTTTAAAGTACAGTAATAAATTGAAAATGTGCCTTTTGTCAGGGGAGAGTCAAGAGAGTTAATTACCAGTAGGGACACCAGCCATTAACAGGCAGCTGAATACTAGCCCTTCCTTCTCTTGACTTGAAATGAGGAACACCCTGGTGGTCTGGCATGATTATACACGGGGATAGGTTTCTTAACTACATTGGAAACATCATTGCCCCAAGGCCCCAATACCTGTATTGCTGTTCTCTCATTTGCTTAGTTTTTTTTTTTTTTTCCTTCAGATGTCTCACTGGTCATTTATTTATCATTATCCCAGGACAGAGAAGCTATCCCTGACCATCCTGATTAAAATGCTGTCTCCCTGTGTACCCACCATATTACTGTTATCTCCCCTATGCTGCTTGAGTTTCCTTTCTACCACTGGTAGTATTTGTTTGTTGTCTGTCATATCATAGATGACTTGGTGTCTTCTTCCAGGTGCGCTACCCACACAAAATACCACATACTGGGTGGTTTATAAACAAAAGAAATTTATTTCTCCCAGTTCTGGAGGCTGGGACTTCAAGATCCAGTGGCCCATATTGTCAGGTGAGGGCCTTCTTCCAGTAGCAGACTTCTCATTGTATCCTCACATGGCCAGAAGGGAAAGGGAACTTTCTTGGGCCTGTTTTATAAGGACACTAATCATGTTCATGAGAACTCTGTTCTTATGACCTACTCACCTCCTAAAGGCCACACTTCCTAATACTGTCACATTAGGCATTAGATTTTCAACATATGATTTTGAGGGGACACAAACATTCAGACCATGTTGGATACAGATTTTGCCTTAATCATCATGTACCCAAGGCCCCATAAACAGTGCTTGGCACAAGGTTGATTCTTAAATATTTTAAAGTGAATATTTACAAAATATGAAGGATTTGTTGAATGGATGTTGTACTTCTCAAATTCATGGCTTCTAGTCTAGCATTAATAAGAAAGTATGAACTGCGCCACCCACTGTACCCTCACGGAAGACACTTTACCTGGTCTGGACCCCTGTCTTCTGCCACTATCACCATTTCTGCCTTGTGACACTCCTGGAGATGGAAGTTCTGGCAGCTGTAACTGGTGGGGATGGTGTTCTCTACAACCCCCAGCAGCTTGGAGGGACCCCGCAGAGTCTGAGGGCAGAGGATCTTTGTCTTACTTGTTAACGTTAACATGTAAAGTTCTAGGACCAGGGCTGGTAAACCAGCCCTTTGGCTTCCCCTCCCGTGAGTCTTCAGTTCTCTGTAGGCTGCTCTAACCTGCTTCTCTGTCAGGGAATCACATTCTCATCCTGTCATCGTTGCTTAAGGGTGAGTTTGTGGAATCCTTGCTCCCTCCACATACAGGTAAAATGTTGGGCTGGAATATTCAGAAAAAGAAGATAACCCCCGATCCTGCTTGAATTGCTTCGTGATTTTTGAAGTGTGTTGTCTTTTCTCCTCAGCTGAATTGTTCCCTTGAAGACAGAAACCTTGTGTCAAATTAAAAAAAAAAAAAATCTCCTGTCATTTCTAAAACAGTATGAAGTGTGTACATTCTATGTTTGGTTAAACCAACAAGCAGAGGCTTTAATGGAATCCTTAATTTGGTTTCTTGCTCCAAATCTTTGTGGCAGAATCAATAAATTTATTCAAAGACTGAATGTTTCTCTGATATGTTTAGGTTCTGATTATAATTTAGAATTTTCTGTTTTGAAATAAATTGACTTTTCTTGTATTTCAGATTTTGTTAGGTAAGGGATTTCAAAAGGGTCATTGGCCACACTTAGCTTTCTTCAGCTTAACTCAACTAAACCCAACTCAACTCTTCTCTCCAAGGAATTCAGTTGGAGTCTTTAAAACTATACTTATCACCTGAAAGCCGCACATAATGATGACACTCTAGAGCTGTGATAGAGGTGGGTTTTTGAGGGCAGGTGTGTCCTCAGGGTATGTAGTGAGAGGATCTGGATCAGGCATCTGGTGCCTCGCTCCCCTCTTCCCCTTTGTGTTTTCGTAGGTCATTTACCTTCCTGTGCCTCAGCTTCTTCCTTTCATTCCTTCGGTTTCTCATCTGCCAAATGAATGTAGTAATAACTGTCCCATTGGGATTTTTGTGGGAGCAGGAAAGGAGAGAATGCAGTTAAGTTAATGTACATCTTATAGGATGATGGCGACAGTCTTGTAGGCGTCTCCTCAGAGGTAGGATATAGTGGCACTTCATTAATGGCACTGTCACCTCTGAACTTAGGGACTAGCTCCTCTCGTTATGTTATGTGGTCTTCATGTCATTCTGCTATACTTCACATCCATGAAAGATATGGTAAGTGAAGTGCATCTTTAGAGGAAAGGTCCTTGATCTTTCAGGAAGTATAAACTGTTATCCTGCTTTTGTGTCTAAGGAATATTTATAATCTCTCTTGTTTTTTTTGAAGTTAGAGGTATATGTTTTCAGTAGGGAACATTCATTATTCCCTAGTCCATTTTCTTTCTCACTTGACCTCCAAACAAACCATGTCTCTCTCTCTCTCTCTCTCTCTCTCTCTGTCATTGTATCTCTTTTTCTCAATATATGTATAATTCCTTGAAGAGAAAATGCCATTCAAGTGGTTTGTCATCTAGATTTTAAAAAGAAGAAAGCAATACACAGAACTGTATTTAAAAGACAGAGATTCGGGCTTCCCTGGTGGCGCAGTGGTTGAGAGTCCGCCTGCCGATGCAGGGGACACGGGTTTGTGCCCCGGTCCGGGAAGATCCCACGTTCCGCGGAGTGGCTGGGCCCGTGAGCCATGGCCGCTGAGCCTGCGCGTCTGGAGCCTGTGCTCCGCAACGGGAGAGACCACAACAGTGAGAGGCCCGCGTACCACCAAAAAAACCCCAAAAAACAAAAACCAAAACAAACAAAATAAAAGAGATTCTTTGTTAAATGTGATGGGAAGGTAGAAGAATAGCAGCTGCCTTCTGGCTACAGAATTACTCTCTTGATAGGTTCTCACATGTTGAAGAGGAAGTGTTGTATCACGTTTTGCAAAAGCTCTAAAGTCTTGGCTTGCTGGCATCCAGTAATGGCTGGTTGCTGCTGGTGGGGAGACACGAATCTTTAAAATTGAAAACACTCCTGCCCGTTAGAACTGTTAGAGACATTAGAGGTTACTAGTCCAGTCTCTCAGTTTTTCAGATGAGGGAAGAAAGCACGGTTCAGAGAGATAAAGTGGCTTGTCCAAGTTCGAGTAGACAGCACCAATCTCCTGGTTGTGTAGCCCGTCTTCTATCCATTTGTGTTTTGTGGACATCTGTGGATTTGTCTGTCCATGCATGACCCCACTTCACTGGACTCTTGGATAAAGTTGATTGCTCTAGGCTTAACCCCTAGGCAAAGCCAGGCCAGTCAGATTTCCCTATCTTTCGAAGTCTGATGGCCTCTGAGAATGTGAAACCTGATAAAGAGAGGAAGTCTCTCTGGTGGCGAAAGTTGTATCAGGTATACAGCTCTGGACCTATCCATAGATGGCCATTACCATCCATACAGAAGAAGCTGTTTCCAGCTGTTTCTGAAACCCATCACATCCCCACCCTTCCAGAAGTTTTTTTTTTTTTTTTCTTGGATTTTATGGGCCAGTGAATCCTCCTTTTTACTTAAAATCATTCTAATTGAGATTCTGGCACTAGCAATCAAAAGAATATGGGTTAATATTCCCGCTAACTTCTCTACTTTAATACTTACAGGGATTTTCTTTTCCAATTTCTTCAAATTCTTCGTTCTTAAAGATATGGCACAAATACAGTAAGCAGGTGTCTCATTTGTTTACAGTCTGGATTTACAATCTTAATATCCAGATACACACATTTGATCACAGTGAATATGTTTCTTAGCATCTGTAATTATAATTTCATTCCATAGTAGTTATAGATTTGGGCATTTAAAGAATCAATTTGAGATATTTTAGTAGGGTGAATGAAGCTTAATTTTTATTATTTCTTTGTTTCTATTAGTCTTCTTTACTTTATGCACCTACTTGCACATGGAACTTTGGATTGTCTTAGTTAATTTTTGCCCCCCCTCCCTCAATTCCCTATTTGATTATAGAAAGCACTTATCACAGAGCCCAACATGTCACTCTATGTTAATTTTTCCTACTGGGAAGAACAAGAAAGTGGCTCCTTTTATACAGACACTGTTTAACACTTTAACTTGGGAAATTGATACTCTATCACCACTACCATCCAATCACCGAATGTCAGTTGAGCACTAGTTCCAGCCGATGTAGAAGGTTAACCAGGTAAATACAGTAATAGATCTTGTTCAACATGATAATCTTTGAGAACCAGCAAAATGCTGAAGTGTGCTCCTACCCTTAACATTACCACCACCAAATGTTTCAATAGCACCTCAGAGGCTACAAAGTTAATATATAAATTCAACCCTCACAACAACCAAGAAAGATATCTTTTAATATCCATGATTTATAGTTGGATATTAAAGAAGAAACTGAAGCATAGAATTTTTTTTGATATGTCTTGCTTAAGACCACACATTTACTACCTTGAAAGTCAAAACAGGGTTTTCGGTCTGAGTCAGTGTCGTTTTGTTTTGTTTTGTTTTGTTTTGTTTAAACACCACAGTGATAATATGAAATCTGACTACTTTCCATGAAAATTTTGGAATCTTCAAATATAGTACTTTAATAATTGTATCATTAAATCTTTGAATGAATGCATATCAAGGGTGAGGAGCCCTGATTTAAGCTTCCATGGTGCCCAGGGGCCCCACCCCCTTTCAGAGCACGCATGTACCGTCTTTCCATCCTTGATACTGCACTGCAGTGGTGTAGGCAGGAGTGTGTGTGTGTGTGTGTGTGTAGGTTGGGGATAGGGGAAGGTGGTGAATAAGTAGAAGTACTCTGTTAGTCTCTAAGAGGGCCTCAAAGGTGACTCAGATACTCTGACCCCAAAGAGCTTGGGTCTGTATACAAGGCACTGGAGCTGAAGAATAGATTTCAGTTCGTGGAGGGGAGGAGGAGGGAGCTGGGAAGGACAGTTCACAACAATGGGCCCAGGGGGAAGTCTTGGGGAAATGGAATATAGGAAGTCCAATTTGGCTGGAGCACATGCTGTGTAAAAATAATAGGGAGATAAGGTTGGGAAGAGAGAGGAGGTCTGGGCCCGGCTAAGGAGTTTAGACGTTATTCCATGAGCAGTTGGGAGTCATTGAAAATTTCTGAATGGTTTAACGGTATGATCATAGCTGGGGTGCATATTTCTTATTAGAGTAAACTTTGATGTCAGTTTCCCATGCCCATATCCATCCTATGAACAGCCATATTGGTTCTGCTTGCAGAACATATCCCAGACCCACCCTCTGCTGACCGTCTCCACGGCCACCAGGCTCACCCAAGCCACTGGAGTCTCACAACCAAGCTCTTTTAGTGGCTTCCTGCTTCCACACTTGCCCTGCCCATCTGTTCTGCACAGCAGAGTAACCTCCTACAAACACAAATAAAAACCATCACTGACCTGGTTAAAGCCCTCTGTCATCTTCTCATCACACTTGGAGTAAAATCCAAACTCCTTGCTGGGCCTTCTCTAACCTTATGTGACGTGGCCCCACTTCCCTCTGAACTCAGATTCTACCCTCCCTCCCCCTCCTTCACTTGGCTTTGCCACTCTAGCCTCCTTTTATTTCCTGAACTTCCAGACTCCTTCCCACCTCTGGGTATCTGCATTTGCTGGTTCATCCGCCTGGAATGTTCCTTCCCTGGATCTTCACATGGTTAGCGCCTTATCAAAGATGCCTTCCCCGACCCTTGATATAAAGTATTAGCCCCAGTCACGCCCTATAACACTCGACTGGATTCATTTTCTTCACCGCACTTCCTACTAACTGGGTGGATTTCCTTGTTGATTTGTGACTTTATTACTTGTCTCCCAACCTGCTCAACTCGATGTGAGCAGGTACCTCATTTGTTCACTGCCGTGTCCCCAGTGCCCAACGAGCCCTGGCACATTGTACACATTCATTGGATTAATTTCTCTAAGAGGTGAGTGACTGGATCAGGAAGGAGAGTGCATGGGGGTCCTGTGGGTGGGAATGATGGGGCGGAGGCAGGCACAGGTGCACCCACAGAGAACTGACAGGACTTGATGTGGTTTGAAGAGTTGAGTCATTGGAGAGGGAAGAGGTAGAAGGTTCTGAGCTTGGGTGAGCTGTGAGGACCCCAGGAGAAGTGACCAGATTTGGTGAGAAAGGAGCAATTGTAGAGGTGCCAAGACTTTGAGTGCAGGTGGGGTGGAGCTCTCCAGCAGGCGGTTGGGACGTAAGCTTATCCAGAGTTTCCTGTTCCTGAGAGGCTTTGCTGCAAAGCAGGCAGAACCGTGGGCTTCAAGACACGTGGGGGGAAGCCTTCCTCCTCAGCTGTGGCGTGGCTGTGACTTGTCATTGAACCCCTCTGAACCTCAGGTTCCTCATCTGTAAAGTGATCATTAAATGCCTTCTCGTGGTGGTTCTGAAAATTAAACTACAGAACATGAAAACATGGAACTAGGGCCTGACACAGGGTAGTTTCTCAGTGACTGTTAATTCCCTGTCTCCTTTCCCTCTTGTCTAAGAGGCTGAGGAGTAAATACTTTACCCTAGTTCCGCAGCATAAATCTGTGTTGCTTTTCTTTACAAAGCAATGTGTGTGTGTGGTTTAAAAAGACAAGCAGTACCCCCAGGCTTACACTGAAAATGAGTAGTTCCCTGTCCCAACCCTCCACAGCCCCCTCATTTTCCTCTCCCTGGAGGCTACTACTTTTAACTCTCTTAGCTATTTTTTCTCAAACTTACATCTATAATTCAATATAACATGCTTATACTACTATTTCTTGATTTTTCAATTTTAAATATTATTTGGATATCAGATTTAGTTGTTATCATCTTCACTCCAGGGAAGGCAAGAACTTAATAGTTCCTTTATACTTCCAACTTCAAACCTACACTCACCCACACAGGCCTTTTCTCCTCTTAATGTATTATATCCCTATTTTTCAGTTCATCGGTATCGCGAGTTTATATTTTTTACTCTAGCTGTTGACATCTGAGCTACGTAGTGGGCTGTGATTCTATTTCATTTCCTGTAGAAATTTTTATTTCTTCTGCAGTTAATATTTGCCTCACTTTTTTTTTATACCAATCACTCTTTCATTCTTAGTCTTCCCACAAAATCTGAAACATTTCTTCTCAATAATTTCAAATGCAACATGTATCTTGTATGTTTAATTTTTTCCCCTCCTTGGAAATACCTTTCCAGCTTCCTCTGGCTTTCTGCTGTTTTGGTCTGGGCTTTCCAAGCCTGTGTGTAGCCGTGTGTCACCCAGGAATACTTTTGTCTTGTTTTGGATCCCCTGTTTGCAGCTCTTCTTTTCTTTCTCATTATTTTTGTTGCTCCTTCATTTTGCTGAGGCACATTCATCCTACAGCTTTCTGAGAAAGAGTGCACAGGAGGTGAATTCTTTGAGACTTTGTTGAGCTTTATTCTCCTTTCACGCTTGATGGACATTTTGGCCAAGGGTAGAATTCTAGGTTGGAAATAATTTTCTCTCAGCATTTTGAAGATAATACCTCCTAATCTTCTAGTTCCCAGTGTTGCTGTTGAGAAATCCGATGCCATTATGATCCCCTTGCCTTCCCTGTGATCTTTTTTCCCCATTTGGAAATTTTTAGACCTTTCTCTCTTTCCTCAGTATTTGATATTTCATAGTGATATGTCTTCATGGCACTCTTTTTTTTTTTTCCCCATGTGTTGTGCTGGGAGGTTCATGAGCCTTTTCAGTCTGAACACTCATCCTTCAATTATTGGAATTGCTTTTTAATTATTTTTTGAAATTTCTTCCCTTTCATTTCTTTTATTTTCTCTCTTTGAAATTCCTCTTCAGATATTGGATCTTCTGGCCTGTTCTTCTGATTTAAAATTTTTTTTTTCTCTCATTTCTCATTCTGTCTTTTTTGTGATTCTCTTCTTTTTTCTTCTTCTTTTTCTTTTTTTTTGGCTGCACCATGCAGCTTACAGGATCTTAATTCCCCGATCAGGGATCAAAACCGGCCCTCGCAGTGAAAGGGCTGAGTCCTAACTACTGGACCACCAGGGAATCCACCTCCCCATTTTTTTTTTTAATTGTTCTTCTGATCAAAGTGTTTGCCTAAGTTTTCCCTCTGTTACCTTTTGGTTGTTTGCTTTCTGTGTTTCCTGGAGGCCTAATGGAAACAACTAGTGATCCTAGGTTGTCTAAGTACCAAGAAGCTGAACTGAAAACCTTCTGTGTATGAGTCACACTTGTCATCTGGAAGCCCTCCCCACAAGGCAAGGACACGCTATGTTTTTAGGTTCTCTCAAATAGGTCTTTACTCTTGAGCTGGTTGGGACTGAGACTGGAAATACTCTTGAGACTGGAAAGGAATTATCCAGTCTCTTGCTTGGAGGATAACAGCCTACCTTCTTGCATCCTGAGAGCCTGTGAGTGAAGGGAGCTGGTTATTTCACTGTTTAACATAAAGGCTCCCCTTTAGCCCCTGTTTCCAGCATGGAGCCTCCCGTCTGCCCTGGGCTGAGCCTGATGACCCCAAGTCTCAAGTCCCTCTGGTTCAGCATCTCTAGAGAGTAAATGTCCTGCTTTCTCTAGAGTTAGGGAGGAGTAACTTCCTCTCTAGGTAGGAATCTGGGGCTTGAGGTCAGGGGTCGGCAAACTTTTTCTATGAAGGGCCAGAGATTAGATTTTAAACTTTGTGGGCTACACTGTGGTCTCTACCACATATTCTTCTCTTCCTCTTCCTTCTCTTTTTCTCTCTCTTAAAAAAAGAAAGTTTAACATGTAAAATAAACACTCTTCGCTTGCAGACAGCACAAAAACAGGCTGTAGAGCAGGCAGGTCGTAGTTTACCGACCCCTGGTCTAGAGGATCCTTTTGGACACTCTTGACCAACCATCTTTATTCCAGGCCCACCCTGCACCCCTGCCTTCAGAAGAACTTGATGCCTCCAATTTCTGGTCCTTTATTCGGTTTTATGACAAAACTGGATGGCTTCTTACAGGTGTCCCTCGACTCCAACCAGGCTCCCCCCTCCCCCATGGAAGCTTAGGTTTCAGCTTTCCCAGGTCCACTAGGTGAGCAACTGCTTGTCCGTCTTCTTTCTGTTTTCTAAAAGGTCAGTTTTTTTCTTGTCTCTCTCTCTGTCCTTATTAGGCCATGCCTTTTTCCCCTTCCCTTTCCCCCAGTTTACTGGGATTTGAGAAAGGAGTGGAGATAAATGCATGTGTTTAATCTACTGAGTTTAACCAGAAGCTCCCCCCAAATCCAATTTGGTTGGTTTTTATTTTTATTACTTTCTTTGATAGTGCTTGGGCTCATTTTGCATTTGTTCTCCACGTGCTCACTTGCTATGCCAGATGTTCGAAGAAGATGTCCTTGGGGAGGAAAAATGAGGGGTTTTAAAAAGCAGCGTTCCTGAAATGCTCACAATGGTTTAGTTTGTGTGAGATCTCTGCGAAGCATGGTTGTTTCTAACCACCAGACTCTCATAATAGAAATACAGTTTCACCCTTCTTTGTGTATCCATCAGGAGCATTTTTAAATGTCTGTAATAAAGTTTGTGGCTTATTATTTAAAGTTGAATTTAAGGTAGTAAATCAAAGCTTTTGGTGGCATGCCTCTGACAGCAGGGAGAGCCTGGTAAGTGATCCCTAAGAGCTGATCAAAGGGAGCTGCTGAGCATTTTTTCCTGTATTTGTGTTTTGGGCCTTTAATCTGGCAGTGTTTCCAATTCCATTCTGAATACGGTCATGCACACTCCACCCCCAGTCATGTCTTCTTGGAGGCGTCTGGCACTGCCTTTGCCTGTTCGGGCACAAGCCTGCCTTTGCTATCCCGCCTGTACAAGGTACGAACAATGGCGAGTGTCAGAAAGTGGGCATCTTTCAAGAGCTTATTCATACCACACGTTTGTTCCAGTAATCAAATGAAAATTGAAAGGGAAAAGAGTAAAATTAACTGAAAATGACCACTAGTCATTTCTGCCTAGGCTCACCTTTCCTGGCCAGCGAAGACGGCGTGCTCGGAGGAGTGATTGTCCTCCGATCCTGCAGATGCTCTGCAGAGCCTAACTCCTCCCCAAATAAGCAGACGCTTCTGGGTAAGTTAGACAAACACATTACGTGGGTGTCTTTCTCTTTCATTTTTTCCAAGAGATGGAAAGATTTATATCCTTAAGTCGATCATTTTAACCTACGGTTGGGCCAGGATGCTCTGTTGATATGTAAACATCTCTATTCCATTGCACTTTTTGCCTAGGTCAACATCTACAAGGTGAATATTCATTTTGTAGTATATGCTTATAGCATATTTTTCAAATGGACTTAGCACCTAGCACCTTTACTAAAGCCCAATATTAAGACTATCGGACCATGTATTTATCCCCTGCCTTATTTGACAGAGCGTTTGAGATGACCCATAACAATATACACAGTAACATAGAGAGAAGCTTCTTCGTGTTCCCCTCCCCGAAAGGAATCAGAACCATGTGAAGAGCTACTGGCCTAGAAGTCCACCCTGGCTCCATGACTTATTAGCTGTGATGCCTTTGCGCATCCTTCTCACTGTTCTATGCCACTTCCTCATCTGTACGATAAGGATGTCTGCCCTGCCCTTCTTATGGAAGGGTCCCATGAGTATTTTGCAGATTTGCAGATGTCCATCCAGATGTGTGATTTTGTGTCTAGCAAAGCATACCAGTGGGAATGGAGCCCAGCCCACCCTCCGTTTGCCAAGGCACAAACTTGTGGGGCTGCCTCTGCCCATGGGGGTGCCTTTTTCTAATTCATCCATCCAGAGAGGCGCACTTTAAAAAATCTGCATAAAGGTGCCACGTAAGCTAGCAGGGAGCCCTATATGTTATTTTTTCTTTTTTTAGTTGACTTTTTAATTGAAGTATACACTCAGAAAAAATTGTTAACTACAACTGCGTGGCAAATATTACAAACTGAACCCACCCATGTGACCAGCATCTAGATAAAAAATAGAACTTCACTGCAACTCTAAAAGCTCCCACATAACCCCTCCTAGTCTCTACCCCTTTCAAAGTTAACTACCATGCTGACTTCTAACACCATGATTAGTTCTATTTGATTTTATATTTTGTATAAATGGAATCATAGAATATGTATTCTTGGTGTCTAATGTCTTCAAGGAAATGTTAAACCTGTTAGATTCATCTACGTTACTTGTGACAGTAGTTTGTTCACTTTCATTGCTGTGTAGTATTACATTACGTATGGTTATGGCACTCTGTAGTTATCCATTCTTCTCTACACATTTTTTTTTTTTTATATATAAGCACTACAAGTCATTCTCAGGGATGTGGTACTTCAGCTCTTTGTGTAAAATTCCTTTTATCAAGTATAGTTGGTACCTGGTCTGTATTGTATGATTGTTGTGCCTTGTTGTAGTACAAGTCCCTACATACCTTGAGATTTTATAAGTCTGTAAAATAAAAGACTGAGCATTTCTTATGAGAATAAAAATTATTTTTTCTATAAAAGCCTGAAGAACTTTCATAAAATCTCTCCTCTCATTTGTCAAAGAAAAAAAAACAATGCACTTTTATAGGAAATGCGTCTTTCTCCACCTGGACTCTGATCACCAACTTCATTGTTTTTCATACTATATTTTCTTTCTCTTTCCACCCACGACACTTGGTACCCAGGTTGCTCCTGGCAAATGTTTTGTTTGTTTGTTTTTAATGGCCATTGTTTGTTAAACTGAGGCAAGCAGCCATTTGCTTCTTCGGTATCTTAATCATTGTCAAAACCTTTGAATATCTTCCACAGTTAGGTAGCAGGGAGTTTGCTTTTAAAATATGCAGAGGACGTACCTGGGCCTTCCATAAAAACTCAGAATAAGTCTTTAGTACTGGGAGGCAGGGTGGGGGACAGTTATTAAAACTGCTTCATAGACTGTTGCTAGAATAGAGTTTCTGTACTTTACTGAGCCTGGACTCTTGTCCATTCAAGTTAATCCTGAAAATTGTAAGGGTTTTTTTTGGTTGTCCTTTCAATTTTGGTGGTGTAGTATAGAAATGCATATTTTAGGATAAGTCATAGAATTTTAGCTCATATTAAATAGTTTTTATCACCAAGGTAGTAATTTGTAAACTGATCCCTACTCTCTGTCTCAAGGAGAAGAATGAAAACTGTCAATTTATGAAATAAGTGAAATCTTGCCATTTGTTAAAGTTAGCTTGAGGGACTGATGTTTGTGAAGTTTATCTACTAAAACCTGGTGAACTTAGGCTCCTATCAACTTATAGGTGCTACCGATGACGTGGGGTTTTACATATTTTGCTTTAAGAAAGTTACATATGTTCAGTGGGTGGTGAGAAAGTAAACGTGCTACAGAAAGATAGAAAGAAGATGTGAAAGTCACCTTTGCCATCCAGTTTCCAGAGCTGCCAGCATCTGATTCTGGTTATTCTCATGGGATTCACCTTCACTCTATAGAATGTGCTTATGCTTCTGTTTCTCAATCAGTAACTAGTGACTCCTTCGGGGGAAAAAATTATGAACATAGCTCATACCACTGCCCACCACCTTTCCGCATGACTTTTGTGAGAACTCTAACTTGAAATCGTATATTTATTTTATTTCATCTGTAATGCACTATTTCTTGATTCATCAGCTTTCTATCATCTCTGCCAACCATCCCTCACCCCTTGGACTATGTAAGTTTCCTTCCTCTTCCTCCCTGACTCCCAACCCTCTCCTCAATCTCTAGGAACCATGCCATTACTGTCATAGATAGTAGTATTTGCATTCGGTCCTACAGGCAGCTTGCCTTCTATGCTCTGATTAGATGTTGATCCCAAATAGTGACAATTAGTACCAGCATTGACAGTATCAAGATTATATAAATATTATTCACTGCAGATTCCAGTAGTGGAAGATTAGACCCATCAGAAGGGAAGTAAGTGTCTGCCATAAGCCTCTGCCTGTAAAAGGAGAATGTTTCAAACATCAAGCTCAAGTGGGTTCTCCTGTGCTTTACCATGTTAATTGCTCCAGATCAGGCTGCAACTTCATTTGCTTCATGTTTGGACCATGACTTCTCATTTATCACTTTATAAAACTCTCATGAAAGTATAACTTCGTAAACTCGTGGCTCCTTAATGTTTGGTAATATCTAGTAACCAGGAGGCTCAGAAATGTTTCTGTCCTACACATCCAAATAAAACAATTCCCCAACTTAAATAATAAAAAAGAACCCACACAAAACACTTAACTGCTGTATATTGTTCGATCACTTTTTTTGTCCCAAGAATAGTATAATCAAAACAAACTCTAACTTGAGCTTTTTCCGTATTCACTCTTTTCTGAAAATCATCAATAGCATTTCCATTACGCCACAAAAGCAGTTTCAATCAGACCCCATTGCTACTTGATGGAGTTTCCAGGAAGCCATTACCCAGCCTCCCCTCTTGACAAATACATCAATTACAAGGGCCCCAGTGGGCCGCTTCTAGAGTGGGATGACTCAACTACATGCCCTTTCAAGGTTTGTCCTTTGTTTACTGATTCATGAATACAGTTGGAGAATCTCAGGTAGAGAGGAACTTTCAAAGTCCTCTTGTGTGACCCCGGTATGTGTGCTCTGTCCATAAATTGTTCGAGAGAGAGATGGAGCTTAATTTCTCTCCACTTGTGACTCTCTTCCAATATGTCAGAGTGACGATGTGTGACTTCTGAGGCGAGGTCAGAAAAGGCAGTGGGCCTTCCTTCTCGCTTTCCTGGTTGGATCACTCACTTCACGAAAGACCAGCTGCCATGTCATAAGGACACTCAAGCAGCACCAGGGAAAGGCCCCTTTGGCAAAAAAACTATGACCGCCGTCCAACAGACAGCGAGGCACTGGGGCTTCCTGCCAACAGTCTGAGCTCCGAGTGAGCCTGCAGATGCCTGAGGCCCTGGGCAGATTTCTAGACTGAAATCTCATGAGATCCGAAAAAAGAACCACCCAACACAGCCACTCCTGAACTCCTCATCCACAGAAACTGAGATAATAAATGTTTATTGTTTTAAACCGCTACATTTTGGGGTAATTTATGTATGCAGCAATAGATAACAAATAAACCTTCTAAATGCTTTCACTGCCAAATGGTCCTCTGGTTTGTCTAAAGAACTACAGTGACAAATCAGGAGCTCTGTTGCATCTTTAGGCAGCTCAGGCTGTCAAGACTTCCGTTTGCATCAGTGATTCCGCTTCTCTGCTTTGGGGTCCTCTTGGACAAATGTGATCGGCACCCTTTTACTTTGCAGGCCCCTAATCACTCTTTTCCAGACTGTCTCCTAAGCCTCCCCAACCTCTAGGCTCCCCACCTCTTATCTGTCTCCCACCTCCATCCTGCCACCAGACGTCTCTCCCTCTATCATACATCTGTAGTGGCCCAGAGAACCTGACCACAGGCTCAGAAACAGGGGCAGTCAGGGGAGAAGCAGGCTGCCCTGAAGCAGAAAGGGCCAAAATGAGAAACTGACCGAATTGTGGCTTAGAGAGCCACACCAACCCCAGGATCAGAGGGATGGTGGCCAAAACAAGAGACGCGGAAGTATATGTAACTAGTGTACTACAAGTTTAAGCTAAATGTTGAATAACTTTCTATGTATGCTAAAATAAAGCAAAACATGTATCTCTTACTGTCGCTCCCATGTTCCCTACTTTTAATTCTTTTTTTTTTTTTTTTTTTTTTTTTTGCGGTACACGGGCCTCTCACTGTTGTGGCCTCTCTTGTTGCGGAGCACAGGCTCCAGACGCACAGGCTCAGTGGCCATGGCTCACGGGCCGAGCCGCTCCGCGACATGTGGGATCTTCCCGGACCGGGGCACGAACCCGCCTCCCCTGCATCGGCAGGCGGACTCTCAACCACTGCGCCACCGGGGAAGCCCCCTACTTTTAATTCTTCAATGAGGAAACACACACACGGTCACACTCACTCCTACCTCTGCTGGACATTTCCCTAGAAGATAGATGGGAAATGCCCAAATCACTTGCTGGGAAAAGCCCTCCCTGATCTGGCTCCAGAACATGCTTTCAGTGTCATTTCCTACTAGTCCTCCTTTTCCTCCACTCATCTCCGATGACCCGAGTTCTGGCAACTCCAGATTGCTTGGTCTTCTTCCAAAGGGTCATGTTTTTCCCCCAGTAACTTTCACATGCTATTATTACCTGTGCTTGGAAAGCTCTGAGCTAATTACATTCCTTCTTTAAGGCCCAGGACAGATAGGAATCTCCTCAGAATCCTTTGGAAGCCCTTTCCCCAGGTGATTTGTTCCTTCCTTGTGCTCTTTTTGCAACATATAATTTCTGTCCTTTGTAACAGTCACCATGACATCCTAGACATGTATTAAAATGTCTGCCCCTCCCTCTAGGCCAGCACTTCTTAACCTTTTTTTTGGAACTCAGTTATTTGAAAGGAATAGATCACAGGTCCTGGAGCCCCAGTGACTCACATGGAGGGTACAGGGGTTGGAAATATCTTAAAGAAGATTCCTCTGTCTCTGAGCATCACACCACCAGATTGTGAATCACTGGAATGTAAAGACAGGGTCATATCCAGCTTTATATGTGCCCTCCATTGTAGGCTCCCAGGAATTATTGGAGGAATAAATTAAGTGCCACATGGAATTTCTTTCGTGATTATTTAGCAGATATTTTTAAAGAAATTGACCACTATTCCAGAAAAGTGAAATGTCACATAAAATATCCTCACATGCTCTTAACAAACAAACAATATGGGTCGGAAATGTTGGATAATGACGAGTGTCGGGGAACAAGAAGATTTGGAGACAGTTTAAACGGATCCCAGAAGACAGCCTTTGCAAACAGCCTTGTAAAAGGACAATTTGGATGAGAATGTGTTTGCAACACCCATCCCACCAACTCCCACCCCCCAGATCATGAGATGCTGGCAAAGCCCAGCCTACAAATCACTGCTTTAACACAAAGCAAATGCTTGTTCCTGGAATGAAACAGCTGAAAATCATTAATTTTCTCTCTGCTTTTAGAGAAAGAAAACAATATATTTTTACCTGCTAAAGTACAATTACATGTTTTCCAGGCCTCTACAGAAGTGCTTTATTGAGGCTGCTGTATATAGTATGGTTAATAATTGTGTAAACAAAGGCATATCAAGCCTTCCAGTGGAAAAAATTAATTCTTTTCCATTTTAAGCTTATGAGTCAATACAAGTAATTAGAATATATGCAAATATATGGCATGAACAACCAATCTCACTATATGGGTGCATTTTTTCCCTTGTAGCCTGCCCTCACTGTGCTGATGGTAAGCCTGACAGACCCTGTAAAGTTCAGAGGTTCCTACCTTAGAGTGGTTAATAGGAAGCAGTGAGTATGAGGATCAGTGCTAAATAGACTCCATATATTTAATGAAAATCTTAAGCAATTCAAGATAGGAGGCATAGGGGCTAGTAAGGGTGAAGATGCTGTATGTTCGGCCAGCGGCCTTTTGGGCCAAGCCTGTCTGTGTTGCAGGCCTTCTTGCTAAATAGATTGAAGGCCCACAGTTCAGCTCGAGCTTGGTCATCTGATGACCACACGTGATAATTGTTACTTTCCCATCAAGTCACCCTCACCTCACTCAGGGAGTAACTTCAGGTTCTTTGCTGCCCAGAAATATGTTCATGGTGCTGATAATTAAGTTTTGTACATGATATTGTTTCTACTGTCCAGCTACTCCTTTTTATCCTGGGTTTTCATCTTTATTGTGAAATGTTTCATGTATTTTTAAAAGAATGTAATAAATGTGTAAGTTATAAAGGATAATAGTGAAACAAACACCTGTGGACCTGCCACCCAGCTTAAGAAATTGCCCATTACCCATATCTCTGAAGCCCCCATGTGGGCCTGTCTGAACTTTATCTAAATGTTGTAGCAGGTGATTTCTTCTGTGAGAAGTTTTGCAGTTTCTTAACATGATTACCTGAAAGGATAATGAGTCCCGTTATCATTTTAGACTTAGCTCGATCAAATCAACTGTTCTTCAGTTACCAATGAGAACTGAAATGTGGCATTCTCCTCCCTTCTTTTCAGATCAGGCAAAGTTCTTTATCCAGTATTCTTCTTGTCACTGTTACGAAAACTTGCCATGATTTAAAAATAAAAATTGTTAGATTGAATTGATGCTTCCTGGAACATTAAAAAGATAAAAGGTCATTTTACTGTAAGTTAAAATTCCAAACCGCCTTTTTATTTTACTGGCATTAAAATTTTGGTGAGCACATATAAACACATGTACTTCAAAGGAGCTTCGTTCTCGGGGCCCAGCAATATCCCTTATTTCCATTTCATGCCACCACGAGTACTTATGACTAGGCATTCTGCTGGGCTTACACGATCATAAAAATAACCCTCAAAGAGAAGGCAAATTGGTTATTAGACTGGTAGTGGGAAAAGAGGTACTTACGGTTGGTTATTGATGTTAATACCTTGTCTTAAAAACATAACTAAAGCTTTGTTCTGTTAGAGGGCCCAGTGTCATGGTTGGAAGCTTATTTCTTTAGCACCCCAGCAATGCTTTGGGATTGTTACATCTTCACTGTAGTCTTAAGAGATAGGCTGGCATTTTGGTTCTTATTTAAGGATCCGATGGAAAGAAGCGAATTAAGTAACATTCTTAGATGCAAAGTGAATAAGGCAGACATGATATTTAAACTTTTCAACAACTGAGTTGCATTAACCTATTGAGGTGGTGCTCTGAGATTTATATTTTTCAGAACTGGTTTTCATTTTTAAAATACAAAGATGTTGATTACAAAAAGCTATCATTTGCTTTGTTTGCTTTATAACAGAACGTTTCTTCTGTTAAATATTACTAATACACTTTAAGAAGACTGAAAATAGATGTTCATCTGTAATTTTTTTCTCCATCATGAGAAGTATACTTCTAGCTATAATCTAACCATATAGTGTCTTTTTGGGTTTTTTTGGCCATAAAGCTTTCCATCTGAAATAAAGAATACAAAGATTTATGAACAGAATTCTAGTGATTATGTAATTCTTATTACTATGGTTCTCCTAAAACTCTCAGAAAAACATTTTGACAAATTTTATAGTCAGTTTTCATCTGCTCAAAATGTAAGTAGATCACCTTAGTATGAAACAAATCCTAAAAAAATATTTGTTGAATGAATGAAATCATGTTTCAGTATAACTTGTTTCACTGAATGCTTTTGTCTTCAGCAGAGAACTTCCAAGTCCCAGCCATTGGCCACTTATTTCATCAGTTTCTAATACAATAAAATGATAAAATAGGAAGAGAATTGAAATGTCCTTTGGGGCTTGTTTTACTCTTTGACCCACATCCCTCTCTTCCTTTTTCAGTCAGCATCTTCTTTAGTCTTGAACAAATGGAGTGAGCCTTGGAAAGAGGGAATAATTATTTTCTTGGCTTAGCGTAAGTGGAGTTCTTTAGAACTCCATCCCCATAGCTCCCCAGACAGTTCAGTGGTGAAAGTTTTTCAGGGCAGCAAGCCAACTCAGAGCTACTTCATGGCCATAATGGGACATGCATTATATGAATCTTAAGGATTCCATGTCAGGACAGTAAAGCATCCTTGAATGAACCCCCTACTGCGTTATAAAGAACCTCACCACCCTGGGGGAAATCTGCAGAGACAAGAAGAAATTGTTCTATTTACAGTTCCTCTTCCTTCCCATTTAAAAAATGAATTTATCTTTATTTAATAAGGAGTAACTTAAACACTATGCAAAATGTCCTAGGGTAAGCCATTTGACCTAGGGCTAAGGAGTGGCAGCTGACTTGGCAACTGCCCAGCCCAAGACTGTTCTGATTTTAGAGTTTTGTTTTCCTTGCAAGAAAGTCTGGGATATGAAGCCAGGCAGAGAGGTTTGAAGTGGGTGTGGGAGCCAGTGCAGCTGGGGGTTGTTAACAACAATTGGAGAACAACTTTTTTTTTTCTTTCTTTTTTTTTTAAATGGTGGCTGAGGGCTTCTCTCTGGTCAAAAAAAAGAGAATCTGAATAGAAAAAGCTTGCTTTGCAACTCTGGTAAAGAAATTTTGTTTGACTTAATTTAAACAGGATGACATGTGACTCAAAATGTCTCAGGCAGTGGGGGGACCCTAGACTGAAGTGGGGCTGCTCTCGGACATTATACCCCTAGGTGAATTCATTTGTTCCAAAGCATTAAATACAACTTTCCAGACAGGCTGGCCTCTAAGATTATGTACAAATCCATTCCAACTGTCCCTATAAGACCATTAACTTGCCATTCTTGAGGAACACACGTACAGCACATCCACACCTAATCTGTTCTCTGGCACAGGATCAGTAGTGTTGACGGTTTTTCACATCGTGCTTGTGTGTTGGGACATGATGTGAAGTCACTTGGTGGAGAAGAACCCTGCCAAATCCCTGTGTCCATCTTTCATATGTTAAACCCATAGCTTTAGGTGTTCTTAATGTTTTCTGATGGAGGTCTTTTCATGATCTGGACATCTCCAGTAGCCTCACCATCCCTGGGCTTTGGCTTTCTAAAAAACAAAAGCCCTTTTCAAATCAGTAGTTGAGGTGTAAACAGTCACCAGCCACTACCAAAGGAGCGTGGTCATTACCGAGAGGCCAGGCCTTCTCTAAATGGAAATCAGCTTGAGCTTGACCACACCAAACACTATTTCAGACAGCACATTCACAGGCTCAGACGTGCCACGCCAGGCCACTCATAAACCCTGCACGTTGCTTGAGTTCATGGTCCCCTACATGTAATAATAACACAAGGAAAAATTCTGGTACTGTGATATAGCATCTGCCCAGTTTGTTTGTATTATTATTAGAATCATTTTTAAAATACTGTTCCATAAAATTCAATTTTTTAGTGTAGGAGACAATTTTAGATTTAAAATTAAGAAATAAATTATAGACTTCTAGATATCACTGATGGTGAGAAATGCTACTTTTGTACTGAGTAGCGTTTAACATTTTAGCTTTTCTTCTATGTAATTGTATTTGAGCAAACTTTGTACTACTCTTGACTAGGTTTTAATTATAAATTGGCTTAATTAAACAATTTTGAGAGATCTTTGTGACAGAAGCTTTACCCTTGAGACAAATAAATGTTTTCTCATTTTTAAAAACTTATGATGGTTTCGGCATTTTTTATTTCAAATGGAAATAAGTATTTGCTTTGTTTTGTTTGTTTTGATTGCTCTTTGAACATAGCAGGTTTTGTTCTATATATATGTGGCCAGTATAAATTTAAGTAGGGGTTTATTCATGCCCCTTCATAAGATTTGTTCATGTTTTGGGTAGTCACAAGACATGAAACAATTTGAAAGCATCCAATCAGTTTCACATCATCATAAAGCATTTTCATGAAGGGCAATTAAAAATATATGGTAACATGTCATTACGTCACATTTCAGTGTATTTCAGAATGTCATAATCTAAACAGGGAAGAAATTAATTCTTCATAGATAAATTAGATTAACAAGGTAATTGAGATTCCTAGGTGTATTTTTTTAAAAATAGGACATAATTGAAAACAGGGCAAAATTCAAAAGTTTCAGAAGGGATGTATGGTGAAAAGTAGGTTGCCCCCCTCTCAACTTCGTTAATCACGAGTTCCCTGTCTAGCGATAACTGCTGTTGCTGCTTCCCAAGATTTTTTTCCAGAGACATCTCATGTATTTACAAGCATTGTCATCCATGGTGCCCTTTTATTTTCTTTCACAAAAACGGCAGCACCATCTTTATATGTCTTTCTCCACATTTACTTTTCTTCTAGATAAACGATATATTTTGCAGATTAGTGTTTTTTCCAACTGTAGCATGTCACATTAATGAGGTCTAATTTAGTGAGTCACGAGCAGAACCTTTTAATTGCAGTGCATAGAATATAAAGAACCCATGTACTAAGTGACAGTGTGTGGCGCTTTTTTTGTTTTGTTTTGGTTTTACTGTGGTTCATGGCAAAAAGTTTGAAAAAACACTTAGTGTGGATGGTTGCATATGATCCATGTAGAAATTTCTCTTTGTTCTTAATTACTTGAATAGTATTCCATTGTATAGGGTACCATTGTTCTTCGTATATGCTCCCACCAAAAGGCAACCATGCTATTTCCAGTTTCTTCCTAATTAGAACTACTTCAGTGAATCTCTGTGTAAAGATGTTATTTTGTACATGTAAAGGCATATCTGTAGACTAAATACCTAAAAGTAGAATTGCTAGGTCAAAGGGTATGTCATTTTGAGAAAAAGAGTCTGTCCTCATTATTTGCAGATTCATATTTGTGAATTTTCTTACTTTCTGAAATTTACTAGTAATTGAAAGATCAATACTCTCGGCACTTTCCCAGGTCATTTGTGGGCATGGACAGAGTGGGGAAAAATTTGAGCTGGAAAAGTAGCAAAACTTACGGATTCATGAGATGACAACTGATAAAAAGAGCATGAGGGACAGCATTACTGTAAGGCTGAAAGCCAAAGAAATTCATGGGCAGGTCATCCAGGGTCAGGAAAATGTTAAGCTCTTCTTGGCTAGTGTATTACTATAAAGAAATACTGCATAAAATTAATTAGTTATGAAAACATATTAAATAAGATGTCTTTAATCAGAAACACACATAAAATAAGTTTACTTATCGATTGAAAATGCTGGGACCAGAGGCTTGCAGGAAACTAACCCTGTATTTCCCTTGGGAGCAGTGGCTCAGTATTTGCTAATTCAGTGTTTATGGTGAATTTATGGAACATAACTACTGCAAATTATAAGAATGTATTTCCATATGGTCATACTCACACCGTTATTACATGAGAGTGCTCCTTCCTCTACCCCCAGGTAACATAATGCTGTTTTGACCTTTTGGTGTCTGATAACCTGAATGTTGAATCTTTTGTAGTTTTAATTTTCATTTCTTTTAGTAGGAGAAATGTAGAACGTATTTTCACATTTTAGAGTGATTCATATTCCCTTTTGTTCATATCCTTTTGCTTTCTCTTTGGATGTTTGTCTTTTCCTTATTGATTTGTAGCAGATCTTTATATACTAAGAAAATTAGTCCTTTTTCTGTAATATGAATTGCAAATGTTTCCCCCAGCTTGTCACTCATCTCTTGACTTTTTTCCCATAGGGCAAAAGGTAATACTGTAAACATTTTTAATTTAGTCAAATGTATTATCTTGTTATAGTTTTAAAAGCTTACTTTAAGAGATATTTAAGAGTTCTGTTTGTGTTCGATGCTTTATGATTCTAAATCCTTTTCAAGCTGAGTAGATTTCAGAGTGAGAAAGCAACAGGTTTTAGAATCTAGAAGTCCAGTCTGAGTCCTAGGTTCTGCACTTGCTCAGATGGCCTCAGCCATGTTACCTCCCTTCTCTGAGCCCCAGGTTCCCCATCTAGGCTTTGCCGAGGTCCACTATGAAAGGCAGTGCCTGGCGGATGATAGATTCTCAATGTTAGTTCCTCTCCTGCCTCCCTGAAGTCCTCCACCAAGAAATAATTTGATAAGTTATTCATTAATAATTTATTAAATTATTGAGTTGACATACACTAAAAGAAATAAAATAAGATTTCTTTTCAAAAGCATTTTATAATTTAAATTTTAGACAATCCTGCTGAGTTTCTGAAGTCTGAACCTGAATGAGTGACTGATTTGAATTGTTGGTATTAAAAATACACATGAAAAGCTGCTCAACATCACTAATTATTAGAGAAATGCAAATCAAAACTACAATGAGGTATCACCTCACACCAGTTAGAATGGGCATCATCAGAAAATCTACAAACAACAAATGGTGGAGAGGGTGTGGAGAAAAGGGAACCCTCTTGCACTGTTGGTGGGAATGTAAATTGATACAGCCACTATGGAGAACAGTATGGAGGTTCCTTAAAAAACTAAAAATAGAATTACCATATGACCCAGCAATTCCACTACGGGGCATATACCCAGAGAAAACCATAGTTCAAAAAAGATACATGCACCCCAATGTTCATTTCAGCGCTGTTTACAATGGCCAGGTCATGGAAGCAACCTAAATGCCCATCGATAGTAGAATGGATAAAGAAGGTGTGGTACATATATACAGTGGAATATTACTCAGCCATAAAAAGGAACGAAATTGGGTCATTTGTAGAGACGTGGATGGATCTAGAGACTGTCATACAGAGTGATGTAAGTCAGAAAGAGAAAAACAAATATCGTATATTAATGCATATATGTGGAACCTAGAAAAATGGTACAGATGAACTGGTTTGCAGGGCAGAAATAGAGACACATGTAGAGAACAAACATATGGACACCAAGGGGGGAAAGTGGCCGGGGTGGTGGTGGTGGTGTGATGAATTGGGAGATTAGGATTGACATGTATACACTAATATGTATAAAATGGATAACTAATAAGAACCTGCTGTATATAAAAAAAATAAAATTCAAAAATTCAAAAAAAAATAATGCATCAGTACCATGCACCTCCTTTGTTTGTTTGTAAAAAGAGTGAATGAAGACTGAATTTCTAGACATTGAGTTACTTTCTTTAAGAACTCCTAAATTCTGTATCTAGAAACTTTATTGAAAACCTTTCAATAAAAAAATATTTAATGTGGTCAATCAGCACACCCAGTTTATTCTGTTTTGTAAGTCTAAATTTTTCACGTGTTACATTTCCTTAAAGCAGGCTCTATTTTTAGAGAGAATAATGCAGTTTGAAATTGTCAGAATTGTGTCTTAAAAAAATAATGTGCAGTGTTTTTATCCTTCCCTTTCATGATTAGATTGACTATATATTTCCGTGTATTTTTCTTGGCTAATTCATGAGCAGTTACCACCTTAATACTTGGGGAATAAGGAGAGATCACAATGTTAGAAATTCCTGAACTTTGTATTTAACTACAACAGCATTGTCACTACTCGAGAAATTCAGTAAGGCTTGAGTGCCTTTGCTCTATTAGGCAATTCAGAATATCCCAGACCTTGCTCTGGACTTCAAGGTTTTTGAAGTTCAAAGCAGATGTGTTAGGAAGAAAAAACATCTGGCAAAGAGAACTTGCTTCATTGCGTGACACTGTTTTCCTGCACTCATCAGCGGAGCGTCTGTGGAGCAGGTTGGCAGGTTTGAGAATTAATTAATGATGAGGGAATGAGCCACTCTGAGGAACTCAGTGTCGCCCCTTCTGCTTCTTTCTTCCCCATGTGTCTGGCAAAGCCTTCAGAGTCTAGGACCAGAGTCTAGCTGAGCCACAGTTGTGTCTCAACTCACACACTTGTCTTCAGGCTTAATTAGCTCGGAGACGTAAACAGATGGATGGCCCGGGACCCAGAGGGTTGGTGTTGAGCAAGGCAGTTTTATTATTGGGGACTTTTGAAATTTTTGTGAAGTGCATCAAAACTTTAAAAATGCCTTTAAAAAAACTTAGAATTTTGAAAGTAAGTACTTGAAGGTGACAAAGCTTTGTGTGTATCTCAGTATTTTTCTTTCTGTAACTTTTAATTTAGATATAATTTCAAACTTACAGAGAAGTTTCGAGAACAGTACAAGGGACACCTGTGATTTCTTTACCCAGATTCACTCATTTTCATTTCCTCCATTTGTTTTTCCATCTCCACTTCCTCCTTCCTTCCCTCTTCCCTTTACACACACACACACACTCTTGTACATTTTTTTTCTGAATGACTTGAGAGCAAGGTGGAGAGATCCGGTGTCTTTACTCCTAATACTTCAGTGCTTATTTCTTAAGAACAAGGTTGTTCTTCTAAATAATCACAGTATAGTTGTCAAAATCACAGAATTTAATATTGATGCCACACTGTTTGTTACCTAATCCATAGTCCATTTTCAAACTCCATTAGTTGTGTCCCTTCAAGCACCGCCTGTCCCCGTCCAGGCTCCATCCCAGGAGGACACATTGCCTTTAGTTGTCATGTTGCCTTTGTCTTCTTTCTTTATTTTTTTTGGCCACACCACGCAGCTTGTGGGGTCTTAGTTCCCCGACCAGGGATTGAACCCAGACCCTTGGCAGTGAAACCACTGGACTGCCAGGGAAGTCCCTGGGATGCCTTTAAATGGGAACAGTTTCTCAACTTTCTTTGTATTTTTTGACTTTGATATTTTTTGAAGAGTTCAAGCCAGTTATTTAGTAGTGTTCCTATATCAGATTTGTGTGATGTTTCCTCATGCAATTCTGGTTCTGCATTTTTGGCAAGAACACCGCAGAAGTGGCAGTGAGTCTCAGGGGGCACATTGTGTTGATTTGTCCCTTAATTGGTGATGTTGGCTTCCATCATTGGATTAAAGTGAAGTCCATGGGTTTCTCCACAGTGAACTTATACTTTGCCCCTTTATACTTCATAAGAATTTTGTGGAGAGATCACACTGAGATTATGTAAATAGCCTGTTCCTCTTTAGATTCTCCTAGTTTTAGGAAGTGTGATGGCTTTCTATTCTGTATTTATTAGTTGGCATTCTGCTACAAGGAATTGCTTTCTCTTCTCCCCCATTTTATTTATTCCTTTATGTGTTTGCATTAGTATGGGCTCGTTGGTTTTAATTTTGTTCAGTGGTGTTAATTCTTTACTGTCATTATTTATTTTGATACTTAGATTGACTCAGATATGGTCAGTGTGAGTTCCTGCAGGCTGACCCTGGGTCCTTTTGATAAGTCCTCCTCATTCTTTGAGCACTTCCTTATTTTCTGGCATAAAAAGATGTTCCAGGTTCATTTAATATTTTCTCTGCCCCAGCCTTGGAATCAACATTTCTCCAAGGAATCCTGGTTCCTTTTCATGGAGAATGGTATTTGAAAACCTAGACCCTGGGGTGTGTGTGTGTGTGTGTGTGTGTGTGTGTGTGTGTTTTAAAGGAAACTACGTTATAGGATATTATATTTACTAAATCATTGTGTACTGTATGTATGAGTGTGTGTGCATGCATGTGTGTTGTTTAATGTTACAAGTTTCAAACAGAAGAGCATTTATTTTACATGTAATACTCATAAGTTTTGACAAGTAAGAAATACATTTTTCATTTCACAGTAAACGGTATTACACGGTTCTGAGTACTAAATCATCCTGACATTTATGAAGGAGCGAATGGAAAGTAGGGAGCCCGAGTGTGTTAAATATAAAGCTATCTTTAACTGTTGTATTAAAAAGCAGAGATTTATTTTCCATCTGTGATCTGAATGTGCCTATTTGTGTTCTCTTCCATGGCAGTGGAATTTCTGTGGAGCCACACGACGGAGAGCATGTGTGTTGGATATATGTCAGCCCAGGATGGGAAGGCCAAGGTAAGTGGGAAAACTGGTGCATAATTGGAAAACCTTGCAGCCACTGTGTGAACCTCTAACCGGCCAAGTGGACACAATGGACTTTTTTCAGCCTCTCTGGGCGGTAGCTCTGTGATCTTTATGAGAATCTGATAAAGAACAATTAACGGTCCCAAAGAAAACTAGCAGATCTTTCTTGCTTTTGATGATGGAGCAGGGGAGATTAGGACAAACCTTTTATTTTTTTTTTATAATCTTGTTCTTCTTCATCCACTGTGAATAATTGGAAAAGAAGAAACTGGGGATTCGGAAGAGAAAATGGGTGTACCGCTTATGGCTGGCAGGGCTGGGTGATTTTGCAAGGAGGATGGGAATAGCTAAAGGGGAACGAGGCAAAGTTAGCTGAGCACTTGGACCACACCCTGCGTGTGTGAGGGCAGAGATGCCCAGCGTCCTTGCAAGGACTACCTGGCTCGTGCTCCGGTGTGGTCTGACACAGCATCCTCATGGCAGAGTCAAAGGTCTGTGCCCCGTGTGCCACGCATCCCAGGCCCTCATCCCTCAGTGAGTCACAACATTCACAGAGAATGTCCACGCAGCGCCCCTTGAGTCGCTGGGCTTCCCTGCACTCAAGAGGGGTGAGCCTGGGAGTCAGAAACATTATTTGTGGATTCATTTTATACTGGCCTCATGTTCTTCTTGTTCATAAAATTTTTAGGAACAGCTGTGGCATATGATGTTTACTTGGCATTAAAGTACCTCAATTACAAAGCTGTAAAGCCTCTCTTTCAAAGGACATGATTTATTTTACCCATTTGGAAATGCAAGTAAGGAAACTTCTGATGTACACTGTCTGATAGAGATGGGATCTTAACAAATTGAGGCTACAAGTAAGAAAGGGTAACTTCTTGCTTATTGGTCATATAACACCCATCCACGCTGGCCTCTGAATATTACCCAGCAAGGTAGTAGCATCACAGGGCTTTGTGAGGACAGCGTACAAGAGCTTTGTTCCATAGTACATAGAGAAAAGAATTATAATGGCTCATTTAAAAAAGGTGATTTAGAGCAACAGCCAGCTCTACCCACCACCAGTCCCTCCCATCAGTAAACTTCCACAATCCTCTTAGATAGCCTCATCCACCAGAGGGCAGACAGCAGAAGCAAGAAGACCTACAGTCCTTCAGCCTGTGGAACAAAAACCACATTCACAGAAAGATAGACAAGATGAAAAGGCAGAGGGCTATGTACCAGATGAAGGAACAAGGTAAAACCCCAGAAAAAAAAACTAAATGAAGTGGAGCTAGGCAACCTTCCAGAAAAAGAATGCAGAATAATGATACTGAAGATGATCCAGGACCTCGGAAAAACAATGGAGGCAAAGATCGAGAAGATGCAAGAAATGTTTAACAAAGATCTAGAAGAATTAAAGAACAAACAAACAGAGATGAACAGTACAATCACTGAAATGAAAACTACACTAGAAGGAATCAATATCAGAATAACTGAGGCAGAAGAACGGATAAGTGACCTGGAAGACAGAATGCTGGAATTCACTGCTGTGGAACAGAATAAAGAAAAAAGAATGAAAAGAAATGAAGACAGCCTAAGAGACCTCTGGGACAACATTAAACGCAACAACATTCGCATTATAGGGGTTCCGGAAGGAGAGGAGAGAGAGACAGGACCCGAGAAAATATTTGAAGAGATTATAGTCGAAAACTTCCCTAACATGGGAAAGGAAATAGCCACCCAAGTCCAGGAAGCGCAGAGTCCCATGCAGGATAAACCCAAGAGGAAACATACCAAGACACATAGTAATCAAATTGAAAAAAATTAAAGACACAGAAAAATTATTGAAAGCAGCAAGGGAAAAATGACAAATAACATACAAGGAAACTCCCATAATGTTAACAGCTGATTTCTCAGCAGAAACTCTACAAGCCAGAAGGGAGTGGCATGATATACCTAAACTGATGAAAGGGAAGAAGCTACAACCAAGATTACTCTACCTGGCAAGCATCTCATTCAGATTTGATGGAGAAATCAAAAGCTTTACAGACAGGCCAAAGCTAAGAGAATTCAGCACCACCAAACCAGCTGTACAACAAATGCTAAAGGAACTTCTCTAAGTGGGAAACACAAGAGAAGAAAAGGACCTGCAAAAACAAAGTGAAAACAATTAAGAAAATGGTAATAGGAACATACATATCGATAATTACCTTATACGTGAATGGATTAAATGCTCCAACCAAAAGACACAGGCTCGCTGAATGAATACAAAAACAAGATCCATATATATGCTGTCTACAAGAGACCCACTTCAGACCTAGGGACACATACAGACTGAAAGTGAGGGGATGGAAAAAGATATTTCATGCAAATGGAAATCAAAAGAAAGCTGGCGCAGCAGTATTCATATCTGATAAAATAAACTTTAAAATAAAGAATGTTCCAAGAGACAAGGAAGCACACTACATAATGATCAAGGGATCAATCCAAGAAGAAGATATAACAATTATAAATATATATGCGCCCAACATAGGAGCACCCCAATACATAAGGCAACTGCTAACAGATATAAAAGAGGAAATTGACAGTAACACAATAATAGTGTGGGACTCTAACACCTCACTTACACCAATGAACACATCATCCAAACAAAGTTAATAAGGAAACACAAGCTTTAAATGACACAATAGACCAGATAGATTTAATTGATATTTATAGGACATTCCATCCGAAAACAGCAGATTACACTTTCTTCTCAAGTGCACATGGAACATTCTCCAGGATAGATCACATCTTGGGTCACATATCAAGCCTCAGTAAATTTAAGAAAATAGAAATCATATCAAGCATCTTTTCTGACCACAACTCTATGAGATTAGAAATCTATTACAGGGAAGAAAACGTAAAAAACACAAACACATGGAGGCTAAACAATACGTTATTAAATAACCAAGAGATCACTGAAGAAATCAAAGAGGAAATCAGAAAATACCTAGAGACAAATGACAATGAAAACATGATGATGCAAAACCTATGGGGTGCAGCAAAAGCAGTTCTAAGAGGGAAGTTTATAGCAATACAAGCCTACCTCAAGAAGCAAGAAAAATCTCAAACAATCTAACCTTACACCTAAAGGAACTGGACAAAGAAGAACAAACAAAACCCAAAGTTAGCAGAAGGAAAGAAATCATAATGATCAGAGCAGAAATAAATGAAATAAAGAAAACAATAGCAAAGATCCATAAAACTAAAAGCTGGTTCTTTGAGAAGATACACAAAATTGATAAACCATTAGCCAGACTCATCAAGAAAAAGCAAGAGAGGACTCAAATCAATAAAATTAGAAATGAAGAAGGAGAAGTTACAACAGAACTGCAGAAATACAAAGCATCCTAAGAGACTACTACAAGCACCTCTATACCAATAAAATGGACAAACTGGAAGAAATGGACAAATTCTTAGAAAGGTATAACCTTCCAAGACTGAACCAGGAAGAAATACAAAATATGAACAGACCAATCACAAGTAATAAAATTGAAACTGTGATTAAAAATCTTCCAACAGACAAAAGTCCAGGACCAGATGGCTTCACAGGTGAATTCTATCAAACATTTAGAGAAGAGCTAACACCCATCCTTCTCAAACTCTTCCAGAAAACTGCAGAGGAAGGAACACTCTCAAACTCATTCTATGAGGCCACCATCACCCTGATACCAAAACCAGACAACGATACTACAAAAAAGGAAAAGTACAGACTAATATCACTGATGAACATAGATGGAAAAATCCTCAACAAAATACTAGCAAACAGAATCCAACAACACATTAAAAGGATCATACACCATGATCAAGTGGGATTTACCCCAGGGATGCAAGGATTCTTCAATATATGCAAATCAATCAATGTGATACACCATATTGACAAACTGAAGAATAAAAATCATATGATCATCTCAAGAGATGCAGAAAAAGCTTTTGACAAAATTCAACAGCCATTTATGATAAAAGCTCTCCAGAAATTGGGCATAGAGGGAACCTACCTCAACATAACAAAGGCCATATACAACAAACCCACAGCAAACATCATTCTCAATGGTGAAAAACTGAAACTATTTCCTCTAACATCAGGAACAAGACCAGGATGTCCACTCTCACCACTGTTATTCAACATTATTTTGGAAGTCCTAGCCACGGCAATCAGAGAAGAAAAAGAAATAAAGGAATACAAATTGGAAAAAAAGAAGTAAAACTGTCACTGTTTGCAGATGACATGATACTATACATAGAGAATCCTAAAGATGCCACCAGAAAACTACTAGAGCTAAGCAATGAATTTAGTAAAGTTGCAGGATACAAAATTAATGCACAGAAATCTCTTGCATTCCTATACACTAATGATGAAAAATCTGAAAGGGAATTTAAGGAAACACTCCCATTTACTACTGCAAAAAAAAGAATAAAATACCTAGGAATAAACCTACCTAAGGAGACAAAAGACCTGTATGCAGAAAACTGTAAGACACTGATGAAAGAAATTAAGAGTGACATAAACAGATGGAGAGCTATACCATGTTCTTGGATAGGAAGAATCAATATTGTGAAAATGACTATACTACCCAAAGCCATGTACAGATTCAATGCAATCCCTATCAAATTAGCAACTGCATTTTTTACAGAACTAGAACAAAAAATCTTAAAATTTGTATGGAGACACAGAAGACCCCAAATAGCCACAGGAGTCTTGAGGGAAAAAAACGGAGCTTGAGGAATTAGACTCCCTGACTTCAGAGTATACTACAAAGCTACAGTAATCAAGACGATATGGTACTGGCACTAAAAGAGAAATATAGATCAATGGAACAAGATAGAAAGCCCAGAAACAAACCCTTGCACCTATGGTCAACTAATCTATGACAAAGGAGGCAAGGATATACAATGGAGAAAAGACAGTCTCTTCAATAAGTGGTGCTGGGAATACTGGAAAAGCTACATGTAAAAGAATGAAATTAGAGTACTCCCTAACACCATACACAAAAATAAAGTGAAAATGGCTTAGAGACCTAAATGTGAGACCAGACACTATAAAACTCTTAGAGGAAAACATAGGAAGAACACTCTTTGACATAAACCACAGCAAGATATTTTTTGATCTACCTCGTAGAGTAATGGAAATAAAAACAAAAATAAACAAATGGGACCTATTGAAACTTAAAAGCTTTTGCACAACAGAGGAAATCATAAACAAGATGAAAAGGCAACCCTTAGAACGGGAGAAAATATTTGCAAAAGAATCAATGGACAAAAGATTAATATCCAAGATATATAAACAGCTCATGCAGCTCAATATTAAAAAAACAAACAACCCAATCCAAAAATGGGCAGAAGACCTAAATAGACATTTCTCCAAAGAAGACATCCAGATGGCCAAGAAGCACATGAAAAGTTGCTCAACATCAGTAATTATTAGAGAAATGCAAGTCAAAACTGCAATGAGGTATCACCTCACACCAGTTAAAATGGGCATCATCAGAAAATCTACAAACAAGAAATGCTGGAGAGGGTGTGGAGAAAAGGGAACCCTCTTGCACTGTTGGTGGGAATGTAAATTGATACAGCTACTATGGAGAACAGTATGGAGTTTCCTTAAAGAACTAAAAATAGAATTACCATATGCCCAGCAATCCCACTACTGGGCATATACCCAGAGAAAACCATAATTCAAAAAGACACATGCACCCCAGTGTTCACTGCAGCACTATTTATAGTAGCCAGGTCATGGAAGCAATCCAAATGCCCATCGACAGACGAGTGGATAAAGAAGATGTGGTACATATATACCATGGACTATTACTCCGCCATAAAAAGGAATGAAATTGGGTCATTTGTAGAGATGTGGATGCATCTATAGATTGTCATACAGAGTGAAGTAAGTCATAAAGAGAAAAACAAATATCGTGTGTTAATGCATATATGTGGAACCTAGAAAATGATACAGATGAACCGGTTTGCAGGGCAGAAATTGAGACACGGAAGTAGAGAACAAACGTATGGACACCGTGTGGGGAAAGCGACGGGGGTTGAGGGTGGTGGTCTGATGAATTGGGAGATTGGGATTGACATGTATAGCCTGATGTGTGTAAAATTGATGACCAATAAGAACCTGCTGTATAAAAAAATAAAATAAAATAAAAGTGATTTATGGGTTTAGAGCAACATTATCTAAAAGAATTTTCTGTTGATGGAAATAATTTATATTTATAGTGTGTCCTCCTATATGATAGCCACTAGACACATGTGGCAATGAGCACTGGAAATGTGGCGAGTATGCCCGAGAAACAGAAGTTAAAATTTTGCTTAAATGTGAATAGCCACATGTGGCTATTGGCTACCATACTGAACAGCACCGGTTTAAAGAAAGAGTGGAAAAGTGGCTCTCTAAATAAATATTTTCAAAACATTCTTTTTTTCCCAATTGCAAAACGGTTCCAAAATATAAAATAAGCCTGATAAGCCATAAGAATCCTTGCCCAAGAATAGCTTGCAGCCAGTTAAGTTTCTCTCACCCTTGACATGTTGAATCTGGGCTAAAATTGCTTTTTAACAAAAAAACGTGGAAGAGGTGGACTTCAATAGTGGAGCTGGTCTGAAACCTGTCTGGTGGGAGCGGTCAAGTTATTAAGTCCCGTTTGCAGAAATGTTCCTGTTATCCCTGCTGGTGGCCTGTGGAAGACACCTTGCTATTTAACATGAAATATGGGAGGAAAGAGAGTGGAGAGTCCTGCCTTAAGCCCAAAGATATTTGGCTTCCAGTTGCATCGCTTGACATCTGGTGGACGTGGTTTTCATATTGCTGGTAAATTCTCCAGCTGTTGGTATTGATGGGCCAACAGATACAGCTGCTCCTCTTGCCTCACTTGTAAATTATGTGTTTGACCTTCCTTGCAGAGAGTTCATCCCTTTCCCTTTCTTCCTCCTTTGAGCCTGTGGCAACAAATGCTTTCCCCCAAAAAACCAACCAAACAAAAAAACCCCAAAACACTAAAGCTTTGGTTGCTGAATTCTATTGATAAAAAACAAACAAACATCTCTTCTGTCATAAAGCCTGGAATTTTATTGTATTGCAAGTATGACAAAGTTATAGATGACAAGCTGAGCTCAAAAGAGGAAAGAGGGGCTATAGCAAAGTTTATATTCTTTTTAAGAGAGTAAGCCTTTGGCCTACCCCCTGGTTTCCTGATTTCTGTGAAAGAATTATTGAATTAGTGGCATACCCATTCAAGCATGATGATGGGTTTGTGAAACATGCTCTCATATGATATTGCAAACCACAGTAGCAAAATGAGAAAGAAGGCATCTTTATTTTATTTTACTTTATTTTATTTTTGGCCGTACCATGTGGCATGCAAGATCCTAGTTCCCTGACCAGGGATCGAACCCATGCCCCCTGCAGTGGAAACACGGAGTCTTAACCACTGGACCGCCAGGGAAGTCCCAGAAGACCTCTTCAAAAATTGAAACAACAACATTTTTTTAAATTTAAAAACTACTTCTGAAAAGTTTTTTTTTTGTTTTTAATTTGCCCTGCTTTCCAAAAATTGCCTTCTTTCTGCTTGTTACCAAACTCAGAAACTAAAGCCACCTGGCCATTTGAACATTTTATATAAGCTAACTATGTTTAATCCAGGTTAATACCTTGAATTAAAGTTCACCTCAAAATTGTACTGCTTCAAAAAGGCTGGATAATAACTAATATCATTATAACCAGAATCCATATGTAATTTGAATAAATAGAGGTAGGTTCTTTTATAAGTTTCTTTCTTTCTTTTTTTTTTTAATAGAATGCTCTTGTAGTTGTATCCCTTAATTTAATTTCTAAACCCCTTCTGTAGCATGAGTTAAAGAGATTTCTTTTTATTGAACCAAAATTAGGGCATTGATACCAGTTGGATATAAAAATCAGATTGCCTGTATCCTACCCAAGATAGCAGACAGTTAATGAATGGTTTTTAATAAACACCCAGTGTGTATGGACTACTATAATAAAAACAGATGTTAACATTGGCATGGAACTTATTCAGGTATAATAAGTGAAACCTAGGTTTCTTTTCCTATGTAGAGGTCATTTTTTATAACACAGTGAAAATACTGTTATAAAAATTAATCCTTGAGGAGGAGCAGGCTATTTTATGGTCGTAAGGTGTTTCCTCACAGATTCTTACTAGTTACAGGGGAAAATAATAAGTATATTTTGGAGAAACCAGGCAATAACTTGACCATGTGATCAAAACTAATGTCGTGAGTGAGGGGCAGATGGACATATCATATGCCTCTGGATGTGAGAACCTGAGAAAGACACAACATCACTTTTGCAGTATCCCATCTGGAAGTGCACAGACTGAATCTAACCACAAGGAAACATCAGACAAATTGAAAATGAAGAACATTCTAGGAAGAAAGAAAAAGGGGACTATATTCTTCAAAAATGTCAATGTCATAAAAGACAAAGGCTGAGGAAATGTCCCAGATTAAACAATGTTAAAGAGTCGTGACAACTAGTATATGCAATAACTGATCCTAGGCTGAATCCTATATGGGAGGGGGAAAATGCCAAAAATGTATTTTTAGGTCAATTTACAAAATGGGATATAGATAGTAGAAAATGTTGTATCATTTTAAAATGTACTTGTTATAACTGTACTGTGGTATGCAGGGAAATATTCTTACCTTTAGTACAAACTGAAGTGTTCGGAGGTAAAGGGCCATAATTCTACAATATCTTCTCAGTGGTTCAGAAAATAATATTATGTGGATGGATGGGTGGATAGGTGGATAGATAGATAGCAGATTACAAAGCAAACGGAGCAAAATGTTAGCAATGGGTGAACCTGGGTAAAGGATGTATGGGTGTCCCTTGAACTATTCTGTAATTTTGAAATTATTTTCAAATAAAAAGTTTTTAAAAGCATCACCCTTTTATATTATGGCACATTTGATCAGTTCTTGCAATTGAAATGAACAAGTATTGGAATGGATGCAGTGCCAGGCAGCTGGAGCCTAGGTTCCCCCTTCACTCCTTGCAGACTATGTGACTCAGTGTGGTCGTTGTGCCTCTCTGATCTCAGAGGCCTCATGTGTAAGATGAGAGTAAGAAAACCTGACTCTGCCTTAAGTCCTTCCTGGGATCAGGCTTGATAGGAGCAAGGAAACAGTCTTATGTGTCTGAATACAGATGAATGGACCCTGGTTAAGTCCTTTATATATTATGGGTATTGTATATATATGGCCCTTCCTCCCTAGATATTTGCTTGCCATCTGCAAAATTCTAAATTCTACATTGCAGATTAATAAGCATATATGTTGCTGTTCAGTTTTTGGTAGGATTTTTGTAACCCCAAATGTAGTATCTACCATGCCTTTTTTTTTTTTTTTTTTTTTTTTGCGGTACGCGGGCCTCTCACTGTTGTGGCCTCTCCCGTTGCAGAGCACAGGCTCCTGACGCGCAGGCTCAGCGGCCATGGCTCACGGGCCCAGCCACTCCGCGGCATGTGGGACCTTCCCGGACCGGGGCACGAACCCCTGTCCCCTGCATCGGCAGGCGGACTCTCAACCACTGCGCCACCAGGGAAGCCCCATGCTTTGTTTTTTTGAAGATAGTTTCTGGGGCTTTTAAAAAATCTCAGTAAATGTCTGTGTACAAGGGACAGCACGGATGAGATTTCTGAGAGCTTTTTGATAGGCTTAACTTGTGTATCAAGGAAAGCCATGGGTGAATGACTTAAATATAAAACATGAGGTACATGGGACTTCCCTGGTGGCGAAGCAGCTAAGACTCTGCGCTCCCAATTCAGGGGCCCAGGTTCAATTCCTGGTCAGGGAACTAGATCCCACATGCATGCCGCAGCTAAGAGTTCACATGCCACAGCTAAGAAGCCCACGAGCCGCAACTAAGGAGCCTGCCTGCCGCAACTAAGACCCGGTGCAACCAAATAAATTAATTAAAAAAAAATGAGGTCCACAAGAGGGAGTTACCAAAAGAAGTGAGAAAAAGACTTCCAATTAGTATGAAGAAAGTCACAAGAGACTGTTGCCTCTACTCCCAGTAATGAGAATGAGCTGGATAAACTATAAAGTCATAGATTTAAAAAATTATCCCCAAAGCAGAATATGGTAGAAAAACTTAAATGAACTAAATTCCAGAAAGAGATAAGCCTTTCCTAGGAGAGAAAAAAGCTCTGACTGCTTCATTCCTGGCAAAGCAGCAGGAGGAGGGTTTTTTAAAGGTGTCAGCAAGACCATCTATAAAGAGGCAGTGTGATATAATAAGAGAATGGGCTTTGGAGTTAGCCAGACTTGGATTTCCATCCTGAAGCCCCTGCTTTGTAACCTGGGACAGGTTGCCTATCTGACCCTTGGTTTCCTTATCTTTAAAGTGGGAATATTACCGAAGCTTTCTGAGCATTCTGAATATTAATTGAGTAATAAACCCAAAGTGCATGTAATAGAGCTACATACATTGTGATGGGTGATGGTTGTGGTGGTGGTGGTAGAAGTGATAGAGAGTCTCTCAGGGCTGTCACCTTGCAGCTCCGCAGCCTCATTTACACTGTAACCGTGTTCCCAAACGTGCTGTGTCCATTGCCTACCACAGGAGTGACACCTCCTGGATTTTCACCCTGCTTTCCTGGTGGAGATGGTAGGGGTTATTACATTTTGACAAAACGTAACTCTAGCTTGTAAATATAAACCAACTGACAAGTGAATTCAGAGATCCCAGAAGAGGAAAAAAAATTGTTTGAAGCTGCAGGAATAGACACACACACATACAGCCCTGCAATTCAGGCCAATATGGTAGTAACGGAGCCCTTTCAAAAGCTTTCTGACTAGATGTCTACCAACTTGACAGCATCACAAACTTAGGCTTTTAAATGAAACCTAAGTTGCCTGCAGCATTCCTGATAAGCTCACCTAACTAATTTTCCCTTTAAAAGTAAGAGGGAAGAATATTGTTTACTAGCTACTGTTGAGTATCTCTTGTGTGAACGCAGGCAGCCTTCCCAGATTCCTCTGAGCTCTAGACAGTGGAACACCTTTGGGTGTGTTGACCATGAGTTCCTTAAAAGGGACTTTAGTTCAACGATAGTGGCCAGTGACAGTCACTGGGTGGATATATTGGATCATATTTTAGATTTATGAAGAACCACTTAGACACAAGTTGGCCTTGGTCTAAGCCAAATTTTAACTGCTTCTGATAATCTAGTCCCCATGTTACTCAACAACTGAAGGAGTCTGATCCCTGGCAGGAAGCCAACTGCCCTGAGATGGTGTTAGGTGCTGCCAACAAGCTGTGTACTAGGAAAACATCCCAGACAGCTAAATTTGGCAAGTGTGCTTTATGGAACAGAAGGAAAAGTGGCTAATCAATGATTTTGCTTGTACCTTTTAAGCTTGCCCAGAATTTCAAATATAGAAAACTGCATTTCTTTTCCATGCTCTTAAGACTTCCAGGAGGATCCCATTGGGTTTATTTAGAAAGTTCTTTAGACAAACAGGAGAAGATTGTAGAAGGCTGAGTATGTGAAAAACAAACTTTAAGACACAAGTTTCCTCAGCCTCAAGTTTAGTTCTAAGAGTAGTTGGTAATTTTATTTTTGCCTAATTAGTCTTATGCCATCAGTTTCTTCCAAATGATTCATTTGACATAGCTCCAAAGTAATAAATAGAATAAACACAAAGAGGGAATTCACCATGTTGGCAAGAGCATAAATCTTCCCAGAGGTATTAACCATATTTATCCAAATAAATCTCATTTTAATCATGGTGTAGGGTTAGATCTCTGCAAAGATAAATGTCTATTGCTTGGACTTGTAGACATTCCATGTTAGTTGGAAGGAAGTGAATAAACCTTTTTTTCTGGTTATAGTAACATAGAAAATAATGAAAACATTAATTTCTCTACCTCTATATACTTACATAGCCATCAGCTTACATAGTTCACATCAGGTGTGAACTTAACATTAGAATGTCACCTTGTTACCTTCTAGTACCCAACATTTTAGGTAAATATGTACCTTCCCAAAGCAGACACGTGCCTGCATTTTACGCACAGAACAACGCATAAGTGTGAGATGTAACTGAGACAAGCATTCATGAGAATGATCGGCCTTATTACCCACAGTGAGTAAGTAATGGTTACAGGATGGTCATTTCTTTCTCTTGGTTGAAAAGCAGTGGACAAATGATGAAAGGAATCTTTTCTTGTTTTATTTTTTTTTCAATCTTAAGACAAAAAAAGCCATAATCTTGATCATGCCATTCTTGTTTCTTGTTAACTTTCTAACTTGAAACAAGGTATTGGTTTCTTTGATTGTAAAGATTCAGGATCACCCATTGATTTTATGTTGTAAGAACTTCTATTATATTATTATTATTTTTTTTTTTCTTAAGTAGGTGAGTAGTGATGGGAACTGAATCTACAGGTATGCAGTCAGTATACACGGAGGTACTGATGGCCCCACAGGGCCCCACACACATGGGCATTCATTCGCCTTCTATGAGTGGCTCCCTGTTGAGGTTGAGGGTAGAACTTTGAGTCCAGATGGTTGTTTGGATGCAACATTTTATCCCCACTCACCCTCCTCCCCAGTAACCTGCAGATTTGAGCTCAAAAGCTGAATTCATCAGCAGATCAGCATTTTTTAAAAAATTGAAAATGTTTACATAAAAAATTTGAACTTACATAAAATAGAAATTTTGAATAAAATTTTTATACAAGATTTAAATGTTTTAAGTTTTACATAAAGAGGTACAATTTTCTTCCTCCTGGCTTGTTTTCTCTCATAAGAGTAGATTTGGCCACACTGGGACCCACTTCCTACATGGCCATGATTAGTTGGAGCCAAGTGGTAGCCACCCTGTTTGGTGGGGCCTGGACATTCCATTCTGACAGTCCTACACCTGGCCTGTTTCACTTAGACAGGCATCAGAGACTGACCCGTGTTGTAGATTTTGAACGCTAAGCAAAGTCTATCTGCTGGAATACATTTTCATTCCAGTACCATTCATTCAAATAATATAGTTTCTGTCTTCTTTAAAGCCTTCATCTTGGAGCGTCCATTCTGTCTAATCCTAAGGATTAAAATTCTTCTCTGATGATTATTATGTATGATTTTTATGTCTTATAAGTAAAGCAGTGCTGTAAATTGGTGAAACTTTAACATTTTAGTAATAACTAATTGAGACATTTGGATATGGTTCAGCTACTCTCTCTATTTGCATTCTTTTCAAATACTTCTGGATGCAATAAGTGGTACGTATGGCGATTTACTTTTATGCTCTTGAGCTGTCATCACTGCACTGTACATGTTTGGACTACACTGTCTGCTGCAGTGTTGAAGGCATGAAAAGAAACTTAATTTAGAATGAGGGTTGTGTTAATGCTTCGCTATTAGGAGATGCTCAGGGTACTTGGAAACAGCTTTTTCTTCACTTGAAATAGAAAATTAATCGTATTTTGAATGTACCTCCTGTAACAGATGAAAACCTCAATAATCCCGATTTCTTCCATTGATAGGTCTTGTGGATATTATGGTAAAATTTTGAACAGTTAGAACCTGCTAACAGTTAGAACCTGCCCCGTTAAAAATGGAAGATCTTGGCAAAACAAGCTCTTACTAGACAGTTAGTAATAAGCCCCAGTAGCCCCTGAATAAAACATGCTTCCAACCCAAATTTCTACAAATTTCCAAAGCCAGGTCAGACAGGAAGGACCCAGTCTTTAAGGTGATAACCTCTTAGGTACAACAAGTTCCTGAACCTCGCATTTATATTTTTGTTCAGTAGGCCATACTTGGGGCAAAAAAGAAATAAATACAATCTATAAGTTTTTCACCATCAAAGATGACAAAAATTCATTTCTTCTTAACTTCAGTTAATCAGTATTAGAGCTAATCAGGGATTTATTACAGTGATTAGTAATGATTAACTGGGAAGGAAGCCTTGATTCTTTGGCTTTGAGATTTTAGCTACTAGAAAAAGTCAGTTTACTTAGGAGTACAGTTTTGATGAAACATAGCGGCTCATTTTTTAAAACGAAATATTTATTAAACAAATGCAATTGAGTGCCTATTATATTCAGGTACTTTCCTGGAAACATAATAGTGCACAAAAAAGCTAAGAATCTTTGTACTCCTGGCCTGACACACTAGTGGGGAAAATAATAACCAAGATAAATAAGGTGTATAGTATGTTTGTGATAAGTGCTAAAAAGAAACGTGAAGCTGGCAAGGATTTTAGGAAGTACGAGGGTTCCGATGTTAGGCAGGTCTCACTGAGAAAGTGACGTTTGAGTAAAGCCTTGGAAGATTTATGGGAGCAAGGCAAGAACGTCCCAGCATGGAGAACAGCAAGAGCAGAGGCCTTCAATCAGGAGTGAGTGTTCCGGGTGTGACGGAGGGACAGTGAGAAGGCTGGTCTTAGTGGGACAGAGTAAGCCATGGGGGACCAGACCATGTGGGTTCTTACTGGTCACCGTCAGGATCTGGGCTCTTCCAAAGCCCCTGGAGGATAGTGAGCAGAGGAGTGACAATGTCTGGCTCACATTTTAAGAGGCGACTCCAGCTGCTGAAAGGGAGGCAGCGTGGACGGCCATTGCCACCCGTGAGTGACGATAATGAGTTGGACTAGAACGTTAGCTGGGCAGGCGGTGAGGGCCAGTTGGCTTCTGTGTCCATTTTAAGAGAGAGCCGACAGGAGCTGCCGATGGATTGGACAGAGGCACGGGGGAAAGAGAGAAGACAGCAATGAGAATGGAGTTGCCATTTACCAGTGGGGGGAAGAAGGTGAGGAGGGAGGAAGCAGGCTTGAGGGGAAGTAGAAAGAGCTCAGTTCTGGATGTGTTCATTTGGAGATGCCTGTTAGGCATTGAATGGAGACGGTCAGCGTGTGGTTGGATGTGTGTGTCAGGAGAGAGGACTAAGTTGAAGATGTGTATTTGGGAATCTCAGCATATAAATGCTTTTTTAAAATTACAAGGCTAGGTGTGATCACCCAAGAGAGGGACCACAGCCAGGAGAAAAGATTTCTGAGGAATTGCTGTGTTGATAAGTCAGAGAGGTGAAGAACCCAGCAAAGGAGACTGAGAAATGGCCGTAGAGGCTGGTGGAGAACCAGAGGAGAGTGGGGTCTTAGAAACCAAGGACAGAAAGTATTTCAAGGCCAAGAGAGCGATCAGTTTTATCAGATCCTGTACTCTGGGCCCATGAAGTTAGGTCTGAGGACAGACCACTGGATTTAGCATTCGGAAGTCATTGCTTACCTTGGTAAGAGCCGTTTCAGTGCAGCGGTCAAGGCAGAAACCTGAGTGGAGAGGGTTTAGAGAGAATGGAAGGAAAGAAGCTGTGGAAACAAGAATAGACAAGTCTTTTAAAGTATGTTGCTGTAAATGGAAGCAAAGAAATGAAGTGGCAGCTGGAGGAGGAGGTAGTTCTGGAGAGTTATTATTCTTTCCTCTTTCTCCAGTGGAACCAGATGCTTCACTTTATGTCCAGAACACTGCACAGATAATTTTCTACAAAATGAGTTGAGGAAAAGTGGCCCAACTCTTGAGTCCTGGGGTACCCCAACATTTAGTGGCTGGGGAGGTGAGGAACTGAGGTCTCAGTATTAGAGTAAAAGAGAAGGGAGGTTTCATCACACTCTTTATAGGAGTTTGGGTGCAGCTGGAATTGAAGGACGGCATCCGTTGACATTTGGGATGAGCTGGCTTACAGAGTCCGTGGGTTCCTTTATTGAAGAGTGTCTGAACTTCATGTGCTCCCATGCCTGTCTGGCTCTGAGAAAAGTGGGCTGGGGCTGACATTTGACCAGGCTCCTTTTTTTCAGAGAGCCTCTCCCAGGACCAGCAGAAGCCAGCCTGGGAAGCCTTGCCCTCTCTCGTCTCAACACCTTAATAGTTCTTTGGTGTCGCACGGGTCAGATCAATAAGAAGTCAGGAAGCAGATGGTTTTGACGAGGAGAACTTTCTTCAAAGAGTTTGTTGGCGGTTTTTATTTTTACCCCTCCCAAATTCCTCACTGACAGATCAACTGAAATTCTCAGGAAATAGTCCATTACACAAATAGTAGTTTCACTCTTTATGGTAGTTTCAACATTAGCCTTTCATTTCTTTTCAAATACAAGATGCTCTTTTCAAGCTATAGTAAAATCCATGTTATCTGGCAGCTTACCAACCAGAAGACTGTTACTGACATTTTGGGTTTTCACTCAGTACAAATCATCTGGATGCTGAGTCTTCCCCACCAGGTTCTCCAAGAAGGGGCCACCTGGTTGTCTTTACCAAGGAAATGGCAGCCCAGGGCTTACCATTACAGGAGCGAAGGTAGACCCCCGGCCTTCATGCTGCACACGGGCCTGCAGGACTCGACTAGATCTCCTCCTCTTAGCTTCACACCTCCCGCTCCCATTAGCCCCTCAGAAAGAAATATCTGAAATACGAAGTTCCTTATATAAGGTGGCGCAGCTACCAAGAGGTGGAGCCAAGATTCAAGCCAGACATTCTGAACTTCAAAACCAAAGCTTCTAACCACGTAGTTGTCAGGAGAGGCCTAAGCTGGAGGTGTTTATTTGGGAGTCTCCTCATATAGGTGCTTTTTATAAAACTACAGGACTGGATGAGATCACCAAGGAGTGACCACAGATGGGAGAAGAGGGGCCTGAGTCCCAGGTAACTCCCATGCATTTAGCGTGGCGGGACCTGCAAAGGGGACTGGGAAATTGTGGCCATAGAGGTTGAGGAGAAACAGATGACGGTGGGGTCCTGGAAGCCAAGGAAAGGAGGCGTTTCAAGGAGAAGATGGTGGTCGTCTTGATGCAACTGCTGGGTCCTGCGCGGACAGTACAGCTATTTTGTTCATTCTTTTCTTTGGCAGTGCTCAGGAGTGGCGTGGGAACACAGTCATGCCTCCCAGAATGGGTCTTGAACAGTTAGAAAGGACATAGATTAATTTCTCAATAGATTATGTTGCTGCATTAAACACTCACTAAATCACTCTGCTGCATAATTAAGAAAATACAGAAAAATGACAGGGAGAAAAAAAAAATGTAATCCTGGCCCTGAATGAATCCTTCTGGAATGCAGTGAACTGCCCCACTTTAACCACTGTTAACATTTTGATATAGTTCCTTCGGCGTCTGCAATTGCGATTTTTTTTTACACAATTGAGATTGTTTGGACTACATGGAATGGCATATTTTGCTTTATTCTTTTTTAAAATCAATTTTTAATAGAAAAATAGTCATGTACCTCTTTGAACATTTGAGAAAAAAGGTAAAGAAAATTTTAGAAATCAGAGTAAAGACTATAAAAGGTCTCCACAGTCTCAGAATGCACCATAAACATGATTGTATCAGAGGTGTGTTTCCGTGTTGTCTGTATGACACGTCTGCTGTCCCTCTCACTGCCTGCCTCCCTCCTTATCCAAAAGGTAGCCTAGGGACAGGCTTTGTTCCTGCAGAGATGGGGGTGCAAATCCTAGGGGCGAGGGTGGGGTGAAAATCCAGCCTCCTGGCCTCCACCCTCAGATACTCTGATGTACTGGGTCTCAGTAAATGGTCCTAACACCACTATCTAAGAGCTCCACTCTTAAGTTAGGCTGGGTCTAAAGAGAAGGTGATACAAGTCCTAGGACCAATTGGGATTTCAATTACTTCTTGGGGCTATTTTTAAAAAATCTATAACCTGAATTCTAGGAAAATTTACACATGTGAGGTTTTTGAAAAAAAATATGTAAACCGCATTTAGAGGGCCATTCTAATGCAAAACTATAAAGAATGTTAGAATTGGAAAGAACTCCCAATATAATTGAGGCGAATTTTTCATTTTCACCTACGAAGATGCTGAAGCCCAGAGATCTAGTGACCCCCAGTTCAGAGACTCTCCAGTCCGTCCGCAGCAGAATTAAGGCTCAAACCCAGTTCTCTGAATCCCAGAATCATCCTGAAATGTTTTGGTGAAATGTGTGGCAGTAGCTTTTCCGAGCAAGCCCTATTTCACCCTGAAAAATAAATTTGTGTCTCTTAACAGATTTAGAATTTGATTTAGAATCCTTCACGCTAAGGCTCTGTGGGAGTAAAGAGAGCCCTAAATTTGGAGTCCAAAGGCTTTCATTCAAGTCTCAGTTTTTCTACCTCCTCTGGGACCATAAGCAAACCACATAACCAGTCTGAGCCTCCCCTTTTTTCCACCTGAAAAATAGGTATAGTATACCTCTGTCTAACTGAGAGGATATTTTGAAGCCATCTCATTGATGCAAAGGCACTATGGAAACTAAAGCATTATGCAAATGTAGGGGCTTCGTATTTTATTAAGATTTTACAAGGAACTAGTTTCACAAGGAACTGGCTTCCGCATCCTACAGAGACCTAATTGCCTTCAGAGCAAGATCCATGTGTGTTTCATTCTTCTGTCCCCTCGTAATAAGTGCAGAATAAATACTTCTAAATAGTGGAGAGCTTTTATCACCTTTAGCAGAATGGAATATCCATGATAATTCTTCACGTGAGTGACGCTATAATAGGTACTGTGGGCTTGCCCTGTTTATGTGGATGCCTTCACGGGGCTTTTAAGATAAAAATAAGGGGCAGCGTTGTCTGATGTTGCCTCTGAAGTGTGGTGTCGTTGCATGGTAAAAGGAGTAACAAAAGTTGCTGAGAGACTGGAACAACATACTGTTCTCATCAGACCTCATTTTCGTCTTATTTTAAGGCTCCTTGGACATGATATTTCTATGTGAGAACAGTAGAACTTTCCCTTTATGTAGGCTTGTTTCAGGACTAACAACGAAATCTGCCATAATGCTGTCTTTGTGCTTTGTCCACATTTGCCAATGGTCTTTTATGGCATCCTTGTTCTAAATGTGGAAAACGAGGTAGGGGCGACATGGAGTAAAATGACTAACATATGGCATTAATTTTTCAATCTGTTGATATTTCTGATTTGTTGGGTTGAACTTGGGAATTACATCTTCACATTGCTCTGGCCCATTTATTACTTTCAGTTGAAGACAATGATGGGATAGAAGTAAAACGCTTGTTTTTAGACTCATTCACAATGTATGCAAAAGCTAAAGAAGGTCAGTGTCAGAGAAGGTTAAACTTTGCGAGGCTCCTCTAGAGACCATCTAACCCAGAGTCCTTGTTTTACAGCTCTGAGATTTTCACTGATTTGCCTGATATCACACAGGCTAAGGAAGTGAGCACCCAGATCTTTTGACCTGTAGTTAAATGGGGTTTTATTCTGTAAAATATACACATTATTCTGGATTATATTACGCAGGTTCATGTGAAACTGTCAACTAGTTGAGTACATCTGCTTTCGGGATGAAGTCTGAAGACCAAACTCTATTTTTAGAGCAGTAAACTACATTCCAAGCTTTAATGCTGCACACAAAGAATGCTCAGAATATTCTTATTCACAAGTTGTGTCTCCTTGAAAGACAGCTCTTGAAAGCAGTGGGGAGGGAACTTCTGGGAAAAGGATGGGAGTTGGGGATAGTGTCTCTGGACTCAAGTCATTAAGGAAAAAAAAAAGCCCATAGTAGATACAAAGCAATAAAAACCGACCAGACACACTTCCTCAGCACTTCTCTCTGGAATTGGTCATTTAAGGCCTATCACATTTGTGCCAGTAAAAGAAAGCAGAGAGTGACTGTTGTCACATCAGGTAAGAATTCACTGTGTAAGGGCACAAGGTGTGCTCAGCCAGCATGCCACCTCCAGCCCCAACTCTACACACCCCGAGTAGCACAGTGATGATGCAGAAGACAAGCTGAGCCTGCAGCTAAATGGATCTCTATTCTACAAAACATACACATCATTCTGGGTTGTTTTAAGGAAGTTCATGTGACACTGTTAATAGATTGAAAAATATAAGTTACCTAGGACTCAACAATTTGAAAAATAAGGCAGAATTAACAAGAGAAGGGAAAATGGTAGGGAAAGGAATATCTGTCTCTTCAGATATTTATGGTAAGTTGTAAGATTGAGTGTGAGACATTCTTGTCCCGCTCTCCAGGAGGGAAATTGCCCTGCAAAGAAGGTAGCCCTCCTGCTTTCCATATTCCTCTGAGCGCTGAATTCTGCAGTTTCATTCATGCGGCAGGACGCAGCAGACCTGCCAGGCACGCAGCCCACACCTGACCACTGTCGAGTTGCTGCTGCCCCCGACCATCTCTCTCTCAGAGAGGATAATGTGCATGTAGTTGTTGAGATGAATGAACAGATAATGTCACATCATATTATTTCTATATTTTGTGTCCATCCTGGGAAATACCTAGACTTTTATTTTCAGAGTTTTAAGGTTCACAATTTCAATATCACTTTGAGCGTTTAATTTATACAAATCTCTTCAAAAATTTGTAACAGACTTACAAGCTATAATCAAAAACTACAAAACATGAAACTAAAAACTATAAAATGTCTAATTTGCCGTTTGCTCTTTCATTTCCCAAATCCTCATTAAAAAAAACAAAATCCTCTATTGGCTTAGCAAACATACAGAGCCCCTTCCATGGGCCAGGCTATCTTTTAGGTAAGGAGGGAACAGCAATGAACAGATAAAACTCCTCGCCCTCGTGGAGCTTTTGTCCCAGTGGAGGAGACAGGCAATGAATGGGATAAAGGAGCAAAATGGATGGCTGGTTAGATACGGTAAGGACATAGGAAACGTTGAGGCAGAGAGGGTGGTAGTAGTGAAATTCAGGTGAGTGGCCAGTGTAAACCTTCCCCAAAAGGCGGCTTTTGAGTAAAGATCTGGCAGAAATGAGCAAGTGAGCCACCTGGGCGTTGGATGGAAGAGCTTTCTGGGCAGTGAGAACAGCACGTGTAATGGCCTCGAGGCAGGAATGTGCTGCGTGGTTGAGGAACAGCAAGGAGGCCAAGTGGAGATGGAGAGGAATGAGCCAAAGAAAAGGCAGGAGGATTCCAGCCAGAGAATGAATGCAGCCCACAGCATATGGGGCACTGTCGGATTTTACTCTGTATCTATTATGGACTAAATTCTGTCCTTACCAAATTTTTATCTTAAAGCCCTAACCCCCACTGTGATTATATTTGGGGATGGGGCCTTTGCAGAGGCGATTATGGTCAAATGAGCTCATAAGGACAGGGCCCTAATCCAATAGGACGTCTTTATAAGAAGAAATGCCAGGGATTTGCACACACAGAGAACAGGCCATGTGATGACACTGGGGGAAGACAGCCATCTGTGAGCCACACAGAGAGGCCTCAGAAGAAACCAGCCCTACTGATGCCTTGATCTTGGACTTTCCAGCCTCCAGAACTGTGGGAAAATAATTTTGTTATGGAAACCCTAGCAGACTAATACGCTGTGCTAACCTTCAATTGTCTTTGAGAAGAGAACTTTCTGCTAAAGAGTAAAGCTGATCTTGAGCAAACTTAACTAGTTTAACTGACAACAATACTCATTTTGTGTCAGCCCAAAAGGAGCTACTCATCCTGCAGGTACTATATTTGACTTAAAACAGGTGAGCCTACAAATTAGTCATCCGAAACACAGCTAGCAAGTCAGTCCAGCCCATTTTTTTCATAGGGGCAGTTTAAAAGCAGCTCTCACAATTCTTTTATTTTTGTCTTTTAAACATAGAAGAGTTCGCCTTTGTCTGGTGTGAATGAAGAAGATGCTGTACCTCCTTCTTCCATCCCTATTTCTTCCCCAAACTGTGCTCCCTCTGTAATCTCTTACCATCTGCCTTCAAACAAAACTGCCTTCTTAACATCACAAGAAATGACGAGGGGGAGAGCATTTGGCTGCTTTTGAAGGTTTATTATTCTGAACCCTGAAAAGGAAGAAAAAGAATCAAGTATTTACCCTTCCTTTCTTATATGCACTTTATCGTGGAATACCAAAAAGTTGAGAAAGTTCTTTATAGAAGAATTCCAGCTATTAATGTATTGACAGTGATAGAATTAGGAAACCACCTGTTGGTAACTCTTGAAATAATGGGGTCTAGGCAATGATTATCAGTGACTGCTAAAACTGAGCAGAAGCTTATTGCAAGGTTGACAGGCAAGGAGACAGGAAACACAACTTAAATTTGTCTCCCCATCTGGGATTCAGTCAAACTTTTATGAGTTAGGGGAGGAGGGTTGGTGTGCAGAAGCACTGGTGGGGCAGGTTTTTTATTTTTATTTTCACATCTTTACTGGAGTATAATTGCTTTACACTGGTGTGTTAGTTTCTGCTGTATAACAAAGTGAATCAGCTATACGTATACATATATCCCCATATCCCCTCCCTCTTGCGTCTCCCTCCCACCCTCCCTATCCCACCCCGCTAGATGGTCACAAAGCACCGAGTTCGTCTCCCTGTGCTATGCAGCAGCCTCCCACTAGCTATCCATTTTACATTTGGTAGTTATGTCAGTGCTACTCTCTCACTTCGTCCCAGCTTCCGCTTCCGGTGGGGCAGGTTTTGATTGGAGGGCTTTGGAGCTTGCCATTTATGGTAAGGTGTGGTAGATGGGCTTCAGCACCGGACCTTCCTGGACAGCAGACCCTTCACTGCTGTCCCTCCAGACAGAAAGGGCTCTGGAGTTCAGGTTCAGGTCAGGCCCTGGTCCTTTGGAGGGGGTCGGGGGAACAGGTTTGGTTCCAGGTTGCTTGAGGTGCACATCTCCTCTGCATGCTTCGGCTGCATGACTTGAGGTTTTGTTCTGTTGTCTCTGGAAAACAACTCAGTATCTTGTTAGAAACAGGATAGGCCCAGTCTGGACTGGTTCTATGGTTACAAAACCATTAGGCAAAGGTTGGTGGGAGGATCGGGCTGCCACCATCTGAACCCAATGGACCAATAATAGTAACCGCACTGAAAGATGATCACAGATGTTAGGGCCATCTGAGCACACACCATAGGCAGAACACAGCCCCACCAGTGGGAAATTATTGCCGAAAATGCCCTTCTAAAGAAGGTAGCTGCGACTTTACTCTGGTGAGGGAATGCAAGGGTTGCCAGATTTTTCAAGAGTATCTAGAAATCAAGATGCTTGTATGCAATTTCCCCATTTTGAAATATTTTCTACTAATATCTTTAGAAGTTGGAAACACTGTGTGGCTCAAACCAAGCAAACTTATCAGCTCTCCCTTAGGCCCAACACTGCTCTCCAGTCCTATTTGCTGTCCAGTGCCGTGGCCTCCAGAGAGCCTGCCCCACCTCCTTGATCCACATCCATGCTCTCTCTCTCTTGACTTCATTAGCATTTGTGGTTGGGTATCTGTGGTACTGTGATTTAGCATAAGTAGTACATATTTGTTCCTCCTCCAGGGTTCCTGACTCACAGCTCCCCAAACCCTTGGAATTTCCCAAGTGATAATAGCAATAGGAGCATCTTTTGCTATAATATTTGATCTCTAGTCCTCAGTTTCTGAAATCATTTCAGAGCCGTAAAGGTTAAATGGGTATCTTGTTACTCATAGCAAGCCCCTTTCAAGCACACCTGGGTTTATTTTAATGAGGTGACTTTTGGAAAACCCCAAGGTAACCTAAGCTTGGGGTCTGGTTACCAGGGGAACCAACCATGTGACTAGAGGGTTAGAAATTTCAGCCCCACCCCCTGACCTATGGGGAGGGGAGAGGGACTAGAGACTGAGTTCAGTCACCAATGACCAGTAATGTATTCAATCATACCTATGTAACAGCGCCTCCATAAAAATCCCCCGAAACACAAGGTTCAGAGGCCTTCTGAGATGGTGAACGTGTGGAGATTTGGGGAGTGGTGCCTTCAGAGAAGGCATGGAAACTCCAAGCCTCTTCCTACCTTCCTTGCCTATGCATCTCTTCTCTATCTGGCTGTTTCTAAATTATATCCTTTTATAATGTAAACTGTTTTCCTGAATTTCATGAGCTGCTCTAGCAAATTAATCAAACCTGAGGAGGGGGTGGTGGGAACCTCTCATTTATAGCCAATTTATAGCCATGGGCCAGAAGTGCAGGTGACAACCTGAACTTGCGATTGGTATCTGGCATTGTGGGGAGACAGTCTTGTGGGACTGAGCTCTTAACCTGTGGGCTCTATATCCTGGTAGATGGTGTCAGGCCTGAGTTAAATAGTAGGACACCCAATCAGTACCCACAGAGTTAATAGCTTGGTAGTGTTGGAAAACACATTGGAGTGTTATACCCTCTAAGTGTATGGTCACGTGCCTTTGTTAATGGTTTTCTAATCATCTCATATGGCCTTACTTGTCTTCCCAACAACATGACGTGTTCTTAGAAGGTAATTTGCCAGTATTCTACCACTTTGGTTTTCTCTGTAGCACCCAGGCACGCTGAGCTGATTGTTTTTGAGCCATCGAAGATTAATGATACAGCAAGCAGGTATATACAAAGCCCTTAGTAGTTAGCAAATACTCAGCAATTGTTAATTATTGTATCAGTGAGAGCAAAACAGCAGCATCAAAAATATTGGCCTAAAAATGTCCATTTTCTTCAACCTTACCTTTTAGCATGCAGCTAATTTTTCATTAAAATATCTCATTGTATTTTTGAAGACTATCAAACATTTCAAATAGAATTACCCAATTCCGGGATATCAACTAATGTGTAATAGATATTGTGCTGCATAATGTTTTGTGCTATGGCTATGTGTTTGTTTGAATAATAAGAATCTAATGTGTTGACACATGCTTTCATTGCGTGCAGTATCTCATGTAGTCCTTGTCAACCTGATGACAAATGCTCTTACAGTAAGTCCCCTACATACGAATGAGTTCTGTTCCGAGAGCAAGTTTGTAAAGTCCACCTTGTTCTTAAGTCCAACAAAGTTAGCCTAGGTACCCAACTAACACAATCGGCTATATAGTACTGTACTATAATAGGTTTATAATACTTTTCACACAAATAACATTAAAAAAACACAAAAAATAAAACATTTTTAATCTTACAGTATGGTACCTTGAAAAGTACAGTAGTACAGTACAACAGCTGGCACACAGGGGCTGGCATCGAGTGAACAGGCAAGAAGAGGTACTGACTGGAGGAGGGAGAGGAGGTGGGAGATGGTAGGGCTGAAGGATCGTCAGCAATAGGAGATGGAGGGCAAGCTGCAATTTCACTCATGCCTGACATTAGTGCCACAGGTTCTGGTTCCTTGCTGGATTCAATTCTATCTACCCTCTTGAAAAAACGATCCAGTGATGTCTGGGTAGTAGCTCTTTTTTTCTCGTCATAGAAAACACAGAGGCACTGGATTGCATTCTGAACGGCTGCTGCAACCTTCTTGTACCATTCTACGTTCGGGTCCTGTGCCTCAAAAACTAACAGTGCCTCCTCGGATAAAGAAAATCCCCTTGCCATTTCCTGCATTGTGTATCTCTTTGGTTCGCCGGAAGCATTGCCACCAAACAACAGAGTTAGCCTATCTTTTGCTGCTTTATAGCCTGGCATCAGCTTTTCCTCCTTACTGATGTAACTTCGGTCTGGCATCCTCTTGCAGTACAGTCCTGTCTCATCCACATTAAAAACCTGCTCAGGTAGATACATGCCTTCATCAATAATTTCTCGAAGCGTTTCAGGAAATTCCCAGGCAGCTACCGGGCAGCTACTGTATCTGCACTTGCTGCCTCGCCACTTAGTTTTACGTTGTGAAGGTTGGCTCTAGCCTTGAACCGATGAAACCAGCCATGGTTGGCATTAAAAGATGTGCCCTCTGATTCTTCACCATGTTTCTTCTTCAAGTCTTTTAGCTTTCTCTTGAATCACCATTAAGCTGAGCGGGACTCGACACTGATGTGAGCCTGCATCCGCACGCTGAGAAGTTTCTCCATCTCCTCCGTCACTTTTCCACGCTTCTTCGATATTATTGTTGGCATCATTGGCACAGCAGACTTCACATGTTTCATGATCTTGTCCTCATTCTTCAGAATCGTGCCGATGGTTGAATGATTCATGTTATAAGAACGAGCGACATCTACCATCTTTTCGCCTCGCTCCACTCTCTCAATTATTTTTACTTTTGTTTCCATTGTTATGTCTTGGTGCTTCTTAGCAGTATGAGCTACATCACCGCTGCTTTTACGCTTGATTCTGGACATCCTGGGCTTGAAATAAAGACACTGTACTACAGTACTCTATACAGTACTGTACAGTAAAGTACACAAAAACACAACCACTTGTAGAGGATGCACGCATGTGACAGTGTACGCCAGACGCATGAACTAACTTATGTAATTACATGCAAACACACGTGCGCATCTTTGAAAGTTCACAAGTTGAAGGTTCATATGTAGGGGACTTACTGTATAGCTATTTTAGAGGTGGGGTCCTGAGAAGTTAAGTAACCAGCAGAGTTTACATAGCTAGTAAGTGCAGAGGCCCGGATGGAATCGTTGTTAAAGATAACTCCGGCTGCTGTAACAAGCAAACCCCAGAATATATGTGTATAGTTGTTCAAATACAATAAGAAGCATGTTTCTCATTCACATAAAATACAAATTGGGGTTTCTGATTGGCAGAGGACTCTCTTCCAAATTATGATTCAGGGTCCCAAGCTCCTTACATCACCTAGGCCTCAGGTCATCAGAGAAAGTGCATGGAGAATGGTTTGTAAGATTTTCTGCTGGGCCTGGTAGTGGCACACATCACTTCAGTCCATCAGCCTGATTGCAGTCACATAGCCACATCTAACTGCAAAGAAGCCTGGGAAATGTAGTCCAGCATTGTGTCCAGGAAGAAGAGATGGCCCAGAATTCAAGGTGCTCTGATCCTGTAACCCATGCACATAGCCCTTATGATAAACTGCCTTTGTAGATGAACTTTAGAATTGGACACTATATGTTGTGTGCTACATGCACTTTCTTAGCCACTGATCAATGAAAAAACTGTTGTCTTTTTCTTTTTAAAGGCAGAAAACCAAACTCTCAGAATTATGAAACCAATGAATAAAATATTTCCAAGAGCTTTTTTTTTGAGCTGTGTCTGTCTAGATTTTATGTCCCTGACCCCACCAAAGGAGGATAATAACTTGTTTAAGAGAATCTTCCCTTGACTGTTGTGGCAGATCTCAAGCAACTCTCCCGCGAGTGGAAAGATGGATTAAAATATAACCACTAAATGAAGGCTTTGAGACTTTCAAAATTAAGTTGTGCGCTTATGGTTTTCCTGGAAACCACAAAAAGCAGTCACTAAGGTAGTCTCAAAAGATTTAAAGACACGAGTATGAAAGATAGGAAGTCTCAGCTACTACTTAGATTGTGATTAGGATATCAAGCAATTATATAATTTCTGTATTATTTTTTTCTTTCACTTTCGCATTTTGAAGTCTTCAGGCTAAATATGTTATTATGCAATGTATTTGGTTTTATAGAAAGATACAGCCCTAAGACTGTTGGCTTTGAATAGACAGTTTAATTTACAAGGTGATAGTTCTTCTAGGAGTGTTAACCTCAAGGATCTGTCCGGTCACTCAGGGAATTAGCAAGAAAGCAGAGAATTCTAACTCCAAGGCCATTGGGTTCCATTGGTTCGGCACTGTTAGCATCTGCAGAATCTAAGGCTCTATCTCCATTCTAAAAGCATAATCACTTGGAAAGTGGGAAAATAGAGTCAGTCCATACTTTTAAAAAATCTATTTAAAAATAATCTTTACTATAACAAACTAGTGTGATTGACTTTTTAACCAAACTGACTGGTCACACGAGTTAAAACACCTGAGATTCTTTGTACATAAACATAGCTCTGAAGGGTATACTTTAGTCACTTCTCCACTCAATGAGCATTTCCAGAGTGTGCCTTTGTGTCAGGCACTTTGACAGGTGCAGGGAATACAGAGGTGAGTGTATGACAAACTCCTGCCTCCAGCTGGCTTTCAATTACAGAGATTCAAAAATTCAAAACAAACCAAAACCCGGACAGTTACATCACAAGCTGTGAAATGCTCAGCTGGGAGCTGTAGGAGCTAGAAGGAGGGCTTCTAGATCTAGAGGAGGATCCAGTCAAGGACGTCTTTCCCGGGGAAAGAATCGAAAAGGATATTAGAGACACGGAATCCTCGTTAGAGAGGTGTATGGGTGAGGCATTCTGAAGGAATGGAGGGAGAATACCCAAAATGCCGCTGCTCTGGCATCTACCATTTTCATGTGCTATTTCTCATTAGTTCCAAATTCCAATAAAAGTACACTGCTACTTAAATGGTTTTAAAGACACCTTGTTAAGGTCTTATGCTTGTAGGACACCCTAGAGTCTGCACAGTCCTTACACACCCAATATAAAATACTTTATTACACTTTTAAATGCTGGCATACAAGTTCATCGTAGACAGTGGTGAACTGTCCACAGACATTTTTAGGCTCAAGGAATTCAAACCCACTTCTCCAAAAGAACTTTTAGAGATAAACACTCATATAAAATATTCTCTTAAACAGCCCCCACTGTTTATAATATGATTTGATGCTCCATTGAAATTTCCACAGAAAGCTTCAAATACATCTTGGCTCAAACTTTTTCAGGCCAAGGTTACTTATTTTCCGATGAGTCAGAAGACCATGTTGATTGATGAAACTGGTGAAGTGTTGACATACATTTGGACGGTTAACCATTCTATTCCCCTCAACACCAAAATCATGCCAGTGTGTTTTGTAATTGCAAAATCCCCCTTGACTAGATGATAATTTAGGGAAGCAGTAATCCTGAGAAGTTAATCTTAACAACTTGTTTGTCTGGTTGAGCATTTCTGTCTTATGTAAACAGCTCAATTTATACAAATCTCAATGTATTTTTGAAGTATTTTGTCCATGTACCATTAATAAATATCTCAAGACCTTTGTCATCTTTTCCAGTTCTTTTTTCTTTTCCTTCCTAACTCTCCTTGACACTTTGTGGTTTAGCTCAGTTTATTTAGATGTTTTTCTGTTGTAAACTTGGTGTGGGTAGGAATGTTAGAGGTAAGTTTGGATTGGCCATCTGTGTTTCTGTAAATCTCAGAGGATTGCTATCAAGTCCCCTGGTTTGTGGGACAGCAGTTTCTTCCTTCTAGTCCTGGGTCTTTTTCATGCTCAGCAGAAAAATCAGTTGCTTTAAGACTGACATTCCCCTGGGCAAGTTGCAGGCTGTCTGCTTGGACATATGGTCGCTCTTTGATCTTTTAACAATTAATTTATTCTCTGTTGCCTCTGGTGCCTGGACCACCAGGCCTGCCAGGAAGTCTCACTGGATTCTCTCTGAATCTCTGGGAAATGTGAGGGTCGAGTTTCCTGTGAGCTTCACTTTTAGGGACAGATATCTTAAGTAACCTGATTGGAAATTTTCAACCTATTTGTGAACAGAACCTGGTGTTAATATTTCTCCATTGGGGTCTGCACCATGGATTCATTCCTAGCTAACCCCTTCTCTTAATGCCATCTTATAGAATACCGTTCTGGACCAGGAAGAAAATGGTCATTTCTGCTTTCTTCTTTTTTTTTTTTTTTAATTGTGCTAAAATATACATGACATAAAATTTACTGTTTTAACCATGTTGGGTGTACTGTGCAGTGGCATTTAGTACATTCACATTGTTGTGCAACCATCACCACCGTCCATCTCCAGAACTTTTCACCTTCTCAAACTGAGACTGTATGCCTATTTAGTAATGACCCCATAATTCTACCTACCCTCAGCCCCTGGCAACCGCCATTCTGCTTCCTGTCCTGTGAATTTGACTTCTAGGTACCTCATCTAAGTGGAATCATGCAGTATTTGTCCTTTTGTGTCTGGCTTATTTCATTGAGCTTAGTCTTCAAAGTTGATCCATGTTGTACCATGTGTCAGAATGTCATTTCTTTTTAAAGCTGAATAACATACCACTGTATGTATAGACCATATTTTGTTTATCTGTTGATGAACATTTGGGCTGCTTCTACTTTTTGGCTATTGTGAATAATGCTGCTATGAGCATTGTGTACAAATATATGAGTCCCTGCTTTTACTTGTTTTGGGTATATACCCTGAAGTGGAATTGTTGGATCGTATGATAATCCTATGTTTAATTTTTTGAGGAACCACCATATTGTTTTCCACATTCTTGATCCCTGTCCTAGCCATGTGACTCTTTCATGGCTGAGGAGGGTGAGATGAGAGATGAGATAGACTAAGGGGCTTCTCCTCTCTCAGGGAAAAAAATTCTTTGACCTCATGTTAATGAATCCCTGAAAGAATAAAAGGGCCCCATCAACACTGAGCCCTGGGAGTTGTGGATCTGAGCATTTTGTGCCTGATGTGACAAGGGCTGCTGGGTAGCAGAATCAAACAACACGTCCTCTTCAAACTTCTCCCGCTAGGTCAATAAGACATCACAAGAAATGAAAGATCCACAAATGTGTCTTACTGTGGACTTCTCGGGTATAATATATCCGTACTTATAAGACGTAATAAGATGCACTAAACAGCCTTCAGATGCAATAACAAGGCCAGATTCTGGGACAGGGTGCCCAGAGGCGTGAGCCTGGTGACCAAACTCAGTGATACTCACCTCCCAGGAGGTGCCACATGGACTGCCTTGCCCAGCTCTCCACCCCAAAGTTGACGGGCCTCCCTCCTGGAGGTTACAGGTGGCTTCCTGCCTTGCGCACAGAAACGCTAAGTACCCAGAGAACATTTTCTGTTCTCCAGAGCTTTCCAAATTGCTGACTTATGTCAGCTCCTCTAATAGGACAGTGCAGTGAGACCCAAGAACAGTCCCCACCGTCAAACTAAAGCCAGGTAGCTTACCTGTTGCTCCATCTAAAGCATATGCTTGCTTTATTTTTGGTTGTGTGAGAGGATGTCAGACCCACCCCAGGCTTGGCCGCCTCACCAGCTGCATCCAGCAAGTTCACTCTGGGACTTGAACTCCCTTGGGTTCAGTCCTCAGGAAAAGTTTGTGTGGAGAAGCAGAATCAGAGAGGATTACCTGAAGGATATACAGTCCCTCTGTTCTTCTTAGAAACTCCGACATTTATCTATCCCTGGATTAAGCCAGATCATCAAAAAAAGGAATTCCTGGCTGACGTGGTCCTGACCCCTTGTGGAAGAGCTTTTCCTGCTGGCCTCCTTTGAGTGATGCTGTAATGTTCAGCCCTACAAAACTCCTTGTTGTACAACCGCTGTCTTCACTCATCCACTATACACGGTACCTGCTGTGGGTGAAGCCCTGCAAGAGGAATGGCTCCTTGGACTCTGTGCCGGGAATGGTTTTCTCCTTTGAGTGGTTGGTTTGTGTGATCCCGTTATACCATGTGGACCCCTGTCTGGTCTTGGCCACTGGGAAGCTCTGAGACAGGGCAGCAGTCTGCCTCTAGCACAGGGACAGAACTCAGGCTAGATTTTGTGTGTTAACTCATGCCTGTCTTTAACTTATTTTTGTAAGTTCTTATTTTTCTTTTTTTTTCATTGCCTCACTTGAGGTTGTTGAGTGATCTGATTTTTGTAAGCTATTTAAATCCTTTAAGGAGTCAATTGAAGGAATAAACATGAATCGGGTATTCTCAGTTGCTTTTAATGTTCAGAGGACAAAATGTATATCAACTGGTAGTTTTCAGGTAACTGGAATATGCTCAATACAGGTGGCCTTAAAACCACTTGTGTTCTGAGTGTGACTAAACTGTAAGCTCTGTGCTCCTGGGGGCCTGGGCTGTCCCGGTCTCTGTCTCCAGCTACCAGTGCTGTGCTTGGCAGGTAGTAGGTACTCAGTTAATATCCCCTGAGATTTGGACAAACAGGATCTGTCTGCACCTGAGTTACCCGCCAGCACAGCCTGTAGATGCTCAGAAGCAAAGAGAAGCCAAGATGCTCTGGTGTTTTCTCCGCCTTTGTCGCACGTCAGGGGGACACAGCTGGCACCTCTAACAGTCTTCCGTCTCCTCCTCTGCAGACTCACATTTCCAGACTCCCTCCCGGTGCGGTAGCCGGACAGTCCGTGGCGATTGAAGGTGGGGTCTGCCGCCTGGAGAGCCCAGTGAGCTGAACCTTCAGGCTGAACACAGAGCATCTGAGCGGCATTTCAGAACCCGAGCTTCGCAGGGTTTTAACCGAAGTTGGATGTTTTATCTTCCTCGTTTTATAATTCCTGTCACAGCCTCGTGCATCGCTCGCGACACTAGTGCTGCTGTAGTTAGCGCTTGGTGACACGCGCGTCTTGGGCAGATGAGCGGGACTCTGTGTGTGTGCGTGCGTGCGTATGCGTGCGCCCTTGCGCACGTGCAGTGCGTATGCTTGCTTCTCCTTCGATGAAATAGAAACTCCTCCTTATTGTGTAACCTCAGTCCAAGAATGATTAAATCATCTTCCCAAAATGTGTCTTTAACTGTTTACAAGTAAAACCTAAAGTTGCAGGGAACATTGTTGATTTCACGAAGAGGTACCAACTGTCTTTGATATAACATGTCGGAACTGCAATCTACTTGTTGAAATGACTGACAGTGGCCATGCTCCATATGATAACAGTGCTAGTAACAAAGTGTTTTTATTTGTTAGCCAGTTTAAGTGGATCCTATGGTAACTTAAACTGTTGTTCTCATCCCTCATATGGGGCATTTTTCTTTAACAAAGAATGGTTTCAGTGAAACAATCTAGCAGAGAATTAAGGTCAGAACCTTTTTAAGTAATAGTCTTATTGATAAAGTTTGTACTTCTTTCCTCAAGCTTTTCTAAGCTTAAATACTGCATAGCTTCGAGCTGTGTGTACTATATTATGAAAGAATATGTAAAGAGAACATACAGTAATGCACAGTCCTTAATTTGTGTATAATGGAATGTTATTTACAATGTAACACTGTAAATAAGAAAGCAAAATTTATGGGAAAATTCAATATTATCTTTGTTTCTTGTTTAAATATATTTTTAAGATAAAGGAACAAAAATAAAAGAAACATATTACTGGGTATAGTGTGTGACTCCTCTTCTCAGACTAATAAATTATCTTTTGAATCGTAGATTGGAGAGCCGTTTTTTGTTTGTAAAAAGTTACTTCTTCCGGAAATCATACCTTTATGCCTCTTGCTGTGGTTCTGAGTATTCAAAATTCAGTTTCATCTCTATTTAATTAGGCTGGACACCAGCAAGATGAAAGACGAACTTAGTACATGATTGAATGGTCAATACAGAAGTCCCTAAAATTTTCATTGTAATTTGATAAAAAAATAGCCAAGGGAAGGCATAAGAACACTTTGCTTTGAGAAATGGTAGTGGCAGCTGAAAAGTCAATGGTTTCAGTTGATAAATGGCTTCTAAATGTTATATTTAGTGATTCTGGAGCCACATAAGAAAACCAAGACTTTCCTTTTGATTTTACATGTAAGAAGTAACTATTAAGAAGATACTAAAGATAGACTCGCTCAGGGGGAGGAAGTTCCCTGCACCATATAATCATGGCTCTGGGCGGTAACTGATAAAGCCCCAGATGAAATTATACACTTGACATCGATGTATGGGCAAATTATAAAGGAAAGACAACCAAAATGGAGTGGGTGTAAATATGAATGCTTTGGGAGTTGCTGACTTATATTCCTCGTACAGGCAATTACATTTGTCTCGCTGTGTTCTCGTAGACAGGTTGGTGCCGTGGTATCTGTTTCTCATTCTTAATGAGGCTGAGAACTTAGTAAGAGATGGGCTGGCTGGTGGGGAGCCTTTGGCTTCAAAAGCTTTCAAAGACCTGTTACCTGTTGGCAGGGTTTTTTCAGGAACTGGATTGGATCACATAAAACTATCAGGACACTTTGGAGTCTGAAAATCATCTGACCTATTTCACCAGGAATGCCATTTCTTTCATCTCCTTTTGACTTGATTCTGTTCATATTTAAAAGTTTGGGCTTGTTAAACACCCCTTTTATGAAGAGATTAAAATGGTCAGTATAAAAGAACACAGCCCCTCCAAAAACAGTTTGTTAGGACTTTAGTCTCCAATTTCTAATTTTTCTTTTTTTTCTAATTTAAGGAATATTATGAAACCAGGAGGAAAAACAAGTCGAAGGGTCATGGAGGCAAGAAATCTTAATTATAAGATCAGATGTTAAAGAAGAGATACTGGAACCAGAAGGTATTGACAGATAATAAAATCAACTTTGTTTCACACAAAAGTAGGAAAGATAGAAACAGATAAGAATGTAACCTCATTCCCTAGTCTGGCCTATATCACCAAGACTCTGAAGCTGTGTTTGAAGGTACCCACGTTTAATGTGGATGATCCTAACTATAGGCCTGTATTCTATTTCATTTTAAGGCCTGAGCGTTGGATGTTTGGTTCTCTGGGGTACAGTTAAGCCTGGCCTGGATGCCTCAAGGCTGTCACTGTGATCCTGCTCTGAGTTTGGAAACAGGGGTGTCTTCCGCACTTGGTAAGGAGGCGGAGGGTGTGTGCTCTACCCTAAGGAGTCCCTGTGCTGACTGACAGGTGTGGCAGCCTTGTCTGGGCTCTGTCCTCGCTTGTCACCTCTGCCACCTCTCACTGCTTCCTGTGTGTCTGCCTGTGGCGGGCCCTTTCTTATCGTCTAAATGCCTCTTCTAAATGTGAACTTTAATGCAGATGCCAACGTCTGTTAGAACTGTGTACGAAGAACATATAAACAAGCCCCTGATGCTAGTCTGAGATGCTTGTCTGTGAGCAAAATGGATGAGTTTTAGTTTATAGATGTAAGGACATCTCTTTTGGTTCCGCAAAAGCCTTTTGTGCCGAATTCTTTATCCTCTCCCATGTTTGAGAGTGGTGATGTTCATACCAGTTACCTGAAATAAGTAAGGTTACTCTGTTGTAACAGATGGAGGGTGTGAGGGAAGGAAGAAAGGAAGATTTAGAAAAGTACTGGAACTATTCTCATATCTTGAAATTATATTTCATTATTGTGAATTTTTAAAAATCTGGTCATGGTTATAAAAGCAATCCATGCTTATTACAAAAACAGAAAATAAAGAAAAGCAACAAAAAATTAACTCATAACCCCACTTCCCTAGAGACAAGAGTTATTAACACTTTAATAACTTGTAACCTTTACAAATAACCTTTAGCGTCTATTTTTTTTTTTTTTTTTTCTTTTTTGGCCAAGCCACGAGGCTTGTGGGATCTAATTTCCCTGACCAGGGATCAAACTCATGCCCCCTGCAATGGAAGCGTGGAGTCTAAACCACTGGACCACCAGGGAAGTCCCTTAGCTTCTATTCTTAAAGACTCTTCTCATATATAAATTTTCTGTGCTTTTAACACAAAAATGGGATTGTATTGAACCCCCAAGTGGGGTTATATAACCTTCAGTTTTCACTTAATAATGTCATGGAAAGCTGTCCAAACCTATAGGGTTACACATACCTCATTTACTGCTTCCCCATACAATGCTGGTTTAGCTAATTCATATATGGATATCAATATATATATACATTTTATCCTGAAACTTTTATAAACTGATCACAGTACTGACAGTACATTTTCAGCATCCATTCTCTGAGGCCACAGGTCCATGCAATGAGCAGTTAGGTAAGGTCTTAGCCAACTCAGCAGGTGTCCTGGAACAGATCACTGTCATTGCCCATGGATCTTCTGTTTCACAGAGCCCCAGACAACTTTTACAGGCTCACATCTGCACCTCTGTGCCTGAGGACTTTCTCTGGAACCGTGGAAAGCTGCTCTGTCCCTGCACACAGTGGGCCAGAAGTCCAGGGAAACAGCACCCCCAGAAGCAGCTCTCAACAAGTGATGAACAGAAGTTGTTGTATAAATATACAAGGAGCTCCCTTGCTCCTTGGGTGGGGTAATTCCGAGGCAGGTGTTTCACACTGTTTTTGAGAGATTTTAAACTTCAGTTGCCCCCAGTGGTCACTGACTTATAAACACACCTTGTACTGGCTTTCTTCCCTTCCCTGTACACTTCCCCACCCCCAACCTATGTTTCCTGGAATCATCTCCCAGATGCACTACTTGCTTTCGACTCCTTGTCTTAGGGTTGCTGCTGAGGAACTTGAAACTAAGCTACATTCTGTTCCATATGCTTTTCGTCATGAAGCCTCGGAGGGCCTTTATACTCTCTCCTGCGGAGGGTAGACTCACTGGTCTGCTAGTGCACCCACTGCCAGCCCCTTACCCCGGGGACTCTCCTCCTGCCTGTGCTCCTCATGAGCTATCTTCATCCATAACATCTGGTGGACATTCTCCAGGTGATAAGGCTGGTAGTACCACGAAGGTGGAAGTTTATGACTAAGTCAGTGCTGACAGCCATCAGACCCCTGGGGGCAGAAGAAAGCTTTTAAGGAGGTGGGAATGAACAGAAGCTGAGCAGCAGCAGGTCGTCACAGGTTGATGGACACCTTAGGGGAAATGGCCTGGAATTGTGTTAATGGTAATTGGAAGAAACCATGGCCAAAGATGTGTTATGACTTGAAGAGACCAAAGCAGTGTTGTCAGCATCCCTGTGTTGTGAACACATCTACATGTTGACCAGGCTATAACAACCTCATATGACACCTGTTTTCAGGAAGCCATCTCTCAAGCCTGGATATCCTTAACATAATTTTATGGTTAAATGTCTTTTTTTTAAATTGAGGTATAGTTGTTTTACAGTGTTGTGTTAGTTTCAGGTGTACAGCACGGTGATTCAGGTACACATATATTCTTTTACAGATTCTGTTCCCTTATAGGTTATTACAAAATACTGAGTATAGTTCCCTGTGCTATACAGTAGGTCCTTGTTTGTTATCTATTTTACATATAGTAGTGTGTATCTGTTCATCCCAAACTCCTAATTTATCCCTCACCTTCCTTTCCCCTTTGGTATATGATTAAATTTTTAAGCATTGCCTCCTAACATTTTTCCTAAACCAAAATGTTTATTAAGTCAAACCCATCACCTTTACTCTGACATAAACCCTATAGTTGCTCAACATTGTGAATCCCTTTGTGCCGTGATGCCTCATCTCCTTGCGCTACTTAGGGTGGCAGTGGTGGGTCACGGGGTGGAGAATCTACAGAGGGATGATGGATGGAAGCCACTCCTCCCTCCCAGGAACTGGCCCAAGAAAAGGTTGAACCCAGAAGATAAGCCTTTGTGTGTACAATGAATTTGACTTTAGCTGGTAAATGTGGGAAGGAGGTGTGGGTGGGTGAATGTCGTGGGCTACAGGTGGGAGTGAGTGAGCGGGAGGTTGGCAACATACAAGCAATCCTTTTACATTAATATTTATTCTGGGAGAGTTAGAATTCTTAAGCAATACACTGCCTTTCCCCAACACTTCATTTGCGGAAAATTCACAAGGTATTAGCCCAGATGTGTATCATCAGAGACCCACAGACTAACCAAATTGACCAGGCAGTTTTTCTTTTCCCACACACTGCCGTCTCTGAAGTGTACGGCCACAGGAAGGATTACATCGAAAACTGGTAAGGGCCTTCCTCCAAGGCTGCACACTCGACTTCCAGAAGCCCATCAGCCAAGCCCAGGGTGGTTCTTCGTGACCAGTTGTGGAAAGCGGGAGGGAAAGCAAGCACCGTGGTTTCTCCTTTACATGATAGAGTCCTTGAAGCCCTGAAACCACAGTGGCAAAGCCAGAAAAACTGGGCGAGGGTTTCTCTACCTCAAACTGCCATGGGGGTTTCACTGATTGTCAACAGAGCTTCAGAAGCTGGAAAGAAAAGAATCTAAACAATTCCTTTACCCTCTGCTGTGGCTACTATCTTGAAGATCCAAAGAGTTGCTCTTAAAATGGCCTTTTCTGGCCTTGGAAAATCCAGCAGTGCTTCAGAGATAAGAGGATATTGTTCTTCTACTCTTAAGAAAAAACAAACGTCCTTTTCCGTTCAGAAGTAGTAAGATTTTAATCTTTCCAACCAAGATTTCCCCTCAAACCTGTTAACTACCTGCCTACTCCGTCTAGCTAATGCTCACTCTCTTCTTCTGGATACACAGACCAAAATTCTTGGGTTCTTTTTTTCATGTATCACAGAATAACAAACCGCCCCAAACCTGAGCAGCTTTGACAACAACTGTTTTATTTGCTCACAACTCTGTCAGTGAGACTTGGCTTCTCTGACTGGTTTTCCTGCTGCTCTCACTGGTAGTCACTGGTGTGCTGAACTTAGTTGGAGGGTGAACTGGGGGCTGGACCAACTGAGCTTCCTTCCCCCTTGTCAGCTCAGGGCCTCTCCTTCTGCATGAGGCCTCTCAACATGTTCCTTTCAAGACATGCTGCATCCAGGTTCCCAGCAACACAAAAGCAGAGGCTTATTATTATTATTTTTTAATATTGAGCTGTATGAACTGTTTATATATTTTGGAGATTAATCCCTTGTCTGATGATTCGTTTGCAAATATTTTCTCCCATTCTGAGGGTTGCCTTTTCATCTTATTTGTTGTTTCCTTTGCTGTGCAAAAGCTTTTAGGTTTCATTAGGTCCCATTTGCTTATTTTTGTTTTTATTTCCATTACTGTACGAAGTGGATCAAAAAACATCTTGCTGTGATTTATGTCAAAGAGTGTTCTTCCTATGTTCTCTTCTAAGAGTTTCATAGTGTGTGGTCTTATATTTAGGTCTCTAATCCATTTTGAGTTTATATTTGTGTATGGTGTTAGGGAGTGTTCTAATTTCATTCTTTTACATGTAGCTGTCCAGTTTTCCCAGCACCACTTACTGAAGAGACTGTCTCTTCTCCAATGTATATCCTGGCCTCCTTTGTCATAGATTAGTTGACTATAGGTGCATGGGTTTATCTCTGGCCTTTCTATCCTGTTTCATTGATCTATATTTCTGTTTTTGTGCCAGTACCATATTTTCTTGATTACTGTAGCTTTGTAATATAGTCTAAAGTCAGGAAGTCTGATTCCTCCAGCTCCATTTTTTTCACTCAAGACTGCTTTGGCTATTCGGGGTCTTTTGTGTCTCCATACAAATTTTAAGATTTTTTGTTCTAGTTCTGTGAAAAGTGCCATTGGTACTTTGATAGGGATTGCATTGAATATGTAGATTGCTTTGGGTAGTATAGTCATTTTCACAATATTGATTCTTCCTATCCAAGAACAGGGTATATCTCTCCATCTGTTTATGTCATCTTTAATTTCTTTCATCAGTGTCTTATAGTTTTCTGCATACAGGTCTTTCGTCTCCTTAGGTAGGTTTATTCCTAGGTATTTTATTCTTTTTGTTACAATGGTAAATAGGAGTATTTCCTTAATTGCTCTTTCAGATTTTTCATCATTAGTGTATAGGAATGCAAGAGATTTCTGTGCATTAATTTTGTATCCTGCAACTTTACCAAATTCATTGCTTAGCTATAGTAGTTTTCTGGTGGCATTGTTAGGATTCTCTATGTATAGTATCATGTCACCTGCAAACAGTGACTGTTTTACTTCTTCTTTTCCAGTTTGTATTCCTTTTATTTCTTTTTCTTCTCTGATTGCTGTGGCTAGGACTTCCAAAACTATGTGGAATAATAGTGGTGAGACTGGACATCCTTGTCTTGCTCCTGATGTTAGAGGAAATGATTTCAGCTTTTCACCATTGAGAATGATGTTTGCTGTGGCTTTGTCGTATATGGCCTTTGTTACGTTGAGGTAGGCTCCCTCCATGCCCACTTTTTGGAGAGTTTTTATCATAAATGGGTGTTGAATTTTGTCAAAAGCTTTTTCTGCATCTATTGAGATGGTCATATGGTTTTTATTCTTCAGTTTGTTAATATGGTGTATCACATTGATTGATTTGCATATATTGAAGAATCCTTGCATCCCTGGGATAAATCCCACTTGATCATGGTGTATGATCCTTTTAATGTGTTGCTGGATTCTGTTTGCTAGTATTTTATTGAGGATTTTTGCATCTATATTCATCATTGATATTGGTCTATATTTTTCTTTTTTTGTAGTATTTTTGTCTTGCTTTGGTATCAGGGTGATGGTAGCCTCTTAGAATGAGTTTGGGAGTGTTCTTTCCTCTGCAGTTTTCTGGAAGAGTTTGAGAAGGATGGGTGTTAGCTCTTCTCTAAATGTTTGATAGAATTCACCTGTGAAGCCATCTGGTCCTGGACTTTTGTTTGTTGGAAGATTTTTAATCACAGTTTCAATTTCAGTGCTTGTGATTGGTCTGTTTGTATTTTCTATTTCTTCCTGGTTCAGTCTTGGAAGGTTATACCTTTCTAAGAATTTGTCCATTTCTTCCAGGTTGTCCATTTTATTGGCAAAGAATTGCTTGTCGTAGTCTCTTATGCTTTGTATTTCTGTGGTGTCCATTGTAACTTCTTTTTCATTTCTAATTTTATTGATTTCAGTCCTCTCCCTCTTTTCTTGATGAGTCTGGCTAAAGGTTTATCCATTTTGTTTATCTTCTCAAAGAACCAGCTTTTAGTTCTATTGAACTTTGCTATTGTTTTCTTTGATTCTATTTCATTTATTTCTGCTCTGATCTTTATGATTTGTTTCCTTCTACTAACTTTGGGTTTTGTTTGTTCTTCTTTGTCTAGTTCCTTTAGGTGCAAAGTCAGATTGTTTGTTTGAGATTTTTCTTGTTTCTTGAGATAGGCTTGTATTGCTATAAACTTCCCTCTTAGAACTGCTTTTGCTGCACCCCATAGGTTTTGCATCATTGTGTTTTCATTGTCATTTGTCTCTAGGTATTTTTTGATTTCCTCTTTGATTTCTTCAGTGAACTCTTTTTTTTTTTTTTTTTTTTTGGCAGTACCCGGGCCTCTCACTGTTGTGGCCTCTCCTGTTGCAGAGCACAGGCTCCAGTCGTGCAGGCTCAGCGGCCATGGGTCACGAGCCTAGCCGCTCCACAGCATGTGGGATCTCCCTGGACCAGGGCACGAACCCGTGTCCCGTGCATCGGCCGGCAGACTCTCAACCACTGCGCTACCAGGGAAGCCCAAACTCTTGGTTATATAGTAACGTATTGTTTAACCTCCATGTATTTGTGTTTTTTACATTTTTTTCCCTGAAATTGATTTCTAATCTCATAGCATTGTGGTCAGAAAAGGATACTTGATATGATATCAGTTTTCTTAAATGTACTGAGGCTTGATTTGTGACCCAAGATGTGATCTATCCTGGAGAATGTTCCATGAGCACTCGAGAAGAAAGTGCAATCTGCTGTTTTTGGATGGAATGTCCTATAAATATCAATTAAATCTATCTGGTCTGTTGTGTCATTTAAAGCTTGTGTTTCCTTTTTAATTTTCTGTTTGGATGTGTCCAATGATGTGTCCATTGGTGTAAGTGAGGTGTTGAAGTCCCCCAGTATTACTGTGTTACTGTCAATTTCCTCTTTTATATCTGTTAGCAGTTGCCTTATGTATTGAGGTGCACCTATGTTGGGTGCATATATTTATAATTGTTATATCTTCTTCTTGGATTGATCCCTTGATCATTATGTAGTGTCCTTCCTTGCCTCTTGTAACATTCTTTATTTTACAGCCTATTTCATCTGATATGAGTGTTGCTACTCCAGCTTTCTTTTGATTTCCATTTGCATGGAGTATCTTTTTCCATCCCCTCACTTTCAGTCTGTATGTGTCCCTAGGTCTGAAGTGGGTCTTTTGTAGACAGCACATATATGGGTCTTGTTTTTGTATCCATTCTGCGAGCCTGTGTGTTTTTGTTGGAACATTTAATCCATTCACATTTAAGGTAATTATCAATATGTATGTTCCTGTTACCATTTTCTTAATTGTTTTGGATTTGTTTTTGTAGGTTCTTTCCTTCTCTTGTGTTTCCCACTTACAGAAGTTCCTTTAGGATTTGTTGTAGAGCTGGTTTGGTGGTGCTGAATTCTCTTAGCTTTTGCTTGTCTGTAAAGCTTTTGATTTCTCCATTGAATCTGAATGAGATGCTTGCTGGGTAGAGTAATCTTGGTTGTACGTTCTTCCCTTTCATCACTTTAAATATGTCATGCCACTCCCTTCTGGCTTGTAGAGTTTCTGCTGAGAAATCAGCTGTTAACCTTATGGGAGTTCCCTTGTGTGTTATTTGTCATTTTTCCTTTGCTGCTTTCAATAATTTTTCTTTATCTTTAATTTTTGCCAATTTGATTGCTTTGTGTCTCGGTGTGTTTCTCCTTGGGTTTATTCTGTATGGGACTGTCTGCACTTCCTGGACTTGGGTGACTATTTCCTTTCCCATGTTAGGGAAGTTTTCAACTATAATCTCTTCAAATATGTTCTCAGGTCCTTTCTCTCTCTCTTTTCCTTCTGGGACCCCTATAATGCGAATGTTGTTGCGTTTCATGTTGTGCCAGAGGTCTCTTAGGCTGTCTTCATTTCTCTTCATTACTTTTTCTTTATTCTGTTCCGCAGCAGTGAATTCTAGCATTCTGTCTTCCAGGTCACTTATCCGTTCTTCTGCCTCAGTTATTCTACTATTGATGCCTTCTAGTGTAGTTTTCATTTCGGTTATTGTATTGTTCATCTGTGTTTGTTTGTTCTTTAATTCTTCTAGATCTTTGTTAAACATTTCTTGCATCTTCTCGATCTTTACCTCCATTGTTTTTCCGAGGTCCTGGATCATCTTCAGTATCATTATTCTGAATTCTTTTTTCTGGAAGGTTGCCTATCTCCCCTTCATTTAATTGTTTTTCTGGGGTTTTATCTTGTTCCTTCATCTGGTACATAGACCCTCTGACTTTTCATCTTGTCTATCGTTCTGTGAATGTGGTTTTTATTCCACAGGCTGCAGGATTGTAGTTCTTCTTGCTTCTGCTTTCTGCCCTCTGGTGGATGAGGCTATCTAAGAGGCTTGTGCAAGATTACTGATGGGAGGGACTGGTGGTGGGTAGAGCTGGCTGTTGCTCTGGTGGGCAGAGCTCAGTAAAAGTTTAATCCACTTGTCTGCTGATGGGTGGGGCTGGGTTCCCTCCATGTTGGTTTTTTGGCCTGATGCAATCCAACACTTGAGCCTACCTGGGCTCTTTGGTGGGCCTAATGGTGAACTCTTGGAGGGCTTACACCAAGGAGTACTTCCCAGAACTTCTGCTGCCAAGCCACAGCCACCCCCTGCCTCTGCAGGAGACCCTCCGACACTAGCAGGTAGGTCTGGTTTAGTCTCCTATGGGATCACTGCTCCTTCCTCTGGGTCCTGATGCACACACTACTTTGTGTGTGCCCTCCAAGAGTGGAGTCTCTGTTTCCCCCAGTCCTGTTAAAGTCGTGCAATCAAATCCTGCTGGCTTCAAAGTCTGATTCTCTAGGAATTCGTCCTCCCATTGCTGGATGCACAGGTTGGGAAGCCTGACGTGGGGCTCAGAACCTTCGGTGGATTTCTGGGGTATAAGTGTTCTTCAGTTTGTGAGTCACCCACCTAGCAGTTGTGGGATTTGATTTTATTGTGATTGCGCCCCTCCTACCATCTCACTGTGTCTTCTCCTTTATCTTTGGATGTGAGGTATCCTTTTTGGTGGGTTCTCGTGTCCTCCTGTCGATGACTGTTCAGCAGTCAGCCGTGACCCCAGTGCTCTTGCAAGAGAGAGTGAGAGCACATCCTTCTACCCCACCATCTTGAACCAATCTCCTCACTTTCTAATTTACCATGTAACTAACATATTTGTCTGATTTATGTGTCTTCCTCCATGTGAAAGTATGCTCCCTGAAAACAGGGAATTTTTGTGTTACTCATGCTATCCCTCCAGCACCTGAGATGGTGCCTGGCACATAATAGGTCCTCAATAAATATTTTTTAAATGAGTAAATGAGAGCTCCTCATGGTGACATGGAAGAGACAGTGTGAAGCAGTGTAGTAGTTTTCTATTGCATCCCTAGAAAATTACCACAATCTTAGCAGCTTAAAGCAACACAAGATTATTATCCCACAATTCTGTCAGTCACAAGCCTTTGGTTGATTTCTTTTCTCCATCTCCCACGGGTCAAAATCAAGATGGTGGCAGGGCTACATTCCTTGTGAGAGGTGCCAGGGGAAAGTTTGTTTCCAGCTCATTCAGGTTGTGGGAAGGATTCTGTTCCATGAGGCTGTGAGAATGAGATCCCCATGTCCTTGCTGGCTGCTGGCTGGAGGTTGTTTTCAGCTTTCACTGATATTCCTTGGCTCCTGGCCCCCTTCCTCCATCTTCAAAGCCAATGACAGCTGGGTTGAGTCCCTCTCATGCTTTGAATCCCTGACTCATCTCCTTAGCCCTGTCTCTCCCACATACTTCTGGCTACAGCAGGGAAAGGTTCTCCACTTTTCAGAGCTCTTGTGATTAGATTGGGCCCAACTAAGCAATCCAAGATAATATCCCCATTGTAAGGTCCATTCTGTAATCACATCTGCAAAGTCCCTTTTGTCATGTAAGTGACATATTACAGGTTATGGGGATTAGGGCATGAGCATCTTTGAGGGCCATTTTTCTGCCTTCCAGAAGCGTTAGAAGTGCAGTGAACTGAAGGAAAGATATCAGATGCTGGCCCTGGCATGCTAACCTCCTATGTAGTCTTGAACAAGTCCCCTAAATTCTTGGGGTCACAGTTTCCTCATGTGCCAAATTAAGGATGTTGGATTAAATCAGAGCTCCCTAGAGTTTAGGCTTTCTTAAAAAATAATGGGTCTGGTAATGCTGAGCCACAATGATGCCATAGTTCCTCCAGCCTCCTTCGTACCTTTATATGACCTACTCTGAATACTATGTTTTTCACTTGCTTGTTAAGCAAATGTCTAAAACTTTGATATACTGTATTGAAATAGATGCTCTCAAATATTACTGGTAGAAGTATGTAATACAGCACTTCTGAGGGCAATTTGGCAATATCTATCAAAATTACATGTGGATTTACCCTCTAAATCAGCAGCATACTTCTGGGAATTTATCTTATCAATACACCTACACGCATACCAAAATGACATATGTGCAAGGATGTTTGTTGCAGCACGTTTGTAATAGCAGATTATTGGGGATAACCCATACTTATTATAAAGATGTTAAATGAACTATGATTTATCCACAGAATGGAATAGTATTAAGCTGTTGAAAAGGAAGATGAGTTTCTCTTTTTGATGGCATGGAAAGATCTTCAGGATATATTAGATGAAAAGGGCAAAGCAAAGGTTAGTGTGTATAACATCCTGTCTTTGGGATAAGAATTAGGACAAAGACTGTACATAACGATTTTCTTATATTGCATACATAAATTCTGGAAGGATACATAAGGAAGAAAGATATCTATAGGGGTAACAACTCTAGGGATGAGGAATGGAGTAAAGAAGGGACTGGATGAGAGAAAACATGTTAATATGACTGATCACCTTCTGCTCTAGTCTCAGAAAGGCCTCTTGCTCTTGGATATGCTCTTCTATCCCCCCACTTTTTAAAAACTTTTTACTGGAGTATAGTTGCTTTACAATGTTGTGTTAGTTTCTGCTGTACAACAAAGTGAATCAGCTATATGTATACATATATCCCCTCTTCTCTGGATTTCCTTCCCATTTAGGTCACCACAGAGCATTGACTAGAGTTCCCTGTGCTATACAGTTCTCATTAGTTATCAATTTTATACATAGTATCAATAGTGTATATATGTCAATCCCATTTTCCCAATTCATCCCACACCCCTTCCCCCCCCACCCCCGGTATCCATACATCTGTTCTCTAGGCATTTGAGTGAGGATTACCATTTGTGACCTGGCCTCATCCAGCTCCTCTGCTCAGGACTGCTTCTGAGCAGATGTCCAAATCAGATGCCCTGGCCAGACCAGAATCCTTACCAGAGGCAAAGAGTGGATTCAGAGTCAATTACCAAAAATCTCTTCCATTGCCTCAGTGTCTGGTCATATTTTCCATGTTTTACTTTAATTTCATTTGATTCATGGTTACAGTTAGGGGCTAATGGCAGCTGGTTGACCCCAAAAACATGAAACTATTATTTAGGGCAATACTGGCTGCAAGATAGATAACCTCCCAAATCTCAAAGTCTAAATATGATAAAGCTTTCTTGCACAGATGAAGTCTAAGTGGCAGCCATCCTCCAAACAGTGATTCAGGAACTGAGGTCCTTCCATCCTTTGGCTCCAAAATATTTCATGCATGGCTTCCAAGGTCTCTGCAGAAAGGGTAAGAGAGAGGCTTATGTCTAGAAGAGTAGACATGAGAAGAAAGGGTTGGGGCACATGAAGCAGCAGGAAATGTGAATGTGAGTATCTGAGCAAGTGTCTTCACTGGAGCTCAAGGACTACATGTCTTTCATCTCTTCTATTTTTTAAGACCATTTTTATAAGGATATTGATTTCTGCATTTGGAGTCTTAAAACTTCATAGCTAGACAAGGCAACAAAGATCATTTAGTAATTACCAACATTTGATATTTTTAAAGTACTCAGAAAGAGAATGTGATATGCTCCAAATCACAGGGGAAATATACTTCACCAAAATAGTGTAGACATTTCACAAATCAAATAAGCAATCAAACAACGGCAAAAACAAGCCCCAGAGAGGGGAGAGAGAAATGAGTAAGCAGAGTTGCTATATCATCTAAAATGTCCAGTTTTCAACATAAAATTACAAGACAGCAAAAAGGATAGGTACATGTGACCTAGCCTTGGAGGGAAATGAGCAACAGAAACTATCTCAGAGGAGGGCCAGATGTCAGATTTAACAAAGACTTTAAAGTAGCCATCACAAATATTGTTGTGGACTGAACATTTGTGACTCTGCACCAAATTCAAAATTTGAAATCCTAGCCTCTAATGGTGATGATAGTAAGAGGTGGAGCCTTTGGGAGATAGTCAGGTCATGAGAGTGAAGCAATCATGAGTGGGATTAATGCTCTTATAAGAAACCTGAGAGAACTAGTTTCCTCTCTCTGCTCTTTGCCATTTGATGGCACAGCAATAAGACAGACATCTGCAAACCAGGAAGAGGGCTCTCAACAGAATCCAGTCATGCTGGCACCTGATCTTGGACTTCTCAGCCTTCAGAATGGTTAGAAATAAATGTTTGTTGTTTAAGCCACCCAAGACAGAAATGCTCAAATAACTAAAGGAAACCATGCTTGAAGTAGTAAAGTGAGGTGTGAAGACAATATCTCATGGAATAGATAATATCAATAAAGAGAGTAATTATAAAAAAGAACCGAATGGAAATTTTGGAGTTGAAAAGTATGACTGAAATTTTTTTAAAAATGTATTAGAGGAGCTCAACAGTAGATTTGAACTAGCAGAAAAAAGAACTAGCAAATTTGATAGATCGATAGAGATTAGACAATGTGGGGGACAGAGAGGAAATAAAATGAAGAGTAAAGATCCTCAAGGAAATGTGGGACACCTTTAAGTTCACCTGTGTATGCATAGTGGAAGTATTTGAAGGAGAGGAGAAAGAGAAAGAAGAAGGAAAAATGTTTGAAGAAATAGCAGCTAAAAACTTCTCAAATTTGCTGAAAAACTTTGATCTACACACTCAGGAGGCTCATCGAACTTCAAGTAGGATAAATGCAAAGAGATCCACAAATAGACACATCATGATAAAAGTGCTGAAAGCCAGGGCTTCCCTGGTGGTGCAGTGGTTGAGAGTCTGCCTGCCGATGCAGGGGATGCGGGTTTGTGCCCCTGTCCGGAAGGATCCCATATGCCACGGAGCGGCTGGGCCCGTGAGCCATGGCCGCTGAGCCTGCGTGTCCGGAGCCTGTGCTCTGCAACGGGAGAGGCCACAGCAGTGAGAGGCCCGCGTACCACAAAAAAAAAAAAAAAAAAAAAAAAAAAAAGTGCTGAAAGCCAAAGACAAGGAGAACACCTTGAAAACGGGAAAACTGAATCATCTCTTATAAGGGAAGGGAACCCCCAGAAAATTAATGGCTGATTTTTGATCAGAAACCATAGAGGCCAGGAGGCAGTGGAACAGCATATTCAAAGTGCTTAAATAAAAACTCTTAACAAGAATCTTATACCCAGCAAAATTATCTTTCAAAAATGAAGGTAAAATTAAGATATTTCCAAGTAAACTAGAGAGAGAGAGAGAGAGAATTTGTTGCTAGCAGACTAGCTTTACAACAAATATTAATGGAAGTCCTTCAGACTGAGAGCAAGTAAACCCAGATGGAAATTGGAATCCACACAGAAAAACAGAGTCAGTAAAGGTGATCATGTATTTATAAAATACAGTGTAAGTGCATATTTTTTCCTTTCTTCTATTACCTAATTTAAAAAGCAAGTGTATAAAATAGTATGTAAGTAATTGCATTGTTGGACCTAGAATGTATAATGTAATATATTCGACAGCACAAAGGATATGAGTGGGAGCAGAGTTGTATTGGAATAAGAAAATGAAAACAGATGGTAACTTGAACCCACAGGAACAAATGAGAACCGAAATGGGTAAATAAGAAAGTAAACATAACAAATGTACAAATATACACTTGCCCTTCTTTCTTATTGCAGCTTCTTTAATAGATACAAAATTATATTACATAATAATTATAATGATGAATTGTATTTGCAACATCTATAGATGTAATATGTATGATAATAATAGCACAAAAAGGGAGTATGGTAAATAGAGCTATATAGGAATAGCATTTCTATTTCTTGTTGGAATTATGTTAGAATAAATTTGAAGTTGATTCTTATAAGATATATATGGTAAACCCTAGACCAGCCACTAAGAAAATAATGAAATAAATAGTGAAAAAGTTCATTAAAGGAATTAAAATGTTACACTAGAAATAGTCACTGAATGCAGAATAAAGTAGTAACTTTGCTGTACACCTGAAACAGTGTAAATCAACTGTACTTCAATTAAAAAAATAAAGCAGTAAATGAGGAATAAAGGAACAAAACAGACATAAGATATACAGAAAACAAAAAAATTAAATGGCAAATATAGATTTAACTATATCAATAATAACACTGGGCAGCTCAATATTAAAAAAACAAATAACGCAATCAAAAAATGGGCAGATGACCTAAATAGACGTTTCTCCAAAGAAGACATACAGATGGCCAAGAAGCACATGAAAAGCTGCTCAACATCACTAATTATTAGAGAAATGCAAATCAAAACTACAATGAGGTATCACCTCACACCAGTTAGAATGGGCATCATCAGAAAATCTACAAACAAGAAATGCTGGAGAGGGTGTGGAGAAAAGGGAACCCTCTTGCACTGTTGGTGGGAATGTAAATTGATACAGCTACTATGGAGAACAGTATGGAGGTTCCTTAAGAAACTAAAAATAGAATTACCATATGACCCAGCAATCCCACTACTGGGCATATACCCAGAGAAAACCGTAGTTCAAAAAGACACATGCACCCCAATGTTCATTGCAGCACTGTTTACCATAGCCAGGACATGGAAGCAACCTAAATGCCCATCAACAGACGAATGGATATAGAAGATGTGGTACATATATACAACAGAATATTACTCAGCCATAAAAAGGAACGAAATTGGGTCATTTGTAGAGACGTGGATGAATCTAGAGACTGTCATACAGAGTGAAGTAAGTCAGAAAGAGAAAAACAAATATCGTATATTAATGCATATATGTGGAACTTAAAAAAATGGTACAGATGAACCAGTTTGCAGGACAGAAATAGAGACACAGATGTAGAGAACAACATATGGACACCAAGGGGAGAAGGTGGCGGGGGGGTGGGTGGTGGTGGTGTGATGAATTGGGAGATTGGGATTGACATATATACACTAATATGTGTAAAATGGATAACTAATAAGAACCTGCTGTATAAAAAAATAAATAAATAAAATAGTATTAGATGTTGTATTAGTCAGGGTTCTCCAGAGAAATAGAACCAGTAGGATAGTGCATATCTGTGAAAATTATTTTTCATAAGGAACTGGCTCACACAATTATGGAGGCTGACAAGTTCAAATCTGCAGTGTGGGCTGGCAGACTTGAGACCCATGAGCCCCAGTGGTGCAGTGCTAGTCTGAAGGCCAGCAGCTTGGAGACCAAGCAGAGTCAATAGTGCAGACGAAGTCTGAAGGAAGTCTCCCAGGGAATTCTCTCTTGCTCGGGGTGATCAGTCTTTTTTGTTCAATTCAAGACTTCAACTGATTGGGTGTGGTCCACCCACATTTTGAAGGATAATCTGCTTTACTCAGCATTCACCGATTTAAATGTTAATCTCATCCAAAACTTTGCCTTTCAAAGTAACATAAAATTAACCATCACAGATGTGAATGGATTAAACAATCTAATCAAAAGGCTGAGATTGTGAGACTGGACTGAAAAACAAGATCTGATTATCTGCTGTCTACAAGAGACATACTTTAGATCCAAATATACAAATAAGTTAAAAGTGAAAGGATATACTAAGATATATCATGCAAACAGCAATCACAATGCTTTGAAGCTAGATTGGTTATAATATTGTCTAATATTATTGTCAATAATAGTATTAGACAAAATATACTTTAAAACAAAATATGTTATTAGAGATAAAGAGGGGAATTTTATAATGATAAAGGACTCAATCCATTAGGAGTTTATAAAAATTATAAACATACCTGTACATAACAGCAGACCCTGAAAATACATGCAGCAAATCTGACACAATTGAGAGGAGAAGTAGACAATACAATTAGAGTTAGAAACTTCAATGCCCTATTTTCAATATTGGATAGAACAACTAAGCAGAAGATCAACACAACAGAAATAAAACAGAACAACTTTATTTCAACAGAAATAAAAGACTCAAATAACACTATACGCGATGTGCACCTAACAGATATTTTTAGAACACTGTACCCAGCAATAGTAGAATATACACTCTTCTCAAATGCACATGAAATGTTCTTCAGGATAAACCTTATGCTTGGCCATATGTAGATGGCTGTCTTCTCTCTGTCTTCCTCTGTGAATATCTGTGTCCTAAGCTCCTCTTCTTATAAGGACATTAGTCATATTGGATTAGAGCCCTCCCACATGACCTCATTTTACCTTAATCAATTTTAAAGGTCCTATCTCCAAATGCAGTCACTTTCTGAGGTACTGGGGGTGAGGGCTTTGACTTATGAATGAATGTTGTGGGGAACAATTCAACCCATAAGACATTATAAATAAACATTTGCTTGTTTGAGTGAGGACCCCTTGTAAAGGAAAAAAAATCATTGTTCCCTGGTGTTAATATAAATTATTTTAAAATAATGCCACTTGTATAAACATAAAACTAGGTAGAAACTTCTTATGTGTATAGTCTTTTATAATCATAATCCCAGTAGATTTACAAGTGAATACAACAAAATCCAAAATCAATAAAGTTCACATTAACAATAAGATAATGAATTATATTACATTGTTTTTTGTTATTGTTTTACCTTAAATCATTATTTAACTTTGGTTTTTGTGGTTTTTAGTTCTAAAATTTCCATGTGTTTTTTCTTTTTATCTTGTTTCTTTGCCGAGACTTTCTATTTTTTATTCATTTGTTTCAAGCATGTTCCTAGTTGCTTGTTGAAGCATGTTTATAATAGCTTCTTTAAAATCTTTGTCAGACAATCCTAACATCTTGGTGTTGGCATTTGTTGACTGTCTTTTGTCATTCAGGTTGAGATCTTCCTGATTCTTGGTATGAGTGGTGTTTGATTGAAACCTGGGTATTTGGGATATTATGTTATGAGTCTCTGGATCTTATTTAAATCTTGTCTTTTAGCAGGCCTCCTCTGACACCACTCTGGAGGGAGAAGGGGAGCACTCCCTTATTACTTGCCAGATGGAAGTGGAAAAGTCCAGGTTCCCCACTCAACTGCATTGACACCCATGGGGGAGCAGCTCCTTATTACTGCTCAGTGGGGGTGAGAGTTCAGGCTCCCACTAGGTTTTTGCCGACACCATGCCAGCTAGGATGGGAAGGGGTACTTTGTCTTTACTCCCTAGAGGAGATGAAAGTCTCTAGTGCCTGCTTGGCCTTCTCTGACACCACTTGGCAGAGGGGGTATTGGGACAGCTGTCACAGCCTGATGTGGGTGGAAATCTAGGCTTTCCCCTTGACCTTCACTGGAAGGAGTGGGATTGGAGATGCAGACTTTTAACCTGTGATGTTTGGCTGGAATAGAGCAGTTATTGTCTAAAAGTTTCCTGTTTTGCTAGGCTGCCCCTTTTCTGGTCCATTGGAACTGAGAGAGCAGACTTTTCTTGGGGCTCGTTTTGTCTGTGCCCATTGGTGTTTCTGGGTTGCTTGCTTCTCCAGTACCCAGTCTGGACACATGAGGTAAAGTGAAAACCTGGCCAACTCATGCCATGTTGTTCTTCAGGACCCCAGGTCCCTAACTGGTCTGACTTCTTTTCTCCACCTTTCCAATTTTCTTATTTTTTTTATACATAATTTCCCATTTTTTTTAGCTGTACTTAGTGGAAGAAATAGGGGAAAGTACTACTCCATCTTTCCAGAAGCAGAAACACTGATTTTTATTATAGAAGCATTTATTTGGAAACTGAATATTTCACTAGTTGACTTGATTCTCTTGCTTTTGAACTTGATAGCCGTCATCTGAGTTACCAACATTATTGGCATTATACTTCCTTTGGATAATAAACTTGTCTTTAACTACCCATTATTCTTCTAGCCAATCCACTTAAAAGACACCCTGGGAAATTATGATGTAGGTATTTCATGAAAAAATCCTAGTTGAGAGTTGACCACTCACTGCATTTACTGCTGACAAAGATTGATGCATAGACTGCTCTATGTACCATCTCTGGTCAACCCTAAACAATAAAGATAATACCACTCCGGCTATTGTTTACACGCAACGTACATGATTTTGCCTCAGTCCTCCCACTTCCTCTTTTCCAGCTACACAAAATCTTTCATCATTACTACAACCTCAAATACAAATGCAAATGAAGTTGCCTTTCATGAATTAGTTGCAGGGTGACCCTGAATATGTTTGTATTAATTTATTTTAGTTTGTCATCAAAATGAAAAATTTTTTAATTGCAAAATTCATTGAATTCATGGGTTCTGGAGGCTATATCTATAAATTCACAAGAGCCCACAAACTCTAGTTTGAGAAACTTAGGGCTTGATTATTTCCAAATCTAGCTGGTTAATGAGAAGAGTTACGATGTACTGCAAGCTAGCCTTCAGGTAGCTGTTAAATATTGGGGCACATGAATGGGGGAAAGGGACAGGCAGGCACCATCTGGCTGGTGGAGGAATGATGATGATGATACGTCTGTATCATTCGCTGACAATCCTCCTCTGTATCCCTGGACACTATCATTTCCAGTGTGATTCAGCTGATTTCCAAATACCAGTATCTGCATCTCTGTGCCCAAGGGCTCTCTCCAGAACTACATGTGGCAGGCCAGAACTGCCAGGGAATTAACACTTCCTGGAGGAGCCCTCAGCTCATGATTCTCAGGATATTGGGGTATTCATCATTACTCTGGAGTGGGATATCATTGAGGCTTGTGTTTGCACCATTGCCCAGAATGTCCATTTGGTATTTCCAGTTTCCCGCCGTGGTGACTTCCTCGCTAATACATCCTTTATTGGCTGCCTTCTCTTCCTGTCTCATATCCCCACCCTCAGTGTTTCCTCTACCTCCCAAATAAAGTCCTTGCACTCAAATTCTTATCTCAGAGTTTGCTTCTGGTAGAAAAGCACTTTTACTTATGATACCTCGTTTGACCCGTACAACAACTCTGGATGGTAGGAAGTTATATTACTCAAGAACTGCGAAGGAATGTGAGCCCCATATTTTGTTTTGTTATTTTATGTGTCCCAAGAACAGCACCTGGCACATTACAAGATGTTCAATAAATAATTGATGAATAAATGAAGAAACTGATGCTCCTTTTAAGTAATTTGATCAAGTTGCCTGTGAGAGAGCCAGGACTCCAAACACAGTGCTCTCTGCACTCTACACTCAGGGTACTGTTCCTAACACTCTTGTCTCTGATCATGGTTTGTGGAGGAACTTAAAGATGATTTAAATATGCCAGTATCAGCCGGTTCTAAACCATAGCAATGTCAATGTTTTCAGGGTTGGTGGAATTTATTTGTTACTGAAAATATTAAAGATATTTATGGCTCGAATTGCCAAGTCTGCTTGTTGATATCACACAGACATTTGGGATCACATCATTCCCACGGTGGCCCTCTGGAGCAACACAGCCCCATAAAATAGAGGCAACTAGTCTTTTTCAGCTCCAAAATGGTTAAACACATCCTAGTCCAAGCCTTGTTTTTATGTTCTCCTCATCAGTGGTGTGAACATCTTAAAGTCACTTCACTTGAAGGAACCTCATTCTTTAATACTCTAATTTGAGCTTAAAAAATCATTTTGTACCTCCTTTATGCATTCTAATGAGTCCTGTAATAAATGGACATTTGTAGGTAAAACGATATGCAGGAGTAGAAACAAAGAAAAAATATCCATTGCAGTTAGCTATTAGATTAGATACTAACTCATTAATCAAATTTTACTTAAATCCTGCATCTTCCCCCAAATGAATGGTTATTCTGTGAAACCATTTTGATCCCCGGGCACTGCTTTCCCTAAACTCCTTAGAGTCATCAGGCACATTAAAGGGTATCCGATTTCATTGGTCTAAGCTGAGTGATCGCAATTCATCAAGGCATGAAAAGTCTGTCCAGTCTTGTGGAATATCATTAAATGGTTCAAGGACGTTTCTAATCTTAATGATGGCCAAGGGGGAACAACTATTATGATGATGAATGGGAATGAATATCTGGAGAAAGTTCAAGGCATGTTATACTTACAAAGACTAATACACGTTGTTTATCTAAATCATCCAACTGATTAAAGAAACACACAAAGCCCAAGACAGTTAAAAGCAGAGAACCAAATAGGGTTTGACCTACCCTGGTATATTTATCGCTGACCATGTCATGCGTGTAAAATGTATTGCTCCACCAAGATACTGTGTATATAAATTGGGAGGGTCTTTTGAGGCTGATGTTGAGTAACATAGGCTGTCCAGTTTATTGCCTGGCTAAATATTTATATAAAATGAGTTCATTGATGGTGGGGAAGCCTCCATAAATGGAGTCTTTCTATGTTACTAACTGACTAACTACAACGCCCATGGCTTAGCAAGAGCTAGGTGGTGGTAACTTAGGTACTTTCGCTCCTAAAACCAATTCCTGAGGCAGCTTAGTGTTTTTAATCCCTGACCTGAGTTAAACATTTTTGTGTGTATGGAGCCAAGTAAGGCACTACCCTCTTGGTTCTAAGAGCAGTTCAGAATCTGCAAGGAAAGGGAAAATGCTTTTCGGTACACATCCAGAAGAAGAATGCTCTTTGGAGCCATCTCTTGCTGGGAGAACATGGCTATTAAATGCACACCATTTTTAGCACAGGGCAGCCAGTGAGTTAAACGAGGGAAGACTCATTTCATATCATAAAGGCCAGAGAAAAAAATCTCTTACGCAGGGGGACTTTGTCTTGGCTGACCTTTCCCTCGGCAGGAGCAGGAAAAAATCAACCATATAGGTGGCTGGGAGGATGTTGGGCCATGATCCAAAGACTTAATCATAGTAAATATCTTTTCAGTAGTTCTGGGAGAGGTAGGTTATAGGGCTGAAATAGTGCAGCCATTGCTTAAAGGATTGTTTAAGGATAAGCTGGAACAGTACAAGACTTAGAATTAAAGACTTTCTTCACTTGAAATCTGACACACCTCGTACTTCTGGTTTTCCTCATACCTCCCTGGTTTCTCTTTCTCTGTATTCTTTCATGGTTTCTCTTCACTTCCTGTCCTCTGAACATTGGTGGTCTCAGGGCTTGGTTCTCAGCCCTCTTGTCTCCATAGATGATCTTATTGAGTCTGACGGCTTTAAATATCATGCCTCCCAAATCTCCAGCCTGAACTGCACCTGAACTCCAGACTATTGACTTGCATCTCTACTGTGACATCTAATAAAGCATTTTCAGAATATGTCCAAACCTTTAGTTTCTGTCTATCCATCCCCTTACCCCCTCCCCCAGAATTCACCATTTCAGTTGAAATTATTCTTTTACTCAGCTGCTGTGTTAAAAATCTAGAAGTTGTCTGCTTTTTTTCTTACCTCCACAAAATATATTCTGAACTGCAGCATAAGGAGTAGGCTAACTTAGAAAGATACACTCTAATTTGGTCTTGGGAGATGTAGTAAGTAGGGCATCTGATGAACAGCAAACTACTCCAGGTCACTTCATGTTCTTTTTTCTTTTGATGGGCATAGGTATTTCAGCAGAGATGCCAAATTGGCCCATCTCAGGGCTCAGATATGTAGACTTCAAATCCTGGGTCTTTGTTTTCAAAACTAGGAGTTTCAGTCCAGATCTATTAAGCTCACAGGCAGGAATACAGGGCAAATTGTTGTATGTCAAGTGGACCTTTGTTATCTGTCCATCTTTGGTTACTGTAGGCCCAAAAGATATGTGGAGAATTGATAAGACCAAATCAGCACCTGCCCCTCCCACAATGGCCATGGCACTATTCATCTCCATCTTCTGGCATCTTTTCTTCCCTAAGGAATTGTCTCCCCTTCTTAACCTCACTTCACTCTCAGCTCACTGCAGTTGAGAAGACATGGCCCATCCTCTTCAGACTCCCAGACCAGCATTTTCATATTTCTTACTTCATTTTTCATAATCAAACATTTTATAATGAAGAAATGGAATTCTTTACTTAAATGATGATGAAAAACATTTCTTTCTTATTAAAGGAGCTAGAAAAGTAATACATTGCTATACTAGAAAATTTTAAAAATACGGACAAAGAAAAAAATTAAATTTCCTTACAGTCCCATCACTGAGAAATAATCACAACTGTTAACATTTTTAAAGGTTTTCCTTTCATTTTTTTCCAGTGCATTTATATTCAGGATAAAATATTGTCCCAAATCTTATCTGCAATGGAACTTTTTTGCGAGTTATTATACACACAACTTCTCATGGGAAGAAACTGGCATTCATAGTAAATTGCAGAAGGAATTTTCTGATAGATTCTGATGGGATTGAGAAACTCATCCTCCCAGTTGACTTTCAGCTGACTGTCAGTAAATATTCTACAGATCTTTAACTAGACTTTTTTTTTCTTTTTGTATCTGGTCATAACAATGATTATCTAACCATTTCTTTTCTTATAAAATGTCTCCATTAAGAATAAATCCTTGGGGCTTCCCTGGTGGCGCAGGGGTTGAGAGTCCGCCTGCCGATGCAGGGGAAATGGATTCGTGCCCCGGTCCGGGAAGATCCCACATGTTGCGGAGCGGCTAGGCCCGTGAGCCATGGCCGCTGAGCCTGCGCGTCCGGAGCCTGTGCTCCACACGGGAGAGGCCACAGCAGTGAGAGGCCCACACACCGCAAAAAAAAAAAAAAAAAAAAAAAAAAAATTAGCAAAAAAAGAATAAATCCTTGAACTAGCCTGCTGTATTTCCTTTTCCTGCAGCAAGATTGTCATAAAACTTTAGTGTATGCTCTTAACCAAATTATCTAAAAAAGTTATTTTTTTAAATTACCATACATGAGACCTTGTTGCTTTGTAATAAGAATAAATTATTTTTACACCAATTATATATTCCCCAAATGCTCTGTCTCAAAAATCTGGATGTCCTGTCCACAGGAGATACCTCTGGTGGATCCTATTTTGAGAAGGCGCAGGGAATGTTTACTGGAAATCAAGTAAACAGTACACACCTTGAGAACCAGCACTGTGCTATATTATACTTTTATCCCAGGAAAAGAACCAAATGCTTACTGCGAGGGTAGTAAGTATAGACACTAATAGGTCATAGCATCATCAGAGGGACCATGACCTAATTGCTAGAATGGTCACAGCTAACACTTACATAGCTCTTAGTATATGAAAGTATACTTTAACTCTTAGAATAAAAGCACTTCATACATATTAGTTTAATCCTCATAACAACCCTTTGAGGTAGGAACTATATGTTCCAATGGAGAAACTGAGGTACAGAGAGATACTATGACTTTCTCAAGGTGAAATAGTTAATGGCAGAGCCAGAATTTTAATCCTACTTGAGCTCCCATGTCCTCAACCCTCTACTGATCCTCAACACCATAGAGATAAAGGCCAAGAGACCCACATTCTTACTCTGGTTCCGTCCTGCTTTTGACCAGCTGTGGACCCTTGGGTGTGCCATTCATCTATTCCACAAATATCTGTTGAGCACCTACATAAGAGAGAGTCTCCAAAGGGGGCTGCCATCAATTCCTTCCCTCTGTATATGTGTTTTGTTTCTCCTCCCTTTGAATCTTGACTAGCCCGGTCACTGCTTTGACCAATACAATGAAGCAAAGTGAGCCCAGGCCATAAGGGGATTGGAAACTTCTATTTTCTTCCTCTTGGAACATTCCTTTTGGAACCCAGCTGTCCTACTGTGAGGAAGCACAGCAAGCACATGGAGAAGCCCATGTAAGATAGCTTCAGTGAGGCAACTAGCCAGCAACCTGCATCAAATGTTAACTGCGTGAATGAGGCCATTTTGGACCTTGCAGTTATCCCATTGTCTCAGTCATTATGATGTAAAACAGAAGAATCGTGAACAGTAACGTAATGTTTAAACAGCTAAGTTTGGGGCGGTTAGTTAAGAAGCAACTGATAACCGAAACAACCTACTATGTGCATATGACACCTCATCTTTAAAATGTGGACATTAAGACCTATCTCATTGGTCTTTCAGGAATGCTGATGAAGTAGAAAATTCCAAGTATAATTGTACCAATGCAGTATGGAAACTTCAGTCCAACTTTGAATATGTATTTTTAATTATACCCAAAGAATACTAGACAACAGATATGTTGTCTCTTCTCTTTGGTTCTCTTCTTATTTGAAACATATTTGCTTTCTTTTCCATTCTGTGAAAGAGAAGTGGCCAGAAGAAACAAAATAGTTATCTGATCCTGAAGACAAAGGAATTGAAGAGAATGCTAATGAATTCCTAGCCTGATAGTGGTGAATTTATCCTTCAGCCTGCAAGGTTTTCCTTCTCCATTTTCAGTCTCTTACCTGGCAATTACTCATTCCTCCTATCTCAGCCTGAGGGGCTTAATCCTTTGCAGATTTCTCACAGTAGGCCCATTAAATGCTTCTTTGGCACCACACAGCCTTCCTTTACAGCACTCAGCACAGTTTATAGTGACTCATATTTGTGGAATTAGTTTATTAGTGTCTCTCTTCCTTACTTTATGGAATGAGAATCAAACCTCTTTATATCTCCTGGTTCATAGAACTCAAAAAGAAAATTGAATGAATGTATAAATGAACTGGAAAAGGGGCTAACAGAACAAAACTGCCAAGCCGACAGCTGTGACTTTACAAATATAATTGAAAATCTGCATGTGTTTGTCAACTGCCAACTCCCCAAAAGACCATATCAGTACTCTTGATCAAGTAAAGCTGTTTAGTACTTACTGCCATAAGGGAGAACCCCACCTTGACAAAGTTTTAGTAGTAGCTTAAAAGGGACTGGTCAAGGGCAGATATGTATAGGTGAAACAGGAGGGAAGGGGGCAGGCACAACTTTTAAAAGGATGACAAAGCCATGAGACATGACATAAATTGTTAAAACCAACTAGGTCCAAGATGGAGGACGAGACTTCCACTAGATTTTGAACCTCAGTATATGCTCATTGTAACACATCAGCACACTAAATGACACACCCACAGGTGCCATGACAGTTCCAAGGCTGACCATAAAAGGTCAACAAGTGGGTGGTGGCCCAATTCCTGGAAATCCACACCCCTTCTCCCAAATAGCTGGAATACTCCTCCCACTCATTAGCATATGAAATTACCCAGCCCTATAAAAAATGTCAACCCCAAACCTTGGTGCCTCTCGCCTTCTGAGATGGCCCACACTCTGTCTATGGAGTGTGTTTCTCTCTAAATAAATCCACTTCTTACCTATCACTTTGTCTCTCACTGAATTCTCTCTGTGATGAGACATCAGGTACCTGAGTTTCACTGAGTCCTGGGACCAGGTGTGTGATTTCAATTAAAAGGCCATGGGGGATGGGCTTCCCTGGTGGCGCAGTGGTTGAGAGTCCGCCTGCCGATGCAGGGGACACGGGTTCGTGCCCCGGTCCGGGAAGATCCCACATGCTGTGGAGCGGCTAAGCCCGTGAGCCATGGCCGCTGAGCCTGTGCGTCCGGAGCCTGTGCTCCGCAGCGGGAGAGGCCACAACAGTGAGAGGCCCGCGTACCGCAAAAAAAAAAAAAAAAAGGCCACGGGGGAGACCTTCAAGATGGCAAAGGAATAACATGTGGAGATCACCTTCCTCCCCACAAATACATCAACAGTACATATACATGTGGAACAACTCCTACAGAACACCTACTGAACACTGGCAGAAGACCTCAGACTTCCAAAAAGGCAAGAAAATCCGTACATACCTGGGTAGGGAAAAAGAAAAAATTAAAAACAGAAACAAAAGAATAGGGATGGGACCTGCATCCCTGGGAGGGAGCTGTGAGGGAGGAAAATTTCCATACACTAAGAAGCCCCTTCACTGGTGGAGATGGAGGGTCGCAGAGGGGGGAAGCTTCGGAGCCACAGAGGAGAGCACAGCAACAGGGGTGCAGAGGGAAAAGCAGAGAGATTCCCACACAGAGTGTCAGTGCCGACCAGCACTCACCAGCCTGAGAGGCTTGTCTGCTCACCCGCCGGGGCAGGTGGGGCCTGGGAGCTGAGGCTCGGGCTTTGGAGCTCAGACCCCAGGGAGAGGACTGGGGTTGGCTCTGTGAAGATAGCCTGAAGGGGGCTAGTATGCCACAGCTAGCCTGGAGGGAGTCAGGGAAAAAGTCTAGACCTGCTGAACAGGCAAGAGAGGTGCGACAGGCAAGACCATTGTTTCTGGGTGTGCGAGAAGAGGGGATTCCTGCTCCGTGTGCCCACAGAAGACAGAGCACTGCCTAAGTGAGCTCCAGAGATGGGCATGAGTCACGGCTATCAGCTCGAACCCCAGAGACAGGCACGAAACACTAACACTGCCACCGCTGCCACCAAGAATCCTGTGTGCAAGCACAGGTCACTGGCCACACCCACCGGGAGTCTGTGCAGCATGCCACTGCCGGGGTCCCGAGATCCAGGGACAACTTCCACGGGAGAACACATGACGTGCCTCAGGCTGTTACAATGTCATGTGGCCTCTGCCACCGCAGGCTCACGCTGAGTTCCAGTTACAAATACTGTACCCCTCCCTCTCCCTGGCCTAAGTGAGCAAGAGAGCCCTAATCAGCTGCTGCTTTAACCCCCTCCTGTCTGGGTGGGGAACGGACACCTGAGGGTGGCCTACATGCGGAGGTGGGGTCAAAACAAAGGTGAACCCCAGGAGCTGTGCAAACAAAGAAGAGAAAGGAAAATTTCTCTGTGCAGCCTCAGGAGCAGCAGATTAAATCCCCACAATCAACTTGATGAATGCTCCATCTGTGGAATACCTGAATAGGCAATGAATGTTCCCAAAATTGAGATAGTGGACTTTGGGAGCAACTGTAGACTTGGGGTTTGCTTTCTGCATCTGATTTGTTTCTGGTTTTTATGTTTATCTTAGTTTAGTTTTTAGTGCTTGTTATCATTCATGGATTTGTTTACTGGTTTGGTTGCTCTCTTTTTTTTAATTAATTTTTTTTATATATATATATATATATTTTCCTTTTTTCTCTTTGTGTGTATGTGTGTTTCTTTGTGTGATTTTGTCTGTTTAGGTTTGCTTTTACCATTTATCTTAGGGTTCTGACTTTTTGGGGTTTTTTGCTGTTGTTTGTTTGTTTTCTTTTTATGAGTGTGTTTATGTTTCTTTGTGTGATTTTGTCTATTTAGTTTTGATTTTACCATTTGGTTTGAGGTTCTATCTGTTCAATTTATTTCTTTTTTATTTTTTTTTCTTCCTTTTCTTCTGAGCCATGTGGCTGGCAGAGCCTTGGTGCTCTGGCCAGGTGTCAGGCCTGAGCCTTGGAGGTGGGAGAGCCAAGTCCAGGACGTTGGACAACCAGAGACCTCCTGGACCCATGTAAAATCATTCGGCGAGAGCCCTCTCAGAGATGTCTATCTCAACACTAAGACCCAGCTCCACCCAAAGGCCAGCAAGCTCCAATACTGAATGCCCCATGCCAAACAACTAACAAGACATGAACACAACCCCACCCATTAGCAGAGAGGCTGCCTAAAGTCACACTAAGTTAACAGACATCCCAAAACACACCTCAAGATGTGGCCCTGCCTACCAGAAGGACAAGATCAAGCCCCACCCACAAGAACACAGACACCAGTCCCCTTCACCAGGAAGCCTACACAAGCCACTGAACCATCCTCACCCACTGGGGACAGATAACAAAAACAACAGGAACTACGAACCTGCAACCTGCGAAAAGGAGACCTCAAACACAGTAAGTTAAGCAAAATGAGAAGACAGAAATATGCAGCAGATGAAGGAGCAAGGTAAAAACCTGCCAGACCAAACAAATGAAGAGGAAATAGGCAGTCTACCTGAAAAATAATTCAGAATAATGATAGTAAAGATAATCTAAAATATTGGAAATAGAATGGACAAAATACAAGAAATGTTTAACAAAGACCTAGAAGAACTAAGGAGCAAACAAACAATGATGAACAGCACAATAAATGAAATGAAAAATTCTCTAGAGGGAATCAATAGCAGAATACCTGAGGCAGAAGAATGCATAAGTGACCTGGCAGATAAAATAGTGGAAATAACGGCTGCAGAGCAGAATAAAGAAAAAAGAATGAAAAGAATTAAGGACAGTCTCAGAGACATCTGGGACAATATTAAATGCAATAACATTCAAATAGTAGGGGTCCCAGAAGAAGAGAAAAAGAAAGAGTCTGAGAAAACTATTTGAAGAGATTATAGTTGAAAACTGCCATAACATGGGAAAGGTAATAGTCAAGTCCAGGAAGTGCAGAGAGTCCCATACAGGATAAATCCAAGGAGAAACACACCAAGACACATATTATTCAAACTATCAAAAATTAAATACAAAGAAAAAATATTAAAAGCAGCAAAGGAAAAGCAACAAATAACATACAAGGGATTTCCCCATAAGGTTAACAGCTGATCTTTCAGCAGAAACTCTGCAAGCCAGAAGGGAGTGGCAGGACAGATTTAAAGTGATGAAAGGGAAGAACCTATAACCAAGATTACTCTACCCAGTGAGGATCTCAATCAGATTCAATGGAGAAATTAAAACCTTTAAACACAAGCAAAAGTTAAGAGAATTCAACACACCAAACCAGCTTTACAACAAATGCTAAAGGAACTTCTCTAGACAGGAAACACAAGAGGAGGAAAAGACCTACAAAAACAAACCCAAAACAATTAAGAAAATGGTAATAGGAACATACATATCAACAACTACCTTAAATGTTAATGGATTAAATGCTCCAACTAAAAGACACTGACTGGTTGAATGCATAGAAAGACAAGACGATATATATGCTGTCTACAAGAAACCCACTTCAGACCTAGGGACACATACAGACTGAAAGTGAGGGGATGGGAAAAGATATTCCATGCAAATGGAAACCAAAAGAAAGCTGGAGTAGCAATTCTCATATCAGACAAAATAGACTTTAAAATAAAGACTATTACAAGAGACAAAGAAGGACACTACATAATGATCAATAGATCAATCCAAGAAGAAGATATAACAATTATAAATATTTATGCACCCAACATAGGAGCACCTCAATACATAAGGCAAATGCTAACAGCCATAAAAGGGGAAATCAACAGTAACACAATCATAGTAGGGGACTTTAACACACCACTTTCACCAATAGACCAATCATCCAAAATGAAAATAAATATGGAAACACAAGTTTTAAATGACACATTATATCAGATGGACTTAATATTTATAGGATATTCCATCCAAAAACAGCAGATTACACTTTTTTCTCAAGTGCTCATGGAACATTCTCCAGGATAAATCATATCTTGGGCCACAAATCAAGCCTCGGTAAATTTAAGGAAATTGATATCATATCAAGTATCTTTTCCAACCACAACACTATGAGACTAGATATCAGTTACAGGAAAAAACTGTAAAAAATACAAACACATGGAGGCTAAACAATACACTACTAAATAACCAAGAGATCACTGGAAGAAATCAAAGAGGAAATCAAAAGATACCTAGAAACAAATGACAGTGAAAACGCGATGACCCAAAACCAATGGGTTACAGCAGAAGCAGTTCTAAGAGTAAAGTTTACAGCAATACGATCCTACCTCAAGAAACAAGAAACAGCTCAAATAAACAACCTAACCTTACACTTAAAGCAATTAGAGAAAGAAGAAGAAAAACAAACAAAAAAAACTCCCCAAAGTTAGCAAAAGGAAAGAAATCATAAAGATCAGCTCAGAAATAAATGAGAAAGAAATGAAGGAAACAATATCAAAGATCAATAAAACTAAAAGCTGGTTCTTTGAGAAGATAAACAAAATTGACAAACCATTAGCGAGACTCATTAAGAAAAAAGGGAGAAGACTCGAATCAATAGAATTAAAAATGAAAAAGGAGAAGTAACAACTGACACTGCAGAGATACAAAGGATCATGAGCGATTACTAGAAGCAACTATATGCCAATAAAATGGACAACCTGGAAGAAATGGACAAATTCTTAGAAAAGGAAACCTTCCAAGACTGAATCAGGAAGAAATAGGAAATATGAACTGACCAATCACAAGCACTGAAATTGAAACTGTGATTAAAAATCTTCCAACAAACAAAAGCCCAGGACTAGATGGCTTCACAGGTGAATTCTATCAAACATTTAGAGAAGAGCTAACACCTATCCTTCTCAAACTCTTCCAAAATATAGCAGAGGGAGGAACACTCTCAAACTCATTCAACAAGCCCACCATCACCCTGATACCAAAACAAGACAAAAATATCACACAAAATAGAAAACTACAGGCCAGTATCACTGATGAACATAGATGCAAAAATCCTCAACAAAATACCAGCAAACAGAATCCAACAACACATTAAAAGGATCATACACCATGATCAAGTGGGATTTATCCCAGGAATGCAAGATTTCTTCAGTATATGCAAATCAATCAATGTGATACACCATATTAACAAATTGAAGATGAAAAACCATATGATCATCTCAATAGATGCAGAAAAAGCTTCTGACAAAATTAAACACCAATTTATAATAAAAACCCTACAAAAAGTAGGCATAGAGGGAACTTATCTCAACATAATAAAGGCCATATTTGACAAACCCACAGCAAACATCATTCTCAGTGGTGAAAATCTGAAACCATTTCCTCTAAGATCAGGAACAAGAGAATGCCCACTCTCACCACTATTATTCAACATAGTTTTGGAAGTTTTAGCCACAGCAATCAGAGAAGAAAAAGAAATAAAAGAATCCAAACTGAAAAAGAAGAAGTAAAACTCTCACTGTTTGCAGATGACATGACACTACACAAGGAGAATCCTAAAGTTGCTACCAGAAAACTACTAGAGCTAATAAATGAATTTGGTAAAGTAGCAGGATGCAAAATTAATGCACAGAAATCTCTTGAATTCTTATACACTACTATTGAAAAATCTGAAAGAGAAATTAAGGAAACACTACCATTTACCTTTGCAACAAAAAGAATAAAATACTTAGGAATAGACCTACCTAAGGAGGCAAAAGACCTGTATTCAGAAAACTATAAGACACTGATTAAAGAAATTAAAGATGATACAAACAGATGGATACACACACACACACACACACACACACACACACACACACACACACACACACATATATATATATTCCATGTTCCTGGATTGGAAGAATCAACATTGTGAAAATGACTATACTGCCCAAAGCAATCTACAGATTCAATGCAATCCCTATCAAACTAGCAATGGCATTTTTCACAGAACTAGAACAAAAAATTTTACAATTTGTATGGAACACAAAAGACCCAGAATAACCAAAGCAATCTTGAGAAAGTAAAACGGAGCTGGAGGAATCAGACTCTGTGACTTCAGACTATACTACAAAGCTACAGTGATCAAGACAGTATGATACTGTCACAAAAACAGAAATATAGATCAATGGAACAAGATAGAAAGCCCAGAGATAAACCCATGCACATATGGTCACCTTATCTTTGATAAAGGAGACAAGAATATACAGTGGAGAAAAGATAGCCTCTTCAATAAATGGTGCTGGGAAAACTGGATAGCTACATGTAAAAGAATGAAATTAGAACACTTCCTAACACCATACACAGCAATAAACTCAAAATGAATTAAAGACCTAAATGTAAGTCCAGACACTATAAAACTCTTAGAAGAAAACATAGGCAGAACACTCTGTGACATAAATCACAGCAAGATCCTTTTTGACCCACCTCCTAGAGAAATGGAAATAAAAACAAAAATAAACAAATGGGACCTAATGAAACTTCAAAGCTTTTACACAGCAAAGGAAACTGTAAACAAGATGAAAAGACAACCCTCAGAATGGGAGAAAATATTTGCAAAAAAGCAACCGACAAAGGATTAATCTCCCAAATACACAAGCAGCTCATGCAGCTCAATATCAAAAAAACAAACAACCCAACCAAAAATGGGTGGAAGACCTAAATAGGTATTTCTCCAAAGAAGACATACAGATTGCCAACAAACACATGAAAGGATGCTCAACATCACTAATCAATAGAGAAATGCAGATCAAAGCTACACTTAGTTATCACCTCACACCAGTCGGAATGGCCATCATCAAAAAATCTACAAGCAAGAAATGCTGGAGAGGGTGTGGAGAAAAGGGAACCCTCTTGCACTCTTGGTGGGAATGTAAATTGATACAGACACTATGGAAAACAGTATGGAGGTACCTTAAAAAACTAAAAATAGAACTACCATATGACCCAGCAATCCCACTGCTGGGCATGTACTCTGAGAAAACCATAACTCAAAAAGAGATATGTACCACAATGTTCATTGCAGCACTATTTACAATAGCTAGGACATGGAAGCAACCTAAGTGTCCATTGACAGATGAATGGATAAAGAAGATGTGGCACATACATACAGTGGAATATTACTCAGCCATAAAAAGAAACGAAATTGAGTTACTTGTAGTGAAGTGGATGAACCTAGAATGTGTCATACAGACTGAAGTCAGAAAGGGAAAAACAAATACCATATGCTAACATATATATATGGAATCTAAGAAAAAAAAGGTTCTGATGAACATAAGGAACATAAGGAATAAAGATGCAGACTTAGAGAATGGACTTGAGGACATGGAGAGGGGGAAGCGTAAGCTGGGATGAAGTGAGAGAGTAGCACTGACATATATACACTACCAAATGTAAAATAGGTAGCTAGTGGGAAGCAGCTGCATAGCACAGGGAGATCAGCTCGGTGCTTTGTGACCACCTAGGGGGTGGGATAGGGAGGGTGGGAGGAAGACACCAAAGGGAAGGGATATGGGGATAGATGTATACATATAGCTGATTCACTTTTTTATAAAGCAGAAACTAACATACCTTTGTAAAGCAATTATACTCCAATAAAGATGTTAAAAATAAATAAATAAAAAAGACCATTGGTTCAAGTCCCAATCTGGCTTTACCTGGGTTTGAATCCCAGCACATGGGTTCAAGTCTCAATCTGAGTTTCACAGGTTCATAGGGGCTTAGATATATTTTGAGTGGTTTAAGGCAGGCTTTTAAATGTGGGGATTCCACGTGGGCATATTTCATGATTTAATAGAGACTGATGGGCACAGAAATGTAAGGGTTCTGGAACAAGTCATGCTTTGATAAACAAGAAGGACTGCTCCCGGGAGCAATCTGTTGACCTGAGAAAGGGGCTGGTTGAGTTTTTTAAACCACTGTTTAAAAATAAATAGATTTTCAGGAAGCTCCTGGAGCAAACACTGAAGATATTTACTGGGCAAGAGTATTCTGAAATAATAGTAAAGTCATATTCATGTAGGTTTAGTTCTGATAATTAAGTCATGAGGCTGCTGGCAGCTCTCCGATCCCCAAGCCATTGTCCTAGGACTGAGTATAGAAAGGCAGGTGATTTCTCTGACCTTTATGTGCTGAACGTAGAGATGGTGCTTTATAACAATTGCTCATACCGTTGACTGTTAAATCTGGGAAAATCTGTGGGCGTGCCTGGTATACTAACTGCTGCTTTCCCACTTCTTGAATTTAAGCCATATAGCCTTATTATTTAAAATAGTAGCAGCTTGGGAATCCCCTGGCAGTCCAGTGGTTAGGTCTCGGTGTTCTCACTGCCTTGCCCCGGTTCAATCCCTGGTTAGGGAACTAAGATCCTGGAAGTCACATGGCCAAACAAACAAACAAAAAGTAACATCTCAATAGCCTGAGGTCGAGAGATATGGATTTGTGATGCTTCTCTCTTTTTGTCCTTTCTCTGACTTTATTTTTTGACTTATGGTTGCTTTATAGGACAAAGTGTTGGCTTCCCTGTCAGAAATCCAGTGGGAATGAAGAATGAAAGGAAGAAGCACCAGCACGTTAGTATAACAGTGGATGATTCTAAGGAGGTCTGATCATTTAGGGAGCAGTAATTGTTGGGTTATGAGCACGTTTGCATATGGTATGAACATGGCTACTTTGCTGCCAATGTGAGGATCTCCAGAAGACTCTTTGGGAATGGGGGATGTCCTTGGCCAAGATAAACAGGACTAGGAGGTTAGGAGGAAGGAGAGCAGAAACAGTTACACAGAGGCAGTTAAGTGCAGCTAAGTTTTCATTTCCCTATCAATCAGATCCCCAGTTACATCAAGAACCATTCACTTGGAAGACAGAGCCAGTCCATAAAGCATTCCAAAGGCACCATCACCATCATATTACATAGAATTTGTGGCCAAGACTTGACACATCAGTGTTGAAGGAAGCAAGCTGGGGCTTGTGCAGTTCCTCAGCCACATGTATGGCAGGTAAGGATGTAGGAAAATTTCTGGCCGTGAGAAGTAAACATCTCACCTCCAAAAGGGTGCAGTCTTGCAAACATCATGAAACAAAGACTCAGTATTGTGAGTTGAGCCAAGAATTTCCCAAACGGGAAGGTGGAGCTTGGGCATGGCTTTTCTTCTCTTTCCTTGTGTAGTATCGTCATATCTTCTGGGGGTAGTGTGTGCAGAAGGGAGCCTTTAGAAAGTTGGTTGTGCTCCAATTTATGGTTCCCCTCAGCAACTAAATCTGCTCTCTGATCTATAGCCCAGCAACCATAATTCCTCTCTTCCTTTTTGAAAGTTATTTTTTTCCATAAAATGTATGGTCGTAATTTTAAAATTAAATACTATGCTCCCAAACAGCAGGGGCCTTACCCCTTTCTACTTCACAAGTTCTGTTGCCCAAGACCCACTTTCACTTCTTTCAACTGTTTCTTCTGGTATTTATCTCCATTCACTTATACTCTTTCTGGATTTATTCATTTTATACCCTGTGAGTTGACTCCTGCTGTGTTAAAGACATAATACCTTTATACACTCCCTCCCCTTTTCCTTTCTCTCTATTCTCATAATTACACCACAATTTTTAGCTCAATCTTCACTGTTTATATTAACATGATTGGTAAATATTGTTTACCCCGCTAATATGGTTCAGTTTTATCCATCAGGTTTGTTAATGTCCATTGATAGTTTTTCTTCCAAAAGCTCAAACATATCTGATAATTTATCTAGTCTCCTTTGTTTCTCTGAAGACTCCCTGCCAGACCTCTCTGTTCTCCTGTTTTGATACAGTCTTTGGGGCTGCTGCACAGTTGTCATCCTGGAATTTTTCTCCACCATCACCCTGTGACCTCCCTTTCTGGATGCCCTGTTTCTGGATGTCCTGTTTCTTCCACTTGATTGGCTTACTTCCTCCTTTTTATAATTATCTTCTCTAGTGGTTTCCTAAGAAAGGGCACATGGAGGCAATTATTTTTCAGTTCAGGGATGTGTCTGAAATGTCTTTATTCTCCCTCTTACAGTTATTTATAATTTGGCTGCATATAGATTCCTGGTTGAAACTCCACTCCTTCATTGCTTCTAGCATACGTATTTTTAGAGATTTCTACATAATTATGTCATTTTTGGAGCTATTGTAAATTGTATTCTTAAAAAAATTGATTTCTAATCCCTAATCTAATATGATTGATTTTTAAAGTGTTGATCTTGTATCCTGTGACCTTGATAAACTCATTTATTAGTTGGAGTATTTTTTTATTATTATTATTTTTGCGGTACACGGGCCTCTCACTGTTGTGGCCTCTCCCGTTGCGGAGCACAGGCTCCGGACGCGCAGGCTCCGCGGCCATGGCTTACGGGCCCAGCCACTCCGAGGCATATGGGATCTATCTTCCCGGACCGGGGCACGAACCCGTGTCCCCTGCATCAGCAGGCGGACTCTCAACCACTGCACCACCAGGGAAGCCCTGGAGTATTGTTAAAGTGTTGATCTTGTATCCTGTGACCTTGATAAACTCATTTATTAGTTGGAGGAGCTTTTTTGGTAGATTCCTTACAAATTTTGACATAGACTATCATCTTATATGTGAAAGGGCAGAGCCTTCTTTCTAATATCAGTGTTTTGGTAAGAATATATTGAGAGATCAGATAAAAAATTCAAGTCATGTGAAACAAAGCTGGGTTTTCCTTACCCTTTTTCATTTCTATCTTCCTGATTTAAACTCCTTCTGGATTATCTGCATGTTCTCCTTTCCACTACCCCAATCACGGCGACTTTTATATAAATACTCTCCCAATGAAATGGTCTTATGGCCAAAGTTGTTTTAGTGACATGGTCTTTGTGAAACATTAGATATTCTAAAATTGAAATCAACTTTCCAAGGTGTTCCTAAGGGCTTATAACTTCATACCCAGCAACCCCCTCGAATAAGTTATTCCATAAAGTTACTTGGTGGTAAAGGTTGCATCTTTAGCACCAGTGATGATAAAATGGAACTGGAACCCGACATCTCAGAGGCCTCATCAGGAGCTTCTGATAAAGGAATGGAGAAGCATTAGTCCCAGGATGGAGACAGCCTGTGGAGCCAAGGAGGAAGGAGGCTGCCAGTTCTGCCTCCTCAAAAGGCCCCTGGAACCAAACCACAGCTGTTGTCTTCCAGACATAGAGTTTCCATCATTTGTTTATAGGAAATGGTCCTCCCACCACTGGCTGACCCCTTAAGGATGTTTCGAACAGCTTAGCCCACACAAATGACAGGCTGAAGTTAACTGTACTGCTCTAATTGAGGACTGTCAAAAATACCAACACGCAGGAGGTGGCACTTGATCTGCTGTGGGTGCAGAATTGTCCTAGGGAATAAGAGGAAGGTGAGAAAAATATTCCTCGTGTGCTGCCTTAGCTTACACACGTTATGTCATTAATCTGGCAACAAAATAGGAAACAACACTGTTGCTCAGAGCCAAATATAGAGCCCAGGCGCCATGTCCAGAAGTCCTAAAGACAAGACGAAGGGAGTCTTTTAATTAGGACCGACCAGCCATAACAAACCTATGGAGACAGAACTACATGCTCCGTGGCTTGCATTACACCCATACAGCGGTGTCCGAAGCTAAAAATTCACTTTATTTGAGTGAAAAGAAAAAAACAAGCCAAAATGAAATCCATTAGGCCCCTAGGGATCGGTTGACTTGCCAAGTTTTTTCACTAGTAAAGCACAGCTATGCAAAGACTCTGTCAAATCCAATCTCTCTGCCTCCCGGGCACTACTGCTGTTCTAGGGGGGCTTCCAAGGAGTGACCAGAGCTGTTTGCAGGAGCCAGGTTTTTATTTTTGTCAATAAATACCCACCAACATGTGGCCACACCTGAACTTCTGATGTGCTACAGCCACTTTATCTTTTTTTTCTAATTTTTTTCTCTATTGAGATATAATTGACATGGGACATTGTTTAAGATGTACAATATAATTATTTGAAACATGTATATAGGACAGAATGATTACCACAAGACATTTAGGTGTTCTTGGTGATGTTGAGGCAGGTCTAATCCATCCACTGATCCACGGTTACCCGGCCTCTACCATGTGCCAGCTACTGATCTAGGTGCTCAGAATGCAAAGTGGTACAAAATATCGATGTCCCTGCCCCAAGAAGTTCATAGGCTTACCCTTTTTCAGAAGCCATATTGTCCCTTCCATCATTCATTCATTCCACAAATCCTATTTGTGATACAGCCATTTTATCTTAAAATTTAAAGTAACTTTTATTTTTTCTTCTTACTACTAAAGCAACATGGAGATACTGCAGAAAAATAAGAGGGTACAGAAAATAGTAGACAAGCTGTTGTCAGCATTTCTATATGTATCCTTTTTTCTGAGGTGGGGGGAGTATTTTTTTTTATTAATCTCTATTGGAGTATAGTTGATTTACAATGTTGTGTTAATTTCTGCTGTACAGCAAAGTGAATCAGTTATACATATATCCACTCTTTTTTTGATTCTATTCACACATAGGTCATTGCAGAGTACTGAGTAGAGATCCCTGTGCTATACAGTAGGTTCTTACTAGTTATCTATTTTATATATAGTAGTGTGTATATGTCAATCCCAATGTCCCAATTTGTCCCTCCCCCACCATATGTATCCTTAAGACCAGGGTTTCCCAACATTGGCACAACAGACGTGGGGAGGATGATTCTTTGTTGTGGAGGGCTGCCCTGAGCCTTGTGGGATGTTCAGCAGCGTCTCTGGCCCCTACCCCCTACCTCCTGGATGCCAGGAGTGACTCCCTTCCTACTCCCCAGTCCTGTTGGAACAACCCAAAATGACCCCAGATATCACCTGTCTCCTAGGCCCCAACAGCCTTAGGCTCTTCCAGGTTTCAGCGTAGAGTTTGTTGACTGAATTCTACCATTCACACTTTTCCCCTCTGGGAGTCTAGTTGACACTTATAAACAGAGGGAACTGAGCTAAAATGGAATCAAAGTTACCGGCTTTATTAATTACTCAAGTTGAGGCAACTGGACCCTATATGATCCTGACTGGTTTCACTCATCCAAAGCAATCTGAGAAGCTTGGGACCAGAAAGAGGAGGCCTGGTTGGGTCTCTCTGAGGCAGGAAATGAGCCTACGGCCCATGTGGGACCACGTCCGTCTGAGAGGCTAAGAAAGGAGGAGGCTCTGTTTTAGGGTTTCGAGGCAAAATTACCTCCATCTACTTGTGTGTCGACTTGGCCAACTGAGATAAGCCACTCCCTCTAGGATGGGGGTTGGTGCCAAGGTTGGGTGCTGCCTCTTCAGAGCTGTTGAGAAAGCCGCAGAGTTGGAGGGGCCTCCTGTTTTATGAGTCAAGGCAGGAATGTGGGGGGCAGGCAAAGAAAACAGAGTTTTCTTTCTGTGAAGATATAAATACACATACATAGTTTAAGATAAAACAGTCTTACACTGTACACAATGTTTTACAGCCTTTTTGGTATCACACTGTATATACTTTTCAGTTACCATAGCAACACCTCTCACCTTAAATTATTTGACATAATATTTAAAATTTTTTTTTTAATTTTATTTTTTTTTTGACCATTCCACGTGGCTTGCAGGATCTTAGTTCCCTGACCAGGGGTTGAACCTGGGCCCCGGCAGAGAAAGTGTCGACTTTCTAACCACCAGGGAATTCCCTAATACATAATCTTAAATGGCTGCATATTGCTTACTTACATATAATGTTTTTAGCCAATTCACTTTTCACTTTTGACTTTTGTTGCTTTCAAACTTCTATTATAAACACACTTGAGCATCTAAGAAGTTAAGACTGCACATTTGCCTCTGATTATTGCCTAAGGGCAATAATTATTAGATTATTAAAGAAGCAGAAGCATTGGTTCAAATGGCATGTATTGCAATGTCCTCCTGGAAGGGGACCCCAAATTATATATAGCTTGAGGAACTAAGATAACTGGAGCATAAATAAAGAAAAGGCGAATTAACAGATGCACTGCATATTTTTATGTCTTCTCTGAAGTCCAGATGACTGCTGAAGTCTGGGGCCCCCAGTTTCAAAGGCTTGAGCCCCGGATGTGGGATTTGCGCCCCCCAGCCGCCAACAGCTCTGATGTCCCTGGGAAGACTCTCCTCTCCCATCCCTGGGTGCATGTAACTCCTGGCACAGTGCTGTGCACAGAACTCTGTTGTCTTCGGGATTTGGCATCCCTGATGAGGTTAGGTGCATTTTCATTGGCTGTGATCTCAACTGGAGAAGACTGTTGTGTACTGTAAATATTTATAATTTACTGTATATCATGATGTTTTGACATCTTAGAAAAATCTTTTTGACTGCCCCTCCCTGGGCTAGCCAGTTCTTAGAGATAGCAAAAGACTGAGCCAGGAACATGCCCTTGATACACAAACTAACCAATCCAGAGCTCTACCCGACTCGTGCATCCCAGGAGGGTGCCTTAATCATCCTAGGGCCAGGGCCAGGTGCCAGGCACCTCGGGACCACCCTTAAAGCCCAAAGCCTGCTGAAAAAATTCAAACTAGCCAATCCTAAACAGCTGACCCTGCCCTGCCTCGCCTTTCCAGTGGAATCCCCAGGAAAGGCCATGACCTGAATGTTCCCCTCATTCTTGTCTTCTGCCTCCTGACCACCCTGGTGCCTTTTCCAGGTGGCCCTGCGTGGATGCCGTGCCTCCTGTCTCCAGGATCCATGAGTGTAATAAACTTTGGCTTTTCCTGAGCCTCCCCTCTGTGTCTTCTCGGGGCCGTATCTGCTGACCATCTCATAAATGAATATACGACACAATGGCGCAGGACGAATCTTCTAGCTTTATGAAGTGTATTCCCAAGGCTTCCAGTCTTGAGTTGTTGGGAGTAGTTGTCAATCTTCCAAGAATCCAGGCACTGACATTTTTATCTTCGTGTCTCCAGCCTGAGGACCCCATCAGGAAGAGCTGCTGGGCTGCACCCACACAATCCCTTCTGCTCTGGAAGTTCCTAGAAAAGTAACCTTTAACCAGGGTGGATTTTAAACACTAGTACCAGTTAAATACTGTCTAGAATTCAAAAGCTCACTTTGTTCCAGGAGACTTTGTATCTTTCTCCTTCATCTCTCTCTCCCTCTTTCCCAGCTTCAACATGACCCCCAAAAGCGCCTTCTAAGTTGTGAAGCCTGCCTGTGAAGCCTGTGAGGACTGCCAGATTGCCAAGAGTAATATTTGTGTTTGGAAGCATGGCCCCCGTGGAACGGCAGTAGCCCTTGAGCTGCCTCCAAGGTTTCTCTTAGCCAGCGTGTTGGCCAAACAGTCCCGCTCTTCATTCGTTTTTTTAAGTTTGGGAGGGAGCTGAGTGTTTTCATGGGAAGAGACTGACTAGGCACTGAGGAGGCTGTGGCAGTGGTGCGGGTCCGTCCCCTGGGCCCTTCTCAGCATCCCCAGCTGCCCCCTTCCAACCCACCTCTGGCAGAGTCAGGAAAACCCGCTGGGTTTGTGGAAACCGTGGAACGGATGGGGTTGGCGCACTAACAGAAGCCTAGTGTTCCATGCACTCTGAACCCAGCGCCAAGGTCCATCCTCCAGAGACACTGACGGCTCTGTTCTGCAAAGCACCAGCCTTGCGTCACCCACTGGGAGAAGGTGCGTGCTCGACCTCCATCTTGCCCAGTGTGGACCCGCCAGGGAGCAGGGCCAGAGCCCCAACATGGACACACCAGGGTGTTCAGCTCAGGAAGGCAATTCGTCTTTCTCCTGGCGCCCTGTGGAGGTCAAGGACGCCTCACGTTCTCATAAGGAAAGATGAGGAGGGCACGGTCAGCCCTTGGACACTGCCTCGTGAACGGCTCCTGGGCCCAAACTGCCACGGTGGAATCCAGGGCCCAGAGGCCTCCTGGGTCACAAAGGGCAGCCCAAGTGGAGAAAAATCAGTCAACAGAATTCCCTACATTCTGATTACTGCTATTAAAAATAACAAAAAGGACAAACCCACAAATGAACTTATTTACAAACCAGACATGGAAAACAAACTTATGGTTACCAAAGGGGACAGGGGGTGGGGAAGGGATAAATTAGGAGTTTGGGATCAGCAGATACAAACCACTATAGATAAAACAGATAAATAACAAGTCCTCTGTGTAGTACAGGGAACTATAGTCGATATCCTGTAATAAACTATAATGGAAAAGAAATGAAAAAGAAGAAAAACCCTATATGTGTACAAGTAAGGACTAAACAGAAATAAAAATAAAAATTATAACTGCAGTTTCTTCCTTTTCGGTAATGTGATTATATTGTCTTTACAATTTAAAAAATAGATGGAAAGGAAACGACTCAAAAAATTTCTCCAGGTTTTCTTTTCTTTTCTTTCCTTCTTTTTTTTATTTTGTTGAAGTATATTTGATTTACAATGTTGTGTTAATTTCTGCTGTACACCTATCACCAGGTTTTCAATGGTAGAATCGGGGCAGGTTGCAGGCATCCAGCCCGGTGAATGTATGGAAACACCTGAGAGCCTGGGGAGGTGCCGTGTGGACTGGGAGTGGGTGGGGCTGCTTTGACTGGACACACTTACCTGTGTGAGGCCTGATCTCCTTACATGGGTTCGAGGGCAGTAGAATCTTGGAAGACTTAAGGCCTCTACTGTGCCTCAAGCCAGAGGAATCTTGGAGGTGCTGTGGCTGTTTCCTGGGCCTGCCGTGGCCCATTAATCATGTCAGCTGCTGAGAGAGCCTGGAGGGGGGTGAACGCAGGGCCGGCACAGATGGAGAGGGACATGGGGCGCTTGGAGACGACAAGGCCCTGGGGAGACAGGAGGAGAATAAAAGATGCTGGAGAACTTGGCCTCGGCAGACATCCTCTCTAACACTTGGTATCGACCCCATAGGCTAACCTCACATTTTCTTCCCAGGAGATTGGATGTTATCAAGTGTAGCCAGGAGATTGTTGAAAGAATAAAGCTTTCATTCCAGAAAACCTCCCCTGGACACAGAGATACCTACTGGCAGATCTTTCTGCTAAATCCTGAGAATCTCTGATTTATCTGAGAATCTCCCCCATCTCTCCTCTCCCAACTTCCCTTCCCATTATATAGACCCTAACCCTTCTCTTTGCCTCCATTTACTTGGGTTAACTGCACCCTTTTATCAGAATCCGAAAAGTCTAACTCTAAATTTTGTGTTGAAAGAAACTCTGGGGATCCAATCTGGGCAGGTGTATGTATATTCCAGACACTGTAGACTTGAGGGCATCCCCAAGACCTGCCCCCGCCAGGGCCTGGAGGTCAAGGCCAAGGGTACTTCCTGACCTTCATAGGTCATGCTTCTCCCTCTCAGGGTGAGATTCCTGCTAGTGTCACACAACCAGAAGGTCCAATGGATGCCAGAAAAGAGGATATTCCTTAAAAAACAAAGAAAGACGGAATCAGTCTCAGTGGAGCAGTTGAGAAAAGGGAGGAGTAGGACATCCCCAAGCAGAAGGGCTAAAGTGTGAACATTCCTGAGTAGCTGGTGATGTGGAAGTTGTGCGAAGCTCATGGGCAAAGCTAGCCCGGCTCTCGTGGTGGCTCTTGGAGCTGCCCACTTAGGCTTGGGAAGCCTCCTAGGTTCTGGATTCTGCAGGAGTGGATCCTATCTGTTGGGGTCCCTAGTGCCTTTCTCCCTCCAGGCTGGCTGCAACCATCTGCTGGGAGACCTGGGCAGGTGCTCAGCAAACTGAGTTGCAGGTGAAGGGAAAGGGTGTGAGTGGGAGGAGGGGGGATTGCAATTCACCAAGGCCCGGGGAGCAAGAAAACCTGATGAGGGGGCTCCCGCATCTCAGGACCGGGCTGAGCCATCCTCAGATCAGAAGGGCTTTCCCACTAAGTAGGGCAAGGAACCACAGTTGCTTGGCCCAGATCCACTGCCCCCAGGCTACGGTGCCCCAGCCAGCAGGGAGAAATGCACAGAAAGAAAGCAGACGTGTTTCTTTCGTTTGTGACCTGGTCCAGATATGGTCTGGGGAGCCTCCTTGGTTTTTTGATTTGGAAACTTTCCTGTGGGTGAGAACTGAACTTAGCATTGTCTCTGGAGCTAGAAAACAAGTACTTGGGGAATGTAGCCCAGCAGGGCCATTTCCCAAGAGCCATGCCAGGCCTCCTGCAGGTGCTGCTGAGACTCTGCCCTCCGGAGAGAGGTGAATGAGGTGCCCACGCTGGGTTTTGGTGGAAGCTCTGGCTTCCCCATGCGGCCTCCAGGCAGGTCTGATCCTGGCCTCCTGCCAGACCTCATTTAATACCTACGTGCGAGCAGAGAGGAGTGATGGTGGAGTTTCTCATTTGCCCACACACGCAGGGATGCCACCACGCAGGACTCTGCCTGAGGGAAGACAGGCCAGGGAAGGGATATTTGCCCCCCCGCCACCTGGGACCCTCCCTGACCCTGCAGCATGTCAGCTGTGTTGCAATAGTTCCTTCGGAGAAGGCCCTGTTCTCAGAGCTTCTGGCAGCAAAACTCATGAGCGCAATTTCTCCCTCTTCTTGAGACATTCCTTCCTGCGTCTCTGCAGCCACAGCCTCGGGCTTCTTCTTGTCTAGGCCCCAGATGGCGAGAAGTGACCCAAGCTGGGTGAGCACCCACGCCCAGCATGCACACGCCATCAGCAGGACGCTGCCGGGAGCACGCGACCCCTCTCATCGTCCTGCAAAGGGCCCCGTGGGTGATTTCATCAAAGGGACATTCCAAGGCTCTCTGCCCCCTTTCGTGTCGCTTGTGCAATCTCCAAACTTGAAAGCAGACGAAAAGTGAACCAGATATTGTCATCTGTCATCCGTAAATCCATTAGGCTGGATTCAGCTGACCAGCTGGCGAGGTGAACTCACCCTGTCCCCCGGGCAGGGCAGGGGAACACCGCTCAACATTTTGACTTGCAAAGCCCTGGCCGTGGTGCAGCTCCAAGCAACTCAGAAGGACACCATCATCTTATTTTGAAAGGGCGGCCTTCAGTGCCCTGAGGAGCCTGTCTTGGGCCTCTGCTGACTCTCCCAGGTTCCAGGACCTCTGACCACAAAGCAATGCTCCGTCAGAGCCCCTCTCAATCAACGAGGTGGACAGAACTGAGCCATTCTCCTCTCTGAAAGAAACATCCTGGAAATAGCTAAAAGTCAAACCAAACACAAAAACAAACAACCCTTCCAGACCTGCAATCTGTGTCCCGCTGGAAAAACAAACTGTCTGGGTTTTGGGGCAGAGAAAACTTAAGAAGGCTGGCCCACATGTGTGGCTCCGGAAAACTGGCCAAATGTAGTCACTGATGGTTAAAACGGCCACACACCCTTCCTAACTGTGCACGTGAGTTTGAGCTCCTCTCATCCGGGGTGGAGTCTGTTTCCTCACGCGCTGAATCTGGGCAGGCCTGTGACCTGCTTTGACTAATAGAATATGGAGGTGGGCATGTACCAGCTGTGAGCTTGGGCCTTGGGTTTTGCATACTTTCTCTTTCTTTTATGATCACCATGTGAACAAGCCCCAGCCTGCTGCAGTCTGAGACATGTGGCTCATCACCCAACTGCCTGACCCACAGCCATCCAGCCCCTGACATATGACTGTGGCCCTTCTAGAACCGCCGGCCCCCAGTTGACCCCCCTCACTGGATCACATACACATGGGAGAGACTAGTTAAGCCAGCCCAGATGAGAAGAACCATCCAACCCATTGTAGAATTCTGAAAAATAATGAAATAATAAATGGTGTTTGTTTTAAGCCACTAAGTTTTGGGATGAGTTGTTAGGTAGCAAAAGCAACTGGTACACCCACTAAGTCCATCGTCAGGAGAAGGGTGGAGAGAAGAGGAGGTGAGAGAAAGGACTTCAAAGAGGAGGCAGTCGTGGCTGTTTGCTGAACCTGTTCATAGATGCATCATCTCCTTTACCTTACCATCAACCCTAATTTTACAGGCCAAGTTCAAACAGAACAGATAAGTTGCTTCAAGTCACATAGAAAGTGCAGATTGAAGGCTCAGACTGAGGTCTTCTGACCTGTCCAGTGACCTTTCTAGTACTTGTGCCATAGTTGGACAGTTTGCTTAGTGGATTTTCCCCCCAACCTTAGAGTCAGACAGACCCCAGTTCAAATCCTGGCCCTTCTCTTCCCCAGAACCACGATCTTAGGCACATGATTTAATGTCTCAGACCTTCTGTTTCCTCATCTGCAAAAGTGGGATAATGGCACTGGCCTAGCAGAGAGGTGGGAAGGAATAATATTTATAAAGTATTTCTTATACTTTAATGTTTAGCACAAGGAGTGGTGTTATTATGTCACTTCTTTGGGCCACAGCCTCTATTTTTCTCAAAACTAAATTTTCTGGTACATACCAATAGCAACAGTCAGAGGCTGGCATCTTTGATAATTACATATTTCCTTAGTTTCTCATCACCTTCTCCTGCTACTTGGCCCGTGTTAGACTGTTATACTGGTGGCTACCAGTGAACAATGCCTCCCAGTATATACAGACACACAGCGGCAATATTGCAGGTTTAGTAAAGACCACCACAATCAAGTGAATACAATAAATTGAGTCACGCGAATTTTTTGGTTCCCAGTGCATATAAAAGTCCTGTTAATACTAACTACTGTCTCTTAAGTGTGTAATAGTATTATGTCTAAAAAAAAAAAACAATGTACATACCTTAAAAAAGATTTTATTGCTAAAAAATGCTAACCATCATCTGAACCTTCAGTGAATTGTAATCTTTTTGCTGGTGGAGGAAGGTCTTGCCACCCTGATGGCCACAAAGGCAGACACACACCAGATCCACATCAACCATGAATGAATCGGCAGCAAACAAACCAGTTTATAAGAGGAGAGGTGCGTGTTCACAATAGCCAAAACATGGGAACAACCTAAATGTCCATCGACAGATGAATGGATAAAAAAGATGTGGTGCATATATACAATGGAATACTACTCAGCCATGAAAAAGAATGAAATGATACCATTTGCAGCAACATGGATGCAACTAGAGATTATCATACTAAGTGAAGTAAGCCAGAAAGAGAAAGACAAATACCATATGATATCACTTATATGTGGAATCTAAAATGTGGCACAAATGAGCCTATCTACAAAACAGAAACAGACTCACAGACATAGAGATCAGACTTGTGGTTGCCAATGGGATAGGGGTCGGGAGAGGGATGGACTGAGAGGTTGGGGTTAGCAGATGTAAACTTTTATATATAGGATGGATAAACAACAAGGTCCTATTGTATAGCACAGGGAACTGTAACCAATCTCCTGGGATAAACCATAATGGAAAAGAATATTAAAAAAAGAATGTCTATATGTGTAAAACTGAGTCACTTTGCTGTACAGCAGAGACGGGCACAACATTGTAAATCAACTATACTTCAATTAAAAAAAAAAAAGAAGGGGCTTCCCTGGTGGCGCAGTGGTTGAGAGTCCACCTGCCGATGCAGGGGACACGGGTTCGTGCCCCGGTCCGGGAGGATCCCACGTGCCACGGAGCGGCTGGGCCCATGAGCCATGGCTGCTGACCCTGCGTGTCCGGAGCCTGTGCTCCGCAACGGGAGAGGCCACAGCAGTGAGAGGCCCGCGTAACGCAAAAAAAAAAAAAAGGAAAAAAAGAAAAAAAAAAAGAAGAGAGGTGCGTTTGATGCAGTTTTGGTAGAAAGTAAAGAGTTGAAAGAGATATGTTTATATTAGTACCCATTCCCATTTCCTTTTTCCTGTTACTGAGTTATAGAATTGGAAGAGACCAGAGATCATCAAAAATATGCATAAAGCACCTTATATATGAGCTTCACATTCTCAAGGTCACATTATCTCATTTAAATCTCAAAACTCTCTTGAAATATTGTGAATATATTATCCCTTTGTTATAGCAAGAGGACTGAATTCCCAGGAAGTTAACTTGTCCAAAGTCACACCTAGTAAGTAGTGGAGCCAGAATGGAATTCGGCTGTGTGAATACAAAGTCTAGTTTCTTAATTATGGTGCTGTAGAAAATTAGTTCTTGTATTTAAAAACCAAATTTGAGGTGTGCTCACCCAAGCAAATGAAAGGTATTGGAAAAGGAAAGATGAAGGCATCCTATTTCTAGGGGATTAGGAAGAGTTAGCATGCTTATTCTCTGGTTTGTGATGACATTTTGGGAAGTGCCTTAGTCAGATCAGGCTGCTATAAAAATATACCCTAAACTGGATGACTTAAACAATAAGCATTTATTTCTCACAGTTCTGGAGGTTGAAAGTCTGAGATCGGAGTGTCAGCATGCTTGAGTTCTTGGTGACGGCCCTCTTCCTGGTTTGCAGATGGCTATCTTCTTGTTGTATCCTCATATGGCAGAAAAGAAAGCTCACTAGCCCCCCTGGCTTCTTCTTATAATTAATTCCCCACCAAGGCTCCACCCTAATAACCTCCCACAGGCCAGACCTCCAAATACCATCACATTGGGATTAGGGTTTCAACATATGAATTTTGGTGAGAACAGACAGTCACTCCATTGCAGGAAACAAGTCCTACCTCACACAATGGTGGGCCATGGGGCCACCAGGCTCTGTCTGGGTGACCTGCTTAGGAAATGAACCTTGCTCTGAACACGGTTGACATCTCAGCTGGCTTTTAGAATTGACCTTGGGCAAGCTCTTGTTTACTCTATCTCCAAGCAGTACGTTTGAGTATTTTCTGGAACTCCCTGGAGAAGACTCAGCACATCATATGACTGAAAGAGGGAAGTATTTGCAGCCACAATACTTGAATTTAAGTCCCAGCTACTTCCTGGACAACTTCAATCTCTTCTGCACTTCAGTTTTCTTTCCTTTCTTTTTTCTAGATTCATTGAGACATAATAGGCATATAATACTGTATTGGTTTACAGTGAATAACATGATTTATGTATTTGCAAAATGATCACTACAATTAAGTTTCGTTAACATCCATCACCTCACATCGTTAAAAATTTTTTTTTCTCGTGATGAAAACTTTTAAGAGCTACTCTCTTAGCAGCTTTCAAATATAGAATACAGTATTGTTAACTATAGTCACAGTTTTCTTACTTTCAAAATGGGGATAAGAGGGGACTTCCTTGGCGGTCCAGTGGTTAGGACTCAGCGCTTTCACTGCCGTGGGCCTGGGATTTGGTCCCTGGTCGGGGAACTAAAATCCTGCAAGCCACGGGGCACGGCCAAAAAAACAAAACAAAACAAAATGGGGGTAAGAGTAATGAGATAATGAAAGCTAAGTTGCCATAAGAACATCAGTTGTTATTATTTTTATTATTACACAAGTTATTACTGATGTTGATTTAAATGGCAAATTTGAAAAGTTTTGGGTTAAACGAAAAGACATGTATTTTAATCTTTTTCAAAACTAAAGCCCTCAGAACAGTGTATGCTGATAAAATGAAACTTTTTCTAGGTGATGGGGTATATTTAGGAGCACTGCATGTAGCAGAAAATGCAATTAGCAGTGGCTTAAATAAATTGGCAGTTATTTTCCCACTTGATAAGGACTCTGGTGGTGGGAGGTTGCTGACATTGGTTTAGTTGCTTAATGATGCCCAGGTGCCCACTTTGTTGCCCTTCGCATATGGGTTTCATCCTCATGCTGACTGTCTCAGGGTCCCAAGATAGATGCTGCAGCTCCAATCAAGGGAAGAAGATGGGAGAATCCAGTTTTCCCAGAAATTCCCTTAGGAGGTTTTTTTTTTTTCTCTTTAGGTCTCATTGGCTAGAAATGTGACATATGACCACCTAAGTTGCAAAGGAGGCTGGGTAATATTTATCTTCTTTAGACTCTGCCGTAGAGGCATCCAAGTGAGAAAGTATTGGCCTAACAAACCGACAGTGATCCCACAAGAGAAATTTGAGTATTTCCTTTTCTTAAAAAACTTTTTGCTCCTTTGTACTTCCTGATATTTAGGTAAACAGACACATTTCATGTTTTTATAACAAGAAAGAAACTGCTTAGGGCTATTATTATTATTATTATTATTTTGCGGTACGCGGGCCTCTCACTGCTGTGACCTCTCCCGTTGCGGAGCACAGGCTCCGGACGCGCAGGCTCAGCGGCCGTGACTCACGGGCCCAGCCGCTCCGCGGCATGTGGGATCTTCCCGGATAGGGGCACGAACCCGTGTCCCCTGCATCGGCAGGCGGATTCTCAACCACTGCACCACCAGGGAAGCCCAGGGCTATTATTTTAAAAGTAATCAAATAAGAGACCTCAACCTACTGTTTTCCTATTGGGCATGATGTGGGAAGGGCTTGATTACACACATAGCGCCTGGCTGTGGTGTCTCCTCTTATCTTGCAAACCAAGCAGAAGATTCATGTTCAACTCTTGTAAAAGGTTGACAAACCACCACTTGTGACTTTGGGAAACAAGGACCATGTCTAATTGAGTTATTTGCTATTACACTCTCTGCAGATCTCTTTTTGGACTTCTTGTTCTCTTATATGCTCCAAAGGTCACATATAAGGAAAGAACAAAGCTCAGAGACACATGGAAACAAGTTCAGAAGCCATAATGGCCAAATGTTAAACTCTGGTCGGGATGAGGTATGCAGGAAAAGTTTATAATCAAAGTTGGTTCCGTGAATAAGTGTTATTGACAAAGTGGCTGGTAAGCAAGAAAAGAAGGTGACAAATGATGGCACCCGGGGATGTTGCAACCTGCAGCATGTTACAGATTAGCTGGTGTTTTCCTTGCCCATGAGACCAGTGTTAGGGAGAGGGGGAAAATGTGGCTTGATTTAGAGCTGATGATATCGTGTGTCTCGTCATTGGAGATCAAAAGAAAGCTTGTCTATAAAAGACTGCTAATGAAATTGGAGCAAAGGGTAGGCTTTTCCCTTGGGTGTGTCAAAGGGAAGTTTTGCTCTGCACTGGGCCAGCGGGATGTGAGTGGGACTCCGTCCTCTGGGATGTGGTCGTGGCCATGTGACCTCATGTTCAACCCCACCAGCCTTGAATTCTGCAGTTATCAATTATGTGTAATCAGCCCTTTTAATACTTGATGATTTGGGGACCGGTCGGTTCTTTTCATTTTCTATGATGTGTGACTAGAGACTGCAGGTACTTTGTTTTGTATTATCCTAGTAAGTGACGTGTGTGTGTGTGTGTGTGTGTGTGTGTGTGTGTGTGTGTGTGTTGGTAATGCTGGAGGGGGTGGGGGAGTGAGGAGAAGCAACTGACTTTCATATTCTCACTCTGTAAGGCCAGATTTTGAACAACCCACCTGTGATGACTTAATATCTTTTTCCTGAAACTAGAAAATAATATGTGGAGGGTGAATTGACCTGCATCTTCTTGGATAACTTGAGGAATGCTGAGGGTGTTATAAATTCAGGCAAGTTCAAGAAGTGAATGTCACTGTCTTTGCAGTGTGGAATTAGCATGAAGGAGGACAAGATATCTCTAGCATGAAACCCCAGTGAAAGAAAACTCTACTGTATCCTGCAGCTCAGAAGAACTTCCACCAGGTAGAACTTCTTATCCTGTGTAAGGACAAAGTTTTTCTTAAATACAGTGGGAACCATTGGCCCTGCTCAGCCACCTTCCATCAAATTCCACGTGCCCGAATTTCCAGAGAATTCCGATTTCTAACACCGCAGAGGCGCTGAAGAGCTGTCAGAGCCACACTCAGAGCTTAACTGAAGCCCTCACGTTTCCTTTCCTTCTGGCCTCTGGTTACTGAGAACACTTGCTGAAAATTGCTGTCCCACTCAAGAACTGTCAAAGGTAATTGTGTTGCACAAAAGTTCCCGAGAAGCATGAAATAATATGGTTACCACCTGGCGACCAAGTAATAGAACCTGTCTGATGAGGCCCAAGCCTGCCACATGTGTAGACGCCAGTGTCTGCCTGGAAATCACAACAGCAGAAATTTGTGAGGAAGACGAAGACGTGTATCAGAGGCCTCTTCGTGGCAATTTATGATACGAATGCCTGTGTAAAGGGCAGTTGTCAGGTCACCAAATCCGGTGAGGCCTGAGGCTACAGGGGTGGCAGCCAGGGGAAAGATGGGGGGAGAATTCAGCACCTCAGGAATGTGGATCTTCGTGAAGCAAGTAGCAGTACAGACTTCAAAAGCAAGGTCTGACTTGGCTGTTCTCACAGCTGGCAGTGACCTTGGTGTCTAAGAAAATGAAAATCGAAGACTCAGGAGGTGGGAGGCCCTAGAGGGTCTGTCTGAGTTTCCCACCCCCTCCACCCTTTGCTTCTGACACCAACTATGCCTGTCCAGATGAGCAGGAACCTTTTTTCCTCTTAAAACTCCCCAGACCAGGAATTCCTTTTCATTCTTGGTGGCCATTTTCAGAGTCTCATCCTTCTTGAGATGGTTTTGCCTTAACTTGAATTTCGAAAACCCCAAGGTACTCCCCAAATACAGGTGCCTGTATTTGTATGGCAAAATCTCCGCTAACCCCCCAAATTCACTCACAGATTCCCTTGGGAGAATCTAGTTCTGAAACTTTCTTTTTTTTTTTTTTTTTGGTCAGAAATTGTCCTACTGTGAATCAAATACCCAGTGTCAGCACCCTAATTCTGTAGTCAGGAATGACACATTGATACCAGGAATTTCCAAACATAGGATGCCGGTCCACATTGGAACCATCATGACATCGTTATAAAGTCAACCAATGTTAGGAGTACCTGCTCTTTTTATCTTTTGGTGATATTCACAGTTGAGCTTTTGAGGTACAAAAAAAGTCTTGCTTCTCAAGCAGTCTCTAAATTGAAACCAGGGCCAGCTACATAATTCATGGGGCCCAGTGCAAAATGAAAATGTGAGGCCCTTTTGTTTTCTCCAAAAAAGCAGGAAAAAAGGTTTTTCCTTTCTTTTGTGGCCTTTTTCTCTCAACCTCTCATGGAGTTTTTTCTTTGCTGTTTTAAAGTCACACTCCCTCAGGCATGAGGATACTTGTGGGGTGAGTGAAGTAATCTCTCGGCAGGGGTCAGGGAACAGATAGCAAGGAACCCACTTCAGGGAAGTGAGGAGGTGCCAGGAGACATGCACCACTGTCCTATCAGACTCAGAAAAGACAAATTCAAAGATAAAATTATTAAGATCTAAAAAGTGGTGACCACAGCATTAAACCCCAGTGTGAGGTGCCCTTCTGAGTTCAGAGCCCTGTGTGACTTCCCGGGTAGCTCATATGCGAAGCCGGTCCCGGTTGAAACTCATTCTCTCTCAGGATTGCAAAAGCCATGACATAACTCAATGTCCATCTGGACTCTTCTTACCTAATGACTGTTTGATTGCCATTCTTTTCTATATCATCTGTTTTTAGTTCCTGGAAGCTTTTCACCCTACTATTCAGACATTTTCCACTTGTGCACCTTGGTGTAAAATTTTCATCTCTTGTTGTCTAGAGTCTTCAGAGAATGCTTTCAGTGGAAACCTATGTCTTTCTGTTTTGGGAACTTGTATTGTTTTTTTTTGATAATTTTCTCTTCTCTCTTTTCTTCCATTCTTTTTGCAACTCCTATTGGTGGATGTTGGGTTAATCCTCTAATTTGCTTTCCTTTCTTTTCTTAGTTTCTATTTCCTTGACTTTTGCCTCTTCTCTCTGGGAATTTTCCTCAACGTTGTCAACTTTTTATGAAGTTTAAAAAATGTCTGCAACCTTTTTTTTTATTTTCAAGGGCTTTTTTTTTTTGCTTTAATTTTTTTATGTTTCATAGCAACCTGCTCTTTTTGGATGAAATTTTTCTTTTCTTTTCTATTTGAGAATATTAATATTTTCAATTTTTTATTCATTCCTACATTAATTCTGTTCCATTTCTTTTTCTCTTTGAAATGAGGTATCTTAGGTAGCTTCAGAATAGTAGCTGGTCCCCAGGAGGATCAAGCCGTGGTTAGAGGGTTTGGACTCTTAGCTTCACCCTCTGATCTCTGGGGAAGGGAGAGGGGCTGGAGATCAAGTTCAATCACCAATGGCCAGTGATTTAATCAATCATGTCTATGTGATGAAAATTCTGTAAAACCCTAAACCACAGGGTTCAGAGAGCTTCTGAGTAGGTGAACACATGAAGGTGCTGGGAGGGTGGTGTGCCCACAGAGGGCATGGGAACTCTGTGACCTTCTCCCCATACCTTACCCTGAGCATCTCTTCCATTTGACCGTGCTGAGTTGTATCCTCTATAGTAAAGCACTAATAGTAAGTAAAGTGCTGTCCTGTGTTTTGTGAGTTAATCCAGCAAATTATCAAACCAGAGGAGGTGATTGTGAGAACACCCAATTTATAGCTGGTCAGTCAGAAGTACGGGTGGCCTGAGACATGTGATTGGCATCTACAGTGGGGCAATCTTGTGGGACTGAACCTTTTAACTTGTGGGATTGGACCTTAACTCCAGGTAGATGGTGCCAGAACTGAATTGAGTTATTGGACAGCCAGTCGATGTCAGAGAGTTGGAGAAATGGTGTTGGAAAAGACACCATGTATTTGGTGTCAGGAGGAAGAAAACTGCTCAGTCTGCATTCAGAAGTGAGGCACGATGATTGGTGACACTGAGACCATGGATGGGAAAACTTTACCCATAGGGTAAACTCTACCATATGGTAAAGTTTACCATAGGGTGATCAGGATGTGAATCACTGGTTCATTGAAGAATTCCCAAATGTCATCATCTATATAGGTCATTTCTCTGGGCTGTTTAGAGGGTAACCTGGATCTCCTGCATGTGTGTGTGTGTGTGTCTGTGCGTGTCTGTGCGTGTGCCTGAATGGGTAAAAGGTGTTCTGGAAGCCAGGTGGGGAAGGGGGGTTGGGGCATCCACAGTATGCCACACAGACTTTTACTTTACCCTTACTTCATCTCTGCATTTCTCGGGGCCTGCTGGCCAAGTCCAGCTACTTTGAAGAATAAATCTCCAACTTTCTGCCCCGAAGCAAAGAAAGCATAGCTGCATGGATGCACATGATGGGAGAGGAGACCTTATGGGCTCAACCACGCTATGGGCAGACGTCCAACAAATGCCCTTTTCCACATTGGGCTTTACTCTCGCCTTCCTTTTAGAATTTTCGCTGCTTATAAACACTGAGCCACTCAGAGTTTCTTCAGGGTGAAGCAGCTCTGTTCCCACTTGTCTGCAAGCAATTGGCTTTCTCCTTTCTCCTTTCTTCTTTCTGCCAAGGTAATTACCATTCCTCCATCCATTTCTCACCTTCCAAAAATTTGTTGAAAGCATTTATAGCAAATTGTCTCTCCTTCTTTTTAACCTTGTTGAGTAATTTGTTTTTTAAAATTCCTTGGCTGTCATTTTAATAAGATTTGGGTAGGAAGAAAAGCTAATCATTTTCTATTCCACTATTTTCAATCAAATGTTTCCTTTAGAAATCTTAAGCTTTGTTGGAATTGAAACCCATGCATTAAAAGGTGCATCCTTGCTGTTTACCAAGTGAAATAATAAACAATCTAGAGAAATAGTTAATTTCAGCCAATTTCTCATAACCTGTTTATGCTTATTTAAATACAGTTCTAATAATCTTGGCTATTTAGCTTTTAGTAGACTAGAAACAGAATTATAATAGAAAGTTAGACCTGAATGTACTATCAGTCATATATCCTGATAGTATCGAGAATAGCTGGCAGACCAAAAAGTGACAGAAAACTTATAATAACAAGTTAAAATAACACATAGTACAACAGTTTTTATAAGTACAAACAGTCTTACACATTTCAAAAGGCATAGCTGCACTAAAGTGTAACCCTGAGGCCATCCTTCTATGACAAATCCTTCTGTGGCTCCCCATTATATGTAGATATGTTTAATATTCTCTCACTGTTTCATATATTGCCAAACATATGACCCGAGGTTCCAACAAAACACCTTGCTCTATTTCACACCTGGGAATTTCCATTTCCTACCTGTGAAATTCCTGTATGGCACACCCTTTCTTGCTATCACAAGTCATCCTACAAGACACTTTTGAATCCCATAATGTTCTCTCCCTTTCCTTCTGTGTCCCCATGGTACTTGTTTAGATTTATGTAATAGCACTTGCTGTGTTTTGAGAGGAATTTTGAACTTAAGCATCTGCTTTACCTCTCCAATTGGATCATAAAAACCAAACAACAGGGCCATTGCAATGAATTGACTGTATCCCCCCAAATTTTATAGGTTGAAACTCTAACCCCAATGTGATGATATTTGGAGGTGGGGCCTTTGAGAAGTAATGATGCCATGAGGGTGGCGCGCTCGTCAATGGGGTCAGTGCCCTTGTAAGAAGAGGCTGGAGAGCTAGCTCGTCCTCTTTCCACCATGTGAAGATACAAGGAGAAGTTGACTCTCTGCAAACCAGGAAGAAGGCCCTCACCAAAAACCTCACCAAAACCCACTGGCACCCTCGGACCTCCAGCCTCCAGAACTGTGAGAAATAAATTTCTGTTGTTTATAAGTCACCCAGTCTATGGTATATTTGTTAGAGCATCCCAAACTGACTAAGACAGCCATTAGTCTTGGCATAATGCCTTGCCTATAAATGCTCCTGAATAAATATTTTTTGAATCCAATTGAAAGTATGATAACTGATGTTTGACATGACAATCCTTAGTCCTCTAGGAAAGGTCAAATAGAATCTGAACACTCTTTTAAAAGATTTCAAAAATAAAAATGACACAAGAAATATATTTGTGTAATGTATAAAATGTATATTACCTTTAATATATCATAAGATTTATTTCTTGTTGATAGAACAATGAGGTACTGTTTTCCACGTGGTCTACAATCCAGTTATATCACCAAGCTGTTTAAGTTTGAACGTTATAGCTTACATATGGAACATCAACTGTGTCTTTTTGAAAGGAGGCAGGGTAAAGGGGTTGTAGCAGGTGGAAAAAATGTGAATATTTTCATTTCAAGATGTTTTGGAGAGCGGCTATGTGCTCCTTGACAGACCTGACCTGTCCCCAAAATGTTTGAGATCAAACCCTATCTTGCTATTGACTCATGTTGTAATTTCCAAGGTGCTTTTATCTTGGTTTTGGATTGATCTTTGATTAGGTGTGACTCCTGACACATTTGCTTTAAATTTCTCTCTCCTCCCCTGTCAGGCGGTTAATGATCTCAAAATGTCACACTGGATTCTGCAGATTTCCCAGGAGGTCAAGTGTGAGTAAAGCAATAAAATAAGTAAAAGATGCAGAATCATCTTATTGGTGATTTCTACAACACCCATGCCAGGCTAGCTTCATGGGTGTGTGACTCGGGCAGCTGCATGGGTCTGGGCTCCAAAGGACCCCACGCTTGGTTGAATGCTCTGCTGTTGCTATCTTGACATTCTTAATAATTTTATCTTTTAACCTGTGTAAATGAAGTCTGGCAGGGTAATGGAGCGTACGTGAGCAGAAGAGGTGTGTACAACATGTGGGTCTCCTGTTCATTCCCATAGAGTTTTTGTGATGGCCCGTGAGCACAGAACTCTGGTGGGCCTGTGATGCATGGGAGTTCAGCTAGACTGGAAGCACGCATGTCTACAACATCAAAGCAAGTCAGAGCACCGACATTGTGGGAGGCTACACTTGCCATTCAAACCAGAAGCTTCTTAGAATGCATAAAGAAGAAAATGGCATTGTAAGAAACATGCATGATCAAGAAATCTTATCACATCCTCTATTAGCCAACTGTGTATGCTGAAAGTGACATGAAAGGGAAGGGAAAGGTTGGACAATGTATAGCTCCTTTTCCTCTTGTCCTTCCTAACTCATCAGTAAGCCCCAAACAGAGACTGTAGGTAGAATGTGAGTATATGAAGAAGTGAAATTAAAACGTTTGAGTTAGTTTTTGCAGCATTTCCACTGTTCTGATAAGAATGAAATATATACACATGTATGAGTTATGAAATGCAAAATGTGTGATTTTGGTGATTCTTCACACAGGTTAAATGCTCTTATATTTGTACTTAAAACTGGTGGTGCACAATGTAAAGACGAATGGTGAAATTCATGCTAATGACTTAAAATTTCAATTTAATTTTTCTTTACTTTGAATAACATTAAACAGCAAATAAAAAACACCATGACAAGTCAAGAATTATTGTGGAAGAGAGGGAAACACTTTATAGCTTAGTAGCTTTAATGACACTTTTTTCCTGCTTTTTGAACAAGGACCCCACATTTTCATTTTGCACCGGGCTCCCCAAATTACGTAGTCAGCCCTGCGTCTAAGTATGGACTCGGACCCACAAAATCATAGGCTAATGCAATTTTGAAGTAAGTGAGCTCTATCTCAAGAACGACAAAGAATACTGTCAGAAGTTGCCCAGGATGGGATAACATTTTTTGTGATCTCTAGGGACACAGTGAATGAGTGTACAGTTATGGCCATGGCCCAAGGGAGGAAGTAATGTGGGGAATTACCTTTATACTCAGATCAGCCCACTCATGGTCAGGAAACGTGTCCCAGCCTCATTACCTTCAGGGAGCCCACCAACCATTTGCACCCTGACACCAACTAACTCCAGTTGAAGACCAGTGGCCCTTCATTCATTCCACAAATACGTGCTGGTCATAAGCCATTGTATGGTGAACAAGAGAGTCACAGTCCTGGTCCTTGTGGAATTCACAGACCAGTGTCATGGAATGTAACAAATAAAGAAGTGAGAGTAAAGTAAAAAAAACAAAAACTTGAAAGCACAGTGGAGTTTCCTATATACAGGAATTTGTATTCATCATCAGGACTCTCTCTTTGCAAGTGACCAAAAGAAAAGAAAAAAAAAAAAACCCCTCACCTCAAACTGGCTTAAGCAAAAATTAAAAAGTGTAGGGCTTCCCTGGTGGCGCAGTGGTTGAGAGTCCGCCTGCCAATGCAGGGGACACGGGTTCGTGCCCCGGTCCGGGAAGATCCCACATGCCGTGGAGCGGCTGGGCCCGTGAGCCATGGCCGCGGAGCCTGCGCGTCCGGAGCCTGTGCTCCGCAACGGGAGAGGCCACAGCAGTGAGAGGCCCGCGTACCGCAAAAAAAAAAAAAAAAAAAAAAAAATTAAAAAGTGTAGGTTCGTACAACCCAAGTCACATGAACTATGAGCAGGCATGAGTCATTCTCCAACAGAAAACGGAGTCAATTTTATCAGAACGGGGGACAGGATGTTCCACTACAGATCCTTTAAATAAATTTTTTGATAATGTAAATAATCACTCCTGTTTCTATGGAAATATGCGCTTTAAAATGTGGGCATGGTGGCTTCTCATAAAGCAGGAAACTTCTGAATGTTCTTGTTATTTTGGGCTGGGTTTTGAGTCGGGAGGACACTGGCTTGTTGGGAATGTCTGTCTGAGGTGTGGGTAAAATGTCTTGGAACACTGAAAAGGTTCAGTCAAAAGAAGGCAGGAGAGTAGAAAAAGAGGATTAAGGAAACAGAGGAATAAGGAAACAGAAGAGACAAACAGAAAATTAGTAGGTATGTAAAACATAACAAAAATGAAAATACAACATATCAAAATCGTGGAAAGCAAATAAAGCAGTTCTTAGAGGGAAGTTTAAAGCATTAAATGCTTATACTAGGACATAAGGGAGGCCTCAAATCAATCCAAGCTTCAAGGTTAAGAAAAAGTAGAAACGAGGGCGAGGAAAACAAACTCAAAGCAGCCAAAGTAAGGAAATCATATCGATCTGAGCAGAAATCAATGACATTGAAAACAGAGAAGCAAGAGAGAAAATTCCTTAAACCAAAAGTTGGTTCTTTGAGAAGATCAATAGAACAAAGCAACTCTAGCAAGACTGTTAAAGGAAAAGAAAGAGAAGACAGAAATGACCTATGTCAGGACTAAAAAAGGTTAATACAGGCCCCACAAACATGAAAAAGGTAATAAGGGAATACTATAAGCAACTCAATGCACTTAAATTCTACAGTCTACATGAAATGAAGAAATTTCTCAAAACCCACAAACAACCAAACTCACCCAAGATAACAGAGATGCCTGAATAGTCCTATAACTAGTAAATCAACTGAATCCATAGTTTAAAAGCTTCCACTAAAGAAAATTCCAGGCTGGATTTTTCTCACTGGCATAGTCTACTAGTTATTTTAAGACATAATCCTAATTCTCTAAAATTTCCTCCAGAAAACAAAGGAAGAGGCAACACTTCTAACCTCATTTTATGAAGCCATTATTATTCTGATACCAAAATCAAAGACATTTGAAGAAATGAAAACTACAGACCAATATCACTAATGAATACAGATGCAACAATCTACAAAAATATTAGAAAATCACATTTAACAATGTATATAACTAATTGGGGCTTTCTAGCAAATGCAAAGCTGATTCAATATTTAAAATTAATCAATGTAATCCAATGTTTTAACAGTTGAAAGAAGAAAAACCACACAATCATATCAATAGATACAGAAAAAGCATCTGACAAAAATTATTATTCATTCATGATAAACAGTCTTAAACAAGAAATAAAACGAACATCTCCAACTTGAGAGTGATATTTTACAAAATCCTACAGCTAACATCATATCTAATGGATAAAAAAAGACTGAACATTTTTCCTATAAAATTAGGAAAAAGGCAAACATATATACTCATATTATTCCTCTTCTACATTATCCTGGAAGTCCCAGCCATTGCAATAGCAAGAATGAGAAATAAGGGGCATTCAAATTGGAAAGGAAAAAATAAAACTGTCTCTATTTGAGAGGACATGATTGTCTATGTAGAAAATCTCAATGTATCTCTAAGAAAAAGCTCATAGGACTAAGAAGTGAGCTTAACAAGGTTATGGAATATACGGTAAACACAACCATTTTTCTATATACTAGCAATGAACAACTGAAACTGAACTTTGAAAAAAAAAAGGGTTGTATTAGTTTGCCGTGGCTGCCATACAAAGTACCATAGACCGGGTGGCTTAAACAACAGAAATTTATTTTCTCACAATTGTGGAGGCTGAGGCCAAGGTTTTGAAGGTGTTGGCTTCTTCTGAGGCTTTTCACTTGGCTTGTAGATGGTCATCTTCTCCTTGTGTATTTCACATGATGTTCTCTGTGTGTGTTTGTGTTCTAATCTCCAGTCCTATTGGATTAGGGCCCACCCTAAACACCTCATTTTAACTTAATTACCTCTTTAAAGACTCTATCTCTAAATACAGTCACATTCTGAGTTACTGTGAGTTGGGACTTGAACACATGAATGTTGGGGAGACAAAATTCAGCCCATAACAATTACTCAAAACAGTAGCTCAAAAAAAAAAGAAATGCTTAACTTATAAACCTAAAAAAATGTGCAGAATCTGTAAGCTTAAGACTTCAAAATATTATGAAAGAAATCAAACATGTCCTAAATAAATGGAGAGACATATCATGTTCATGGATTGCAAGATTAAACATAGTAAAATGTCACCTCTACCCAAATTTACCTATAGATTTAATGCAATTTTAATCAAGATGCCACCAGGTTTTTTTTGTAGATAAGGACAAGCTGATTCTACAATTTATATGGAAAACTAGAGGAATTAGAATAGCCAAAAAAAATTCTGAGAAAATGAATAAAGTTGGTGAACTTAACCTGATTTAATGATTTATCTTAAAGCTACAGTAATCAAGACCGTATTGATCTATAAGGTCAACAAAGCAGAATAGAGCACTTGGAAAATGACCCACACGAGTAAAATCCACTGATTTTTGACAAAGGTGTAAAGATAATTAAAGGGAGAAAGGATAGTTTTTTCAACAAATGATGTTGGAATAATTGAACATCCTATGCAAAAATGGGAGCCTTAATCTAAAACTTACACTTTATAAAAAAGTTGACTCAAAATGAATCATAGCTCTAAATATAAAATGTAAAACCATATAAAAATGTTAAAGAAAACAAAAGAGAAAATCTTCCTGACCTGGGTTTTGACAAAGACATATTAGACATGACACAAAAACCTCAATAGATTAAAAAATAATTGACAAATTAGAATTTGTCAAAATTAATAACTTTTGCTTTGCAAAATACACTCTTAAGAAAATGAGAAGAAAAACTACATTCTGAGAGAAAATATGTGAAAATCACACATCTGACAAACAACTTGTATCCAGAGTATATTAAGAACTCTCAAAATTCAACAGAAACATAAAACCCTATTAAAACATGGGCAAAAGACTTGCAAAGACATTCCATTAAAGAAGACATATGGGAGGCAAATAAACACATGAAAATATGTTCAACATCATTAACTATTAAGGAAATTCAAACTAAGAACATAATGAGGTACTACCATATACCTATTAAAATGGCTAAAATAAAAACTACTGACAACATCAAGCACTGACAAGGATGGATGGCAAGGGGAACGCTCATATATTGCTGGTGGGGATGCAAAATGGTACAGCCAGTCTAGAAAATCATTTGTTTGTTTCTAAAAAGTCAAACAGACTCCCGTATAACCCAACTATCCAACTACTAGATATTTACCCTAGAGACATGAAATCTTTTTATGTTTTTGAAATTTATTTAATTTATTTTTTTATACAGCAGGTTCTTATTAGTTATCCATTTTATACATATTAGTGTATACATGTCAATCCCAATCTCCCAGTTCATCACACCACCCAACCCCTGCCACTTCCCCCCCTTGGTGTCCATAAGTTTGCTCTCTACATCTGTGTCTCTATTTCTGCCCTGCAAACAGGTTCATCTGTACCATTTTTCTAGGTTCCACATGTATGTGTTAATATACGATATTTGTTTTTCTCTTTCTGACTTACTTCACTCTGTATGACAGTCTTTAGATCCATCCACGTCTCTACAAATGACCCAATTTCATTCCTTTTTATGGCTGAGTAATATTCCATTGTATATATGTGCCACACCTTCTTTATCCATTCATCTGTCGATGGGCATTTAGGGTGCTTCCATGACCTGGCTATTGTAAATAGTGCTGCAATGAACACTGGGGTGCATGTGTCTTTTTGAACTACGGTTTTCTCTGGGTATATGCCCAGTAGTGGGATTGCTGGGTCATATGGTAATTCTGTTTTTAGTTTCTTAAGGAACCTCCATACTGTTCTCCATAGTGGCTGTATCAATTTACATTCCCACCAACAGTGCAAGAGTGTTCCCTTTTCTCCACACCCTCTCCAGCATTTCTTGTTTGTAGATTTTCTGATGATGCCCATTTTAACTGGTGTGAGGTGATACCTCATTGCAGTTTTGATTTGCATTTCTCTAATAATTAGTGATGTTGAGCAACTTTTCATGTGCTTCTTAGCCATCTGTATGTCTTCTTTGGAGAAATGTCTATTTAGGTCTTCTGCCCATTTTTGGATTGGGTTGTTTGTTTTTTTAATATTGAGCTGCATGAGCTGTTTATATATCTTGGATATTAATCCTTTGTCCATTAATTCATTTGCAAATATATCTCCCATTCTAAGGGTTGCCCTTTTGTCTTATTTATGATTTCCTCTGCTGTGCAAAAGCTTTTAAGTTTCATTAGGTCCCATTTGTTTATTTTGTTTTTATTTCCATTACTCTATGAGGTAGATCAAAAAATATCTTGCTGTGATTTATGTCAAAGAGTGTGCTTCCTATGTTTTCCTCTAAGAGTTTTATAGTGTCTGGTCTTACATTTAGGTCTCTAAGCCATTTTCACTTTATTTTTGTGTATGGTGTTAGGGAGTATTCTAATTTCATTCTTTTACATGTAGCTTTTCCAGTTTTCCCAGCACCACTTATTGAAGAGACTGCCTTTTCTCCATTGTATATCCTTGCCTCCTTTGTCATAGATTAGCTGACCATAGGTGCGTGGGTTTATTTCTGGGCTTTCTATCTTGTTCCATTGATCTATATTTCTCTTTTAGTGCCAGTACCATATTGTCTTGATTACTGTAGCTTTGTAGTATACCCTGAAGTCAGGGAGTCTGATTCCTCAAGCTCCGTTTTTTTCCCTCAAGACTCCTGTGGCTATTTGGGGTCTTTTGTGTCTCCATACAAATTTTAAGATATTTTGTTCTAGTTCTGTGAAAAGTGCCATTGGTAGTTTGATAGGGATTGCCTTGAATCTGTACATTGCTTTGGGTAGTATAGTCATTATCACACTATTGATTCTTCCAATCCAAGAACATGGTATATCTCTCCATCTGTTTGTGTCATCTTTGATTTCTTTCATCAGTGTCTTATAGTTTTCTGCATACAGGTCTTTCATCTCCTTAGGTAGGTTTATTCCTAGGTATTTTATTCTTTTTGTTACAATGGTAAATGGGAGTATTTCCTTAATTTCTCTTTCAGATTTTTCATCATTAGTGTATAGGAATGCAAGAGATTTCTGTGCATTAATTTTGTATCCTGCAACTTTACCAAACTCATTGCTTAGCTCTAGTAGCTTTCTGGTGGCATCTTTAGGATTCTTTATGTATAGTATCATATCATCTGCAAACAGTGACGGTTTTACTTCTTCTTTTCCAATTTGTATGCCTTTTATTTATTTTTCTTCTCTGATTGCCATGGCTAGGACTTCCAAAACTATGTTGAATGATAGTGGTGAGAATGGACATCCTTGTCTTGTTCCTGATCTTAGAGAAATAGCTTTCAGTTTTTCACCATTGAGAATGACGTTTGCTGTGGGTTTGTCATATATGGCCTCTATTATGTGGAAGTAGGTTCCCTCTATGCCCACTTTCTGGAGAGTTTTTATCATAAATGGTGTTGAATTTTGTCAAAAGCTTTTTCTGCATCTATTGAGATGGTCACATGGTTTTTCTTCTTCAATTTGTTAATATGGTGTATCACATTGATTGATTTGCATATATTGAAGAATCCTTGCATCCCTGGGATAAACCCCACTTGATCATGGTCCATGATCCTTTTAATGTGTTGTTGCATTCTGTTTGCTAGTATTTTGTTGCAGTTTTTGCATCTATATTCATCAATATACATACAGTGATACTGGTCTGTAATGTTCCTTTTTTGTAGTATCTTTGTCTGGTTTTGGTATCAGGGTGACGCTGACCTAATAGAATGAGTTTGGGAGTGTTCCTTCCTCTGTAATTTTTTGGAAAAGTTTGAGAAGGATGGGTGTTAGCTCTTCTCTAAAAGTTTGATAGAATTCACCTGTGATGCCATCTGGTCCTAGACTTCTGTTTGCTGGAAGATTTTTAATCACAGTTTCAATTTCATTACTTGTGATTGGTCTTTTCATATTTTCTATTTCTTCCTGGTTCAGTCTTGAAGGTTATACCTTTCTAAGAATTTGTCCATTTCCTCCAAGTTGCCCATTTTATTAGCATAGAGTTGCTTGTAGTAGTCTCTTAGGATGCACTGTATTTCTGCTGTGTCTGTTGTAACTTCTCCTTTTTCATTTCTAATTTTATTGATTTGAATACTCTCCCTCTTTTTCTTGATGAGTCTGGCTAATGGTTTATCAATTTTGTTTATCTTCTCAAAGAACCAGGTTTTTGTTTTATTGATCTTTGTTATTGTTTTCTTTGTTTCTATTTCAGTTATTTCTGCTCTGATTTTTTGATTTCTTTCCTTCTGCTAACTTTTGATTTTGTTTGTTCTTCTTTGTCTAGTTCCTTTAGGTGTAAGGTTAGATTGTTTATTTGAAATTTTTCTTGTTCCTTGAGGTAGGCTTGTATTACTATAAGCTTCCCTCTTAGAAATGCTTTTGCTGCATCCCATAGCTTTTGGATCATCGTGTTTTCATTGTCATTTGTCTCTAGGTATTTTTTGATGTCCTCTTTGATATCTTCAATGATCTCTTGGTTATTTAGTAACGTATTGCTTAGCCTCCATGTGTTTGTGTTTATTTTACGTTTTTTTCCCTGTAATTGATTTCTAATCTCATAGTGTTGTGGTCAGAAAAGGATGCTTGATATGATTTCAATTTTCTTAAATTTACCGAGGCTTGATTTGTGACCCAAGATGTGATCTATCCTGGAGAATATTTTGTGCGCACTTGAGAAGAAAGTGTAATCTGCTGTTTTTGGATGGAATGTCCTATAAATATCAAGTAAATGTATCTGGTCTATTGTGCCTTTTAAAGCTTGTGTTTCCTTATTAATTTTCTGTTTGGATGATGTGTCCATTGGTGTAAGTGAGGTGTTAAAGTCCCCCACTATGATTGTGTTACTGTCGATTTCCTCTTTTTAGCTGTTAGCAGTTGCCTTATGTATTGTGGTGCTCCTATGTTGGGTGCATATATATTTATAATTATTATATCTTCTTCTTGGATTGATTCCTTGATAATTATGTATTCCCTGTCTTTTGTAACATTCTTTATTTTAAAGTCAATTTTATCTGATATGACTATTTCTCCTCCAGCTTTCTTTTGATTTCCATTTGCATGGAATATCTTTTTCCATGCCTTCACTTTCAGTCTGTATGTGTCCCTAGGTCTGAAGTGGGTCTCTTGTAGACAGCATATATATGGGTCTTGTTTTTGTATCCATTCAGGGAGCCTGTGTCTTTTGGTTGGAGTATTTAATCCATTCACATTTAAGGTAATTATTGATATGTATGTTCCTGTGATCATTTTCTTAATTGTTTTGGGTTTGTTTTTGTAGGTCCTTTCCTTCTCTTCTGTTTCCCACTTACAGAATTTCCTTTAGGATTTGTTGTAGAGCTGGTTTGGTGGTGCTGAATTCTCTTAGCTTTTGCTTGTCTGTAAAGCTTTTGATTTCTCCATTGAATCTGAATGAGATGCTTGCCGGGTAGAGTAATCTTGGTTGTACGTTCTTCCCTTTCATCACTTTAAATATGTCATGCCACTCCCTTCTGGCTTGTAGAGTTTCTGCTGAGAAATCAGCTGTTAACATTATGGGAGTTCCCTTGTGTGTTATTTGTCATTTTTCCCTTGCTGCTTTCAATAATTTTTCTTTGTCTTTAATTTTTGCCAATTTGATTGCTTTGTGTCTCGGTGTGTTTCTCCTTGGGTTTATTCTGTATGGAACTGTCTGCACTTCCTGGACTTGGATGGCTATTTCCTTTCCCATGTTAGGGAAGTTTTCAACTATAATCTCTTCAAATATGTTCTCAGGTCCTTTCTCTCTCTCTTTTCCTTCTGGGACCCCTATAATGCGAATGTTGTTGTGTTTCATGTTGTTCCAGAGGTCTCTTAGGCTGTCTTCATTTCTTTTCATTCTTTTTTCTTTATTCTGTTCCGCAGCAGTGAATTCCATCATTCTGTCTTCCAGGTCACTTATCCGTTCTTCTGCCTCAGTTATTCTGCTACTGATTCCTTCTAGTGTAGTTTTCATTTCTGTTATTGTATTGTTCATCTGTGTTTGTTTGTTCTTTAATTCTTCTAGATCTTTTTTAAACATTTCTTGCATCTTCTCAATATTTGCCTACATTCTTATTCTGAGGTCCTGGATCATGTTCACTATCATTATTCTGAATTCTTTTTCTGGAAGGTTGCCTATCTCCACTTCATTCAGTTGTTTTTCTGGGGTTTTATCTTGTTCCTCTTAGGCTGTCTTCATTTCTTTTCATTCTTTTTTCTTATTCTGTTCCGCAGCAGTGAATTCCACCATTCTGTCTTCCAGGTCACTTATCCGTTCTTCTGCCTCAGTTATTCTGCTATTGATTCTTTCTAGTGTGTTTTTCATTTCAGTGATTGTATTGTTTATGTCTGTGTGTTTGTTCTTTAATTCTTCTAGGTCTTTGTTAAACATTTCTTGTATCTTCTCAATCTTTGCCTCCATTCTTTTTCTGCGGTCCTGGATCATCTTCACGATCATTATTGTGCATTCTTTTTCTGGAAGGTTGCCTATCTTCACTTCATTTAGTTGTTTTTCTGGGGTTTTATCTTTTTCCTTCATGTGGTATAGAGTCCTCTGCCTTTTCATTTTGTCTATCTTTCTGTGAATGTGGTTTTCCTTCCACAGGCTGCAGAATTGTAGTTCTTCTTGCTTCTGCTGTCTGCCCTCTGGTGGATTAGTTTATCTAAGAGGCTTGTGCAAGCTTCTTGATGGGAGGGACTGGTGGTGGGTAGAGCTGGCTGTTACTCTGGTGGGCAGAGTTCAGTTAAACTTTAATCCACTTGTCTGGTCATTGGTGAGGCTGGGTTCCCTCTCTGCTGGTTGTTTGGCCTGAGGCAACCCAACACTGGATCCTACCTGGCTCTTTGGTGGGGCTAATGGTGGACCTTGAGAGTGATCACCCCAAGGAGTACTTCCCAGAACTTCTGCCACTAGTGTCCTTGTCCCCATGGTGAGCCACAGCTGCCCCTCACCTCTGCAGGAGACCCTCCAACACTAGCGGGTAGGTCTGCTTCCGTCTCCTATGGGGTCACTGCTCCTTCCCCTGGGTCCCGATGCTCACACTACTTTGTGTGTGCCCTCCAGGAGTGGAGTTTCTGTTTCTCTTTGCCCTGTCAAAGTCCTGCAATCAAATCCCACTAGATTTCAAAATCTGATTCTCTAGGAATTCCTACTCTCATTGCTGGACCCCCAGGTTGGGAAGCCTGATGTGGGGCTAAGAACCTTTACTCCAGTGGGCGGACTTCTGGGGTATACATGTTCTCCAGCTTGTGAGTCATCTACCTAGCAGTTATGGGAGTTGATTTTATTGTGATTGTGCCCCCCCATCATCTCATTGTGGCGTCTCCTTTGTCTTTGGATGTGGGGTATCTTTTTTGGTGAGCTCCAGTGTCTTCCTGTCGATGATTGTCCAGCAGTTAGTTGTGGTTTTGGTGCTCTCGCCAGAGGGTGTCAAGAAATGAAATCTTATGTGTCCACAAAAAAATTTACATAATTGTTTATAGCAGTTTTTTTCATAATTTCCAAGAACTGAAAATAACTTAAATGTCCTTTAATGGGTGATGGATAAACTGTGAAATATTCATGCAATGGAATACTACTCAACAATAGAAGCGAATGACACACTCACACACACACAAAACCACTTGGAGGAATCTCAAAGCATTACGCCCAATGAAAGAAGCCAGTTGCAAATGGCAACATGCTTTGTGTTTCTATTTACAAGACACTTCAAAAAGACAAAACTATAGTGATCAGTTGTTGCCAGGGGCTGGTAGGGTGGGGGTGGAGGAAGTGACCACAACAGGTAGTAAGAGAGTTTTTGTGGGGTTGATGAAACTTTTTTATCCATAAAGAAGCCTCCATTTCAAACTTCTGGGTTTTCTTTGAAGGTGAGTGTTAAATATTTGTCTTTTAAAAACTTCTTTTAATAAGCAGCTATATGAATAGCTCATGGCAGGTAGGAGAAAAAACATGCCCAAATTCCCAGTTCATCAAATGAATTATGAATAAATACATATTCACCACATTTCAGTGTTTTGATGCAGGTGGGATTCATTGAAGGGCTGATTATTTTGGATCTGGCTTCTCCTGGAGGGAGTTTTGTCCTTTGATGGCAGCAGAGGGGTTTTGTCCACCGACATGTCTCTGGGGACAACAAGATGACTACTTCAGGAAACAGCTTGGGGAGTGGTGAGTTCCATTGGAGCCCTCCCATCCCATCCCTTTTCCCATAGCAGACCTGTGAGCCCTCTTATGGCATCTAATCACAGCTCTCTTCTGCCTTGTTTTGGAAACAAAGTGACAGGCTTCTCCCCATTTTATTTATGGAGACAGATATCAGAAGAGCAAGCAAGCAAACAAGAGCTCTAAACCTCAAGCACAAGGTTTACATATGTTGCAGATTTGCGTTCCCAGTACAGATGTGCAACCTTGCTTTTCAGAAGGGACCTGAGACCTCTAACCCCTCGCTAAGAACAAAAGATAATAGTCTCAGTTGTGGTATCACATGTGTTTCCCATGAGAAGGGAGACTCTTTAGGGTCACCCCCCCAGTGGCGGGGCTGTCCTGTGCGCACCCCCTGGTGGTCACTTGGATGGAGTGTCTCTCTCTTCCTCGCCTCTAGCCGCTCTCAGGCTGGAACCCTGGTATAAAACAAAGAGAAACATTCCGATTTATTTCTTTGGAGTAGCAAGAAAGAAATAGCTGACCACCAAGAGAAGAAGCAGTGGAAAAAAACAAAGTATCATCTGACCAAATGGTGTTAACTCTGATCATCAGAGCTAGGAGTCCTTGCGTTTTCTTCAGCTCCATGAGCAGGACTCTTGGCCACCCCCTGCCCTTGTACTTTAGTTTTCTCATCTGGAAAATAGGAAATTTAAACTAGGTGATTTCTAAGGGTGCTTCCGGCTTTAAATTATCTATTAACTAACATATGTATATATGTGTTTAGGAGGTGTCTTCTGCAGAGGTGTTGGATGCCATTTCCGCCACCTGACTTGGCACCAGCCAAGAGATCAGTGCCTGGAAAATTGAAGAAAATGGAAAGACATCTTGTAGATATCTCTTTGACCTCCAACATCCAGCCCTTTCTATTTGTGGCAGCTCACACTTTCTGATGATTTGAAATACATAACTAAAGCCAATTGAAACTTAGTTTACTTTCTTCCAAAAGGCTCTCATCCAGTCATGATGAAAACACACTAGTCTTCAGAGAGAACTGAGGATGTGAGTCTAAATACTATGCTCCTGCAAAAAATGTAGACAAGACCCTCTTTTCACAACTTTGGGTCCTGCCCATCATTTTAAGTCTTCATAAGTCCTGAAGTTAGAAGTTATATTTTACAAACATACCTCACATTTACTTACATTTCACAGAGAGCGAGGCAATTGATCCCTACAATGCCCAGTGTATTTTTAATCCAGTCACTTAATCGCTCTCACCTTTCATCTCCTTACCTGTGAGTTGGGGCCGTGGAAGTCAGAGATGGCCCATGGGTACATGCTTTGTAAAGTGTTACACAAGCTTTGGGAGTGATTTTAAAGCTGATTTCACAGCCAGATCCTAGAGATGGTGCTTGAAAGTTGCACTGTTTTCCTACAGAACATCAGTCAATTACTTCACATGTTTCTTAGCTTAAAACGATAATTCCTCTTCAGTGCAAATTGTGGTCCTTATTAGAAGGAAGAAACAGAAGACATTGCTTAGAGAAAAACTCATCCTAAAAGTGATGAGCTGACCACATAGAAACCCAGAAAGGCTCACAAGAAATAATGCATTTCTCATCAAGTTGGCTATTAAAAAATAAATTTTGTCCAGAGGAGGGGACAGAAAAAGCTTTTTCCACTCTTTTATGAGGAAGCCTCCATTTCACGCTACTGTGGTTGAAGAACAAGGTTTTCTCTCAAGATGAATGTTAAATTCTCCTCTAAAATATTTATTTTAATAATCAACTTTAGGAGCAGTCCACAGCGTGTATAAGAATAATAAGCTCTTTCTACCTTTGTAGTGTGATTCCAACTTTCCTGTCCTGTTTGAGCCACTGTATTTCTGAGAAGTGACCCCATTCCCTTTGGACCAGTCCCCAGTCTCCTCAGCACCTACCTTTTCAGCAGGCAAGTCTTAGTGTGTCTCCTGCTTTATGTGAATACACCTCCCCTCGACCATGCCCATCCCCTCCTCCTTTTGACCAAGGAAGATTTGGGGACCATAGCTGTGCTTCCCATGTCACAGTCCAATTGCTCCCCCTTAGTGCCTGCTTTTCCTCAGAGTTGTCCTGACACAACGTCTGGCAGGTGGAGGAAAATGCTTGTGACAAGTAGCCATGTACCTTTGAGGACTTTGATGGTGGGTGGCAGGGAATCTATGCAGAGAAATGAAATGGTGCCGCCTTTTCCCAGAGTGTACACCTAGTTGTTCCGAGGAGCCAGGAAGGACTGTGGCTTCGCTAAGCGTCTTTCTGCCCTGGCTTTATCAAATGTTGTCTCTTCCTACAGTAATCCCTGGGACTCTTTTCATCCCAGGGTTTTATTCCAAGTGGAATGTTAAGAGGGTTCAGATGTGGAGAGACAGGTCAGGGTGATGGGGGTAGGGCGAGGTGTGAGCTTGTCCAGATCTGTGGCTTTGCCAGAACTGTTTTTAAGTTGACACAGGGCTAAATAAAAAGCCCCCTGGCTTTGATCTCAGGGACTTCCTGGGTAGACTGTCTGATTAGATAAAGATCACGTCTCCAGCCCCACCCCCATCATCTTTTAGGCAGTAATCTAAGCTCTGAAGCCATTTCTTGTCCTGGGCTCCTGTCGCTTTCTCAAAGTATGTCTCTCTCTGTCTCAGTGGGTTCCTTCCTGGGTCTTGGGTTTTTCTTTCTGTTTGAGCACGAAAAGGAGGCTGAGAAAATAGAGCACTTCTTCTCCTTTAATTCCTCTTAAGTTGTCTAGAAACAAAGCAAAAGCTTTATTCGAGAGCCTCATATGGACCTCGTCTGGTCCTGGGCATCAAAGGGAATTGGTCTCTGTGTGCAACATGGTCAGCTGCTGGGATGCTGTGGAGAGAGTGAGTTGGCAGGTGGAGGGTTTGGAGAGAGAAATACCATCAGTCCCTGCACTGGGTTCATCAGCCGAGACAACAGGCTGTGAGGGGTGTGGAGGTGAGCGTCTTCTCTGTGACTCTTTTTTTTGCGGTATGCGGGCCTCTCACCGTTGCGGCCTCTCCCGTTGCGGAGCACAGGCTCCGGATGCGCATGCTCAGCGGCCATGGCTCACGGGCCCAGCCGCTCCGCGGCGTGTGGGATCTTCCCCGACCGGGCATGAACCCGTGTCCCCTGCATCGGCAGGCGGACTCCCAACCACTGTGCCACCAGGGAGGCCCATCTGTGACTCTTTAACCTAGAGCTGGTCACCCAGGAGAGGCAACAGAAACCATCTTTGATGATGATGAAGTAAATTGTTCTTAGGAGTTGGGCAATTTTAAGAAATGCTTGAACCTAAAACCTACCAGGTTGAAAATCTTCTAGGCTGGATCACAGCTTTTTAGCTTTGTTCAGAGGAGAATCTCTTTATGACATTAAAAAATGAGACTTTGCACAAGAGGATTTGCACTTTTAATATTTTATTTTACTTAACCATCTGTGCTGATCACTGTTTTAAGTGACACACATACACACACACACACACACACACACAGTTTACATAATATAAATATTAACTCATTAAACCTTCATGGCAACCCAATGAGCATTTGCTATTAGCATTTGCCAACAGTTCCATTTGCTAATCATATTTGATAAACTGGGAAACTAAGGCACAGAGAAGTTAAATATCTTACTCGAAGTCAGACAGATAGTGGGGCAGCAGATTAAGGATTCAAACTCAGGCAGTCAGGTCCAAGAATCTGACTCTGCTGCCTGCTCACACCCCCCTACCCCCCAACACACACACACTTAGAAATTCACTAAGAAAACACACATGGGTAAAAAAGTTATGAATTTATGAATTCAAGAATATTTTAAAATATTTACATACATATGAAAAATAGTCACATTTTTATGTGGGAGGCAGTTGAATGTAGCGATTTATTCATCGGCTTCACAAACATTTCTTTGAGAGCCAACCAGGCCCCGGGCTCGGTGTTGGGGTTTGAATGGGGACTGGAACGTGGTAGGTCCCTGTGTTTAACTTAGGCTTCAAGACACCAGGTCTGGGCCAAGAGACAAGCATCACGTTTACGGTGCAACATTATTGAGGGCTTTAGGTGCTGTGGGCCAGGGTTCTGGAACTTCCTGGAACAGAGCGTTTCTCTCCTTGCAAGCAGCCATCATCACTTCCCCAGAGAGAAGCCCAGTTCCTGGTGGTGTGCAGCAGAGGGACCCTTTACCTACAATTGTCACCTTCAGGGTTCATATGGTTAATGCCCCTGTGGCAGAAACTGCTAATTTTCTCTTCAGCATCTTCTTTATTCATCATAGAATCCCTGTGCATTAGCTGGGGCACATGGCGGCCACACATGAAGGTGGTATTTATTCCCCATTGTCTCTTGCAAGTAGGTGTGGCTGGATGACTAAGTTCTGGTCAATGGGATGCAAAGAGAAATGGTGTCTGCAACTTCCGGGAAGTCCTGTTTTACTTCTTCCTCTTTTTTGCTGACAGGAATATGGACGTGATGGCTGGAGCTTGGGGCATCATCTTAGACCATGAAGTGAGACTGCTGGCATAGAAATGTAAAACAGTGAGATTGAGGGACCCTGGACCCCACACCTACCTGGGACTATTTTCCTCCAGATGTATTTTTCACAAGAGAGGAATAAAATTCTATCTTATTTAAGCCATGATTACCTTGTTTCTCTCTAACCTAATGAGCTAAACCTAATCCTGAATGATATAGCTTCCCTCTTCATTAACATGTGATGTGATTTTATTCATTTGAATCTTTCTAAAGCTACGTAGTATCTGTCCAATATGCTTTCATTCTGTTTAAATTAACAGAGTTAAGTTCTCGTTTTCAGCCTTGAGCCCCGACTGGTACCATCTGTCTCTAAGTTCTGCCTTAGGGTTTGCAGACACAGGATGATGCCAATGCTTTTAGGGTTAAAACACCTCCTTAAACACAAAGCCAGTGTACCACACACAACTCTGCTAGTGAAGTCTGAACTCTCTTGGGAATTTGGAAAGTAGTTTTGCTCTATCATCCTTTCCAAGGATTTGTCTTCGCTCCTAGAAAAAAGACAACTGTGCTTTCAAGGGCCCCTGAGCCGCTCAGCAGTGGTGTGGGTGAGTGGGGTGAGGGCTCTTACTGCAGGACCGGATTAGTGGGGCTAGTGGTCCAAGTATGGGTCACTTCCCACGGGAAGGGGAGCCCTGGGCCCTTTCCCTGCAGCGCCACCTACTGCTACCCCACCAGCCTCTGACTTTGGGGACTTGGGTCACCTCCTCACAGCAGGCTGGGCAGATTTTCTAGCCCCCAGTCCTTAGGTGGGGTTTTTAGAACAGCCAGTGCTTTCACTGGAAGAGCCCTGAACCACCTCCATGTGAACAATGCTGGTCAGAGAGCCCCTTCCTCTCAGCCGACTCCAGCCAGGCCTGTGCCAGGCGCCCTGCTGGGGCCACAGGCCAGGGGACCACAGGCCTTGATGCCCTTGTGGGCCTCTCTCACATCTGTGTGTGTGTGTGTGTGTGAGCGCGTGCACACGTGCACGTGTGTGGTAGGGAGGGGGTTAACTTGTGGTGATCAGTTTCCTGTAGGTAACACTTAACCCCTTCATATCTTCAGGCATTATGGCATGCTTAGAACTCTGAAAACCATCCCTCTTTTTTTTTTTTCTTTGACAAATAGATGAGCTAGAATGTGGGATGTTTTTTTCAAGGCATGTTTCAACTTTTTTTCCCCTTTAGTTCTCTCTTCTCTACTCTGTGCCTTGTCCATTTCTCCTCTCCCACTCTCCGAGGGACTGTTCCCTGTTAGGATTAAGTGAGGCTCAGTCCTCAGCCCTTGGCCTCTGGGAGACCCCGACATGATGTGGACTGGCAGTGCCTGGTATTCCTATAACTTCCAGTTTCTGACTAGAAGCAGGAACACCTGCCGTGCGGGGCTCATGTCTGGTTCACCCAGCAGAAGCCAGAAGGTGCCCATAGTCTAGTTCTTACCCTGTTTGCCTTTCTGCAGTTTGATTTTCAGGGGAGCAGCCTGTGGGAGAAATCTGTGGGCAGACTTGAGTGCTGAGGCCACGGTGACCTGTGGGATGGGCGGCAGGAAGGACCATGGGGGCCAGGGGCCTCTGCTTGAACTTGAAAGTTGCTCCAATGAGAATCAAATCTCACTGGCTCACACTCCAGCCAGAGGTTTGTCTGGTGCAGGCAGGATGGGGCAGAGATACCATCTCCAAGTCTGAAGCCCAAATGGTGAGAAGAAAGATGGCTTTGGAGCCACACACCTAGGTTTAAATATGGATCTACGTGTGAGATTGAGGGTGCATCTCTCCAGGGTCCTCAGGATCCTCATCTGTGACATTTGTAAAAGGTGGTGGAGGTGATTTCCCACTCCGGTATCCAACACGAAAGAGATGCTCAGTAACCAGGCGTTTCAGGCTCAGGTGGGAGCCCATGGCTCCAGCGTTGGCGATTTTATTGTCTCCAGGCTCCTCCTGGAGCAGGACAGCAGGGGGAGTGGAAAGGGGGCTCAACAAGGCGGGACAGGCTCGAGGCCTCCATCCAGAAAATGCTGGATTTGGGACCAGGTTCCCAGTGCAGGGCTCTGTTTACCCCAGAACGCACGGGTGAGAGAAGAAGGGAAAAGTCGGCAGAGGAAGGAAAGTGAGAGCAGGTGAATGCAGCGTCCCAGCCTCAGCATCATTGCCGTCAACCCGCACAGCTGGCCACCTCCTGCTACGTGTGTACACCACAGATGCCAAGGGATGTTAGAGTCATGAACTTGTAGGAAGTCTTCTAACCTCACCACTTCATTTAGTTTTCCTTCTCAGGTTTTTGCTCCTCTTTAGTAATTTTTTTTCTTTGAGTTTTATTTTATTATGTTTTTATACAGCAGGTTCTTATTAGTTATCCATTTTATACATATTAGTGTATATATGTCAATCCCCATCTCCCAATTCATCCCACCAGCACCACCCCGCCACTTTTCCCCCTTGGTGTCCATAGGTTTGTCCTCTACATCTGTGTCTCAATTTCTGCCCTGCAAACCGGTTCATCTGTACCATTTTTCTAGGTTCCACATATATGCATTAGTATACAATATTTGTTTTTCTCTTTCTGACTTACTTCACTCTGTATGACAGTCTCTAGATCCATCCGCATCTCTGCAAATGACCCAATTTCATTTCTTTTTATGGCTGAGTAATATTCCATTGTATATATGTGCCACATCTTCTTTATCCATTCATCTGTCAGTGGGCATTTAGGTTGCTTCCATGACTTGGCTATTGTAAATAGCGCTGAAGTGAACATTGGGGTGCATGTGTCTTTTGGAATTATGATTTTCTGTGGGTATATGTCCAGCAGTAGGATTTCTGGGTCATATGGTAATTCTATTTTTAGTTTTTTAAGGAACCTCCATGCTGTTCTCTATAGTGGCTGTATCAATTTACATTCCCACCAACAGTGCAAGAGGGTTCCCTTTTCTCCACACCCTCTCCAGCATTTGTTGTTTGTAGATTTTCTGATGATGTCCATTCTAACTGGTGTGAGGTGATACCTCATTGTAGTTTTGATTTGCATTTCCCTAATAATCAGTGATGTTGAACAGCTTTTCATGTGCTTCTTCGCCATCTGTATGTCTTCTTTGGAGAAATGTCTATTTAGGTCTTCTGCCCACTTTTGGACTGGGTTGTTTGTTTCTTTAATATTGAGCTGCATGAGCTGTTTATATATTTTGGAGATTAATCCTTTGTCTGTTGATTCGTTTGCAAATATTTTCTCCCATTCTGAGGGTTGGCTTCTCGACTTGTTTGTAGTTTCCTTTGCTGTGCAAAAACTTTTAAGTTTCATTAGATCCCATTTGTTTATTTTTGTTTTGATTTGCATTACTCTAGTAGGTGGATCAAAAAAAATCTTGCTGTGATTTATGTCAAAGAGTGTGCTTCCTATGTTTTCCTCTAAGAGTTTTACAGTGTCTGGTCTTACATTTAGGTCTCTAATCCATTTTGAGTTTATTTTTGTGTATGGTGTTAGGGAGTATTCTAATTTCATTCTTTTACATGTAGCTTTTCCAGTTTTCCCAGCACCACTTATTGAAGAGACTGTCTTTTCTCCATTGTATATCCTTGCCTCCTTTGTCATAGATTAGTTGACCATAGGTGCGTGCATTTATCTCTGGGCTTTCCATCTTGTTCCATTGATCTATATTTCCGTTTTTGTGCCAGTTCCATATTGTCTTGATTACTGTAGCTTTATAGTATAGTCTGAAGTCAGGGAGTCTGATTCCTCCAGCTCTGGTTTTTCCCCTCAAGACTGCTTTGGCTATTCGGGGTCTTTTGTGTCTCCATACAAATTTTAAGATTTTTTTGTTCTAGTTCTGTAAAAAATGCCATTGGTGATTTGATAGGGATTGCATTGAATCTGTAGATTCCTTTAGATAGTATAGTCATTTTCACAATATTGATTCTTCCAGTCCAAGTACATGGCATATCTCTCCATCTGTTTATGCATCTTTAATTTCTTTCATTAGTGTCGTATAGCTTTCTGCATACAGGTCTTTTGTCTCCTTAGGTAGGTTTATTTCTAGGTATTTTATTCTTTTTGTTTCAATGGTAAATGGGAGTGTTTCCTTAATTTCTCTTTCAGATTTTTCATCATTAGTGCATAAGAATGTAAGAGATTTCTGTGCATTAATTTTGTATCCAGATTTTTCATCTTAGTGCATAAGAATGCAAGAGATTTCTGTGCATTAATTTTGTATCTTGCAACTTTACCAAATTCATTGATTAGTTCTAGTAGTTTTCTAGTGGCATCTTTAGGATTCTCTATGTATAGTATCATGTCATCTGCAAACAATGACAGTTTTACTTCTTTTCCAGTTTGTATTCCTTTTATTTCTTTTTCTTCTCTGATTGCCATGGATAGGACTTCCAACACTAGGTTGAATAATAGTGGCAAGAGTGGACATCCTTCTCTTGGTCCTGGTCTTAGAGGAAATGGTTCCAGTTTTTCACCATTGAGAATGATGTTTGCTCTGGGTGTGTCATATATGGTCTTTGTTATGTTGAGGTAAGTTCCCTCTATGCCCCCTTTCTGAAGAGTTTTTTTTTATCATAAATGGATGTTGAATTTTGTCAAAATCTTTTTCTGCATCTATTGAGATGATCATATGTTTTTTCTTCTTCAACTTGTTAATATGGTGTATCACATTGATTGATTTGCATATATTGAAGAATCCTTGCATCCCTGGGATAAATCCCACTCGATCATGGTCTATGATCCTTTTAATGTGTTGCTGGATTCTGTTTGCTAGTATTTTGTTGAGGATTTTTCCATCTATATTCATCAGTGATATTGGTCTGTAGTTTTCTTTTTTTGTAGTATCTTTGTCTGGTTTTTGTGTCAGGGTGATGGTGGCCTCATTGAATGAGTTTGGGAGTGTTCCTTCCTCTGCAATTTTTGGAAGAGTTTGAGAAGGATGGGTGTTAGTTCTTCTCTAAATGTTTGATAGAATTCACCTGTGAAGCCATCGGGTCATGGACTTTTGTTTGTTGGAAGTTTTTAATCACTGTTTCAATTTCATTACTTGTGATTGGTCTGTTCATATTTTCGATTTCTTCCTGGTTCAGTCTTGGAAGGTCATACCTTTCTAAGAATTTGTCCATTTCTTCCAGGTTGCCCATTTTATTGGCATAGAATTCCTTGTAGTAGTCTCTTATTATGCTTTGTGCTTCTGCGGTGTCCATCGTAACTTCTTTTTCATTTGTAATTTTATTGATTTGAGTCCTTTCCCTCTTTTTCTTGATGAGGCTGGCTAAAGGTTTATCCATTTTGTTTGTCTTCTCAGGGAACCGGCTTTTAGTTTTATTGACCTTTACAACTGTTTTCTTTGTTTCTATTTCATTTATTTCTGCTCTGATCTTTATGATTTGTTTCCTTCTACTAACTTTGGGGTTTGTTTGTTCTTCTTTCTCAGGTTCTGTTACATGTAAGGTTAGATTGTTTATTTGAGATTTTTCTTGTTTCTTGAGGTAGGCTTGTATTACTATAAACTTCCCCCTTATAACTGCTTTTGCTGCATCCCATAGGTTTTGGATTGTCGTGTTTTCATTTTCATTTGTCTCTAGGTATTTTTTGATTTCCTCTTTGATTTCTTCAGTGATCTCTTGTTTATTTAGTAACGTATTGTTTAGCCTCCATCTATTTGTGTTTTTTACGTTTTTTTCCCTGTAATTCATTTCTGGTCTCATAGCGTTGTGGTCAGAAAAGATGCTTGATATGATTTCAATTTTCTTAAATATGCTGATGTTTGATTTGTGACCCAAGATGTGATCTATCCTGGAGAATGTTTTGTGCGCACTTGAGAAGAAAGTGTAATCTGCTGTTTTTGGATGGAATGTCCTACAAATATCAATTAAATGTATCTGGTCTATTGTGTCATTTAAAACTTCCGTTTCCTTATTAATTTTCTGTTTGGATGATGTGTCCATTGGTGTAAGTGAGGTGTGAAAGTCCCCCACTAGGATCGTGTTGCTGTCAATTTCCTCTTTTATAGCTGTTAGCAGTTGCTATATGTATTGAGGTGCTCCTATGTTGGGTGCATATATATTTATAATTGTTATATCTTCTTATTGGATTGATCCCTTGATCATTATGTAGTTTCCTTCCTTGTCTCTTGTAACATTCTTTATTTTAAAGCTTATTTTATCTGATATGAGTATTGCTCCTCCAGCTTTCTTTTGATTTCCATTTGCATGGAATATCTTTTTCCATCCCCTCACTTTCAGTCTGTAGGTGTCCCTAGGTCTAAAGTGGTTCTCTTGTTGTCAGCATATATAAGGGTCTTATTTTTGTATCCATTCTGTGAGCCTGTATGGTTTTTTTGGAACATTTAATCCATTCATGTTTAAGGTAATTATCTATATGTATGTTCCTATGACCATTTTCTTAATTGTTTTCACTTTGTTTTTGTAAGTCTTTTTCTTCTCTTGTGTTTCCCACTTAGAGAAGTTCCTTTAGCATTTGTTGTGGAGCTGGTTTGGTGGTGCTGAATTCTCTTTGCTTTTGCTTGTCTGTAAAGCTTTTGATTTCTCCATTGAATCTGAATGAGATCCTTGCCGGTTAGAGTAATCTTGATTGTACGTTCTTCCCTTTCATCATTTTAAATATGTCATGCCTCTCCCTTCTGGCTTGTAGAGCTTTTTCTGATAAATCAGCTGTTAACGTTATGGGAGTTTCATTGTATGTTATTTGTCGTTTTTCCCTTGTTGCTTTCAATAATTTTTCTTTGTCTGTAATTTTTGCCATTTTGATTACTATGTGCCTCGTTATGTTTTTTCTTTGGTTTATCCTATATGGGACTCTCTGCACTTCCTGGACTTGGATAACTATTTCCTTTCCCATGTTAGGGAAGTTTTCAACTATAATCTCTTCGAATATTTTCTCAGGTCCTTTCTCTCTCTCTTCTCCTTCTGGGACCCCGATAATGCGAATGTTGTTGCGTTTCATGTTGTCCCAGAGGCCTCTTAGGCTGTCTTCATTTCTTTTCATTCTTTTTTCTTTATTCTGTTTCGCAGCAGTGAAGTCTACCATTCTGTCTTCCAGGTCACTTATCCGTTCTTCTACCTCAGTTATTCTGCTATTGATTCCTTCTAGTGTAGTTTTCATTTCAGTTATTGTATTGTTCATCTTTGTTTGTTTGTTCTTTAATTCTTCTAGATCTTTGTTAAACATTTCTTGCATCTTCTCGATCTTTGCCTCCATTCTTTTTCCGAGGTCCTGGATCATCTTCAGTATCATTATTCTGAATTCTTTTTCTGGAAGGTTGCCTATCTCCACTTCATTTAGTTGTTTTTCTGGGGTTTTATCTTTTTCCTTCATCTGGTACAGAGTCCTCTGCCTTTCATTTTGTCTGTCTTTCTGTGAATGTGTTTTTTGTTCCACAGGCTGCAGGATTGTAGTTCTTCTTGCTTCTGCTGTCTGCCTCTGGTAGATGTGGCTATCTAAGAGGCTTGTGAAATTTTCCTGATGGGAGGGACTGGTGGTGGGTAGAGCTGGCTGTTGCTCTTGTGGGCAAAGCTCAGTAAACTTTAATCCACTTGTCTGCTGATGTGTGTGGTTGGGTTCCCTTCCTGTTGGTGTTTGGCCTGAGGCAACCCAATGCTGGACCCTACATGGGCTCTTTGGTGGGGCTAATGGCAGACTCTGGGAGGGCTCATGCCAAGGAGTACTTCCCAGAACTTCTGCTGCCTGTGTCCTTGTCCTCACCATGAGACACAGCCACCCCCAGCTCTGCAGGATACCCTCCAACACTAGCAGGTAGGTCTGCTTCAGTCTCCTATGGGGTCACTGCTCCTTCCCCTGGATCCCAAGGCACACACTACTTTGTGTGTGTCCTGCAGGAGTGGAATCTTTGTTTCCCTCTGTCCTGTCAAAGTCCTGCAATCAAATCCCGCTAGTCTTCGAAGTCTGATTGTCTAGGAATTCCTCCTCCCATTGCCAGACCCCCAGGTTGGGAAGCCTAATGTGGCACTCAGAACCTTCACTCCAGTGGGTGGACTTCTGTGGTATAAGTTTTGTCCAATTTGTGAGTCACCCACACAGCAGTTATAGGATTTGATTTTATTGTGATTGTGCCCCCTCCCCCCCCATCGTCTCATTGTGGCTTCTCCTTTGTCTTTGGATGTGGGGTATCTTTTTTGGTGAGTTCCAGTGTCTTCCTGTCGATGATTGTTCAGTAGTTAGTTGTGATTCCGGTGCTCTCGTAAGAGGGAGTGAGAGCACGTCCTTCTCCTCCGCCGTCTTGAACCAATCTCGGTAATTAGTTTTAAATATGTCACATATACAGAAAATAATGTAACAGTTGAACTTTACTCAATACTCAGATTTAACCAATATTAACATTTTGCCATATGTACATATACAAGTTTTATGTTATATATATAGTTTTATATTAGGTCTCTTTTTAAAAAAAGAAATAAAATATTATCTGTAAAGTTTCTCTGCTTCCCCACCCACTCACTGTCAGCCATACCCAGAGGTAACTGTTATCTTGAGGTTGGCTGTTAATCCTCCCATGCATAATTAAAACTTTAATTCCCTATGTCAGTTTCCAGTCATAATACAGTATTGTTTTGTGAATTTTTAAATGGTTGAAGACTGTATAATACTTTCATATCCATTTGCAATTTTCTTTTATACACATTATATTTTTGTGACACATCTGTGAGCCTATGCCTAGCTCTAGATCATTTAATAGCTGGATGGTATTCTATCCTATGAATGTAACATGGTGTGTTTGTTCATTCCTCTGTTGGTGAACAATTTTACTTATTTCTAATTTTTTAAAAAATTTATTATTATTTTTGGTTGCATTGGGTCTTCGGTGCTGCGTGAGGGCTTTCGCTAGTTGTGGTGAGTGGGGGCTACTCTTCATTGCGGTGCATGGGCTTCTCATTGCTGTGGCTTCTCTTGTTGCAGAGCATGGGCTCTAGGCATGTGGGCTTCAGTAGTTGTGGCACACGGTCTCAGTAGTTGTGGTTCCTGGGCCCTAGAGCGTAGGCTCAGTAGTTGTGGCACACAGGCTTAGTTGCACCACAGCATGTGGGATCTTCCTGGACCAGGGCTCGAACCCATGTCCCCTGCATTGGCAGGCGGATTCTTAACCACTGTGCCACCAGGGAAGTCCCTCTTATTTTTGATAATAGAAAAAAGACCCTCAGGAGGGAAATTAGTGAATTTTGCTACATTTCAGCTTCAACTCTACTAGGTATAGTCAAATTATTCTCCAGTTTACATCACCACAAGCAGAGGTGATAAAGAGTTTCTGTTTTCACACCCTCTTGCCAACACTTAGTATTATCAGACTTGTTTTCCTAAATAAAATGTGGCAACTCAGGCTTGTTAGTTACAATTGCCCTGGTTAATCGTGTCCTCATCTGTTCCCATAGCACCTCTCACAATGTATTATAGTCATCTGAGTTAGTCACCCCCATGGGACAGGGCTCCTGTCCACCTTTTTTTTGTATATCCAGTAGGTACCCAGCATGTAAATAGTGACTGGCACACACTTACTTAGTGTTCAGTACACATGTGTTGACTTAAATATAAGAATAAAAAGATCAAAGAACAGAACAGTCAGGGAAGACTTAGTGAAAGGGGTAGAACCAGGATTGATCCAAGAATCAGAACCTTCAAACACTCCTGGATAGAGTGTCAACCAATGTAACCACTTTGGAAAACCCTGGGGGCAGTATCTGCTAGACTGAGCATGTCCTCTGACCTACCAATTTCACTTCCAATAGAAATGTTGTGTGTATGAGCCCCAAAGACACACCCTGGACTGTTCATAGCAGCACTATTTGTAAAAGCTCCAAGCCAGCAACTGCCCACATGCCCATCCATGGTAGAACGGTTAAATAGACATGGGCCATACTTGGCAGCGATGGGCAGGCAGGACCTATAGCTGTAAGGAGCAACGTGGGAAAATCTCACGATATGATGTGGAGCAAAAGGTGACAGATCTCAAGGAGCACATGCTGTGTGACTCCACTGACTTGAAGTTCAAAATTAGGCAAAATTAATCTAGTGCAGAAGTTGTGATACTTATTACTTTTGGTGGGAAGTGGGTACTGACTGGAAGGGGACAGAGTGCTGGTAATGTTTTATTTATTTACTTTATATTGGGGTAATATTTACATACAATGAAATTCAATTTTCTTTAGTGCACAATTCAGTGAGTTTTGACAAATGCATACGGTTGTGTAGCCATCACCATAGTCAACACTTAGAACATTTCTATCATCCCCGAAAGCCTCTCATGAGCCTTATGCTCCATTTCTTGACTTTTTTCATGGGTGTTGGTTACACGTGGTTGTTCACTTTGTGAAAATTCACTGAGCTGTGCACTTATGATATGTGTGCATTTTTTTCTGAATGCATGCTTAATTGTAATTGTGTACGAAAAGCATCTTTAACAAAAGATTGGCTACAAAAATGGCAATTGGCTGCAAGATGGCCAACTGGGTGGCAGAGGGGATGGGAGAGGAGCAGTCAGGAAGGTGACTGGGCTGTGCAGTGTAGAAAAAGCAGTGAAAAGGAAACAGTGAGTCTGCAGTTTTATCTCAAGCTTTAGCTTCTTACCTTTGCTGCTGGTGAGTGGTGAACCAGGCTTTATATTTCTAGCACTGGATCACTGCCCTCCTTTTTTTTTCTCTTTATAATATACTGTAATAGTAGGAGGGAGCACTCAACAGTGGCTCAGAGGCAGGCTTCTTCCTGACTCAGAGTCCCCAGGAAAGGGGACTTGAAATGTTCCTCTCAGAAAATTCTACCCTCCACAGCCAATCAGCATAGGACACCTTGCTCTCTTTTGACTGGAAGAGTCCTGGTCATGTGACTTTAAGTCATGAGGTCTTTGAAAATCTCTTCCTGGTCTTGTCTGGGCAGGACCCAGCCATCCCTGAGGGGGGATTGGAAGGCTCTGTGGGGTCAGGAGCATCAATGGTGTGGGTCTCTCCAATCTACTGTTTGTGAAGATCCCACCTTTGTTACGTTAATAACAGGGACAGTTATTCTAGAGGTTCCAAAGAGACTTTCATCCTGGGAGATCCTGGGTTTTGCTTTTCTTTTCTTTTCTCTTGCCTTTCTCCTTCTCCATTTGTTCAGCTCTCCAAAGATTAAAAAAAAAAAAACAAAACACCCAACCCCCCAAACAAACCAAAAACACAGCCAAGTGGGGTCTAAAGGGGGTTACAGCTAATAGAAACTCCCTGGCTAATGGTGTAAAATTTTAAAATGGTGCTTTTCAAGATCTGCTACCATTCCCTGTCACTAAAGAATTAAAAGTTTACTTCACTTAGACTGTTCTCTTCCATGGCAAATAAACCTAACATTTAGCCATGACCTTTGTGAAAAAATAACTTAGGAACTTGCATAGAAAAGAGAATTCCTCTTTCTTTTTTAAAAGTCAGCCTTGAAATTTTTATATCCTTTGAGTCATATTCTTGAAGCAATTGGCTGATCAGTTCAAGAAATGTTACCTTCCCAATTCAAACATGACATTTTGAAAATCATCCATGAATTACATGCCTCGGGAATGAAAGGCTTTTCTGTGCCATTTAAAAGTTGTTTGTTTGTTTTTTTTCATTTTAAGGGCAATCATGAATATCTATAAGGGCACATTTATGACTCCCAGAACAGATAGAAAATTAGCAAAGTCATAAACTTTTTACCCAGCTTTGCTATTGCAGCTGTGTCTCAATCCAGTCTCCCACCAATTCCCCTGCCACTGAAATGGTTAAGGATGATGTTATTTTTGCCATTACAGGCAAGGCACTGGTCTTTGTATGTTGGCTTTCTAAATCTCTACATGAAGGTCTGGAAAAAAAAAGAGTCTGTTCTGGTTCAACAAGAAGTTTCTGGTCCCATAAATTTGTTCCTGAAAAGTCTTACCTTCTGGTCCCGGAAGATGTCCCTCTTCTTCTAATCCCATAGAGTAAACCAATGCTAAACCTCAGAAAATCAACTGGCTGTAAGCTTTTTGCCTTCATTTACACTACTGTATTCAGGATCTGTAGACATGGATGTATGTTTCTGTATATACCCACCCAGTAATTACTGAGGCAAGCCTTTAATTTGTCTGAAACCATGCAGGCATAATGGTGACAACACACACATTTTTCCATTGGAAATTGTAAATGGATGACAACGAAGGAACCCAGGCCTCCCCCGCCCCCTTCCTGGGAAGATTTTTCATGACTCTGTCCATCAGGTCAGAATCAACTCAATGCTCATTGGGGTGTTGATCACTGTCGCTCAGGTAATTAGAACAGTGCTACTCAAAGTGTGGTCCTTAGAGCAGGACTGGTCTTTAGTCAGCAAGGAGATGAAGTCAAAAATTAAGAAAAGACGTTCATAAATGTTTAGAGGTATTTGGTGGAATCCTTTTCTCCCTGTTGGACCTAATCATAAAAACTGGGGGTTTATCTTCATTTTGTAAAAACTAAATGGAATTGAAATCTGATAGAGTTTCTATCTCTGGCCAGGATGAGAGTGAGTTTTCTTTTTTGGAAGAGCTGTCAGCAACACAAGACCTCGTCTCACATGAGCTCGATGGCAATAATATTATGATACACTTATATTTGAATAACGAACTTATATTTGAATATTAAAGCACGAAGTGATGTGTTGGTTTGGGACCACTCAGAAGCAGATCCAGAGAGAAGGATCTGGGCAAGTAGCTTATTTGGGAGACAATTCCAGTGAGCGACAGTAGGGGAGTGGGGAGGAAAGACAGGGAAGGGAAGGGAATGAGGCCAGTAATTGGCATGTTAGCAAGCAGGTCCCCACCGAGGGTGGCAGGACCTCAGTCTCACTGGGAGCTCGGGAATGGTATAAAACACGCTTCAGAATTGCCCCACTCGAGGGATGAGAGAGATGGGGTATTCATCCACCAAGGTCCTGTTAAGCCTCCTGGGAGGCACTGTTCACTCCCTGGTACTTCAGCCCCGTCTGTGTGAGCTGTGTGGGCCCTGGTTAGAGAAAACCATCAGGTAAGGGCTTGCAGGAGCTGCCAGTTGAAAGCTGAGCTGGTCTAAATGAGATGAAAAGGATCACTCCCTTTGATCACTAACTTTGGGCCCATCCAGAACCCCTTTCACTAGCTTTCTCTCTTGCCTTGTGTAATTAATTAGTTGGTGGTCTACCTATGTGGCAGAGACTGATCGGGTGCTCACACAGCCGACCTCTGCTTCCTGGGCCCCCGACTGTACTCCATTTCCCAGTCTCCCTTGTAGAAGAGTGTGGCATGAAACAGCTGTACTTCCCTGGGCCACCTATATAAGTCATTGCCCATATCCTCCCTGCTTTTTACTCCTTAAGCCTCCTGGAATAGAGATGACCTGCAGGGCACCCTAGAGAGTCAAGCCTTGAAGATGGAAAGTTTGGGTCCTTGGGTCATCACTTAGAGGAGAGCCACTTGACCGGAAACATACCTTTAGAGGTTTTTGTGTTAAGCCATTGTGATTTTAAGGCTTATCTATTACAGCAACTAGCATTACTTTAAATAATGCAACATACACGTGTGATCAAATAATTTATTTTTCTTGATATCACTTACCATTATTTCAGATTATGTACTTATTTATTTATCAGCCATCTCCCCTCCACCAGGAAAACTTGGATTTGTACACTGCTGTATCTCCGGCATCTAGAACAATGCCTGGCAACTAGTATACGCTCAATAAATATTTCTCCAATGACTCAACACCGACGCACATGGTACATGACAGGCCCTACGCTAGGAACTTCGTATCTCTTATTTTATTCTCTGAAAAACTGTATGGGGAAACTGGAATATACACAGGCTGATTAACTTATCCAGTGGTACCCAGCAGGCAACTGAGGGAGCCAGGATTGGAATCTAGGTAGTCTGACTCAACTCTCAAATTCTTCCGCCCTCTGTACCTTGCCTGATGATATCTGCCAGGTACAGAGCTAGGGGCTGGGGGTGTAGAAAGCATGAGACATGGCACCGGCCCTTCAGGTCGACCCAACAGGCAACAGTTGACATGGGGCTTGAGTGCAGCAGGGAAAACAGACCAGTCTCATTCTTATCCATGGAGCAGGCTATCTTCTAGAAAGTTAGGCTCTGCTACTCAGCCAACCTGAGCAAGGGCACAGATACAGGATTCAAATCCTCTTATGGAATATGAGAGAACTGAGCAGACTATATAGAGCTAAAGCCAGATCCACTGTCACCAACGTGAGACACGTAAATGGTGGTGCAGGGACATTTGGTGGATTTGAACAATTGGAGCAAAGGCAGAGTGAGTCGGAGGCAAAATCCTGATCCTGTGTGTTGGGAAGAGTTAGAAAGACAGTTGAGTAGAGGTTAAGGTTAAGAACACAGTCTTCAACCAGCTTTGCCATGTACAGAGCCTTATGACTTGGGCAGGTTAGAAGACTTGTTGGGCTTCTTTTGCCTTATCTGTAAAATGGATGTAACCTGCTTGCCTCCCATGGTAAAGTGATTAGCACAGAGGCACAAAGTGTGTGCTCAGGAAGGGTGGCTGGTATCGTACCTATTCTTTGATCCTTGCTCCCGGGTCTTAGGGCGGGGAAATCTACCCCCCGCCCACTGAGCTACAAAGATGGAAAGGCTTGGAGACTAATCATGGTGGATAATAATTGAATGGGGTGAGGAGGTTGCCCAGCTCTTCTGGGGCCCTGCCCTCATCCTTCCCATGTGCGGCCACCAGAGGGTCTTGACTTCTCTGTCTGCCACTATTGGCTTGCTCAGACGTGGCACATGAGAGGCCCAGTGGGTCACTAGAAAAAGGGATCTCTTTCCAAGGAGCAGCAAAGGAGCAAAGCATTTGATGAGAGGCGTCTGTAGAGCAGTTGCTGAGGGGTCCTATAAACAGGTGCTGCAGGTGAGGGAGCAGACAGCCTACTCTGCGGTGGGCAAAGTTGGCCCTTGCTCACATGATCCCCTTTCCTTGAAGGAATTACCCAGGGTTACACTGGGGCTGGCTTGGGGCCCTATAGTAAATGAGATATGACTGCATAGAGGCAGGTTATAGCTCAGCAAATTTCCAGAGGGGTGGCACCATCTGGATGATGGATGGGAAACTAGCGGTGTTCTCATTAGGCAAAGAGCCCAGGAGCCCTCCCCAGCTCCTAATTCACCCTACCTTCCAACTCTCAGTTCGTTATGTCAGGAAGGTCTGATATAAAGAGGCAAATAGCCCATTGGAAACATGGCTCATATCAGTCATTCTCACTGTATTAGGAAACAGCTTTAATTTTCCACGCTAAATCCTTCACAAAAACACCTTAGACACAACTCCATAACTTGCCATTCTCGTCCCTCTGGCTCATCACTGTAAACATCCCAGTTTTCAGAAAACACCAAGCTCTTGCGTAGTTCCTTGCCTTTGCCCATACTGTTTTCTTACTCCAAATGCATCTACTTGCCCCCCCCCCACTTCTCCGCTTTGTGAAATACCACTCCTCCATTAGGTCTAGCAGGTACTTCCCTGATTCCTGCCTCTATTTTCCCAGAGTACTTTCCACTTACCCTTTATAGAACACTTATCGGACGGGGTTATTGCTGTACACTTTTGTCTCTCCTGCTCACTAAAATGAGCTTCTCATGTGATTCATCTCCAGCTCTGCTTGAATACCTGTCCTGACAGGGTACTCACCATCCCAAAGGCAATGCATTCCATTGCAACCAATTCTCTTGGCAAAAATGGCTTTCCTATTATTAGGAACCAAATCTGCTTCCCTGATACACGGACCTACTGATTTTCTCCTTCCCAGTTCACTTGCCTAAACTTCCTTCAGGTGTGAATAAGGATTCTCATTCCATAATTAGAAATAGGTCTTAAATATAAATATCCTGAGAGCGGGCAATACATGGATAACTCATTCTAAAGTGTAAATGACTGATAAGAGCTTTTCCATTAAAACAAGATTTTATTATGAGAACCTAAGGGTAGGCTGATATAGTGGATAGAGCACTGGACTAGGAAATGAATGACAGATCCAACGTGATCTATTTTTTTCTGAGCTTTGGTTTCCTCAACTCGAAATGGAATTATTTGCATAATGAGGAGTTCTACTTATTACTGTCATTGCAGAATTTTGTCTGGAAGCAGTCCCACTCACCTGGGCTGTCTTAAGCCTTTGCCCTGGCTTGGATTTCTTAGCTCTTTCTTAGCTCTGGGTGGGCAAAAAGTTGCACGTGTTTCAGTGAGCTCTAGCCTCCTCGGGGCAGGGTTGATATTCTTGGTGCCAAAGATGCTATGACTTATATCACCCACCATCACATCAATCAATGAGCCTTTTATTCTACCTGGTTTGAACCTTCCTCTCCCCTGCCTTGAAGTCCTGCTTTACGAGGGCTATTTATGGAATTTGTATCATAAACATTTGCAGGTAACACATTTACTGTAGGTAACACATTTTATTATGATTTTATTATGTAATCTCTTTTCCTGGAGTTTTGCAAGTAAAGATTGCATAAGAACCGACTCTTTATTTGTCCTAAGTTCCACCCTACAGAACCAGGCCATGTTACAACTGCTTGATGCACAAGACTCAGTGACTCAATAAATACTTTACAAAAATAACGTATTTTTTTCTTTCTTAAAACATAAAAAAATTAGGGTTTTAGACTTGAGTTCCTCTCCTTGTTTTTATATTTATTTACTGAGGATATATTGTGGAGAAAAGAATTGTTACGATGGTATTAAAATAAAATAGATGAAGTTCATGTTCTCCCCCCATTTGTTTTGCATTTTTTCTTTGGAAAAGTGCTACTCCTTGTTTTTATGTCTGACCTTCCTGTGGCCTTCTGAACCTATTAAGGCATGAGCAGAAATTCTATTCTGGGGTCTTTTAATAGAACCATAGCATTGTGTTAATACTGGCCTTTGTTTTAAAGTCCACTTAAAACCAGGCCTCAGATTTTCTCCTAAAATACCCATTTGCCCCCCACTCCCTACCCAGGCTGAGGCAAGGGCATTTGGAAGCTGAGACTTCATCAAGGTACCTCATTAGCTAACTAACACTTGGTTTCAGGTGGGTGTTTTCTTGTTTTGATATCTTTCTGTTGAATTCTTTATTTTTAAAGAAGTCATTACTACAAAATTCCCTCTCTTTCATCTCCCTTAGCCCCTTTCTGAACTCTCATGGAAGTGATTAAATAGTTTCACAATGACAACTCCAGAGAAAAGGTGACGTATAAGTCACATTCATATTAAATAAGTTATATATAAAAACTGCTTATCACATTTACAACTTCCTTCTCTTTGCCCCTTTGCTTCTCTCGGAAACGCTGGATCCGGGGTGTGAGTTGAATCCCACCTGCTATGACCTCCAGGTTCTTCTTCCAGCTCCTTTCTCCCCATCCTCCTGAGGACATGCCCCCTAGGAAGAGTTCCAAGGAAGCCGTTGACATTGAAGAGGCAACGGTGGCTTCAGATGGCAGTCACAAGGGCCTGGCGCACACCCCTAGTGTAACTTATGACAAATACTCACGTGGTATATGTACATATACATGTATGCGGGTAAGAGGGACTCTGTGCCAGGTGGCGGATCAGTGCAGTGTGTTTGTGTCACGAACAGCAGAGGTGGTGTCTCTTTAATACTCTCTGGCCTCTTGAAACTGCTTGATATAATCTTCGTCCGAGGGGCTCTCTGTGCACTTCTGTCCGTTGTTGGGAGGTCGGGCCTCGTTATACCTGCTCCAGTCGCCCTTGCAGATAATCCAGGGCAGGATGTCCACTTTGTAGTGGAGCTCCGCTGAGAACTCAGTGCTGATGAGATTGGGCGTCCCCGCCCCTTTGCCCCTGGTGATGAGCTGCATGTTGTCGCCATAGCAACAGTGCTGGGCGGCCAGTGTGGTGCTCTCCAGGGACAGCATGGAGCGAATGCAGTACCGGGCCGTGGGCTTGTAGATCTCCAGCTTCTCCTTGGGCCCACTTGCATCCTTCCAGCGGAAGTCCTTGCGCTTGATGCGGTCGAAGATGTCGGCCGTGCTGTAGGCCACCTCGGTGGGGTAGGAGCAGGGGCAGCTGGGCAGGTCGTTGATCACCTTGTGCATGTACTTCTTTAGGAACTCGCTCTTGCAGCTCATCCAGCGCTCACAGCTGTCCGTGTCTGAAACGGGCCAGAGAAACCCTCTGATCGCATGCAAAACCGGCTGCCTGATGACTTTAAAGTCCACCTCTCCCTTCCCTGACGGGCAGCCCCTGGAACCCCCAGGCCATGGGTGAACACGATCATGGCCCTTGAACTTGGGAACTTTGTTCTCGGCCCCACCAACTCCTTACTTTATATTATGAAAACTTTTCACATACATAGAAAAGTGGAGAGAATATACGTATACAATGACTACCCAGATGCCATCACCTAGACTTAATCATTGTATTTCCCTCATTAAAATTTTTTTGGAAAGATATGATATTATTACCCCTAAGTTTTAGTAGGCATCTACAAAAATAGGAGGATAATTAAACCATATTTTCTATGTTTTCCTAGATAACCGTAACCCCACTATCACCCATAACAAAACGAACAATAATTCAGAGGGCCATTTTGAATCTCCTCTCCAAATAAGCGAAGAGTGGCGGAGAATGCCTCAAAGGGATATTTGTAGGACTAAGTTTTATTTCTGCCACTCACTGACTGGTTTAAACTAGGCTAGTGGCCTAACTTCTTAACCTTAGGCAGGAAAGAGTTAACAACCGATACTTGCAAATCCCTGTGATAAGAGGTCTCAAAGAGGAAGAGGCTGGTGGTCCCTGCTTTTAGGGAATTTAATATTTAGGCCAGAGGGCACTGACCTATAGACTTTGAGCCAGAACCTGCCCCAAGAAGTGTGTAGTGTTTGGCCTTACCGTATTAAAAAATATGGAATTAATTGCCAACGTTTAAGAATTATGTGATTCCACTTGTTAATGTAGATTCCTGGTTTCATTTGAAAATCCCAAAGATAGGTTGACGTCAGTCCTGCATTGCCTTGTGAACAGGTAACCAGTGACCACGCCTTGGTCAAGACAGGAGGTCCCTAGTTCCCCACAGTCTCTACCTGATCCCGTCACTCATGGGTGTTTGCTCTTGGTCCCTTAGTCATGAGAGTTCAGAACCTCTGGTTTAGTGAATGTCTCAGTTTGTATTTTCCCAGACCCTGAGACAAAGATGCCAGTGAAAATGGTTCTTTGGGAAGTGATTCTGGGAAACACTAGCAGGGAGCATGGAGGTGGGACAGGGAAGGGAGGGTGGCAATATGGGATGTGGATCAAACAAGCAACCACTGTAGAAACTGCAGCATCTTCCCCTTGGACCTCGGAAACCCACCCAGTGACAGGGTGGAACTTTACCCAAGCCCCATGATTCTGGGAAACAGCCAAGGTTAAGACTTTCCCCCGCCCTTGTGCATTCTGGAAAACCACTTACTGTAAGAACCCTCTTCCCCACAGGACTTGATAAGACTCACAGCTGCTGCCTTGTTTACCTATGACAAAACCAGACACAGACCCTCCAGATTCCCTTTCTTGGTCTCATAAACGATTAGCTAAACTGCTCATCCCCAATCAGAACAAAATGCATCCCAACTAAACTTTAGTTAATATTCTCCCCTTCTTTCAAGCCTCTGAACTTTTTTTTTTAACTTTTTATTTTGTATTGAAGTATAGCCAATTAACAATGTTGTGACAGTTTCAGGTGCACAGCAAAGTGACTCAGCCATACATATACATGTATCCATTCTCCCCCAGACTCCCCTCCCATCCAGGCTGCCACATAACATTGAACAGAGTTCCCTGTGCTATACAGAAGGTCCTTGCTCGTTGCCCTTTTTAGATATAGCAGTGTGTACATGTCAACCCCAAGCTCCCTAACTATCCCTTTCCTCCACCCTTCCGTCCCTGTAACCATAAGTTCATTCTATAAGTCTGTGAGTCCGTTTCTGTTTTGTAAATACGTTCATTTGTATCATTTCTTTTTAGATTCCACATATAAGCGATATCATATTATATTTCTCAAGCCCCTGAACTTTGACCTACCCTCTGCCTGGGCCAGCATATAGGCTCTCCTTAGGGGTCCCTACCGAAAATAGGCTGGTCTCAGGGCAGAACATTCTCTGATGCCCTATCTGATCTCATCAGCCTTCAATCCCACTGCCTCACGTGGCGTTCTTCTAGCCTTATTTACTCCTCTGTAAAAGAAAACCCTTTTGCCTAACCCTTGAGAGGCTTGCAGGCCTATAGACACAGTGTTTTCTCTATTGCAAATCGGCCCTTTCCCTTTTGCAATGATCCTTTGAATACAGTCTTTGAAGAGAGATGTTGTTTTTTTATTTGGCGGGATCTGGGTATTATCCACCAGTTCCCATCAATCACTGGTAGGGGGCTGCTCCTGGACTTCTGGATGACCGTGGATTCATGGGCTGGTGGCTCTGGGGGCCAGAGCACGCCGTCAGGCAAAGAACCACAGGGGCTGCTGGGGTGTAGGGACGTGGTGTGGGCAGTGGCAGGTTTCCCATCGCTTGTGGCTCAGGAAGCTGCAGCGGGTAAGATGAGCCAATACCTAAGGCTGCCCACCATGGTGGAATGTGGGGTACGTTAAGGGGGCCAAAGCAAAAAGTCCCACCAGTGCTAAAAAGTGTCATTTCTATCAGTGCAAGTCAGGGGGTTCTTCAAGGAGTGTGTGACACTGGGCTGGCCCTGTGGCTCTTCAGGTCTGCATGGTGGCCACAAGTGTCCTGCTCAGAGCTCCTGCAAGGAAGCCTGCTGGGGGCACTTTGCTGCCTGGTGGCCTCCAGCTGTAGCGGCTGTGGAGCTGCTGTGGTTTCCACATCCAGGCTGTGCTCCCCCGGGGCTGCTCTCAGTCGATGACTGAGCCTGGTGTGGGTGCTGCCCGACGGGGGACCCCTTTGTCAGGCAGCCTTTGCTGGGGGGTGCCCGTTGGCATGGTCGAGACTTTCTCAAGCTGCTTTGAGGCCCTTGCTTCCCAGTCCTCCTTCCTTCCCTCCCTCCCTTTGCAGGGGTCAGGCCTGCATCTTGGTCTGAAAGCCTTCCCTGCCTACTTCTGCTGCTTCCCCTCTATCCTTCCCGGGCGCTTCCCCAGTGAATCTCTTGAATGTCCAATCCCATCTCAGAAGGCTGGACCTGACTCAGACTACATACAAGAGCAGAGATGGGGCCGGGCGAGGGGAAGGCCATCCAGGTTGGTATTAACTGTGCAAACCACAGTTAAGCAGAAGAAGTCTGGGGGCAGGGTGCATGTTCAGTTTCCCTGGAGCAGAGGATATAGGGAAGGACGGTTGTTAGTGTCAGGTCATGGGGTCTTCAGTGTGGTTCAGGCTCGTTTCAGAGGGCACTAGGGAACCACTGAAGGTTTCTGAGTGACAGTGAGCTCTTCACTGAGCTATGCAGTAGGAAGAAAGATTCAGTGCTGATGCCAGTTTTAAGAGTCCAGGTGAGACACTCTGGGAGGGAACAGCTGGTGAGATCAAGAGTAGTCGGGGAGGTAGGGCTGCCAGGCCTTGGTGGGCTTGGGGGGAAGGGACGAAGGGATCAGAAGTGACTCTCCAGCTCTGACCCAGGTGCCTGGGAGGCTGGTGGTGTCATGAGTGAAAATCAAACGATCGGGCTCGCGGGGCAGCTTGCAGGGGTGCTCAGGTTTCTCTTGAGGGATATGAGAAAGGGAGAGCTGGGGCACCACCTCCCAGGAGCTTGGAAAGGCCTGGTCTAAGATGAAACACCTGGGCTCTTGTGCCAGACTGCCTGGGATTGAATCCCAACTCAAGTATTTAGTGGCTCTGTGACCCTGAGCAAGGTATTCTACCTCACTGTGCTTCAGTGTTCTCATCTCTAAACTGGGTATAAAAATTACACCGATCTCAAAAAGTGCAATGAGGATTAAACCAGAGGGAAAGCAGGGAGTACACAGAACGGCGTTGAGGATGCTGCCTGCGGGGGTGGGCTGAGTGCTATGATTCCACCCGAGAGTCCCTGACTGAGCAGTTGCATAGAGATTGGAGGGTCCATCCTGGGAAGTATGTGTCTGCAAAGCCAGTGGGGGTCTCCCTCAGAGGGCAGGGTTTTCAGAAACAAAATTCAGCGAGGTCCCAGAAAATAGCTTTGTATTTTTCCTCCAGAGTAGAAGGTCATCATAATTCATGTACAGGACATAGGTCCTTCGACTTATATTTTATCAAATTTACATGGAGTATTCAGTGTGAATGTTCTCAGTGTTTTACAAGTATTAACTCATTTCACTCTAAAATAGGTCTAGGAGGTAGGCACCATTACCTTAGACCATTTTACAGATCAGAAAACTGAGGCAGAAGTAGGTTAAGAAACTTGACCTTGTGCTAGTCAAGCTTTTCTCATCTCTGCTGGGCATCTTCCGTTTGTCCTTCTACATCCTTATTCCACATTTTTCCTTGCCATGGAAGGCTGCCCTGTATGCACCAGATCTGTGGGCTCCCTGAGCCCTGGTTTCTAATTGGGGTGAGCCAATGGGAGGACCGGGTGAGGGACCAGAGGGAGGGAGGAGCGAAGTCAGGGTATTGTTCCCAAGGCTCCTCCCTCACTGTTACAAGTTAGCTACTTCCTTCTGGGAGCTGGAAGTGCTGTCAGGCAGCCCTCTCTACACAGTGGCTCTGGGAACCAATCCTTCCCCTGGTCCCTTCAGGCCAGTGGGAGGTAAGGGCTCCCCACGCTTGCCAGCCCCAGGGTTCTGTACAAGCCCTTCTTGGTTTCCATCTACCTGCTCACACCTTTGCCAAAAGGCCCTCATCAAATGCTCCTCTATTACCTGATCTGCGTGTGAGCCTTGTCTGTTCCTGCCCAGAACCTGGCTGACCCACCATCCCCCCTCATCCCTGTGTGTTCTCAGCTGCCCATTGGGTGCAGCTGGTCCCATTCCCTGTGAAAGGGCAAATAGCTGCCTGCCTGTGGGGTGAGATATGGGGAGGTCTGAGACACTCTCTTCCCCAAAAGCCCATCTTGTTGTTTTATCATTTTATGCAAAATTCCCACATGTAGTCTTTAATTTTTTTTTTTTTTTTTTTTTGGTCAAACGCATTGTGTGTGCAGAAGGCTTCTACTAACGTTTTGGTTGCATGTGAAGGACTGTGATGGAAACCCCGGGCAACAGAATTTCCAAACTGACTCCAGTGTGGCTGAGGAGGGCAGAGTGAAGAGGTGAGGAAAGGGCTTTGTGGGGGTGGCAAAAAGAAATGGGGCAGAAGGAGTCTTATTGTTCTGTAATATAGAATTACATCCAGAAGCACGTGGAGCTATTTTTATTCATCAAGCTTCCCCCTTGCTGAACAGACACTTTCAATTTTGTTGGGTCCACGTTCAGTGTACTTGAGCTAGCATTTTCGAGCAGATGAGTAGCAGGGTGTACCAAAGGGTTACGAAAGATTCCCATGGCAGGGAGTGAGATGGGGGAGGCATAATGTCGAGAAAGTTCCCGTTCTCTTCCTTCCTCCCCCCGTCCTTCTGCTGGAAAACTGACATCACCATTTCTTGATTTTACTGGGGACACTGGGTGAGAGTTGGGAGAAGAGATGCCCTGAGGCTCGAGGCCCGAGTGTGGACGGATCCCGAGCTAGGGGCAGGACGCCCCACCCACGTGCTATGGAGGCTGTGTGGCTGGCGTGGCAGCTACAGCAGGGCTGCTGGGCTCCATCTGGTGCAGGAGGAATGGGGCGGCTGCTCTCTCTTGCTTGGTGTATATTCAGCGAGCAAGAAGTATGCTGAGAAAATTGGACCCCATAAGAGGAAAACGAAACATTTAAATGAATCCAAGGATGACACGGCAAAGGCAGAAGGAATCTCCAAAATGCTAGATCAATATTTGGATAGAAAAGCAAAAAAAAAACAAAAACAAAAACACCTTTCCTTACCAACTTCGAACAGTTTGGTGGCATTAAACTCTTCACTTCCCGCAAGCAGACTCACTTCGGTGGCAGCTGTCCTGAAGGTGTCTTCGATACCTAAACACAGACAGGAGCTCATTTTCCCTAGTTATATGGAAAAAGTCAGCCCTCCACCCCACCCCACCCCCGCCCCACTGGCAAATAAAAAAAACAAATACACTTGAATAAAGCCTTTTTTGTATCCATTACTACTCATGGGCAGAAACTTGCCAACAGAGGAAACAGTAAAAAGTAGGTATAGAGCGTAAAATATATTAAAACTCCAGATACCATTTGCAGCATGAAATCCGATCCAAAAGTGCCTGAATGTGCCTAAGGAACTCATTCCTTGGGCCTAGGAATGGGATTTTGGGCGGTGCGGGATACGCGTCAGGACGGCTGTCTATCTAGAGGTGTCAGGATGGCAAACTAAACTAGAGACTGTAGAGCGTAGTGGTTAACAACTTGTCTCGTGGTCAACACCAGTCTTAAGGACTGATTCACTGGGTCCAAATCATTACTAGCTGTGTGACCTTGGGCAAGCCCTGGAACATCTGTGTGACTCAGTTTTCACATCTGTAAATGGGGAGGACCAATGACCCACCTCATAGTGCTGAATGAATTAAATGAGTTATGTGTAAAGAAAGCACATAGAGTACCAAGTGGTAAGTGTTGGCTGACATTTTCCCTTTGAACATTTGTCTAGTTCATTTTGAGGATACAGCAGTCCGTAGCTAAAGACCAGATCTCTCATGTGCTGGGACTTTTAGCATTGCTGATGATGTTTCAAAAAGAATAAGCTGGGGGAGCTTATTCTTAATTGGGATGAGCAAATGCAAACTATTATATATAGAATGGATAAACAGCAAGGTCTTACTGTGTAGCACAGGGAACTATATTCAATATCCTGTGATAAACCATAATGGAAAAGAATATGAAAAAGAATGTATGTATATGTATAACTGAGTCACTTTGCTGTACAGCAGAAGTTAACACAACATTGTAAATCAACTATACTTGAATGAAATAAATTTTTTTAAAAAAACCCAAATTCAACGTTGAAATAAAAAAGAATAACCTGGGCTTGTTATTACTTGCTCTGAGCAACTGAACCTAGCTTGCCTCAAACTTCCTGGCTCTCTCCCTTCCTCAAATGACCACCCCCACCCAGGCTTCCTTTGCAAACAGGAATCTCCTGCAGATGGGGCCAGTCAGGAGAGAGAGGAGCAGTGGAACGTGCTATTTGTTGGAGAACCTTGACTGTCTTGCTAAGCATGGGTTGATTTCCTTTAAGGGGCTCTCTCTGGTTTTATGTGAGGCCCCTAGAATTTGTGTGGTCAGCCTAAGGGACAAACTTTTACAGTGTAATCACTGCCAGGCCAGGGAGACGGCCTTTCCCATGAGTTTTTCCAGTAGAGCTGAGAATCAAGACACCAAAAAAGGAAAGAGATCCTGCAAAAGGAGATCATTCATGTTCAAGGGAGCCCTGAAAAGCCAGAAGAGTCAAGAGCAGAAAGGCAGAAAGGATGGAAGGAGGGCAAGTTCAGATGAGAAGAAAATGTATGAACAGGGCTGCTGGCCATGCTGCTCTCAGTAGTGAGAGAAAACGAGAAGGAAACATTCAAAATGGCGGCAGGGAAGATACCTGCTATCAAGATATCTAGGTCTACTGCTTTAGGTCTGGGTGCCAGCTCTGGGAGAGAAAGCAGCAAGCAAGCCCGCTCAAGCCCTGATTAAATGCTGTCTGTATTCACGTGTGGCTGAGCCCGATACCCTTCCCCTTGACAGAGGTGTAAGAGTCTAATGGTTAAGAACATGGATTCTTGTTCAGACTGCTTGGATTCAAATCCCAGCTGGACCACTTGCTGCCTGTGTGACTAGGCAAGTTAGCCTGTGTGTCCCAGTTTCCACAGCTGCCAAATGAGTACCATCATCAATAGCTAGTTCATGAGGTTATTGTGAGGATTAGATGAAGTAACACATGCAAAGACCTTAGAAATTTGCTTGATACTTAAATACTCAAAAGGTCCTACTCTTCATCAACCTTGTTATCATCTTTTTCCCGTCTTCATCTTCCCAATCTTCATCTTTATCTTCACTTTCTTTGGTTTCATCTTATCTTCATCATCATCTTCTTCTTCTTCTCCTCCTTCTCTTCTTCATTTCTTCCTGCCTTCCTCCTCTTCTCCCTTCTCATATTATTATTATTTATTGATTTCTACCCATCCAAATCCCATCCCACCAGACTTCTAACTCAGCTTCATTATGATGAACACGGGAAAGATCAGGACAAGCATCTTGATGGTTGTTCCACTTTTGGAAATCCACCTGCATGGCTGACGGGGGCTAGAAATGCCTCTTTTCATACCATCAGCCCTGTTTTCTGCACACACCCCTTTGCTATCACACACATCGCCAATCTGATCTTCTCTCTCCGCAGAAATCCCTTTGCTCTTTCACTTTTTTGTTCTAAATCTCAGCCTGAGAGATTTAGAGCAGAGTTTCTAGGGGTAGAAAAAGGAAGTCTGGGGTGTGGGGTTCAAATGTTCTGCCTCTGAAATTTCTTTTGGAGGAAGCCATTTGGAGCGTGTGATTTCTTGGATGAGCCCGAGATAGTATTTTAGGCTGGTTTTCTACCTGACCATGGTAGATGGAAAACTATAGACCAAGGAGTTGGTAAACTTTTATGTAAAGGGTCAGAAAGTAATTATTTTAGGCTTTGTGGTTCACATATGGTCTTTTGTTATTGAAGTATAGTTGATTCACAATGTTGTGTTAATTTCAGATGCATAGCAAAGTGATTCAGATATATATATACAGGTATATATATACATATAATTTTCCATTATAGGTTATTACAAGATATTGAATATAATTCCCTGTGCTATACAGTAGGTCCTTGTTGTTTATCTATTTATATATAGTAGTTTGTATCTGTTAATGCCAAATTCCTAATTTATCCCTCCCTGTTGGTAACTGTAAGTTTGCTTTCTATGTCTCCGAGTCTATTTTTGTTTTGTAAATAAGTTCATTTCACATACGGTCTTGGTTGCATATTCTTCCTCCTCTTCTCTCTCTTCTTCCTCTTCTTCCTTCTTCATAACCCTTTAAAAATGTGTGGGCCATACTGACATGGGCCGTGGTTTGATAACTACTGCTATAGACACAATTATTTTTCACCCCAATATGGCCTCTCACCAAGTTTGTAATTAGTTAAGTTTTCAAAACACTGACAATACAGTTTAAAGTGATACTTAACTGCCAAGTTGCCCCAATTTGCTCCCTCTGGAGCCTTCAGCAACTCTCAGGCTAACACATGGTTTTTCTGTAGACGGCCATTAAGCCTCTGGTCCTGGCTTCCTTATTAGACCATGAACACCTGTCTTCATGTGTCTCTTCAAGGTACAACCCACCCCACATCAAAGGCTCAAATTAACCAGAATCCCTCCTTTAAATTAAGTACATGGTGGCATTGTCTTCTAAGTCACAGTTACTGCAATTGTGTATAAGGCTCAGAAAATCCATCTTTTCATCCACTAAGCTCATTACTCGTCTCTTGTCCCAGTCCAGTCAGAATTCTTAGGAAAATAGTTGCCCTGTAGGAAGTTAATTTCTATAAGTTTTTAAATATAAACTAAAAGCTTCCCCAGACTTACAGATATAGAGAACAAATTTGTGGTTACCGTTGGGGGGGGCAATATAGGGGTTGAGGGGTGGTAGGTACAAACTATTGGGTATAAGCTAAGCTACAGGGATATATTGTAGACAACACACGGAATATAGCTAATATTTTGTAATAACTGTAAATGGAGTGTAACCCTTAAAAATTGTATTAAAAGATAAAACAATAAAATAAAAAAAAGCTGCCCTTTAATGTGGAGCCACACCCCTGCGTAAACCCACCTGGGCAGTTTGGACGGTCACACGTCCTAGATTCGGTTGCAGTGCACGCATAGCCACAAGACCTGGTCCGTTTCTGGTTGCCGTTCCCACAGGTGACGCTGCAAACAGACCAGAGACTCCAGTCTCCCTCACCGTCTGTGGAATCTGGAACGGAACCAGGGAGGTGGTCACCAGCCTTCGCCAAAGAGTCCCCAAATCTCCCCCATTGAACTGCCAGCCAACTGTCCATTTCTGACGTTCCCACTGTTAGAGGGGGCCAGATGCCAGCTGGAGTCAAAAGCCTATGGCTCCAGGGTTCATTTTAGGGATTAGCCTAGTAATGGCAGGGACTCTGTCTGAGGTTTTGGGCACATGGCCAGGGCCTGCCCCCTAGAAGGTGCCCAGTAAGTGCTTGTTGAGAATGTGTACGTTCACAGAGTATGGAGCCATGGAATAATATGGTAGGGATTTTCCAAAATGACCACCATCAGTTCCTTCACACACAAAGTGAGGAGTCACACAAAGGGCCCCCAAAACACTACACATGGGAATGAAGCCTTCCTGGACCTTCCAGGCACTTCTCAGTGGATAGCTGATGCCATTGGCAGTAGAAGAGATGCCCAGTGGGGCCCCACCTGAACTCCTAAGCCACAGAATCATGAGAAATAATACACTGCTGATGTTTTAGTCACCAAATTTTGGAATGGTTTGTTATGCAGCAGTAGATAACTGATACATAATGGTAAAGCTAGAAATGGTCCTTGAGGTCATCACTCAACATCCATTCAACAAATACTGAGCCCCTATTATGTGCCAGGCACAAATCAGGGTATGTGAAATATATCATTAAATAAAGCTTTCAAAGATCTCTGCCCTGTGGTACTAATATTTTTGTGAGAAGATTCAGACAATAATCAATAAACACAAAAAAATGAGTAAATTATACAATATATCAGAAATCGATGAGTGGTATGGAAAAAGGAGAAGTGGACCAGACTAGGGGGGCCTGGGAATGTGAGAGCCGTGAGAGAGGTTGGTATGTTATCTAGACTAACTTCCTCTTTTTAAAAGTAAGGAAACTAAGTCTTGGAGTGCTTGGGTGACCCATTCAAGGCCATAAGGGTAAGAGGAAGGAAAGCTTGGGCCCTGGTGCTAAATCCTTCATCTCTAAAGCTTGACCTTTTCTGCAGCAACTCCCCTCTGAACTGCTTTTTCCTGCTTTATCCAAATCTTCAGACTTGGGGTCTCTGCCAGGGCCAAGCACAGAGCCCCAGACATGTGCATCGCAGGGAAGGGGTCCGCTCTGCTCAGAACAGGTCGTGGTGATCGTTATTACTTAGGTCTGGCAAGAATGCAGTCCACACATGCTTCTACCTGAAACTTGGGCCCCGTGCCAGGCTCCCAGCCCGTCGTTTACAGGGTGATCACTCTGAACGCGGCTCAGGCAAACCCAGGGCCACCAAGTCTCAGCCCATCATGCAAAGTTGGTGGGGGGATTCCTGGTCCTCTTTCCTAACCCAGAGCCAAGAGTCTGCTCGCATCTCACCTGCTCCCAGGGGCCCCATCCGTTTCTCCCCACTTCCCAAAAGGGAGTTTTCCAAACTTTGATTTCTTTCTAAGACATGGTTTTCCAACCACGGGGACAAGCAGATGTTTGAAACTACTGCCTCGTGTGAGGGAAGTGGGCCTGCTTCTCCCCATCAGCTGCCTCCGTCTCTCCCATCTCCTCCTGGGCATCAACGCAGTGGAACTGGACAGACCGCTGAGGAGGGGGCCGTGGCTACTCCCTCCCAGACCTCTTGGTAAACTCTCCGAGAACACGAGGGATGTGCCTGGAACAATCACAGGATAGCACTCCTGTCAGCCAGTGTAGCCATGTGTAGCGGGTTATACGCACACGTGAACACACTCAGAGCCTCCTGTGTGAATCACCCGTACCAGATTTTGTTAAAGGGAACAACCACCACACCAAAAAGTCACCATAAAGATGGTACTGTTCTTAGACTCATAAGAAGGGGGCAGTGGGTCAGTCGGAAAAAGCTGATTAAATCACACAGGTAGAGTCCCTGTCACCTGTGGGGTGGGTACCGGCCTAAGACATGATCCAATGATGCCAAGAGGTGTCCTGCTTGGCTCAGTAGAAGCAACGGGGCCTCAACTATCTAGAAATTTCTAGCGACCTTTCCCCCCCGGTGCAATAATTTTGGGAAATATCGTCCCTGAACTTTGAGATTTTAGCATTAAACACACCATTTTGGAATCTCTGCCGGAGGTAATGTCTTGTTTTGGTTTCTTGGATCTGAATTACTGAATGCTAATACTGTGTCTGATGATGTGAAAAATGACTTCCGTAATTCTTCTCCCTGTATCCACCCCCTTGGTTACTACCTTTTCACACCAACCCCAGTCTAGGCCATGTGACTTGCTCTGGCCAATGAGAAAATAGCAAATATAATGCAAACAGAGGCTAGAAAAGTGCTTGTGCATTAGGGCTTGCCTTCTCACTGTAGAGAAGTGAGACCAAAACCTCAGTCTTCCACGCTAGCCTGGACTCGCGTCCTGGAGGGTGAGGGACCAGAAGGAGAGAGGCCCAGATATCATCCCAGCACCCCCCGCTGTCCAGCTGGGACCCCATCATTGTGAACGAAGCCATGCTAAACCATGCAGCCCCAGCGAAGCCAGCCCTGGGCAGAACAGCAGTCCAGACGATCTGCAGACTCTTGAGAGAGAAGACATTTGTTCTTTCAAGCCACTAAATTTTAGGGGCGGTTTCTAAAGCGGCAAAAGCTAACTGTCACAAATACACTATAACCACCCTCCCTATGCTATGCTCTCTGGATGGCTAGCAGACCCTGGAACCATGACAGATTTATTACTTCACTAAGTGGCTGTCTCCATGTCTTTATTTATTTATTAATTTTTTTTTCTTTTTAAAGATCCAAATCGCATTTAATGAGATTAAAAACGACTAAACCTGAGGTTTATTATTTTTTTTAATGGATAGGATTAATGGCAGATTCAACACGGCCAAAAAAAAAAAAAAAAGATTGGTAAACTTTAAGACATAACGATAGAAACTATCCAAAATGAAACGGGGAGAAGGATTAAAATGAACAGAGCATTGCTGAATTGTGGAAGAACCTAAAGCATCGAATACACATGTAATTATAGTCCCCAAAGTGGGAGGGCAGGGGTGGAAGTGGGGGTAATAGAAAAAATATTTGAAGAAATAATGGCCCCAAATTTCCCCAATATAATGGAAACTGTAGACCTACAGATCCAAGAAATGCAACAAACCCCTGGCACAAGAAACATGGAAAAGACCACACCAAGGCCATGCCTTTATTTTAAATGCTCACAAAGTCATTTATTTTCCAAACATTTTAAAATACGGGTCCCCCAACGTTAGGCACAGAACATGTATACAGCCACACGGCTGATCATTTCTATTGGGCTAGCAACGAAGTGAAACAACCTCTTGGGGGAAAGTGGGCACGTCAGCCCTTTCTCTGGAAGTGTCTGTGGCATACAGCCCCCGACAAACACCCCATCCAAGCCCCTGCTCGTGGGGATTTCTATTTGTTTAATGTGTTTGCGGGAGAGAGAGGGAATTTCTGACTGGGGGACAAAGCTTTGAGGGCAGTATTCCTTTCTGCTATAATAAAATAAGCCTGTTCTCATTGGCTCCCCTACCAGGGCATCACTCAGAGCAGAAGATGAACTTGAGCAGCAGTACTTACAAAGATGACAACAAAGACAGTAGAAAACAGTCCCTGTGAACATTTCCGTGGTGCTTAGACAGACCCTATCTGTGACATCAAAGAGCTTTGTGAGGGCAGAGAACAACCCACAGGGCAGTGGGCTGAGGGCCGGGTTACAGGGATGTTTGAAATTTTAAAGTGGTCATTATATACTTTCAGGGCACTACAGTTCTGTGGGCCAGTTATAGTGTTTGGGCAACTGAAGTGACTTGGGTCTTGGCTCGGCCACTGGAAAGCCTCTACCCTAATCCTAGATGATAGTGGCTGCCAGTTATTGAGGGCCTGTCCTTAACCAGCTCCTCTGTCAACACACCCTGATTGAACTCCTATAACAATCCTGCAAGGTAGGTAGAAACACTCTCCTTTTATGGATAAGGAAACTGAGGCTCAGAGAGGTTAAGGTACTTGATTAAGGTCACACAGCTCAAACTTGGCAGAGCTGGGAGTAGATCTGAGATCTGCCCACTCTGGCCATATCCTGTTCTATATCCTGATATTCCAGCAACTTTGATTCCGGCCCCAGCAGCCCTTCCTTAAGATACTCACTTATGTGGCCATAATTTAACGTTACAAAGAAAAACCCTTGCAAAAAATCACTGTGGGATCTTTTAAAATAAGACCATGACCCATCAGAGAATTGCAAAGGACTGAGTCCCAGCCCACACTAAGCCGTGTCCATCTGATTTCATGATGCAGGTTATTCAGAGCAATCTGGGGAATGGTATACTACTATTTGAAAGAAAAATATTTATTTGGACTCTTTCTTTGCCCTGGATGATACCTTAAGTATCTCAAACACATACGGTCCAAAGTTGAGCAGACTCAATCACAAATTCGGTCTAACTATCTTCTGTTGTGTATTTTATAATTTATTCTACAGATGCTGTTATGTTCTACTTATTCATCTAGGATTTTTGGAAATACTCTTTGGCCACAGACATTTACATTCTTATTAAAAATCCTACCTTCAAATATTTGAGATAGACATCTTCCACTAAGCCCAGTTCCTGTGGCAGTTGTACCTGGTCTCAGACGAGGCAGCAAGTCCTCAGGTTCAGTGACGCGCCCTGCTTTGCCACTGCATGGACCTCACCTTCCTGGGCTGTATATTCTCTCCTTGTATCCTCCACAGCGCCCGACACAGGGATAAATACTTAGAAATTGCTCTATACTTTCTTGTTGATTGAAATAAAAGAGGACTTAGCTCATCTGATGCTGTAAAGAATTCTGGAAATCCCATGTTCCCTGTGAGTCAGACTGACAAGCAGTAATTATTCATCCATGTTGCAAATGCTACTGAGTTACTGTAGCGTGTAAGCTACACACCTATGGTCTCGCTTCTAAAAGTGTGGTCCGAGGGCCAGCAGTGTCAGCTTCACCAGGGCTCCCGGCCCTTTCTGGCATCTACGGCTTCAGAAGCTGCCTTTACCAAGAGCCCCAGCTGAGTTGTGTGCACATAAAAGTCTGAGAAGCACTGCTTTAGAGGTATGATAAGGGACAAGATTTTCTTTATAAAGTAGCCATCCTGATGTCTAGTCTAATGACGGTGACGTTACTAAAAGAGACTCTAAAATCATCAAAGATGGGAGTTTCCCCATGACCCAGGGATGCTGTAAGATCCAGATGCAGGGCACTCACTGCCCAGGTATTGTAGATCTAGAAAGCTGGGGTGAAGGTGGCTCTGGTAGCCACAATAACTGCCCCAGCAGAAGCAAATTCTACCCTCAAGACTGAAATGGAGGGAGTATTCTTAATGTTCATACATTTGGCAGAATATAATCTGTAAAAGCTTTAGATGAAAAAGTTGTTTCTAAGTAGTGGTCTCCAAACTTTAGTAAGCATGAGAGTCACCTGGTGACCTTGGTTGAAAAAAGAAATAAACAAAGAAGCCAAGAAAGACCCCAGGTCTCACTCCTGCATATTCTGGTTCAGTAGAAGGACGGCAGTGACCCTTGACCTGGACTGCACATTGGAGTCACCCACAGAGCTTTAAAAAACACTGATGCTTGGGCCCCACCCCCAGAGATCCCAAGTCAATTGATCTAGAGAGAAGTCCAGCCATCGGGATTTTTAAAAAATTGCTTAGGTGCGTCTGAGCAACCATACTAAGAAACACTGGTGCTTTGGACCCCACTGTTCCAGATCAGAGCCTGCTGGAGGGCTTGTTCAAACAGATTTTGGAGACCCACCCCAGAGAGTCTGATCCAGTAGGCCTGGAGTGGGGTCTGAAAATTTGCATTTCTATCATGGTCTTGGGTGATCTGATCAACTGGCTTGGGAGCCACACCTGGAAAACCATTGGTATATGGGGAAGGGGCTGGGGCCCAGGATGGGTGTTAAATTTTAACAGGCAAAGGAGGGATTCTGAGGTCCAGGGTCTGAGCCCCAGTCAGAGAGACCTTGTTCCATGTGGTTTGGGCAGACAGGTTCAGCTTTGGTCCTGAGCCCAGGTTCAGTTCCACCCTGACCTTTTCCTCCCATTCCTATCTTCCAATCTAACTGTCCCATTTCTAAATACACTTTACTGTCCTAAAAGATGTGCTATTTATTTATTTTTCCAGAGAGGCAGAATAACATAGTAGTTAAGAGGACAGACTCTGGACCCAGACTGTCTGAGATGGATCCTAGGTCTTGACCCTTGAGGTCAAAGTTGTTTAACTTCTCCAGGCTTCAGTTTCCCCATCTGTAAAATGGGTCCCTGCCTCAGTGAGCTGATTAAATGAGCTAATCTGTGAGAGCTGCTATGAAGAGGAACTGTGAAAGGCAGGTGCTGTAGAAAGGTTGGCTGCTGTTCCCAATCCTTTGTCTTGGAAAATAAATTGGACTTCTGGGAAAGGAGAAGGTTTTACGAGCCTCCCGATTGGGTGGGGTCTGGGAGCTCTCTTTCTGCTCCCCTAGCATTTGATGTATATCTCTGCTGTGGCACCCTTTGCTCTATCAGTTAACTTTTCTCCCTTTGTCCATAGATAGGTGAGATGCTCTTTAGGGAAGGACTGTGTCTTAATCATTTTTGGATTCCCAGAATGTAGCACAGTGATGGGCATAAGACGTGTTCAATGTCAGTTGAACAACTAAATGATGTGGCTAGGAAAAAAATGGTCTTACTCTTTTGGAAGTTGCCTAGGATCATCTATTAGCAGGTAGAAACGACTCTCCAATATACAACTGGTCTTTCTGCTGAAAAATGGGGGTAAGGGTGAGAATGCAAATGGTGCTAGACAAGTCATCCTCATAGAGTGTTCGCTTAAGTCTGCTGAGGCTGAGCCACAAGAACATCACGATGGTGGATGCATTTGTGAGATATCAAATACTCTCATTATAACACAAGGTACACTGCCTGATTCCTCCAGAAGCCTGGCCATATGCTTTCTGAATCTGTTTCCTCTTCATCTAGGACAACAAAAACCATTTCCCAGCCTCCCTTGCCTCTACGTGGGGCCATATGATGAGGTCTTGCTGATAGAATTTGAGCAGATGTGATGTGTGTCATCTCCAGGCTGAGGGGGTTAAGAGCGTGTGTGCCTTTTCTAGGCTCTATCTCTCTACTGTCTTCCAGCCAGATGCAGCGCATCCAGTGGATAATTTGCAGGCCCTCACAGTTGGTGGAGCTTCAAGATGGAAGGAGCCTGGGTCCCTGAATGACTGAGTGGAGCAGAATTCCCCCGACCCTGTCTCCCATCCCAGCTTAAGTGAGAAAAGAACTTTCATGATTTTAAGTCACTGAACTTAGAAATTGCTTGTTATCTCAACTATCCTACTCTAAAAGCAGGGGAAACTATAAGTCCCAATTTGGGGTCTTGAAATTTATTGGTGGGGAGACCTCGCTTTGACAACTCGTGACATATATGTCCATGAGGGTTTCCAAGGGCCACTCCACTGCCTACGATAAACATATCACAGTTGTCTGGTCAAAGGAGACAGCGGGGTACATCTCTTTTACTAAGTTGATTTTTAGTATGAATTTTTACAGTCAAACATATGAGGAAGTGAACTTGGTGATTCTGTTATTTTGGAAAAAAAGAAAAGAAAATTTTTGGGAAAAAGAAGGCAGAACCTCTAAGACCCCTAACTGAAAAAAAAAATTCTCTCCTAGGATAATTGGCATTATTTTAAAATTATAGTCTTTCCAGAAAAATGTGGCTTTGGGGGCCTCTTGGGGCTTCTGTGGACAGAGCGGACAGAGTCTGTATGAGGTCTGCCTCATTGAAGACCCAAAGCCACACACGGTAAACGGGGTTTTGTTTGGCTCCACGTCCGCTGGGCCTCATTGTCTCATTTATTCTCCGCACCAATTTTATATTACTGGGTGGTAGACTCACCATATTCTGGCTGTTCTTTGGATTCAAAAGTCCGGTGGCCTGGGGCCGGACGGTCCCACCCCCCAGGGGGGTTGAGGAAGTTGCTGTCGTCTGAGGTACTGTCGTACTTGTAGTCCTGGTCCCCGCCGTTGGCCCTTGCCAAGGACAAGGACCTCTGCCACCAGGCCCGCCAGTCGGGGGATGGGACTGACCAGCTGGGCTTATTCTCCGGATGCTGATCTTTATCTGCTTCAGAGTCAGGACCGTCCACCACCTCTATGGTGACCTGAAGAATTCAGAACAGGCCAGGGTCAATGAGGAGTCAACAGCCTCTAAGCCGGGTGACCCTTGGAAGACAGTCTGAGAGAACGGAGGGAAATGTGCGTCCCTCACAAAGGAAAGCTGAGGCCGCACGGTGACACAGAATGGAAGACCTCCAGGGACGCCCAAAGGAACGGATGCACACGGGCCTCGGGTTGGGAGGAAGCAATGCATCCCTAGGGTCCCTGATTTACGGACGACTGTGTTGCTGGGAAGCCTTTAATTCAAGGAGTAAACATGTACCGTGTATGTTCTTGAAGTGGCACAAAAATAATTATAATAAAACTGAACACTTACTGAGTACTAACTCTGCACCAGGGACTGTTTTAAAGGCTCTAAATGTATTAATTTATTTAATCCTCAGAACAGCCTTATAAGGTTGGTTCTATTGATTGGCCCTCGTGGCAGCTGATCTCCAAAGATGTCCCCGGCAATTCCTCCCATTCTGGTATGTGTGTGCCACACCTCTCATCAAGAGGTGGAGTTTGTTTCCCCTCCCTTTCAGTCTGGGCTGGCCTTGTGACTCACTGTATCCAGTAGAATGTGTTAGGTGTGACAATGTGACAAGCCTTACGAGGTCTTGTAATTTCCATTTTCATTCTCTTGGCATGTTCCTACCATTATGTACAGAAGCCCAGCCTAGACCGCTGCTCACAGAGCCACCATGTGAAGAGGCAGGGCACATAGAGGAGGACGAAGAGTCCTCTCAGTCACTGGCCAGCTCTGAGGCCCCGGTCTTGTGTGTGGGGTCATTTTGGATCCTCCAGGCCCAGTTGGGTCACCCTAGCTAATACCACGTGGAACCGAGATGAGCTCTCCTGGCTGAGCCCTGCTCAAACTCCTGACCCACAGGACCGTGAGCAATCCAGTGGTGGTTGCTTTAAGCTATTAAGTTTTGGGATGGTTGCTAGACAGCTTTTTATAGACAGGGAAACTGGCACACAGAGAAGTTAACAACTTGCCTAAGGTCACAGAGCTAGTAACTGGCAGCCGTGGGTAGTCTAGCTCCAGAGCCCACGTTCTTACCGACTTTGCCGTACTGCCTCTCAAAAAGTCAGTCACCGAGGTAGTGTCCCCTCCTGTGACCAAGTGAGCAAAGAGGCCACTGATGCTGGTGGGGGCTGGATGCCACAAGTCGTGTAGAGATGTGAGCACAAGGTCCTCAAGGTCCAGGATGTCACAGCTTGAGTTTCACTCATCCCTAGTCCAGACCCAGCACACACTCCTTAACCGACCCTCAGGGTCAGAGCAGATAGTTCCAGAGTCAAGGTCAGAACTTGCTCTTGGATTTATGGAGCCTAGTTTGGAAGTCACGGGGCTGAAGGAATGCAGCTTCTTGGCTTCGAGAGACAATCAACATAGAGAAACTTGTTTAAAAAACATAATAAAAGACTCCTTGGGTTCCTTTGGCCATCGCATAGCTCTTGCAACACCCCCTGGATGAGTTATGCGCAAATGAATCAGAAACATGCGCTCCAAGTAATCAGCGCAAGATGTACTGGGCAGATGCTTTTCCAGTTTTGCCCTAACTGGACATCTCAGAGATTTGCTGACATACTCTGCCACATTGCACCAGGTCGTGCCAATCCCTGAGACAAACAGACCCTTCCTTTTGTCTTAGGAATTGGAAGGTTTGAATTCTACTTGCTTTGACATATTAAAGAAGTTGCCCAGCTCATGGTGGGCCTGGGCTGTGGCCTTGTGTGGTCTAGACACAAAGTTAAGGGTGTGGCCTTCCATCCCAGATTATACTTGGGCTGTGGCAGGCCGAGCGCATCTCTTCCTCTGGTGTGGGATGCCTAGAAGGGCACCACTGGCTTGCTTCCATGCCACCACCATTACCCCAGTCTCATAAGCATCCCTTGCGTATTTGTAAATAATTATGGGACGTTTAGTAATCCCCGAAAAGGAAAAAAGAAAAGAAAGAATTAGAGCATTTGCCTTGTATCATTGCTGTTTGCTGAAGGGAGGTTGTTGGAAAGGGATGGGGACCTGGACCCACACGCAACGCTGTAAGGGCAACGCGGAAGAAATACACAGCTGGGCTGTGCAGACCTGAGCTGGGCAGTGACACGGTGATGCCGAGCCTTTGACGACAACCTTTCTCCTCTGCAGTCCAGGCCCCCTGTGCCTGCAGACAGAACAACTGAGCCGCAACAATCGTCTGCGAGGCTATTAAGGGTTTTGGAGGGGAGAAGCCGCCAAGAGTCAGGCAAGCCTGCAATTATGGTAATGAAATCAGACTCTGGGTAGGAGATAAGGGGGAATGGGCTGGACAGTTTTGGTATTCCATTTGTATCCAGACTGGAGTCAAAGGGATTGCCTAAACAAAACGTGCCCTGCAATTTCTCCAAGCTGGGAATCAAAACAATTTCATGTTTTAAGCTATTACCGTCAATATGATTTTTTTCCCCCCGCAAACTATTGCTCAGATCCAAACAAAATAGATTTGTTGCCTTGGCCAGGCAATGAGTAGCAAAATATGAATTTACTCCAAAAACTATATTGATGACTAAATCTCATCAGTTTAGAGGTTTCTTTTTCCCCTTTCATTTTTAGCCACTGCTCCAACTGAATTAAAAAATAAAAAACACACACACACACACACAAAATAAAAAACACACAAACCTTAGGATCCACCCTTCCCTGCAGTTAAGAACATGGAAACCTCATACAGACATCAAATGAAGAAATGTAATCTTCAGCCTGAAATTTCATAGGCATCCAATTAAAAAGACTTAATGAGCACGATCATGACTTCTCGAATGGTGCGGATTAGTTTTATGTTTCCTGTTGCTCTTATTATATTTACATGTTCTTTAGCATCAAAGAATCTGTTCCTAGAAATGTCTTGAACAATAATAAGTGTGATGAGCTGAAGGTGTGGTAGTGAGCACAGCAGATTTCCAAGCTGATAGATCTTACCATCTTTTTGCATCCTTAATACACAGAATTGAAGCATCTCTAGTACATCGGTTTCTTCTGGACTTTTCTGTACCATGAATCAAGCTGGTAAAAGAAAGAGAACTTTTCCAAAAGACCCAACTCCAACTTCTGGCAGAATCTTGTCAGCTCTAAGAAAGAGAGTCTAGAATAGGTTCCAATTCGGAGAATTCCATCCAAAATTAGTAAAGGAGGATAAAATCCTGTGTAATATTACCTGTTTCTTTCTTTCTCTTGAGAGTTTAAACATTTATAGAAACAAACTCTTTACTCTTGCTCTGAAAAGCACTTTCCACTGGGAAACTAACACATTTCTTAGTTTAACTGATAATAAACTAATGACACTGGGAATACAGAAGCCTTGACTTTCTGAACTCAGGAGAATCTTCTAGAAACTTCTAACTTGGTCCTCTAAGCCTTGAGAGCTATGGTGACTAGGCAGATTTGGGTTTGTATTTATTTCCCAGAGAGGAAAATGAGGCCTGGGAGGTGAAATGATTCCTCAAAAGCACAGAGCATCTGGGGACAGGACGACAGTCTCCAGCAAAGGGTTAGACCCCCGACTATGCACCCCTTCTTCCTTGACAATTGCCGAAGAAAGAACACAAAGGACTAAGTAGATATATAATCCCTCCCTCTCAGACCCACTGATGCTCTAAAAACAACTCTGGCAGCTCCAGTAAGTGTGGTTAATGCTTTGAGATTTGCAGCGTGCTCGTTCAAATATCATTGCTTGTTCTACACAAGTTAAACCCACATTTCAGGCATAGAAACTGGCCTAGAGAATTCACGTTCCTGAGGCGAACAGCAAGGAAGGTGGAGAGCTGGACTCAAAACTCCTGATTCTTAATTATTTTATACGTTTCCTCTGTCATCTTCATGCTCACTGACCTCACCAACCAGCATCCACCAGTCTGGGGAATCTTCCCATGTTCCCGTCTCTGTGCTGAGGGCTTTGCATGGATGATTTCATTTAATCCTCACAACAACCCTACTACTACAGAGTATTGTACCGCAGAGGTACTACTCACAGGTTGTGTTATCATTCCCATTGTACAGACAAGGAAACTGAGGCATAGAGAGGTCGAGTAACCTGCACGCAGCCATAGAGGCCAAGCCTGGTCAACAAAACTGTGGTACCAGAGCCCAAGGGCAGGTTGGTGGACTCTAGCTCATGACAGGGACTGCAGGGCCCCCATAAGAATCTGAACAATACCGGCTTGTCCCCTGGAGTGTGTGGGCCCATCTCTTGGGCACAGAGATTTCTTGGTTCTTACTTGGCCAGGCCTGCCATTCCAAAAGGATTTTAGGAAGAACGGAGGAGGGGAAATCAGAAGTAGAAGCACGTACAACACCTGCAGCCCCGGCCAACTCATCTGATTGTATCAAGAGGTCTACGGCCGTGTAAATAAGTCTGTGCGAGGGGAAAAAAAAGGCCTTTAGATGACTATTTTTGTGTCTCCCTCAATGGAAGAAAAGAAATAAATACATTGGTTAAAATGAATACAGATCTCAGATTGACCCAGAAAAGAGAACTATTTGGTGGTGAATAGCCACTGCGGTCATGAATTGATGCAGTGAGCTTAATAATGAGTTTATTTTAGAGATTTTTGTCTTTGCTATCTGACCATCAGCTGCAGACCAGAAACTTAGCCAAGGATACCGAAGTTCAAGTTGAACTTCTCCTGGGAGATTGACTTTCTTTCCTGAGTGATTTATTTATTTATTTATTCGTTGCCAAAACCCCAACTTCTAGTTTTGTTTTAAATTTAATATGGAGATTGGGTTCAGGAGTTTGAGGCTATTTCTTTCTCTTTTGTGCATTGTTGTTTTTTTTTTTTTTCTTTCCCCTCACTCACTTCCACAGCCTGAAGCCAGTCTTAAAATGGAGAGCCCAATCCACTTGGGACAGAGGCCACCTGGCTTCAGGGGTTTAAAAAAAAAAAAAAGCTCTAAAAAGCTGGGCTTTTGAAAGGATTTCCCTTCCTAAAAGTCAAGAGGCCCAAGAGCTCAGCATTGTCACTTTGGAAAGGTGTGGGCGGTTTGGCAGGGGGGCACAGCAGACCCCAGCCTTGGAGCGTGGGAAATGCTTGCAGACACAGGGGGGCTGGGGGGAGGTGCAGAGAGATGGGTATCAGATTCCTGGGTAGCTCCCGGCTCCAGTGAGGGCTACCTAAGTGGGGGTGAGGGGCAGGTTGCCAGGGGATGGGGGGAGACCAGGCCAGGGGCCCCGGCAGCGGAAGCCGACCCACTGATATGCCTTCACCTGTTTTCAGTCCACTCCCCAGGGAGAGACAATGCTTGGACGGCCCGGGGTGACCGGTGGGACTGTCTGCTTGGCTGAATCGGCCCTGTGTCAAACCAGTGGATTTCAACAAAAGACCAGAGCTCTGAGGAAGGGGCGAGGGCTGACAACGTGAAAACCATCACCCCTTTTAGAAAGCACCTCATCTTTTAAAGGACCACCGGGGAGCTGGTTTACTCAAGTGCAGTGGGGCATGAGGCTACAGCGGCCAGTGCTGCGTGTGTGTGTGTGTGTGTGTGAGTTTGTGTGTATGTACGTGCCCTCACACACACTCACACTCAGACCTAGGGCTGGGGCTCCCAGGGGTAGCAGCTGAGTCAGTCTTTCTTCGAGCATCTTTCTGAGTCACTAACACTCCCCTTTCATAATCTTCCAGAAAGAGAAAGGACAGGAATGCAGTTCAGTGTTCCATCATCAGATCAATAAAACATAGGCTGCCCTACCCCACCCCGCCGACTGCCTGCGGAAGGTTAACAGACACAGGCCTTGGATGAACCAACTGGCCGGTGGGCAACAGGACAGCACTGGCCTGGTCTTTGATTCTGATGGCATCTGGGTTGAAGCCTCATTCGTTTCGGGTCCATTTTGCCAGAAACGCTGATATTTGGAGCTACGGGGAAACCTACACTCTTGAGAGGTATAGTGATTTCTTCTGTCCAAAGGGTAACTCAAGAAACATATAGGGACCTCATAGGAGTCGCCTGGTCCCCTTCCCGCCTTGTGCTCCGAAGCATCCCTTTCTGAAGCAGCTCCTGGAGGCAAACTTCTTGTATGTGCTGGGGTGGTGCTGAGACAGAGTGAAGACAAAGTGGGGATTCCTTTGCACCTGTTAGAAGTCTATACAAACAGGTGACTGTGGGCTCAGAGGGGACAAGGACGAACGATTTCCTTTTGTCCCATCTCCGCTGCCATCCTTGTGACGGCACAAGGGGAAGCTGCGTTTTATAAAAGTCCAAGAGGCTTTGTTGGAGAGTCTCAAGTGTGGTGATCTCATAACTCATCCTCCACTTATCCTCTGTTCCCTTGTCTCACTTTATAGTTCTCTCCACACCCATAAACTCCAACCACCCTCTCATCCCTCAGGAAGCCCAGCGGAACTGTTCCAAAGCACTCTTCACTTCGCGTCTGGCTAGACAACACAGCTTATTCTGATGAAAAATGTATTGCGAGCTCCGGGGTTTTACTGAGCTCATGCACAAATCCATCGCTTCATGGCTGCCCTTTTCTTTTTATGGAAAAGTCATTTGGGTTTCCCAGATCTGAGGATCCCAACCACTTTTGCCCCACTGTTCTTCCCTGACAGTCAGGTTAATGTTTTAAAAAGGCCCAAGTGGGGTCTGAGGACTTCCTGATGGATGGATTTATCTGGTAGAGAGAAAGGGGATCCTGAGAAATTTTGTTAGAAATTCGGTTCTAGGTGGAGCTCCATGCGCTTAGTAAATTTCTAATGAGGGGACTGCAGCCTTCCAGTCCCGTGCATCCAGGTCTTTTCTTGTAAGTTTATATTAGTAACTCTTAAATCGATTATATTAATAGCTCAGTCCTCAGCATTAAGCCCCACAATGACATTTCCCATCTCTGAAAAAAAAATGCAAGCTACAGCAAACCTAAAATTGTTGTGGGCATGATCTAAGCATCCTTGGGATAAGGGTGGTTTAGTCCTAAAACCGTAAAATCTATCAACAAGGAAAAATCACTTCCTGTCAATGAAGGTGTGATGGGGAGCCTCTGAGCAACAGTAAGGAGATGTCTGTACCTTTTTTTGCCAGTCTGCACCTCCCCCAAGTGGATCCTTTGTTCTTTATCAGAGAGCCATGTGGCCAGTTCCCGGAGAGAGGGCAGTGGATCAAAAGGCCTGTTTTCCCCATTAATCAATTAGAACAGTCCAAGACCTATTGGAAATATTAATTGGTCCATGCAGTGATTTTGGCACATGGGTTGTCAAAGAGTGACCTCCAAAACATCTTTCACTTATGTACCCTCAACGCTGCCCTGCCCTAATCTTCCCAAATATCCCATCTATTCAGGTCTGTCCTCCATGGAACTCAGCGCTTTTTCTGCCTCTGTCTCCACAATCCTTCTGGCACTGTCTCGGGTGGTAGCCGGGATCGTTACACCTACGTCATTTCCTGGAGGGAGAACACCTTGCATTTCTTAACTTCCCAGAAGCTAACACGGTGTTGAGGTGCATTCTCAGGGACATTCAGTAGTCATAACAACACTGGTGTTAGGAACAAAACAACTCTGGCCAAGGAAATCTGATCTAAAAGCGTGTCACACAGACAGCGTTAGTCTTGCGAGAGAGACCACTAACCTAATTATGGATCAATTGTTCCAAGGTCAGGTTCAGGAACTTTCTGCCATGGAAGCTAATTGGAATTTGATGCAGAGAAAGAATAAGCTGCCCTTCCTCCAATGAAAAGAGTTGAGGATAAACTTAAAAGTATGGAGGCAGGCACCTGAGGACTCGGGCTGCACAGGGCCAGGCTGCCCAGGGGGATGAGCTGCCCTCGGACGCCATGGGTACCGTCTCTGGGAAGAAACAGTGGGAGGCACAAGCAAAATTCAAAATGAGGAGTTTGTTTTTGAAACATGAAATGGAAGGGTGAGCATTCTTGGGAGCCTGAGAGACTGGGTTTGAGCCCCAACTACTGTTTACTAGCCATGTGGCCTTGGGCAAACCAAATGGGAACTTCCTGAGAGTCAGTTGCATTATTGATAATATTGGAGGAATGACGTGGGCTCCATAAGAGTATTGGGAGAGTCAAATCGGATCCACCTTTACTCTGTAAAGTAAATTGTGCTCTTTCAGTGCAGATGAGAGTTCTTATTTTCAGTTCCAGGTACCTCTTTCCTAATCTCCCATTTCCTTCAGCGTCACCCCAGCTCATCTTAGTGATACGTATTCCTCTTTCCCCTAGAAACTTCTGTTATCACCTCCTTTCCTCTTATCAAAAATTTTTTATCAGTCATTTACACTTTGGAGCAAGTTGTCAGCGCCTAAAGGAATTTCTGGTGTCGAAGGCAAGCTGGAGAGGCATTTGAGAGACAGTGTCTTCCTGCGCATCTTAGAAATCACACTGTGATCTGCCTCATCTACTCATGTGTCTGATTGGCCTTTCTCTATAGCTAACATATTTCATCAATTTCAGGGCATATTATTTTGTTTTGTTTTCACATTTCTTTTTTTTTTTTTTTTGATGTGGACCATTTTTAAAGTCTTTATTGAATTTGTTACAGTACTGCTTCTGTTTTATGTTTTGTTTTTTTGGCTGTGAGGCATGTAGGATCTTAGCTCCCCGACCAGGGATTGAACCCGCACCCCCTGCATTGGAAGGTGAAGTCTTAACCACTGGACCTGCAGGGAAGTCCCTGTTTTTACATTTCAACAGCTCTGAGATCAGGATGTATCTTATAATCATTGATGTGTCATACTCTAATTAGCACTGCTTTCTTTTTTCAGTGGTTGATAAAATAATGATGCATCTCATTATCCAGGGTGTTACACAGATGACATACAACACTGCTCTTATAGCGATAACATGCTTGTCAGGAGGATTCATTAAGGGGTCAAGGAGAAAAGTGAGGTAAGGCAGCAGTTGCTTTGGAATCAGATCAGGAAACAAAGACATGGGCTGTTTCATTTTCTTTCACCTTTCAGTTGCTAAGCATTACCTGGATATTTGGATTCTGCCCATTGATATCAGCTTTGGAAAGATCTGGAAAGTTTGGTAGATCAAGGAGAAAGGATCTGGGGCCATCTCTTTGCAATGAAGGGGGCCCAGCCTCTTGCTGGAATTGCTGTCTGGGGAATGGTTCGTGTGCAGACTGGTGGTCCGAATGCTCCCCTGGTGTTTCTTTGGAGAGAGGAGAGCTGGTTTCCGATGTCGAGGCACTTTCCATGTTGAGGTTATTCTAAAACAAACAAACAAGCAAATGAACAAATAAATAGGAGAAGCATGATTTAGAAATGCCACCCTTAAAAATTCAGGACAAGGACAATTTCAGGGGCTGGAATTAAGCCAGGATGGTATTCCCAACTTGTTTTCCTTCCATGGCTTCAAAAAACTAAATCATCAGGAAATTTTCCCAGCCTGCTACTTGGGAATTTTCTGAGGGCTAATGTGTGATTGGATATTAATCAAACATCAAAGCATATCAACAGAAAGTCCTAATTTGAAGGACACTAGGTGCTCATTTAGAACTGGAATCAAATTATGATTTCCTTATCACAGCTTCAGTTGATTAACCACTCTGGCTTGAGTTATAGCCCCAGTATCCAGTGTTTGTTTCTTTGGTGTGGGTCGGCAGAAGATCTGACCAAACTGGGTAAAATACTTCAGCCACATCATTGATTATTTCTAACCATCCATCCATCCATCCATCCAACCATTTTTTTCATCCATCCACTCACTAACCTATTTAACTTTCATTCCTCCTTCCTTCAGTTCTTTCATTCATCTACTCATCCATCCTTCCATCCATTTATCCATCCATTCATCCACACAATCAACAAGTGTCAACCACATGCCAGGCACAGAAAAGCCATGAACAAGACAGACATGGGTCCTATTCTCTTAGAGAGTATGTCTAGTTGGGGGGAATAAACAATAAATACACACATAAATAAGATCAGGTCAGAGAATGGTGATTGCTAAGAAGAAAAGGAAGAAGAAAATGAGGTGCAGTGGTCAGGGCAACTTTAGATAGATAGCTGGGGAAGACTTTCCTGAGAAGGTGACATCTGAAGTGAAACCTGAACACCTGTAATTATCTGGGGGAAGAACATTCTAGCAGAGGGAACAGCAAGTAAGACAGTCCTGAGGTAGGGATGGCTTGTCTCATTTGAGAAACACAGAGAAGGCCAGTGAGGCTGGGATGGAGTGAAGGAAGGGAGAACGACCCAAGATGGGGATGAAGAGGTGGAGACAGGCCAAGAAAAAGTGACAAAAAGGCATTCTGAAATTGAATGTCTTTATCCCGGAAAGAAAAGTCCAAGTTTGTTGTTTTTCCAAACTAGGAAAAAATGTCCGTGTTTAGTTGTCACTAGGGGAAATTTTTTCCAGTGACTGAAGAGTGTAGTAGTTGCTGGACTTCTTTCTCAAAGCAGCCCTTCTTCTGCTCTCATTCTTCCTGGACCTCTTGTTGGATGTTTCCTCCATCCCTTCAGGCATAGCATTTTCATGTTTACTGGTGGAGGGAGATGTGGAGATAGAATTTCACCAGTGTTTGGGTCAGTGGTTAATGTTCTTGTTATTCTTGGGCATGTTTGGGGGTTTTGGAGTGAATATTCCAGCACATTGCCTCCACACACACTCCCTGCCCCCTCTCACAGCAGCGTCTTTGACCCAGTCAAGGGGTTACACCTGGTATCAAAACACTCCCGACTCTGAGTACCCAAGGTCAAGAATGGCCTGAGGATGAAACACATGCAGTGGGTAATGATCTTATTAGAGAGCTGACCTGAGGGGATGGATTTTTCTCTCTTTGAACAGACATGGGGCTGTGAGGAATAAACTCACTTGTGCAGAGACCATGTGATGTTTCCAGAGGCCAAGAAGAGGCTGAGCTAGAAAGAAGCCATGTCTGCTGTCTCTTCCTTAACATGTGCAGTTACGGCAGGGGAAGCGGGCTGCTCTTCATCATGTCTTTGCTTGCCCTTCTCCTCTGTTCAGGAGATGTGGCCAGGGGCAGTGTCTTTGTTCACCTCTCCTGTCACCTTTCTGCCGTGTTTTCATCTCCTGACACTTCCTCCTAGGGGGAGTTGCCCTGCCATCCCCAGGCATTGCTCAATGCAACAGAGGCCAAATGTATTATGCTGAGATTATATTATCCAGCACATAGAGAGAGACAGAGACAGAGACAGAGACATGCTAATTCTTTCCTCAACATAAGACCTTTCTATCATAGCCCAGGGGAAGATAACTGAATGCAACTGTTCCCTTGTTTTTCTCCCTGGATCCTCAACAGTGTTAGTAAGGACAGTTGACTTCTCATGGAGAATTTATTGCACAGGGTTTGGGAATCTAAGTCTCAGAAGGGACCCAGGATTTGCTTGTCCATGGCTTGAGGGATCCCTGGCAAATCCAGCCCTCACTTCATTATAGCAACTGGGACATACTGTTTAACTGTGTTAAAGATGGAGCTCTTTTTACTTTTCCCTGTGATGAAGCACTCTTTCTACTATGAAAACTTATATTTTATTTTATATTTGATACTTTTGTTTTTTGGCCACACTGCATGGCATGTGGGATCTTAGTTCCCCAACCAGGGATTGAACCCACGCCCCCTGCAGTGGAAGTGAAGAGTCCCAACCACTGGACTGCCAGGGAATTCCAGAAAAACTTGTATTTTAGAAGAAGAGATAGGAAAGGTATCTGTGCTGCTTATTTGGCATTTCACTTAGACGGCTGAAAGAACAAGGACTGACTATGATGGGTTTCTTGATCTGACTCTGGAATTTTTACTGAGAGGAGATACACTACCCCAGAGTGATCCTGGCTTAGACAGGGACCAAGAAAACCCCTTAAACTCTCTGTGGCTCAACAATCCTCCATGTAAAGCAAAGCAGACGATAAGGAGAATCCCATGCTGTCCCAGCAGGATGGTCAAGAGAACTCAGGGTGGGTTGTGACTATACTTGAAAAGAGAAATGTAGAGTTAGGGCAACCGGGCTGGACGATTCAGGCCTCAAGTGCCTCTGCCGCGAAGACGGGGGCTAAAGTACATTTTGGCTTGAATTATGGACACAGTTGTGGCATTTCTCCATCTTTCCCCAATCCTCATCCTCCCACCCCTCCAACAACATTTGGAAGATGAGAATGGGAATAATAAAAAATGCTAATCACGATCTCTGAATATCTGAATTATTCTTGCATTTTTACAAAAACATATTTATCTGGAAATCTTGGCTCCCTCGAAACCGTGGCATGCCCCCAGACTGTTCAGAAACTGGAAGCTCTACGGTAGGGGGAGGGTGCCTTACAGTGAATCATATGAAATGAAGCTCCACTTTATTCAATCAATGACAAGATTCAGGGAGTCACCATTATTTTGGTAATCAAGAATTTAAATCTGGGGCGGGAGACAGTAGACAGGGTCTGCTAACAAGGCAGGAAAACACCTCTTCTTCATTCTTTCTCAAAGACCCACTGTACAGCTTCCTTGTAGAGGCCCCACTGGAGGTCATGGTTGATGTGCCAAGCTCACTCACCAAGAGATCCGCTTAACTATTCTAGCAGAGTAAAGGTTCTCGGGAAGGGTGGATCTCAGAATGAAGATTCAAACAGTTTGTATGTTATTCAGAAAAGCAGACATTATTCTCTGAAGACGTAAGCTTTGGACAGTCCAGGGATTGAAGGAAAGAAATATCACCATTTCCAAGGTGCTGCAGGATTCATTCATTTTGTTTAAATTCAAGTGACATGAGGGCATCTGCTCGGTTTGGGAAAATATGTCTTTACCCACAATGTGTCTTTGAGTTGACTTTCAATCTGTGACAATGCTGCAGCTCCAGGAGCCACGTTCTCTCTAATCTGCGAGCTGTGACTACGAATAAAGAGAGATAGAAGAACTAAAGCTAGTTAGCGGTTTATACGCATGCAGTGTTCCACTGCCAAGGAAGGTGACCTGTGGTGGCCAAATTGTCCAGCTGCTGCTTAACGCTCCCCATCTTTGGGCATAGCTCCTGTCCCTCCATTGTTTTACAACTTATCCTTGTTTAAAATAGGAATAAAGTACTAATATTGTGAAGTGTTAACAATAATAATAAAATCATAAACTAGGCTCCATGCTCATGCAGCCTGGAGTTTTGCCTTAGATGGCAGTATTATTGTGGCAGATATTGTAGTTTCCTCCCCAGTATCCATTCCCCACTTTTTTTTTGTTTTACTCAGTGTTTATTTCAGGTGGCAACATGCCTGGCTAAAACTACATGTCCTAGCATCCACTGCAGCTAGGGATGACCACGTGACACGGTTCTACCCAATGAGATGTAAGTGGAAGGTGCCTGATGGTACTATTGGACAGAAGGCAGAGTCAGTTTGCCTTTTGCCTCTTTTACGTCTTCCATTTTCTCCTGGCTGAACTGTGGATAGTAGTGTTGGAAGTGAAATGATGCCACTGGCAAGAGGTTGAAGATACACGCCAAAGGTGGCTGAATGGAAAGATACAGGAACCGGGGTCCCCGATAGCATGGCAGAGCCTTCATACTAGTCCTGGAATGATGACCTCTGAACTTCTTGTACCCTTGATACAAACAGTAGTATTGACAATACTGCAGCCCTAGTAGCAATGTTCCCTGTACGATGCTAATTTGAGAGCCGTGACTGCCAATAAAAAGGGAAAAGCCCTGTTTAGCAAAGCGACTCAAGATTGTGTACCATCCCCAGCTGTAGGAAGTACCAACAGGGCATATAGTGAATCATCACCGTGACCTTCACAATGGCAGCCAGGTTATTGGTACTCAGCTCTGCTGCTAATTTTCATAATATCCTTTTCCAAATCTGCCCTCTACCCCCTTCTCTGTATACATATAGAATCTTCTATTATTTCAGCATCTATACCTTACATTTCTCAAATCTATTACTCACTGGGTAATGTAATATTTCCTTTAATTTATCCAAAAATACTATCATTAAAGTTCAAGGACTTTGCCCTCAAAGGATCCAGAGATCCTTGGACAAATGGCTGATCCCAGAACTTGGGCAGGGAAGTCAAGGTGAGTTTGGGATATTTTGCTGTGTCAGAAAGCCAGGAAGACTTCAGTGATTAATGGTGTCCTCTTGAAAGAACACAGGAGCCAGATTGAAGGGCCCACCCTGCACCAGGATTAGACAATTTGGGCGTTAAAACAAAAAAGGTTGTCGTTGACTGCCATACATTGCATCTGTGACATTCCATGAGCCTATGATGATACTCATAAAAGAGAGGAAGCCAGAAAAACCATCACCCCCGTTCGAGGTAGGGATTATAAAACTCCTTACTTTGAATATTTGTATTAAAAAGAAGTAGAGTTTTGTCTAAGGAAATAAAGTTTGAACTGAGATTGAAAAACACAGGTAAAATGAAGCCCGTGAAGCAGGTGAAGAGGACGGAGCAGAGGGGGAGATGGGCCAGGGAGCACTGCAATCCTGGCAAAGGATACGGTGGGTGCAGACTCCCTGAGGCCTCCCAGGGCCTGGCGCAGAGGCCCAAAGGCTATCAGAGCTGGAATGGAGTGGATGTTAGGCTCAGTGCCAGTCTGCTGTCTTAGTAAGCGATCACTGAGTAAATAATACAAATGCTAGGCCCAAATCCAGACGTCTGGACCCACCAGCCTTCGGTCTGAAAGCTTTCTATCCTACTGTACTGTGACTTTTCCATTAGGTCCCCACTTCCCCACTGGCATTCTCTGGGTCGTCTGGAGTCTTGCTAAGCTTTACGTGTGGGGATCGCCTCCCTGGCTCTCATCGGCTGGCCCTGGATGCCCCTGGGAAAGCTCTGTGAAGATGTGCTGAGAAGAGAAAACCTCTCATCGGCAGACCAGGTACAGTTTCTAAGATAACAAGCCCAGGCACTTTGTCATTCATGTCCTTTCTCCCCAGGACATCCCTGGCCCAAGACCAAGGATGCCCAGCAAACGCCCTTAGCCCCTGCTGCGCGGACTCGCTCATTTTGGCTGTCCTTGTGACCAAGGTGGATCACCACGGCCACATCAAGGTCAGCATGGCCACAGTGGACAGAGTTGCCAGCTGGTCATTTGACATAGGAGCGAGCGAGAGAGGGAGGGGTTCTTTGGAGAACCAAGTCACAGGGGAAATTAGGGCGATCAGCTCGAGGGGGACAATCAAGGTGTGAAAATGGGTGATGGGTCCACCTTTGGAAGAAGCGTGCTAAGTAAGCATCATTGTCCCAAGTCTGCAGCCAGCCACCTGCCCTGTTCCACAAACATCAACCAAAGGCTGGAGTATGAAAAACCGGGCTGATGTGACCACTTCCAGAACCTCCAGGAGAGGCACAAGCTAGTACCAAATTGTGGCTGGCTTGGACAGTTTTAGTGCTTTTTTTTTTTTAAGGCTGTGGTAACTATTCCCAGATTAACACAACCAGGCAGACTTCTTGGAGGCAGATGGGATGGCAAATTTCTGGAGGGCAAAGAACAGGCCGTATCTACAATCTCAAACCCCACACCCTCCAATTCCACAAGCTCGGGGGGCACCCAATAAGTACTAGTTGATGATAATGATGGCCATGGGCCTAGTTAGATTTTGTTTTAATTAGGCTCAGGCTACAGGCCTCATTACCCCTAACGTGGCTTTTATGTGGGATTCTAAAGAAAAAAAAAAATCCAAGACTCTTATATTGAAGATATTAAAGAAGATATTATTAGCAATGCTTTTGGTCTCATAGACTTTGAACAACAAACAACAAAGATTATAATTAACGTCACTGCAGCCTCTCTCCTTAAAATATATTAACAATATAGCTAATTAGCAATATGTCCTCATTTGGGGCTGGACATCTGCATATTATTATCGACAATGCTTGTTTCCTTTTTCCAGATTAAAGGCAGCCATGCTGCACCCAGGCATATGGCCACACTCCTTCCACATTAAAACACTCCATATTCTTCTCCCCACGATAAACACACTTGGGGCTTTATCTGTGTTGGGCATCGATTTTTGTCTGGAATATTTCCACACGTCTAAAAATAAGTTCAAGAATGCCATGGGTGGTATTTCAAAGGGAAGAGCAAAAATTTCCCTGTTTGGAGAGAAAGAAAGAATAAAAGGGTCCTCTGATTATCTTTACACATGACTAGGGAGCAAGTGCTCCCAGGAAGAGAAAACCAGGAGAGTGAACAATGTGAATTTCAGACAGGAAAGCCTGCTTTCTCAGTGGGTGCGCTCGTTCTTAGGGCTTGGGAAGATGGCAGAGAGATGGTGATCACAGAAACGGAAGCACAGGTGGCGGAGGCTTGTTCAGTGCAGCGTTGGAGAGGAGGAACCAGGATCCATGGGGAGGTCCTCGCACTGTTGAACACACCGATGGTGAGGTCAGCCACCTTCTTTCCTCTCTAGCGGTGTGTGAGGGTAATCACACCCCTTCAGGCAGCAGGAACAGAGCAAATATCCGTGGCTCTATTTTATGGCAAGCATGAACATGCAATGCCCCTTTGCAGGAAAGTACAAATTCCTGGCAGAGGGAAGTGGCCAGAACTGTGCTTCAATCTTTGCTGTCGGATCCTGAAGACAATCCTGGCAGCTAGTGACACAGGCACGTCGTGTTTCAAGAATGCAGGAGTGTTTCATCTTGGTTGGGAATGGAGCCCTCTGTTGAAAGTCTGACTAATAGCTGAGGAATCTTCTGTTATGGGGGCAGAATGTATCAGAAGGCTGTTTACTCTAGGGCTTGGGAGTGACCTTGCTTATGATCTCAGGCGATGCTTTGGAAGGAATGAAGAATGGCCGACTCCTTGCACTTGGGCAGGGAGCTGGCTCCACAGGGGAAGGGGCTTCTGGTGTGTGTCTCCCACCCCTGTGTTTCCTTCTTGATCGAAGTCTCTTGGGGCCGGCTGACAAAATGGAAGTCAACGCCCCACTAGCTCGTCGTCTCCGATACTTCTGTAAACAGCTTTGATCTTGAAAATGTGCGGATTATTGGTGATTTTTCAAGTTGTACTTTCTCCACTGCTGGCAAAGAAAACAGAGTGAGAACCACCCGGGCCCCATTTCCTTTATGTCCTGTTAGGCTAAAGAATGAACAGAAACGAGACGCAAATTATTCTTTTAAGTCTAAGAAAACATGTGAGAAGTAGAGTCCAAGGCTGGAAAGCCAATTTGGCTAAAGAAACCTTCAGCCATCATCTAAACCATTTCTGCCAACGGAGGGGGATGGAGAAATGGTATTTTCCGGACTCCTTCTCCGGGCAAATGGTGGAACTGCCTAGAAGGGACGCGTGTATAAGTTCTCTTGGGGTGTGAGACAAACCTGCTCCCCAGTAAGCTGAGGGAAGATTTTGTCTGCTGAGAGGGGTACTTGAATTTGAGGGCGGCACTAACTTGCTCAGGGCTATAGAGAACAGGTGAAGGGTGGCCACCAGGGGGCTTCAGCCACGTGGAGCTCAGCCTCCCCTCTAAGTCCAACTTTGAGCAAATATTGAATGAGTGTGGATTACTGTGGATTTTTCAAACTGTGCTTTCTCCATATTTGGGAAGTAAACAGAGCAGTAGCTATCCAGATCCTTTTCTGGAGCCCAGTTTGAAGAGGTACCAAATTATTAGCGTGCCTAAATGGCCTAACTATCTAAGTCCTCCCTTGACCAGAGGGAGAGTGTCAAACAGGACAAGGAGACCCTGGCGGTGAATGCCCCCTGCAGTGATTCTGCGCCTCCCCACATGGCCTGGGGGGCACCCAAGGCCAAGGCAAGGCTGGTGTCCGCTGTCGCGAGGCAGAACCTGGAAGACAAGTCAAAGGGCAAAGATTGGCAGAGTTCAGACTGGCCTGGGTGGGGGTTGGTGGCCTTGGGGACCCTTGCCCAGCTTATTGTTTTAATTAAGAAGATGGATTTCTCTCAACACGCAAAGTTAAGACCCATCACTGAAACCTACCACAGATCTTTCTGCTCCAAGTACCTCTAAACTAGATTTTAACGGGAACTGGACCTTAACCTTGGAATCCTAGAGAAGAGTTCAAGTTGCTGAGGAAGGGTCCTAGGATAGGAGGTATGAGGCCCAGTCTATGTCTCAGCATTGCCCCTACCTAGTTTTATAAGCTTAGGCAAGTTCCTGTACCTTTGCACCTAGATTGGTAGGGTTTGCAAAAACGTCCTCTATCTGTAAATATCTATGCTTTGGGTAGTTGTCTCCTACACTGCCTTTGCATCTGGTCATGTGACTTAACTTTGGCTGTTGGATAAGCAGAGATAAGTGTGTCTTAGAGCTTACCTTTTTTTTTTTTTTTTTTTATTGCTCTTTGCAATCTCAAGGCCTGGGCTAGCCTGTGGAATGAGGACAGACATGTGGAACAGAGACGATCTACCCCAGACTGAACAGCCTGCCAATGACCAATCGCTCAAATGGAGACCATCCTAGACCATCTGGACCCAGCTGAGCCGGTCCAGACTAGGAAATCCACCCAGCTGACCCATGGAATCGTGAGAAATGATAAACAGTGGTGGTTTTAAAAAGCTAATGGATTCAGAGTGGTTTGTTACATGGCAAAAGCTAACTGATATCAGTTAGCAAAAGCTAACTGATAACGGGACCTCAGTTATTTCTTCTGTAAAATGGGTGTGGCGACATAGGATGGGAACTAGAGAAAACCTCTCAATCCATCTAGTTCTGACCTCCTAGGACTGGAAGCCTCAAGAGACACTTGTCCTGGAGAAAGTGTTTTCTAACAATTAAAGAAAAAAACCTGATACCAAATGCTAAAAACATCAAAATGAGAGTGGGGAAATTAAACAAAAATGTGATGGTTCTAAATGCATGAAGTGCAAATACTATCTTCAATGTCGAGCACGTTTCCTTCTTTCTCCCATCCTTCTACCTGCTGACTCAAAGCTGGGTCAAATCTGTTGGAAAACATCCCTCTGCCTGCTGCTTCCATCATTTACATGTGCTGCTCTGTTAACAGCTCCAAGGTCAGTGTTTCAAAGATTCGGAGCTGAGACTTAACAATTCTCCCTCACACTTTCATGATGCACCTGTATGGCTTTGTTGGCTCTCAGAAACTAGTAATGCTCATTTATTAGGGAAACCCTACTGACACTATAAAACAATTATAGAGCCATCATAGAGCAGCTATAGCCTGGGGTGAAGAGAAAGCTGTACACCACCAGGCCCAGTTCCCTTTCCCACCTGTCCGCACAGATTGTTCTTATTTGGACTCCTGTCTGTTCTCCTCCAGGGAAACTGTTTGATCCCTGCTTGGAAAGCTGGCAGCTGATGTGATTGTGGGCCCTGGACTTAGCTTGGCTAATCTTCCTCTATAAATGGATGGAGTTTTGCTCTGTTTATAGAGTCACTCAACAAACACTTTCCGGGCATCTACGGCTTGGCCAAAAAGTTCCTTCGGTTTTAAAGTAAAAATAAAAGACATGTTCTTCATTTTCACCAAGGACATTATTGAACAACGTATTCACTGTTTTGTTCCACTACCTTCTGCCATTTTTCAGGCAACTTCATAATTCCATCTTCCCAAAACTTTTTATCTTTTTGAGCAAAGAACTGTTCCAGTTGCCTTTTACAGTCTTCCAGGGAATTGAAATTTTTTCCATTAAAAGAATTTTGTAAAGACCTAAATAAATATAAACTGAAGGTGCAATGTCTGGTGAATATGGCGGATGAATCAGAACTTCCCAGCCAAGCTGTAACAGTTTTTGCCTGGTCATCAAAGAAACATGCGGTCTTGCGTTATCCTGATGGAAGATTATGTGTTTTCTGTTGACTAATTCCGGACGCTTTTCATCAAGTGCTGCTTTCAGTTGGTCTAATTGGAAGCAGTACTTGTTGGAATTAATCGTTTGGTTTTCTGGAAGGAGCTCATAATAGAGGACTTCCTTCCAATCCCACCATATACACAACATCATCTTCTTTGGATGAAGACCAGTCTTTGGTGTGGTTGGTGGCAGTTCATTTCGCTTGCCCCACGATCTCTTCCATTCCACATTATTGTACAGCATCCACTTTTCATCGCCTGTCACAATTTGTTTTAAAAATGGAACGTTTTCGTTATGTTTCAGTAGAGAATTGCATGCGGAAATACGGTCAAGAAGGTTTTTTCGCTTAACTTATGTGGAACCCAAACATCAAAGCGATGAACATAACCAAGCTGGTGCAAATGATTTTTAATGCTTGAATTGGATATTTGGAGTATGTCGGCTCTCTCCCGTGTGGTGTAACGTTGATTGTTCTCAATTAATGTCTCGATTTGATCTCTACCAACTTCCGACCATGGAGCCTCGTCCAGAGAGAAATCTCTAGCACGAAACTTCGCAAACCACTTTTGACATGTTTGATCAGTCACAGCACCTTCTCCATACACTGCACAAATCTTTTTTTGTGTTTCAGTTGCGTTTTTACCTTTCTTGAAAGAATAAAGCATAATATGCCGAAAATGTTGCTTTTTTTTCATCTTCAATATTAAAATGGCTACACAAAAATTCACCACTTTTGATAAGTTTTTTTTAAATGCACGCTAATATGACAGCTGTCACAATACAATCTAACAAAATTGTTTCGAATGAAGTTAAAGACAACTAAACGGTACCAGAGCCATCTTATAGAAAAAACCAAACGGATGTTTTGACCAACACAACACTTTGTGCCAGGTGCCTTGCTGGGATGAGACAGTCAACAGCATACACCTTGTTAAGAAAAATGATCCAAAACTTGGAAATAAAGCAAAAGGATGATTGCAAGTTGATTAGTTCATAGCAGGACATAGTATGACAGGACTGTCCTACTTTTCTAGGAGAATGGACCTTTATTTCACTTATTATTTACTATTGCTTAGGGCCTAGGGTAAAAGTTACATGCTAACTTGGTGATTTTCACCCTGTAGAAATATAAAATTTTTTGGGGGGTCTGGTAGAAAAAATAACTCATTAAAATTTCTCATCACAAGGGAAAAAAATTGAAAGTATGTGAGGTGATGGATGTTAACTAAACGTACTGTGCTAATCATTCAAAATACATCATATATCAAATCATTATGTTGTACACCTGGAACTTATGCAATGTTATATACCAATTATATTTCAATAAAACTGGGAGAAAAAGAAACAATAACTCAAAGCTTACTGTTTTATTGCCCTATAGGACATTAACCAGTTTTGCTTCTAACTTGCAAGTTTACCTTGTCATGATTTTCCCCACTGATTTTATAAATATCTGTTCCTCACATGCTCTGAACTAGAATTAGCATGTCCCTAGTTCCCTCACTAATTAGTTAAATAAGGCTTTGACATGTATTCATTTTATATGAGACATTTTTAACATTATGAAAATCATATTTGGAGAAGGTTTTGTCTTGAAGGACTTCAGACTCCAGTGGGGAAGTTAAGAAATGCTTACATATAAAATGCCAGGTAGAAAGTGGGAAATTCTCTAGGAGTGAAAGAGTTCAGCGTCAGGAAGTGAAATTATCCATACTTCTAATTATGATTCCACAACTCACCATCTACTGAATCTTTAACAATCACCACATATTCTTCTTTCATTTTCTCTAAAAGACCCGTATCTATCAATAGATACCGGTCCAATGCACTAACAAGCTGAAATAAGTAAGGAGAAGAACGGTTTGTGAGCAGGACTTTTTGTGGGGTTCTCCTTTTACTGGGGAGGGCAGAAGGCCAAGTGTCAGATGGCAGAGGGCACACCCCCCCTCCCCGCTTTCAACCATTTTATTACCTCCCTTCCCCCATACAATTTCCTACTCTGACCTTAGAGAAACAAAGCACCTACTAGTTTTTTTCTCAACAAAGATCATTCTTCCACTAGAACTCAGCTGAGCTTCAAGGAAAGAGAAGAGCAAGTTTCTCAGGGGCTTTCTTTTGGGGATGGTCATGAAAGGGGGGGTGTGATACAGCATGTACTTACATGTTACTACTCTCCCCAGGATAAACATCACAGTACTAGGGTGTATCCATCTGAATCTGGGCAGCAAATGGATGGCACTGAGGTATGTATGGGTGACCAAGGGAGCTTAATGAAGGAACAATTGACAGATGTCTGGACAAAGAGGCTGGGAACCACCAAAGATGCTACAGTATGGCCAGGAAAGCCAGTGAGATCTTACACTCTCAGGCCTGAAGAGGCAAGGAAAGGGAGAGGTTACTGTTCCCCAAAGGGAGAGAGAGGTGTGGCTGTGTGTGTGTGTGCACGCACACGCACATTGAGGCCTTACCAAATACTGCAACCTCCCTCTCCTCTTCCTCTCCTCTCTTGCCACCTTTACCATTGGCCAAGTCCAAACAGAAGCTCAAGAGCAAGGGAGCCCATTGATGGGACACATTCCAATCACACATCTGAGGCACAAGTTAGGATGGAGAAGGGTGAAAGGTGGATCTAGAGAGGTGGATGGAAGATACTGAGCACACAGGACATGTCTGCGAGGAACCACACTATCACCCAGGCCAGGCACTGGAAGTTTAATCTTCACAACATCCCTTTGAAGGAGACATGAGCACCCGTGTTCCAGGGAGAAGGAACTTGAATCCCAGAGGCCCCTGGATGGCAAGTAGGCACCACAGCCCCGTTCCTTCCACTGCACGGTGCTGTCCTAATTTCTCTCCTGGGGGTGTTATTTAGAGTAAAAGGATCTGCAGCCCCCTTGGAGTTCCCATCTTCCCCCAGCTGCAGCCCTCGCCCAGGTAACAGGTCCAAGAGGTCTGGTTCAGGCACACTGGCCTGCAGTGCACTGTTGATTTAATCCTCAACTCCGCTCCCCTACTTTGTTTGGTAGGGGGGTCCTGGCTACATTTTCTTAGGAAAACTCCTACCTAGATACCAGTCCAGCCCAAAGCTGTTGGCTTGTGCAGGCTGATGACTTCGCAGGTCCAGTTAGTGCTGGTCAACAAAAATGGTTGGTATGACGAGGCTGAATTACAATAATGGCAGCAAACTTGTGATGGAAGAAGACAGGAATGAAATGGCACATAGCACTTCATGCAAACATTATGGGAGTTATTTCGGTGGGCCAGAGAATGGAGAAAGTAGGTCACAAAGAGCCAGGCTCCAAACTATCGCTTTGGATATTAGCTTTTGGGGTCATCACATTCCTCCTGAGATTTGCTAAGCATTTGGGGTGAACTTTGAAAGTGACAGGGACCCAAATGGCTATCCACAGTAGAAGGTATAAGGAAGGTGTATGCATACAATAGTTATAGAATGAAATGTTATCAATGAAGTTCTCAAATGAAATGTTGAACAATCCAGATAAATGATATGATTCTATTTATATAAAGTTCAGAAGCAGGTAAAACTAACCGATGTTGTTAGGAGTCAGGACAGTGGTGACCCTGGGGGTGCTGGTGACCAGAGGGGAGCCCGGGGAGGGGGATGTCTGGGAGGAGTAGCCATATTCTGTTTCTTGATCTGGCAGGTGGTTACATGAGGTGTTCGCTTAGGGGAATTTGTTGAGCTGTACACATATGATTTGTGCTCCTTTCTGTATGAAGACGACTTATCTACGGAACTTATATAACTACCAAAAACACAAGGGAAAATAAAATAGAAAGGGAATCATAGAGAAATGGCAGTTGGCGAGGTCACAGAGATTTCTTAAAGACACCAAGCTTCTGTTACTGCTATCTTCTGAACAATTAAACGATGCAGGAAAGTATGGTATTTGAAACACGAGGGCCTCCACTCCGCCCATTGTTTCCCTATGACCTAGTGTTCTCACCTCTAAAATGAGGAGCATCTCTGTAATAAAAACACTTCTTTTCTCCCCTTTATTATCCCCTCTCCCATTGGTCTTTCCTAGGACTCACTCTTACCTTGTTATCTTTTCTCTTGAATGTTTTCTTCTCAGGCCCAGCTCCCACCTTCCCTAGTCCAAACCTCCACCTGCACCTCCACCTCCACCATCTTTCCCAGTGTTGTCCCATAGTCTTGTCCAAACACTCTTTATGGATCATCTCAATCAATGTCTCCCGAAGCTCCCCACCAGATGGGTACAATTATCCTCACCCCCATTGTACAGATGAGAAAACCAAAGCTGAGTATGTTACCAAAGTCACCAGCTCCTAAAGGGTCCAGTGGGGACTGACCATGACTGTGAAATCTGGCCGACAGGCAGGTGCTGATGGGGTTCATGCTGGACCAGTGGAGAAAAGGGAAAGCAGCCTGTGTTGGCTGAAGCCACGGGAAAGAATGTCGATACATCTTTCAACCACCCCAGTGTCAAGAGTGGCCAGGATACAGAGGGAGGACCTAGACGCTGGCCTCTCTCCAAAGAGGCCCGACTTCAGGAAGGATGGGGAGGCTGGTGCATTAGTCTTTTGAATTTTAAAGCCATTTTCATCTCTACAATCCATATTAAAATATAGCTAGTCCTGAGAATAGTTACACCAGACCTGCCAGGCAGGAGCAGGACACAAGGTGGGTCCCAGGATTCAATGCCCCATCTTTACAGAACATGGTGCAGGGGTTCGTTGGGCAGGGGCGGCACATGAGAGGGTATCTGGCCTGGCCCCGGGATACAGGGTTCCTGCCTCCCAGCCTGGTGCTCTTCCTATTGAACTGGCTGCTCCGGCTGTCCCATTGCCCTCCACGCTTTCCCAAGATTGAATTACAAAACGTTAGCCTTTCCCTTTAGAATTGCAGTCACACCCAAAAATCTGGACCTCACTAAATGCTCTCTGAGTGAATGGATGGATGGATATCCATCCATGGTTGGATGAAAAAACAGAATTTCAAAGCCTAATGGGTGTGGGCACAGCTGACTCCCTGTGGTTTCATTCAGGGCCACCATGCAAGTGGTGTAATCTGTGCATGGAAGAAAAGAGTCTGGTTGGGGGCAAGTAGGGGTTGAAATTGAGACTGGAGGAAGGGGTGCTGTCTGCCCAGACAGAGTGCCTTGCTGTGTAACTCATATAGAGGCTAAGAGGTGCTCATAGATGCCTTTGGGTCAAACCTCTCTGTCTCCTCTAGCTGCAAAGACTTTCTTTCCCTTGGCTACATAGAAAACTCCTACGCATCCTTAAAAACCCTGTTTAGATATTGCCTTCTTTGTGAAGCTTCTCTGAGCTTCAGCAGAATTAGTCTCTCCTTGCTCTGCATTACTTCCCATACCTTATACATACTTTTTTTTAATTGTATTTTTATACGTTATTAGAATTTTTTCATTTTTGTCCAGTTTCTGGCTAATAAAGGCATACAAAAAGTGACTGAACTGCAAACTCAGCTGCACAAGGGGTAAATTATATTAGCCATGTTAGCTTCTTCAAGTCCATTCATCCCTGCTGACAGCACAAAGAATGTTTTGTCTATTTCTGAAAGTCTTCTGCCATCGCCCTAGTCCAGGCTACCATCATCACTTTCTCCTCTGTCTTTCAAATCTCAGCTTAAATATCACCTCCAGAGAGGGAGGGCTTCCCTAATCATCTAAGTAGTGTCTCTCCCCCCAGACAGTTCCCTTCCATCATTCTGCTTATTTCCTTTCTAGTATTTATCACAAGCCAAAACGTTTCCATTTATAGGCTTTCTACTTTGTTGTCGGCTCCCTTCAGAGTGTCACCTCCTTGAAGCAGGGATTGTGTCTGTTCTGTCACTTCCATGTCTTGGCACTTAGCCCAGAGCCCAGCACAGAGTAGGACCTCACTGCTGCCCTCTGAATGAATGGATGGATGGATGAATAAATGGACAAACAGGATTTCAAAGTCTGATAGGCTAGGCACACTTTATTCACCCTACATGTCTGGAACCACATCTGGGTCCTGGGGTGTGGGAATGAAGAAGGTCCCCCTGGCTTGGTTCCTGGCTTGGTCTGCACTTGCATGGTGACTGCAAGTCCTGGCACAGTCACTCCCCCCCCAAGGCATGTCATGAGCAATGCCTGGTGCCTCCCTTTGCCCAGAGAGAGAATGTGGAGACGGCGCTGGGGGTACCAATGGTGACAGATGCCTGGGTGGGACCAATTCACCGCTCAACACCCAGCCAGTGCAGCAAGGAGCAGCCCTGGTGGAGGTCAGGGGACAGTGAGATTGGGAAGCAGGGGACGAAAGGAGACTCTGAAGGAGACAAAGCACAGGGACCCAGGTATTTTGCTCTTTGGAACTCATTTCTGACCCTGAACATTCTCTGAATCTACTTGCTTCTCTTCAATATCAAATAATTCAAAGACTTTATACAGATGTATATCTATATACGTATTTATTACAAATGCACATTCTCATGTGTACATAAATATCTATTTGTGTATATAGCCATGTATATAAGTACGTATATGTGTATAAATATACACACATATTTATACATACACATATGGATAGGTGTGCTTTAATTTTAATTTTTAAGTTAAAGATATCCCAAGTAGCCCATTCTCTCCTAACCCAGCTCAGAGAAACTATGGTAATAATGCAGAATTATCACTTTAACGTAGTGGTTCTCAGAGTGCCATCCTCTGAACAGCAGCATCTGGACACTTGTTAAAAATGCTGATTCTCAGGACCCACCGTCACCCTGCAGAATCAGAGTCTCTGGGGTAGGGCCCAGTAGCCTGTGTTTTAACAAGTTCTCCCAGTGATTCTGACGCAGGCCAACGTCTGAGACCCTCAGCTCAAACCAGGGGAAGACGAGGAACGGGCAGCGGAGCAGTAGTTAAGAGCTATTCTTCTGAGGGTCACTTTGGCAAAGGGAAAGATTTCCAGAAAACGAAGGCTTTCAAAGGGTTGGTGTACTTTTTTTTAGGGGAAATGTAAGCAGGGAAACAGCAAATGAGCCCCAAGCACCAAGTCTAGCCTGGGGAGACCCTCTGAGCAGTCAGGGATCCCCCCACGAAGAGGACACTGTGAGGGGAAGGGCAGAGCCCCTCGCCCTCCAGGGTCCCTGAGTCAAGTGACATTCGACACCAACACACAAGGTGAAGAGACCAAGCCCCGAAGATGGAGGGTGAACCACACAACTCGACTGGCTTCCCGCCTTCCCCGGCATCCGTGCCTTCCTGTCTCATCACGCTCGCTTGGGTAGCAAGCGCCCCCCCATGGGGCAGCAGAGAGTTTCTGGCTGATTTCTCCCTCACTGTGTGTCTGTCTCCGAACAAGCCGCATGGGTCCGTGGGGAAGGACAGGCTTGTGTCCTGATCGGCAACTGGATAAACTTTTCTAGCTCAGGGGGCTGGCAGAGGATTAAACAAGGCCTGGAAGTGGGCCTTCAGGCAGGCCTAAGAGAGAGAAGTTATCCATCAGTTTATGAGACATGTGGAAGAGAGATGGTGGGAGATAGAGAGTCGGACAAAGAGTTTCTCCAGGTGCCCCGATGCCACGTGCCTGTTCCCATGGTTTGCAGATGACTCCTTTTTCACCTGAGAGCTCCGTGGTGCCCATCAAGCCCTTCCACCCACAAACCCATTGGCAGGGATCAATCAGAGTCCATCCAACTCCTAACTTGCAGTTTTCTGGGAGATTTAAGCAAAGACTCGTGTGAAGTTGAAGAAGCAAAATCTATCTGTCCCCAACACATCCACATCAGTCACCGTCTAAGCCAAAGGTTCCTTCTTGAAGGGAGAGTGTTCATTCACCAACTTGCACACCTGTTCCTGGTCCTTCAGGGTGATCTTCCGGCAAACAGAAGCCTGATGGACGCCTTCACCCTGGGGGTCTGAAGTCCCCGTGGGCAGTGTCCACTCCTGCCAGGAATCCACCACTACAAAATGGTCTCTTCAAACAAGCCACACAGGCCCCAACTGGAAAGGCTCATGTAGCGACCAGAGCTTTGCTCTCCGCTAGCAAATTTATCCCTCGTTCATTGACAACGCCATGTGTCTGCTTGAACTCCAAATCTTTCCTATTCACTCTCCACGTCTGCACACAGAAGCACTGGTTTTAGATAGAGCCAAACCCATTTTTAACCAGAGCCCTGGGTATTCAGTCACTAAAAGCTCCAAACACCCTCCCCAGGGCCTACAGAAAAGGCACGCTGTCGGCAGAAAGTTCTCCACTGTGGCCCATTTCATGAACTTATGAATGGCTTCTTTCAAAATCCTGATTTTGAAAGCAGCCTCCAGAAGGTCAGGAGACAGTTTGTTACAAGTGGATCTGTTCCCTCTCTGACCAAAGGAAATAGTTTCTAGCTTTTCCAAAGAGAAAGGAAGCATCTTTTGCCCGGTCCTGGTTCTCTCCCTCCCTCACACCTTGCTCTCTCTCTGCCGGATCATGATCTCAGGCCTGAAGCCCCAGGAATAGAAGATTCCTGTCCTCGGAATCCTCACCCCCTACCCCAAGCAGAATTTCGCTCATTCCGGGTCTTGAAGAAAGATTCCCTGGCACACGTTTGATCTCTTCACGCTCCGTTCTCATTAGTCCTTCACACTCTCCATCACTTGGAAAAATACAAACAGCATGGTTCAGTTTTAAGGTTAAGAACTGACAGTCTCCATAAACATTGTTACAGTAAAAGCCGACTTATCCACTGCCAGCATTCGGTGTCTGTGGGAGGGGGACGTGGAAACCCTGAGCATCAGAACAAGAGAACAAGTGCTGAATGTCCAGCTGCTGGGTGAAGGATGCCCCCATGGTGTGGCTGCCAAAGACCTGCGTGGATCCATCCCTGGAGAGTTAAAGGATTACAGGGAGAGACAGGGAAATTCAAGGAGCCGGGTAGCTCAGGTATAAATTCCTGACCTATGAAAAACACAAAGCCATCAATGGTCCTAAGTTATGAGATTGCAAAAATTAAAAGTGGTCCATGAAGAGGTTATACAATCATTCTCAGGATGCTATAAGTAGGAAGAAGCAGAGGCTGAAATAGATGGAGGCAAGGAAGACCTTGAACTTCTGCCACACTCCACCCTCAACCACGTCAAATATTTACGTGCTGAAATCATCTAATTAGCTGGGATTTATTTTGATGGTGTGTGGGCAGATGAGCATCAGAAACCTTATTCACTTACTCACTTATTCATGCAACATATAATTACTGAGAGCCAATTGCTCTGTTTCAAGTGCTGGGAATACAACAGAGGGGAGACAGGGACAGTCCTTGCCCTCATGGGGTTTATAGTCTCCAGTGGCAGTTCTTAAACTTTGCTCACCTCCTGATGTCCAGGTCACACCCCACGCTATTTAAATCAAGGTGTCTGGAAAGGATCCAGGTACTAGCACTTTTAAAAGATCCCTAGGGGATTCCAATGTGCAGCAAAGTTTGGGGACAACATAGGAGTTTTAACTGTGTCGACATGATTGGCCTGATCGGTGAGCAAGGAAGCCTGGCCCACGGCAGCTCCTCCTCATCTCTGTGAAATGACATGTGCCGCAAAGACTGCATCCTAACATCTTTAGTGCAAGGGCAAAATTCTCTGTAAGCTCAATCCTCTCTGAGCTCTTCCTAGGGAGTTTCCTAACTAAAAGGACTAGCCACATCCTTACACGCTGGTAGGGAAACTTCCTTAATCCAAACCCCAAATCAGGACACATTACCCTGCAGCTGATCTGATCATGGTATAAAATATTTGAAACCCAGGCCATCCCAGAAGCCCTAAGTCCCCTGGTTGCTGTATTGACAAGGTCGTTTCATGGTATGAATCCTGGGAGCAGACTCCCAGCAGGCTTAAATCACATGATTTCTTTGTTAAGTTTGAAAAAGAGAACTTGCTTCTTAAGCCTTTGCCTTCCGTTCTCTCTGAGCTTTGATATCCTTCAAGTGACCAATGGAAATCCATTATAGACTTTCTTGGACCTACTCCTGGATTTTCATCAATTTAGAAAGGAAATGTTACAATAAGTCTTTTTTTTTTTTTCTGGAAGTCCCCAGGAATTTTCAAAAATGAGAATAAAGGAAAAGAGAAAGAAAAGAGGAGTCTGCTTTGAAGTTGCAATGACCACACGAGAAAACAAAATAAAACAAAACAAAACAAATATGGATCTTGAGAAAAATGTTTTAGGAGAAGGACGTCCCCCTGCTTCCCATCGCGCCTTCTTAAGGGTGAAGTGGTCTCCACTCAAGCCACCAGAGCTGCCAGTTGGCTAACTCAGCAGCATTCCGCTATAGAGATTAAAACCAACTTTATGATTGTGGTGCAAATAATAAAGAGCCTGGCCGGATTTCCTTCCAAAATGAAAGCTCATTTATTTTCTGAGGTGTATGATTTGGTTGTAAATGTTTCCTTTGGGCCAAAACATCCCAGATTGGGTTTTTGCCTGGAACACATCACTGCTTTGCTGGGGAAGAATGGACTCTGTGTGGTCCCTCCGTGTCCACCCACTCGGGGCATGGAGGGGTTCAAGCAGGCCCGCTCTTGCTTCATGTCTGGTCTGGTGGCAGCAGTCTAGGGGACAGAACCTGGGATGGGGAAGCAGGAGGTGCTGCGCCTCGACCGGCTGCACCCACTCCCAAGTTCTGGTCCATCTGTGAAATGGGCTGGTTCACCGCTGGCTACCACTCAGGCCTGTTCCCATCCCTCTCAGTGGTGGGGAGAGTGGAAGAGTCTTAGGAGCCCTGTTCCCCGTGAGACTTGGCTTTTCTTCCAGGTCTTTGCATCCTTATTTTATTGCTCTTTTCCAAAAAGATCATCCTAAAAACATCCACCCAGAAATGACTAATATTTGGATAAAGGCAAAGCCAGCTTTTTTCCAGCGCTCATGGGCTTGCCACACGTACTTGGGACCAGAGTTTGGCCCATGGTGTTAAGCCAATCTCACCCAAATATAAATAGCTTTCTCTCATATACAAGCAGATTAAGAAATAACAAGGTTTGCTACCATTTTCATGTTTATCAACCCTCTCCCTTACATCATCTACTTTTAACCTGCCTTCCATTTGCATCTTCATGTCAAATTCAAAGCCAGTGCTATGCTTTGTAGATGAAAATATATTTATTCCACAGTTTTTTTTTTTCTTTTCCTTCCAAACAGCTGGTAATGCAGAACAGGAAAACATCTTGTGGGATCTAAGGGATGGCATCAAAAGTCATCATGTGACATCCCTTTAGGATATCAGAAGTTTTTCCTCTAGCACTGGGATTGGGTGAAGGAGGGGGAAAGAAGTGGGCTGAAAGGGGAAACAGAATCAGTGCAGTTCACCCAGGGAGCATGAGAAGAACAGTGGTAGAAATTATTAGGGTTACGGGACATGGCTCAAGAGGTGAAGTTCAACGGTGTCGTGTATCATGAAGTCACCTGCCAGGAAATGATGGAGCATACTTTCGCTAAACCTGAGATCCTCCTGAAACAGACCTCAGCAGTATGTCAGGCAAAAGGTAACATAAAAATAGCTTCCTATGGCGTGTAGATGTCTCACTGCTAAGATGAATGATACACCCACTTGTCAAAATTATATCTAATTTGCCAATTGGCCATGGCCACTCTGAGTCAGTTCATATACCAGCTACACAGTTCATGCTCAGCTTTTTGGATAATCACCTGCTACTGGACATCAGGCCCCTAATTCAAGTGGAGCAATAAGAAATGTTCTTGAAGGAGAATGGAGTGAAGAAATGTTAGGGAATAAAGGTTTCTGACGATTCATGTAAAAAAAAGATTCTAATATGGACTGGGCAGCCACAGCCTCAGTCTCCGAGTAACCCAGCGACTCGAGATAATTCCTTCAGCACTTTCAGCCACTGCCATAAGCAACACATCGCCCACCTGCAACTTGGAAAATCAGATTCACACAGTGTTTGGAAACCACAATACTGACACAGGATGAAAAAGTCGTAGAGGAAATTCTGACTTTCCTCAGTGTCAGATGCACAAAAGCAAGGAATTCAAACCACGCCTGCTGCATGAATGTCAACTTTGCACTGTGGTTACAGGGTTTTATTCTAGGACACACACATCATACTGCAATAAAAGAAAGGCCAAGAGCGACTTCTTTTTGAAAACCATAATTCTTTCCTACTTCACTAACTTATGTCAATACATCTGAGCCTCTGGGGCTGTAAGTCACTTCCTGTCGTGGTCAAGTTTCATTTCCTCTAGAAGCTTTCAATCCTTTTCACAGTTCCCAGGTGCAAAGATGACTTGACTGAAAGTCATTTTGAATTCAGAATGTTGCCCACAGAGTCTGGACAGTGGGGTTTAAGAAATAGTTATCCCTGGGCTTCCCTGGTGGCGCAGTGGTTGGGAGTCCGCCTGCCGATGCAGGGGACATGGGTTCATGCCCCGGTCCGGGAAGATCCCACATGCCGCGGAGCGGCTGGGCCTGTGAGCCATGGCCGCTGAGCCTGCGCATCCGGAGCCTGTGCTCCGCAACGGGAGAGGCCACAACAGTGAGAGGCCCGTGTACCGCAAAAAAAAAAAAAAAAAAAGAAATAATTATCCCTCATGCATTAGTCCCCCTTTTAAATTATTCTTCCTCCTGTGAACATGCATGCACATGCACACACACACACACACACACACACACACACACACACATCAACAGACACATACAGACACACACCAACAGACAGACAGACAGACACACACACACACCACGTTCCTGACAAAAATGCCTGTGGTTCCTGCCAAGGCATCTGGCAAAGGGATCCTAAGTCACTAGAACGTTCCTGACCTGTGCAGGCTACGAGCTGCATGACACCTTACTTCATCTCATGGTCAGAAGTGAATCAGGGGACAGCAAGAGACATACAAAATGACATTTTAAAACATGATGTTTCCTCACATTGCTTTTCTGGGTAAGTTGAAATGGTTAATTCACAGAAGAACAAGAATCGCAGATCCAGGCCCTCCTCCTGCCCTGATGGTCTTTTATTTATTTATTGAAAAAAAATCTCTGTTCTACTCCACCTTTGCCCTGGAATGGTGAAAAAATCAAAGAGTAGCATATTCATTACAGTGCAGGGGTTGCTGAGTGACTGAATTGTTCCATTAAAAAATCAGGTCAAGTTAGATGGTTTTACATTTAGAAGAAAAAAACAAATATGAACAGAGAAGCCCAAACCAGTCACTTCCTGCTTATAGGCCAGGCCACTGGGAGATTGGGCGATACCTCGGAACTCGGGAATTTAATCAGGGCTTTGCCGCTGTCTGCTGTTAGCAAATAGGTAAACCTTCCAGGTCTCAGTTTCTTCATGTATAAAATGAAAATACCAATATCCACTCCCCAAATGTGGGGAAGGCATTTTGGAAAGCACAACACTAAGTGACATATCTGATTTTACCAAAGAGGTGCTATATGCCAGGGGCTACAGTATATGCCGTGGGGTATGAAAGAGAAGTAAGTTACCATCCTGTTGCCTTACTCCATTTTGGAAGGCAGAGTGGGGAGTAGGGATGTTTTGTATCTTTTTTATATACACATATATATGTATATATACATATGTATATATGTATGTATATATACAACTATATATACACATATATCTATGATTGCATTGTATAGATTTAGATAGATAGATAGATAACTGTATATAAGGAGGAATGGAACCCTTGCTTAATGGATGTACAATGCTGTAAGTGTTCAGAAATGAGCCATTTCTACGTCGACAGTCCACAGGAAAGTTTCTGTGGCTTGTCCAGAATTTTTGCAGCTGGAAAGAGGGAGAAGTTAGTTGTAGCTTGAGCAGAGAGGCAACAGAGCATGGGGAGGGCACAAAGTCTAGTAAGAGTCTAATTTGGCTGCAAATACAGCCTATAAAGCAAAGGGCAAGAAAAGTTGATTAATTCCAGATACGCAGCTCCTCAATACATGTTTTCAGGCAAGAAATGGGGTGGGGGGAACCACTGGACTTCTTAAGCAGGAAGGGCAACAACTTTTAAGAAGATGAAGCTGAGTATTTATTATATTTTGATGAGTATGAGAAGAGAGACACTGGAATTGAAAAGGAGATCAGAGAAAGTAAAGACACAGGTCGCCACGCCAGAGAGCGAAGGGGAATTGTCACTATCGGGACAACAGAAATGGGTAGGGACCGATGTCTGTTTGGAGGCGAGTATGATTCCATCTCCTGGAATTCACACCTTTGTGCAGTTCACTCCCTTTGAGTGTGGGATGGAGCAAGTGACTTGCTTCTAACAAACAGAACGAGGCAAAAGTGATTGGAGGTCACTGAGATTAGGCAGCAGAAATCCATGGATTTCATCTTGCTAGTACTCTCTGGCTCTGATGAAGCCAGCTGCCATAGTTGGGCTGCCCCATGGAGAGGCCCACATGGCAAGGAGCTGAGGGTACCCTCTGGCTAACAGCCCTCAAGAAAATGGAGAAAACGGAGTCCTCACCCAACGAGTGAGCTCGGAAGCCAGTCTTCCACCAGCCACACCTGGACATGACTGCAGTCCCATCTGATACACTGGGTCAGCCTGGGAGAGGCCCTGGACTGGGGGTGACCAGCTAAGCTGTGCCCCAATCCACAGAAATTCTAAGTGTCTGTTTTTTAAGCTGCTAAATATTGGAACAAGGGACAACCAATACAGGGAGGAAGATACTTAACTGACCTGGATGTTGAGGAACAGATGCTCTCTGAGATTAAAATCCCAGACTCATGGGCCAAAGTTGTACCTACTCTTTCTTCTAGACTTTGTTGATTTTAGAAACTTTTCATAAAAAGAAACCTCTCCACCACCCCTTTCTTTCACTGTTTCCTAGGGCTGATTAAAGAAACATGACTTGATTTTCAATTTCAAGCGACTCAGAGGGGCATTCAATAGAAAAGCATCAGGAAATTAATGCCATACACACCAGGCAAGGCAGATGCTTCTGAAGCTGACACGTAGGTGAAGCACACCTTTCCTTTGTACACATCTTACACTCTTTTGATTTTACACTGGTATTTGTTTTGGGGGGCCTGGGAAAGGGAGACACATCCTTTCAATATAAAATGACTCATTCCAGAAATGCATGAGTGGCACCAAAATAGTTGAATGATAGTTAAAAAAAACTTGGCCAAGGGATTTTTAAGAAATCTCATTGTCTCTTCATTTATGTTTGAATTATAGACGTATTTAGAAAATATCGTGCCTGTGAACTGTGAGATAAACCTCCATGCTAACCTTTCTATTATGTTTTTTATATGAAGCATAATTAGTTGTAGTTAAATTCTTTTCACCCATTTTTTGCTGTGAGTAAAAGAAATTGAAGAACTGTCTTGCCACATAATTTGTAGAACTTAAAGATATGTAACGTCCAAATAATTAACCACACTCTTTTCATCAGCTAAGGCTGGTTTTGCATGGTAGTGGAAAACAGAGCCTCCGTACTTGAGCTTGACACCTCAGTGAGATGTGCTGAGGGACTGTCACTTGCAAACCAGTCAGAGGTGAGCTGTTCTGAATCATCTGCTCACGTAGACTTTTCAGCCTTTGAAAGGGCGAGCAGATCTTTGCATTTAGTCCAAGACTGAGGTCAATTTTCTCTCTGCCTGAGTTTACCTCCCCTGTCCGTGAGTGAAGGAAAAGAGAAAAGCACCCTGTTTGCGCTTGTTCATAAGTGTTACCTTTTTAAACTGGCTAAGGGGGTATCTCTCTTCCTGACCTGTGTGGGATGAGCACTGCCTCCACTGCAGCTGTGGTAACAGATAAACATTCCCTTCTGCGAACACCTTGAGCTCCATTCCACTAAAGCAAACCTATTATCTGGATAATTGAGGAAATAAGTCCATCTTTCCTTCAAACACCTGACTAATTCAGGGAAACTGCATCTGCTACTCTAACTGCAGAAATACTGTGAATTTCTAAGTCTTGTACTCCCTATCAAATGGGTTATAACAAGTCCTACCCAAACTGTGTTTTGCTGATTAGTATCCGGATAAGTATTCATGGTGCAAATAGATGCTTACAGGTGATGAATATGGCTTCAAATTCTGGTCATGCTTAGTTTCTTCCCTGGGTTGTGGCACTGGGGAAGGACTAGGTTTTTTCTTGACTCAGGCCTTGTTTTCTGAGAAGTGATGGGCTGCATGGCAGGTAATGGTCAGTTATTGGTCATGTGATGAGAGAACCGAGAGGTGAGGCAGGAAGAAGGCAAACAGATGACAGTCCAGGCCCAGGTATGGTACCCAGAAGTATACATACAAAGTCCTGAAAGCACGAGCCACCGTGAGCAATAAGGCAGAGAGGGCCAATTGTCCACCAAACATAGGCACTCCTGCTCCAAAGTAGAGGCAGCCCCCTGCCCCAACCCCCAGGGAATGAATTTCCCAGCCACCTTGCCTCAAGTATGATTGATGCGGGCGGAAGTGATGTGTGTCCCTTCTGAGCTGATATGGTTAAGAAGACATCAGAGGCTCTATCAGCTCATTTCCCCGGTTTTCAAACTCAATGAGATCCTCATTCCACTACCATTTTCTCACCATCCTTCAGCTTTCTCTTACTTGTGCTTATACAACACATGTTCTTTCATTGTAACCATTCTTTTGCAACTGCCCTCAACTCTCCTTGCCCCCTTCTCTCCCTCTGATCTATTCACCAGCAAAACTTCAGTTCTGGTTGAACCCAATTATTCAACTTCTCTAGGTTAGTGGGCAAGTAGATGGGTGATGGGAAAAATAAAATAGCCCACCTTGAAAACCTCGGTCCATTTTGGATTCATGTTCTCAGACCTCAAGGGAGCACTCAGGACTGTTCCAAAGTCCACTGCCCTTTCCTCAGAACCTCGCCTTCTCCAGTATCCAAGATGGCTGCTTAGTATCTTCTGTCTCCAAATTTCCTACTCTTCCTCACTGCATATTCATTGAAGGAACAGGAGTCACCCATTGGATGGTAATGCTCACGTTCCCGCCACTAGGTCTGCACTCCCAGCGGCATCGCTCACCTTCTCCCTCATCCCAGCTGTTACATGGAATGATCATCCCTGCTTCTATCAAAGGCCAATTCCCACACTCACGATCTTGCCTTCTTGAGGAATTTACTCCCCAGTCCTCCTCTCTCTATCTGGCATCATTAATTTCTCCCTTTCTACTGGCTCAGTTTCATCAGCATCAATGATGCCCTGGTATCTCTGATCTTAAAACAAATGAACCAAAACCCCCTCCTTCAATCCCATGTCCATATGTTTCCCCTTCATAGCAGAACTTTCCTAAGACTTTCCTTTAGATTCTATTTTTACTTCCTCACTTCCCATGTGCTCCTTTACCCAGGAGAGGCTGACATCTCGTCCCATAATGCCTCTGAAACTGCTCTCATCAAGCACACCAGCCATGGCCATGCTGCCCACGGACACCTCTCTATCCTCAGCTTCTTTGCTCTGACAACAGCATTCAAAGGGAGGGCTCTTTCCTGAAGGCAGTCTCCTCCCTTGGTTTCTGTGACACAACCCTTGGTTTTCCTCCTACCACTTTGGTCATGACGTCCCAGTCTCAATTCCTTGGTCCATTTGACCATCATCTTCACTTAGACATCCACAAATATCTCAAATGCCATATGTCCAATATAGATCCATGGACATGTACGCCCCGCCCCCCCAAAACTGGAAGTTGTCTGGGACTCTGAAGTCCCGATTCATCATCACATCCTGCTGGCTCTGCGTCAGAACTGTATCTTGCATCTGTTAGCCATCGACTCCTCTCTACCCTGGTCCATGTCCCTTCCTCTCTTGCCTACTGACATGTCTGCATCCTTCCTTCCCTTCTCCACAAAGCAGACAGAGCCGTCACTCAAAATCTCTTGAATGGCTCCTTTCTTGCTGATCTCAAAAGAACAGGCAGATTCCTCACCGTGGCCTACAAGGCCCCACACTCTTCTGCAAGTTCCTAACACAGAGTTCTTCAGTCTCTTTTCTGTCCATTAGTCAAGCTGAAGTCCCTTCCACCTTAAGGCTTCAGTACCTGTGATTCCACCTGCTGACCTGCTCTCCCCCTTGTTCTTTGAAGATCTGGCTCTTTCTTCTTCCCCAGCTCAGGACTTAGGTGTCACTTTTCAACCAAGTCCTTCCTTGGCCACCCTCTTTTAGTAGGTACCCCCGGGCATTTTCTATCTTTGCTCCCATTTATGTCCTGATAAGCACCTATCACAATCTATAATAATTACTTTATTTATGAATTAATTTTTTTCAATCTCCCCATCTGGAACATAAGCTTGCTCTCTATTAATCTCCAGCGTCTGGTGCAACACCTGCATACAGTAGGCACTCAGTATGTGAGTCCTGAATGAATGAACGGAATCGTGGAATGCTTACTATACGGTTGGGTCGTGTCCTATACTTATATGTACATTATTTCATTTACTTGACTGCCACCTGGTTGTCTCTGAAATAAGAGACACAATTCATGTTCATTTAATTTCCTTTCAACACCCTTAACAATCAAACAGCAGCTGTAACATGGCAGAGTCTGGGCATCTGAGATGGACATTTGCTCCAATTCCCTTTGGCAAAAAAAGACCATGAAAACTCTTACAGATGTTCAGAAATGGAGTTTTGCAGCTTTGTGAAGGAGGAACGGGGTCAGTCACCCTGGAATCAGTATTATGGTCTTGGGCAAGTCCTTTCATTTCTCTGGGTTTTTGATTCCTCGTATATAAGAGATGTCAGGACTCAGTTTTCCAGGTTTCTTGCCAACAACGAAATTCTAGGATTTGGTGAGTGTCTGCAACCTGCCTCCTAAGCAGAGTGCCTCACCGTGGTTGTGGGGCTGGCGTTGAACTTAGAGGAGCCCGTTCAGCCCAGGGAGCAAGGCACTGAGCATGTGCGCAGCCGTGTGTAGTGACCCTTGTATACACGAGCACCTGCCATGTGCCCACATATTCTGTCGACACAAAAGCCATCCTAGTCATATTGTAGGACCAAGACAGAAACTTCCAGGGGCACAGCCATAGCCGTTCCCTGCCAGCATCCAGCTTTCCTTGGATCTCCAGGGGGAGCCCACAGATGGCCCCCAGAGGTCACTCCAGGCTGAACACGTGGGGTTTTGTGGGCGCCGAATTTTTCTTTTAAAGGGAGTCTGTGTAGTGTTCTGGCAGCTCCCGGCACCCAGGCAGCCCCCACTGCACTGGCAGGTTTCCATGGCGCTTGTATACCCCATCCTAAGTGGCACGAAGAACCCCAACCCAAAGGAACAATGGACACACCCGGGAGCCCTCCGAGCAAAGTAAATTGAGTTAGTGGTTTGAGCAATCTTGGAGCAACCATTCAGAGGCCCAGGGAAAAGATGCGTCTCCTTAATTAGAGGGTAGCCCCTTGAAGCTGTGATTCTGTCTCTTTGTTTCCCCTGTGTTCACATCCCCGTCCTTCATTCACATGAGGATGATGTGAACCATGCTCTTCCTGGCCCCGCGGCACACATGTCTCCCCTGACTCGGGGGCCACATCATTCTGTAATTGAGTTTACTGGGTCTGAGCAGGCCCACTTCCCTTCTCTTATTCCCCTCCTTCCCCATTTCTGAGCAAGTTTAAGGCCAAGGATATTGACGTTCATTTTGGGGTTATTGCAGAGCCTAGCACGGGGCAGAGAATACGCAGTGACAGAAGCCCTGTGGGGCCTGGGGACCACACTGGATGGCGCTTCGGGGTGGCGAGGCCAGCGGGGAGAACCTGGAACAGGAAAGCTGCCTGCGCAGGTGCCTTCCAGGGAGCCTGGCTCTCATCACTCCCACCTGAAGTTCAATATCACAGTCACTTTCTTGGGATTCCACGGCCTCTCCAAATACTTCCAATGTCTTCCAGTTGATGCTCATTCTTATTTAAAGGTGAGACTGATCTCATTTCCTAGGTGTCTTTGGAATTGAGTATTTGGCCTCCATCAAAATCTCAGCAGGAAGATTGCAGCCATTCATATGGTTGGTGTGTCTTCCGGAACGTGCCAGCCAGGGGAGCAGAAAGCAAAGGTTCTGCCCAGTCATTAGCCTTTTTCCAGCCAAGTGTGGCGTGCTGAACTTTTCAAGAGTAATGGATTAAACGGAAGGGGAAGCTCCGAGCCAGGTTGACTTGGCCATTCTTTAAAATGCTGTAACCTCCGAGGACGGATTCGCTGCTGTAATAAGTGATCGCATATTGGAAGGTCCGTTCTGGATGGTTCCGCTTGGGCTGGTAATGTTGATTGCAGGTGCCTCAGTCTCCACCACCTGGAGAAAGACTCCAAGTCAAGCCAAAGACATCCTTTAAATTATAAGTCATTTTACTTGTATGCTTGGAGTTATTTTCCCTCTATATTTCCCTCTTAGGGAATAAGGTGCTTCATTTTCTGAGAGTCATACAAACAGCTCCATTCCTTCCTCGCCCAGTTCTAGTATGTGTGAATGCTAACAACTCCCTGAGATTTCCGCACCAGGGTGATATAAAGAAATGCTGTCCGTGTAGATATTGGGGGACTGCATCCAGGAACTTAGTCTGGCCTCAGTCCTTAAAAAATGTTTACTCCATGAAGGATAACTTCAAATAAGTTAATGAGTAACGGTATATGAACTTTGCCATTTTGCCCAAGTTGGGCGAGGTGGCCCTCTGATTTGAGGCAGATCCCCTCTCTTGAATGACTTTCCCAAGACCTTGCAGACCCTAGGGAAAGAGTTGGAGCATAAAAATATAACTCAATTAGTCAAAAAATCACCATATTGAATAGAAGGCTCTCAGACCAATGGTTAGACTTTCGGGAGTGTTTGGGCACATGTAACCACAGTGATGGAATGCCCATCTTGCAGTGCTCTCAAAGGTATTCTTTTAAAAAAAAATTTAAGTTACTGCCTCGCTTTATTGTACACGGTGTCCTATAAAGAAGATATATGTTCACAACTGAGCTTTGAAAGAGGACCGTGGGGCCAGTTCCATTTAAAGGGAGTGAAGTCAAGCAGTAAATTTGCTGGTCACTCTTTTCATACGGACTGTATCTTAGCCAGCAGTTGGTCTTTGATGTCATAACAATAGCCCTGGGCTACGGAGGCAGAGGAGGATGCCCCCTAACACTGAAACTAGTCCACACTCATTAAAATTTGGAGACCAGTCTGCAGGGTAGCACACATGAGGGAGCACAGGGAGTGAACTCCAGGCTACCGGGTGCCTTTCTCAGTGAAAAATGGCCATCTCTTCTCAACTATCTACCCTGCCTGCTGCATTCTTTGTTGTATTTTTAATTGAAGTATGATATACATACGGAAAAATGCACGTATATAACCATAGAGCTCAATGAGATTTCACAAACTGAACACACCTGTGTAACCAACACTCAGATCAAGAAACAGAACATTACCAGCACCCAGATGGCCCCCTTGTACTCCCTTCTAGTTACTTCCTTGGCAAGGAAGCCGGCGTCCTCTCTTCCAATAGCGTAGATTAGCTTTTCCTGGTTATTCAACATAAACAGAATTATCCTGCATGTACTCTTTTGTGGCTGGCTTCTTCCACTCGACGCTACATTTGTGAAGTTGTACATGCTGTGTGCAGTTGTTTGCTCCTTCCCAGTGTTTACACTTACTGCCTTACTATCCATTCTACTGTTGATTGGCATTTTGGATGTCTCTAGTTTGGGGCTATTTTAACTAGCACTGTTATGAGCATTCTTTTTCCAGTTTTTAAGTCCACAGATGAATACATTTCTATTGGGTATATACCCAGGATTGGATTGCTGGGTCAGAGGGTATGTATATATTCTGTCTTAGTAGTTACTCTGGAAAGACAATTTTCTAAAGTGTTCATATCAGTTTATATTCACTGTGGGTGCTCCACATTCTTGCCAACATCTGGTGTCTTCAGTTTTTGTTTTTGTTTTCAATTTGCCATTCTGGTGGGATAATATAGTGATTTCACATTTCTATCAGTCATATGGTATTAAAAGTTATTTTTTCTATTTTAGCGACCTACCCAGTCAGTGCTCAAACCCCTGTGACAATCACAAAATTAATAAGCTATTAAGATCGTTGAAATGAGACTGGTCCCAACTCAACATGTGGGGAGCAAAGGGAGAAGAGAGAGGGTGTTATAGAACATATCCAAAGTATGAGACAAGTTCTGTCAGAACCAAAGCAAAAGAAAGGATAAAATTCACTGGGGGTACAGGGCAGTCAGAGACTTGGGAAGAATGACAGAGAAAGATCTAGAACCAGAGTCATCCACAAGCTGATCAGATATTAGCAATGTAATGCCATAACCAAAAAAGGAAATATGATACTCCTCTCCACTATGGGAAACATTTAAAAAACCCTGACCACTTGTTCCTCAGAAGATCTTGAGGAAATAGACTTTGTGACACACTGAGGAAAGGGATAATCTGATTAGTCACAAGGAAGAGATTCTCCTGGCCAGCAACCATAATTAGAAAGCAGAATATACAGCTCAGAGAGCTTGTGAAACTCCTGTCCCCAGGCATGTCCTGTTTCTCTTGTTATGTCTGGGAAAGGAAGGTAGGAAAGGGTGCCCCTTCGTCAGGGAAAGTGGTTGCAGGCTTCGATTGTTAAAGCTCAGTGGGTGATGAATAACATATTTGTGGCCACGGTTCCATCCCTACCATGGAACACACGATTTTTAAGCAGTAACACTGCACAAGAGAAACCATTCAGAAGGAAGATGGAAAGAGAGGGACGTGTGTATCTTTTTTGTTTGTTTGTTTTGTTTGTTTTTGCGGTACGTGGGCCTCTCACTGTTGTGGCCTCTCCCGTTGCCAGAGCACAGGCTCCGGACGCACAGGCTCAGCGGCCATGACTCACGGGCCCAGCCGCTCTGCGGCATGTGGGATCTTCCCAGACCGGGGCACGAACCCCTGTACCCTGCATCGGCAGGCGGACTCTCAACCACTGCCCCACCAGGGAAGCCCGACGTGTGTATCTTGACTCAGAAACAACCTTTGGTGGAATCCAGTGCTGACAGAGCAACCCATGGCCTTTCTGGGTCTGATTTCTCAGAGGCAGGGTCCTTTGGGCCCCACCCTTCCCCTCAGCTCGACTCCAGCCCAGAGTCAGGCTAAGCAGCTCCACAACACAGCCTTGGGCAATGGTTGGCTCCCACTGGAGATGTTCACATGTCCATCCGGCATCCGCTTCCCGGGACGTGGACTTGGACGTGGCCACATGGTGGGTGGGGTGGGAAGAGGGGCTGTTTAACCAGGAGGCCAGCTCTTTCCCAGTCTCTTCTCCTTAGCTGTCCCTGCTCTTTCCTTTCCTTCTCCCACATGAGAGAAGAAGCCAGGAATAACCTTTTTAGAAGCATTGCTGATTGGCATGAGGCACAATGTGTGTCAGCACATGGAGCCAGCCTGGACTGCATCCCTTCTGTGATATGTTTCCCCGCATAGGAGGTGCTCAGAACAATCAGACATTAAACCTTGATTTCCTGACATTGCTCTGCCTCAGTTTCTTCAACTGCAAAATGAAGAGAATCTTCATTGGGCTATAATGAGAATTAAAGGTGCAAATACATTTAAAGTTCTTACAGCAGTGCTTGGCACAGAACAAACGCTCAACGTTAGCTTTTGTATCACCATCACCATCATTATCACCAGGTTTGAAGGTGAAGTTCAAAAATCAGTAGAATTATCCCATTAGGATGTCTCTTTTAATTTTATTTTTTTTAGGATGTCTATTTTCAGATAAGGAAAATGAAATGCAAAGAGTTGAAGTGACTTGTCCAAGGTTTTACTGCTCTGTAATACCAGCATCCATGAGTTAAACCATTCCTATGCACCAAGAATGGTCCTTACAACATTATAAACTCCCAGGGACATAACTTTCATTATCTCATTTTTCTGAATAGGACACAGAAGCCCAGAGAAGTGTGAGACTTTTGCCTAAGGGCACACACGTAAGAAGCAGACGTTGAGTTGAAACAAATCCAAAGCCCATGCCTTTGGCCACTTTATTGGGCCTTGTGACTAGTTTGGGCTGATGGGATGCTAATAGGTGTGACCCAAGCAAAGGCTGGGGTATGCTTGTCCATCGGGCTTGACTCTGCCTTTCTGTGATTTTTCATCACCGTGAGAGAAATGCAGGACAGGTAGCCTGCTGGTTGCAGTAATCTGGGAGATGCACGGAAGAAACCCAGACCCAAACCTCAGCCTGGAACCCAGCCCGCCTAGATCTACTGAACCCCAGCCACCCATAGACCCACCAGCATGAGAATATGTGTTTATTGTTACAGGCCACTGAGTTTTGGGATAGTTTGTTGTGAAGCATAATTGGATAATAGCTAAATAATACCTGATCTGTACTGAGTGCTTTCTGGGACTTGTAACTTGCAAGAAAAGCATGCATCTCAACCAGTGCTTCTTAACCTGTGTATATGTTTCATCTGGGACCCTGATTAAATTGCAGATCCTGATTCAGTCATTCTGGGTGGGGCCTGAGATTCTTATTTTCTAACAAGTTCCCAGGAGATGCTGCCGCTGCTACTCTATGGACCACACCGTGGGTGCAAGTGCGCAGAAGTCACCCCGAGCTTCTCATCTGTACCTGTGGGTCACGACTGCACCTGGTGAACTCAGGGCAGTGGATGAGCCACCTTAAGTGTAAGGGAAGGACAGTTCTTGCCCTCCAGTGAGAATCCTCTGTGGGTTTCTAATAATCATCACTCTCCTCATATCTAGTGTGGTCAGGGGGTCAGCTCATGTTAACATTTCTGCAGCCTGTTTCATGGACTAAGGATTAGGAACACCTAATGAGGTCTCCCCTTTGTAATTTTTGCCCCTCCTGGAATTTGAAGGTTCCCAGCAATAAACCTGGCTTCCAATTAATTTTGGGCTCATAACCAATACCAGATTTCCAGGTCACAATGTAATTGAGTCTCTAGGCAGGAGAGATACAAAATCTATTTCTGGTTTTCTTAATTTCCAGTCAGGCAGGGCTTGGGACATCAGACAGCAGCTTACGGAGGAAGCCAAGTCTTCTGCTGGGAGACTTTTCCAGCTGGTTCCAAACATAGTCCAGCAACTACGTTTCTTTCCACCATCACCATCACCACCACCAGCACCACGATCACCTGGAGAATTGAGCCCCATGAGAGTTTTGTACTTGGAGAATCCTGAAAAGATAGGAGAATTCTTCCCAAGGAAACAGTATCTTCTCCCCGCTTCCTTCAGCGTTTCATAATATATTATAGATTATACACCTATGTATTAGCTGTAGGAAGATATCATCCTGAGGCTCAACTTCCAAATTCTCTTAAGTTTTCTAACAGTGTCGTTGGTTGTCGTAGATCCTAAACATGCTACGTGAGTACCTTTAAAAGATTGCCACAATTTTTAATAAGGTAAACATACAACCAGCCATTCTCCTCCTAAGTATTCACACAAAAGAAATGAAAGCATATATTCATGCATGGACTTATACCCGAACGTTGGTAGCATCTTTATTTTAATAGGCCCAAGTTGGAAACAATCTAAATGTGCCTCATTGGGTGAATGGAAAAGTATATTGTATGTGCATACAATGCAACAATAACTGGCAATAAAAGGATCAAACTCTTACACACCGAACAACATGGATGAATCCCAAAGCCATTATGGTGAGCAAAGGAGCTCACTGTACTGTACATTCTGTGTGAGTCTACTTATATAAAACTCTAGGAAATGCAAAAACCAATCTATAATGACAGAAGGCAGATCAGTGGTAGAGATTTATGGGAAATGAAGGAGAAATCCCCAAGGAGCACAGGGAAGCTTTTGGAGATGGTAGATTTATTCATCATCTTGATGGTGGTGATGGTTTCACAGGTGTCAACTCCTCAGACTATTCACTTTAAATATGCACAGTTCATTGTATATCAATTACACCTCAGTAAAGCTGTATTTTAAAAAATAATAACACAACTGCCATTTTCCCCTCATTGTCTCCCCATCGCTATCTCTAAGAGGTGGCTGGGAGCCAAGGCATGTGTTTTATTTGTTTCATTGGCTTTGGCACGAATACTCTCTCTGGATGATGGTGGGAGTAAGGTAACATCTGGGTGGCCTATGACATCATTTCTAGCCTCCCTGTATCCTTCATATGGATTCTAGCTACACCTTGTTATTTTTAAAAATAGAGATGAGGTATCCAGTAGGAAGTAGCCTCTTGAATTCACAGTTGACCTTCCTTTTTCCAGGTCACTTCTGGTGCACATCTGGGGATCAGGGTGTCCCAAACTGTGAGTCTGGCAGCCCAGAGCCCCATACTCGAAGCTGGAATTCTCCTATTCCATTGGCCCTGCAGCACTGTTCCTTTCAGGGGGCCCAGGGGTGTTGCTCTCTAAGGAGGTATGTCAGCTATAGACAATGCTCTCTGTGAGATGACTTGGTTTACTAAAATGTGCATGGGTCAGGTCAACAGGAAGAAGGGATAGTTAACCTACTGTTTTTGCTTCTACTCAGTTTACAGAAACAACTTTCCAGTGACACATGCTGGTCTGTGCCTGGGGAGTTGATGCAAAGCTACATTTATCAAAGCACCCTAGCCTCTGCCTTTTCTAGGCATTAGAAGACAGTCCCACACACCGCTGATGACTTCCCATCGTCGCTCATCCTCCCACTTAAAATAGCAAACAAGCACGGGACGGACGAGGCTCTCAGGAGAAAAACAACAGTCATCTCTCTAAACACCAGCGATTCGTAGGCTTTCCCTAGGCCTGAACTTTCCCATTCCTACAATTTTGGAATTCCTCTCTTCCCAGCTGCTCTGGGAGAAGATGGCATAACCTGATTCTGTTGCTGCTGCAGCACATCCGTTTCTGAGGCTAACAGACTTCAGCTTTGTTAACAGCGACAAGAAGCAGCAGGTGTCTCATGGAAACTCCACCCTGTACCTTTCCTATGTCATCACTACCTAGAGAAATGGCCATGTTCCCACGGCAAATGTTTGAGTAGTGCTTTTTTTCGTTTGGGTTCTCCCAGAATCAAACCCTGGGACAAAGAGGAAGTGGTATACTTGGGAGATGCCCCCAGGAAGCTCTGGTAGGAGAAAGGGAAAGAGGGTAGGGAAGGTAAAGAGCCATAAGTTTATGTTATCAAGTCTGTGACTAGAGTGGGCCGTGAGTGCTTAATCCCAAGGGGAACACCGGGCACTAGCATGTTGACTTCATTTTATTAGCATTGTGCCCCATCCAACCTTTGCACTGATACACCACAGAAAGAAAGAAATTAGGCTTTATATCTTTTATGTTCAGGGCTTCTTATGAAGTTCTTATGGAAGAGGAGTACAGACAAAGTTTAAGTAAAATGCAGAATGAGACTTTTTCAGTAACACACTCCCTTGCTATTTCTTTAACATCGTTGCATACAATCCCAGGAATTAAATGGACAACCTCATTCCCACTCCCTAAATAATCTTCTGTCTTTGGGGGGATGAGTATAGACAAAGGGACACCCTTAGCTGTCACTGAAGAAAGGGGCTTCATCACCATCCTTTTCTTTATAAATCATAAAATCTTGAGCCAAGGATTGCAGAAGAAAGATGTTCTCAGATGAGAGAGAAATAAGAGGACCACAGAAACCATTAAAACGTTGTAAAATAAGATCAGTGAAGACAAATTAAAAAACTGAGATAATTAAATCTGGAGAAGACAGAGGAACTATTAAATAATAATCTTCAAGTCCTGCATGAGATGTTTCTTGAAAAGTGAATGAATAGTGGGAAGAAAAAAAGCAAACATGAAATTAAGATGTATCATAAAAGATTTAAAGGACACATCAGAGAAAAAAATGTTCTGTCATTGAAGGTTGTTAAAAAGTACTTGTATAGGTACTGGCTTGGCCAAAAAGTTTGCTCGGGTTTTTCCGAAATCCCGAATGAATTTTTTGGCCAAATCAATACAAGTGGGATTCTTCCTTTGGAGGGTTTAAAACCACAATAGATTCTTCTTTACTGAATGGACAGTTCTCATGACTTCTGAGGGTGTCCCCAGGCCTCAAAAAGCAATGCCTTTTAGAACATGGCTGGAAAAGAATGAATGAAGCAGCTGCACAAATAATAGAAATTTCTTCTGGTTTGTATACAGGAAAATAAAAGGAAGGAATAAAATTATAGTGTTTCTGTTCAAGGTGGCAGACTAAGCATTTTTGTTTACTTCTTTTCTTTCTCCAAATTCTGCTGAAAAAGGAGATGAAATATGAAAATAAATCCCCAACAGAAGTGGAAAGCTGAGAGGGGAACATCTACAGAAGAAGGAATGATTTCTGGTAGATATGAAACCAACGGTAACCAATTGAAAGTGAAACATTACAGAGCTGAGAAAGTGAGAGAAAGATCACCAAAAACATGAGTTTCTTTAGAGGAATTCCCATAATAATATAAAGAACTGAGCCTGTGTCAGTTTCACTAGCAGGTATTTACTCACAAGAAATAAAAACCTATGTCCACAGAAAGGCTTGTACAAGAAAGTTAACATGATCTTATTTATAATATCCAAACCATTAGAAACAACCCAAATGTCCATCAATGGGGAAATGGATAAATAAATTGTGGCATACTCATACAATGGAATACCACTCAACAATAAAGAAGAGAAATCTGCTGATGTACACAGCAATGTGAATGAATGTCAAAAATACTACATTAAGAAAAAGAAGCCCAGACACACACACACACACACACACACAGACACACACACACACAAATGCACACAGTATGATTCCATCTACATGAAGATTTAGAAGAGGCAAACTAATCCATGGTGATAGGAGTCAGAGACTGGTTGCCTGTGGGAGGAGTAAATTGCATACAAAGGTGCACTAGAAGACTTTCTGGGATGATAGAGATGTTCTATATTCTAATTTTGATGGTGCTACATAGGTATATATAATTGTGAAGAACTGGAACTGAATCTTTAAGATGCATTCATTTTATTGTATGTAAATTATTCATAATTAAAAAACTTTAAAAAATGTAAAGAGAGAAAAAAGAAGAGGAGGAGAGGAGGGGGAGGGGTGAAGGAAGAGAAAAGAAGGGAAGAAAAGAGAAGAAGCTATAGAAGCTGGGTGAAAAGGATGAGGACAGGAAACTGATAAAGAGTGAAAAAGCTAGCACTAGGGTGGCAAAAGCTGGAAGATTAAGGTAAGACATAAAACACATTAGAAAAATGCAAAGAGATAAAACTACAAGAGAAAAAAATTGAGACATGGAAGACTGATAGATCTTGAAATCCCAATATTAGTTTCAAAGTCTAACAGGAGTTCCAGAAGGAGAGGACAAGGATATTGGAAATAAGCAAAGAAATTACTGAAGAAATATTCATAAGCTGAAGACAACCTTGAGGATTCAGATTGAAAGGGTCCACCAAGTGCTGAACAGGACTAACAACTAAAGCCTTAAATCTAAACACAAACAGATAAAATTTCTGAACATTGTGAATAAAGAGAAAAATCCTAAAGTCTTCCACTTAAAAAAAAATCACCTGCAAAGAAATATCATCAGACTTTTCACTGAAACATGAGACGGTGTAAAAAAAAAATGCATTATATCTTCAAAATTCTAAGGGGAAACAAGATAGAACATAGCCAACTGCCAAATTAGCATTTAAATGTGAGAAGTAAATAAAGATGTGCTTAAAAATTTAGGATCTCAGAGAGCTTATCCTTTGATAAAACCTTTCTGAGAGAACTTATTGAGAATGTATTCCAGCAAAATAAAAATGAGAATATGAGATTCCAGAAGCAGCAGCAGATAAATAAATAAATAAATAAATAAATAAATCTTACAGTTAAGTCTAAATAATTATTGGGAGAATATACTACTGCTAAGAAATTGTTCCTAAGATAGATATAATGAAAAAGAATGAAAGAAAAAAGGAAGAAAAAAAGAAACAAAGAAGAAGGAATGATCTAGCACTAAATGTTCGGATAATGTGATTAAAATTTGAGAGATAGAGACAAGAGAAAGAAAAAGCATGTTGGAATTTTGTTTTGGGGAGGTTTACGTTATAAATACTGACTGGCTCTCAGCATTGATAGAAAAGTGTAAGTTCAAATCTGTTTGTTAAAATGTTAAGAGTTAGAGAAATAGAACAATTTCCAAACTTGAGGGGTTATGAGCAAAGTAAATAATATTTAAATACTTATTAAATGTTTAAGTGCCAAGTTCTAACAGAGCACTTACATGCATTCAGTGTTTTAATCCTTACAATAACACTGGGAAATAGTCTTTGTACACCTATTTTACAGATGAGGAAGTTTAGACATAGGCTAACTCTCTTGTCAAAGTACGAGATAATAAATTGGAAGGTGGGAGGCAAAATGAAGAAAATTGGAAATTTGAAAACACCAAATAAAATTGAAAATACACCTTCAAATCTATTAGTAATCAATAAATATAAATGGGTTATATTCATTGACCTATTACATGGCAAAATAAAATTTGGCTATTGGTTATTAATAAGAGAGATATTCAAACAAAAAAGGCAGAGAAAAGTTGAAAATAAAGGTTGGAAAAAGACACATAATTAATGGCAAGAGAAAAAAAAAATAAGCAGGAGATGCAAAATTACTATCAAACAAAAAAATGTGTTCAAGACAAATGTCAATAAAAAGATATATATAAAGGAATTTCACCTTGATAAAAATATAACCATCAAAAAAAAAGACATTTTATGTCCTAACACCATGGATTCTAAACAAGTAAAGTGAAAATTAAGGGGATAATAAGGAGAAACAAACAAACCCACAATGGTAGTGTCAGAATGCAATTAAGGTTTTTGAGGAATCAGCAGATTAAGTAAACAATAAATAAATCAAGATTTGAAGGGTTTTCAAAATATAATTAACCATCTTGATCTGACAGGTATCATAAAGAGATTTAAGACAGTACATCATAAACAATATGCAGTCATGAAATAGTTTTAAAATATGCTTGTATTACATACAAACTTTATACTGATAAAGTAAAACTCCAGTAGAATGTATGATTTTCTGAGAAGATATAAATTATCAAAAATGACTAGAGAAAAGTTATAGTATCTGAATAGGCTACTGACCATGGAATAACATGGAACATTAATCAGAGGTCTCAACCAAAGAGGTACCAAGCCCAAGACAGCTAAAATGAGTGAATTCTAACAATTTTATAAGAAACAGATAATTCTTATTATTTAAAGTGCAAAAGTGGAAAAAGAAGGGTTTTCAATTAATGCCGTGGAACTATAATGATATCACTACTGAAATGGATACTGTTAGTTCTCATGTACACACCAAGAAAAATGTAAGCATATACTGCTAAGTATAGCTTTCCTAGATTCTGGAACTAACAAATTGGAGAATATAACAGAAAATAAAACAGAAAATTCACAATAGCAATCAAACCTAGAAAAGAGCTTGTCAAAAGAAATGTGAAAAGATGAAGAAAATCTAAAACTTTACTCAAGAAATAGATACCTTAACCATGTCCTTAATGAGAGGATTAAATATTATAAAATTCTCAATTCTTCTAAACTTACCCCCCCAATATATATAGCAATTCCTAATAAAAGCTCAATGAATTTTTAAACAAAATAATTCTAAAGTCTGTTTGAAAGAAAACATTTTATAAAAATTTCCAAGAAGAAGAATGTTGAGGGGTGCTGGGAAGATGGTGGAAGAATAAGACGCGGAGATCATCTTCCTCCCCACAGATACACCAGAAATACATCTACATGTGGAACAACTCCTACAGAACACCTACTGAATGCTGGCAGAAGACCTCAGACCTCCCAAAAGGCAAGAAACTCCCCACGTACCTGGGTAGGGCAAAAGAAAAAAGAATAAACAGAGACGAAAGGATAGGGGCGGTACCTGCACCAGCGGGAGGGAGCAGTGAAGGAGGAAAGGTTTCCACACACTAGGAAGCCCCTTCGCGGGCGGAGACTGCGGGAGGCCGAGGGGGGAGCTTCGAGGCCGCGGAGGAGAGCACAGCAACAGGGGTGCGGGGGGCAAAGCGGGGAGATTCCCGCACAGAGGATCGGTGCTGACCAGCACTCACCAGCCCGAGAGGCTTGTCTGCTCACCCGCCGGTGCGGGCGGGGCTGCAAGCTGAGCCTTGGGCTTCAGTCGGAGCTCAGGGAGAGGACTGGGGTTGGCGGCTTAAACACAGCCTGAAGGGGTTAGTGCACCACGGCTAGCCGGGAGGGAGTCCAGGGAAAAGTCTGCACCTGCCGAAGAGGCAAGAGACTTTTTCTGCCCTCTTTGTTTCCTGGTGCGCGAGGAGAGGGGTTTAAGAGCGCTGCTTAAAGGAACTCCAGAGACGGGCGCGAGCCGCGGCTAAAAGCGCGAAGCTCAGAGACGGGCGTCAGCCGCGGCTAAAAGCACGGACCCCAGAGATGGGCGGGAGACGCTAAGGCTGCTGCTGCCACCACCAAGGGGCCTGTGTGCGAGCACAGGTCACTCTCCATACCTCCCTGCTGGGGAGCCTGTGCAGCCCGCCACTGCCAGGTTCCCGGGATCCAGGGACAACTTCCCGGGAGAACGCACGTCGGGCCTCAGGCTGGTGCAACGTCACGCCGGCCTCTGCCACCGCAGGCTCGCCCCGCACACCGTACCCCTCCCTCCCCCCGGCCTGAGTGCGCCAGAGCCCCCGAATCAGCGGCTCCTTTAACCCCGTCCTGTCTGAGCAAAAAACAGACGCCCTCCAGCGACCTACACGCAGAGGCAGGGCCAAATCCAAAGCTGAGCCCCTGTGAGCTGTGAGAACAAAGAAGAGAAAGGGAAATCTCTCCCAGCAGCCTCAGAAGCAGTGGATTAAAGCTCCACAATCAACTTGATGTACCCTGCATCTGTGGAATACATGAATAGACAACCAATCATCCCAAATTGAGGAGGTGGACTTCGAGAGCGAGATCTATGATTTTTTCCCCTTTTCCTCTTTTTGTGAATGTGTATGTGTATACTTCTGTGTGAGATCTTGTCTGTATAGCTTTGCTTCCACCATTTGTCCTGGGGTTCTATCCGTCCATTGTTTTTTTTTTAAAATTTTTTTCTTAATAATTAATTTTAATAACTTTATTATACTTTACGTTCTTTCTCCTTCCTTCCTTCCTTCCTTCCTTCCTTCCTTCCTTCCTTCCTTCCTTCCTCCCTTCCCTCCTTTAGACAACGAATCATCCCAAATTGAGGAGGTGGACTTTGAGAGCAAGATTTATAGTTTTTTCCCCTTTACCTCTTTTTGTGAGGGTGTATGTGTATGCTTCTGTGTAAGATTTTGTCTGTATAGCTTTGCTTCCACCATTTGTCCTAAGGTTCTATCCGTCCCTTTTTTTTTTTCTAAATAATTATTTTTTAATTCAATAACTTTATTTTATTTTACTGTATCTTCTTTCTTTCTGTCTTTTTTCCTTCCTTCCCTCCTTCCTTCCTTCCTTCCTTCCTTCCCTCCCTCCTTTCTTTCCTTCTTTTCTTCTTTCTTTCTTTCTTTCTTTCTTTCTTTCTTCCTTCCTTCCTTCCTTCCTTCCCTCCTTTCTTTCTTTCTTCCTACTTCTACTAATTCTCTCTACTTTTTCTCCCTTTTATTCTGAGCCGTGTGAATGAAAGTCTCTTGGTGCTCCAGCCAGGAGTCAGGGCTCTGCCTCTGAGGTGGGAGAGCCAACTTCAGGACACTGGTCAACAAGAGACCTCCCAGCTCCACATAATATCAAACGGGGAAAATCTCCCAGAGACCTCCATCTTAACACCAGCACCCAGCTTCACTCAACGACCAGCAAGCTACAGTGCTGGACAGCCTATGCCAAACAACTAGCAAAACAGGAACACAACCCCACCCATTAGCAGAGAGGCTGCCTAAAATCATAATAAGGCCACAGACACCCCAAAACACACCACCAGACATGGACCTGCCCACTAGAGAGACAAGATCCAGCCTCATCCACCACAACACAGGCACTAGTCCCCTCCACCAGGAAGCCTACACAACCCACTGAACCAACCTTAGCCACTGGAGACAGACACCAAAAACAACGGGAACTAGGAACCTGAAGCCTGCAAAAAGGAGACCCCAAACACAGTAAGATAAGCAAAATGAGAAGACAGAAAAAAACACAGCAGATGAAGGAGCAAGATAAAAATGCACCAGACCAAACAAATGAAGAGGAAATAGGCAGTCTACCTGAAAAAGAATTCAGAATAATGATAGTAAAGATGATCCAAAATCTGGGAAATAGAATGGACAAAATGCAAGAAACATTTAACAAGGACCTAGAAGAAATAAAGATGAAACAAGCAATGATGAACAACACAATAAATGAAATTAAAAATACTCTAGATGGGATCAATAGCAGAATAACTGAGGCAGAGAACGGATAAGTGACCTGGAAGATAAAATAGTGGAAATAACTACTGCAGAGCAGACTAAAGAAAAAAGAATGAAAAGAACTGAGGACAGTCTCAGAGACCTCTGGGACAACATTAAATGCACCACCATTCGAATTATAGGGGTTCCAGAAGAAGAAGAGAAAAAGAAAGGGACTGAGAAAATATTTGAAGAGATTACAGTTGAAAACTTCCCTAATATGGGAAAGGTAATAGTTAATCAAGGCCAGGAAGCACAGAGAGTCCCATACAGGATAAATACAAGGAGAAATAAGTCAAGACACATATTAATCAAACTGTCAAAAATTAAATACAAAGAAAGCATATTAAAAGCAGCAAGGGAAAAACAACAAATAACACACAAGGGAATCCCCATAAGGTTAACAGCTGATCTTTCAGCAGAAACTCTGCAAGCCAGAAGGGAATGGCAGGACATACTGAAAGTGATGAAGGAGAAAAACCTGCAACCAAGATTACTCTACCCAGCAAGGATCTCATTCAGATTTGATGGAGAAATTTAAAGCTTTACAGACAAGCAAAAGCTGAGAGAGTTCAGCACCACCAAACCAGCTTTACAACAAATGCTAAAGGAACTTCTCTAGACAAGAAACACAAGAGAAGGAAAAGACCTATAATAACAAACCCAAAACAATTTAGAAAATGGGAATAGGAACATACATATCGATAATTACCTTAAATGTAAATGGATTAAATGCTCCCACCAAAAGACACAGATTGGCTGAATGGATACAAAAACAAGACCCATATATATGCTGTCTACAAGAGACCCACTTCAGACCTAGAGACACATATAGACTGAAAGTGAGGGGATGGAAAAAGATATTCCATGCAAATGGAAACCAAAAGAAAGCTGGAGTAGCAATTCTCATATCAGACAAAATAGACTTTAAAATAAAGACTATTAGAAGAGACAAAGAAGGACACTGCATAATGATCAAGGGATCGATCCAAGAAGAAGATATAACAATTGTAAATATTTATGCACTCAACATAGGAGCACCTCAATACATAAGGCAAAAACGGACAGCCATAAAAGGGGAAATCGACAGTAACACATTCATAGTAGGGGGCTTTAACACCCCACTTTCACCAATGGACAGATCATCCAAAATGAAAGTAAATAAGGAAACACAAGCTTTAAATGATACATTAAACAAGATGGACTTAATTGATATTTATAGGACATTCCATCCAAAAACAACAGAATACACATTTTTCTCTAGTGCTCATGGAACATTCTCCAGGATAGATCATAACTTGGGTCACAAATCAAGCCTTGGTAAATTTAAGAAAATTGAAATTGTATCAAGTATCTTTTCCGACCACAACGCCATGAGACTAGATATCAATTACAGGAAAAGATCTGTAAAAAATACAAACACATGGAGGCTAAACAATACACTACTTAATAACGAAGTGATCACTGAAGAAATCAAAGAGGAAATTAAAAAATACCTAGAAACAAATGACAATGGAGACACAACGACCCAAAACCTATGGATGCAGCAAAAGCAGTTCTAAGAGGGAAGTTTATAGCAATACAAGCTCACCTTAAGAAGCAGGAAACATCTCGAATAAACAACCTAACCTTGCACCTCAAGCAATTAGAGAAAGAAGAACAAAAAAACCCCAAAGTTAGCAGAAGGAAAGAAATCATAAAAATCAGATCAGAAATAAATGAAAAAGAAATGAAGGAAACAATAGCAAAGATCAATAAAACTAAAAGATGGTTCTTTGAGAAGATAAACAAAATAGATAAACCATTAGCCAGACTCATCAAGGAAAAAAAGGGAGAAGACTCAAATCAATAGAATTAGAAATGAAAAAGGAGAAGTAACAACTGACACTGCAGAAATAAAAAAGATCATGAGAGAATACTACAAGCAATTCTATGCCAATAAAATGGACAATCTGGAAGAAATGGACAAATTCTTAGAAATGCACAACCTGCCAAGACTGAATCAGGAAGAAATAGAAAATATGAACAGACCAATCACAAGCACTGAAATTGAAACTGTGACTAAAAATCCTCCAACAAACAAAAGCCCAGGACCAGTTGGCTTCACAGGTGAATTCTATCAAACATTTAGAGAAGAGCTAACACCTATCCTTCTCAAACTCTTCCAAAATATAGCAGAGGGAGGAACACTCCCAAATTCCTTCTACGAGGCCACCATCACCTTGATACCAAAACCAGACAAGGATGTCACAAAGAAAAACTACAGGTCAATATCACTGATGAACATAGATGCAAAAGTCCTCAACAAAATACTAGCAAACAGAATCCAATAGCACATTAAAAGGATCATACACCATGATCAAGTGGGATTTATTCCAGGAGTGCAAGGATTCTTCAATATATGCAAATCTATCAATGTGATAAACCATATTAACAACTTGAAGGAGAAAAACCATATGATCATCTCAATAGACGCAGAGAAAGCTTTTGACAAAATTCAACACCCATTTATGATAAAAACCCTGCAGAAAGTAGGCATAGAGGGAACTTTCCTCAACATAATAAAGGCCATATATGACAAGCCCACAGCCAACATCATCCTCAATGGTGAAAAACTGAAAGCATTTCCACTAAGATCAGGAACAAGACAAGGCTGCCCACTCTCCCCACTCTTATTCCACATAGTTTTGGAAGTTTTAGCCACAGCAATCAGAGAAGAAAAGGAAATAAAAGGAATCCAAATCGGAAAAGAGGAAGTAAAGCTGTCACTGTTTGCAGATGACATGATACTATACGTAGAGAATCCTAAAGATGCTACCAGAAAACTACTAGAGCTAATCAATGAATTTGGTAAAGTAGCAGGACACAAAATTAATGCACAGAAATCTCTGGCATTCCTGTATACTAATGATGAAAAATTTGAAAGTGAAGTCAAGAAAACACTCCCATTTACCATTGCAACAAAAAGAATAAAATATCTAGGAATAAACCTTCCTAAGGAGACAAAAGACCTGTGTGCAGAAAATTATAAGACATTGACAAAAGAAATTAAAGATGATACAAATAGATGGAGAGATATACCATGTTCTTGGATTGGAAGAATCAACATTGTGAAAATGACTCTACTACCCAAAGCAACCTATAGATTCAATGCAATCCCTATCAAACTACCACTGGCATTTTTCACAGAACTAGAACAAAAAATTTTCACAATTTGTATGGAAACACAAAAGACCCTGAATAGCCAAAGCAATCTTGAGAATGAAAAACGGAGCTGGAGGAATCAGGCTCCCTGACTTCAGACTATACTACAAAGCTACAGTAACAAGACAGTATGGTACTGGCACAAAAACAGAAAGACAGAACAATGGAACAGGATACAAAGCCCAGAGATAAACCCACGCACATATGGACACCTTATCTTTGATAAAGGTGGCAGGAATGTACAGTGGAGAAAGGACAGCCTCTTCAATAAGTGGTGCTGGGAAAACTGGACAGGTACACATAAAAGTATGAGATTAGATCACTCCCTAACACCATACACAAAAATAAGCTCAAAATGGATTAAAGACCTAAATGTAAGGCCAGAAACTATCAAACTCTTAGAGGAAAACATAGGCAGAACACTCTATGACATAAATCACAGCAAGATCCTTTTTGACCCACCTCCTAGACAAATGGAAATAAAAACAAAAATAAACAAATGGGACCTAATGAAACTTCAAAGCTTTTGCACAGCAAAGGAAACCATAAACAAGACCAAAAGACAACCCTCAGAATGGGAGAAAGTATTTGCAAATGAAGCAACTGACAAAGGATTAATTTCCAAAATTTACAAGCAGCTCATGCAGCTCAATAACAAAGAAACAAACAACCCAATCCAAAAATGGGAAGAAGACCTAAATGGACAATTCTCCAAAGAAGATATACAGACTGCCAACAAACACATGAAAGAATGCTCAACATCATTAATCATTAGAGAAATGCAAATCAAAACTACAATGAGATATCATCACACCAGTCAGAATGGCCATCATCAAAAAATCTAGAAACAGGGCTTCCCTGGTGGCGCAGTGGTTGAGAGTCCGCCTGCCGATGCAGGGGACACTGGTTCGTGCCCCGGTCCGGGAGGATCCCACATGCCGCGGAGCGGCTGGTCCCGTGAGCCATGGCCGCTGAGCCTGCTTGTCCGGAGCCTGTGCTCCGCAACGGGAGAGGCCATAACAGTGAGAGGCCCACATACCGCAAAACAAACAAACAAAAAAAACAAACAAATAAAATAAAAAAAAAATCTAGAAACAATAAATGCTGGAGAGGGTGTGGAGAAAAGGGAACACTCTTGCACTGCTGGTGGGAATGTGAACTGGTTCAGCCACTATGGAGAACAGTATGCAGGTTCCTTAAAAAACTACAAATAGAACTACCATATGACCCAGCAATCCCACTACTGGGCATATACCCTGAGTAAATCAAAATTCAAAAAGAGTCATGTACCAAAATATTCATTGCAGCTCTATTTACAATAGCCCGGAGATGGAAACAACCTAAGTGCCCATCATCGGATGAATGGATAAAGAAGATGTGGCACATATATACAATGGAATATTACTCAGCCATAAAAAGAAACGAAATTGAGCTATTTGTAATGAGGTGGATAGACCTAGAGTCTGTCATACAGAGTGAAGTAAGTCAGAAAGAGAAAGACAAATACCGTATGCTAACACATATGTATGGAATTTAAGAAAAAAAAATGTCATGAAGAACCTAGGAGTAAGACAGGAATAAAGACACAGACCTGCTAGAGGATGGACTTGAGGATATGGGGAGGGGGAAGGGTGAGCTGTGACAGGGCGAGAGAGAGGCATGGACATATATACACTAACAAACGTAAAGTAGATAGGTAGTGGGAAGCAGCCGCATGGCACAGGGATATCGGCTCGGTGCTTTGTGACCGCCTGGAGGGGTGGGATAGGGAGGGTGGGGGGGAGGGAGACGCAAGAGGGAAGAGATATGGGAACATATGTATATGTATAACTGATTCACTTTGTTATAAAGCAGAAACTAACACACCATTGTAAAGCAATTATACCCCAATAAAGATGTTAAAAAAAAAAGAATAAAATTACAAAAAGTGACATTAGCAACCATTCTAGAAGAAGCACACAGCCTCTGTAGAAATACAAGTAAATTCGCTCTTTTTCCTTAAAGGAGCATTCAAGTGCATTTTGTTCATTTTTACAGTAATGAAAGAGAGTGCCCTTCAGTCAATTTTCAGGACCTGGTACAAATTATTATATTTTCTCCCTTTAAATGTCAAGGGCAAAATGTGGAGGGCTCCCCCGCCACCCAGAGCCAAGCGCCTGGGCCAGCAGTGGGAGCTGAAGGATCCCCTGTGCTCAGAACACAGGGGCGCCCCGCGAGGCCCCGGGTCCGGGAGGCCCCGGGTCCGCGAGGCCCCGGGTGGGTCGGCGAGGCCCCAAATGAGTCCGTGAGGCCCCGGCCTAGCGCGCGCAGGACCTCGTGCCCAGAGGTTCCGACGCCCCACGAACCGTCCCACACCCCGATGCCAACGGTCGCCTCAGCGCCGTAAGCTTCGCGTCTACAGACTTCGGGGCCGCCCAGAAGCCAAAGCCCGTCGAAGGTCCGACCCCGCTGACCCGCGAGCATGGGCAGCTACTTGAGCATGTACCTGGGCACGGCCAAGGCCATGTAGCCAGCCCACGCCCGGAAGCGCTGGTCCCCATGGTTCCCATGGATCGGGCCCGCCCGCAGCACCTGCCTCCCGATGGGCCGGGACGGGTGCCAAATCCTGTGCTACCGCCGCCGCCACCAGGATCACGGGCTCTGGTTCCGCAGCAGGCAGCCGCTCCCCGCCGCCCTTCGCAGCTGGAAGTACTACCAGGTCCGCGGGTCCTCGGTGCCCCAAGGCTGGAGGCGCCTTCCCAGCGGGCCGCCCCTCCGCACCTCCTCGGGGCTGGGGTTTTCCGGCCATGTAGCAACGGTTTCACGATGAGGTCCCAGTGGAACGCCCATCTCTTCTGCCACACGCAGAGCCTGGTGGACATCCATACCGCCCCCGTTGAAAGCCTAAGCAGCTTGTCCACGTGTCCGCCCAGCCAGGAGTCCCCGGACCCCTGTGCCAAGGAGACCGCCCTGAGGGCCCTCAGCCGATGCGAGGAAGGACAAAGGCGGCTCGATGGGCCTCTCAGGTCTGAGAGCCCCGAGCCCAGGCTGTCGGCCTTCCGGCCCGTGATGAGGAATGGAGTGGTCCCTGTCTTTGTGCCCAGGCCGGGGCCTCTGAGAAGAAGCATCTGCCCCGGGTGCAAGCGCCTCCGAGAAGAGGACACTGAGCCCTGGCCTGAGCCTTGCCTGTCTGCCGCCCACCCTGCTGTGAGGTCCCCCAACCCCCACCCGCCCAGGGCACAGTCACATAGCCTCGCTGGAGAGATGGGGGCGGATCAGCACTCCTGGGCCTAGGCCTCCTGCAGCCTGACGTCCCCCTTGAGTCCTGAGAGCCAAGGCCACCTCCTCCTGACACTCAAACCCACATTTCTTTTACCCAGCTGACTCCTGCCCTACCCCTGCCTGAGTCATTGGCACAGACCGCCAGGCCAGCTCCCTCCACTCCAGCCAGGAGCTGCCAAGCCCCAGAGCCACCTCTCTTAGCTGCAGAGCCCACCCCGAGGAAGCACTGCTGACGTCCAGGCCTGCACTCCCTCCTGCCCACCCACCCTTGCTGCCTTTGCCCCTGAGAAGACCCTTTTCGGAGGACCCTTCTCAGGAAGGCGTGCTTCTCCCCTATTGCCCACTTCATACGGTTTAAAGGTTGTTCTTATTTTAAATAATACTAAAATAGCTTTGTTATCCCAAAAAAAAAAAAATAAAAAAGTTTCTGTTCAAGAATACATGTTTTTTAATACTTAAAAAAAAAAGAAAAAGAATGTTAATGACAGGGCATTTGTCCTATTAAAAAATACTGTGAAGCTACATGAAATAAAAGTGTGGTGTTTGTACATGAATAGAAAAATGAAGGTAAAGAAATAGACTAACATATATGTGAAAATTTGTTTAACATGTGATAAAACTGATATTTTGTACCAACAAATATAGAATGGAGTATTTACCAAATATGATAGAAGTGGCTACTCACTTGGACAAAAAACAAAGTTATATCTTTATCTTAAACCTAAAACCCACTAATAACTTCAAAGTAGATTGTAGTTCTAAACAACAACAACAACAAAAACACTATAAAACTGTTAGAACAAAATATATTTAAAGATTTTGACAATCCTTATTTGAGTAACCCTTTCTCAAGTAAGGCAAGAAAACAAAAAGTCATAATGGAAATGATTCAGATTTGATTATATTTAGAGTGGAAAGTTTGTGCATGGCCCAAAGTAGCATAAACAATGTTAAAAAATGAGTGAAAGAGTGGTTCAACATTTGCAAAGTATATGAGATAAAAGGTCAATATGGTAGCTATTTCGCAAAGACAGCCACAATGACTCGTCCCATCACTGAATACACACTCTTTTGCAATGTTATTTTGCTGGTCCTCCCATCAAGAGGAGTCTATTTCTGGTCCCCTAGAACGTGAGATGACCAAGTGGTATGTTTGGCCAGTAGAATGTGGCTGAAGTTGTCCAAGTTCATCAAGAGACCTTGCAATTTCTGATTTACTCTCTTGCTGCTCTGAGTCCACCATGTAAAGACATGTGGAATAACTTCCTTGAGGATGAAGAGAGAGCATAGGTGACAGCCAGCACCAACCATCAAACATATGAGTGAGGCCCTTTTATTTTATTTTTTTAACATCTTTATTGGAGTATAATTGCTTTACAATGGTGTGTTAGTTTCTGCTTTATAACAAAGTGAATCAGCTATACATATACATATATCCCCATATCTCCTTCCTCTTGCATCTCCCACTCCCCTCCCTATCCCACCCCTCTAGGTGGTCACAAAGCACTGAGCTGATCTCCCTGTGTTATGTGGCTGCTTCCCACTAGCTATCTATTTTACATTTGGTAGTGTATATATGTCCATGCCACTCTCACTTCGTCCCAGCTTACCCTTCCCCCTCCCCTTGTCCTCAAGTGCATTCTCTATGTCTGTGTCTTTATTCCTGTCCTGCCCCTAGGTTTGTCAGAACCATTTTTTTTTAGATCCATATATATGTGTTAGCATAAGGTATTTGTTTTTCTCTTTCTGACTTACTTCACTCTGTAGGACAGACTCTAGGTCCATCTACTTTACTACAAATAACTCAAGTTCATTCCTTTTTATGGCTGAGTAATATTCCATTGTATATATGTGCCACATCTTCTTTATCCATTCATCTGTCGATGGACACTTAGGTTGCTTCCATGTCCTGGCTATTGTAAATAGTGCTGCAATGAACATTGTGGTACATATCTCTTTTTGAGTTATGGTTTTCTCAGAGTATATGCCCAGTAGTGGGTTTGCTGGGTCATATGGTAGTTCTATTTTTAGTTTTTTAAGGAACCTCCATCCTGTTCTCCATAGTGGCTGTGTCAATTTACATTCCCACCAACAGTGCATGAGGATTCCGTTTTCTCCACACTCTCTCTAGCATTTATTGTTTGTAGATTTTTTGATGATGGCCATTCTGACTGGTGTGAGGTGATACCTCATTGTAGTTTTGATTTGCATTTCTCTAATGATTAGTGGTGTTGAGCATTCTTTCATGTGTTTGTTGGCAATCTGTATGTCTTCTTTGGAGAAATGTCTATTTAGGTCTTCTGCCCATTTTTGGATTGGGTTGTTTGTTTTTTTTTCTGATATTGAGCTGCATGAGCTGCTTGTAAATTTTGGAAATTAATCCTTTGTCAGTTGCTTCATTTGCAAATACTTTCTCCCATTCTGAGGATTGTCTTTTCATCTTGTTTACAGTTTCCTTTGCTGTGCAAAAGCTTTTAAGTTTCATTAGGTCCCATTTGTGTATTTTTGTTTTTATTTCCATTTCTCTAGGAGGTGGTTCAAAAAGGATCTTGCTGTGACTTATGTCATAGAGTGTTCTGCCTATGTTTTCCTCTAAGAGTTTTATAGTGTCTGGAGTGAGGCCCTTTTAGACCATCTAGCCCACGTCAAGCCAACAGAAAGCTATAGCCACATGAATAATCCTAAGCAAGGTCAGCAGAAGAACCACCCAGCTGAGCTCAGGGTAAACTGCTAACACACAAAGTCATGAGCAAATAAAATGTGATTGTTTTAAGACACTGTGCTTTGGGATGGTTTGTTATATAGCAATAGCTAAGTGGGACAGTTATTCATAATTTATAAAGAATACCTGAGATAAAAGCAGACAGCCTGCCTGGAAAATGGGCAAGGCAAGTCATGAAACGAGAAACACAATGGCTGTTGACTTGTATCAGAGCTGGAGGCATCTTGTTGATGAACTGGAACAAGAATTCCTGCCTCGCTGGGTCTGAATCCTGGCCCTGCCAACCTTGGTTGTGTGGCCTTGGGCAAGTTACTCAAATCTCTCCAGGTCTCAATTTCATCATCTGTGAAATGGGTATATAAATACTATCTATCTCATAGGGTCATTGTAAGGAAACTCAGTAGCATTAAGTACAAATAAATGTTGCTTTTGCTTTTACTGTTATTAATATAGCTCAGATCAACTTGTGAGTCTGAAGCAGTGAGTACAAGATGCTGAGCAGTTTTGTTGAAGGCAAGTAGAGGGATGACGGAGGAATGTACTGATAAAGATGGTAGTTAGGAATTAGAGAACAAAGACATTTAGTTACATTTCAGAGTTTGGTTTGCTTTAATGTTATTGTAAAAATGATCAATGTGATGATTTCTAACACTTCCTTAAATCTCATTGTTTTAATGAGTTCTAGCTTTACTATGTAACATCTGTAGAAATTCATGCTTCTGAATCTGAGATTTAGTAGAGAGACACTCATTTGAATTTCAAGTAAAAGGGATACTATTATTATCATTATTCTTATCATTGCCTGTGGTTCTATATTTTGGGATATTCTGTCTTCCAGACTGCTTTTTTAATATATATATATTTGTTTTCTTACTATTATCAATTAAAGACATATGAAAGAACTAAGCTGAGTATCTGATCAACATGACACTAGAGGAGATAAGATTTCATTCAAAAGTGAAAAAAGTTGATTTTTCTGTGCATTTGTATACAGCTGTTGCTGACCACTGTAAAATTTCTTATTAGATGTTTTAAAATACTGAAAACAGTACAAAGACTAACATCATTATTTATTATTTTTATGAGCCACATAACCACTAGAAATAGTGTGTTCAAAGCATTTTACTACCACCTCATAACAGTATACCTAAGAGTACAGAGACAGTCACTTACAGAGTCAAAAAACGTATCTCCTACTATGTTGAAACTACCAAAAAAATCATGTTAGATCATGTTTATATATGTGTGTTTATGTATGTATATATAATTTAGATAGATAGATATGCTCATATTTGACACAATAAGACTGTCAAGATGTGTTTGAAAATGTAAATTGTTAGGGACTTCTCTGGTGGTGCAGTGGTTAGAATCCGCCTGCCAACACAGGGGACACGAGTTTGAGGCCTGGTCCGGGAAGATCCCACATGCCACCCAGAAACTAAGCCCGGGCGCCACAACTACTGAGGCTGCGTTCTCGAGCCTGCGAGCCACAACTACTAAAGTCCGCTCACCTAGAGCTCGTGCACCACAACAAGAGAAGCCGCCACAAATGAGAAGCCCCCACTCGCCGCAACTAGAGAAAGCCCGAGTACAGCAACAAAGACCGAATACAGCCAAAAATAAAAATAAATAAATAAATAAATAAATAAATAAACCCCCAAAACCTAAGCCCTGAAAAAAAAAAAGAAAGAAAGAAAATGTAAATTCTTAAAAGACTTTTTCTCTTTTGTAGCCAGCAGGATGACTTTCTCAAGAACTTGGAATACAAATATTCTTCAAAGATTTTTAAACTTATAAAATAACAACAACAAATTAAGCAGCTTCTGGCTCTGCAGCTGTGGGCAAGTTACCCAACCTCAGTTTTTTCATTTGAAACAGGGATAACGATAATGCCTAATTCACGAGATTTTTGTGAGGATTTAAGAAGAAAATATATGAAAAGTGCTAAGAACAGTGTCTGACACATAAAAGGCACTTGACAAATCTTAGCTACTATTGTTATTCTTACTGTTGGGTGCCCTTGATATGCCAGATCTCTAATAAAGGTGCATTCTCTTTTAAATGTTCCCAAATATACTACAATTTGGGAAAAGAAAGCTACCATTGTGTATTTCTGACTCCAACCTCATATTTCAGAATATTTTAAACAGAGATAACAACACAAATAATGTAATATAAGGATTGATGAACTTTCCGGTTACAAAGAATGATTTTAGCAGCTTAAGATAACCCAGAGGCAGCAAACTTAAGTTTAAATGTAGTTAGTTAAGATAGGTTATGACTTCCCTGGTGGCGCAGTGGTTAAGAATCCACCTGCCAATGCAGGGGACACGGGTTCAATCCCTGGTCCGGGAAAATCCCACATGTCACGGAGCAACTAAGCCCGGGTGCCACAACTACTGAGCCTGTGCTCTCGAGCCCGTGGGCCACAACTACTGAGCCTGAGCACCACAACTACTGAAGCCCATGTGCCTAGAGCCCATGCTCCACAAGAGAAGCCACCACAATGAGCAGCCTGCGCACCGCAACAAAGACCCAATGAAGCGGAAAAAAAAAAAAAAGATAGGTTAAACATGACCGGTAAACAGAAAGAATATGGCATCCACAATTTTGTTTTCAAATACACCTGCTACTAGCTAATTAACATCCTGGGCCCTGAAAACGATAAACTAATAAATGTCTTTTGCAGACCTCCTCACTTGAAGGAATATATTCTCTCCATTTGAATCATAATACCTTTGGAGCGTCAGAGGGCCAAAGAAATAACTTCAGTCAGGAAGAATATAAAACTTTTATAATAACAAATTACAAAAGAGAGTAAAATTATGAACTAAACTGTTAAACTCATCATTCTGCCTGAATAAGTTCATTGAGTGGACAGAATAACCAAACACAATTACAAAACAAGCTGAAAGCTGATGGATTAGCAGCTACTTGGGACCCAAGATACTCCTAGGAGCATTACTCTTTCTAAATCCCCCATTTCTTCTGCCCTCTTGGGACAGTTCTTCAGCCACACGCTCTTTTGAGAATTTAATCCACTTCCCCTTTGCAGTTGCCACATCCACCAGCTGCTTCTCTCATCACCTTACCAGTCAAACAGAAAAGGCCAAGCCTAGGTTATTCTAATGATAGCAAACACCTCATAAAGGAATCTGCCGAATTTACTTTTCCATAGAACATCATTTTTACAGCTTTTCATGAGTCCACGAGAAAAGAAAGCATCATGTATAAAATGTGACTTCCAGAAATCTCGAAGATATTAGGAATTGTTCTTACAGTGTTAGAGTGTGTCGGTGTACCACCATCTACAGAATGGGGTGTCTTCAATTTCCCCAAAGGAATCCCGTCAGGCTGTCACTGTACCTGTTTGCCCACAGGAGAAGAGAAGAGGGCCTCATAAAGTTAGGACATTTTCGGAAATGTTCCCAATTTAAAAGAACTTTAGGCTCTGGGGTGCATACTTTTTCATTCCTGGTTTTGCATTTGTGTGTAAGGATCACCTTGCTTTAGTCTATATAACATCCTGGCAGAGAGAAAACATGGTGTAACTAATCAAGAGTTTGGAATGTGTAAACCTTGCAAGTTTCTTAACCTCTGTACCTCAGTTTTTGCATCTATCAGGGGAGGATATTAACAGCATAGTACATCATTAAATCGGTTAAATTCTGTAAAGCACTTAAAACTAGCACATGGTAAGCACTGTGGAAGTGTTTAAGTGAATTCCTTCTCTCTACAACAGTAGGGTTTTCAGGCAACAAATTACATAAAGATGTGAGAAATGAACTAATAGGGGCAATGGTCTTAAAGCCCTTTGGGAACAATGAATAATGCTTATCTAGACATAAAGAGTTTTAGAGGGGCTTGTTTGAGGAGGAGATTTTAGGAGAGAATTCCCGCTGCTTCCTGGGAAAATCCCTGCTGACTTCTACCCATGCCCCAAGTTGACAGTTGTCACACGTCTGACAGAGCCAAGGAAAGGCGCTTCTTCCCAAGACAACGGCAGGAAATCCCTACCTGGACAATCCTTCATTTGGAAACCAGAGAATTCCTCTTGTGTCTGACGCCCACTACCCGCTCCCCAGTTGCGACCCCCTCCCCTGCCTTGGAGCTGCACAGACCATCAGAATTCCATTCCTAAGGAGACCTTCAACAGGGGCAGAACGCTGGAAGAAGTCTTTGCTGTAAGTTTAAAAGCCCCAGGTAACGCCGGGCCAAAGTACAACCGGTGGCTTGACTCCACGCCCTCCGCCTGGCTGGGGAGGTATAAGGGAGGCATGGGGACCACGTGGGCGAACAGGGGATGTCTGGCCATTCTCTTCGGGGAAATTATTTGCTGACCTTTGCGTAGCTTTGTGAGGGGGCAGATTCACTGGGGTTCTTCCTCCCAAACCCAGTTTGGGGATTTATCCTAAAGTCTCCTTCCGCTTCCCCCTCCTTCCAGAGTAACGTTACTCAGTCTCTAAAGGGTAACCAAAGAGTGGCAGCACCCCAAAGCAAACACAGACATACTCCACACTTCCTCCGCCCATCTCAAGCTAGCACCCTCAGGTACCTGGTGACAGACGACCTGGAGGAGCGTGCCTGCCAGACCTCCAAAGCGGTCCAGCCTCCAGGCACGTACCCCGCTCCGCCTCAGCCGGAGATCTGTGGCCCCGGCAAAACTGCTGCCAAAACAGATGCTCTTCGGTGGGGCGGGGACCCGCCTCCTCGTTACCATCAGGTGCTAGCTAGGTCAGCTCCCCGCCACCCGGCTCCCCGCTGCCACGCGCGCCCCTCTCCAGCAGCGCACTCACCTGCAGCTGCGTCCGGCTGGCGTTGGCCGCGGTCGGCCCGTCGGCGGCTCCCGAACCGCGCAGCACCGTGATGTGCAGCGTGAGCAGCAGCAGCCCCAGCAGCAGCAGCAGCTCGGCCGCCAGGCGTACCATCCTCCTGAGGCGCGCGGCTTTAGGACCCGGCGCGGCGGGCGGCGGCGGCGGGGGAGGAGGAGTCGGAGCCCGGGAGCCCGGCGGCGCGGCTCCCGCCTCGGCCCCCGCCGGGGCCCCGCTCCCCGAGCCCGCGGGGCTGGCCCTGGGCGCGCCGGGGCGCGCCGGGCCGGGGGAGCAGGAGCCGCCGCCGCCGCCGCACCACGGCGGAGCCACGGCGGGGCCGGGGGCGTCCAAGCTGGCTGCGGAGCAAACCCCGGCGCTCCCCGGCGGCGGCGGCGGCGGCGGCGGTGGGGACGACGGGCCGCCAGGGGCCCGGGCCGGGCCGGGGACCACCCTGCGGGCAGGGGGCAGCGGGGGCGACGGCGGGGCGGGCGCAGCCGAGCCCCCGAGCGCACATGGGCGCCCCAGATGTGGCCGCGGCGCCGCAGCTGGAGCGGGAGCGGCCGCCAGAGGAGCGCGGGGAGGAGGAGGAGGAGGAGAAGGAGGAGGAGGAGAAGGAGGAGGAGGAGGGCTTCAGTGGCGGCCCAGAGTTACCTCCACGCTGGGCTCCCCCGCCCTTGCCGCCCGGAGCCACTCACCCGACGAACCACCTCCCCTCCTCCCTGCGCTCCTTCGGGCCGCGGGCCGCGCCGCCCCGCCGCCGAGTCTTAGGGTGAGCCGGCTCTGGATGGGGGCTCCGGCACCCGGGGGCTGTCACTGTCTGGAGGTGACCTGCGCGCCCCTCCAGAGTCCGCGTCCGCCTGCTGGGCTGTGCGCCACCGCTGCCGAGGTCGCTGTGGGCGGCGAGGGCCGAGCCCTGTGCGCACTGCGCCTCGGGGCTGTGGGTAGCGGGGCGGAGGGGGGGGTGCCTGGGCGAGTTTAGAAACCTTTATTGACAAGGTGGAGTTGGGAGTTGTGGTGTTGGAGACGGAGAGGGTGCCGGACCAGCCAGGTGTCTGTCTGCGACTGTGCGCCCCTCCCTCAAGCTGGCGTGCGTATGTATGAGGGAGAAGATAGAGTTTCGTTCCAGAAAGGTCTTGACACTCGCTCCCGCACGGTGGGCCGCCCGCTCTCTGAGCACCTCTGCTCAGGCGCCCGCGGCGCGGGGTAGAGCCTGGGAAGGCAGGCGAGTCCGATTCGCTGGGCGTCCGTCTGGTCCAGGGCGCAGGTGTCTCGGCGGGAAGCTGCAGGGGCCGAGTGCCCGCGGGCTCAGGCGCGCAGAACGGAGGTGGGGCACTGGGGGTAAATCTCAGCTCAGGCAGTCGCGTGTCGGGGGTCTCATCCCGGAGGCGCCGCGCCCGGAGGGGACCTGGGGGCTGCCGTCGCACAGCCGCCGCTCCCGGGCCAGCGCCTCATGACCGCGCTGAAGCCTTGGGCTCCCGAGCGCAGCTCATGCCTTGCAGGGGACAGCCGGCGAGTGGAAGGGCTCGAGGGTCGAGCAGAGGGCAAGGGGTCCTCTCCTCGGATGCAAGAGAGAACCGGGTCCAGTGCCGGGCTCAGATCACCGCAGCGGCACCGGCGCGTCCTGCTCAGCTCCCGCCTTCTCCAGGAGGCTCGGAGTGGCTGGCGCTCGCTCTGGCTGGGGCCTTTTATACTGCTGTTCCTCCGCCTCCCCCTCCTCCTTCCCTCCTCCCCTGTGCCCGCCCAGTCCTTTCCTCCCCGTGAGCGGAGCCTTCAGCCTAGGCATTCACAAATTTCGCAAATTTCCAAGCCCAATTCGCATTCTGGAAACCAGTGTCCCCGGAATGGATCCTCTCCATTCTCCCTTGGGGACTGAAATTAAATAAATAAACAAACCTTTCTCCCCGGCACGCCCCCTCCCCCCGCCCCCATCCCTACAAACTGAAGTAAGGTTCTTAAGTCAACTACCTTCCGAGTTCACGTCTTTACGCAAGGCACCTCACCCAAGTCTTACCCAAATTAAGACAAAAATACACTTTCATCATTCCGAAAGTTCCTCGGGCCACCGTGGCAGTGGTTAAGGTATGGTATGCTGGTTGGTTTTATTTGTGTCAGGGTCAAGAAGGGCTAGTTGCTACTCTAGAGATGCGTTGTGAGCATCTTTAAAACCCCAACCAACCCTAGCATCTTATTAAGAAATGGACAGCTTTTTAAAGCATTCGATTTCTTTCCTTTTCAGTAATTTTTTTTTTTTGTGGGGGACGTTGGGAAGGGGGAGATGTTTGGAGGGAGTGAGTGCTTTAAATGTTTAGGCAGCCGGTCCTGTCAGGCATCTTACTGCAATCCCCAGGCTCTAAGATGCCAATAATTGTCAACTGCAGCGCTGGGGAAGAATTGGAAACAATACGCGGTCCCTGGTTCAGATGGCAGATCAAAGAGGAGATCGCAGCGGTTTTGCGATCCCACAAGGTTCCTCCTGCGTGTTTTCTAATTAGAATCACTTAGAAAAGGGTGGGGGAGTGCAGGATAATCAGCACATGGATGGAATATATAAATTAAGATGGCAAACTAGAATCCTGTATGCAGAGAGAGTTTAATGCTGGCTCTCACCCCCAGTTGTGCCAGACTGTGATGTGGGCACACAGGGACAAATGACTTTCCTGTTGCCTGAGGCAGGCTGGTCTAAACTAGAATCCAGGTGCTACTGCTGTTATCCTGCATTTCCATCACACACAGTCCCCACATGTGAGCCTCAACGACCTCTACTCTCATCTAAAATTAACATTTTTCTATCCCAAGGAAAAATAACTTTTAAAAAAACCTTGGAGAGAAATCTTTGCAGTGAGTGTAAATTCTTGTAAATTTATAAAAGGAGGGTTGGAGATCAAAGTCTTTGTAAAACGTTGTAAAAATTGTAAATTGAATTTTGGGGACAGAAGTCTTTATAAAATGTTGAACAAATGTATGAATGAATTCTATTAAAATTCTTACATGCTGTGAGATCCAGATTCCAGGTGAGTTTATGTTCTAGTAAGTACACATAACTAGTATTGATAAACCTCCATGCTCTGTGACTACCATTGCCAAACAGGCTACCAGCAGTGCTCTACTTTTGAGGAGTTAGGGAAAACTGGATTGTAATTTTTGGGAAAAAAGAATTACAAATTTAGTAGCCCAAGCAAATTAAGTTTCAAGCACATTTAGGAAATCATATACCAATAGCTGATACAAGTTTTTAAAATCCTACCTCCTTCTACAGAGTTCCCACAGCACCTTATTCATATCTTTATTATTGATCTTACTATGCCCTAGTAGAATGGGTCTGTTTGCATGTTTGCGTTTTCACTAAACCTGTGTCATCTTTATGGTAGAACATTCCAGAGTGCATCCCCCTTACCCCAGTATCCAGTTTTCTTCTTCCTGTGTTCACAGCTAGAGGACATTTTCCAGCAACACTGGGTCTAGATGGGACTGTGGAGAGCTCTGTCACTTTCAGGTCTGGCCATAAAACAACCCGAGTGATCATCTATCACACTCTCTCTTTGCTTTCTACATGGCAGAGGACTCTGAGGTGGAGGGAGCCCAAATCTCTGTGTTACTGCTCAAACGAGAGCTACCAGGAATACCTGCATTTAACCTTGCACAGTGAGAAATACGCTTTGTTGTTCAAGGCCACTGTGATTTGGGGATGTTTGCTATGCAGCTAGTTCAACCCGTCCTGACAAGTACAATCCTCAAGACAGGGACGGCTGCCTCCTCATCATTATATTTCTAGTGCTGAGCACAGTGCCTTGCATGGAGTAGATGCTAAATTCATGTTTATTTAATGAATGTAACAAATGTGGTTTTTATACAGACCCTACCCAGTAAATTAACTCTTCTTAAACTGTTCCTACTATAAGTAGCTGACCTAGGAATATTAACTCTTCTGTCTTGATTATACTATTATCTCACAGACGTTATCTTTTATTATCGGTCCATTTCTTTTGCAGACAAGCTTATTTTACTGGAATAGTTGGGTAAAGCAAGAGAAGTTAATAAGCCAGTGTACCTATAGTAAATGTCATTGAAGACAATCTTGTAGTCTATTATGGTCAGGATTTTATTGTTTTTACTATGTATTTTTTTCTAAAAACTGTTGGAAGACAGCAAAGAGTAGTTTTAGTGTACTCTTTTAAAAAAAAACCTTTTTATTATGGAAAATTTAAAAAATATATACAAAACTAAAGAGAATATAATAAATAACCCAGCTTCAACAGAACTCATGACCATTCTTGTCTCATTTGTATTCTCACTCTCTATTTTCAGATTATTTTGAAGCACATCCATGACATCATATCATTTCACTGGTACATATTTCAGTATGTATCCCAAAAAGATAAGGACTGAATCAAAAAAACGTTAAACACATGCATACTCTATGTGAGGTGTAAAACAGATTTACAAAGTCAAAACAAGAGACTTTTTCTGGGTGTAAGAACAATTAGCATTTAGGGATTGTTGTGGAGGCTGCTAGGTGTTCACCAAAACCTGTTTCCTCTTCTTCCTCGCCCTAACAGTAGACTACATTGCCCAATATCCTCTGCAGTTAGATACAGCCATGTGACTGGGTTCAGGCCAATAGGATGTGGGTGGAAGTGATGGATGCCACTTTCATATCTAGCCCATAAAAATCTCCTGTGTGTGAGCCTCTCTTTTTTCCCTTGTCTGCCGGCTGGATGTTTCTGTCCGGGATGACCTGAGAGGAATGATTAGTTGGAACAGGCATCCCATTCCAACTCTGCCCAGAACACCCTATCTAGGCTATTTTGTGATTAGAAATACGCTTTTTTTTTAAAAAAAAAAACTGAAGTATAGTTCATTTACAATGTTGTGTTAGTTTCTGGTGTACAGCAAAGGATTCAGTTATACATATATACATATTCTTTTTCATATTCTTTTCCATTATGGTTTATTACAGGATATTGGATATAGTTGCCTTTTCTATACGGTAGGACCTTGTTGGTTATCTATTTTATATATAGTAGTTTGTATCTGCTAATCCCAAACTCCTCTCCCCTACCCCCTTTCCCCTTTGGTAATCATAAGTTTGTTTTCTATGTCTGTGAGTCTGTTGCTGTTTTGTAAATAAGTTCATTTGTATCACAGTTTAGATTCTACATATAAGTGGTATAATATAGTATTTGTCTTTCTCTTTCTGACTTACTTTGCTAAATTTGATAATCTCTAGGTCCAACCATGTTGCTGCAAATGGCATTCTTTCTTTCTTTTTTATGGCTGAGAAGTATTCCATTGTATATATGTACCACATCTTCTTTTTCCATTCATCTGTTGATGGACATTTAGGTTGCTTCCATGTCTTGGCTATTATGAATAGTGCTGCTATGAACATTGGGGTGCATGTATCCTTTCGAATTAGAGTTTTCTCCAGATATATGCCTAGGAATGGGACTGCGGGATAATATGGCAACTCTATTTTTAGTTTTTTAAGGAGAAATAAACTTTTAGAAAAATATGTTAAGCCACTAAAATTGGAGGGTTTGCTCCAGGTGCTTACATTGCCCTGACTAATACGTTCTGTGAAGGAGGGGTGACAAATCTTTCCTTTGGAGGGCCAGATAGCAAATATTTTTGTCTTTGTGGGCGGTCAGGTCTCTGTTGCCACTACTCAGCTCTGCTGCTGCAGTGGGAAAGCAGTCAAAGAAAATGTGTGAACGAGTGGGTGTGGCTGTGTTTTAATAAGACTCTGTGTACACAAACAGACAGCTGGACCACATGACTTAGTTCGCCAGTGCCTGTTCTAAGAGATGGGCGTGCTTTACCACCTCGTCTCAGGGGCCATACATGGAAGAATTGTAGCAAAATGGGGTTGAATGGATTCTGCTTACTAGCCGTGTAATGTCTCAGGAAAGTTATTTTAGCTTTCTGAGTCTCAGTTTCCTCATCTGTAAATTGGAGATAAGAATGCCTCCTCTAGGGCTGTTGTGAACTTCCACTATCACTCCCACAGAGGACAAGATGAGTGGTTCCAGGTCTCTCTGTCCAATAGATGAAGGACATGAGGGCAGGGAGCTGGTCTGTCTCATTCACTTCTGAAGTCACATCACTTCATAAATATTTGTTCCATGGAGGCAACTTTTAGAAAACTGCTGAAAAACGTAGCTGTAAGGAGCCCAAGAGGTAAACTCTAAGCCCCAGAGGAAACACAAACAAAAACTCCAAAATGTTCCATTAGAGTCCTTTGAACTGTGCAGGGGTCACAGTGCTCACAAGTGAGAAAATCACCACCCTCAGAGGCTCAGAGGTGCTCCTGGGGACTCTACCCGCTAAAGCAACAGCTAGGCTGGTGGGACACCTGGACCTCCAGCATCGTTCCAATTTCTAAGGCTCTAACACACACACATGCACACAAACACACAACATGTGAGAACCAAGGGGATACTTGTGTCTCTCTTCACTTCATCATAAGAGCCCCTATTTACAAAGGACCCATGACTCCCCTGAGTGTATGACCTAGGAGGTGGAGAAGCTGCATTCCCGGGTGAGGGCTGTCCTTCCCAGGCACGGGCAGGAGTGGTGGCAAAACAGGGTTGCTTTTTGAAAGGGTTCATGATGGTTCTTCCTTATGTGGCAGGGTCCTTTACTGCATTTCCAGCGTGATATTATAATGTGATGTCCTGCCTGTCCACTGACTTCTTCTGCAAATAGCTAGCCCTTGTAGCTCTCATTTGTACTTAAAAGAGACCCCTTTAATACTTCTGCTTTGCTGTAATTATTTCTGCGCAAATTCTGGAAAGCAAAATAAAATCTCAGGGACATGTTATAGCTGGAGGAGAAAATATATAATTTGTATAATTATGATGTTATATATCCTGACAAATAATTTCCAGGCAAAAAGAGAGCAAACTATTCAGTCAGAGTTGAGTCTCAGAGTCTAGAGGATGGAAGGGGCCAACGAGAGTTCATCCAGCTTCCTTTTACAGATGAGGAAACTGAGGCCCAGGGAATTAAATCGACACTTTCAGTATTGCAGAGGGACTTGGTGGCAGCATCAGGTTTCCCAGCTCCAAGGCCATTGCTCTTTCTATTTTCCAAAATAAAGTTTAAAAAATGAAAGTATGACATACATACAGAAAAGGGTGCATATCCTAAGTGTATGTAGCTCCCTGGAATTTTTACTGTTCAGATCAAGAAACAGTATAACACCAGCACCCCAGAAGCCCACATGTTACCAGTATTCTGACTTCCATCACCATACATTTGAATTGACTTAGACAATTAATATAAATTTAGTTTTACAGGATATTCTCTTGGTATCTGGCTTCTTGTGCTATGTTCCGTCCCTCTCTCCAACTTTTTATGTTGAAAACTTTCAAACCTATAGGAACATTGAAGGGACAACCGGTCCATCCTTGTGGTAGATGGCACAAACAACCACAGTTTTCCCTTCATCATATCCAGGCCCTTTGCAATGTGACTTCTCAGCTTTTCCCACTCTGCTGTGAAGGCCTTGTGATTGGCATTGACTAAGAAAACGCAGCACGAGTGAGGCTATGTCTGTTCTGCCATCAGGCCTCAAGAAGCCTTGCAGGCTTCCTCTCTCTCTCTCTATCTGTCTTGGAATTTGCCTCTGCCATGTGAATAAGCCAGGACGAGCCTGCTGGAGGGAAAGGGACAGGGTCCCAGTCACTGTAGCCAGTGGCCAGCCTAGTCCCAGAAGCGGAGCCACCCAACTGGTCGGCTGCTGATCACATAAGGGACCCCAATAGAGATCACAGGAACCCCCCAGGGGAGGTGAGTCTAAATGGAAAAATAAACTAAATACATGTTTGCTGTTGTGGTGGTTTGTCACACAGAAAGGTGCTCAATACAGCCCTTTACCGCAGATATTTCAGTGCATATCTCCTAAGAATAGAGATTCTCCTACATCGTTGCAATGTAATTATGCTCAGGACATTTACCATTGATACAATTATACTATCTAATTCACATCCATATTCAAAATTTTCTAATTGTTCCTACAATAGCCTTTATAGCTCATGTTTTTCTATTCAGGACTCAGGTGAGAATTCCTTATTCCATTTCGTCTCATTATCTCTGTCTTGAACAATCCCCATTTCCTCCCCACCCCCTTTTTCTTTTGGTCTTTTGTGTCATTACCATTTTTAAAAATTAATTAATTAATTAATTAATTTTGGGCTGTGTTGGATCTTCGTTGCTGTGCACAGGCTTTCTCTAGTTGTGGCGAGCGGGGGCTACTCTTCATTGCGGTGTGCGGGCTTCTCGTTGCGGTGGCTTCTCTTGGTGCGGAGCACAGGCTCTAGGCACGTGGGCTCAGTAGTTGTGGCTTGCGGGCTCTAGAGTGCAGCCTCAGTAGTTGAGGCGCACAGGGGCTTAGTTGCTCGGCGGTATGTGGGATCTTCCCAGACCAGGGCTCAAACCCGTGTCCCCTGCAATGGCAGGCAGATTCTTAAGCCCTGCGCCATCAGGGAAGTCCCACGTCATTAACATTTTAAAAAGTCTAGGTCAGTTGATTTTGCAGAATGGCCTTCGGTTTATACTTGTGTGGTTATTTCTTCAGGATTAATTTCCAATTCTGCACTTTGGGCAGGAATACTGCCCCAGTGGTGTCCTCTTCTCTGTACATCACATCACAGGGTCCACGTCCTAATTGCCTGGTTGTTGGGGAATCCCTCTCAAGATGCAATGGTCTTGATTAAATGGGAAGAGTTCCTGACTGAGAATCTGTCGGTGTGTTACTTGTGTTATATTTGTCCTATGTGGAAAGGGAGTTCATCTAATTTCCCGGAAACCTAGTCCACTTTGTTTTAAATTGTTTGTTAACCTTGTCCAACCCCCTTGTGACCATATTAGAAGGTGACTTTCCTATATGACTCAGTTATTTATGTATTTGTTTATTTAGTCAAAATATGCCCTTTAACGGTCATAATCAAACATCTTGAAAATTCTGTGGAATATAAAGACGCTTGTTTGGAAACTACATAAAATAAGAACTTCTTCATGTAGTAATATTGACTGAGTTTTTTTGCGGGGAGGGGTACAGGTTTGATTTTTTTAATTGAGATATAGTTGATTTAGTTGTGTTAGTTGCAGGTGTACAGCACAGTGATTCCGTTATACATATATATATAGATATATATCTATTTTTGAATCAGTTCTTTTTTTGTTTGCTCTGATCAAAAGTCATTATCAATTAATTCTTAATAGTTTAGCTTCAATCTCTCTCTCTTTCTCTCTCTTCTCTCTCTCCCTTTCTCTCCTTTTCTTTTTGTGAGTAAGCCGGACTTGATATAAGGCAAAAAATAAATATACTTATTATTCGTCACCCTTGACTTCAGTGATGACTTAGCTTTATGAGGCATCTTTTAAAAAATTGCAGGGAATCTAAAAATACCTAGGGAAGTTTAAAAGAAATGAAGAAAACACCAACAGATGGGTCATGTTAACTCTTTTTTAACAACGAAAGAGTAGTTGAAATAGTTTTTCAACAGCTCCAGGTGAGGTTATATCTGCAAGAAAGCTAAAACTGGTTAATTGGCATTTAGAAGTGAATTTAATGACAGCAGTTCTTCAGCAGAGAAAGATCAAGCTGACACCTCTAAGAAGCCACATCAGAGGCCTCTCCACTCAGAACAGCTTTGCAACCGACTGGTTCTCACATCTTTACTAATAAACACGAGAGCTCATCACTGATGCTTGCGGCCAGAATTTCACAATGACTGGGGATGTTGTGGCTCATTTGTGAACCAGATGTGTCTAAACTGAAATCTGAAAATTCTCACTTGGTAAACAGGATGATGAAAGCTAGATATGAAATGGCCCTGTGGAGGAATGAGCATGGAAAAGCTGTTTACACATTTTTGGAGATCAGATTTGGGGCGGTTGTTATTTTACAAAGATCAGGATTTTTCCTTTATTTACCTGGTGTCTAATTTGGTTCTCAAATTGTAGTTCGGTTTTATCCATGCGACAAAAGTAGCATTTGGGAATAAAGCTTTTATTTGTTGGGGATGTGAAAGCCAAATAATCTTTTCAAGGGATGTTTTGGTTACTCACAAAGACTGAAGGATAAACTATTCTCACATTTGTATGTGTGTGCATGTGAGTAAATACAGTGATATCAGGCCCAGCAATATTGAAAAACAAAAAAAAATCTATGTATTCCAGCCAGGTATAACCAGCCAAAGTAACATTGGCTGCTGTAAGAAACATTCCCCCAAAGCTCAATGACTTAACACAATAAAAATTTATTTTCTTGCTTGTACTGTAATACTATGAATACCTTGGTATTCGAAACTATGAACACTATGAATACCTTCCTTTGATTAAAGGGCCCAGGCTCCTTCTTTGGTGGCTATGCGTTTTCTAGAACCTTTATCCAGCAGACAAGGGAAGAGAGAAAGGATACATGGAAGATCGCTCAGGAAGCTTTAAGGGCCAGACCTTATGCCATTGGCCAGAACTCAGTCACATGGCTCCAGCTAACTGCAAGAAGAGCCGAGAAATGTAGAATTCCTGTATGTCTAGGAGAAAAATAAAATGGCTATGTTGAATGCATGGTGCTGTTTCCATACAGAATTATCTCTGCCAAAATACCACTCATTTTCACCAGTATGTGAACAAAAGCTTGTAGTGTCATGGGTGGGTTAGATAGAGCAGGGGTTAACATCTTTATTTAAAGGGCTGGATTCTAAACATTTTCAGCTTTGTGGGAAAAGAAGAAATATTAAGTACATTATGTATGTACCTTTATAACCATTTAAAATGTAACTGCTTAAAAATGTGAAAACCATTCTTAGCTCAGGGACAGTAGAAGAAGAAACAGTGTGGGCTTGTTGTGGCCTGTGGGCCATAGTTTGCTGACCCCTGGTCTAGATAAATTCTAAAAGGAAATATTCAGCACTGCAGGATTTTCTGTTTCTCAGATTCTTCCTAAGCTGATTTTGACTTTGGTTGAGTTTTTCAGATAACCTTTTACGGCAAATTATAGGAGAATATAGACTTAATTGAGGTTATGAAGATTAGGCAGAATTAAACAACAGTTTTGTGTGACAACAGTTACAGGAGATAGCAGTTAAAAAAAATTTACTCTAAACTGGATAATAATAGGAAATACTCGATTCTATTTCAAAATATAGTAAACCTCTGGTCATAAAAGGGTTTGCTTCTGTAACATAATGCACAGTTATATCATGCTAAGATTTCCTAGGCACTTTGTAATGACTGTGTTTATTGAGATTCATCAACTAATCTGTGATCTCAATTAAGCACTCAGATGTTGCCTTTCTTCTTGCGCTTCCTTCTCTCCTAGTGTTAAGATGGTTATTTTTCCTGGTTATTATACAACTGTATAATAAATAATGAGAATCTGGACTCACAGAATAGTCTAGGAAGAGCCACGGAGGAGGATGTCTGCTTGGCTTGACCACATCAATTCTGACTCATCAGCTGGTATGATAACGGCTAAGATTTTATATATCATTTAGATTAAGTAAAAGTAATACATAAAAAAGAGCATTGCAAAAATGTGGTTTGTAGTACAAGATTTTACTAATGAGTAGATTTCTGTTCTTACTGTTAATCATTTCTTTTATTAAACATTTTTGTAATTATGAAAGTAATGTATTTTCACTGCTGAAAATATGGAAAATTATAAAAAAAAGGAAAATTGAAATGATGTCCATTTCTGTCACCTAAATATGATCACTGTTAGCCTTCTGGTATAGATATTTTCTGTTTACACACACATCTACACACACCAAACACATACATATATATGCACACACAAATATACACAGCCCGCATACCTATTTAGATATTTTTACATAGTTTGGGGACTATTTAATGACCATTGCATATGGTCATTAAAAATCCTCTAAAAGAAAACTTTTAATGGCTGCAGCATATTATCTTGTATGAATATATTGTAATTTAATTAGCCTAACTTCTAGTTTTGGACACATGTTGTACAAAATCCCCTTAATTAAAATGCTCATTAAGAGAGATATACTCAACAAAATAAGCACTTATATCAACAAAAAGACGTATGTAGGAATATTCATAGCAGCTTTGTTCCTAATAATCTGCAACTGGAAACAATCCAAATGTGTATCAATTTTAGAACGGATAAACAAATTTCAATATATCCATACAGTGGAATAGCATTAGTGGCTGGCTGCTGCATGTAAACAATATGGGTGATTCTCACGGACATGATGATTAATTGGAAAAATAGATACAAAAGAATACATTCTATATCACTACATCTATATGAAATTCAAGAATAGGTCCAACTAATCTAAAGTGATGAGCGATCAGAATAGTGTCTTGGGAGGAGTGTAGACTGAGAAGGAGCCCGAGGAAACCTTCAGAATACTAGAAGTCTTCTATTTTTTGATCTGGGTGCTGATAAGTTGTACCTCTATAAACAGAAATAAGAATGAAAATACTGTGTGACTGGAACTTCCCTGGCAGTCCAGTGGTTAAGACTCCAGCGCTTCCTCTGCAGGGGGCACGGGTTCGATCCCTGGTCAGGGAACTAAGATCCCACATGCCGTGCGGTGCGGCCAGGCACACGCACAAATAAATAAATAAATAAATAAATAAATAAATAGCTTAAACAATAAAGGTTTACTAACACACATAGGGAAAAAAAATACTGTGTGATACATCTTTGAAGATAGGTTGGCACTACATTTCTTATAAATTCCATAGGATACAGTAATCTCATAATTTCTAAAAAAATCCTATTTTGAATTAAATAGCATATTTTTTTCTAAAAGTCTATAATTTCTTTTTCTATTACACACACTTTAGCCGTGCGACTTGGCTTGGCTTGTGGCATGTGGGCAGAAGCAGAGGTGTGTCAGTTCTGAGGCCGGGCCTTAAGAGATACTGTGTGTTTCTTCTCACCCTCTTGTGCTTCTGCCCTGGGGCAGCTACTGCCCTAAGGAGGGTGAGAGATGTGAGCAGAGCAGCCCTGGGGCCCGGGCCAGCTAGGCCTGAGTAAGTCACACGCCCCCCACCTGCGCTGCAGACATGTGAATTGTTGATTATTGTTTTAAGCCACCGAATTTTAGGGGGATTGTTATCCACCATTAGCGTAGAACTAGTTACCTGATTCCTAAAATTTCCAGAAAAATGACCCGAATTGTTTGTCCTTGACTCAGGTTCACAATTACTGACACAAAATTCGAATAGGGCTTCCCTGGTGGCGCAGTGGTTGGGAGTCCGCCTGCCGATGCAGGGCACACGGGTTCGTGCCTCGGTCCGCGAGAATCTCACATGCCGCGGAGCGGCTGGGCCCGTGAGCCACGGCCGCTGAGCCTGCGCGTCCCGAGCCTGTGCTCCGCAACGGGAGAGGCCACAACAGTGAGAGGCCCACGTACCGCAAAAAAAAAATTTTTTTTGAATAAACAAATCATATGTAAAATTGTATAGCTGGAAGATAGTGGTATCCCATCTTTACAATTTGTCACATCTACATAACTCCTCCATTAGTATTAACCTAATCCCTTTCTTTGACTTAATTTTAAATCAGTCATTTAGATCAGTATTTCCACCTACCCATATCCAAGCAATAACATTCATGAAATTAAAGTTTGATGTGTTAAATTTTTCATATCTATATCGGTACCTGTATCTATATGTGTATACGTATATGTATCTATTGATACATACTGTGGCAGTTATCATTCTGTGTGTGCATTCATCAAAGCTCATTTGTTATTTTCCTGGGCACATAGAAAGATTGCATTTCCAAGCTAGCTGGGGCCATGTGATTGAATTCTGGCCAAGAATACTTAGATCAAGAATAGTCAGGATCAGCGGTACTGATTTATTCATTTCTAGACTCAGTTCCCGAAATCTCCTGCACTCTCTCTCTCTCTTTTCTTGTGTACTGCCCGGATGCAAAGAATGTAGTTTAGGACTCTAGGGTCCTTGAAAATGGCATAGTCGGTAGAGGGAAGGAACCCTGATTTTTAAACCACCTTATAGGTCAGAGGTCTTCCCACATCCCTTCCACCCCTCCTCCAACCCCACCAGCCTGCCCTGGACCATCCAGGAGTGAGAAATGAGTGCTTACTGTGTTAAGCTACTGGGCATTCAGGAGGTATTTGTTTTAGCAGTTAGAGGTACCTATCTAATAAAAATACATCACCCTTAAAATGAGAACATATCCATCCATCTATCACCTAAGCTTACCTCTGTGCCACCTGTGATTCAGATGCCCCACTTTAGAAGCACCGCTCTGATCCAAATCCCCCTTTGACAGTCAAAGAAACTGAGCCCCTGAGAGGGAAGGTGCCACCCAAGCATGCACAGTGAGTTAGAGCAGGAGCTCAAGTCACAGACTGGATATATTCCAGGAACGCTGTCCATGGATTTAGTCCCCTCAGGATTAGGGAAGTGTCGGTCACTGACACTGCCGACGCCCCGTATTTCCTTGGTGCCACTGATAGATGCCGGGGACCCTCAGCTTTGATCCCCTGTGTCTCTGGGAGCTGCCGTCCACCAAAGCACACACAGGAGGTGGTGGGCAAATACCACCACTTCCTTCCTTCGAGGCCTCTTCTACACAGTGTCCCAGTGGGTGTTCAGAGGGGCTGAGCCCCCGCAGCCCCCAGGGGTACCTGCCCTCTAACACCACTCTCCATGCCCTGCCCTCACTCTCACTCCCCCCTTCCCCACAGGCCATGGCAGACAGCATGAAGGAAGGCACCTCAGAGGAGGTGACTTTTGAACAGAGTCGAGAATTTGAGGAGAGACAGTGTCAGGCACTTAAAATGGTCCTGGAGGTGGGAAGGGCCTGGCACACCCAAGGCCTAGCAAGGAGGCCTGTATGGCAGAAGCAAGCGGGTGGACGGTGCGGGGAGCTCTGAGAGAGGTGGGTATGGGCTAGACTGCTGCACAGAGGTTCGAATGTGCCCTAAGAAAGATGGGAAGCCAGCAAAGCTCCTCAGGTCAAGCAGAGGAGCCATTTAACTTGATTTACGTTTCTGAAGTTCAGTGACAGACCTTTCCAGAAGATGTGGGACCCAAGGCACTGGCCCTTTTGATGGGGAGGCAGCCGTCACTTGCAGCTCCACACATACTGACCGCCCCCCGCCCCCTGTTCCTTGTCTGCCATGCTCACTGCGGTCTGTCTGGGGCTCCTTCCAGCCAGAATAGGCAGTAAAAGTGGCCGTGGATGGGGAAAGACACCCCAACTGCTTTCTGACCTGATACCTTGGGCCCTCTTCTGTCTTAAGCCCCTTGAACTACAAGCTACCTCATACCAAATCCAAAGCGGGCTCAATTCAATGGGGAAGAAAATGTGAGCCATGACTAAAAAGGCATTTCCCCCACGCTAGGCCTCACAAGACATAATTATCTTTTTGTACCACACCCTGTTAAAATTATTAAAGGAGGCTCCGGCCATATTTTCATGCCCAGGGGAAGAATTCTATTACAAAGGTCGACAGAATGGGCCCTTGAAAACTCCAACAAGGGATCCTGGAGATGGCGGGGGTGGGGGGCGGTGCGGAGGGGGGAATTGTGAGCTGTAGATGTAAAATAATTGACTAAAAGTGGCCCAGACCGACTTAGTGCTCTGAGGGGAGCCTCTGTCACCCCACTCCCTTCCAAGGTGGGGAATTCTGTTATGAAAGCAATTAGGTCGTTCAAGACTTGGAAATAAGACGTCTCAAAATTAAAATAAAACTATGGAAATCCAAAACCAGTCAGTACTCAAAAGATGGATTAAATCTATCTTTAAACGTATAGATGCTGGGGTAATATTTGAGTTATTATATTCATGAGGGTTCTGAGAGCCTTACGACGCTGTTAAGGTTTATGCGAAATGATTTTGCAAAGCTGTTTTTGGTGTGAGCCAAAGCGACAAGCACTTGGGTAAACACTGTGTTTCCCTCTGAGAGACCCATTTATTGTCGTTTCAAAACGGATTTAAAGAGTTGGGTCAGAAATTGTTTTAAAAGGTGAGCTTATCCTTGTAGTTCTTGCATTTCTTAGTCTGAAGCTCCCAGCCCCCAGCCTTACTCTGAAGTTTAAAAGGATGGTTTGACAGTACAAATTACTTTCTTTGTTTTCCATGGAACAGAGCTTCTGGTTTTTATAGGCATATAAACTATTTTTATAACCTAAATCTCTACAAGTTGTGGCATGAAGAGAAATAGTCAAAGGCTATAAAAAATGTATGATAAATCGCTGCTGATTAAAAATGCAAGTATTGGCCATGTTAACTGAAGCCAATAATTGTTTTTTCATATTGTCATTTAACTAAATTCGTTTTTTCAATCCATAAAGGCACATTTTATGAAAATAGACCACTATTTCAAGAGCACTGAGGCAGTTAAAGATGCAAAAACACTTCCAGTATCTGAACAAGATAGGAAAGTTTGATCCGTGGACGTTAAGATGAGTGTTTACATATGAAATAGATACATATGCACATGGATGAAGAAGAGATTTTGCTTCATTTTTATTTATTTATCTTAACTTTAGAGAAAGGGTTCAAACTGTCATGTTTTCAATCTACTGACATCTGTGCTCCAATTTTCCTCATAAAATGGGGACAGTAATAGTATCTGCTTGTAGTTACTACGGTTGCAGGTATTAATTCAGTTAAAAATCTATGCACAGTAACATTCAATATATGCCACTTATATTCTCCATCCCCTAGTTATTGAGCATGTAGCTAATGCTTAGTAATTGCTTATTAATGAATATTCAGTTAGGATAGACCTTTTCTAGAATTTGAATGAGAAGATAGTGACATGTTTTCTTAGTCCAGGGAGGCCAGTGGTCATTCAACACACATTAGTTATAGGAATGCCAATCGGACCATGTCACTCCCCTCTTAAAACCCACTGGGTTTGTGAATTGCACTTAGAATAAAATGCAAATTCCTTGCCGTGGCCCACGAGACTCTACAAGATCTGATCTTTGCCCCACCTCATCTTGGGCCATTCTCTCCCTGGCTTTCTAACCTCCAGGGTCATTGTTCTTCTGACAGTTCCTGGAACACATCCATTCTCTTCTGTCCTGGGGCTGTAAAAATTAATAAACAGAAACTTCAATTAAAATAGAGTTGGAGGCCAGAAGGGGGAGCTCTCATGCCCTAGGACAACAGTAACCAAGACCAAGAGAAAGAAGAAAGACTTCCTTTCCTTGCCTGGCAAGCGCTCAGCCAATGAGACTGTCACAACCCAGCCAATGAAAAGCCACTATACTTCGAACTCTCAATTCTGAAGTCCTGCAGATCTTAGCTGAAATGTCACCTCCTCGGAGGGGTCTTCCTTGATCATTCAGTATAAAATATGTCCCTCCTCTGATATGTCTTCACCAGAAGTCTATATCTCCTTCATTTACAGCAGTTTTCATCATTTGTCAATGTGTATTGGTTTACTTACTTGTCTTTTGTATGGTTCCCTAACTAGTCTGTAAGCCCCGTGAGCTCAGGGGCCACGTCCGTTCCATCCAAGCCCACCCAAAGCTGAGCACAGTGCTGGAAGCACGGTGGGCTCTCAGAAACACTTCCTGAATGAAAGATGGAAGTGTGGCCACGTGTGAAGATTTCTTTAAGCCCAGAGTTACATGTTACTGTAACTACCACTTTCAAATGAAAATAACCCTCATTTTACTTTTTTCTCTTCTGACAAGATAACAAGAATTTGTTTCCCAACACTTGCATGCATGTCTTCCCACTTTTATATCTCTACTTATTGGCTGCCGCTCCACCCCCTGCTGTCCACAAGGTCCCGTCGCAAATGCTTTCCCGTGAGCTCAACTCCATGAGCGTTCCCCTGGTCTTCCCTGATGGTGTGCCCTTTATCGAACCTTCCTCTTCCCTCTGGTGCCTTCTTAAAGGCTCTTACCTTGCTGAATGCAATTGTAAAGTGGACCAGAAACTTTTCCAGAGCCCAAACAACCCTACATCTCCGAGGAACCTAGCAGCATGCTTTGTAAATAACCCTGCTCTCAGTAAAAGTTGATCAATTAATTTGTTTATGATGAAAAACTGAAAAACTGAGTTAATTACCCAAATGTTTCCAAATGTCCAGGTGTTTATCTTCATGGAAGAAAAAAAGAAAACTCTGAATGAATGATTAGATGTCTTTCCTTTTCATCTTGGTGGTTTAGAGCTGTTTAAACACAGAGACCTGGTTTGTTTCTTTTCAGTTTCCCTTGCTCCAGGAGCACAAATTTGCCTCAGTCTAGTGCTTCCTCTTTAAAAACCATCTTTAAAAAATTTAGGGTTTCCTCTTTAAGGAAAGGCTGAGAAACACTACAAATACTAATATTGAATAATAAATGTCATGAAGTGAAATTCCTTTTGCACATTTTGTAGGAAGAGCCAAGGCAGACCTGCTCAAAGGACTGGCAGTCTCTCCATGTCAGGATCAAAGGGCAGGTGACCCAGATTCCAGCCTGATTTTTGCAGCATAATGTGTTTGCTGCTCTGCCTCCAAATTCCAAAGAAGGTCACCGTGAAATGAGTGGGGTTGTGTGACTCCATTTTCTTAACTTAAAATGCTTGGAAAAGTAACTTGCCTCTCATTTTAGAAGTTCCAATAGCCCTTTTTATTTTGACCTTTTACAGAAATATCCTATACCTTGGCTACAAAGAACAGGGCTGTGAACTTCCTGGGGTGATGGCAATGATCTCCATGCTGATAGGATTGTGGATCACCTAGGTGCACGTGTTTGTTAGAACTCATAGAATCAAGTACTTCAAGACCTGTGTACTTCCCCCTTCAAATATCATACAGCAATTTTAAAAGGAGAAAAAAAAGATAACACATGGGTACTGAAAATAGTCAAGTAGTACAGAATGGAATGAAGAAAAAAACTTAACAATTAAAAAAAAAAAAACCTACAGAGGCAATTATCACACAATGGGGTCCAAGGCCAGCAGCATCCGTCAGCATTCCCTGAGAACTTGTTTAGACGCGAAGACACTCAGGCCTCACCAGGGACCTGCTGCATCGGGATCCACAGGTCAGCAAGGTGCCCCAGGAGATTTGTCTGCACATTAAATTTAGAGAAGCCCCGCCTTAAAAGGATGAGGGCCAGTGGTCTAAATGCTGATGTCCATCTTATCAGCTGAGCTGCACTGCTTACCCGTGACTTTGTTTAAAATTTAGCCGTTTCCTCACTTTCCCTGATTTTGCTGAATCTCTCCTACCTCCCCCTTACACCGCCCCCTCTCGCCCCAAGCCTGCCTTGCCTGAGACTGGCTTGGGAGGCTGCCGTACAGACCCGATTTTGTTCACAGCTATGCAACCGGCTGGCCCTGGCCAAAGGAGCCTAGTGAAACCACTTAACTTCCTGCACTTCTGTTTACTCTTCTTTACAAAAGACATAATGACACTGAGCTACCAGGAGCTTAAATTAATTAATGTTTATAGAGCACTTCAAGCTTGGAGGATAAAAGCCTCTTTGAAAGTGCATGTAATTATCATTATGGCTAATGAAGCCCCATGCCAACCCCTCCCCCTCACTGGGGGCGTGGAGAGCTGCCCTGGTAACATAATCCAGAGAAGGTGGTAATTTAACTCAAATGTCACTTTCCTTCTTTGGTCACTCTATTCGTATTTTCAGTTTTTTTTTCTTCTTTTTTTAAGTACGCATTGGATGTAGCTGGACTAACTGGGTTTATGGTAAAATAAGCAAAATATGTTCTAAACGCAGTGCTTTTCTCCAGCCTCAGACCCTGTGATTCCACTGTTTCCTTGGTTGGGAAATGAGACCCAAAGAGCCAGAGAGAGAGAAAGAGAAGGGGGGATGGGGAGAGAGAGAGAGAGACGGAGACAGAGAGAGAGAGAAGCTTTTACTAGAAGGTGACTTGGAGTTTATAATGATGGTTCTTATCATATTGAGGTTTATTGTTTAGTCTTGGGGTTGACCAACTTCTGGGAACATATTTAGTGCTCACTGCACTAGAGAAGACACCCTCAGTAGGTCTCTACTCTGGGAAAATTACAGTTTAACGGAAAAGATGCATCATCTCCAAGTGGGAAACTCAACAACCAACAGCATTCACAAGGAGCCCTGTTTCATTAACACAGATTATGGTGCAAATGAAAATTTTAAATTACCTTCTTCATTTCTTCTCTTTATGTCTCAGCTCCTTTGCTTGATTTTGGAGATCAGGAAGGATGCAACCGTGCCTTTGTGAATTTATTTTAAAATGATTTATTATTTGAGTTTTGGGAAATCAACTCATATTTGTACAAGTTGGAGAAACTTGCTGCTTTATTTGCAATCATTTTGAAGAGGGACAATGGAGTTTAAAAGGATCTTGTAAGGATAAATTCACATGCTTTTGAAACTGGGTTTTATCACTGCCGGTAAATCTACCTAAGTGTAAGAGTTCTCAAATTGGGCCTCGGGACTGGGCCGTGCACAGAGTGGCCTTTAACACCTTTGGTTAAAGGAGTTCATCTACAGCACAGGCCACCCTCGCTCGGAAGAGGAAGAATCCCCGGAACTGGAGTGCAAGCAATGTCTTGACTTGTGAATCCCTAGACTGGGCACCATCTTGGCGGCTTCTTGAGGACAGCCTCTCCCCTCTTCACTTCCTTTGTATCCCCCAGAAAGGTTGAGGACGCTGCCTCGGGGATGGTGGGCTACTGTTCACTGAAAACCAGAGTTAGAGTTATAGAGGCAAATACACATGTCAGTTATCAACATAAATATCAAATTCACTTACAGGATCTCAGTCAATTTAAGAGGCATTCCTCAGAATCTCCTCTGTCCCACCGAATGAAAAGGATTTAAGAGGCATTCCTCAGGATCTCCTCTGTCCCACAGCATGAAAAGCGTTCCTTGCCTCAAGGGGCTGGTGAGTGAGCTATGGAGTTGAGATAAACGTGTTCATGTTTGTCTCTTCCACTAGAGGAGCTTTAGGAGGGCAGGAACCAGTTCTGTTTCACTCACTGTTTGCGTCTTAGTGAATAGTAGAAGCTCAATACGTATGTTTTTGAATGCATGAAGGAACGGAGCGAGGAAAGAAGGAAGGAAGGAAAGAAGGAAGGAAGGAAAGAAGGAAGGAAGGAAGAAAATGAATTAAACTATCCATTCCATGCTGTTGTTATTCAAATAGAAGCCAGTTAACATGGGCAGGTTTCTAAGAGGAAGGTGATGAATAATCATCTAATGGCAGGATGGAGAAACAGATGGGAAAAGGAAGAACATTCTAGTGGAGGAAAATGACAAGAAAAGGAATGAAAATTAATATGTAGCTTTGTGGATTTGTGGATGAGGTGGAGTTATTGCCCCCCCAAAAAGAGAGCATGGGGCCAAGTTCCAGGCATTTAGGTATGACGTAGGAAGAGAGAGTTGCACTTTATTAGGTCATGTCTACTTAATAATGAGAATCTAATTAAAACCGAAAAATTTAAAAATTCAGACATTCCCAAGCAACTGAATATTTGTGATATATGGAGAATAATATCAAAATATTAATTAGGCTGAAATTTTCCAGGCTTTGCTATTTATATATTCATGCTAGATGATATTTTCAATTAATTTTTTGGAAATAATTTGTATCTTAGGAAAGGCATAATTATTACATGAAAATCAATTTTTTTTTTCCCATGGCAACTAAAGTAAGGTCTCACGCAAAAACCCTAATGAACTTTTTGGCCAACCCAAATTTTGGTGTGGGCATATCCAAAATCAGGAAATAGAAACAGAAAAGTGTTCAAAATGTGTTTAAAACCTTCCTGTAAATCGTTGGCCAGGATAAAATTTGAACCCTAGACTCTCTGGATCTGAGCTGAAAACTACATACCTTCTCTGTTCTTTGAATATAGAAATCTCTATTCTAGGGTAATAAGGAGAAAAAGTTCAATTTATCATGTAACTTATAGAGCATGATGGTTGCATGATGGTTGCCTAAGTCTTGACTTTCTGTACAGGACAGAGCCAATTCAGTGAATGAAGGATAAGTAGGTTTGACTTGGTCTGGACAAAGTCTTTGAGTCTTTAGACAGGTAAATCTAAAAATAATAGTAGTGAGCAAAATGTGAACGTTCCCATTCATCCTAATGGGGTTGTCAACTATGAAGTTTAATTATATCACTGGTAGCCATTTAATGGCAGTTATGGGACTTAGAGGCCAGCAATTAACGGTGACTTCTTGCCCAATGAAGTACCTCCAGTTTCTTGATTGTTGTAATGATTGTTCGTTAAGCAGAAGGTCAGTTAAAATCTTTTTGATCCCAGTCAATAGCCTTAGTTACTGAGTCATTAGTTTCCTAATAACCAGCAAATCCTCTGCTCAGCTAGGTCTAACTTGGGTGTGTTGGTCATTCTTACCAGATGAGCCAAATGGTCTTGTATTTCTGATTGCGATTTTATGAAGAAAACCACAAAATAGAATTGAGAAACGGCCAGCGAGCAAGTTCTGTTTCTTTTGTGTGCCTGCCCTCTCTCTCTCCAGGGGGATCTGGTCTAGCTCATCAACCTGGTAGGGACTGAATGAAGTTGGGTTGCTATTGACAGGGGAGCTCTCAGGACAACAGAGTGCCTGGTCCACTCATTCCTTTATTCCTTCATCTATTCATTTCATAAAGTATGTTTTCAACTCTCTTGTGTTCTAGGCACTGGTGTAGGGTAAGCTTGGCTGACAGAAATCCTCGGAGCTTACAGTATACAAGTAAACAATTTAGAATGTACTTGTATAATTCTAGTATACAAGAAAATAGTTTATTTTTCAAATTGAAGTATAGTTGATTTACAATGTTTCAGGTATACAGCAAAATGATTCAGTTTTTTATATATATATATTTATATATATATACACACAGACACATATATAACTTTATATAGTACATATATAACTATACATAGTTATATATATATATATAACTTTTTCAGATTTTTTACCATTATAAGTTATTACAAGATATTGAATATAGTTTCCTGTGCTATACAGTAGGTCCTTGTTGGTTACCTATTTTTTATATAGTAGTAAGTATCAGTTAATCCCAAGCTCTTAATTTATCTCTCCCCACCTTTCCCCTTTGGTAACCATAAGTTTGTTTTCTATGTCTGTGAGTCTATTTCTGTTTTGTAAATAAGTTCATTTGTATCACATTTTTAGTTTCCACATATAAGTGATATCATGTGGTATGCCTTTCTCTGTCTGACTTACTTCACTTAGTATGATGATCTCTTGGTCCATCCATGTTGCTGCAAATGGCATCATTTACAAGTAACTAGTTTAGAATTGGCTTGTGTAGGAGTGATAAAGTGCTGTGATGACAATAAAGCAGAGTGCTGAGGTCGGTGTGGGCCTGACTTTAGGTCATCACTGAACAGCAGAAATATCATGTGGGCCAAAATGTAAGCCGGATATGACATTTAAAATTTTCTGGTCACATTAAGAAAAGTAGAAAGAAACAGGCGGAATTAATTTTAATAATATACATTTAACTCAATATATCCAAAATAGCATTTCAACAAGTAATCAATATAAAAATTATTAATGAGATGTTTTATAGATTTTTTTCACACTAAGTCTTTAAAATCCAGCATATGTTTTCTGTATATGGCACGTATATGGCACCTAGGAAGTGCTCAGCATCCACTATGGTTAGCGGCTACTATATGGGACAGCGTAGTATTAGATAGTGGGTGAAGAGGGACTTTCTACCACCTAAATAAGGACAAAGAGCCAGCCATGCAGAGATATGCACTCCAGATAGAGGGATCAGAAAGTGCAAAGGGGCTTCCCGGGTGTCGCAGTGGTTGAGAGTCCACCTGCCGATGCAGGGGACGCGGGTTCGTGCCCCGGTCCGGGAGGATCCCACATGCCGCGGAGAGGCTGGGCCCGTGAGCCATGGCTGCTGAGCCTATGCGTCCAGATCCTGTGCTCCGCAACGGGAGAGGCCACAACAGTGAGAGGACTGCGTACCGCAAAAAAAAAAAAAAAAGGAAAGTGCAAAGGCCCTGAGGCAGGGTTAAGTTTTGAAACAAATTTGAATTCAACTGAAAAATAAGAAAACAAATATAGCTAGACATTCAATTTATAACACTTGTATGCAGCCCTGCTAAATGGTTTAAAACCAAGTTATTTTTTCAAAATGCTCACATAACACAACAGGCCATCATTTCTTACAAGCCTAAATGAAATGGTCTGTTCAGCTCAGTCTAATCACTTGATTATAATAAAAATGAACTCAGTGCAAAACAAAACTTTTCAAAAAAATAGTAATGGGTAAGTGGATGCATATTGAACATATTTTTTTTCTTTTGCCTTCAAACATGCAAATTCATCACAGTCTAGTGTGTCTTTTACTGATAAATATACTAATTATAGATTCTGGGTTCTAATAGCATTATCTATCTTCAGGACAGGACTTTGTAAAAAATACATCTGGGGACCATTGCTTGTGTTTCATCTTTCTCTGGAGTCAGGCCATGTTTGACCCCTCAGTGAGCTTAGCAACATAATGAATTCATTAGCAACAAGGGTACACTATACATAGAAAATGAAAACTCACACAGAAATCACTCTAAAAGAATCATTGAATGTATTTTAAAATACAATGTCTGGAATATACTTTTCATGGCAAATAAGCATTCTCGTATTTGCGTGATACGAATTTGATGTATGTCTTCATTTGGATTCCTCTAGAAGGCATCTCGGAGAAAAGGATATGAGTGCATGGAGTTTATTTGAGAGGTGATCCCAGGAAGCAGGGGTTCGTGGGAGGAATGAGATAGGGAGGGAAGAAACCCAATACAAGGTGCATCAGCAAGCCAGTTACAAGAGCAGAAAACTGGAGACACCACTCTGGGATTTGTGCAGAACACGTCCCAGAAGATTCCCTCCCCAGGAGCAAGGAATTTATTCCCCAACTTCATCAGTCACAGGCTGGGCTGCTTCTGGGCTGCTTCTGGGCTGAAGAAAAGGATGTTAGTTCCCCAGCGCTTGTGACCTGACAACCATTATGGACAGAGAGGGCTCTGGTGCCCAGAGAAAAACCTCAGGCAAAGGTGTGGCCAGTCGGAAGGTGGATGGTGTGAACAGGAATGGGAAGGGCCAAAAGAAGCAGGTCAGTTACAGTAGCTGCTCAACGTGTATAATGGGAAATTCATCCAGAAGCTTACCTTTAGTACTTAATAATTTGTGTATGTTGTAGCATTGAATACTTTACTGCTTACAAAGACCTTCATTTATCTTATCTTATTCAATCCTTACAAGGACCCTGAGGGATGGGTTGAGCTGGTGAGCAGGTTTTACTTGTCATATATTATAGAGGAGGGATCTAAGGTTCGTGAAGACCCATGTTCACAGATGGTAAGGAAGCAGTGCAGGGATCTGGCTCTAGTGGAACTTGTGGTTCCCCCTCCTCAGCAACCACAAGTTGGCTCCCCCCCCCCTTCTCTCTTCTCTCTCTCCCACTGTGCAACTATGCACTTTGCACTTTGTGTGGGATTGACCCCATCCCCAGCTGTGGGGATGGGCCTTGATTGGCTGAAGCCAACCAGATCTTTGTGTTCTTAATCAATACAGTGACTGGTTCAGTTTCAGTCAGAGCAAAGTGAAGGACTGTAGCAAACTAAATGGCCAGGATAAGAGAAAGATATCTTTAACTCCATCTTTTTTATATTTTACATATGTATCAGAAAATATGTTGCCCTGTAGTTCTTGGCAGCCATCATGTGAACATGAGGCAACTCAGCCTGAGGGTAAAGCCAATGGAATCAATTGTAGAAAAGACAGATTAAAAAAACAAAACAAAACCCCAAAGTGAAAAACAAAAACAGCGTCCATGGTGACATTCTTGATTCAGTGGATAAAATTCCTGAAGCTGAGAAACGCCATCTATTTTTTAAGAAAGCCGTCTGAGTTGGATTTTCAAACACTTACAGTTGAGAATATTCTGAGAGCACCTGGTTCGGTTCTCCACACCAAACGCCCCATGTCATCTTAGGATGAAGTAAGTTAAACCTCATGTATTCAGAACCTAGAGACATTTTACTTACCATTTGCACAACATGTTCACCTAAATTATATCTTTTCACTTGAAGTGTATATCATAACCCATGGAAGCATTAATACAGTCCAGGTTATAGCTTGGAGACAAGCTCTATGTCAGGGAATGAAGGGCAAAAGAGTTAAACAGATGAAAAAGAAAGATGTTTTAGTTTTAAGTGAAGTTGTGACTCATATGGCAAATATTCAATGCAACCATTTTTTTTTCAAGAAATCATAAGTTAAAGAAAACAAAAGAAGAAAAAGTAAACCTAATGATAGCTAGAAAATCAGATTTTCTCTTTTTTATTTGGATATGCAATGGTAGCCACTATAAGGGAGTTTGTTTACCTTCTTTTCCCTCACCTACCTCACTTATATACCTTGGAAAAACAAAATTCTCATTTTCTTACCTCTTGCAGCAACAGGTGGTTATGTGATACAGTTCCAGCCAAAAAGATGTAAGCAGGTTCTCCCGAGACAATTTCAGGGAAAACATTTTCTTTCCTTTTAAAATGGGCCATAGACTACCAGCATACCTCTTTCCTCTGTTCCCTGCCTTGAATGATGATGTGAAATCCAGAACTATGGTTGCCATTTTGTGTTAATTAGGCAACAGACATGAGGACAAAAGCCAAGGGAAGTGGGTTGAAAAGACAGGAATAATCTGGCTCCCAGATGGCACTGTTGAGCATGCTAGAAACTGCCTGTCTCTGGACTTTCTTTTAGGTGAGAAATCTAAACCCTATTTGTTTAAGCCAGTATTTATTGGGTATTTTTTGTACTTTCGGCCTAATGCATTCGTAACTAGTACATGCAGTCACTTTAACAACTTTTTGAATATCTAGGTTTATTTTGGATTTCTACTCTTTTTTTTTTTTTTAATGTTTTGGTGGACGTAACTTAACTCAGGAGATATTTGTGTATCAAATATGTCAGTGCCGAAATTTTTTTTTTCTTTTTATAAAAGAAACACCCGCTCTGGTAAAGCAGAAAGAACCTCTATTGTGGATTCAGTCTTGGGAGCATATCTGAGCTCTTCCACTTACCACCTCTTTGATCTTTCAAATACTGTGACAATCTCTGTCTTTTAATTGATGTATTAGAGCATTCACATTTAAAGTGATTATTGGTATAATTGGATTAACATCTATCATGTTTGTTTTCTTTTCATTGTATTGTTTTTTGTCTCTTTCCCCTTCTCTTTTTCTTCCTTCTCTGTTTTAACTGAGCATTTTACATGATTAATTCTATTTTATCTTCTTTCTTAGCATATTAGTTATACTTAAAACATTTTTTGTGGTTTCCCTGTAGTGTAAAATACACCTTTTAAAAAAGAGCTAATCTAAATCCATCTTCAAATAACTCTATAACACTTCACATGAAGTCTAAGTACCTTTTAGCAGAATGTTCCCAATTCACCTCTCCTATTCCTTGTGACATTGCTGTTATTAATTTCACTTATCCATATGCTATACTCACTGCAACACATTGTTACTATTATTACTTTTAAAAAGTTATCATTCAAACTGGTTTCAGAATAATAAGAATAAAATATTTTATTTTATCTCTACTTATTCCTTCTCTAACACTCTTCTGTTTTTATGCAGATCCAAGTTTCCTACCTGTATTATTTTCCTTCTGTCTGAAGAACTTTTAACATTTCTTTCAGAGCAGGTCCACTGGTGATGAATTCTCTCAATTTTTGTTTGTCAGAGAAAGTCTTTATTTCTCTTTCATTTTTGAAGGATAATTTCACTGGACAGAAGTCTAAGTTGGTGGTATGTTTTCTTTCAACACTTCAAATATTTCATATCACTCTCCTTTGTTTGCATAGTTTCTGATGAGAAGTCCACTGTAATCCTTATGCTAGTTCTTCTCTAAGAAAGGTGTTTTTTTTTTTTCCTCTAGCTTCTTCAAGACTTTTTCTTTTTCTGCAGTTTAAATATGACATACATAAGGTTTTAATTTGTTTGTTTGTATATATTCTTTACCTGTGAGCTTCCTGGATCTGTGGTGTTTTACTGTTTGTCATTAGTTTTTGAAAGTTGTCAGCCACTCTTACTTCAAATATTTGTTGTGCTTCATCATTTCTTTCTATTTCTGGTACTCTAATTACCTGTATGTTACCCTTTCAAAATTGCCCCGCAGTTTTTGGATGTTCTGCTCTGGGAACTTTCTATCTTCAAGCTTACTCATTCTTTCCTTAGTCATGTCAAATCTACTGATGAGCCCATCAAAGTTGTTCTTTATTTGTGTTACAATTTTTTCCCTAACATTTCCTTTTGATGCTTTCTGAGAGTTTTCATCTCTCTGCTTATATTAACCATCTTTTCTTGCCTATTTTCTACTTTTTCCATTAGAACCTTTAATATATTAATCATAGTTATTTTAAATTCCCTGTCCTATAATTCAAATATCTATGTTATATCTAGGTCTGGTTCTGATGATTGCTTTGTTTCTTCAGACTGTGGGGTTTTTTTGTTTTTTTGTTTGTTTGTTTGTGGTTTTTTGTATGTTTTATTGGATTATAGGACCTGAGGTAAATAAGCATTTACTGTGAGGATTTACATTTTTCTGGTTAGGAGTTTGAATTTGTTTAAAGCTTGCTGTAGCTACAGGTTCAAGAGGTTTTAAATTCCTCTGGTGTCCTTGTTATTGTCTTGACTTTGGGTTTCCCTAAGTGCTCCTTCTCAGAGAAATTCTGGGTCTGCACTTTCAGCTGTAACCCACTGTTGTTATACGGGAGTCTTATTGGTGTGCTGATAATGTGTTGAGAAGGGGGAATGTTTTATAATCTTGCAATTACATCTCAATGTTTTAGTCATCCTGTGTCTTTGGGCTGTGACCTTCACAAGTGAGTTACTAGTGGTACAGCTACTATTTCCTCTGCCCTCTACTTCCTTCCCTGGCTGTAGCATTCCCAATCTATTTCTTCAGAGCCCTGACCTCTGTTGACCTTGCCTCTCCCCCACATTAGATAGAACAGGAAGGCTAGAGGGGACTGGATCGGCAGACATGCCCCTTCCCCAGATGGGACAAGGCTCTTGCAATATTTTTTCCCATGGAGGGTTCACCTTTGTGGTGGAAAATGTTCTGGACGTATTTTCACAAGGATTCCTCTTTCTCTCCCTGGCCAGAGCCAGGAGGAGATCCTTCTCAGATCTTCATTGTGAGGATTTTGGTGGAATTCATGGGGGTAAAAAGCTATGAAAGTTGCCCCCTGCAATCTTGGGGACCTCAGTAGTTTCTCATTCCCTTGTTAGTCCACACTCAGCCTCCAGCAATTCATCAAAATTACCATTTGAATGTTCCTACTGCTTTATGGCTCCAGCAGCTTGTGATTCAGGTAAGCAGATTTGACCGTGACTTTCTGGATGCCCTTGTCTCTTCAGATTTCAGACTGGCTCTTTGCCCTGCCACCTCAGTTCTCTGATGGGTCCAAAAAAAACAAGTAATTTTCTATCTGTTTAGCTATCTCCTGTTGCAAAGGTGGGAGTGACAACTTCCAAGTTCTTTACATATCTGAGCCAAACCAGAAGTCCTCCTGTCTACTCTTTTAATCTCACTTTCTTCATCTATAAAAATTAGTACTTTTTTTTTTTTTTTTTGCGGTACGTGGTCCTCTCACTGCTGTGGCCTCTCCCGTTGCGGAGCACAGGCTCCGGACGTACAGGCTCAGTGGCCATGGCTCACGGGCGCAGCCGCTCCGCGGCATATGGGATCATCCCACACCGGGGCACGAACCCGTGTCCCCTATATTGGCAGGCAGACTCTCAACCACTGCGCCACCTGGGAAGCCCAAAGATGAGTACATTTATGGCTACCTTGCAATGTTATTGCCATGATTTTATGAGACAATAATCTACAAGAAAGTAATGGAGCACCCAGAGGAGATGATCAATAAAGTGGCATTCCATACTTAAATTTTAGAGAGGATTCCAATGTCATAAAGAAACAAAGTGGAGTTGAACCATGCATACACTTAATATTACATGAAATCCACTAGACATGCTCAAAACAAAAATTAACAAGTAGAGAGAAAATAATTTAAATAATGTGGTCAATTCTGTCTGTCAATCATAGTACACTTGTGTCAATTAGAAGAAAGGAGCAGTGAAGAGCTGGGGAGTAGGAATGAGGAGGAAGAGGAAGGAAAATTTCTAGGCAGAAGGAGCAACGTATTGTGGCGGGGCGTGGGGGGGGGGGTGGCTGCCTGAGACAGGAAGAAGCTAAGAACATTTAAGAAATATGGCCGTGAAGGGCTTCCCTGGTGGCGCAGTGGTTGAGAGTCTGCCTGCTGATGCAGAGGACACGGGTTTGGGCCCTGGTCCGGGAAGATCCCACATGTCACGGAGCGGCTGGGCCCGTGAGCCATGGCCGCTGAGCCTGCGCGTCCGGAGCCTGTGCTCCGCAACGGGAGAGGCCACAACAGTGAGAGGCCCGCGTACCGCAAGAAAAAGAAATATGGCAGTGGAGTTGGAATAGGACAGAGGTGGTCAGAGGGGAGGACTTGTGATCACTGTGGAGTGCGTGGACTCTGTTTTAAGAGCAGTGGACTAGTATCTTCAAAACTCAATTTCTATCATCCTCATACTTAATAGGTAGAAACTGGAAATGGTGCCTTCTTAGGAATTTATTTTATATTTTTATTGCTGTCCAAATTCAGTACTTTATTTATTTATGTGAAATTATTATCTCATGTCTTTTATGTATTGGTTCTTTGTGATATTATTACTATTTGAGGAAAAAAAATCTTCCTCAATTAAAAAAAAATTAGTTCTTACCATTCAGTTATTTTAAATGTATAGGTCTTTCCATCTGATGGTGTGACAACTCAGTGGCCTAAGCATTTATTTCTCATTCATCTGTTTGGGGGTGAGCTGAGATACAGCTGACCTAGCCTGGGCAGATGTAGTTGGTGGCATCTCTGGAAAGATGGTCCTCTGGAAAGGCCAATGTTTGGTTTCTTGGGGAAGGTTGTAACAATGTCATACTCAACTGGGCAAGTTCTTGTGACTCCAGTAAGACCATAGACCTCAAGATTAGGTGTTGGTGGGTCAAAGGGAAAAGGTGTCTTGCTTGGGTTCATCCAACAGCAGACACAGGGACAAGGATTTGGGTGCTAGGAGTTTATTTGGGAGATGATTCCAGAAATGTGGTGAGAGAGTGGGGAAGGGAGATGTGGAAAAGAAGACAGCGAATAATGGGTTCGTTGATCAGCAGGTTACCACTGTGGGCAGCTGGAGTTCTAGCCTGTTGAGGACAGTCTGAGAGACTGTGTAGAACATGTCTTCAAATTACGCCCCCAGATGGCGAAGAGCTCAAGGTTCTCATCTGCCAACTCCCATCACTCACTGAGGAGGGTTGCTCTTGGGGTATCAACTCTCGCTTCCTATAGGTGGGGACTCCTGGGTCCACAGAAAACCCTTAGACAGAAAGATGCAGATGCTTGTAATAGAAAGCTGTCAGTGTGCCTGGTTACTTAGACCATAATGTTGCCAGGACTAAAGTTTGTCCTCACTGGGATATATTACAATTCAAGAACACAATAATGAACACAGGATAGCTTTTAAATAATTTCTTAGCTCTTTGGTTTACTGAATCTCTGTTCAACTTGCCTGTCTCTCCTTTTAAGCATCTTTTTATTAAAACTTTAATTTTTTCCCCAGAGGCAAAAAAAGCAAGTTTCAAAATGTGAAGTTCACTGTTAGATTTTTGTTTCTAGTACCTTCCCCTTTTTATAGAATATCTGTCTCATCATGAACTTTGGAAGTATAAATTTAAAAGAACTGAACATGAATGCTCTTGGAATTCTGATGAACAAGTGTTTTCTGATAGTCTGTCACCCCACCTTTACTTCTGCAAGGTGAGAACCTACCACATATAAATTCCATTTTCACATCACTCACATATAGTCATATTTAAGGCTGAATGGTGAACATGGAGGAGGATACCGCATAGAGATGGGGGCAGGAATGAATTGCTGTGCATGCTGTTATTTTTAGTGGCTACCTCTCATCGTCCTTAAACTGTCACTGAAGAATAGCTTTTAACAAGCTGCAAAACCCTGAAAGGTCATAACCCAGGAGGGAAGAGACCCCAGGAACGTGCACCAGGGAAGATGCAGTTGGATAAACAAGCCATAAAGTGCACCATATTTTCTTGTTTCCAGCATTTCACTGAAGAGCTGACCCCAGGCTATTCCCCTGTGAAAGTGGAATTTTAAAAGAACCATCCCCAAACAAACCTATACTAATCCCCAGTTGGCTGGCTTTCCCCATCACTAATGAAACCCAGGAGGGTCCCTAAGTGAGGTGTGACAATTTGAGAGGCAGAGTGAAGATCACAGAGGTGAGAAACCTACCACCTCTCTTTTCATATCCTGAGGAGCATATGGGCCAGACTTAGCACGCTCAAAGTTCTGGTGGCCAGGACAAAGTTCCCACTGCCTGAGAGCTTCGTGTAGATGGACACCCACCGCTGCGACGCCCCCTCCTCCAGTGCGGCCCAGCCCAGCCGTTTCAAATATGCCTTAGCTGAGACTGTTGCACATATTTTTTTCTGAGGAGTGAGGTGAATGTGTCCACACGAGACGAAATGATGAAAATGAGACATGGGATAAGGGACTGGCTGACCTTCTCACCAGGGGCTGTGGGGACATGGCTCTGGACTCTAGGACCAGAGTATGGATAGAGCTTATAAGGTCTCATCTATCAGGCAGAAGTAAAGGGGGTTAGTGTTGGAGCATTTAGTTAGCATACTAACTAAAGGGGGTTAGTGTTGGAGCAGGGTTGCGGGAGGAGGGCTGGATCTCTAGGAACTGAGAAATCAGGGTGCTATCTGCAGCAATTCTGCTTCTTAGAGATCTCTGGATGCTCCTTTTGGGATTGTGGAATCAGGGCCTGTCATCCTCCTTGGAAGGTGTCCAAAGGGTCAGAGTTAAGTGTAGCAACAGACAGGGCTAAGAGGTGGGCCTCCTCCATGCTCACCATCCCTTTCTCACAGGTTGAAATCTGGAGCCTCAACCACACATGACATGACAAGGTCCTAGGGCTTGGTGGAGCCATAGGTGGGTGGCTGAGAATAGCCTGGGTCCTTGAAGTACCATGTGGAGGAGGGTGCTTGCCACCCATCGCCTTTTCTTACAAATGTTTAATCTACTTTAACTAATAAATTACTATTTGGGGATTTTTTTTTTTTTTTACCATTTTGGGATTTTAAAAATTATTCCTGGGTTAATTCTGCTCTTTTCTGTCTTTCTTTTCCTTGGATGTGTTTATTGGAGTATTGGGTAAGGAATTTTTTAAAGAAAGAGTACTGAGGAAGTAAACCTTGTGAACCTTTTACGTTCAGAAAAGTCCCTATTTGTCCGTCCCTTGATTAGACATATTTTTCTGGATATGGGATTTTAGACTCAAAACTATTTTCCCTCTGAATTCGAAGGCATTGCTTCATTGTCTTCTAGCATCCAGAAATGCTAATGAGACATTCATGATAGAAAAAGCAGCAGGGGATAGAAACAAAAAAATGCACAAAAGACCAATACACACAGTCATACACACATGAAAAAATTGTATCACTCGTACGTTAATAAGAACCCATTTTCTTCTCCATCAGGTTGACAAAGATTATAAAAATGGTAATATTCGGCATTGGCACAGATGGGGGAAATGAATATTTTTATACACTGCTTGATGGGTGTGAAAATTGGAACGAACTTTTTGGAGGACACGTTTGTAATATTCAGGAATAAAATCTGGTACTTTTACTTTTGTAGGTGAGATTGTTTTGTTTTTCTAGTTGGAAAGTTTTTAGTTTTCTTTATCCTTGGTGTAGCAAAGTTTCATGAAGATGCTTTTAGGTGAAAATCTATTTTTATTCATCAACTCAGTACTTACTGGGCCTTTCCTACCTTCTGTTTTGTTTCAGCCTCAGGGAACTAGTTCTTTTATGTATTTCTTAGATTATTTTTCTTGCCTTCAGTTTTCCTTATTTTTTCTTTCTCAACTTTTTGTTAGATGGTTATTGGTCCTCCTGTATGACTCTGCTATATCTTTAAATTTTTCTCTCATGTTTTCTATCTCTTTTGTCCTTTGCTTTATATTCTGAGAGAGATTTAAAATTTTTTTATTATTTTCTTTCTATTGATTTATTTTCACCAAACATTTAAATAGTATTTTTAATTTTCATGAATGCTGGTTCCTTTTCAATATCAACCCAGTTTTGTTTTGTGGGTGTGATATCGTCAAACAATCAGCTTGACCCACAAGGATGATGATTAGAATATTTTAAAAGTTCCCTTTTCTATGATTGTTGCTGTCGGTGAAAGTTTTTCTCTGTTTTCATCTTTGCTACTCATTTTGGTGTTGTTGGGTTTCTTCAGATATCTGGTAATCCCTATCTTCCATCTATATTCACAGTCGAGGTACATGTTAACAGTTTGAATAGCTGGCATGTTTCTTCTCTACTTGGCTACTATAAGTAAGAAATACATAGTAAAAAATGCAATTTTCAAAAGAGTGTTCATTTTATTAGAAATAGACCCACTTTAATAAAATATTTTAATTTTTCTGTATAATGTTCCTGTAACATTAACAATCCATAGGGCTTATAGAAGTGTCTATGTAGGAAATCTTTAACATTTGGTTCATCCTATTTAGTTGATCCAACTTAATGAGTTGTCTCATTAATATAAAATCTTACAAATATATACTTTGAAGTTTTATCTAAGATTTTTTTGAGTTAAAAACTCTTAGATATTTAGTTGAAAATGTTTTAGGGGACCTGGATTATACTTTTTAATATCAACACACTACTTTATGTATAAAGAAAAACCCCTCTTGTCATAAGTGTCTATAATTTGTGACCGAGATTTATTGATGTTTTATGTGTGCAGAGATGCTTTTAAAAGACTAGTATAAAGTATATGAAATTGATATGAACATTATTAAAATAGTTGCATGACAACTACAATTATGTACAAACTAGATGAATTATGAGGAAATCGTGTATTGTTGGCAAAAGAAATTATTTTTCCCTTTAAAAAAACTCGTAGTCTGATTGGCTGCATCAACCTGGTGAAACACCAGATGCCAAGATCTTTTTCCACGATCTCACATGGCTACCCGTTCATTTTTCACACACAGAGCCTTATTCATGGTGGGGATCACTAGTTAAGTAGGCTAGATTGATCTCACCTCACTGAAGCCATTACACTTCTTTTGGTCTTCCTTGCACATTTGGTCCATGCAAGCTTCAAATCTGGAAAAAAAACAGACTCATGGGCTGGAGAAACAAAGAAGCAGCAATTTCCTTGCCTTTTTCCTTGGCCGGTGATGAAGTGGAGAGCATGTGGTGATTGGAGCCAGACCTAACCCTGGCCACGGGCAGTGCACCCAAACCTAATTAAGAAAGATCCTGAGTAAACTTGGGTGCGAGCCAAAATCACTAGCCCCTTCAATCAATGTTTTTGATATAGAAATTAGCATCTGGGCTGAATAAAAGAGAGCACTGTTTCATGCCAGAGGGGGAAAAAAAACATCTCTTTCTTCTACTCTGACTCCTCATGTTCGATATTTCATTGATTTGTATCAGTGATAACTTTTCTGAGCAGTTGACTTGCAACCATCAGATTTAAGCCTCTCATCTGGACAAAGGGGTACAACAAGAATGAGTGTGACAGGTTCTACCTTAAACCCTCACAGGCATCACCCTTTTTCAGATGGGTAAGCTGGTCTCACTAGTTCTTATTCCTGCTTGAATCACCCCTGCTGATACATAAAATTTAGCTGAAATAAATTTTTAAGAAACTTGATTCAATAAGGAAGAGGGCATCCTCAGAAAAAAAGCAACGCCCCATCGGAGTCTTGGAAGTCCTCTTTAGTCACTGCTAACCCCCTGACATCTTCAACACTGCTGCTGTCCAAGATGAGTCCATGATTTGTCTCCACGGGAGTCCCCCGAAGATAATGTATGTCAGAGTTCTTGGTACAGTGTCTGGCACATGATAAATGTCCCAAAAGGATTGATTTATTATCGTTCAAGACACCATATACCTACTTTAGAAATAATTCCTACTCTTACTCCAGGAAATAAGAGTGCATGGTATGAGACGGAGAAAGAAAATTTGACTCATTTTGGTGCCTTCGTGATCCTGAAGACTTACCTTTTAATGAGGTTGAAACAAATGAAGACATCTCTACCTTTTAGAGAGACTCAGTGAAATATATACTGATGAAATCATAAGACTTCCGGGGCTCGCCTCAAAGCAATCTGGTGGGAGGGGGGTGAAGTGGGGAGAAGGGAAATAGATGAAAAAGATTGGCCATGAATTGATAATGTTTGAAGCTAGGTGATAGGCACATGTGGGTTCATTATACTCTTCTATTTTATCATATGTTTAGGTTTTTCCATTATAAATTTTTTTAAGTATGTAGATTAGAAATAAATATTTTAAGAGGATGGACTGTTGTCAGCTCAAAGCTGAGTCCCTCCCCAAGAACTGACTTGCCTTCAACTGAACAGAATTGTCTTGCCCAACGTAACACTCTCCCCGACACCTCTACCCTGGTAGCTTGCATCCCGTGAATAGTCGATGGGGAGAAAAGACCTGGCTCTCATTCCTCCTTTTGAGATAACTCTAGAGGCCCATCTCAGTTGCACAGCTTCCCTGGGACTTACTGAAGCCTTCCTTATGATGACATCACAGTGCAACTTCTCCTGTTTCCAATCCTGTTCCCTCACTCCAACCTAGATATTGCACCATTGTATGTGGTCTCAGTGGTGTGCTGGTAAATGTCTAACCGCCAGCTCTCCAGATCACTGATTTGCAGTGTTTGCCAGTTTCTGTGATGTAAATACTCCCAATATGGCCAATGTGATGTCACTGAAAACAGAATTGCGAAGAGATGAGCGCAATTGGTTCTTGTGACACAGTGCAAACCAGGGCTCTTCACTCTGCGCCAATTTTTCTCAATGAAATTCTTGAAAGCAAATCTCCACCTCAGTCTTTTTTTAGGGCAACCCAAACTAAATCAACACAAAAACCATCAATTTTTTATATTGCCAATTTTGCTGATTTGTTTATTAGAGAAATTAACACATTGCAGGCAGAATGAAATGAAGTTGGTCACCTCATATCTTTCAGTGAAACACACACACACAACATACCACAACACCATAAGACAACGTCCCACAATAACTGCTTAGAAACATTTAAAATACAGTCTCCTTTTAATTTCCTAAACATTACACAGCTGCATATGGCATTCTGAGAAAACAGACTTCAAATATGTTGTTCTTACTGAGACCAGGAAAAACTGCCAAGAAAGCATCAGATAAGTTCAAATTACAATTGTTATTATTGCCATAAATCAGAGGGTATATTTAAGAGAGCTAAGGTTTTCTCATCGGAACTTTGAAGTCAGAGCAACCCATTTATAATATTTGTTATCTCTGATGAAAAATACAGAGGAGCATTGCATGTTTGAAGAACTGTTAAGACTTTCACCCAACTCAAGAGCTATTATTGGAATAAATAAATAATCAGAGGTTGAAGATTTTTTTAAGGGGTAGGAAGAAAAAAAAGAAACAAGGTATCGCATTCAACGGAACAAGGGCATGAAAAGGAAAAGGAACATCTTGTAGGAAATGACACAGAGGGAGAACTAGAGAAGAGATAATTTTGCTCAAATGAATGGCAGATTATTCTTCAATATTGGGTCCTTTTTTGTAGAAAGAGAAGGTACCTGGAAATGGGAACAAATGTCCCATTGAGGTGAAAGTTTGAAATAATTCATTTTATTTTAGTAAAATAAACACTCTTAACCATCAACAGAGAATCAGAACAAAGTTCCTGGTATGTTATTAGCACTGATCAATCTACCAAAACAAAAGTTCCAATAGTGGTTCTCAAACTATGACCTGGATGAGAATCCCCTGGGAAGGCTGGCTGAAATGAAAGATTCCTGGGCACTGTAGCCGTTCTGATTCAGTGGAGGTCTGGTCTGGGGCCCAGGGATCTGCATTTTAACAAGCTTACTAGTATGTTCTGAAGTCCATGGCCTGAAGTCCATGGCCAAAACATGCTGAAAGGGAAGATAGCCAAACACCTAGGATATTGCATTCCATAAGATTAGGAAGGTGTCTACACTATTTTGCTATTTCGCAAATGTATCCTCCTTACAAATATCAGTCTGGATCTTTTATCTTCTGCTTCCCTGAAGGTCTTTTCAGAGACAGCATCTTCCATCTATCTATCAACCAACCAAATTCTCATCTCTGTATCTTTATACTCTTGCTTGATCTGTAAAGGAAGGGGAAAGTGTGTGTGTGTGTGTGTGTGTGTGTGTGTGTGTGTGTGTGCATGCGCGCACATGCGTGCACACCACAACTGGGAGGGTTGGGGGTGCATAACATTATGTTCTGTTAGAAAATTACCTTTCCAAACAGAACCAACCAATGGGACATTTTTGTCTCTGGTATCGTTTTTGAGACCCAATAATCCCTATTGAATTGAAATGATGGTTTTACTAACCTAGCAGTAGATTTTTTCTTATAAAAAATTCTCACAAGCACCCTCTTGACCAACCTTACCCTATTATGACATACATTCTTATATCACCAGCCCTTTGGGACCCAAGCCCCTCTAATATGCTCAGGAAACATTCCACTTGGATTAAAGTTGTTCTCCTAAGTGTATATTCAACACAGACTTTCTGACAGAGGTATGTCCTTGATCTTGTATTGGAGAATGTAATCAATTTCCCAGGACTCCAGGATCTTGATGAAGATGCATTTTGGACAATTAACTGAGATCAATTTCATTTAAATGTACATTTTCAAGAGAAAAGATCTATGTGTCTTGCTTTTCTTGGCACATTTATACAACATACATTTTCTTTGCACAAGGAAAGCTGCAGTTCACTGAGAAGAGTGGGAATTTAGTCTCTGTTGGAATTTAGTTATCAAAATCAGTCATTGGATTGGGCAACTGCATTTTCAGGACCCCCTTCCTCTCCTCTTCTGCTTATAGGACTCCTTGCAAATGTCCAGGAGTAGCTTTACCATGTGATCCACTTTTAAACTGATGTACCTACTGGGGGGTTATAATCTCCCCATAAAAAGCTTTCCAAAAGCTGATCACCTTTTAATATATATTTTCCAGCTTTATTGAGATATAATTGACATACAGCACCGCATAAGTTTAAGGTGTACAGCATAATAATTTGACTTACATACATCATGAAATGATTATCACAATAAGTTTAGTGAACATCCATCATCTCATACAGATACAGATTTAAAGGAATAGAAAAAAATTTTTTTCCTTGTGAGAACCCTTAGTGTTTCCTCTCTTAACAACTTTTATATGTAACATTCAGCAGTGTTCATTTATTTGTCATGTTGTACGTGACATCCCTAGTACTTATGTATCTTATAACTGGAAGTTGATACCTTTAACTGCCTTCATCCAGTTTCCCCGCCTCCACCCCCACCTCTGGTAACCACAAATGTGATCTCTTTTTCTGTGAGATTGTTTGTTTGCTCGTTCCTAGTATACAGCATAGTGATCCAATATTTCTATACATTTCAAAATGACCACCAAGAGTCTAGTTACCATCTGTCACCAAAGATATTATATAATAATTGACTATATTCTCCACATTCTGCATTTCATACCAGTGACTCATATATTTTGCAACTGGAAGTTTGTACCTCTTACCCTCCCTCACCTATTTCTCTCCTCCCCCTATCTCCCTCCCCTCTGGCAACTACCTGTTTGTTCTCTGTATCTATGACTCTGTTCCTGTTTTGTTATTTGTTCATTTGTTTTGTTTTTTAGATTCCACATATAAGTGCAATCATACGGTATTTGTCTTTCCCTGTCTAACTTATTTCACTTAGCATAAAACCTCTAGGTTCATCCATGTTGTCATAAATGGCAAGATTTCATTATTTTTATGGCTGAGTAATATTCCATTGTATATATATACCACATCTTCTTTATCCATTTATCTATTGATGTACACTTGGGTTGCTTCCATATCTTGGCTATTGTAAATAATGCTGCAATGAACATAGGGGTGCAGATGCCTTTTTGAATAAGTATTTTTGTTTTCTTTGGATAAATACCCAGGATTGGAATTGATGCAGCATATGTTAGTTTTATTTATAATTTTTTGAGGTACCTCCATACTGTTTTCCATCGTGGCTGCACCAATTTACTTTCCTACCAGCAGTGCATAGGGGTTACCTTTTCTCCATATCCTTGCCAATATTTGTTATTTCTTGTCTTTTTGACAATAGCCATTCTGACAGGTGTGAGGTGATATCTCATTGTGGTTTTGATTGGAATTTCCCTAATGATTAGTGATTTTGAGCATCTTTGCATGTGTCTGTTGGCCATCTGTATGTCTTCTTTGAAAAAATGATTTAAACTTTTTTCCTTAACTGACACACCTGAGGGACAGAACATTTTCCAATTAGTAGCTCTTTACTGTAGTGATTTAGAACCAGGAGGAACCCCACCTAGACAGGATATATATATAAATGTTTGAGGCACCTGAATTTCCTGCAAGTGCCCCTGATGCCTCTTGGTGATGTTTGTATTTCTTCTCCCCCAAGTGATGAAGACATAGTGATTAGTAGGACACAGGCTATTCTCAATCTCAGAGGAGAACTCAGTGCCCTAATCTCTACTGTGGGGATAAAAATAAAACAAAATTACAGAGTTATTTTGCAGATTAAAGAAGTTAATTTATCTAAAGATTCTAACATAGTACATTATACATGGTAAACATGCAATATGTGCTATTTATTGTGATTATTATTTTATAGTTAGTATTATTTTAAACTTTAGCCCAGTTATATCTGTGTTGTTTTAAAAATACTTTTATTGAACTCCTTAGTCTTATTATCTCAGCTTGAAATGAATAGTATAGGAGTGTAACATTTGCTTCTATATTTTTCTTTTTTTTAATTAAATTTAATTAATTTTTAAAACAGCAGGTTCTTATTAGTTATCTATTTTATACATATTAGTGTATATGTGTCAATCCTAATCTCTCAACTCATCCCACCACCACCACCATCTCCCTGCCCCCCGCTTTCCCCCCTTGGTGTCCATACGTTTGTTCTCTACATCTGTGTCTCTATTTCTGCCTTGCAAACTGGTTCATCTGTACCATTTTCCTAGATTCCACATATATGCGTTAATATACTATATTTGTTTTTCTCTTTCTGACTTACTTCACTCTGTATGACAGTCTATAATTACACCCACAAATGACCCAATTTCTTTCCTTTTTATAGCTAATATTCCATTGTATGTATGTATCACACCTTCTTTATCCATTCATCTGTCGATGGGCATTTAGGTTGCTTCCATGACCTAGCTATTGTAAATAGTGCTGCAATGAACATTGGAGTTCATGTATCTTTTTGAATTATGGTTTTCTCTGGGTATATGCCCAGTAGTGGGATTGCTGGGTCATATGGTAATTCTATTTTTAGTTTTTTAAGGAACCTCCATACTGTTCTCCATAGTGGCTGTATCAATTTACATTCCCACCAACAGGGCAAGAGGGTTCCCTTTTCTCCACACCCTCTCCAGCATTTGTTGTTTGTAGATTTTCTGATGATGCCTATTCTAACTGGTGTGAGGTGATACCTCATTGTAGTTTTGATTTGCATTTCTCTAATAATTAGTGATGTTGAGCAGCTTTTCATGTGCCTCTTGGCCATCTGTATATCTTCTTTAGTGAAATGTCTATTTAGGTTTTCTGCCCACATTTTGACTGGGTTGTTTTTTTAATATTGAGCTGCATGAGCTGCTTATATATTTTGGAGATTAATCCTTTGTCCGTTGATTTGTTTGCAAATATTTTCTCCCATTCTGAAGGTTGTATTTTTGTCTTGTTTGTAGTTTCCTTTGCTGTGCAAAAGCTTTCAATTTTCACTAGGTCCCATTTGTTTATTTTTGTTTTTATTTCCATTACTCTAGGAGGTGGGTCAAAAAAGATCTTGCTGTGATTTATGTCAAGGAGTGTTATTCCTATGTTTTCCTCTAAGAGTTTTATAGTGTCCGGTCTTACATTTAGGTCTTTAATCCATTTTGAGTTTATTTTTGTGTATGGTATTAGGGAGTGTTCTAATTTCATTCTTTTACGTGCAGCTGCCCAGTTTTCCCAGCACAACTTATTGAAGTGACTGTCTTTTCTCCATTGTATATCCTTGCCTCTTTTGTCACAGATTAGTTGACCATAGGTGCATGGGTTTATCTCTGGGCTTTCTATCCTGTTCCATTGATCTATATTTCTGTTTTTGTGCCAGTACCATATTGTCCTGATTACTGTAGCTTTGTAGCATAGTCTGAAGTCAGGGAGGCTGATTCCTCCAACTCCATTTTTTTCCCCTCAAGACTGCTTTGGCTATTCGGGGTCTTTTGTCTCTACATGCAAATTTTAAGATTATTTTGTTCTAGTTCTGTAAAAAATGCCATTGGTAATTTTATAGGGATTGCCTTGAATCTGTACATTGCTTTGGGTAGTATAGTCATTATCACACTATTGATTCTTCCAATCCAAGAACATGGTATATCTCTCCATCTGTTTGTGTCATCTTTGATTTCTTTCATCAGTGTTTTATAGTTCTGAGTACAGGTCTTTTACCTCCTCAGGTAGGTTTATTCCTAGGTATTGAGGATTGTTTCCTTAATTTCTCTTTTTAATCTTTCATTGATCTTGCATTATAGGAATGCAAGAGATTTCTGTGCATTAATTTTGTATCCTGCAACTTTACCAAATTCATTCATTATCTCTAGTAGTTTTCTGGTGGCATCTTTAGGATTATCAATGTATAGTATCATGTCATCTGCAAACAGTGATAGTTTTACTTCTTCTTTTCCAATTTGTATTCCTTTTATTTCTTTTTCCTCTCTGATTGCTGTGGCTAAGACTTCCAAAACTGTGTTGAATAATAGTGGTGAGGGTGGACATTTGTCTTGTTTCTGATCTTAAAGGAAATGCTTTCACTTTTTCACATTTGAGAATGATGTTTGCTGTGGGTTTGTCATATATGGCCTTTATTATGTTGAGGTAGGTTCCCTCAATGCCCACTTTCTGGAGAGTTTTTATCATAAATGGGTGTTGAATTTTGACAAAAGCTTTCTGTGCATCTATTGAGATGATCATATGGTTTTTATTCTTCAATTTGTTAATAGGGTGTATCACATTGAGTGATGTGCATATTTTTAAAGAATCTTTGCATCCCTGGGATAAATCCCACTCGATCATGGTGCATGATCCTTTTAATGTGTTGTTGGCTTCTGTTTGCTAGTATTTTTTGAGGATTTTTGCATCTATATTCATCAGTGATATTGGTCTGTAATTTTCTTTTTCTGTAGTATCTCTGTCTGGTTTTGGTATCAGGGTGATGGTGGCCTAATAGAATGAGTTTGGGAGTGTTCCTTCCTCTGTAATTTTTTGGAAGAGTTTGAGAAGGATGGGGTGTTAGCTCATCTCTATATGTTTGATAGAATTCACCTGTGAAGTGATCTGGTCCTGGGCTTTTGTTTGTTGGAAGATTTTAAATCACAGTTTCAATTTCATTACTTGTGATTGGTCTGTTCATATTTTCTATTTCTTCCTGGTTCAGTCTTGGAAGGTTAAACCTTTATAAAAATTGTTCAGTTCTTCCAGGCTGTCCATTTTATTGGCATAGAATTTCTTGTAGTAGTCTCTTATGATGCTTTGTATTTCTGAGGTGTCTGTTGTAACTTCTCCTTTTTCATTTGTAATTTTATTGATTTGAGTCCTCTCCCTCTTTTCCTTGATGAGTCTGGCTAAAGGTTTATCAATTTTGTTTATCTTCTCAAAGAACCAGCTTTTAGTTTTATTGATCTTTGCAATTGTTTTCTTTGTTTCTATTTCATTTATTTCTGCTCTGATCTTTATGATTTCTTTCCTTCTACTAACTTTGGGTTTTGTTTGTTCTTCTTTCTCTAGTTCCTGTAGGTGTAAGGTTTGATTGTTTATTTGAGATTTTTCTTTCTTGAGGTAGGATTGTGTTGCTATAAACTTCCCTCTTAGAACTGCTTTTGCTGCATCCCATAGGTTTTGGATCATCGTGTTTTCATTGTCACTTGTCTCTAGGTATTTTTTTATTTCCTCTTTAATTTCTCTTGGTTATTTAGTAACATACTGTTTAAACTTCATGTGTCTTTGCTTTTTATGTTTTCTTCCCCTGTAATTGACTTCTAATCTCATATCATTTTGATTGGAAAGGATGCTTGATATGATTTCAATTTTCTTAAATTTACTGAGGCTTGATTTGTGACCCATGATGTGATCTATCCTGGAGAATTTTCCGTGTGTACTTGAGTAGAAAGTGTAATCTGCTGTTTTCAGATGAAATGTCCTATAAATATCAATTAAGTCTATCTTGCCTGTTGTGTCATTTAAAGCTTGAGTTTCCTTATTAATTTTCTGTCTGGATGATCTGTCCATTCGTGTAAGTAAGGTGTTGAAGTCCCCCACTATGATTGTGTTACTGTTGATTTCCTCTTTTATAGCTGTTAGCAGTTGCCTTATGTATTGAGGTGCTCCTATGTTGGGTGCATATATATTTATAATTGTTTTATCGTCTTCTTGGATTGATCCCTTGATCACTGTGTAGTGTCCTTCCTTGTCTCTTGGAACATTCTTTATTTTAAAGTTTATTTTATCAGATATGAGTATTGCTCCTCCAGCTTTCTTTTGATTTCTATTTGCATGGAATATCTTTTTCCATCCCCTCACTTTCAGTCTGTATGTGTCCGTAGGTCTGAAGTGGGTCTCTTGTAGACGGCATATATATGGGTCTTGTTTTTGTATCCATGCAGTGAGTCTATGTCTTTTGGTTGGGGCATTTAATCCATTCACATTTAAGGTAATTATTGATATGTATGTTCCTATCACCATTTTCTTAACTGTTTTGTGTATGTTTTTGTAGGTCCTTTTCTTCTCTTGTGTTTTCCACTTAGAGAAGTTCCTTTAACATTTGTTGTAGAGCTGGTTTGGTGGTGGTGAATTCACTTAGCTTTGGCTTGTCTGTAAAGCTTTTGATTTCTCCATTGAATCTGAATGAGATCCTTGCTGGGTAGAGTAATCTTGGTTGTAGCTTCTTCCCTTTTATCTCTTTAAATATATTGTGCCACTCCCTTCTGGCTTGTAGAGTTTCTGCTGTTAACCTTATGGGAGTTCCCTTGTATGTTACTTGACATTTTCCCCTTGTTGCTTTTAATAATTTTTCTTTGTCTTTATTTTTTTCAAATTGATTACTATGTGTCTCAGCATATTTCTCCTTGGGTTTATCCTGCCTGGGGCTCTGTGCTTCCTGGACTTGTGTGGCTATTTCCTTTCCCATGTTAGGGAAGTTTTTGACTATAATCTCTTCAAATGTTTTCTCGGTTTCTTTCTCTCTCTCTTCTCCTTCTGGAACCCCTATAATGCAAATGTTGGTGTGTCTAATGTTGTCCCAGAGGTATCTTAGGCGGTCTTCATTTCTTTTCATTCTTTTTTCTTTATTCTGTTCTGTGACAGTAAATTCCACCATTCTGTCTTCCAGGTCACTTATTTGTTCTTCTGCCTCAGTTATTCTGATATTGATTCCTTCTAGTGTATTTTTCATTTCAATTATTGTATTGTTCATTTCTTTTTGTTTGTTCTTTAATTCTTCTAGGTGTTTTTTCTTTCATTCTTCTAGGTCTTTGTTAAACATTTCTTCCTTTATCTTGATCTTTGCCTCCATTCTCTTTCTGAGGTTCTGGATCATCTTCACTATCATTATTCTCAATTCTTTTTCTGGAAGGGTGCCTATCTCCACTTCATTTAGTTGTTTTTCTGGGGTTTTATCTTGTTCCTTCATGTGGTACATAGTCCTCTGCCTTTTCATTTTGTCTATCTTTCTGTAATGTGGTTTTTGTTCCACAGCCTGCACAATTGTAGTTCTTCTTGCTTCTGCTGTCTGCCCTCTGGTGGATGAGGCTATCTAAGAGGCTTCTGCAAGTTTTCTGATGGGAGGGACTGGTGGTGGGTAGAGCTGACTGTTGCTCTGGTGGGCGGAGCTCAGTAAAACTTTAATCCTCTTGACTGCTGATGGGTGGGGCTGGGTTTTGGTTGTTTGGCCTGAGGCAACTGCTGATGGGTGGGGCTGGGTTTTGGTTGTTTGGCCTGAGGCAACTGCTGATGGGTGGGGCTGGGTTTTGGTTGTTTGGCCTGAGGCAACCCAACACTGAAGCCTACCTGGGCTCTTTGTTGAGGCTAATGGTGGACTCTGGGAGGGCTCACGCCAAGGAGTACTTCCCAGAACTTTTGCTGCCAGTGTCCTTGTCCCCACGGTGAGCCACAGCCACCCCCCACCTCTGCAGGAGACCCTCTAGCACTAGCAGATAGGTCTGATTCAGGCTCTCCTGGGGTCACTGCTCCTTCTCCTGGGTCCCATTACGCACACTACTTTGTGTGTGCCCTCCAAGAGTGGAGTCTCTGTTTCCCCCAGTCCTGTCAAAGTCCTGCAATCAAATACTGCTAGCCTTCAAAGTCTGATTCTCTGGGAATTCCTCCTCCTGTTGCCAGATCCCCAGGTTGGGAAGCCTGACATGGGGCTCAGAATCTTCACTCCAGTGGTGGACTTTTGTGGTATAATTGTTCTCCAGTTTGTGAGTTACCCACCCAGCAGTTACGGGATTTGATTTTATTGTGATTGCTCCCTCCTACCATCTCATTGCACCTTCTCCTTTGTCTTTGAATGTGAGGTATCTTTTTTGGTGAGTTCCAGTGTCTTCCTGTTGATGATTGTTCAGCAGTTAGTTGTGATTCCACTGCTCTCACAAGAGGGAGTGAGTGCACCTCCTTCTACTCCACCATCTTGAACCAATCTCCATGCTTCTCCATCCAACACGGGAGCTGTGGGTGGAGTTTCTATCCCAGCTCACAGCATGAAAGCCTTGGTCCATCTGTGTCATGCAAAGTCAAACCTCTCTTGAAGTGATTTGTTTATAGTGTCATTTGATGGAGTGGAATGTTCTGTAACTCATTCGAACTATTACAGAAGCTTTGCTAAAAGGTCACCACTGCTTTTTAGTGTTTCCCAATCTGGGCACCATCTGGAAGCTTGATAAAGATAAGGTTTTCCCCTGGCTTCTTCCATACCAACTAGATCCAATTAGCAAAGTGTTACTTTTGCAGAGAAATTTGTGTTCACGTTAGGAGAGAGAGAGACAGACAGGCAGACATACAGAGACAGACAGAGAGATAAAGAGAGACAGAGACAACTCAAATAAATTCCAGTTAGTTGCCCAATAGTGTGCAAGCCCACTTAGCACCAAATTGGAGTGCTTATGCCAGAGGATAGTCGTATTTAATAAGCCTGAATGGGGAAGGGGGTCAGAATTGAAAAGTGGAATAGTATTTACTTTTAAATGTCATTTTTGAATCAATATGTTCTTCAAGTGTAGTCTTGAGAGGCAACTCTAAAGGAACTTGAATTTCCCCCATGTACTCCAAATTTAATAGGAAAATGACCACTCAGTCGTTAAAGTAGTAAAAGCGATGCTAAACATTCAGTCTGCATGGCACCAACAACATTCAAGTTGTTATAACTTTACAGTTTTAGTCTAGGCCTATCATTGGCTTGCTTGCTTTCTGCCCTCTTCCTGATGAAACAAAAGTCTTGAGTTTTCCAAACCTCAAAACTCAGCTGTAAAACTGTAGGAGACCAGCAAGCGGAAAAAGAAAATTTCCTTTAAAGATGTTTGGTCGCCGCTGGCCAGGCCTGCACTCTCCCTTGAAACATTAACTATGGCTTTTGACACTTGTCCTTGGAAAAAGTCCAAATGTGGCAAATGGTAGAGGCAACATTTCTTTACCCTCCTGCCTGGAACTCCCCGTGATACGGATGAGTTCTAGCTGGTGTTTCATGGGTAACAAGGAGTCCACCTACTGCCCATCACCCTTGCCCTCATCTGCAGATGAAATTAGCAAACACATAATAAGATCTACTGAACTAAAAAATCAAAACCCTCTTATTTGGTTGGAACTCCTGCAAGGGTCTGGACCAAAGAGGCTGCACAATAGCAACTAAAATACAGGCTCTGTGCTGTTAAAACTATTCTAAGAAGTGTGTGTGTGTATTTGCAGCAGGATACTTAAGGGAAGAGAAAACTAAACTCTGGAACCATAGTTTTGTCTCTGCAGAGACATTAAAAGCACAACAATCATGTCTCCCTTGGCTCAATGAAATTGGTTTGGAAACCAAAACTGTCCTTAGAAAGGAGAAGAAATCTATTCATATTTCTTTGGAGGCAAGGAGGGAGGTCTTTCTGGCAAAGTCTTTAGGCTCCATTCAGGTCCAGGAAACTCAATCCTCAAGTTCAAAGCTCGTCTCGTCGTAGAGTTCAGGGCGTGCTGACTTCCTGTTCCGGGAATATTTCACATGCAGGAGGTCACCCATCTCATCCAGGGCTTCCAAAACCTGCAAAGAGATTCCTTCCATCAGTTCTCTTTAAATCCCTAAGTGGCCTTGCTCTCTGGGGGGCTCACAGAGAACCACACTCTTCTTTTGCCAGCTTATTCGATTTTAAAGAAAAGGAGAAAGATCCAAATCATTAAGCTGTGGTTCATAAGTCAGCCCTAGAGGAATGTTAGAGGCTAATGTATTTTATTTTCATATTCTTTAATAGTCTAACTCCACATTACAAATCTTTAGTTTATTTTGGGGGTGAGAGGAGAGGAATAAAATCATCTGATCCATGCTTACCCTTGAAGGATTTATTTTAAAGTTTAATGACATATATAAACTTGTGGAAGAAAAAGAAAACTTCGCAGATTACATTTGTGTTAATTCTTCATGACACAGCAAACCAACCTGGCCAGGAAGAAAACGGAACATTATGGGAGCTAATTAGGTTCCTCCTCTCTCTCTCATTCTTCAGCTGCCCCCCTCCTCCTACCCTCAACTTTTAAATACTCATGTCTATGCTCCATAGAATAATAGAATTTAAAACCACAAGACACCAAGAACTCATCTGTTTCAATTCTCTCAATCCAGGCAGGTAAATGTAGCCCCAAGTTTACAAATGAAACAACTGAGATCCAGAATATACAAAATGTAAGTTTTTCCTTCCAGTCTATCACTAATCCTACTGAATTGGGCATGCCTTTTTAACCTTTTGGGCCTGTTTTTCTCAACCAGTCAAAAGAAAAGGGAAATGATATTAGAGTCCAATGTTTTGAAAAAGGTAAAGTGAGAATCGTTACCATCAGAATGAATGACTCATGGGGCTTATGGATTTTCTCCGTTGGGAAATCTTCCAAACTGACATTAGTTAAGATCCCTACCAAGATGTTAAGAATAGTTTATTTCTGAGTGGTAGGATTATGGGTAATTAAAATTTTCTTTTTACTTCAATTTATTTTCTTAATTTTTATACCAAATATAAGCCCTAGGAAAAAGTATCAGGCTTTACATTGTAAGTGGCACCAATCTGGGGTAGTTTCTGTTGCTTTTCCTGAAGGTGGGGGATGGAGTAGCTCTGTGGCTTTGAAAGTGAAGGACCCACACACCTGGGGGAGAAGTACCACAATTCATGAAGGATGTGGGAGGAAAACATAGGATTTTGATTCATTTTAATCTCAACCTTTTAAAAAATTTTTTAAAAAAAATTTAATACAATTTTAAAGGTTACTTTCCATTTACAGTTATTACAATGTATCAGCTATATTCCCTGTGTTGTGTACAATACATCCTTGAGCCTATCTTATACCCAATAGTTTGTGCCTCTTGCTGCCCAACCCTTACGTGACCCCTCCCACTCTCCCCAGTGGTAACAAGTAGTTTGCTCTCTATGTCTGCTTCTTTTTTATTATATTAACTAGTTTGTTGTATTTTTTATATTCTACACATAAGCAATGTCATACAGTACTTGTCTTTCTCTGTCTGACTTATTTTACTTAGCATAATGCCCTCCAAGTCCATCCATGTTGCTGCAAATGGCAAAATTTCATTCTTTTTTATGGTTGAGTTATATTCCATTGCAAATACATACCACATCTTCTTTACCCATTCATCTATTGATGGACACTTAAGTTGCTTCCATATCTTGGCTATTGTAAGTAACACTGCTATGAACATTGGGGTGCATGTATCTTTTTGAACTAGTGTTTTTGTTTTTTTCATATATATACCCAGGAATGGAATTGCTGGATCATATGGCAGTTCTATTTTTAGTTTTTTGAGAAACCTCCATACTGTTTTCCACAGTAGCTGCACCAATATACATTCCCACCCACAGTGTACGAGGGTTCCCTTTTCTGCACATCCTTGCCAACATTTGTAATTTGTGTTCTTTTTGATGATAGCCATTCTGACAGGTGTGAGGTGGTATCTCAACCTTTTTAACTTCTTTTTTTGTGTCTGTTATAAAATGTACATAATATATTGGTAATGCATGTATTATTTCTAAATGGATTTATGTTGAGGCCCACTAATCAACTACCTGAAACACACCAGTACTCAAACAAAGTCGGCTTTATTCAGCTTGCTGCAGCAGGGAATATGCACTCCAGAAGGACTGTCTTCGTAACAGGGAGTTGGGAAGGGCTACGTATCACATCTGGACTTGTGCACGAGATGATTCTAAGGAAGCAGGGGCCAGTTCTGGCTTGGATGCTGTCGAGAAGCTGGAGCAGCTCAGTGTTGTTTACACGTAGACTTATCTAGAAGGCGGGAGGATTATAGCAAGGCTAGAGCTGTCCTTGGTAACGGAACAGCTGCCACTCATGTTAGAAGAGGGACCTTTTAAGTCATTTTGTGTTTGTAAAGTGTCCTCCTTTTTGTCTTGTTCCAAACGTGGTCACTGAATAGACTTCTCTAATATTGTATATTTTCTGCGACTGTCATTTATGTTCAGTTGCTACCTTAATGCCCTGACTGTTCAAGGGGTCATTTTTCACTTCTCTTAGGGTAAGAAACTTGCTCAAAATTTTGTATTGATTTGACGATCTCAAAAGTTTAGAGGCATTTGTCTAGATGAGGTTTCCGTGCTCCTTCCAAACCAAGTATTCCGCAGGAATTAACTCATGAAAACAATCACAAGGTCTGATATCTATTGAACTGGGTATTCGTGAGTGCCTCCATGCCGTTTGGATCAGAAAAAAGATGCAAATTGACCGAAGCTGTGCATCCCCTCCTGCCGTCTCTGGAGCGTGCTTCTGGGCACATCCTCTTCTCCCCATGCCTGCAGTGCCCCTCTCTTCGCTCCCTTTTCCCTTGATGTGTAAACATGCTCAAGTCTTCCCCCACTTTCAAGGGCTTTTTCTAAACCTATTCTTTTTGCCTTTACACACTTCTCAAAAGACTTGCCTACCATTTCTTACCACCCACTCATTACATTTAGAAGAAACAATTTGTTAAAATTAATATTCTCTAAAATATACTCATTTTAGAGAATCTGGACAATATATAGAACAAAAACAGCAAAGTTCTCCCATCATCTCAAAATCTAGAGTTAGCTCAGTTATTAACATGTTACCTAATAAATTGTTATTGTGTACCTACTATGTTCTATACATTGGTTTAAGTCCTAGAATATAATGGTGATGCAGAAAGATATGGACCCGTGTGAGTTTCTGTGTGTAATTCGAGCTCAAAGTATCCCTTCAATTTTTTAATTCTTTGTATTCTTATTTCTGTTCCCTGCACTCCCCTAAAACTCTCTTTTCTGAGCAACAGCAAGATCCTACTAACTGCTAAGCCAATGGTTTCTTCTCATCTCTCACCCCACTTGGATGTTCTGCTGTTTTGTAGAGACATTTTTAAAAATTAATTTTTATTGGAGTATAGTTGATTTACAATGTTATGTTTGTTTCAGGTGTACAGCAAAGTGAATCAGTTATACATGTACATATATCCACTCTTTTTTAGATTCTATTCTCATATAGGTCGTTACAGAGTATTGAATAAAGTTCCCTGTCCTATACAGTAGGTTCTTATTAGTTATATATTTTATATATAGAAGTGTGTATATGTCAATCCCAATCTCCCAATTTATCCCTCCCCTCACTTTCCCCCTTGGTAACCATAACTTTGTTTTCTACATCTGTGACTCTATTTCTGTTTTGTAAATAGGTTCATCAATAGAATATTACTTAGCCATGAAAAAGAACAAAATAATGCCATCTGCAGTGACGTGGATGGACCTAGAGATTGTCATACTGAGTGAAGTAAGTCAGACAAGAAAGACAAATATCATATGATATCGCTTACACGTAGAATCTAAAAAAATCGCAGGGACATTTGATCCTCCCCGTCCTTGAAGCTTTTTCCTTTTTACTGTGTTGAGCACTACACTAGCTTATGACTTTTCCAATTGATCTAGCTCCATCTAAGCCCAGTTCCTCATCTGTGATTCCTGTATCCAACCAGGGATATAGGGGGAGTCTGCGCTTGGCCCGTTCACTTATATTTGGACAATTATATTTTCTACCACTGACTTTAATGATCCCTTAGTTCCTCAGATTACAGCAGCTCCAGCCTTGCATACTCTCCTAAGCTCCAGAATTGGATTTTATTTTCTTTAAATTTTATCGAAGTATAAATGACTCAGTTACACACACACAGACACACACACACACACACACACACACACATTCTTTTTCATATTCTTTTCCATTATGGTTTGTCACAGGATATTGAATATAGTTCCCTGTGCTATACAGTAGGACCTTGATGTTTATCCATCCTATATATAATAGTTCGCTTTTTCACAGCTGGCCCATAGATTTGTAACCCCAACATGTCTAGCAGTGAGCTCGTTTTATTCCCCCAGTCCTGTTGGTGTTATGCTGTTCCTTGCCATATACCTTAGCTCATATATGTGCTTAGTTTTGCCGTTCTTTATTTGCTAGAGGGCTAGAGACCTCGGATTATTCTTGATTCCCTCACCCCATATGTGCCCTGCATCCAATATTTGCCAAGTCTTGGCAGCTTCATGCATGCATAACGTCTATTCCTAGATCCATTCCTTTTGTTTCCGTTGCCCTTGACCTTGTCGTCTCTTGTTTTGTTCAAATAGCTCCATAATAACCCACTCCACCTTCATGTAGTTGTCTATATTTCTTTTTCGAGATGAATTTATTCTGTCTGATATTATTGTGAAGTGCTTATTTATAGTATGTTCTCTTAGACTTTTTGCCCCAGGGTTTTGCATAGAGCAGACACCTGATAGTGTTTGCTAAACTGCATTGATTTTATAAGACAGTTTCATCAACCCTAAACTGACTGACCTGGCTTGGTTCTCTGATATTATTCATTCACACAGAGATCGAAATCCAAGGACAATGAAATGGGGTTTTGAAATCCTTTACACCTCACGTAGGATGAGCTTATATGACAGATCTGTCTTTGTTGTTGTTTCTCCAACATGTGGCTTATTTGGGTCATATTTTCTTATGATGGACGTGGTGGCTGTGAGCAGTGCCAGGATGCAGGCAGTTACTGCTGAAATAGCACGTGAGATCAGCGTCTGCCTTTAAGAACAAGCAAAGAGCAAGATGTCTGGCTACTCAGTGGGTCTTTGCTATGAAACCAAAACACCGACTTGACTCAAGTCTTCACTGAGCTGATATCCTTTTCTATCTGCTGAGTTGATCACATTGTTGGGCATTGTTAGGATACCCTTATTTTTTATTTTTATTTTTTAGCAGTGAGTGTTATTAGTGTTGTTTTCTTAAACCATCCAAGAGAAACCCAGGGAAACCCAAGCAAGCTCAGTAAAAGAACGTGCTCGGAATCCGAGGACCCCATCCTGTCGCTTCTGCTGGACTGTGGAGTACTTACTGCGTCTAACATCTCCCGTGTATGTGCTGCTGAAACACAGAACCGAGCCCGGGCTTCTGCAAGGGGAGTAGCTGGAAATCCAACGACCACCACGCCGATTTTTCTCTTTAGTAGATGCCTTGCAAAAGCCCTAAGGGAAATGTTTAAAAGGAGGTTAACTGAGAGATGACAAAATTACACTGCAAAAAGAAAAAAGAAAAAGGAATGTGGCTAATTGACTTTTTTTTTTTTTTAATATTTATTTTGGCTGCACTGGGTCTTAGTTGTGGCATGCGGGATCTTTAGTTGCAGCATGTAGGCTTCTTAGTTGTGACATGCGGGATCTACTGGGTTAGCCAAAAAGTTCTTTAGGGTTTTTCCATAAGATGTAACGGAGAAACGTGAACGAATTTTTTTGCCAACCCAATAATTCCTCGACCAGGGCTGAACCCCGGCCCCCTGCATTGGGAGCACAGAATCTTACCCACTGGACCAACAGGGAAGTCCCTACTTTTTTTTTTTTTTTTTTTTTTTTCTGTGGTACTCACGGGCCCAGCCGCTCCGCGGCATGTGGGATCTTCCCGGACGGGGGCATGAACCCGCGTCCCCTGCATCGGCAGGTGGACTCTCAACCACCGTGCCACCAGGGAAGCCCGTCCCTACTTTTTTAAAGTAAGTAGAAGATGACTGAAGTAATGAAACTTCTCTCAGATACAACCGATAAGGAAATGTGGCAGCCAGTCACTTGATGGTACCCATAACTGAGTGTGTGTACTGTGGGGTATGGCGCACTCATTAGACAGTTACGTGCACAGAGTCTTTGACATTGAGCAGAAAATGCTGGTGCACGTGACCCTGGTTTAACAAGTCTGCACATATGTAAAATCTTTTGTCTGCAGGGTTCCTAAGGAATAAAAACCATTACTCAATGCAATTACCTGAAGAAAGAATATGTTAGATGCATACCTATATGCTTTAAAAACTTAATACTGATAATACGGTGTGGAAATTTTAAGAAGCCTCTACTTCGTGACTATAATTTCAAGATCAGGGTCAGAGGGTCTGCAGGAGCCAATCCCAAAGCCATGTTATCTTTCCAGAGACAAAGATTTTATTTTCCATCAAGCCAAAGACAGGAAATAGCAAGGGTCTCCTCATTTGTTATGTGTATGTTCAGGGATAATAAACCCGTTGGCTGGATTACGGGGGGATGGGGAAGGAGGGAGGGAGAGAAATGCACACACACACAGGCTGGTCGGTAGAAGCAACCTGGAAGCTGTAGGTCATAGAATTACAAAGCTCTTTGATACTGAGTAAAACCTTTTTAAGCTATGATTCCTTCCCCTTAACTGCTTCTAGCCTCTTTTTATTTCAGAGCTAATCTCAGTAACGATTCTAGAATACCCAGCTCTCAAAGTCTGTAAACTTCTTGCTCTGAGATCCAATGTCAGACCCAGGCATGTGCACCCAAGTGAGCCTTTTCCCCTTTGTGCTCCATCGCTCCCCGCAGGAATCCTTAATCACTAAGATGCTTTGCCCTCAAGTAGGATAAATGTCTCAGATCTGTTCTTAGCATTAAGAGGTTGCTGGTGTCTTATTTTAGGCTGGAAGCTGACAGCACCACAGAAACCTTGAGTCATAACTCAGGAAGAATCCGCGACGCAGGGGTCTTTCATTCTCCTCCCGTTTAGCTGTCTGCCTTTTGGTTTCCTCGTGCAGAACACAGGTTATCAAAGAAAGCAATGGAGATTGCAAGAACTACCAAACACACAGCCTCTCTGGCCCCCTGGCTTGGCCATGGCAAGATATAGACTTTGATTTGGATTGCGAAGTTTACAAGGAGATGGGGCTTTCTAACTGAGGAAGCTTGAAAACAGCCATTCTTTCTTTTTCTTGATCACCCTATGGAAGGCTGCCCACGGAACTGCACAGGGTGAGAGCTCGTAATTGTCTGAGAAACAAGTCAAGTGCTTTTATTGCTAGAGTCCAAACCACCTGACCCATGATCGGGCCGGTTTTCGGAACTCCCCAAAGACCATTTTCACTGTCTGCACTTTTCTCTTTGTACCAGAGGAAGTAAGTTTTGCCAAAGAATGTGGAGCGAAATATATGACTGTTGATTCATTAGGCTAACCTGAGGCCTCCCCGGAGCAGTTCTAAGTTTAAAACTTACACTACTAAACCTAGCCTCCTTCAGCTAATGTATGCGATTGCCTCTGGGTTTGTGTTCCCCAAAGCAAATTAGAGCTGGCATAGGCTGAAAGAAGCTAAACTATGTGAATAAGAATAATAATAATATAACATTAGCATTGCATTGCACGCAGCATCACTGCATCTTCTGCACCACCATCCTCCGAGTGTATGATGAGGCCTGAGGATGGAAAATGTCAACCCTGTACCAAATAGTAAATACAATATATTCTTGATTATTTAAGTGAATGTTTTATGGGTGAAATCGCATTATACTAAACTCCATAGAAGATTCCAGTGGTAGAACTGCAAACAGGACTTTATCCAAAAGGATACCTGGCTGGAGATAATGTCTCCATTCTGTAGTAGGTGGAAATATGGAGTAATCACAGTTCTTTGAGAAAAATCAAAAGTTTTTAAATAAGCAAATTGAAACAAGTGCTCATACACTGGCTTAGCCAATTAACTCCGTTTCAAAAGGTTCTCTGCCTTCAACTTTCCATTGAAGAAATATTAGTGCAGGAAACAAGATTGGGCAGCAGTAACTCCTGCCAACATTAGATAATATTACCTTTTGTAACTAACCTGTTCTATGTTTTCTTAACAACCCAAATAATTAGATTTTTTTCCCATTGTCATAATGGATGCCTTTTGATTCACCAGTGATGACATTAAAGAGGGTTAAATTATACTCTGCCTTGCTTTAAAGAGATGTGTATTTTTCCCCTATGGGCTGTGTTGTGCGTTGAAGAGAGCACTGGTTTAGGAGGCAAATGCAACTGGTTTGAGTTCTGGCCTCTAGTACCTACAATGTGAGTGACCCTGAGAAAGTAGATTGACTTTGGGGTGTCTAGGTGTCTTCATTTATAAACCAGGGCTAAGCATCCCACCTTCAATGGGTGACAACTGGGTTTAAGAGCCTTCCTTAGCATATAAGTAACATCCAGCAATGTTAACGCCTCCTTAGCTATGCAACCACGATGACTCAATCTTATACTCTGTTGAAACGAACAATTAGCATCATTGTAGCTGTAGTAGTAGTAGTAGTAATGATGTCTGCCACTGATTGAGCGCTTAGTCAATTACTATTTGAAGTGCTTTATATACATTATTAATACTATTAATACTAACAGCCAACACTGAGTAGCTCCTATGTTAAGACATGACATGCCAAATGCTGATAGACTTCATCTTGTTTAATCTTCAAATGGTCTTAGGAAATAGGTCCTATTCTATCCCATTTTCAATATGAGAAAAGTGGGGCTTCAGAAGGTTGGTTAACTTGTCCTAGATCCCCCAGCTAGGAAGAGGCAGAGTCAAATTTCTTTTTCATTCCAAACATCTCATTATACCTTAGAACATAAGTTTTCCAGGAAACTCCCTCTCAGTTTAATTTTCCTTTTTCATATTAACTTTGTCTAGTTAGGACTCCTGGCATGTAAAGGAGGAGGGGAACTCTCTCTTTTGTTCTGTCATCGTGCACTTGAATTCTTACATTGAAATGCATTTGTTTTTATTCTTCATGGACTCTTATCATTGGATGGATTCATGTTCCCAGCCTGTTGAGGTTCTAATTCCAGCTTCCATCATCAAAGTCAGAAGTATCCAGCACACTCCCTACCGCCACCCTCTGGTGTTGACACTCTCTAAAATGAAACAAGTTTACTTTTGGTGTCTTCATTTCAGCTAATCATAAAATATTAGATAGGCATGGACTACATGTAGGGTCAGAACATACCGTTTCCCCAACCACTCTGAGTAAACGTGGGTTTTCTTTCCTGTCATCCAAGATCAGATGGTAAAGGGTTTGGGGTTATCTGCCAGTTGGAATCACCATTGTCACTCCTTCCTGCCATTAGCACAGAGCAGTATCCTATGACATTTCTGAAGCACACTGTCTTCTTGGCTACTCCAGGCATTGATTTCCTGATCCAGATCTATGAACAAAGGGCTGAGTGGTGGATGGCTGTGGTGCATGGGGCAACTCATGTGTGTGTTTTAACTGCTTATTATTTTGCTGTGGTGAAATGACCCAAAAGTGTACTCCAAAAAATCCATCTTTTAGGAACATACAACTCAGTCCTATCCATCATGAGTTTTCAACTAATAGCTCCAGAACTTCTTTTCTATACTACGTCTAATACTCTGCCAATCTACTTCGACTGTTAAGAGAATCAAACGGAAAGTTCCAACAATGAGGTTGTGTTAAAGGAGTGTCAGGATGTCTAGAATCTGATAAACATTTGTTGAGAATTACTTTCTACCATGTGCTTCATCAGACACACAAACATTTTATACTAGAAAAGAGTTTAATTAACTTCCTTTTAACAACAGAGTTAATTATTCTCTAGCAGATTGGAGATGGCTCACGTATAAATTCATCTGTGCCATACTGAGAAAAGTCATTTTTCCTCTTTATGCAGTTTTTACTAATGCTCAACCTCAGAGTTGCAATCGCTGGAAAACAACCCCAAATAAGCTTACAGGAGTGGTGTTAACATTTTTTGTTAAGAGCAAGAGCTTTGGAGTAAGCCTAGGTTTGGGTTTGCCTCTTGGTTTTACTACTGCTTGACTGGTATGGCTTTGGGAAGCTATTTAACTGCTCTCAGCCTCAGTTTCCCCACACATGAGGGTGCCTTCTTTTGAGGATGGCCGTGAGAGTGCAATGGGAGAAAGCACAGAGCCTGGTAATGTTGCTTTTGAATGTTGGGAGAGATGGTGTTTTGAGGTTCTCCCTGAGAAAGATCTTGGGGGCAGGAAGAAGTGCAGGATCATCATCAATTTACAGCTGAGGCCTGAAATAAGTGACTCCACCCAATTCACAGAGCTTGGAAATGATGGGCCGCAGTACCTGGCTCCCTTCCCACAAGATCTGTGAAAAGGTCTTGCTGATGGGCAGGCAGGTAGTTTCTGAGAAGTTGGACAAGTGAATTCTGAACTCAGCGTCCCGCTCAAAGTGCAAAGCAATACCTATGCTGAAAGAGCCCTGTGGTGTCAAAAGCACCATCTCTGTCAGATCACCTTGGAGCTTAGGTGTTATTCTGGGAGTCTGCTGGATACTCACGCTACTTTAGCAGGCATGTAAAGGAGCAGGGGAACAACAGGAGATTCCTCATTGCCATAGATAATGAATCCCATTTCACTCAGTCTCTGTCTGAAGTATCTTGTGTTTTCTGCAAGTTGCTGTACTCTCTGCAACCCTGAAAGGAAACAGGCATGAAATCCATCAATTCCCACCCGGAAGAGGGAAGCAAAGGTCAGACTGTCTTGGCAAGTGTTCCTAAGTCTTTCTGCAGTCCTGCATTAAGAGTTGGAAGGGGGTCAAAGTAGGGTAGGGAAATATCTCCTGGTGAGCAGGTGTGAGCACTGATGCCTGGGATCTGCCCTGAGCCTAGAAGGCAGGATCCGGGGGAATGATGCTGCTGGGTACTGCTGGCAACCAAAGCCAGGCTAGGCTGCATGGCAGTAGGGGAGCAGGAAGGGTGTCTAGCAAGAAGGAAGGAGATGAACTATCATTTACTAGACACCTATTGTGTGTGGATTCTGCTAAGTATTATAGGCACATTAGTTCAGGGGAAGAGAGTGTGACAAGAAGTCACGCGCACACACACACACACACACACACACACACACACACTCCACCCCATACCAGTTGTTGGTTGTGGCCTTTTAGCCAAGCTGAGCTGGCCCTTTAAGTAACCCTTCATCTAGGTCTCTAATCAAAGAACACTTCATCCAATCTGAATTTGAAGGGGTAGCATATCCTTGGACAGATAGATCCATTGGAGACTGGGACTATTTTGTGAGGCACTCAGTGGTGATAGAGTAATAGAGGAAAGGGAAGAGGGGGCCCTCTGCTTTCTCCAGACAGAAAAAATGACACGGTTGGCCCCCAAAAGAAGGTCAGGCAAGGTACATGTGCCCATTTCAAGGTTATCGGTACTTCAGCTCAAAAGCTTATCTTCTGTCTTAAGTGCATATCCCAGTGGGAAGGTCACACACATAATGAGGTGACCAAAGGGAACTGAAGAGTAGAAAGAGTTCTGGAGATATCTGTCTCCTCAGTTCTGCCTCTAATCAGGTAAGTGAATAAACTAGCCAAAGCTAGAGAGTGTTTGCTCAATAAGGAAGATTGAATAGGATTGGATATTTAAGTCCCTGAGAAATCAGTCCAATGTTTGCATTTGATGCAGCGTTGCCATTCAGCAGGAATTTGCTGATACAGCTGACCTCCATTCTGATTGGTCAGGCATCCATTCAAACTGCAACTCTTACTCTACCAGTTATTCAATATTTTGAACATCACTCCTGAGTGTGTTTGTAACTCTTTAGATGGAAAATGGATAAAAATTTCAATAAACATGTCATCACAGTCTTCTAGTTTCTTCTTGGAGACATGGCCCCAGACCGTGCCTTGACAAAGGGTTGAGCAGCGGGTATCTCCTGCTCAGCATCCTTCCTGCAGGGGACCATGATGTTCAGGTAGAGTTTGCTCCACCTTTCCTCTTGGCTACAGGGGTATTGTGTGACCCAGGCCTGGCCTATTGGAATACTCCACCCCCCTGAAAATTGGGTCATTGATGGAACACAACCAGGGCCTACCAATCTTTCAAATCCACTGAGGAAGAAGTGTAAAAACAAGGTCATCTTCAAGCTACATCCTTGCCACCATGGAGGAAACCTGCTTGAGAATGATGCTGATTCAGAAGAAAGCCAAGGCACAAGACAGCAAGAGTCTTGATGGCATCATTGGAACTCTTGGGTCTAGCGGTGCCTAAGTGAGCCCATCCTTTGGACTTTCCCTGCTGTGTGAACCATTACATTTCTTTTTCTTACTGAAGCTACGTTGAGCTGAATTTCTACTGATATGTCAGTAGAATATGAGCTGATATGTCCTGAGTAATACAGGTGGCCAATAATTGGATGAGGTGACTTCTTAAGGACGATAGTAATAGCAACAGCAATAATTATTGTAGCTCACAGATACGTAATGTAAACTTTGTTATAAGCACTTGGCATTTAATGATTTATTTAGTCCTCACAACAACTATATTGAGGTAGATGCTATAATCTCATGTCATACATGAGGAGGAGACAAGTAACTTACCCAAGTTCACATAGTTGGTAGGTAGCAGGGCCAGAATTTGAACCCAGGCCGTTGGTTCTGGAATCTGTGCTGTTAACCCTATATTATGTTGCTCTGTCCAAGAGAAGCAATTGATGATGTCCACCCAGATAAAGGATGGTGGCCATCTCTTCTCCTCAAGCTCAGTAAAACTCATTTCTAACAGCTGTTATGATCATTGTTATACCAATTTTTTCTAGTAGAGCCAGTTGAGAGATTGAGGGCTGAACAAGATTTTGGCAGCCTCATGTTGTAAGGGCGTGGGGTACAGCATCAAAGACTAGAGTCCAGGACCTGCCACAAGGGAGGACTGGTGAACCCCTTCACTTTGGGGCCTGAAGGGCTGCTCCCAAGGAGTAACTATGAACCAGAAGTAGATAGGCCTTTACCCTTCCAAGGTACTTTTAAAATCTAATCATCTGACATTTTTCACTGGGTTCTATCACTCCCCAAATACTTCAGATCTTCCGTTGAGAGTTTTACTTTGCTCATCAGATATAAATGGACTTGACTCCTGTGACATCTTAAATTTGTTAACGATGTATGCCAAGGAATGGTGGTTTCGTTGAGTGGAACACCAACCAAAGAGGAGGTTGTTGAATGCCTCAATTGTCCCTGCTTGTTTTCTGTTTCTACTCTTTACTCTTTCCCCAATCCTGGTTCTCCAGGAATATCCCTCCCCAGCTCTGCCAGTTCTCAGCAAGCAGACTGTGATGGAGAAAGTATCTGATTTATCGTACTCTCTCAGGAAAGCTGACCTGTCCACTATGTTGGCTACAGCCCATGGATGCAGGACATGCTTGACCCTAGGGAAGTCCATTCGAGTGTTGCCCAGGGAGCCATGAGTTGGTCTGTCATGAGAAGTTTGCCGAAGAGATTGTACATATGAATCAAACCAATAAGATTGTTTTGCTGGTAGAGTGTGAATGTAAAAAAAATTAGAGACAGCCAACAATTGGAGGAAGACTAGAAATTGAGGGGCACTGAGAGAAAAGCGTATTATCAGAATCTGTGAGATAGAGGAAGCCATTGGTCAGTAGAAGCTATGGTAGCCCGTGAAGAAGAGAAGTGGGCAGTGCAAGGTTGGTCAATAGCAACAGGAAGAGAAGAAACAGAAACAGGGAAGAGATTATAGGCTAATGGGGGAGACAGACATTAATCAAATAAATCACACAAATGAATATAAAGTTGCAACTCTGATGAGTGTGGTAAAGAATGCTATGTGGTGTTATAAGAGTCCATAGTAAAGAGATTGGACCAAGTGTGAGGAAGTCAATATATGATGAGTGAGCTGAGATCTGAAGGATGGACAAATGTTAACAAGATAAAGAACCAGAGGAGAGAATTCCTGGCACAGGAAACAGATGCAATGCTACTGTAGTTTGTAGAAAACAGGGTGGCTGGGAACCAGCAAGATGTGGTTGAGTGTAGGGCAAGACGAGAATGGAACAATGAGTCAACTCTCTAAAAAAACCAGGAATACAGTGTTTAGAGAATCCAACACTGAATGGTTGGTAAGAGAGGATGAGCTTAAAAGGGGACAAACAGGAGAAATCAGAGAGGGAGAAGGTAAGTCAGGAGAAGAACTAGCGTTCATTAGTTATCAACATGGCAGTCATGGATAACCTTTTTCTGGGGGTTCCTGATTAGGACTTTCGTTTTAAAGAAACAGGTAATTGCAAGTATGGTTTACTTTAATTCATATGGGCTTTTAGTTTCCTACCCACCTCCTTAAAAATAAGATAAGTCCTCTCCCCTAAAATTCCAGATTTGCAACATGAATACAAGTAAAGGATTTGGAGAAGTGTAGACCATTTGCGTAAATTTTTTTTTTAATTGAGGTAGAGTTGTTTTACAATGTTGTGTTACTTTCTACTGTACAGTGAAGTGAAATAGAGTTCCCTGTGCTATACAGCATGTTCTTGTTAGTTATCTATTTTATACATATTAGTGAATATATGTCACTCCCAGTCTCCCAGTTCATCCCACCCCCCAACCTTTCATTTGCATAAAGTTTTTTGCATAGACACAAGCCTCTTCTGTGCTTAAAAAAAAAAAAGAACAGTTTTGTAACATGCTGAATTGTCCCTTGGAAACTTGTATGTGTACAGAGAGCAACCTATTTGAAGGACAGAACTAGCAGTGAGGAAGGAAAATATTTGTCATTACTTAAAAATAAAACTATCATCCATACACTTTGAAACTGTGTGTGTTTAGGAAGATGAGAACATAAGGAGTAGGGAGAGATTGGGGACCGGAGAAGGAAAAGAAAAGAGGGGATGTGTGTATGCATAAGGCTGATTCACTTCGCTGTGCGGCAGAAACTAACACAGCATTGCAAAGCAATTATACTCCAATTAAAAAAAAAACAAAAAAACAGAAGAGGGGCTAGAGTATGACCTGTTTTAAAGAAGGCGATTCAGATACAAATGAACGTATTTACAAAACAGAAACAGACTTACAGATATTGAAAACAGACTTATGGTTACCAAAGAGGAAATGTGGGGGGGGGGGGAAGAATAAGCCAGGAGCTTGGGATGAACATGCACGCACCACTATATATAAGCAAAATAACCAACAAGGACCTACTGGATAGCACAGGAAACTCTACTCAATATTCTGTGATAACCTATATGAGAACAAAATCTAAAAAGAATGAATATATGTATAACTGAATCACTTTGCTGTACACCTGAAACTAGCACAACATTGTAAATCAACTATACTCCAATAAAATTAAAAACAAACAAACAAAAGTAAAGAAGGTGATTCAAATGAAGGCACAGATATACATCCCAGCTAACAAAATGTATTCCATATGGCTTGTCCCCTGTGTGTTCAGCTCTTCTGTTGATTGTTAGTTGCACAATGAATAGATGAGTTCATCAGGCTGAGTCTGATGATTCCTAAATGATCCCCCTCACGGACTAGAAGGATTTCCTGGCCTGGAAGTGCATGAATGACTTAAATTGCTTTTCCCAATGGCATTATCTTTGCACTTGCCCATAATGACTCATCCATCATTGGGCTGCCCAGCTACTTAGTTGGCCCCGTCTGTCCTCTCTGCCTTGATTAACCTAAGTAACTGGATCACTAGCTAATGTCATCATTTTACTGCTTCTAGATCCTTTGGAGAGCTGACCAAACAGATCAGAATATCGATCACAGGGGCAGCTGACTCTTGAGAACTGAATGTTTAATTCTTGCCCTGTCTTCTTCCTCTTTGAACCATTTAGCACAGCATGGCTGACAAGCCATTATGACACACTTCGTGGTCACCATGTTTTCTCACATAGGGTCACTATAAATGCCTTGAGGTCTTTTGAGTTGGCCAAGACACAGCTCCTTTCAATTACTCTATTGCTCACTCTGGAAAATTGGAAACATTCTCCTCCTCTTGGAGGGCCTGGGGGCAGAGAGAAATTTGTACATATAAAACGCTACTCACCTACAGGATGTGGGTGATTTTATTAATTACGTTGTGCTTTGAGATCCTTGTTTGAAGAGTGCTTTATAAAAGTAGAAGGAATTTTTAGCACTTGTTCTTTCGTGCGGGGATGGCCACGCATGGCATGGGGACTGGGCAAGGCAGTGACCTTCCCTTTGCAATACACAAAGTCCCTAATTAGTTTCTGATTCTCCTTCCACCTATTATAATACATAGAAGTCAGGGAAGGCTCCGCACAGATACGTAAGTGAAGGATCAGATCTCTTATGTAGAGTGCTGGAGAGTTTATACGAGTATCTTATTTTGCTGTATTCTGGGTTCTCTGGAAAAGGAATAAGCTTTGGAGTTAAATGGACTAGGAACCAAACTCCACCTGGACAACGTAAGGCTTTGAAACCACAGTTTCACCTAGCGATACGTAAGCTTATCTCACAGGAAGGTTGGGAGAAATAAAGGGTTAATGCAGGAACATGCTTAGTACTGTGTCTGGGAAAAAGGTACTTGAAAGGTTAGTTACATTTTTCTGTTAGCAGTAGTTCTGGGTAGCCTCAGTGGCACCTTGAAATCATTTGGAGAGCTTGGCAAAATCCCATGCCCAGACTGTACCCCAGACCAATGAAATCAGCATCTCTGGTAATGAGATCAAGCATGAGTTTCGGATTTCACCAGGTGCAGCCACGGAGACTCAGATGTCTCAGAAACAATGGCCATTACCAGTTCACCCCCAAGGCCATGCACAGCTGTGTTAGGTGCCTGACTGTGTCTTGCTGAGTCATGCTCCTTGGTTGGACATGGAAAGTAAAAGATGGGCATATATCCTAGCCTCTTGTTGGGTAAGATGACATCCCAGCATTTACTGAGTGCTCGAGGTCTCCAATGGTATGTTTGTGGGTTCACTTGCTCCCCTGACAGTTATCGGCTCCAAAGTGCTCACTCGACTTGAGACCAACCTCACTGTCAACCTCGCCCCTCTCATGAGGCTGGATAAAATCAGGGATGGACCCAGCTGGGCAGATGACCTGTAGGTTGCCATTCTTGGATTTCTAGCTCTGCCAACTTGAGAGATGGACTAGGTTTAACCTTCTCTCCAATGTTATTAAAACAAAAACAGCTGGGGCAGGGGAAGGAAAACAAATAAAACCCAAAGTGTCACCACTACAAAGCCATGCCATCCCCAAATAAAAACAATCATCTGTGGCATTTCCAAAAATATGCTCAGGTCAACTCAGTCTCCAGAGGGCCAGAAGGAATTGTGGACAGTAGACACTCCCAGAATGACCTGTCAAAAGCTAAAGAAGGAAAATATCTTCTCTGTCGAACCATCGAAACATCACCTGCTGGCAAAAGAGGACAAAAGCATTTCCCCCTGTAAGACTGAGTGAAAGAGGCGGATTTGATGAGTTTGCAAGACAATACCAACGACACTCTATTTTCTGCAGACTTTGCAAGCTTGCTCTCTAACAGAGGAAACGTGCATAGGCCCAGATGGCACGGGGGGACTTATTTTATTATTCCCCAGGCAGAAAAAGGCACATACAGAAATACACACCGCCCTCCTTTCGCCAGTGCGGAATACAGGCTGGGCAACCTCGAACATGCTCCTAGGCAGTGACGCTTGGGAAATGCGGTTCTCTTCTTTAGAGATAGGAAGAATCTTTCCCTAAAACATGTCTCACAACTTAAGAAGTCGATCTTTCTGAACAACCAGTTTGATCCTCAAGAGTGCCCGCGGTGGTCTGAGAAGGCCTCCCTCCCCCCACCCCTGCCCCCTTGCCTCCTTCCCCTTCTTTGTCTGGTGCTCACACTAGGCTTCTGCTCCGGGCATGGGGAGGGGCGGGAGCAGGGGTGCTGGGGAGAGACCTTGGAGTAAAGTTTCAATGTGGCAGCAGGAACCCAGCATCTGTTATTTTAAGCTCTGGACAGCAGACAGGACATTTTGTTTCCTACACACTCGGGGCAGAGAGATCTCAGGAAAGATCAAGAGGGTACTGAGCAGCGAGAATCATAAGAATCGCATTAGCAGCGACAAGCTTCCCAGTGGGATGGAGAAGACGGCGTTTGGAGTGGTTTGCTGAGAGGAACACATATTTTTATCAGGCACTGAAGCTCTCCCTTTTGATGTCTGGATTCCAAGGTTACGGCATGCTTTATAGTCACATACTCGTGTGCCAAGGACGGTCCAGGCCGCTCAGTCCTGCCCCTGTGGAATGCACACAGGAGCGGAGTGGGCAGGCCGGACGTCAGGGTGGACGGCTGTCTACACGACAGGATTTCACGCCCCTGTTTCCACCTCTCCACCCACTGCTCAGATACACCATCAGGGGCTTAATCCACAAGGAGAGGTGACAATGGACATGTCTTGTGCACCTATTATGAGCCAGGAGCTGTGCTTTTGGGCCCCCTTCACAGATGAGGAAACCAAGGCTGGGAGACTGTTCATGCATTGCACAGCGGACCTGGAAATTGGCGGTGCCTGAGTCTATCAAAGTCTGCTCCTTGAAAGAAGCTTGTAAACTCATTCCTGATGAGGTGTGAGTCCCATGATTCATGGATTCATACATTTCACAAATGAAAAGCACTCACTATGTACAAGAGCCAGCTGCTAAGATGGAGGAGAAGATGAAAAAATTCTGGGGCTATTTGGCAAGAAATAACCTAACAGTAGAGAGAGCAGATATCAGATAATATACACATGAGAAGAGCCATAAGACAGATAGAGACAGAGTCAGCCGGCCTGTCACATAGTAGTGCTTCTTGAATCCTTACAGAATAAGTGATAAGATTTAACGTTAACTTGCATTTAAGTAGAGAGCAGTATCTTAGCAAGTCTCTAATGATGGAGTTTTACACATCGAATGGGGTAATTTGGGAAGCTGGGGCCTTTGGGACCCTTGCGAATTGGTGGTTCTTAAACAGGGGAACACACCAGAGTCTTCAGGGAATAATTTTTTTTTTCTGGAACACTCACAGGTAAGCCTCTTCTGCAGAGATTCTGCTCCAGAAGGACTGGTGTGGACCTTTTACAAAAGCCACCCCTGGGTAACTGCGGTGTGCACCCCAGTTCTGAACCATCACTCGTAGTCATAAACTGTTGTGGTTGTTGATTCTATGAAGATAATAAGGCTGATTCTAACTGAAGCCTCCAGAGAGCAATTTGTCTCCAAGTATTTTTGCATTTTTCCCCTCCATCAACAGGTCCATGTGTCAGCTCCCATCTGCCCTTTTCTTTTTTCTATGGAGATGAGGAAGTCACTCGTATCTGAGCCTTAATTTACTGATCTGTTAAATGGGGATGATAACAATCTATTTCCCAGGACTTTGGGGAGAATGTTGTCTCATACTTTTCCGTGTGAGTGGCTGTTGTGTTCAGGGGAGAATTAAAAGATGAATATGTCTATTATTTCCAAGGAGCTTATAGCCTAGAAAAAGTATGTAATAATCACAGCCGGTAGAAAATTGAACGCCCCATGGAAGAAATGCTCTGGGAGTTTGGAGCAAAGACCTAGAGGTGGTAAGTGAACACCTTGTGCGCCAGGAGGGATGGTTATCTCACTTGCCTAGAACGTTTGGTTTACAGTCATGAGAAAGATCAGTGGAATCAGACCCAGAGGGCTGCAGATGCCAACCTAAGAGGTGGTGGGCACTAGGGAGCCAGGGCAGCATCACGAACAGGATATGCCATGTTCTGAGGGGGTTTAGGAAGAGGAAGTCATAGTGTATAGTACGTGGAGTAGGATAAGGGGAAAACCAGAGGTGGCCAGACACGTAAGGAGGCCAGAGTGGCAGCAGAAGTGGGTGAGATGTGCTTCAGCAAAGATTGCGGCAAGAAGGCAAAGGAGAGGTCCTGGCTGAGGAATTGGGTTAATGGGGGTCCCCTGAAAGCGCTCTGAGAAACGGTGCAAACGAAAGTAGCCTCCAGGGGGCCCCATCGAGGCAGCGTGTGCATGATTCAAACCTCTGGTTTTCAAAGTGTCTGCTGGATGGGGTGTGCACTGCGGAAGCCTCAGGGAGGGGGTGCAGGGAAAAACTGAGGGAGGGGCTCAGCAGCTAGGAGATCGGACCACTCCACCCTCCAAGCTGTCTCCATGACAACAACATCTCTGCCAAGTGCTCAAGGACCGTGAGCCTCATTTTCCTGGGTTCAAAATCCTCTCTGCCATCTTGGGCAAGGCTTTTCATCTTTCTGCAGCTCAGGTTCTTCACCTGTAAAATGTGAATAATGACAATGACAATGATAATGAGAAGGATGCCCATTTCATACTGTTATGAGGATTTGATTTTAAGCACTTTGGACAGTGTCTGGCACACAATGAGTCCTATAAGAGTGTTGTAAAATTTAAAAAATTTGTATAAAATGGACTTCCACGTACATTTCATTTGAAAAAAAATTCTGTGGTTCAAAAAAATATTGAAAACTATTCATTTCCAGTCTTCACCAAAGACTGACCTGACTTGCTTGGATTTGCCCTCTAAGGCTGGGCCTCTGTGATCAATGGAAGTGACCTGTGGTGTCTACAGCCAATCTGGTTGTTCCTGTACCCTCCTCAGTTTCTTTTGTTTTTTTGTTTTGGTGCCTAGGACATGCCTTTTGATATTTTCTTAACCCCCAGAATTAAATATTCACCAGAATAATGTTCATTCTCAGTATTCAAGTTGAAGCATATGACCACTGGAAATCTAACTACATAAAGTCCTAATTTACAAAAACAAAATACATTTTAGTGACATTAACCAGTACTTAAGACGTAATCACGTGAGCTCTTAGAAAGGACTGGGTTCTTTCTGAAGAAAGAGATTCTCCACTGCTGGCTTTGAAGATGGAGGGGGTCACGTGGTAAGAAAGTCAAGTCTCCAGGGGCTGAGAGGGGCCCCAGCTGGCAGCTGACAAGCAAACAGGGACTTCAGTCCTGCAACCCCCAGAAACTGAGTTCTGCCACCACCACATGTGAGCCTCGGAGAGGAGTGTGAACTGCAGAAGAAAGCTGCTGACACCTTGATTTCTGCCTTGCCAGGGCCTGAGCAGAGAAGAAACTTCCCAGACTCCCGACCCCAGGAGACTGTGAGATAATAAACAGATGTCATTTGAAGCCCGAAGTTTGTCGTCATCTGTGACGTAGAAATAGAGAACTAATACATTCTGTCTAGCCTAGAGCACACGCTGGCCTTCTCCAGCCACAAATCCACCTGCTTAATCCTCCCTGGCTGTGGCTGACCTGATTTTCTCCCCAAACTTCTACAGACAAGAGTTGGGCTGGGGTACGACACTCCCCCGCTTTTGGGGTTTTTGCTGCTGAGCTGAAAATGAACCCGTGATGGAGAAAACAAAGATCAATGTGGAAGAGTAACTCCCCTTCACCCTCAAAGATCCTGCAGCTGGAATCATGTGCTTCTCCAGTTGGACTGAACCAGCAGAGAATTCCATGTGTGCTGCATCACAACTCCCCCATCTCAGACTCCATCCACACAGAGGAAACGAGAGTGAAGAGGTAACTTCTGGAGGACTCATGGTGTAAAAGGATATCTTGTTTGTAGGACGGGAGGAAGGAAGTGGCCATGTTATCCTTTTGCCCCAGTGCCATCTAAAAGACAAACAGATTCTCTTTACACTCTTGCTGGGGAAATCTTTTAAGGCCTCAAGGCAAGTGCAGAATTTACTGAACTGCCATAAAATTCTATGCTTGGCTAACCCCTAAGGCAAAGTAAATGAAGGGACAGAACGTTGTGGAACGTTTTTCAAGCCATTTCTGCACAACCAGACAAACGTCCCCTCCTAGCTGGGGCTCCACAGGTTGGCTAATTCTGTGTTTATTGGGTGCCCACCCGCTTCCCCGCAGCGTGGTCCTACAAGCACGTGAGCAGCAATAGGGCAGAGAGGCAACACCTGTCACTTTGCTTGCTGACCCCAACCTTAGGTCCCCCCCCCCGCAAAAACCAGGTAGAACTTTCTTACCCCCCAGCACAGGTGATTAATCATGGACAGAGGCAGCCCCTCAGTTGAAAGCCAGCCGAGCGTAGCACAGCCATCTGTTCTGCGTTAGCTGTTGTTGAAAGGCCAGTGGCTTGAAACCATTTAGAAAACGCAGCCCTCCGTGCCTTCTGTCTCTTTCTCTGCCTCTCTTTGCATCTCCAGCTGGTAACCAAGTGGCAAATATATTTAGGAAGCAGCGGCTGGGTCCTCCCTCAACAATGCCATGGGCCTTGGATGCCAGGGGCCTCAGACGGCCCATTATGGGTGGGATTCTCTATGGGCTCCTCTGCATTCATGGAGGGACTTCAGAGGGACAGAACCAATGATGTGTGGCTGGGTTTAGGGGGAGAAAAGAACTTGGAGGAAGTCAAGTTTGTATTCGCTGAACTCTATGCCAAGGTAGATGCTGAGATGACCTTTGAAAACTCCGTGTCTAATTATCACAGTATCATCTCCCTAATCACAGTCCTTTCTGGTTCTCACTGTCTCTTCCTCACAGAGATTCTGGGTGAAGAGTAAATCAGTAAGAACAGCCACGAGATAAGCTTGATAGTTGGATGGATAAGTGTAGTTTGCAGCCCCCAAAGAGCTTGCCCTGCCGAGAAGCAACATCTTACAAGAGATGTTTGTGAATGGATCTCGTGTCAAATATAAACAGTAGGAAAGTGAGAAAATTCCACTCTGGAGAGTGAATTGCTGTCACCCAGTGTACTCCTTTCCTTCCCCCTTCAAAGCATTAAATCTTCCCAGTTAGTCACTCCCGTTTTTTAAACCTATCAAACTCAAGTGTAAAAATATGTGTGCCCTGTTCCAGGGACCAGAGCAAAGGTCCAAGGTCACAGCTGGAAGGCGCGGGGGCCACTTTCTCCAAGTCCATGTTGGGTTAGAAGCAAGGTCAGTACCTCACCTGCCAATCTCATGATAAAATTTCACAAATGATCAGGATGAATGAAATAATCCAGACAAAATAATTTAAAAATGAGGCATGGATGTATTTTCCAGTGCGAATGCATTATATTTTAAGTCTCACTCTTTTTTCTTTTATCTTCAGTTTCCTCTCCAGAGGGTAAAGAAAAGAAAAATGATTGAGGTTCATAAATTAATGAAGCTATTTGAAAGACCTTGCCATTTTATTCAATTCCTTCTCCTAAGAACTGAATACAGAACAGAAATTTAAGCCTTTGGAAAACATTTTTATAAAATCCCAGATATGGTACAGAATGAATTATGTGGAGTGCATTTGCCCACATGTACGTAACAGAAGCACACAGCTTTTAGTGCTTCCTAAAGTAGATGGAATACTTAAGGCAATGTTGAGTAGAATCATATTTTCATATAAATTCAATCTCGATATGAAGTTGCTAGTTTTATTTTTCTACCTGCGCTTAGAATTCAGTTTTCCCTTGTGACTAGTTTACCTTGATTAGTCACATGCTGGGTGCTGATGTGATGAACATCAGAAGTTTGATACTTTTTAAAGCCTCTTAGCCTCCTTTTAGTCCATGGTCTCAAAAGAACCAAAGTGTGGCTGAATAAGAGAGTTGGGGTGACTCAAAATAAACCCATCTGATTCAGATAATGAACCGAAATGTCCATGTGTTTAAATTGTATGTTTTCAATTGCAATTTATAATTTTCTGATACTGATGCAATTTATAATTTTCTGTCTCATCACATCCTCTCTTTCAGGAAAATGGCCTGACTTTCTGAGAGTGTGTTACTACTTCCAAAATATACATTCTCTCCTGTTCTGGTCTGACTTCCAGAGCTGTTCCAATTTCATGTCTTTTTAGCTTCTTCGGGGGAAGCATTATGCCCAGGGTCCATTTTCTGCCTCCAAGACGTACATAGCATTGGGGAATTGAGCACCATCATAATGATAATGATCTCAGTACCTGCCATGGCCTGGGACTATGTTCTACGAGAAAGAAGCCGAAGTGGTTATGTAAAAGCCAGACTAGAAGCCCCCAGAGTCCCTATAAAAGGAAGAGATTTGTCTTCAGTCTTTTGGACTTTGTTTTTCTTTTTCCTTGAGCTACTTTTATTCCACTCCAGGTCAAGAGTTTATTTTTTAAGTCAATAGAGAAAGATTGGGAAACTGTCTAAAATATACAATGTCTTCCCACAGTATACGTCCATCAGAAAGACTGGGGAAAGAATGTCCTGGGCTGAGGTTAAGTCCTGTGGCAAAGACTGTGGCAAAGACCAATCCCATTTCCCCCTCCTAGGCAGGCGGTTAACTTCATTTCCCAGGATGCTTTGTGGTTAGGCAAGTTCCTGTAACTGAGTCCCAGCAATAGGATGTAGGCAGAAACGAAACATACCATTCTAGTTATGGCCCCTGAAAACTTCATACACACGATCCCCTTTGATGGCAACCTTGGAAGCCATAAGTTGGAGGAGTCACAAGATGGAAAAGAGGCCGTGTTTACACCCATTTTGGGCACTATATGAGCAACAAAAACAATGTCTATTGTGTTATATGTTGGAGTTTGTTACAACAACTAATTAACCTTAACTAATACTGACCTTGTAAGAAAGATACCATGAAAAATTTTCAAGGATTCAAAATCCTAATGCCCTTTTACTTTTCATTGGCTAAATGGTGCCCTGATAAAGGGAAACTCTAATTTTTCAGTGTTAATTTTATTTTTTCAACCTCTCATTACTAGTCACCAAATAATGTCATGAAAACGTGAAGTCTCTTGATTGAAAAAGACCCTAAGTGCAAATCATCATGAAGATGGAAAAGAGGAGGGGAGGAGGTCCCTCCAACATACTCAGTGGAAAATGCCATTTTTGGATGCTTAAGAACACCTGCTCACCTCTGTTTTGGAAATGTACTTCAACTCGGACAGAGAGGATTAGCTGGTGCCCAGTCTTTGCTGACTACTGTGTGAGTCAAATGCATTTATGAGATTTGGATGGTGTCTCCCTAGGAAACCTTAAGTGAGGGATTCAGCTAATTGCTTGGATAATTAAAGGAAAAACTCCATTTTTGCTTCTGCTATTTGGTAGTAATGGCTTGAATTATCTGCCTTACTCACCTCTGTATTAGATGGTGTCTAGACAAAGCCTTAGCACATGTAATAATGTAAAACCATTCATTTCTCAAAAGAATAGGAAAGGAACTCTACATTTTGGCTTATGCATATATCTACCAAGGAAGTGATTATAGCTCCAGTATTTGAACCAAAATAATTCCATAAATAACCTCTAAAGAAATGATATCGTAGTTGTTTATAGAGAATTATTAGAATTCAATCCTTGTCCAGGAAATCTGCTTAGCCCCAAATTTGGTCATTTAGTTTTCATTCATTCACATATTTGATGCTTAAGGCACAATTAATTAATTAATCACTACCCATTTGGAGGATTGGATTAGGGTATGTGTGACTAACGTAAGAGCCAAAGATTTCATGAGACAGAGGAAGGAAGGATTATTTCTTGACTGTGGCCACTGTGAGAGGACTTAGAAGGCTGAACAGAGATTCAGGAGATAAAGAATGGGTGTAGTGGGTTTGTGGGGAGAGATGAGAATCTTCTAGATAGAGGGAATACCAATCGGTGGTACCAATGCCTTATGAATCGTTGCTGGGATATGGCCAAACCTTACACTGAATGGGATCATTCATGCAGCCAACATATACTGTTTGAAGTTGGAGACAGTGTCTCTGCCCTCATGTCACTTGTATTCTCCTGGGGAGACAGAAAATAACCAAGGAAACAAGTACATAATTCCAGGTGGTGGTAAGTGCTATGAAGGAAAATGGTGCAGAATAAGGGAGTAGATAGAGTCACCCACAAGGGAGGGGGTGGTATTTTAGAAAGGGTGGTTAGGGATGGTCTCTCTGGGTTGGTGGCAGGTGCTAGAAGGGTGACTCCAGCATGAACCCCCATTCCAAGCTGTCCTGAGTCCAGATTTCATCTGGTCTCCAAGTTTGGGTCTGAGCCTGTTCTGAGAGGTGAGCTGGAGTAGCAGAAAATACAAGGGCATCTGTGTCCAGGGTCGGGAACAAAGTTCTGGGTGGTGGTCAAGGAGTGAAAAATGAGGGAAGGTGGAAGCTGCGGGAAATCAGAGAGGACTCCAATTGTTTTCTTTGATTTTGACTTATCTGTGTTTTTGAACATGATCTGAATTTCATCCACTAACAGAATGCATCCCCCTTTTTCCACTGCTGTTCCTTTTTGCACAGAAACCACAGTGATCTTTAACCCTTCAGATATTCTCAGGGACTAGAACCAGGGATTTTTCAGTGAAGGGACAGAATACTTAGTTTTAATTTTAGAATGGGCAATGTCACCATAAAGTAGTGACGCCGTTATATAACCAAATGCACATTTAAAAGACATCACCTCCCCAGTTCAGGAATGGAGAGCCTCGCTACTCCAGAGGCCGATACTCAGAAGAAAAAAGAACGATCCCATTAGCTGAGGGTCTTCACTCCTCAGTCTCGCCAAAGGCAGCATGAGATGTGCAAGCAGAATTCTAGGGCCAAAGTAACAGCTTCTTCACAGATGGAATGTTTTGAATACCTCTCAAGTCATGCAAGAAATAAAAGAAAACCTCACAAAGTTAGTGTGAGGAGGCCCTCTGTTGGGGAGCATGTCTATTTAATACTTCCTCCTCAGATCTTGGGCTCATCACAATTCTGATTTTCTAAAGGGCAAAGGAAGCTCAGCTTGAGGCAAAATTCCTGTACTGGCACAATGGCTGGGGTACTTAGCTCTAATTTTCTAGTCAGTTTCCCCATCCTTCTCTTATTGGTCTTCCTGCTATAGTTCACCAAAACCTCTGTCTCCATATTGAAATACTGAAAGCGGAGAATTGAGGAACTTATTTGGATAATATCTAATAGGATTGAGGAAGGATGATGGTAATACTATTTGTGTCATCTTTTTGTAGCAATAATCCCAGAATACTATATTCAGAAAATATATTAAATTAAAAAGGAAAAACAGCCTATTGCATTCCATCCTGTCAAATTCCTATATTTTTTGAGGATCCTGTATACCTAATTCCTTTATTTCCAGGAAGAACACAATTCATTATTCCGCCTTGATTTTACCTTTAGTTTTTCTCTACCTATACAACATCCAAACATGTCCCCCACCCTGTCACCCAGAAACTCCTTCTGTTTACAGGCAAAGAGGGACAAGTGTGACTTTGAAGAAAAATAGAAAATTCTATTTTTCTTAACTTTATTGTTTAAGCATAGGAGATTTTATTAGCAAAGATGAAGGTGTATTCTACTGAAGTTGGATATTATATGTTAGGAATTGGAACTCTGTATTTATTTTCACTTGTAAGTAAATTTCCACTACTCTTTTCCTCTCTAGAGAAACACTACTGACCGCTCAATCATAAACAAATCAAATATTTCCATGTATATGACAGCAAAAAACGGTTTTGTGATTCACAGCGTTGGTGATTATCCCATCAGCCTAGCACTGAAGTAACAGTAGGAAAAGTTGATGAAATCACAGAGATTCTTTTTCCTAGAGCCATTTTGGTCAGATAAGTAATGCCTTAGCCAATGGAGTGATCTATTGTCTGTTCTGAAGTGGAGACGTTTTCATCACCTTTCCATGAGACACTGATACAGGCTCAAGTTTGAGAAGCACGTTCCTACATCACAGAAAAGAAAAAGGGGGGCATACATGTGCAGAGGGGAATGTAAAGAGAGCAGAGGATGGAATTCTGGCAAATGCAAATGGGAAGAAGAACTAGCAGAGAAGGGGAGGAAGAACAGACAAATAAATAAAAGAGAACCAGGAAAGAACAGCATCTTCCACAACTAAGGGAAGACTGTTCTCAAGGAGAGAGGATGAGGTGGAAAGGCCAGTCAAGTTCAGCTGGAGGAGGACTAACAGGGTCAGAGAGCAGCGGCGACCTCTGAGGGAACAGAGTCCATGGAAATGGGCAGAGGATGAGGGCTGATGGCTGAGAGGGAGCAGTAGGGGGGCAGGGAGACGGCCATTCTTCTGAGAAGATTTGCAGCAATGGAAGGTGTGCGAGTTGACAGCTATTGAAACAGAAGGGGTGAGGGGAGGATTTTTACGATGAAGGAGATGAACAGGTTCCTGGTTGAGAAAAGGGGCCGGTGCCTTTAGAAGGTGGGAAGGGAGAGAATCAAGCACAGAGATGTGGAAGAGATAAGGGTCCTTTATTTGCTGAGCTAAGAGGGAAAGAGAGAAGTATTCAACAAATATTTGTTGAGAACTTGTCGTTGCCAGGCACTGTTCTCGGTGTCAGGAACAAGACAGACAAAATGCTTGTTCTGGAGTTTACATCCTAGTGGGAAACCAGAAAATAAGCAGATACGTGTATAATTTGTCAGGTGCTCATAAATGCTACTAAGACTGAAGCAAGGTGAGAGAATTAGAGGGACAAGAAGGGGTGTGAAATTAAGGATACAGCTGCTCCTCTCATAAGGCTGATTTTGAGCAAAGACGTGAGGAAAGTGAGGGAGTGGGCTATGCATGTGTTGGCTGGACATGACGTTCTAGAAAGGCCAGCAAGTGCAAAGACCCTTTGTGGGAGCTGTTCCCTGCGTTCTAAGAAAAAACAAGTATGCCAGCTACTTGGAGTGGACTAAGGAAGGGAAAGAGTGGTGGGAAATATGGAAGAGACCACATCAGGCGAAGCCTGGAAGGCCAAAGTCTGGACTTTACACTGGGAAAGATGGAAAACAATGAAAAGTTCTGAGTGAAGGGGTGATATAGTCTGGGTTACATTTTTTTAAAAGATAATTTTGGCTTCTGTGTGGAGAACAAGTCATAAAATGGCAAGAGTGGGGAGTGGAGATCATTGCAGTGATCCAGGTGAGAGGTGATGGAGGCGATGGTGGAGAGGGTGAGAAGGGACCTGATTCCTGGGATATGTCAAAGGAAGTGCTGCAGGATTTGCTGATGGAGTAGGTGTAAGGCCTGAGAGACAGGAAGATTCCAGGGTGCATAAAAACTATTGGAAAAATCAGAGAAAGAAAGCAGATGAGTTAAAAATAATAGTAATTTTCACCTTTATTGGGTGCTTACTTTGCATCAAGCATCACGCTAAGTTCATTATCTACATTACATCACTTAATCCTCCCTACAGCCCCAGTTTACAATGAAGGAACTGAAGCTAACAGAGGGTAAGCAACTTGCCATTCATGGAGCAAGTGGTGGGTCGAGGACCGGGCCCCATGCAGTCTGGCTGCAAAGCACGCACCCTAACCCCTCCACGCGATACAACTTCTATTTTCTCTGAGAAGTAAAAGGTTACCCAGAGTTGGGGTTCAAAAAGAATGTTGACTTATTAATTGAAAAACATGCATCCAAGATTTAAATAAATAATAAGACAATTGTTGATGATGCTTTCTTTAGGGGAGTGGTTGGTGTCGCTTGGGCCTCACCCTCCTGCCTGGGCCATGTCTCGATGAAGAAAATGACAGAGCTGCCATCTTTCTGGACCTCTTCAAAAGTGGTGTTCATCACTGAGGTGTCCCCATCACTGAGTCATCCCTTCAGCTGCCACAACTGGTGTGGGACTGACTCCCAGCCCCCAGTCCTATGAGATAAACATTCCCTCCACCTTGGAGCCTTTCAAGCTCCTTGTTTAGCATAAACGCTGACCTGAAATCGAGTGGGTCTGCAAGATGGAACTTGAGTCATGGCATAGTTATTAAGCTGAGCACTGGGCTTGGCACTCAGAGGGACACCACATTAATTCATGACACAGCTCTTGCCCTTGAAGGGCTTACAGCATTGGTTTGGCTGGGGGACCACCCAACCTCCATTAGGATGGAGAAACCAAATCTCCACTTTGGGTTCATTGTGCTGCACGAAGTGACAGGCCAGGAGACGAGAAGGGCCTCGGTGCCTGTGGAAGGCCTGGGTGGCTTGCAGCCCCTCAGCTTGTGGTGCATGAACTCCACGAGCAGCCTGGCTGCAGAGTCAAGGTGGCTGTGTGTTCATAAACATTGTCATTTCACTGGGACTGCTATTTCATCTTTGAACCTTGGCTTCAAAGAACACTGACCTTATTCCTGTAGTCTGCCTTTCTTTGAAGCGTATGGCTTTGCCTTGCAGATTAAAGTGAAGACATTCATCAAGCAACAGATCTGGCCAACCGCTCCCCAAACTCAACCCAAAACAAAGCCTTGAAAGGCTCCAATCACAGCGGCAGGGGAGCAGCCGGAGATCAAGGCTCGGAGCAGGGTGCTTTCTCAGATCCCGTAAGGCAGCTCTGGCTCCATGAAGTGCAGCCCTTTGAGCTTTGGGCAACTTTACCCTGAGAGTTGCTCTGTCTTTGCAGAAAGGGGTGAGTTACTGCAACGTTCCCAACCAGACTTGTTTATCTTATTTAAAGCAGGCATTGTTGTCAATGAGGCCAGCGTGATGATTCACTGTGTGCTTTTGAATTCTTCAAAAGCCATGTCAGGCTGAACCATCTGAAACTTGGCTGATGATTCAGTCAGTTTGCTTTTTTATCACTTTCTTTTGTTAGTTCCTTTGAAAAGAAACTGTCCGATCTTTCTCCCTGATTCCCCTTAACTTGACTCTGAGAACACAGACTGAACACGTATCCTTCTCTCATTTCTTTCTTTTTTCTCTTAAGATGGCAAGAAGGGTGAAGTGAGACCCTTTAACTGGGAGGTTAAAAATAATGACCAGGTAAGAGAGAGAACCAAGGGAAATATCTCTCCCCTCAGAGGAAGAAAAACTGACGATAGATAGCTATCAAAGTTCTTATGATCATGTCTTTAAATGTAGCTTTTCTGCAGATCTTTTTGGTCAGATAAACAGAATGAGTTCTGCCTGTGATGAAGTGGTAAAGCCATCCAGAGGTGGGAAGGAAAAAATTGTCAAGTTGGGGACATGTTAATCAACGGATGCTGATAATATATACACTACAGGGCTTAAGAAATTAGTGATCTTTATTAAGACATAGGCTAATTTTCAGGGTAACTTTTTTCTAGTTATTCATCTTGAAAATATGACCAATGGATAATTCTGGTCATCATAGGACAATTCATTTAACTGGCATTTTAGCTTTAGTCTCAAATAATTGTTTCCATTAAGAAATGCACATAGTCAAGAAGATCATTCAGATGACTTTGAGAGAGTTCCAGTGGTTCCGGACCAGTTTTTTCACACAACTGGACAGCTCATGTGGGAATGGAGACAGGTCTATTTCGAGTTTCAGCTTTAGAAGGTTTAAAGATATCTGCTTATTCATATCTATATCCATATCTCTTAGTTTATCACCACCATTTCCCCAAATTCAGGTGGGCCATGTGACTAGTTTTGGCCAATGCATGGTAAGCAAGGTGATGTGTCACTTCCAGGCTGATCTTTCTTTCTACCATGGTGACTGTGGAGGCCAGTTGCTGAGATGGCCAAGCCTCAAGCTCACAGAAGCCTGAGTCACTTCCTGCGGAGAAGAAGTGTGCAGGGAGATGTCCAATTTGTATTAGATCTGGTATTAGATCTGCGAGCAAGAAATAAACCTTGATTCAGGTAAGTCTTTGAGATTCTCAAGGTTTATTTGTTACACTGGCATAATTTAGCTTATCCTGACTAATCCAGGACCTTGAAGGAAATCTAGCTTTACTTCACCTGCATCACAAGAATCCTTCCTACAGCTTCTCCAAGACATAGTCCAAATACTTCTTGAACACCTCAGGAGTAATACCAAGTAATGCAGCAAGCAATTATACAATGCTTACTATAGATGGAATTGTTTTCAGTCATAATGAAGCATTTTATATGTCTTATTTTACCTAATTCTTACAAAAACCTTAGTTCATCAATATCCCTTTCCTTATTTTACAGCTGGAAGAACTGAAGCACAGACAGGTAACTTGCTCAGGGTTGAGCAGATCAGTGAAATCACTTGCCTAAGACCACAGCAAGTTAAGTAGTATCCCAGGAGTCAAGTCCAGGCAGCTGCTTTCAGTTTATGCCCTTAAGCATTTGTTTGTTTGTTTTTTAATAGATTTTTATTGGAGTATAATTGCTTCACAATACTGTGTTAGCTTCTGTTGTACAAAAGTGAATCAACCATATGTATACATATATCCCCATATTCCCTCCCTCTTGAGCCTCCCTCCCACCCTCCCTATCCCACCCCTCTAGGTCGTAGCAAAGCAAAAGAGAAAAAAAAATACCACATGCTAATGCATATATATGGACTCTAAAAAAATATATATATATATATGGTACTGATGAACCTAGTGGCAGGGCAGGAATAAAGATGTAGACATAGAGAATGGACTTAAGGACACAGGGAAGGGGAGGGGGAAGTGAGGCGAAGTGAGAGTAGCATCGACATATATACACTACCAAATGTAAAATAGATAGCTAGTGGGAAGCAGCAGCATAGCACAGGGAGATCAGCTCCGTGTTTTGCGACGAATTTCTTTTTCACACGGACTATTCAATAAGACACAGAATCATAAAACCCAAAAGACATGGCTGGAAATGACCTGAAGGTCAGTCAATCATTGCATTTTACTTAGAGGAACAAAGTCACCCTCCAAGCCTTTTTCTTGCTTTAGTGAAAAAGAAAAGTCTATCCTTTTCAACCCAGTGATGAGGAGCACGGGGGCTCAGTGGAATGGCTTCAGGGACCATTGGTTTGGAGGTACATAGAGACACTACGTCATCCGCACCAGCCCTGTTTTAATCTGCTTTATATATAGTAGGCTTCTGGGTAAAATGTGTATGTGAATAAAGTATTCTGCTGTTTTAATAAAATTGTAAAATGATGGATCTCTCCATATTTCTACTGAAATAGTAGGCTTGGAACATTGCACTAGACAGTATAGGGTTTCACATCAGCTGAGAGGTGGGTCAGGGCACACGGATTGTATAGTCCAGTGAGCAGGTGTGAGGCCAGGGTAATTTGCTGCTTCTACAAACACACTCACTAGACTGCCTGACAGTAAGAACTGCCCTAGCCATCACTGTTCCCCATTGTGATAAATAGTAGAAGCTCTATAAACTGTATATGAAAGATGGAGCGTTCCAAGAGCCTTTGATGAAACCATTTTTCAAAAAAAAGGTTAAGCTCATTTGAGTTGAACAAAGTAGCACACCTTGGCTGTGGTGACCCAACATCAAAGAAATGGCTGGTAGGTTATGGTTGTGAGTGCTTTGTCCATATATTCTTAAATGGGCAGTGGTGACTTTCTTCTCCCCAGCTCTTGGCTGGTAATGAATGAATGAATGAATGAATGAATGATGAGATAGGTGGGTGGGTGGATGAAAAAAACGAATATTAAATTGACTAGTTTGTTCCCAGGGAAACACAAGTGACAGTTCCAAGAAAGCACAGGCAAACACACACCAAATTTGGCTTCATAAGCAAAACTATCCACATTTGCTGATCACATAAAGAGGTGAATGAGAAAGTTTTCATTGCTTTAAAAGAGCATCCTCCGCTTTTTTGTGTGCTGATGGCAGTTCTAGTACATTTATGTACTGTGTACTCTTATGTATTATGTACTATTGATGTGCATATGGCTTGATTTACAAATTGGTTAAGACAAAGGTGTATAGGGACTTCCCTGGAGATCCAGCGGTTAAGACTCTGCACTTCCACTGCAGGGGGAGTGGGTTCAATCCCTGGTCCGGGAACTGAGATCCCACATGGCACGCGATGCGGCCAAAAAAAGAAAAAAAAAAAGACAGAAATTTATATTTGAAAAGGAGGGAGGTTGATGGGGCAGAAGGGAGACAGGGAGAGGTCTAGGAAAGGAATTCACGGGAGATGTGCTTGCTGCAGACCCTCTTACCTTGCGTGGTCCCATCTAGTCCCATGATGAATTTCATTGCTCTGATGACTTGCTCTGCTACCGGGGGGCTCATGGAGGTGGCATAAGCAGCGCTATGTGAGTGAGCCCGTAAATAGTCCACAAGGTCCTTTAATACAGGAGGGAAATCCAAAAAGAAGGCAAATAAATCTCAGTGTTAGTGGCCCCATCCCCACCCATCATCGCACAAGACATTTGATTCTCGAATGTGGTCTGATTTTCAATGGGCATCACCAAACTCTTTATTTTTTCTATCCCTTCTTCTTAGTCTCTCCCTAAACAACCTAGAAGGTATACCACAATGGGATGCTGCAAATTTGGAGTGGAGTTCTGTAAGGCAAAACCAGATGTGTAAAGGAAAAGTGGTTTCCTAGACATTTGTTTGGGTACCTAGCCCACACAAGCACTGGTTTAGTATTCAGGAGAGTCCAAAGAAAAATCCGGGATGTGTTTTTTGCCCTTGAGCATATTACATTAGCTTGTGCCCATGGAGGAGTAATGGCAGGAAAAATAACAAGACATGCAGACTAGTTTATGCAGCGGAGCTACCAGATGGCCGAGGAAGGAGAGGGGATATTACCAGCGGGAGTAGATAAGGGAGGCTCCAGTGAGGAAGTAGAATTGTCTTGAAGAAAGAAGACAGACAAAGATAAAAAGAAAACTTTCAGGGGAAGGGAGCAGCAGGAGGGAGAGGAGAGAAATTAAACCAGTGTGGAGGTGAGGACCAGATAAACTCTAGTTGTGCCTTGAGCAGGAGACAACTGTTGGGATTTTTGTGTAACCCTATTTGGAGCGCTGACCCACTGCAGGATGCTGGCCCGTACAGTGGTAGGAATGATTCTCCACCTGCATGTCTGACCTTTGAGGCCAAACCTGAGGTCCCAGGGAAGCATGCTGAGAGCCTGAAGAAGCTCCAATCACCTCATTCTACAGCGATGGTGGGGGACTCAGAGCTGGTACCTGGAGGCACTCAGCCCTGGCCAGGCAGACCATCCATTGGCCCACCTTTCCTGACTCATAGCCCAGGATCCTCGGGGTTGTCCTGCAGAAAAGCTAGCGGGCCCATAGCGGCTCTGCATCAGCAGTGGGGTCTGTAAAGCATCAGCCACCTTCTCTCCCAGGATAACGACACAGCTTAGGATCCCACTTAGGATCTACTCTGATCACTCCCTGGAAGGTGAACTGCGGAGAGCTCTGCTTCGAGCAGGCCCATCTCGTCCTAACTCCCCTTCACCGGCCACATCCACTCCTGCCTCCGCGCCTGGGACTGTGCCCACCTGTCACTTTTCTCCCTCGGGTTATGGGTGTCGTGTTTGCTCCCAACCATGGGTCATTACCCAAGCATTTTAAATGTACATAGTTTATCTTCCTATGAACGAGTAACTAAAGTTAATAGGTAAGTAAGTAGAAAGTACCTAAAGTTACTATGAACTTTCCTAAATGTTCATAGTAAAGTGAGTGGCCTGCCTTACGGGTGGTTGGTGACATGATGCCTCTACCTGGCCCACAGGGGGAACAGGTAACTCCATCCTGTCCTTCCTGCTTCCTTCAATATGTCCTTCATCCTAAATCCCCTCTTCCAAGCTCCTGCTTCCCCGACCTCCTTTCTCCGTCATTTCACACTCTTCATTCCTTTTTGTTGGTTTGTTTCTTCTTTTCCATCCCCATCGTTTCTACTCTGGTTCCCTCTCGCTCTCTCTTTTTTAACATCTTTATTGGAGTATAATTGCTTTACAATGGTGTGTTAGTTTCTGCTTTATAACAAAGTGAATCAGCTATACATATACATATATCCCCATATCTCCCCCTTCTTGCATCTCCCTCCCACCCTCCCTACCCCACCCCTCTAGGTGGTCACAAAGCACCAAGCTGATCTCCCTGTGCTATGCAGCTGCTTCCCACTAGCTATCTATTTTACGTTTGGTAGTGTATATATATCCATGCCACTCTCTCACTTTGTCCCAGCTTACCCTTCCCCCTCCCCGTGTCCTTAAGCCCATTCTCTAGTAGGTCTGCATCTTTAGTTCCCTCTGTTTAGTTATTTTAATTTTAAATTCTCCATTCAAATTCTTTTTCTTTCCATTTCTAAGTATTTCTTTCCTTCCTTTCTCTCTCCTTTCTTCCCTCCCTTCCTCCCTTCCTTCTTCCTTCCTTCCTTCCTTCCCTCCCCCTCCTTCTCTCCCCACCCCTCGCCTCTTCCCTCCTTCCATCTTTCCATTCAGCAAGTTTGTACAAGGATGTGCTCTGGGCTGCGTTCTGAATGCCGGAGCCCAAGAAGAGGCGGAAGATAGAAAGCCTAGTCCCTGGCAGCCATTCTCCACTTACATTAAAATCAAAATTAAGTTTCTGTCCATTATTTTGTTTAGTAAATCTCATAAAAACAGTGTTTTCACTGTATCTGAAGAGGATGTGTGTGACGTTGGCCTGAACGAAGGCACTGGCCACATGGTATCCAGGAAGTTCACTTTGACGATGGAGGATGTGGCGGGAGGGTCAGTGAGAGAGAGGCGGTCATTTTCCAGAGTAGCCGCAGCTAAGCTGCTCTTCACAATCCTCCGTGAGCAGCAGCAGGTGTTTTCTTTCTCTGCTGAGAGCTGGTGCCTTCCAGCAGGATGCTGGGGAAGCCAGTGAAGAGGGAACGGGTGGGATGCAGGAAATGGGATCATGGGGCTCATGTGGTCCGGAAAGATCTGTTTTGAGGAGATGATCTGACCTTGAAGGATGGGTAGATTTGGAGAGAGGAGGGGAGTGGCATAGACACGTGCTAAAATTAGTAATAAAGATGGCATCCTAATCAGCACAGGATGGAAGAGTCAAATGGGGGCAGAGGGAGAAGCTACTGCCTCCAAGAAAAGGTGATGAGGGGTTGTTCCCTTGAAGGGAGTTCTGACCGCAGAGTTACAAGACAGGCTGTGGAGACTAGATCACTTGGGTTCAAATCCTGGCTCTGCCACTTAGTGATATGCGACCATGGCCAAGTTACTAAGCCTCTCTGTGCCTTCGTCTCCTCTGAAAAATGAGATAAGGGTAATACTTACCTCAGGGTCCTTGTGAGGGTTCAGTGAGTTAATACACACACAGTGCTTAAAAAGCATCTGGTACCTAGTGAATACCTGATGCTGTTGGCAATTATTGTTAATGGATTGCCATCTCAGAGATTCTTAACACTGGGAGCATGGGTTGGGAGGAGGGGACCAAAATGTAAAAACTTCTTACAGTGTCTTTATTCCAGCTCCCTTGTAATGCTATAAGGTTACATAACTGCATGTTGGTAGATCCGGGCATCAAACCAAAGATTTTTCAGCCCAGCACTTCCTCCATCCTTATTGGGTGGTTAACAGTAGGAGTGAAAAGAAAGGAAAAGAGAGGCATTCTAAAGAAAGGAGAACCCAGACCTGATGGCAGATTGCATGACTGCAAAGATGGTAGAGCTGACAGTTCATTGATAGACCCAGAGCTGATATTCACTGGCTGCTTGAAGCTCCATTTTGAGAATTTTATGTGTATTTTACATGTATATTTGCATGTATTAACTCAGCTTCACAATAACGCTATGAGATAGGTATTACTTTTATCTCCATTTTACAGGTGGGATCACTGAGTCATGGAACAGATCAGAAAACTATCCAACCAAAAAGTGCAAAAAGTGGCTGGATAACAAGAATTTGGACCCAAACAGTCTGTCCCGAGATTACCGCCCCCCTTGCACCCCCCTTAGCTCTGCACTGTATTACTTCTTCAGACTAGAGGAGCTGGCTTGGCACAGGGTGGGGGCTGGCCCAAGGAGCACAGAGAAGACCACCTTCACTGCTACTTATCCCTGTGGTGCTTTCCCTAATCCACAGAGATTGCACCTCTGGAGGAGGAGGGGAAGAGGAGAATTCCTAATGTACTCAAGTGTTCACAGTTCTAAACCACAGATTGAATTGTATCAGTCTCAAAATATTTCCTGTCTATTACATTTATTTCTCCAAAGAAACTGGAACCTCCTTGAGTGTAGAGAACTGAGTTATATACTTTATTATACACTCTCTTATAATCCATAGTGGTGGGTACTTAGTGGGGTTCTGATAAATACTGATGGTCTAATGGAAAGCAGAAGGGTTTACGGGCTAAGGAAGGATGGTGAGGGTCCCTGAAGTATAGAGGGAGGTATTAAGCTACATTCTTAGGAACAGGTATAGCAATATTCTTGTAGCCTTGGGGCATTGCTGACAAAGATCAAAGAAACAAAACAAAGCTGCCTTTGATCCCTAAAGGGGTCTTTATGTCCCCAACCCCCAATTTTCCTATCAAATTGAGAAATTTCACAAAGCCAAGGTCACATGCATCCTTAGTTTGAATAGATGCCTCAGCGGCACAGTATCACTTCCTTTAAGCAGTAAGACTGTCTTGCCCATAATCTTATTTCTTTCAGACTGAGTCCAATTTCTCTCAGAATCTGAGTGTGTGGATGGGAGGTAATTTACCTGTGTGGTTCAGAAAGTGGGACTCTTGGAGTCCCCTCAGCAGGACATCAAGGAAGCCTTGGTTCCTGGTTTTCCGATTTCCTCCTATCACTTGCCCACTGGATGCCATGAACCATGAATTACGAGTTAGCTCTGGTCTTAAGGAGAGACCATGTTGTGTTTTCCTTCAGGCTGGGTTAGAGGTCTCTTCAGACCAAGGTTTCCAAGGCCATTAGTAAATGCAAAACCCTTAACCTGGAGTTCAAGGACAAGGGTGGCTTTTCTGAGAAAGTTAGACAGGAGGCTCTTAGGGTAAACATCTTGGCGTTCATTCCATGACCCCCATTTACTTCAAAGGGCTGTTAAATACAGCCAGGGCTGATCACGCAGGGCAGAGCTGGCTTCTGCCTTCGTCTGGCGCCCAGGCTTCTGGGCTAACACTCACGCCAAGCTTGGCTGCCCAGTCCCCTCCTCCAGAATCTCAGCCCTGCAACCTATCAGTCAGGAGGGTCACCTTTGCTTCATTCATTTGCAAATCTCTGGTCAGCCAGTGGAGGCTGTGAAAGCCAGTGCTCAACCCCAGGCATGCAAGAGGACTCAGGATCCTTGCCTGAGCCAAACCGGGATCCTAGAAGCTGGGGTCTGCAGTGTTGACCCCATTGCCTCAGCAACTGGATTAACGCAAATTCAAAAATAAAAATAAGGAAACTAGCCCCATCAGCTCAGGCTTTCTTCCAAGAAGCTGTTCATGGCATGGAGCTCTGACAGGTGGAGAGGAGTAAGTACCTGACATTTCACCTGAAGGTCTTGAAAGGAGAGAAGGACTCACGGTGGGGTGTTCATGGATCAGCAACAGCAGCGCCGAACTCACAGTGGGCAAAACAGTAAAACCTTGCTGGCTCTTGAGAGACAGTTTTAGCAGTTTCCCTGAGGTTGGGAGAGTAGGTCAGGCCAAGGCAGTAAACTCCAAGAGTGGAGATGAATTTGTAGGACATTTTGTTACCGGAAGGCTGAAGTGAGGACAAAAAAAAACTCTACTCTCTGTAGTCGTATCTTAGCACCAAACCAATTTTTCTTTTGTGTGTTTCCGAATATTTTTTCTTACGTGACGCATCTGCCTTCACCTGTTCCCTAAAGATTTCTAGAGCTTCCTAGAAACTATTACTAGGAATATAGTCCCTGTGCCACTAACACTGACCTTGATAGTTAAAAAGAGAGTTAAGAGCTAGATTTCTAGATTTTTGGACTCAAGTAATTATTTTCAAATCTCAAGATTTACTAGGAAGCCCTAGTTTTATAGTTTTATAGTTTTCTATAGTTTTCTATAGTTTTCTATAGTTTTTATAGTTTTATAGTTTATAGTTTTATAGTTTTCTATAGTTTTATAGTTTTATATAGTTTTCTATAGTTTTTATAGTTTTATAGTTTATAGTTTTATAGTTTTCTATAGTTTATAGTTTTCTAGTTTTCTATAGTTTTATAGTTTATAATTATTTTCAAATCTTAAGATTTACTAGGAAGCCCATGAGCCGAGTGAACTTGAAATTATTAAGATTTCAGAAAAATATAAAGTCCTAGTGTGTGCACTTTAACATTTTTTATAGTTAATTTTGTTGCTTTTGTAGTATTTAGTATCTAGAATGCTGGATATACTTTAAAATATCCAGAAAAAATATGTATGATGAAACTCTGAACTCAAATTATTTAAACAGATACTAGAAAGATTATTTTTTCAAACAAATCTGTAGCATTTGCCCAATCCTATGTCCTATCAATTAAAAAGCATAGTTTAAAACAAACTGAAAGTGAAAATTCTTCAAAGTCCAGGGGCGTAAAAACTATGATTTAAATGGAAACTATACATAATATAAAATTAACTTAATTTGACAAATTAAATGCACAGAGGAGCAAATGCGTAAGTTCCATTAACTCATGGGCTCCTTAGGCTAGAAGGAAACCACCGTTTATCTGGGTTTATCACAGTCTCACCAAAACGATTCCAGACAGGTGTTTACCTGACTGAGTTTTAAATCATCAGGGAACGGCCCATGCAGACACTTTCTCAAGTGACCTCCTATCTCCCGCTCACCCTCCACATCTTGAAAACTACCCTGTGTTTTCTAGGTTTTGCATCTTGCTGTTTCAGGACAGTAGGTCTCCGCATGGGTCAGCCAAACACTCGCTAATTCTTGCTGCCACCTAGTGGTAAATTCAGAGACTGCAGAGTATTTGTGGAGGGAGTAGGGGGAAGGGGAGGGAGAGCGAGAGGGGAAGGTGAAGGGGAGGGCGGGGAGGAGGAGAGGGGAAAGGGGGAAATGACGAAGCCCCTGGGTCTAAGTATGAACAAAATAAGTTTTTTTAAAAGAGCAAAAAATGATCTACATACTTTTATCTCCCTCTTGATTAATGTAAATACTAAATAATTTTCACAATTCCTCAGTATCTACACCAAATCAATAGAAGTTACATAGACAAGAGCAAATACACTTTTAAAATAGTCCACCTGACTTTAGGATGGAGAGTATGTGAGAGAACCATACTGAGCTGGTCCTAAAGGGGCCATCAGGAGCCTTTGTTTAAAGCGGGTATCACTTGAAGGGACTCTACGGGGGACATGATGACAGCTACCACGTTCGACAACATTTCAAGGATCCACTCGCTTCAGTTTATTCAGGTGCCTTTGGTTCAGGAAACAGAGTTACGCTTGGTTAAAAATTTTGTAGCTCAGAACTTCTGCTAAAGTAATCACAAAGCCAAGTAGCCTGAGTCGGGGGCATGCCTCCTTTGAGACCCTCTGATCCCATTGCTTTGACAGTCGAGAAACGGAAAGTTTAACCTCTCACCAGATTTAGCTGAGTTTTGTAAGATCCTGGGCATTCCCTATGTTTTTAGCAACACCCAGCGAATTCCCACAGAGCAGTGGAAGGACGCTGAACAACAATGCTTTGAGCTCGGAAGAAAGTGATGCTTCTTGAAGGGTAAAGACCACTAAAAGCTCTGGACGTTTTAAGCATTTGCGCATCTCATGGCAGGGTCAGTGGCCGTAATAAAATCTGTTGTTTTAAATCATGGGCTTTCCACAGCCAGACTGTTTTCGCCGTACTCTCTGGTTTTGTCTAACTGGTTTACCAGGAGTCTGAACGCCTGTTCCTGCTGGGGACAGTGAGTGAGGAACCAGGAATTTTAGAGAAGCCATCGAGCCACCGGCATGCACTGCTTTTGAGCCTTCTTTGCCCTCCTCGCTGGAGCCAGCTACACTATCACAGTCTCTCTGGGACAGGTGTAGGCCTGGGGGAGACAGCTCTCAGGATTTGGATTAGACTGTCCTATAAAGGAGCAGATTAACTGGCTCTCTGAGCCCTGAAACCCAGGGGTTTTTTTTGTTTTGTTTTTGTTTTTGCGGTGTGTGGGCCTCTCACTGTTGTGGCCTCTCCCATTGCAGAGCACAGGCTCCGTCGCGCGCAGGCTCAGCGGCCATGGCTCACGGGCCCAGCTGCTCCGCAGCATGTGGGATCTTCCCGGATCGGGTCACGAACCCGTGTCCCCTGCATCGGCAGGCGGACTCTCAACCACTGCGCCACCAGGGAAGCCCCGAAACCCAGGTTTTAATATTTCATTTTCTTTCTCTCCACCCCTTCCCTCTTCTTTTAAAATCCTTTCAAGCATTTGTTTTATTTTAGCAACCCCCTTGGTGGCATTGGCAGTAGAATGACAGGGATAACACTTAACAGTCTGATTCCTTCAGATCAGAATCTTAAGTCACCTAGACAAGGTATCAGAGGATGACAAGATTTGACCCATGGCTTATCCAAAACTGTGGAAGAGAATTAGTTTGCAGAGAAAATCTCTAAAAAAGACATTTCCGATCTTGCTACTATTTTGATTAAAACTCTGAAAACCCACAACTTGTAGCACAGGGTCAGTGTCCTTAGCATCTGACCTCTGCTCACTGTTTCTACCACCCACCTTGCGTTTTTCACGCCACAAAATCCAAACGACTTACAGTTCTGCAGCATCACTTCTGTGGCTTGTTAGACATCATTCCCTCTTTCTGAAATACAAACCCCGCTGCCCCATCCTTTGTCTATAAGACTGACATTCGTTCTAAGACTTCTTAGGTACTGCCCTTTCCTTTGTACTGTCTTTGCCTGTGTGCACAGCCGCTGTTATCTTTTTATGGTCATGTGATTACTCATCACATGCTCCTCTGCGCTCTCAGAGAATGAGCTCCTTGACCTTCTGGGCCTGCCATGGCTGTGAACACACGGTGGCAAGGCTGCCCTCGTCAGTCAAGTGTGTTGAACTGAACTGAAGCTCTCAGGGAAATCAGAAGACCCCGCAGACTACCTTCCGAGGGCATTCAGGTTTTAAACAGACACAAGGGATCTGTCTCTTACCTTCCTTCCAGCTATGTAACCTCCCGAGGCGCCAAAGCTTTTGGTGAATGTGCCCATAAATACATCAATATCTCTGGGGTCCATGGCAAAGTACTCCATCACACCCCGGCCGGTCGGGCCCACGGACCCAATACTGTGAGCTTCATCTACGTAGAGGTAAGCCTTGTATTTCTTCTTTAGAGCCACGATCTGGGATAGACGCGCGATGGAACCTTCCATGCTAGGGCATAAGGAGAAACGCTCATCACCCGTGTGTACCCTCCAGGGAAACTGTGTCACTCTCCCTTTCAGTACTTCTCAGACAGTCTGCCCTGACACCAGAAGGGGAAGACAGGGGACATGCCATTCCTTTCTTCTGAAGGCATATTTTATTTGGTGGAGACAAACCTCTCAATCTTGTAAGGCTGCTCTGGCATTATTTCACTTGGGGAAAATAAAGAATTTACATTCAGTGGATTTAAGTGCTTTGAGTTGTTACAGCTAATTCCCAAGTAAACAGCTCACTGCACTGTTGATCAATTTATCCATATTAGTAAAGCCGACTAGCATAACTAGACTGACCATGTTGGAGTCTAGGTGTTTTGCTAGTTTTAATTAAATTGCTCTATGTTGATGTATCTTCATCAGCCTGCTGCTGTCTACTTGGTCAGTTCTGTCTGACCTAAACTCAGTGCTTGAATTGCCAAAGATTAAAAGAAGGAATTAAAAACACACAAAAGAACTTTAAGACATCATAAATTTATTAAAGCATGGGAGAAAGTCCTTAGGGTCTCCTGTTCAGTCCTCACTGAACTCAAAGGCTTATTCGAGGCTTCTGGTGGTGTCCCTTCTTTTCCTTTAGGGCAATGGTTCTCCATCTTGAGTGAGCATCAGAGTCCCTTGAATGGTTTGTTACAACACAGATTGCTGGGTCCCACCCACAGAGTTTCTGATTTAGTAGGTCTGGGATGGGCTTCGAATTGGCATTTCTACCAAGCTCCTGGGAGATTCTCCTACTGCTAGCTGGAGACAGGACTCTGAGAACCACTGCTATAGATCAACTTTTGTTGCCTAAGTGCTTAATTTTTCATGGTATTATTGTAATTTGGTAAATTTACATGGTATTTTAAATTGCAAAAACACTTCTAGTCCTCCAGCAAAGGGAAAGACAGGAAGTAAATAAGCAAGTGAAATGAACATTGATATTTACATGACACCTCTTGGAACCCAACGGATTTAGAAGAACTCTTGTCTTTAATCAGTTCTCAGAACACTTCTTAAGCTGTGTCCACAGCTCACACAGTTTTGACTGCACTGACAGGCGAGTTCTATGAAAACACACAGACTCACACCCTCACCCCCATGAAGGAGCTTGTCAAACAGTTTAAGCAACCCATCAATTTAGTTCAAGAACTAGTCAGTTGACACAAACAGAGTTGAATTTCTCCCTTCTTCTTAATTAGCTTATGTATTTATTTAATGTATTAAAAAATAATTTAAGTGTTAGGTCGATTCAGTCAAAACAGTCCAGCTGTTACGTAGTTACCCAGACCAACAGGTGTTGGATGCTTTTTCTTTTTTTTACAGGACTTTATTTTTCAGAGCAGTTTTAGGTTCACAGCAAAATTGAGTAGAGGGTACAGAGATTTCCCATATACCCCCGCCTGACATATGCATACCCTCCCCCACTATCAACATCACCCACCGAAGTGGTACATTTGTTTCAACTGATTAACCTACATTGGTACATCATCATCTAAAGCCCATAGTTTATATTAGGGTTCACTCTTGGCATTGTATGTGAAACCAAGCAGGACCCTGTGGGGCTCCTGGGCACAAAAGCCTTCTGTCCCCTGTTTCTTATTTGTAGGAAATAGGTTTCAGCTTTCATGACCTACACTGAGTTCCAAAGGGCAGGTTCAAATAGTTGCTAATCAGGGAAGAGAGGGGATGCAGAGACAAGGGAAGAGCAGTCAAGAAACAACAGTGCGGCCTTGGGTCAGGGTCCTGGTTCTGCCTCAAGGGATACACATAACAATATCTTCGAGCTCTTCTCATATTTACCCATTTGCCAACTGAAGGACATTTTGGTTGCTTCCAAGTTTTGGCAGAACTAAAACCTCCAACAAATGGAAGATGTTAACTACTTGATGAAGCACTCTTCATTCCAGAGAGGTCAGTTTGATAACCTCCAGAACCACAGAAGCTCATCAAAAGACCACCAAAGGCCAGATTAAAGGAAGGCAGGCCCTGCATACACCCTGAGCCTTATCAGCAGCTCCATCCTTGAACCATTGTTATAAAACTCCTCACCAAATCCCCCCAGGTTGGGACACACAGTTTTGAGAGCATTAGCCCCTGTGTCTCCCTTGGTCTGGCAAAGCAATAAAGTTATTCTTTTCTACTTCACCCAAAACTCTGTCTCCAAGATTTGATTTGGTATTGGTGCACAGAGGCTGAGTTTTGGCATCATAAGTTCTATGGGTTTGGACGAATGCATAATGACACGTATCCATCATTATAACATCACACAAACTACTTTCACTGCCCTAAAAATCCACTGTGCTTACCTACTTATCCCTCTCCACACCCAACCCATGGCAACCAGGGATCTTTTTGCTGTTTCTATAGTAATGCCTTTCCCAGAACATTATGTAGCTAGAATCATACGCTATGTAACGTTTTCAGATTGGCTTCTTTCACTCAATAATACACATTTAAGTTTCCTCCACATCTTTTCATTGGCTCCACAGATCATTTCTTTTTAGTGCTGAATAAAATTCCATTGTCTGGATGGACCACAGTTTATTTAGCCATTTGCCAACTGAAGGACATTTTGGTGGCTTCCAAGTTTGGGCAATTATAAATAAAGATGCTACAAACATCTGTGTGCAGGGTTTTGAGTGGACACAAGTTTTCAACTCCTTTGGGTAAATACCAAGGAGCATGGTTGCTGGATTGTATGGTCAGAGCATGCTTGTAAGAAACCACCAATCCGTCATCCAAAGTGGCTGGACCATTTTGCATTCCCACCAGCAGTGAATGAGAGCTCTGGGTTACTGCACATTCTCTGCCAGCGTTTACTGTTGTCAGTGTCTCAGATTGTGAACTCCTAACAAGTGTGCAGTGGTATCTCATTGTTTTAATTCGTATTTTCCCTGATGGCATATGATGCGGAGCATCTTTTCACATGCTTATTTCCATCTGTAAATCTTTGGTGAGGTATCTGTTAAGGTCCTTGGCCCATTTTTTAACCCAGTTGTTTGTTTTCTTATTGTTGAGTTCTAAGAGTTTTTTGTATCTTTTAGATAATGATGCTTTATCCAATGTATCTTTTGCAAATATTTTCTCCCAGTCTGTGGCATGTCTTTCTAATGCTCTTGGCATTGTCTTGCAGAGAAAAAGTTCTTAATTTTAATGAAGTCCAGCTTATTACACTTGTGCTTTTCACAAGGTCATTCTGAAAGGCTGTTTTCAGATTTTAATGACATGAAGACCAAATAGAGTCATCTTCTCTTATAGAAGTTTGCAAGTTAATTCCAGTATTTTCTTAGAGTAATTGCTTGTTAAAGTTGTTTCCATTGACGGGGAGGAGGTCCAGCCGGCTGACTGCCTAAGCTGAGATGGTAGCCACGCCACTTACTAACTGAGGACTTGGGCAACTTATTTGCTCTTCACTGCCTCAGTTTCCTCGGATATAAAATAAGCATGATGATGACACACTGCTCATAAGGCCTTTATCAGAATGACTAGAAATAATATTTGTAAAGTGTCTGACGTATAACGAGCTCCCATTGGGTTGTTCTTGTTCTCAGGTGGAGCTTAGGAGGAAATGGTAGCAACGAGGCCTAATTTGAGAAATTGGGAGCCCTTGACAACGCTCTGTGTTGAATTTTCCAGGAAGAAAGCATATGGGTGTCACACATAATAAATGGCTGTATGCCCTCAAAATTCTAGAATCTTCTCATCTTTTAAAATGTTCTAAATTGGTAACACAAACACGCTAAAAGCCTGACATGTCACAAATAGCCATTCTTTGTTCTGGAACTGAGTTTGGCAGGAACCGGAGTTAATGTTGAACAGTTTGCAGACACTCCGGGCAGCTAATAGCCATCTTTGCTTGGGCCGATCTAGCTGATGTGAGGAGCCCGCTCACCTGGTTTATATTTCTTCCTCGAAGATTAATGACTCCACAATACTGCTGATTTCAGGAGTTAATGTAGGGCACACATGAGTCCTAGAGGGAATTCAGTTTTCATAAAGAGCTATATTTACCCACACTAAGTTTTCATTCTCTCAATGTGACCAAATTTGAATTGAACCTTTCCCTGTAGTGAGATACTGAGTGTGGTGTTTACATGAAAAGGCTATCTATGTTATTGCTGCAGATTGCTGTCAAAGAACACTGTGCCAGAAACGATTTAAAAAAACCCCAAACAAACCTAAGAACAGTGTTTTATTCTTTCTTCCTGAGTGGAAGGTTGTGTTTTCTTTTGACTTGAATAGAAAAAAAAAAACAACTAAAATACAACTGTAGGTAAAGATAATTCCACCAGTTAATGTGAAGTTCTGTGCAGGGACTTGAATGATTCTTAAACCAGCAAGTCAGTGAATAATTTCTTTATATCTTTTCTATTACATAATGTATTAGCTAAGTAACAAGACTCCTTTTTGAAATCTCCCTCTCACCACATTCTCCTCCACCTATAAACCATATTACCCACTGGCAGGATTGGGATTTAAACCACTGGGTTGCCAACTTACATGGTGGAAAAATCTCCTTGGTGGGCCCTGAGTACAACCCAAGGGGAGAAAGGAAGGTGGAAAGAAAGGGGAAAAAAGGAACTAAGCTTAATTAAAAATAAAGTAACTACTGTTTTCTTTGTCTTTGTCTTTGTTTAAACCACAGAGGTATAGGTGAGAGTTTACCACTGAAGATCTCAGTCCTTAAACTTACATTATTTTGGGCAGGAGAATGGCTTACATTCTTAGAGAAAATGGCATTCTGAGATTTCAACCTTTGTTTATATGTGTATTTTTGGAAAAGGTTGGATAGTATTTCTTGATTAATTTTATTTTGAAAGTTTGGGCTCCAGCTATGCTAGTTTATACCCCCAGTTATTTGGGACCTCTCTGCCCATCTCTAGTGTATTTTTGAATAATTTTGAGATTGTTTGACCACCATGAATCAACCACTAGGCTTCTCAGAGACACAAAACTAGAAGACTGTGACTTTAAAACAAGACTTAAAAGAAAATGCAGGTGAGAACACTAAAATAATACTATTGTACTTCTAAACCCCAAATTATGGAATCATGGAACTCTACACTTCAAGTTTCAATCTCCCAATTTTACCGTTGAAGAAACCGAGCCCTAGACATGTTGATGCTGAAAGGCAAATGGATGACCTTGCATTTTCCACATTTACTTCATTGAATGTGGACACATGGGCTGATTCTTCTGTTTACATTGGGCCTCTGTTCCAGCAGGGCCACCTGGTTTGAATCCCAGCTCTGATTATCTCAGTTATCTGCCCAGGGGCAAGTTATCTAGGTCTTGGAACCCGAGTTTCTTCATCCTCACAATAAACTTAGGAGTACTGGAGGCGCTTACTCAAAACAGCACATGTGAAATGTTTAGCAATAACACATGATAAATGTGAACCCTGTCCTCTGACACCCATCCTTCAGGAGTCAAACAGCTTCGGCATGCAGATGGCCTATTGCTTTCTGAGTTGCAACTTCCTCAACTGAAAATAAATTCAATGATGAAGACAGCTACCCTTGGTTGTGGGTTTACGATGTGCTGGGCTTCTCGAAGCACTAGCTTATGTGATCTCATTTAATTCTTACAAAAGAACCCTATGAAGGGCACATAGTTATAGGCAACAACACAGGATCTACACCCATGTCCCAGGCCTCCCTCCGAATCCTGACTCCCCTATAGTCTGTATATAAATATTAATACATACATGATCTATGGATGACGATATTATTATTGCTACCATTATTATTATTATCATAACTGCTTTTGTGGAGTTTACTGACTTCTTGGATTTGGTATCTAGCCTTTTCTACCTTGATACCTACCTGAAACTGTCTGATTTGGCTGACTGCTCTTTTTTGGAGTTTTGAAGAAATTGATTTATGGGAGCTGTCTGTGGTAGGGAGACTTTGCCCATGGGGGCAAACCACAGCCAGAGATAAGAGAGATCTGGGAGTGAAACTCTAAGGAGGTTTTGTGTGAATTCTAACAAGGTATACATCCATAATACATCTCTGGAAAGTAAAAGTACATTTGTGAACCACTGGTTTCACATTCATAACCCTGGCCCTTTGGAAAATCTTGTGGGAAATAATTTCATTTTCTGGTGAGAGCAGCAAATGAGAACATCCATATGTTCCAGAACTCTACTCTAGGCCAGTCTTATTTTACGGACGAGGAAACTGAGGTCCCAGGAGGTACTGAGACCTGTTTAAGAAGGGTCCTGTTTCCTATCTATGAATGAGTGCCTTTAGGTCACAGTCTCATTTAAAGACAAGATTCCTGCGCAGGTGAGAAAAAAGGAACATCTCTGAGAAGGCAAGTCCATGGACAGTGGAGACTTCTCCCTGTCTACATGTCGGGTTGATGGAGCTGCTGTGGTAGATTGCCTCCAAAGATGGTTGCCTGTAAGTCTACCCCTCCCTGTATACACAAGCCAATCCTCCCATCAAGAGGTGGGGTCTGTTTCTCCTCCCCTTGAATCTGGGCTAGACTGGTGTCATGCTTTGACCAATAGAATATGGCATAGTGATGTTGTACCAGTTCTGGGCCCAGCCCTCAAAAGGCTGGCAACTTCTGCTTTCATTCTCTTGGAAGCCAGCCACCATGTTGTAAGGAAGCTCTAGCTAGACTGCTGAACGAGAAAAACCTACATATAGAGAAAGCACCCCAGAGAAGAGGAGAGAATAAGGCACCTCAGTCAACAGCCAGTTCCAAGAGCCCACATGTGTGAGTGAGGTCATTTTGGATGTTCCAGACCCAGCCAAACACCCCATAGAAAGCAGCCACATGAATGACCCCAACCAATGTCACATGGAGCAGAGCTGCCCAGTTGGTCCAGACAGCCCGCAGTAGCGTGGGAAATAATAACTCATTGCTGTGTAAGCCACCGTGCTTTGAGGTGGCTCGTTTCACAGCAGTAGGTCACTGGGCAGTCACCATTGCTAGTGAACCCTAAGCTGTGGTTTGTTGCCACCCTGTTTTGGAGCCGAAGTCCACACCTGGCTCCCCTATCCTCCTGATATCATGGTAGGACCCAGGCCCAACCTAGCCATTAGCAGAGGGGTTTCTTTGTGTAACTGATGGGAATATTTGACAGTGAAACGCTGGTGGTCCACTTAATTTCAGCCATGATCAAAGTACTTAGAACACAACTTCTCTTTAGTGAAGCCGAGTTCTGTTTATTTGCAGTTGGGTTCTGTTTACTCTGGTTAAAGGAGATGCCCGTCTGCTCTCCCTCCGCTGATCTGTGCTCCCACCAGTCCAGGCTTGATTGACAGGTGTTTAGATAAGTTCTCCCCTCCCAGGCTGGCATCTGGCACGAATCACACAGGGAGAAAGACCCGTGCTTGAGGCTCTGACAGCCCAGAGTCAAGATGAGATTATTTCCTAAAAGTAGCAAGTTCAGGGCCAGTGAGTGGTTACATTATTCTACAGCAGGGTTGCCCAAACTCGGCGCTGTTGACGTTTTGAGCCAGATAATTCTCCGTTGCAGGGGACTATCCTGTGCATGGTAGGAGGCTTCGCAGCCTCCCTGGCCTCTGCCCACCAGATGCCAGGACGCCAGCAGTACTTTACTGCAGTTGTGACAACTGAAAATTGCCGGATGAGCTTGGTGGTGCCCCAGGGACGGATTCCATTAGCTGCAGAACAAAGGCTGCTCTATCTCAAGCCTCCTTTGCAGCCACGCTTCCCCTTGTTGGGAAGTTAAGCCCTCATTCCCTTCCTTTTTTTTTTTTTTTGTGCTGTACGCGGGCCTCTCACTGTTGTGGCCTCTCCCATTGTGGAGCACAGGCTCCGGACGCGCAGGCTCAGTAGCCATGGCTCACGGGCCCAGCCGCTCCGCGGCGTGTGGGATCTTCCCGGACCGGGGCACGAACCCATGTCCCCTGCATTGGCAGGTGGACTCTCAACCACTGTGCCACCAGGGAAGCCCCATTCCCTTCCTTTTAATCTTGTTCACTTTCCCATAATTAACCCATAGGAAACAGTGCTCTTGCTTCTTCTAACATTAAGATTGAGAATTGATTTAGGAGTGAGTAACTCTGAAGTAATGTTTCCTTGACTCATGCACTAGGGCATCCAACAGAAGACAAACTTGGGAGCAGTTCCTACCTTAGTAACGATCATCAATTCAGACATAGGATGAAGCAAATTCAATCACAACCAGCAATATGAAAGTGCAGCTCTGACCGGCTTAGTGGGTGCTTTGTCTGCTCAGCCTACAAGCTGTGGGAAGACTGAGCATGCCTTCAGATGCTAAGACCGTCTCGCCCTCTTCCCAGCTCTGCATCAAGAATTGTACTCCAGGTTAACCTTACCTTGAAGAAAATGTGCAAGCTTTCTGTAGTCTGATGCTAACAATTGGCAAAGTTCAGCAAGCCTGGACTCTGGGTGCACTATTGAGTTAGGGGCAGCTGGGTGCCCACCAGCAGTATCTACTTTCCTGCCTTTGTCATAAAGGCAAACAGTGTTCTGAGGTTGAATAACCCATCCCGTAAGAGCCCTTGAAACTGTGGGGCAGCCAAAAGTAGTGGAATCAATACAAGTTAGCAATGCTCTGTCAGGACGTTTCTGAAGACACCTTCTTAAGTACGCCAGCCTCCAGGGTGCTCCGCCATACGTATGGTCATTGAAAAGACAGGTGACCCAATACCTGATGGTTCACATTGATAGCTCTGACTCAGGTCCCTTCATAACACCTATATCTAACTCATTTTTCCATTTAACTAGGAGAGGTCAGCCTTGCCCCATCTGTCAGCTCGCTGTGGGCCTCAGTGTGTGAATAGGTCTCCGGTTATTTACATACCTGTAGATGCCCTCCACTAGGATGAGAATCTTTTTCCAGGCTCTGCGGGTTCGAGGCTGGCCGTAGATTACAGCATCTCTCAGGAGCTTCTCTAGGCTTTGCATGTCTTTAAATAATACACACAAAAAATTGAGTCATGAGAGGGCTTTTCCTTTCCTCCTTCATTTTCTTTTTGCAGAAGGCAGCAGATATTTTAGGCTCAGCCTCTGACCCAAACTTTCAGAGAGCAAAGTCGAAGTCAGAGAACACCTTGGGGGACAGACAAGTCCAGTTTTTAGTAAACGTTAACTCTGACAAGCTGAGTAGTCAGGTTTGTAAAGCCAGCAGAATAAACCTCTAGTGGGAGCACATAGTTTCACAGGCTCTTCAAAGGCTGTCCTCACTTGCCTTAGCAGAGATTGCAGCTTTACACTAAGTGCATTTCTTAAACTTAAGCTTTGTTGCCAGGTGAAAATTAGCCCTGAGGGATATCATTAACTAACACTCACCAATCGATGGTTTAGCCACCAGCATGGTAGAGTTTAGCTGGTTTTGCACAGAACGGCAGCATTTTGGGCTGGCAGGGGTCTCACTGCCTAAGTTTTGGGAGGTGGGTAAATGGATGTGGTGTGGAGGCCATGTTCTGGTACAAAGCAGTCCTGGTTTCTTTCAAAACTTTAAGAAACTTTTGAAAGAATCATCATTTGGGGAACCAGTAAAAATGTAGATTCCTTCTCTCACTCCTAGAGATTCTGGACCAGTTCGTGTGGGATGGGGTCTACAAGGGTTCAGGTTTGGGGTCTTGGCACTCCTGGGTCCATCACTCAAAGCCAGACCTATATTTTGAGCTACATAACTGTTTTCCAACCACATTTTAGACAAAACCATGGGTACCTCAAAATAAGCATTTCCAAGATAGAACTTGTGGCAGATGGCATCATTGGCCCCAATTCCTACACTCCCCTAATTTGAGTCCTTTGACATGCGACCTCAGAGCCCTCCCACTAAAGGAACGGAAGATGTTTCCCTGCCTCTGGCTTGGGTTCAGCCAAGTGACATGCTTTGGCTAATAGAATCCAGGGAAGAGAGAGCAGGTTGGTTCCGCGCCTCGGCCTCAAGAGGCCTTACACGTTTCTGCTTTTCCTCTTGTGCTTCTACCAGCAACATGAAAAGAACACTCCCAGGCTAGTCCACAGGTCCTGGGAGGGTCCCAGGAGAGGCTGAGAGACAAGTAGGGCACAGTTAGCCCAGCCCACTTGCAGTCATGAGTAAGAAATAAGTGATATTTGTTGGATGCTACTGGGGTTTCGAGGTTGTTTGTTATGGGACTAGCTAAAGAATGCAGTCTCCAAAGGCCGTTCCTGCTCTAGACCCTGGATATCTTCCTCATATGGTTTCTCAATATTCCCCAGCACACAGCCTCCCATCTCTCTTACATGCTTCCCTGCTCTTGTCTGTCTGGAGAACCTCCACCCACCACGCAAGCCTCCACTCAAACTCTTTGGCCAATAGAACAGACTTTCTTTCTTCTTTGTGTCCTTGATGACTCATCTATTCTGGATTTAAGCACTCATCACACTGCTCATTATTTGAGTTCATGTCTCTTCTCCAGGGAAGGCAGGGACCTTATCTTATTCATCCTTTTAGCCCTAGTCCTAATGCACAGTGCTAGAGCTAAAGTGATATATGATAGTTGAATCGCTTGTCTTTTCATGGAAAAGATTGTAGACCAGGAAACAGGAAAGGGAATGACACTTTGGGATCTAAATAGGAATTATGAGAAGGGATAATTGCCTCATACCTGCAGTAATATTTCTTTAATTAACTGTGTTTTTAGCTTTTTTTTTTAACATCTTTATTGGAGTATAATTGCTTTACAAAGATGTGTTAGTTTCTGCTGTATAACAAAGTGAATCAGCTATACATATACATATATCCCCATATCTCCTCCCTCTTGTGTCTTCCTCCCACACTCCCTATCCCATCCCTCTAGGTTAAAGACAGGCAGATAAATCTTCTGAGTCTTCACGTAAGATGTAGTGTTGTTTTAGTGTCACTACATCACTGACCACTAGATGGCAGCCAAGGAAACAGAAAGCAGCTTTCTTATTTTGAGAATTTCAGGGATAACAAACGTTCATCTTTAGACCTTTTGCTTTCGGCTGGGTTCCTAAAATGTTGAAGTAACCCATGTGATTGGGGGAAGCAGCTCCCTTTTCTATAATCCACCGCAGACCTGTTAGTCTCTGAAGGAAATAAAGAGCTGATGAATATAAGTATACCTGCTTACAGAGTTTTTCCTTCTGGGACTTGGAATTTACAAGTTTTTATACAGAAATGGCACATGGTGAGCGTGACTCCGATGCCATAGTAATAAAAGCAATCCCAGACTCCAGAGAGTGGGCACAGAGGGAGCCGACCTCCACATAACAAAGGCTGCATACGACAAAGCCACAGCAGCCAACATCGTTCTCAATGGTGAAACACTGAAAGCATTTCCTCTAAGATCAGGAACAAGACAAGGATGTCCACACTCACCACTATTATTCAACATAGTTTTGGAAGTCCTAGCCATGGCAATCAGAGAAGAAAAAGAAATAAAAGGAATACAAATTGGAAAAGAAGAAGTAAAACTGTCACCGTTTGCAGATGACATGATACTATACATAGAGAATCCTAAAGATGCCACCAGAAAACTACCAGAGCTAAGCAATGAATGTGGTAAAGTTGCAGGGTACAAAATCAATGCACAGAAATCTCTTGCATTTCTATACACTAATGATGAAAAATCTGAAAGAGAAATTAAGGAAACACTACCATATACCATTGCAACAAAAAGAATACAATACCTAGGAATAAACCTAGCTAAGGAGAAAAAAGACCTATATTCAGAAAACTATAATACACTGATGAAAGAAATCAAAGATGACACAAACAGATGGAGAGATATACCATGTTTTTGGATTGGAAGAATTGGTATTGTGAAAATGACTATACTACCCAAAGCAATCTACAGATTCAATGCAATCCCTATCAAATTACCAAATGGCATTTTTTACAGAACTAGAACAAAAAATCTTAAAATTTGTATGGAAACACAAAAGACCTTGAATAGCCAAAGCAATCTTGAGGGAAAAAAACGGAGCTGGAGGGCTTCCCTGGTGGCGCAGTGGTTGAGAGTCCATCTACCGATGCAGGGGACACAGGTTCGTGCCCCGGTCTGGGAAGATCCCACATGCCACAGAGCGGCTGGGCCCGTGAGCCATGGCTGCTGAGCCTGCGCGTCCGGAGCCTGTGCTCCGCAACAGGAGAGGCCACAATGGTGAGAGGCCCGGGTACCACACAAAAACAGAAAAAACAAAAAAAACAAACAAAAAAACAGAGCTGGAGGAATCAGCCTCCCTGACTTCAGACTATACTACAAAGCTACAGTTATCAAGACAATATGGTACTGGTACAAAAATAGAAATATAGATCAATGGAACAGGAAGCCCAGAGATAAACCCACGTACCTATGGTCAACTAATCTATGACAAAGGAGGCAAGAATATACAATGGAGAAAAGGCAGTCTCTTCAATAAGTGGTGTGGGAAAACTGGACAGCTACACGTAAAAGAATGAAATTAGAACACTCCCTAACACCATACACAAAAATAAACTCAAAAGCAAACCCAGTGAACTAAATTAGCAGTCACTTAAAAGTGAATATTCTAAGGTTTTCGAAAATCTATACACGCAGAAATTATCGTACTGTTTATGCAATCAAGAGGGTCACATACATGTTAGAGCCTGAGTTTGGGAGTTTAAATGAACCCCACTAAAGAGATAAATTTCTCTCCATTCTTTTACTATCAGGCAGGACAGAAAACAAGCCTGCAAAAGACCCTGATGTGTTTTTTGTATTTTGCAGATGGCAGGAACTCATCGTGTTTGTCATGAATGGAGAGTTCGATGAGGAGAAGCTTTTAGCAGAACTTCAGAAAACCCTCAGTGTCCACACACTGGGATCCTTGAGCAAAGGGAAGATCAATCAGCCATTGTTCTGCCATGGGAGACAAACTCACTAACCTCTTAGAATCACAGAAGCTAGACAGAGAAAGATATGACTTCACTCACTGTGGGATTCTGGACCCATGTTAACATCTGGTAGTTTCTGATTTTTAGGTCCTTGCTCTATAATTCTACAGTGTGTGGGTCACAGACCTATAGGATTCAGGGGATTGTGGTTTATGTTCTTGCAGGCCTTATGAGGTTCTACAGTTTCAGCAAATCACATGCTAACATCTGCAAGGGATTTTCAAATAATGATGCTTATTAAAGCACTTATACCCACATTATGTTAATCCTCATGACACCTCTGAACGATTAGGTTTTGGTTTTTTTTTTCAGATAAGCAAACTCATGCCAGAAGGTTTGTAAAACCAATAACAACCGAAAAAAAAAAAAAAAAAAAAGACCCTAAGCCCAAACAAACCAGCTTCTTGTTGGAGTATACAGAAAATCCTGAGATACAGAAATTAAAAGAATACAGTTGATGCCATCAAGATGCACTCACACAGTGCTAACTGTACCATCATGTTACAAAGTTATAATGACACACTGTGGATTTGTAATCACCACAAATTTGAGTACCAACAACGCCTTAGACATTATTCACCACCAAGTCTGGCTCATCGAGGCGGGGTCCTGTGGTTTGTGATGGGCTGAGAGGAGGGAGCCGGCATGGTGGGTGATGAGACATGGCCTGGGGTCCACGTTCTGGTGCAAAGCAGCCCTGGTTTGTCACAGGTTAGGGAATTACTAAATCCCAGGGAGAGTCCAGCTATATGCCCAAAGCTCCAATCAGGCTTAGGTGACAATGACGCTCTGCGAGCCTGTTCCTGCACCTGTCCTTAAATTCAAAACCCTCATAATGTCAGCAAGCCCCCGGGATCTGTGGAAACTACACATACAGTCCTGTGAGAAGAGAGCCCAAGTCAACAAGGAAGCCGTAACCTTCTCAGAAGGGAGGTTGGTGCAGTTCAAAAAGTGTCTTCCTAAAGATAAGAACTAGGTCTCTGGCTTCTTTCTTACTTTCCTGTACAGCAAAAACACTGTTTCTCCTGCCTCGGCTGCCTCTTTCCTCATCTCTTGTGCAACTGAGCTTTTGTTGAGACACGAGAACTTGGCCATCCCTCCGTGCCCTGCCCTGCTCTCCATCTAGGGCCCGTGTTCAGGGCTGAAGGGCAGCCTCCACTTTCCTTGTGCTGCCCAGTGTGCTTGCTGGTTCACCCTCATTGCTCAGAGCTCCAGGAAACCTGCCTCCACCTGCATTTAGATATGTCCTCTTGTTCCCTGCTCTGTGGGCTTCTTGCCAAAATCTTTTCATGCCTACACAGGATAGACACTCAACAGCTATTTCTTAAGTGAAAAGATGTTTGGATGATGAAGAAATACTACTTGTTACTCTAATTCCTTGCCCTCCCCCCATCTTTTTCCTGTTCTTCGTGTTCCTTCAGGGATAATCAGTTTCATCCTTCAATATTGAGCCCAAATGTGAACTATTAAGCAGTAGGTACTTAAACAACTGTGAATGATGATAAACTATTCTTATTTTTAAGATGGTTTGTGGGGAACTGCCCCCTTGTGTAGCCTTTGGGGGAAAACATAATCATAATGTCCAGTTCTGGCCAGCAAAGCAAATATTTCTCTCAAAGTGACATTTATAGAGTCTCCTCCATGAGATCAATGAGGGCATTTCTGATGCATTGAAAAATGGGTGTGGGACTTCCCTGGTGGCGCAGTGGACAAGACTGCACTCCCAATACAGGGGGCATGGGTTCGATCCCTGTTCAGGGAACTAAATCCCACATGCATGCCGCAACTAAGAGTTTGCATGCCACAACTAAGGAGCCCGCCTGATACAACTAAGACCTGGCACAACCAAATAAATAAATAAATATTTAAAAAAAGTTTTAAAAAAGAAAGAAAAATGGGTGCCTTCAGTTTTGCAAGGCAGTTTGGATACATACTTTGGTTCAGGTCTTCTGAATGGGTCTGCAAATATGTTTGCAGGTGTCACGTGGCCTTTTGTAGGTCAAAGAAGCAAGGTGAGCTTCCTGGAAGTAGGCAAAAGGCAGCTGGGAGCAGAGGAGCTGGGCTGGGCAGAGGATGAGGTAGGTGCTAGGGGCAGGACCTACTTACCCAGGGGAGAGGGTCATCCCAGAAATTTCTGGCCTTGGGCACATGAGGTGAAGAATGGGTAGAGCCTAATGCATGGGGACAGAGTGTCCCATGAACTCAGACTCTGGGCCTGATGAAGCATGGAGGGCTCTGATCCTTAGAGAACGGCCTGTGGGACTAGACAGAATGCTGAATAGGATCCCTGGGGAGTGGGGTCAGTGCAGGAAGGTGAGCCTTGATTCAGGGAGCACTGTGGGAGCCCAGGGCTCAGCACCTGGATCCTGTGTCTCAGGTCAGGATGCAGTCAAGGGCGCCCAGTGAATGCTGGCTGCGTCCGCCTAACCCAACTGCCCTGACCCGGGACAGTTGCATGGGAGATGGAGGCATCACTCTACCATCTGGGGGAGGCAGGGAGTGGAAAGGAGATCAAAGTTCATTGTGTTTAGAAGTTGGAACTCTGAAGTCAGACCTCCTCTATTTAAATCCCAGCTCTGCCTCTTTCCAGCTGTCTCTAAACAAGTCACCTCACCACTTTGTGCCTCTTTCTTCATCTGTAAAAAGGGGATAATCGGTAGGTGACTCCTTGTGAAGTTGGAGCTAAAAGGAGTGAGTGCATGTGAAAGTTTCATTACAACAAGGGTTGAATACTCTTACTGTTCAAAGATATAGGGGCAATTGCTTCATTTGTTAAACAACCTAGTTCAGGAGTCTTGAGATTGAAAATGTTGTGGCTTGTAAAGTAATCTAAGTGATGTTTATAGGTTTGACCTTCCACTCAAATGACACTCATGAGCCCTCACTCCGCAGAAGAGGTAGGGCTCAGAGTTTTCCCACAAACACTGCATCCTTTGTTCTTCTTCCTCTTGGCCTTTAAATGCCTCTAGATAGAATCCTGGTTCTTCCTCTCCACTTTTTTTCCCCCTAAACCACTCCAAATTCTTGGCCTGCTCATTCCTCTGACCTTATGGCAACTCTCCTAGCTCAAAAGACTGCTTCTCCTCTTCAAGACCAGCTCAAGAAGCCCTTTGTGACTCACTTGAGTCCAGAGATGACCTACAGCCTTGCTGCTCCAAGTACAGTCTTGTACCAGCCGCATCAGTATCGCCTGGGAGTTTGTCAGAAATGCAGGTGCTCAGGCCCCCGCCCAGAACCACCAAATCCAAGTCTGCATTTCAACAAGAACCCCCACGGTGACTCCTTGTACCTTAAAGACTGGGAAACATGGTTCTAGGATCTACATCGTAAGCATTTACCAGTAAAGTGAGCAGTTACAGGAAAAAAATAACTCAGTTCTGATTTCCCCAAATCTCTGAAAGAAGTGGTTGACCTTTCCAGAGAGTTAAAATTCGCCCAGGGTTTGAGGTCCTTGAATTCTCAGGGTGCTAATATACTCAGCCCAGAGGACATGTTTAGCAAAGGCCTCCGGGTACCCCACGGTGCTTGGACCCATTTCCTCAATGCACCAGAATCATGAAGCAGACCAAGCCTGTGGGTCCCTGGTTGGAGATGATGCCTCGGCTTGTGCTGTAAAATGGCTGGAGAGTCTGTTTTGTGGTACCAATGAGTCACAAAGGCAAACTAAGGGTTGGCTATTTCCCTGAAGCTGCCCAAAGTAGAAAGTGCAAGGAGATATTATCAGCACGTAGCCAGAGGCATTCAGAGGCCAAACTTCAGCTTCTGAGTTAAGATTCATGTTACTAACAGGATAAGGCATCACGCTAGATTGATTTTCACACAAGAACCCACAGCTCTCTGTGTTCTACATGTGGTCTGGCAGTAGCCGGACTTAGCAAGTGGGTAAGAGTGCCGTCTAGAGCTGTCCAGGTACCTGAATCCTCTCAGCCCAGCTCCTTATTGCAGACACAGGCAATTCTTTGTCCAAGACATATTTTTCTGGCTGTGGGAGCATACTCAGCCTGAGTCAGGACAGCCCTCAACCAACCACCAGCGGGCACTGGTGCATAAATACCCCAGTTCCCACCCCTCAGGTGGGATAACACTGAGGCATGTCTATACTGGCACCCAGAGTTTCCTAGTAAGCTTGAGCTCCAGGTGTTTACTGTGCTAACATGCTTGACAACACGCCCTTTATTGGCCGCCTCCCCTGCTCTGTCTTCATCCCCTGCTTCTCTGCCTGCGTCCTGGGATCACTTCCTAAATAAACGACTTGCCTTCACATCCATGTCTCAGGTCTGCTCCTAGGGGAAATGAACCAAGACAAGAGCAACAGACTTGGGTTTGAATTTTGACTCTCATCACCATATGTCATGCGTGTGTCCTTGGGCAGGTCATTCAATCACTTTGAGCATTGTTTTCTCTTAATAAGTAGGAATAATGAAGAGAAACAGGAATCTGGATTTTTGTTCAATTTAAACGGTTGATTATACAAAGGGCTTAATGTAGTGCTTGGCAGCAGTGAACGCTGAATAAATGAGAGTTTGGATCTCAGTACAGTCGTCCCTTGGTATCCAGGGGGGATTGGTTTCAGGAGCCCCTGTGGACACACGAATCTGCAGACGCTCAAGTCCTTTATATAAAATGGCATAGTGTTTGCGTATAACCTACGCACAACCTCCCATATACTTTAAATCATCTCTAGGCTATTTATAATACCTAATACAATGTAAATGCTGTGTAAGTAGCTGCCAGCATGCGATAAAGTTTTGCTTTTTGTAACTTTCTGGAATTTTTTTCCCAAATATTTTCCATCTGTAGTTGGTTGAATCTGGTGGATGTGGAACATGCAGAAATGGAGGGCTGACTGTAATTGCAACATTTGCAATCCAGGAAGAAATAATCCCTGGTGATAAATTCTGCTAAAACTGCACTTCTGAGTTGTCTACTTTTCCTTAGAGAGTATAGCTTTTGCGTGTTCTGATTTTGTTCAGTTCCTCATTCTGATTTTGTGGGAAATAAAGAAATGATGAATCGCTTGAAGTTGTTGGTCAATCCAGGTCACATAGGATTCAAAGTTTATTATGATGGTCTGCAATGGTTTGACTACACTTCGGGTATATTTTTCGCATACAGAATGCAAAAATTTAAGGGCCCAGAATTCTGATTTATTTACTATGGCTCTAAATAACAAGTGGGTATCCTCTAGTATTGATCTACGTAAATATAGGACCTCTTCTCCCCCCAAAGTCAGGAGAGTATCCTTAAGATATAAGCAGAGGACACAGGTGGAGCAAAGTCCAGGAAAGCAGAGCAAGTGTGGTTGTATAAAATCCCGTAATCCTGATGTTTAAGAACATTCCAGTTTAGGAAGCCATTCTTAAACTCCGTCTCATAAGTTATTAGCTCCTATCTGGGCTGGTTGCATGCCTGCTGTACACATAGGAAGGTAACTTTCATCTTCTCCAGATCCTTCAAAAAATCTCCACGTTATCATTTTAATCTGCGTGGATATGTATTAAGGATTAAAGCATCATTGTTTACTGAGGTGTTTAGTATTATCCTGGGAATAGTAAAGCAAGAAAGAGCGCCAGCAGCAACTGATGCCTTAGCTATTAGGACTCCATTTAATTATCTTCCCCTCCATATGCCATCTCACCTCCAGGACCTCTCAAGTGAGAAGTCGTTTCAAGGACCCTGGAGGTAGCCTTGCTCTCAAAGGTGGCTGTTTCTGTGGTGTAAATACAACAGCAGGGAGAGTTGTTCATGGGTAAAAGTCCTGTTGAGCACATTAGTGAGTGAGAACAAGGGATCTGTGTACCCGAGAATGAAAGTGTATTAGTTTCTTACAGCTGCTGGAAAAAATTAACACAAACGTAGGGCTTTACAAAACACAAATTATCTTACAGTTCTGGAGGCCAAAACTCTGAAATGTGTCTTACTGGGCTAAAACCAAGTCGAGGTGCTTTCTTTTCTGGAAGCTGGGTCGGGGGGGACCCATTTCCTTGCTTTTTGCAGCTTCTAGAGGCTTCTGGCATTCATTGGCTGTGGTTTCTTTGATCTCCAAAGCCAGCAATGGCTTGAAGTTTTTCTCACGTGGCATCACTCTGACACTCACTCTTCTGTTTCCCTTTTCCACATTTAAGGACCTTGTGATTACCCTGGACCCTGTGCAATCTCTTTATTTTAAGATTATCCGAGTAGCAACCTGAATTCCATCTGGATCCTTCATTCCCCTTTATCACAAAATATAATATGGTCATAGGCTCTGGGGATTAAGACACAGGCATGTTGGGGGACCATTATTCTACCTCCCACAGAGAACTAAAGAGCCACAGCAGTTCATGCATAACAGAATGTCATGGATTAAATGATGGACTCTGACCCTCACCGCATGCTATTCTTAATTGGGAAAAGCAGGATTTGTACAGACAGTGCCAGGCTTCACCACTGAGGGGCTCTATGATCTTGGACAGGTATTCAACAACCTATTTAGGCCTGAATCTCCTCACCTGTAAATGAGGACCGTCCACAGGGTTAAATAAATACATAAAAGAAGGTTATTAGCTCAGCATCTGGCACAGAGTAAATTCTCAATAAGTGCTATTTGCTGGTATAAAATAACCACAGCAAACACGTATTGTAAAGATATAGATAAAAACTGTTATCTGTCTTCTGGGGGTATGAAGAGAGAGCATGAGGATTAAGTTACTGAGTGTTTTAAGAGATGTGTAAAATTGGAAGATAAAATGAAATCCTTGAATTATAATTTCGGCAAAGGGTTAAGGAATTACAATTTTGTCTGAAAATAATTTCAAACTTAACAAAAATATTTGCAAGAATAAGAATACTACAAAGAACACCCAGATACATTTTACTCAGATTCGTCTATTAACACTGAATCCCATTTACTTTATCATTCTATCATCTATCTATTATCTATCTATCTACCTATCTACCTAACTATCTATCATCTATCTATCTACCATCATCATCATCTCTATAGAATTTCCAAGGGAAGACTGGTGAATGGTACAATTTGGGCTGAATTCCAAATGAAATCCAGATAGAGAAGGTGAGATATTGCGATTTGTAATAAGAAATGATGTATTTGGTCTTCATCCGCTACACTGTTCCTGGCACATAGCTCCTAAAACACTTAGAATTTCCTAAGTGCCGAAAGCTATATTGGTGTCTTTTGTTATGTTAATGAGGTGACTTTTGGAAAGCACCTGAGGATGGGGGCTGGTTGCCAGGGGAACTGACCAGTGATTAGAGAGTTGGAATTTTCAGTCTTTCCTTCCAATCTCTGGGGAGGGTTAGGGGCTGGAGATTGAGTTCAATCACCAATGGCCAATGGCCAATGATTTAATCAATTGTGTCAGTGAGACCTCCATAAGCCCGCAGAAGGATGGGGTTCAGAGAGCTTCTGGGTTGATGAAACAAACCTGGAGATTCAGGGAGAGGTTGTGGAAGCTCCTGCATGCTTTCCCACCCACCTTGCCCTGTGCATCTCTTCCATCTGGCTGTTACTGAGTTATAACCTTTTATAGTTAGCTGGTAATCTAGTAAGTAAACTGGTTTCCTGAGTTTTGTGAGCTGCTCTAGCAAATTAGTTGAACCTAAAGGAGAGGGTGATGGGAACTTCTGATTTTTAGCTGGTCACTCAGAAGCACAGGTGACAACCTGGACGTGAGATTGGCATCTGAAATGCGGACAGACCTGTGGAGTCTGATGCCGTCACCAGGTAGATAGTATCAGAATTAAGTTAAATTGTTGGATGCCCAGCTGGTGTTGCAGAATTTCTTGGTGGTGTAGAGAACCCCACACACATTCGAATTGGTTCCTGAATCATTAAAGGGATAAGAGAACTGCTTTGAGGAGAGCTGATCTTTACAATCCATAAAGACACATCTTTTCCATCTGATGCTGTTCAAAATTTTAACTCAAAGTTGCTTGTATCTCTGTTTTCATCTCCCCTGGACACCTGGGAGGGCTACTAAATGCTGCGAGCAAAGCTAAGCCCTCCAAGGGACAGCATGGCACACAGCAGAACACAGGCACTTTTCCTTGCTTCCTGAAGTACATACATCTTGGCTTATATACATATCTTTGTGGCTCTACATTAACTGGCAAAGGAAGGCCTTAATTTTAAGGCTCTTCTCCAGTAGTTCAGCCCCACACTCAGGACACGCTTGGGGGTCTTGCTATCTTTGCACACTGCAGATTAGTCTTCTGTTTGAAACGTCCTTTCCCTCACCCCTGATTAGAATTCTCCCAATCCTTCAAAGTCTATGGCAAATGCTATGCATTTCATGCAATCCCCTTAATGAGATGACCTCTGCATTCTTCTGGGTCACCATAATGTTCTCTACTATCCCTTAGTGGCGCTGGTGATGACCATGACGAGGATAATAATAATCATAATAACACAGCAGGTACAAACAATTCAGTAGTTTCTATTACCAGGTATTGTGCTAAGCACTTTATATTCCTTCTCCAGCATACCATGAATCAGGCATCATAATAGAGATTATTTTTGGAATTAGTAAATAGAGATCCAAGAAGGTTAAGTAATTTTCCTAGGACCACATGATAATAGGCTATAGAACAAGGACACTAACGTTTGGATCAAGGCCTATACTTTTTAGAAAAAATACCAAATTGATGGTTTTAAATTTATATATGCTGTATGATAATTAACAAGTTAGGAAAATTTATTTACAAGGAAATGTATAGATCTTAAGTACACAATGCAATGAATTTTAATAAGAACGTGAGCATTACCCCACTCAAAATAACAACATTTCTATCACCCCAGAAAGTTTTTCATGCCTCTTCTTACCAATTTTCCTCCCCTACAAGGAGAGGCTAGTATTGTTGTGATTTATATCACCACAGAGTTGTTTTATCTGGTTTGAGTTTTCTATAAGCAAATTCATACTGTGTGTACTCTTTTGTATATGGTTTATTTAATTAAAAATTGATGTTTCTTGAGAGTCATCCACTTTGTGTCAGTAGTTTATTCCTTTTTTATTGTAGAATTGTCTTCTATTATATGAATAAGGCTTTTTTTTTTTCTATTCTCCTATTGATAGATATTTGGGTTGTTTCCAGTTTTGAACTTTTATGAATAAAGTTCCTATGAAACAGTCTTGCACAAAACTTTAGTGGACATATGCTTTCATTTTCCTGGGAATTCTGAGCTGTGGGATTTCTGGGTCATAGCATAGGGATGTGTTTAGCTTTACAAGATTTGCCAAAGGGTTTTCTAAACGAGTTGTGCCACTTACACTCCATTTATGGGATGGGTGAGTGTTCTAATTGCTCCACACCTCTGATAACATTTGATGTTGTCATCTTTTGGATTTTAACTATTCCAGTGGATGTGAAAATGTACATTTGTCAAAGCCTTTACTCTTAACCACTACGCGATACCACATGGCCCTTTTTCGCTTCAACCCATGGTAATTACTTTTGTATATATCTGCTCCTCCTACTAGATTGTAAGCTCTCAGTTAGCTAAGTTATTACCTTATCATTTTTATAGTTCTCCAAAGCCCTAACATAGTGCCTGAATCAGAAAGTTGTTCAATAAGTGCTTAGTGAGTTTTGGCTTAGAACACTTTTTCTGCATTTTGTGACTCCCTTTACCAACTTTAGACCAGGAGTATAAAAAAGTGCTCATCATGGTGAGAGGAAGCCTGAGGATAGTTAATGTGACAACGTGTGTCTGGTGATATATCTCCGGGTATACTGGCAAGATCCAGGGTCAGCTTAGACTAAATGAGGTTAGAAAATAACCTTATATTAGGGCTTATATCCCTCACTATGCATCAGAATCACGTGGGGAACTCTGAAGAAATGCAGCTGCCTTGGTCCCAACCTGAGTATTTGAATTCACTTGGTCTGTAGGTGGACCAAGTCATTGACCTTTCATAGATATTCTTAGAAGTTTCTATTGTGCAACTAGGACTGTGACATTCCATTGCCCTCAGTAGAATTGAGTGAAGAAATGAGTGGCTGCCATTGATAGATGTTTCTCTCCAAGAGTGAGATCATCAAATTTAATCATATCCATGGATGCAGCTACAGTTGAATAATTATCCACTATTTCCTTTATCCTTCCTCAAGAAGACAGAATTTTTGATCACCAATTACCTGCCTTGCCAAAGAATCAAAAAGCATAGCACACTGTGCTAATGTCAAAAGCATTTTCCTTCATCTCCTAATAAATACATTTTTTGAACCCCTGAAAGATGTCTACTCCAAATATGAATTCCCAGCACTGTGAAGATAATTTGAATCTGGATGTGACAATTGATGATAAATGAAGAAAAAGAAACAGAACTGGAGGAACTAAACTTGGCTTATCAGAGATGAAAGCAAAGACTGAGTGATTGATGTAACATTAAGAAATGGAGTCAACATATTTTGAATTAGCATTGAGCTAATGGTCAGAGTTGAGCTGTAGGTCTGAGGGGCCTCAAGTTTGGTTCTTACAGAGTTACTGGCCCTGAACTTCACTCCAGAGTGTTCTTCTCACACAGCCGCTGAAGGGGGTTCAGTAAAGGCATAACCAGAACTCACCCCACTCAGTGAGAGGAAATTTTTCATCAGAATAACTCTACAAGTTGGAAAAGGGGGGTCACTTTGGAATGCTCCCATGCATTGGCTTTCCTCTCCTGGGGGATAATTGTTTTATGGTTTGAGGTTTCTGTGAGGTGGGCATAACAGAACTGGAACAATTCTTCCTCACTTCTTTGTTTTCTTCTTCTCACTTCAATCTTTGTTACTTCCTTGGAGAATGAAGGGAGAGTGCCAAGGAAGAGGAACAGGGAAAAGTAGAGGGGGAGGGAAAGCAGGAGAGAATAGCAGTGAGAAAGAAGAGAGAGAAAACAAGTGTGTGTGTGTGTGTGTGTGTGTGTGTGGGCACATGCATGCACACAGAAAGAAAGGAGAGTTCTGATGATAGTGATAAAGAATTAGGATCAGGAACTTTGAACTAGGAGGGTCCTTACACATCATATAGTTGAACACCTTCATTTTACAGTTGGAAAACTGAATATAAGAAAGAGGAAAGGATTTACACAAGGTGATGCAAAAAGTCAGGGGCAGAGCTGGACGAGAGAACTCAGGTGTTCACCACCACCTCCTTCTAAGTATTTCCTAATATTTCCCATGCTGCCTTGACCTCATCACAAAACCTCACACCCAGGAGCCTGAAAGGGCACTGCAATGACACTGACTAGATGGTTTGTGTGTGGGGGGGGGGGGCGGGGGGTTGGGATAGTGAAAGGAGGCGTTTAGGCTAAGGAACAAGATCACTTTTTACCTGACTATAACTTAAAACTTAAGTCTTCACATGGAAACAACCTAAATGTCCATTGACAGATGAATGGATAAAGAAGATATTGTGCGGCTACTAGTATCTCCTGCGTAGAAAGAGTTCCCAAACGCGGCTGCCGCTGGTGCCTGGTCCCCAGGGAACTCCGCCTCTTCGGGGGACTCTCCAACACCAGCAGCTGTGTGGATGACAGGCTCTTGGTGATCCAGCTAGGCTTCAGGGCTGTGCCTCTGAGGTGGGAGAGCCAAGTTCAGGACATTGGTCCACAAGAGACCTCCCAGCTCCATGTAATATTGAACGGTGAAAATCGCCCAGAGATCTCCATCTCAACACCAAGACCAGCTCCACTCAATGACCAGCAAGCTACCGTGCTGGACACACTATGCCAAACAACTAGCAAGAGAGGAACACAACCACACCCATTAGCAGAGAGGCTGCCTAAAATCATAATAAGGTCACAGACACACCAAAACACACCACCAGACGTGGACCTGCCTACCAGAAAGACAACATCCAGCCCCATCCACCAGAACACAGGCACTAGTCCCCTCAACCAGGAAGCCGACACAACACACTGAACCAACCTTAGCCACTGGGGGCAGACACCAAAAACAATGGGAACTACGAATTTTCAGTCTGTGAGAAGGAGACCCCAAATACCATAAGTTAAGCAAAATGAGGAGACAAAGAAACACACAGTAGATGAAGGAGCAAGTTAAAAACCCACCAGACCAACCAAATGAAGAGGAAATAGGCAGTCTACCTGAAAAAGAATTCAGAATAATAATAGTAAACATGATCCAAAATCTTGGAAATAGAATGGAGAAAATAAAAGAAATGGTTAACAAGGAGCTAGAAGAACTAAAGAGCAAACAAAGAATCATGAAAAACACAATAAATGACATTAAAAATTCTCTAGAAGGAATCAATAGCAGAATAACTGAAGCAGAAGAATGGATAAGTAACCTGGAAGATAAAATAGTGGAAATAACTACTGCAGAGCAGAATAAAGAAAAAAGAATGAAAAGAATTGAGGACAGTCTCAGAGACCTCTGGGACAACATTAAATGCACCAACATTCGAATTACAGGGGTCCCAGAAGAAGAAGAGAAAAAGAAATGGACTGAGAAAATATTTGAAGAGATTATAGTTGAAAACTTCCCTAATATGGGTAAGGAAATAGTTAATCAAGTCCAGGAAGCACAGAGAATCCCATATAGGATAAATTCAAGGAGAAACATGCCAAGACACATGTTAATCAAACTATCAAAAATTAAATACAAAGAAAAAATATTAAAAGCAGCAAAGGAAAAACAACAAATAACATACAAGGGAATCCCCATAAAGTTAAGAGCTGATCTTTCAGCAGAAACTCTGCAAGCCAGAAGGGAGTGGCAGGACATATTTAAAGTGATGAAAGGGAGAAAACTACAACCAAGATTGCTCTATCCAGCAAGGATCTCATTCAGATTTGATGGAGAAATTAAAACCTTTACAGACAAGCAAAAACTAAGAGAACTCAGCATCACCAAACCAGCTATACAACAAATGCTAAAGGAACTTCTCTAGGCAGGAAACAAAAGAGAAGGAAAAGACCTACAATAAGAAACCCAAAACAATTAAGAAAATGGTAATAGGAACATACATATCGATAATTACCTTAAATGTAAATGGAGTAAAGGCTCCAACCAAAAGACATAGACTGGCTGAATGGATAAAAAACAAGACCCATATATATTATGTCTACAAGAAAGCCACTTCAGACCTAGAGACACATACAGACTGAAAGTGAGGGGATGGAAAAAGATATTACATGCAAATGGAAACCAAAAGAAAGCTGGAGTAGCAATTCTCACATCAGACAAAATAGACTTTAAAATAAAGACTATTACAAGAGACAAAGAAGGACACTACATAGTGATCAAGGGATCAATCCAAGAAGAAGATATAACAATTGTAAATATTTATGCACCCAACATAGGAGCACCTCAATACATAAGGCAAATGCTAACAGCCATAAAAGGGGAAATCAACAGTAACACAATCATAGTAGGGGACTTTAACACCCCACTTTCACCAATGGACAGATCATCCAAAGTGAAAATAAATAAGGAAACACAAGCTTTAAATGATACATTAAACAAGGTGGACTTAATTGATATTTATAGGACATTCCATCCAAAAACAACAGAATACACTTTCTTCTCAAGTGCTCATGGAACATTCTCCAGGATAGATCATATCTTGGGTCACAAGTCAAGCCTTAGTAAATTTAAGAAAATTGAAATTGTATCAAGTATCTTTTCTGACCACAATGCTATGAGACTAGATATCAATGACAGGAAAAAAATCTGTAAAAAATACAAACACATGGAGGCTAAACAATACACTACTTAATAGCCAAGAGATGACTGAAGAAATCAAAGAGGAAATCAAAAAATACCTGGAAACAAATGAAAATGAAAACACAACAACTCAAAACCTATGGGATGCAGTAAAGCAGTTCTAAGAGGTAAGATTATAGCAATACAATCCTACCTTAAGAAACAAGAAACATCTCAAATAAACAACCTAACCTTACACCTAAAGGAATTAGAGAAAGAAGAACAAAAAACCCCCAAAGTTAGGAGAAGGAAAGAAATCATAAAGATCAGATCAGAAATAAATAAAAAAGAAATGAAGGAAACAATAGCAAAGATCAATAAAACTAAAAGCTGGTTCTTTGAGAAGAGAAATAAAATTGATAAACCATTACCACACTCATCAAGAAAAAAAAGGGAGAAGACTCAAGTCAATAGAATTAGAAATGAAAAAGGGCAAGTAACAACTGACACTGCAGAAATACAAAGGATCATGAGAGATTACTACAAGCAACTATATGCCAATAAAATGGACAGCCTGGAAGAACTGGACAATTCTTTTAAAGGTTTAACCTTCCAAGACTGAACCAGGAAGAAAGAGAAAATATGAACAGACCAATCACAAGCACTGAAATTGAAACTGTGACTAAAAACCTTCCAACAAACAAAAGCCCAGGACCAGATGGCTTCACAGGTGAATTCTATCAAACATTTAGAGAAGAGCTGACACCTATCCTTCTCAAACTCTTCCAAAATATAGCAGAGGGAGGAACACTCCCAAACTCATTCTACGAGGCCACCATCACCTTGATACCCAAACCAGACAAAGATGTCACAAACAAAGAAAACTACAGACCAATATCACTGATGAACATAGATGCAAAAATCCTTAACAAAATACTAGCAAACAGAATCCAACAGCACATTAAAAAGATCATACACCATGACCAAGTGAGGTTTATCCCAGGAATGCAAGGATTCTTTCATATACACAAATCAATCAATGTGATACACCATATTAACAAATTGAAGGAGAAAACCATATGATCATCTCAATAGATGCAGAGAATGCTTTCGACAAAATTCAACACCCATTTATGATAAAAACTCTCCAGAAAGTAGGCATAGAGGGAACTTTCCTCAACATAATAAAGGCCATATACGACAAGCCCACAGCCAACATCGTCCTCAATGGTGAAAAACTGAAACCTTTTCCATTAAGATCCGGAACAAGACAAGGTTGTCCACTCTCACTACTATTATTCAACATAGTTTTGGAAGTTTTAACCACAGCAATCAGAGAAGAAAAAGAAATAAAAGGAATACAAACCAGAAAAGAAGAAGTAAAGCTGTCACTGTTTGCAGATGACATGATACTATACATAGAGAATCCTAAAGATGCCACCAGAAAACTACTAGAACTAATCAATGAATTTGGTAAAGTAGCAGGATACAAAATTAATGCACAGAAATCTCTTGCATTCCTATACACTAATGATGAAGAATCTGAAAGTGAAATTAAGAAAGCACTCCCATTTACCATTGCAACATAGAGAATAAAATACCTAGGAATAAACCTACCTAAGGAGATGAAAGACCTGTATGCAGAAAATTATAAGACATTGATGAAAGAAATTAAAGATGATACAAATAGATGGAGAGATATACCATGTTCTTGGATTGGAAGAGTCAACATTGTGAAAATCACTATACTACCCAAAGCAATCTACAGATTCAATGCAATCCCTATCAAACTACCACTGGCAGTTTTCACAGAACGAGAACAAAAAATTTCACAATTTATATGGAAATACAAAAGACCCTGAATAGCCAATGCAATCTTGAGAAAGAAAAATGGAGCTGGAGGAATCAGCCTCCCTGACTTCAGACTATACTACAAAGCTACAGTAATCAAACAGTATGGTACTGGCACAAAAACAGAAAGATAGATCAATGGAACAGGATACAAAGCCCAGAGATAAACCCACACACATGTGGTCACCTTATCTTTGATAAAGGAAGTAAGAATATACAGTGGAGAAAATACAGCCTCTTCAATAAGTGGTGCTGGGAAAACTGGACAGCTACATGTATAAGAATGAAATTAGAACACTCCCTAACACCATACCCCAAAATAAACTCAAAATGGTTTAGAGACCTAAATGTAAGGATAGACACTATCAAACTCTTTGAGGAAAACATAGGCAGAACACTCTATGGCATAAATCACAGCAAGATCCTTTTTGACCCACCTCCTAGACAAATGGAAATAAAAACAAAAAGAAACAAATGGGACCTAATGAAACTTAAAAGCTTTTGCACAGCAAAGGAAGACATAAACAAGACGAAAAGACAACCCTCAGAATGGGAGAAAACATTTGCAAATGAAGCAACTGATAAAGGATTGATCTCCAAAATTTACAAGCAGCTCATGCAGCTCAATATCAAAAAAACAAACAACCCAATCCAAAAATGGGGAGAAGACCTAAATATACATTTCTCCAAAGAAGATATACAGATTTCCAACAAACACATGAAAGAATGTTCAACATCATTACTCATTAGAGAAATGCAATTCAAAACTACAATGCGATATCATCTCACGCTGGTCAGAATAGCCATCACCAAAAAATCTACAAACAATAAATGCTGGAGAGGGCTGTGGAGAAAAGGGAACCCTCATACACTGTTGGTAGGAATGTAAATTGATACAGCCACTATGGAGAACAGTATGGAGGTTCCTTAAAGAACTACAAATAGAACTACCATATGACCCAGCAATCCCACTACTGGGCATATACCCTGAGAAAACCATAATTCAAAAAGAGTCATGTTCCACAAAGATCATTGCAGCTCTATTTACAGTAGCCAGGACATGGAAGCAACCTAAGTGTCCATTAACAGTTGAATGGATAAAGAAGATGTGGCACATATATACAATGGAATATTACTCAGCCATAGAAAGAAACGAAATTGAGTTATTTGTAGTGTGGTGAATGGACCTAGAGTCTGTCCTACAGAATGAAGTAAGTCAGAAAGAGAAAAACTAATACTGTGTGCTAACACATATATATGGAATCTAAAAAAAAAAAAAAAAAAGTCATGAAGAACCTAGGGGCAAGACGGGAGTAAAGACGCAGACCTACTAGAGAATGAACTTGAGGACACTGAGAGGGGGAAGGGTAAGCTGGGACCAAGTGAGAGAGTGGTAGTGTATATATGGACATATAAACAGTACCAAATGTAAAATAGATAGCTAGTGGGAAGCAGTCGCATAGCACAGGGAGATCAGCTCCATGCTTTGTGACCAGCTTGACGGGTGGGAGGGTGGGAGATGCAAGAGGGAAGAGATGTGGGGATATATGTATATGTATAACTGATTCACTTTGTTATAAAGCAGAAACTAACACACCATTGTAAAGCAATTATACTCCAATAAAAGCATTAAAAAAAAAAAGAAGATATGGTGCATATACACAATGGAATACAACTCAGCCATAAAAAAGAATGAAATAATACCATTTGCAGCAATATGGATGCAACTAGAGATTATCATACTAAGTGAAGTAAGTCAAAGAGAGAAAGAGAAATATCATACAATATCATTTATATGTGGAATCTAAAGTATGACACAGATGAACGTATCTACAAAACAGAGACAGACTCACAGACGTAGAGAACAGACTTGTGGCCCTCCAAGGGGGAGGAGGAGTGGGGGAGGGGTGGACTGGGAGTTTGGGGTTAGTAGATGCAAACTATTATGTATAGAATGGATAAACAACAAGGTCCTACTGTACAGCACAGAGAACTACATTCAACATCCCGAGATAAACCATAATGGAAAAGAATATAAAAAAGAATGCATATATAAATGAGTTACTTTGCTATACAGCAGAAATTGTCACAACACTGTAAATCAACTGTGCTTCAATGAAAAAATAAATTAAAAAAAAACTTAATTCTTTAAACTTTCTCAAGGCAGAGTTACAAAAGAGGAGGCATTATCACACTTCTGATAATTACGTGCAGTCTAAGAGCTCAGTCATGGCTTCAGAGGCCGCGTTGGAAGATCACTACTGACAGAGACACTAATGTGTTTGGGTTACACTTAGCAATCTGGGTGTTTAATGCAGTTCAACCATTTGTTCCAGGTCACCAGAGGTTAACAAGCCAGTAGTGAGTATAAACATGACTGTGTTTCATTAGCTAAGCTCCCAGGTCGAAGAGCAAGGACTAAGCCCCATCAATAATCTTTACTTTTGTCTAGAAGCAAGAGATATCTGTTGGATAAAAGCACTGATACTCACTGTTGTGTTTGAAGATCCTTATGGTTGCACCCGAGAGTCGGGCCCCAAGCACAAGAGATGCATGGTTTAACTCATCGCTTAAAATGAGGCATCCCTGGTAGAAAACAAGCACATGAAACATAGGCCAATAAATAAAATGAAGGGAAAACAACATGTGGGAACAGGAACTCACTTTAAGATCTATAACACAGATTCTCCAAAACCCTCTTTAATTTTAAAAGTTCAAGAGTTTAAACTGGTGTCTTCGTGGATAAAATCCTCTAGAGCAATTTGCTGATGGAGTTGGGGATCTGTTAAGGGTTAACACCTTTTTGAAACATTTGCATATAGTTTTCAGCAGAGGAGGTCATCCAAGATCTTGGTTAAGCAACGGGTAGAGTCTAAAGGATTGATGGTTGGCAGGAAAACTAACATGATTTTGGGTGGGTTGTGGATTTGCTGAGGCTTTTCAGTCCCATGCTGGATTATTTGGAATGGTTTCGGGGCACTCTTGCTGGTAGGCTGGGATAATTTCTGCAAAACATTTCAAGCTCTTGTTTTCTGATTCTCATTCCCTACTATGTTAACATCCATGTAGACGGAGGCATCACTGCTTTACAGTTAAAAACTTTGCATCTGGAAAAGTATGGATGGCAATTCAGTCTGAGACAAGGAGAGAAGGTCACTCTAATTTACTGCTTATATAAGTTACTGTTTGTAAAATTATTTTTCTATATTAAGTTAAAGATTTCTAAATTATGAAATTGCTCAAGTAGACTCAAAATGCAGAGACATGCAAAAAAATTAAAAATAAAGACCTTTATTTTATGGCCACCCAGAATCTTAGAGTTCTCCCTTATATTTTAGAAATCTCACACATGATACACTTTTAAGTTTTTGAGGCAAAGCCAGCAAAATTCTCACATCTCCATACCCCAGACATTGTGTGTGTGTATTTATAATTTTTTTTGGTGGACATTTGAGAGTTACTTGTAAACCTCATGATAGCTCACCCTGAAATTCTTTAGCACGTGTCTACTAGGAAAAAGGACATTCTCCTACATGATCACAATGCAATTATCACACCTTTGAAATTAAACATTAATACAATGCTATCATCTAATATACAGTTCAAATCCAAATTTTTCCAACTGTCCTAAAAATGTCTCGATGCCTTTTACAGATGTTTCCTTTCCTATTTTTTTCAATGCAGAATCCAATCAAAGATCATACACTGCATTATATTAGTTGTCTTGAGTCAGATTTTTAAAAACATAAATCTGATTATGGCGTTTGCTTACTTAAAATGAACAAACCAACTCTTCATTTTTCTCCAGGAGAATTCCCAACACTCTAGCATGATTTACACTATAAGGCTCTTTACAGTTTGGTAACTGCCTTCACCTCTGGTCTCTTCTTCATCCACTCTCCTACGTTCTAATTCTTCCAAACCTCAGTGCTTCACACAGGCTGCTCACTCTTCCTTGTCTTAAGAAAATAACTTACTTATCTAAACAGATAAGTAACAGATTCTGTTCTCATGTCACCTACTTTGCACAAGCATCTCAGCCTTTCTCGAGAAGAGTTGGGGGACAACTCTTTTGTCCTTCCCCATTTACGGGCACCCCTTTTCTGTGGTATTTATTCTGTTACTTGGTGTGTTGTTACCCCCATTAGAAACTACATGAATTTACAGGGCAAAGGTCTTGTTCATCTCTGTATACTCTGTAACTTGCCTCATATGAGAACACAGTAGATTCTCAATAAGTGACTTATTGAATGAATAAAGGGACAAATAACACAAGAAAAACGTTTTGTTAAAATAAATGCTTAATAAGCATTTGTTATGCTGAACATGGTGACTCGGGGGCCTAAAAATTTAATTGATTTTGTAAAACTGTCACTGAAGAGGAATCTTGACTCCCATCTAGGGCTGCAATTCTATAACCAGATATCATGATGAAGAGATTTGCTGGACTCAGCTGGTACTTAGACAGGTTGGGACCTGGGACCTGGGACCCTTTGCTGCAATGCTTGTACCTGGACAAACCTCTTTATCTCCTTGTGCAACAAAATACAAAGAAACTATATGGGACTAAAATTAACTGTGTGCTTGTGCAGTTGGGGCAAATTATGGGCAAGATTCAAAAAGACCAAAAAACCCAACTGCCACTTCTGAAGAGCCGGAAGCAAAAGCAGGGTACCGCATATGCCTCTTGCACACAACACCACCAAAGCGGTGGGCAAACCTCCTAAGCCACCCCTCTGGCCTTACCCTGGGGCCTGCCCCTACCCTCACCCCATATGAGGAACTAGCTCACCCCCCTCCTTGGGGGCGAGCTCCCCCGCTGCTGCAGCAGGGGCCCCAATAAAGCCTTGCCTGAATCTCTTGTCTGGCCTCTTATCAATTTCTATCAATTAAGGAGGCCAGGCATCCTGGTCGGTAACAGTACATGTATTCAAAAAGCTGAAGATCCAAGCCTAAGAAAAGAAACTTCTCAGTCATACATCTAACAAAGGACCTGCTCAGAGTTATGTCTTAGGAATAACACAGCAGAAGACAATTATGTTAACAAATTCTCACCTTTCCAACGAGTGCAGGGATATTCATTGAGTTCGTTGCAAATCCCATTCCAAAGACCATAGCAGCTTCTACATTCAGGAACTCAGCTACAAGGTCCTCCAACTCTTTATGTTTATCCAAGGTTCCTGCTCATGAAATGATAGGATGGGTGAATCTCCTGTTCTCAACAAGTCCAAGATTGAAAACTCAAATTCCAGTGCTTACCCATTACCAAAAGACACATACAGGAGTGCACATAGCAGGTCTATTTGCCATAGGCCGAATCTAGAAACAACCCAAATAACCACACACTGTAGAATGGATCAATACATATACAGTAGAATTCAACACATCAGTGAGAAAAAACAAACTAATGTCCCACACAACAGCATGGAAAATCTCACAAATATGTGGTCGAGAGAAAAAAGTCAGACATGTATATACTCATACCGTATGAATCCATTTATATGAAATTTACAAACAGACAAAACTAACCTGTAGTGTTAGAAGTCAGGAAAGTGGTTTCTTTTGTTGAGAGCATGGAGAGAACTTTGAGATGCTCTGTTTTGTTTCTAGATCTGGGTGCTGGTTATGTGGGTATGTTTGTTTTGTGAAAATCCATTTTATACTTACGATTGGTGCACTTTTCTATATATATAATTTATAATGCAATAAAATTTATAAAAAATGCCACAGTTCCTCTTTCTTTCCACCTTACATCCCACGAATAATTAATTAAATTCTAACTCCCTCAGAGGGTTCCTGACACTCAAATGCAAACAGAGCTCATGACTTCCATACGTGCATTGAGCTATAATTTATTGAACCTTTGGAATGTGCTAGGTTTCAAAGCCCACTATTTAGGTTATCTCATTTAATTTTAAGGGCCCAATAATGCAGGTATTATTACTTTACAGATAAGAAAACTGAAGTGGGAAGAGGTCACAGATAAAGAGCAACAGAGATACTCAAGTCTAACTCCAAAGTTCATATTTTTAAGACTCTACTACCTTTAAATGCTTACTCTCTGACCCCTTCTTATAAATAATCCCTCATGCCTTACTGAGAGTAAATACTAATGCTTCCCATAGTCTTGTTTGCCATCACTCTAACTTCTAGATCTATACTGTCCAATATGGTAGGCACCAACTATATATGGTTAGTGCAATAGAGGAACTGAGTTTTAAATTTTATTTAATTTTAGTGATTTTTTTCCAATAAACACAACTTTACTGTTTTGGTAGGATTATTTCCCACTTATTTCACTTTAACCAGTGAAAATTTGGTGTCTGAATTGACATGGACTGTAAGGGTAAAATACCCATCATTTTTTGAAGAGAGAACAAAAACAATAAAAATAATACAGTATAGTTCATTAATATTTCACTTATTGATTACATGGTTAAATGACAATACTTGGGATATATTGGATCACATAAAATGTATTATGACATTGTTTACCTGATTTTTTAAAACTTTTTAAAATGTGGCTACTAGAAAACTTTAAATTCCACGTGTCTTGCATTATATTTTTATTGGTCTAGATGATACACTTAACAGAATAGAAAAAATGTATAGGTGGACAGGAATTTGTATCCATCCATATGCAGATTTAACTCAGATTTAAGTTAGAGGAATGTTGTTGGCATATTCAGGACTATTATAAACAAGCTTCTATTAATCTAAAGATTAACATATATTACTACAAAGCGGGATATCAGAATTTTATTTCAATTGGTAAATTAGCTTGCTTATTGAGCTCAAATGGTGAGGAGTTGAACTTTAGAAGGCATTGTATGGTGAGTTGAAGTTTTATTTTGCATTTAACATAAAAGAGAACATGAGATAGCCCATCTTTGCCCTTCCCCTCTTCTCACGCTGCTGGCTGGTGGCCTTTTTATCAAATCAGAATTCATTTATGCTCCAAACTGTCAGAAAACATAGTAAAACAAACATTCTAGCAGAGTCAATTGTATTCAAGATTGGGTGGGGAATAGTTAGAAATTTAAATTGTAATTTAAAACTTTATTATCCAAGATACACTATAGTGTGAAAAGAGAAACTGAAATTTAAAGATAAAACGTGGGCACATAATCTTTTGTCAGATTTGTTTTTACCCAGTAGAGACTGCATTCCAAAGGGAACACCTCCAAGAACAGGTAATGAAAAGTCCACCGGCCTGGCCGTGAGGAGAGCTGGTTCTGACCGAAGCTCTTCCACTAAACAGCTGGGTGGCCTCTGGCTGCCCCTTCCGGCAATTTCTGCAGAGACTGGGAGAGGTGCTGTTTTAGGCATCTTTGACCTTGGGAGTGGTCTTTCCTCCACCTAGAATGGTCTTCTGGCAGCTCCTAGTCACTCTTTGAGATCCACCTAACATGGCCTCTTTTCTCAGATGCAGTCTCAGCTTCCCCAGGCAAACTCGGTCATTTTCTCCTCTGAGGTCGCATGAGCCTCATTACATAATGATTACAGCACTTAGTAAGTTTCATTGGGGATGTTCATGGGGCCATCTTCTTTATTACAGAAAGAGCCCTTGGAGTGCAGATACTGGGTGTGCAGATACGGGCACTCCTATTGCAGTACTGACACGTAGTAGGTGCTTGCAACTCCTATTGCAGTACTGACATGTAGTAGGTGCTTGCTGAGTTGCATTCTGTCTTTTGATGGAGAAGGAGGCCAAGACTGAGGCTAGAGGAGGGGATGGCACAGGGAAAAAGGTCAAGAAGTCATGCGATGCCAGGGCAACAAGGCGACCAGGCAGTGAGCACCAGCTTGGAAACACCGATACCTGAAGAAGGTCTCCAGCAAGGATAGAGGGTGCCCAAACTTTGTTAACTTGGTAACTTTCCCCATGAGCCTTTCCTGCTCAGATGTCAGGGGACAACTGTGTCCTGGCCCAGTCACCCAGAAGTGCATGAGTAGACGTTCACGATGAATCTGCGTGATGTCTTCCTCCACCTACATCTTCCCCAACTCTGCCATTCCAAGGCCTTATCTATGACAGTTACATCACTAAAAGTCCTTAGGATAATACAGGATGTCTTGTAAAGGATTAAACAGCCAACAAACTAATTAGACATGGATGTGTCTAAGAACAGCCTGAGGAATCCCCCTCTATGAGGTCTCTTTCATTATCTTGACTTAAAGAGAGGGAGAAGGTGGGGGAAAGCAGGTGACCAGATTAGGTCTCCAGAAACCAGCCTTCTTCTGGATTTCCAGTGGTCAGGTGGTTAGTAAAGTAATTTTCAAATATATCAGTTTCTACAAATGGATGTCTCACAGCTGGGTTACTAGTTGTCAGTTGTTTTGCATCTAGGGGCTTACCTTCAATTTGTAGAAAATAATAGTTCCCACTCCCAAACCCCATGATCATGGAGTTTCTCTGTTTAGTGTTCATAGCTCAGATTTCATCAACAGATATGAGAGATTCCCAGGATGGCTGGATATTTTCTACTCTAAGAAGCCATGCCTTGCAACGTTAGACTGGGCTGGTCTGGGATGGGGTGGGGTTTTTAAGGAAGAATAGATAATATGTCTCTTTCATATTAACGGACTGCTGCTTTCTGCCTCCTGTTCCTCAAATTCAAGAAATAAAAATGTAGGAATTAACACAACATTGTAAATCAACTATACTTCAATAAAAAATGTCAAAACTGAAAAAATATGTATAATTGAATCACTTTGTTGTACAGCAGAAATTAACACAACGTTGTAAATCAACTATACTTCAATAAAAAATATTAAAACTGAAGAAAAAAGAAATGAAAATGTAGAAGGACCTTGGGGAAACAAAACTGTCACTAGAAACTTAACTAGCTTGTTTCCACCAACATTCAAGCCATACCCTGATTGAATGGAGATGCCTGAGTCCTGTCAAGTTTGCCCTTGGTGGTCTGAGTACTTGAGGACTTCTAGAAATCATATTCAACATTTTGTTGCTGACATATAACTGTGGGCCTTTTTTTTAAATCTCAAGAAAGCAGAGCTATAGTTCTAACTGAAGGTACAAATATATCCACAATAATCTTTATTTCTCTGTGACTTTTGTTTTTTCTTTAGTCTCTGAAAGTCACATATAGGCTGGTGAGAATGGATCTCCGAATTTCAGTGTTGTGCATATATTGACACTTGTTCTTATCCTGAAGGTTTATTTATCCAGTGGATACTGAAAATCTGCTTTGTGAATAAAAGAATAAATACAAGCTGGGTGTATCCTCTTGCCAGATCTCTCAGCAGTATTTTCACATGCCAAGCACAGGGTATGCCACCATCAGTCAAATCAATAAAAATCAGACTCAGGAAAAAGTAGCAATATTATGTTTATGAACTCTGCATTTCAGCTGATTTTTTACTGATATCGGCCTTCATATTGACACTGATTAATAGTAAAGGGTGTAGGTGTTATTAACAAGCCTGTTTCACAACCACCTATTCTTCCTGTGTAGCACATGTGAAGACTAATTTCCAAACTGTAACAGTAGTCTCTTTTCATCCAGAATATCCTGTTTGTTGATAGTTGCTTAGATGTGACCTAGGAGTAGGTGGTCATTTATTGTGGCAACATGCCAGCCATTTCATCTGGCTGTTCCTACTGTGCTATGGCTCTCAGCCCACTTCTGAGCCACTTTGCTTGAACTGGTGATTCCTGCATTAAAATCAGCATCAACCCTTCTGCCTAAAGGAGTCCACCTTTCAGCTCTTCACCCAAAAGCACTTAGAATACCCTGTTCTTCTGCTTATTCCGCTTGTGTACAGTCTGGTAGGGGTTACAGAGCTACTAAGCCTCTTGAGTACCTTTGTTTTCCTGTGAAACATTCAGAGAAAAGTCTTGAAGCCAGATGGGTTGTCTGAAATGGATGTAGAACACACTGTCACGCTGAGCAGAGGCCACCAGTGCTGGGTCAAGAGACCACCCATCCTGATGAAGTTCAGTAAAACAGCAGAAACAATTTTTATCTGCCCAACTTCCCAGGCCTTTATTTTTAGCAAACCACTTGCCATCTCTTGGCAGGTTAAAATGTTAATAGATAATTAGAATCCGATGCAAACAAAAACCTTGAGGCGTGGATATGTAATTATGATGAGCTTTCCTCTCACAAATCATCTTGATAAGAGAAGAATTTTTAAGTGGACCAAATGATGACCTCTACCTCACCTCTGACCACATACTCAATAGAGTCATGTTTCACCCTTCTTTTTTTTCTTTAACATTTTGTTTTGATGTAATTTTTGACCTACTAAAAAGTTGCAAGAATAGTACCAAGAATCCCCAAATACTTTTCATCCAGATTCCCCATATGTTATCATTTTAGTCCATTTCATTAAATATCATTCTCTCTCTCTCTATGTGTGTGTATATATATATACGCACACATGTGTGTATACAATTATATATAATATATACAATTATATGAAATTTTTTGCTGAACTATTTAATAAATTATGATCATAATGCCCCCTCTTCTCTTAAATATTTCACTCTGTATTTCCTAAAAACAGGGCACTCTCTTATGTAACGCCAGTACTATTATCATCGATATAATACTATTATCTACTGTACTACTGCACAGAGCTAATTCACCTTTGATTCTCTCACTTTAAAAACCCAACTCTGGGGCTTCCCTGGTGGCGCAGTGGTTGAGAATCTGCCTGCTAATGCAGGGGACACGGGTTCGAACCCTGGTCTGGGAAGATTCCACGTGCCGCAGAGCAACTAGGCCCGTGAGCCACAACTACTGAGCCTGCGCGTCTGGAGCCTGTGCTCCGCAGCGAGAGAGGCTGCGATAGTGAGAGGCCCGCGCACCGCGATGAAGAGTGGCCCCTGCTTGCCACAACTAGAGAAAGCCCTCGCACAGAAACGAAGACCCAATACAGCCAAAAAAAAAAAAAAAAATAGTAACGAATGTTCAAGTACAAAAAACCCACCTCTGGAAACAAAGATAGATGAAGGAGGGGGAATGAAGCAACTTATAATGAGGGTCCACTTATGTATATGGTTATTTAATCATTACACCTCCACACTCTCTATAAAATAGGCATCCTGGTCCTTATCAGTGAGGAAATAGATGCAGAAATGATGCCACTTACCCAAAGGAGATAGAGCTAATAAGTGCAGACCACCTACTTAACAACGTGACAACCTACCCTGCTGAAACATTTCAAGCTTTATCTCAATTAATTGTCATACAAATTTTTGAAGTTGGTGCTGCTGTTATCTCCTTTTATAGATAAGTACACCAAAGCCTGAGAGTTTAGTTCACTTGCCCAAGGTCATGCAGTTAGTAAGTCTAGAGCCAAGGTTCAGATTCAGCATGTGTGGCTCTAGAGAGATAACTCTTTCCCTTCCTCAGAACACTCTTATGGGTTGTTTTTTTTTTTGGCTGCGTTGGGTCTTCATTGCTGCAAGCTTCTCTAGTTGCGGCGAGCTGGGGCTACTCTTTGTTGTGGGGCGCAGGCTTCTCATTGCGGTGGCTTCTCTTGTTGTGGAGCATTGGCTCTAGGGTACATGGGCCTCAGTTATTGGGCCGCGCCGGCTCAGTGGTTGTGGCTTGTGGGCTCTAGAGCGCAGACTCAGTAGTTGTGGTGCACGGGCTTTGTTGCTCCACGGCATGTGGTATCTTCCCTGACCGGGGATCGAACCCGTGTCTCCTGCATTGGAAGGCAGATTCTTAACCACTGCGCCACGAGGGAAGTCCCCCACTCTTTCGGTTTTACCCGAATCTGCCTTTTCTGAATTACAACTCTTAACACACAAAATAAAGCTCTTTGTTCTTGGCAGCCTTGAAACTAATTATTGTTTGATAATACCAGTGGTTAAAGGATATACACAGGTACTGATGTCTATGAAAGTTAATCTATATCCTTAGTATATTTGAATGTAACAGGATTTTTAGTCTAAATGAAGTAAAGGAGGGCTTCCCGTGTCGCAGTGGTTGAGAGTCCGCCTGCCGATGCAGGGGACACGGGTTCGTGCCCTGGTCCGGGAGATCCCCCATGCCGCGGAGCGGCTGGACCCATGAGCCATGGCCGCTGAGTCTGTGCGTCCGGAGCCCGTGCTCCGCAAAGGGAGAGGCCACAACAGCGAGAGGCCCGCGTACCGCAAAAAAAAAAAAAAAAAAAAAAAAAAAAAAAAAAAAAATCTCTAGTCTTCATGTATCTTATGGTTTTTTTCTAGGTGAAGGGAAGTGGTAGATGATCTACGTATTCTGGAAGTCTGTGAGTTTCAACTTTTTTCGATCATCCCAGGTGTTACCCTGCTGACAAGTATTATACTTATGTAAAATCACTGGCATATCTTGTTAAGTTGTTATGTTTGCTTGCCTTTGTTGAACCTACAGGGCCAAATTCTTCACTTGCAGAAATATCTCTACTAGTTGAAATTTGGCTGTGCTGTAATTTCTATCACTCTCAAGAGAAGGGCAATTACCTTGTCAGAATTATAACAGGTATCAGGAAATTGCCGAAAGGCTTTCAGAAACCAAGATACACTTTCATTTTCCTCCTCCCAAACTATTCCCCTGAGGGTCCACCTTCCTTTACAAATATTCTTAAAGGAAAATAAAAAGGCTTGAGAGAAATGCAATGAAATCTCATTGATCAGAACTTACAACAATTTAGTCTGAAAGGAGCTGGCACTGTCTATGAATAAAGGTTTTGCTGTATAAATTAAGAAGGTAATACTAATTGAGATGGAGACCTTTATAGCCTATTTAACTGAATCCACTGCTTTAAAGCATATTTATAGCATTGATTTGCATAAAATCCTGTTAATTAAAATTGCTTTTTTTAAAAAAGGAAGCAAGATCTCTACTTGGTAGCAATTTCTTAGAAACTGCGATTTCCATAGGAATTTGAAGTTGATATTTATTTGAAATATGTTTTAAGTTACACATTTTGCAAATTGAGGCTGACCCCTTCTTCAATATTTAGGTCAGCAAGGTTGCACATTCCTGGAATCTAGGTACAAAGGTTTAAGAAAGAAACCCAAGAAGAGTCTAAGTACTCTGAATGAAACAGTAGCAGAGAACTTGTCATGTAGAGAAAGAGGGAGACACACTGTCTAACGGCTAAGAACAATGTTCTCAAACTGAGAAATAGCAATTTCAGGAAATTTGTACATAACTAACGTGAAAATCACATCCGAAACCTGAGAATGGAAAATAATATCCTATTATATCCAGTTTCATTGATTCCTAAGTGTTCCTAAGTGTGTTCTTTCTGATGTTTTTAAGATGAAAATATTTCAAGCCTACTTCTTGAAATTGCAACTACAATTTGAAAGAAGTTCTCAACTAGGCAGTTTTTAGGTAGACGTACTAATCAGGTTTTCCTGATGTGATGATTCAAGCACAAGGCTTTCCTTCTCAAAGGAAAAAAGTCTCCACGTAGAAATGATCTTTCATTGGCACAGAATTAGTCTTCTGGCGTCCCATGAGTTTGTTTTCTTAGAAGTGAACTTCTGACTAACAGTTGCTAGGTAAAACTCTGGCAGCACTTATAGAGCATATAGATTTAGATAATGTACTGTTACTAGACATCCACTTTTAACCATCCAGTGCTTAGGGAAAGAAAGACCAAGAAGCTACACTTCCTTGTTGACCAAAAGCAGAGAAGAGGGGAGAAATTGAAGGAAGAAATTTCTACATATTGAGGTATAGAGAAATCATTCTGGCTTATACATGATTTAACAAACTTTATGCTACCTAGAACAATCTGTCTCTGGCCTGTCAAACATGCATTGTACATCTGATTTAACCATTTAGAAAAAGAATGCATTAAAAAAAAAATGGAGTAACTGTAGTTCAGGCATCTAAAATGGAGCCAGGCAGCTATTGTGGATGTGGTTTCAGACGTGTTCCCGCATCACTGAGACTTGAATTTTCTGAACTTTATCAAACTCAAGGACACCACCAACCATCCTGAAAACAATATCAGCTAAGAGCTGCCAGCTGCAAACTTATGGTCTCACAGTCTGCCCTTGTAACTACGCAACCATTTCAGACCTCAATCAATCCTTACTTAAAAACACCCTTACCTCTTGCCAGTTCTAGTTATAATTCTTGATAAAAAACTCATGTAACTAACTGGAACCTTGCAATTTTTGCTTTTATAAGCCTCCCACATTTCATAGTCTGGAGGGATACAATTCTAGTGTTTCTTGAATTTGTGTCTCCCAGGCTGGCTATAGTCCTCAGTTGGGCTGGAATAAAACTCTTTTCTATTCCTGCTATTAGATTGTTTATTGATTCTTTCCATCAACAAAGAGAAACAAAAGCTTCTCTCTAGTTTGCCTGAGTTTATCCTTTCCTAAATTTAGAAATCTGGACCAGCAATGTGTGTCAGAATAGACTCAGAGATAAAAATCAAATTGCTTCACTGATTTCTGGATGTATCTTACCTACTTTCCAGTTTTTATTTATAAGCTCCATCCCCCAGGTATATGTGGTATTCATTCCACACAAGGTGAAAGACCATTGCATTTTGGAAAATCTTTGAAAATTGGGTCAAGAAAGTCAGCCATGCTAGATAGCTTCCAGTGGTTCCCAAAGTGTGGTCCCCAGAGCAGCAGCATCAATATCATCTTGGAATTTGTTAGAAATGCAAAATCTCGGGTCCTATTCCAGACTGACTGCATCAGGAACTCTGTAGGTGGGCCCAACAATCTGTGTTTTTCCAAGCCCTGCAGGTGATTCTAATGTGAGCTAAAGTTTGAAAACCACTGGTTGAAGGTAAAAAATCCACATAACCTGCAGCAGAAACCCTCCAGTACACTGAAAAAATCTGGTCAGTCTGATTCAGTGATAATGTCTTAGAAGTACTATAACGATTTTCATAAGACTGTGCCCTCATCCTAGGCTCCTGGTGACTTTTAAGGAAATAATTAAACCAAAAAATGTCAGGTCATTGTGGAAAAAATAGAAAATACTACACAATAAAATATAACCATCTTTATCAATACAGATATTCATGTAAAATATATTTTAAAAAGTGGACTCATAATATACATACTGCTCTTGTTTTAGTCTCTTAACAATGTATTTTCTTTTTTTATTGAAGTATAGTTGATTTACAATGTTGTGTTAATTTCTGCTGTACAGCAAAATGATTCAGTTATACATATATATACATTCTTTTTCATATTCTTTTCCATTATGGTTTATCACAGGCTATTGAATATAGTTCCCTGTGCTATACAGGAAGACCCTATTGTTTATCCATTCTATATATAATAGTTTGCATCTGCTAATCCCAAACTCCTGCTCCTTCCCTCCCCCACCTCCCCTCCCCCTTGGCAACCACAAGTCTGTTCTCTATGTCTGTAAGTCTGTTTTTGTTTCGTATATAAGTTCATTAACAATGTATTTTCCATTTTACAGAAGAGAAAATTGAAGACTAGGAAGGTGTATATAATAGTTTATCTCAGGCCCTAGCTAGTTAAAAGTAAGGACTAGGATTTGAATCCCAGCAGCCTCATCCCAGAGCCTTTGCTCTAAATCATGGTGCTGAGCAACTACATTATAACTTTGTATGGCTAAATAATATTATGTTAAACAGATCTACCAAGTATATTCAATCACTTTCCTTGCTGGAAATGCCTCATTTCCCCAATTTTTCTATTATCAAATACAATGCAATGATTATTCTCGATCATACATCATTGAATACTTACTCAAAATTTTCAAAGCAAAATTTCTCAAAATGGAATTGCTGAGTTAAATGGCTTGCAGTTGATACATTTTCAAATTGCCCTGCAATTTACTCTGTCAATAGTATATAAGGGTGCCCTTTTCTTCACTCCTTTGAAACTTTGGGATATTATTTTGCCAATTAGGTGAAAATGGTAACTCTGTGTCTTAATAATTTTTTGATTATTTAAGGGGCAGAGTATTTTCCACAAGCTCATTGCCCATTTATATTTATTTATTTTCCTTAATTGTCCATTTATGTACTGGATCTACTTTTAAAAGTAAAACTTTCATTTAAACTAGAACATACATAGAAAATGGGAAACAAATTGTACATATGGAGCTCTATGAAGTTTCATACAGTGAACTCACATAACTGTATCAAGGCTAAAAAAAAACAATAGGAACAGCTTTGCCCTCTTTGGTCACCATCCACCTCCCCCAAAGGTAACGTACGCATTCTAAACAGGGGTGATATTGCTTTCAAAGAGGTGAAAATTGGTTTTTGGAGGGGGAATATCTTACTCTATTTATGTGTAAAGCAGAGATATCCATGTACTACATAAACAAATATATAGTGTATCTGTGGTATTCAATTGTCATGAGAGGAAGTGATAATGAAAAAAAAAAGGTTGAGGGACATCACACTATCCTACTCTGTAGTTTTGCCTGTTTTGAACTTTGTCAAAATCTTGGCCCACTTCTTAAACTGGGATGTTCTTTTCCTTTTGATTTGTAAGCGTCTTTACACGTTAAGAATATTAACATTTTGTTAAATATATGTGAATAATTTTTTCTAATTTTGTTCTTTGACTTTTAACTTTGTTGACATTGTTGTTGGCTTTTGTTTGTTTTGTTTTGTACAGCAGTTTAAATTTTTCATGTTGTTGGATCTTTTCCCTCCATGTTTCTGGGAGAGCTTTCTCTGGTTCCCTGGAGTGTGAGTACACAGTAGACTACTGTCTGAATCAGGCTTGTGAAATCTGAAGGGCAAAGAGCTGTGGTTACTGGTTGGGTTGGGAACAAGCTGTCTCTCCTAACAGGGAGAGTGCCTGTTTTCCATAGACCTGAGTGGCCTGTGTTGCAAGGAGTGAGCCTGAGCATCATTTAAAATGCATCCCTGCCATGTAAGAGGGCATCTTGCCAGGTGAGGTGAGTTTTGCTGGAAAGACTGGAGGTCATTATGGGTTGTAGAATGGAGGGGTGATCAGAAGTGACAAGCTAGAGAAGAGGCTGCTGTGGTCTGAATGTTTGTGTCCCCCCAGAATTCATATATTGAAAACCTAATGTCCTAAATGATGGCATTTGGAGGTGGGGTTTTTGGGAGGTGATTAGGTCTTGAGGATGGAGCCCTCATAAATAGGATTAGTGCCCTTACAAAAGAGACCCAGTGAGCTAGCCCACCCCTTCTGCCATGTGAGGACACATACAAGGAGAAGTCTGTAACACAGAAGAGGCCCCGCTTGACCATGCTAGCTCCCTGATCTTGGACTTTCAGCCTCCAGAAAGGTGAGGAATACACTTCTGTTGTTTATAAGCCACTCAGTCTGTGATATTTTGTTATATCAGCCCAAATGGACTAAGACACAAGCATTGCTCACATAAAGGGAGATGTAGTCTGATATTCCTAGGACAGCCTTTACCAAGGAACACACACAAGTGCATCTTGTATTTGAATTGTCTGAGTAGTTTTATTCTGTTCATTTGTTCATTCATTCATCCATTTAGTCATTCACTCAGTTTCAATTTTATTTATATAGTTATTTCTGGCGGTGATTGCTTTTGTTTTTGCATTGCAATTGCAAATGCATTTGCAATTTACCTAAGTGTAACTTACCTAGATACAATGCGTGAGATAGGAATCTGGCTTATTTCCTTATATGATCAGCCAGTTATCACAAAACTAATTGTGATATAATTGATCCTCTTCTAGCTGATTTGAAATGTTGTTCTTCTTATATACAGATGAGTGGACCAAACTGTCTCTAGACTTTTGGTTGAGACCTCCCACCACCCATCTTGTCTATTAATGCCACTGGATTGTGTTCAATTTACATATTCATTTTAAGGAAGATTTAATCGAATTGTAATACTGAGCCATTCCCTTCTAGGATATTGGTGTCTCTCTCTGTTTCTTTCAAGTATTATTTTAGGTCTTTTATAAAAATCTTAGTTTTCTTCAAATAGGTTCTAAACATTTTGTAATGAGGTGGATGGACCTAGAGTCTGTCATACAGAGTGAAGTAAGTCAGAAAGAGAAAGACAAATACCATATGCTAACATATACATATGGAATTTAAGAAAAAATATGTCATGAAGAACCTAGGGGTAAGACAGGAATAAAGACACAGACCTATAGAGAATGGACTTGAGGATATGGGGAGGGGGAAGGGTAAGCTGTGACAAAGTGGCATGGACATATATACACTACCAAACGTAAAATAGATAGCTAGTGGGAAGCAGCCGCATAGCACAGGGAGATCAGCTCAGTGCTTTGTGACCACCCAGAGGGGTGGGATAGGGAGGGTGGGAGGGAGGGAGACACAAGAGGGAAGAGATATGGGAACATATGTATATGTATAGCTGATTCACTTTGTTATAAAGCAGAAACTAACACACCATTGTAAAGCAATTATACTCCAGTAAAGATGTAAAACCAAAACCAAAACCAAAAACCCAACATTTTCAAAATAAGCTTATTCCCTAGGTCTGTGCCATTTTCCCTCATATTTACTAATAATATTATTTTCCCCAGTATATCCTCTTATTGATTGTTGACTATAGACTTTCTGAATTTTAAAAATTAGTGGTTTTTGAATGTAACTCTTTATTGAATTCTTTATTAAATGTTTATTATTTCTAATAAATTCTTGATAGTTTAATATGTAAAATGGAAGAAAATGGACTAAAACTCTGTCCCTCCTGCTCAGCAGCCCCTCATCTCTACAGTGGCCTCAAGAGCAGCCCCTTCTGAGGATCACTTTACTACTCACAGATCATGGTTTAAAAAATAGAGAAAGGAACAACCAGATCGTCTACAAATAATGGTTAGATCACCTCTTCTTTTATTGCACATATATTTCTTATTTTGTCACATGGTAGTTATTCAATAAATATTTATTGATGTAAGGAGTAAAATATAAATGAATAATTATATTGTTTAGTACTTCCAAAGGTTATTAAAATGGTGGTAAAAACACATCTTCATCTTTTCCCTGACTCAAAGTGAAAACTTCTAGTAACTAGAAGTTTCATCACAAAGTGTAGTACAAGTCTCATTGTTTGAAGTAGATATTTTTTATTCCATTCAAGAATCTCTTATTTTTATTCTATTAAAAGTTTTATAAGGAATGGATATTGAATTTTATAAATGTTTTAGTGACATCTATCAAGATAATCATATGTTTTCCTTCTTGGATCTTTCAAGGTTACAAATTTTCTTATTGAAGTCACTATCCTTATAGTCCCTGCATAGAACTACTTGATCATGGTATCATGTTATTTGACTATACTGTTGAATTTGCAATGTCAATTTCTTGTATAATTTTCTTCCCAAGTAATATTGTCTTATAATTTTCCTTTTATTAAATGCTCGTTTGTCAAATTTTGGGATCAGGGTTATGTTAGCTTAGTGGTTGTCAACTCTGGCTGGTCATCAGAATCACCTCTAGTGACTTATTAAAATTTAGGTGCCTCAGCCCAATAGAAATTACTCTTCTCTAATTTATAAGTTCCTGTTTATATCTTTAATAGTGTAATACTTTTGCTTTCCTTTTATTCCTTACTCCATTGGTTGTTAGTTTACTAGCTTCAATCTTACTTCTTTAGTAAAGTAAGAATACACATTTTCCTCTGAGTACACAACTAGTTGGATCCTATGGTGTTCTCATAATTGTTAGTTTCTAAACATGATGTAACTGTAACTTCATTTCCCTGTTGATTCAAGAGTTACTTATGAGAGAGCTTTAAAAGTTTCAAGTGATTTTTAAAAAGGGTTCATTTCTAATTTTGGTATTAATTTTTAGCTTTATTTCACAGTAGTCCAAGAACGTGACCTATGTAGGTTTCACTTTTTGGAATTCAATGAGGTTTTCTTTGTGCATAATATAGAGTAAATTTATATGAAAATTCAATAAATATTTAAAAAGATATTGTCTACTGGTAATATGTTTTAAAGTTCAGCATTCAATATATAAATATTAAACTAAACTCAACAATTACATTGTTAATGTCTTCTGTGTCTTTATTTGCTTATTTTTTTGTCTTCTTCATTTTTCAAGGACTGGGAGGAACTTTAGGGTTTCCTGTCACTATCTCACTTTTTATTTTTCTCACTTTTGTTTTTAATCAAGTATGTTAAGTTGACCCATATGATTTTTGAAGCCTCCCATAATTCATTGTCCTACTAATTTCCAGTTTGTATAGAAAAATAAAGAGCCATATATGTCTCTGCTGTGTTACTTAATGCACAGAGGCTATAGGAGTTGCATCAATCTTCATTATGGGCTCTCCACATAATTTTTATAAGGTGAATCTCTCCTTATGTTTAATAATTCATACACTAAACTTAACTTCTGCTTTTCTTTCTGTTTGCATTTGCACCACACCTTTAGGTTGTTTGTTTATTTATCTTTAAAGTTTCAGTTTATTCTTCACTTAAAGCTTAATTCATATGAAGGAAGAACAAGCAATTCTGCATTGACTTTGCATTAGAGGTGGCTGCATGAACGTCTTCCATTGTTAAATCAATATATTCAAACAAGCACCTTCCACATACAGCAAAATTAAATAGTTCTTTCCAGTAACGAAACTCAAAGATCATATATAGAAATATCTTGCATAATGAAGTTTTACTGATTGTTTTTTTCATTTTATTTACTTATTTATTTAGGCCAGGCTAAGCAGCTTGTGGGATCTTAGTTCCCTGACCAGGGATCAGACTCGGGTCTTGGCAGTGGAAGCGCTGTGTCCTAACCACTGGACCGCCAGGGAATTCCTGAAGATACTACTGATTGTTTGATGTTACTCTTCAGACATTATGAACAATTTTTACACAACTCTCAATCTTAGTGCTAAAAATCTAAACATCCATGTAGTTTTAGAATCTGTTTCTAAACAAATTATAGTAGTTATTCTAGCGTTTTTCAGCTAAGACAGTTAATCTACAGACTTTGCAGCTAAAAATTTGAAGGCAAGCCAGCTTAAAGAGTACCAATTTCAACACTTGATAGGCTGTTCACTCCAGAGGTCCCTAATTCACAATGTAATGTCACACACACCTAAATTCAAAAATTTCTAATCTTTCACAACACATTAACACATTATTAAAACAAAACAAAACAAAACAAAACTAGGTTGTAATTACCAAAGATGTCACATAAGGCATGCAGTTTCAGGGAGACAGCCCGGATCAGGGAACATTCTAACAAAAACCAACAGGAATATAGAAGATAGGAATTTAAAATGTGTCAGATATTTAAATGCTTGATGGTGACTCCGATTTGCCATTTCACTCTGTCTCATATATAGGATGTATGAAAAGCGCAATCATCCCACCCATATCAGCATGTGAAATGTTAAATCCACCCACAAGAGGGTCAAAGCCTCCCCTAATTCCATATTCTGCTATCTTTTAGTTGTACAGAAAAGTAAACAATAGCACATCATTTTACATCTTAAAATATCACTTAAAATTCTGTACATATCTGTCTGGAAATGTGTCATTTTCAGTTCTATTTTGGGCCTAGTTTTAACATTTGCAGGTGTAGATTTGGCAAACAACCTTACTCTAGGGCACTTTTTGCTGCTCCTTCCACTGAATTGACCTCCCTCTTGGGCACTGAGGGTATTTTGTTGTTGGTTACAATGGGGAGGTGGAACCAGGTGCCTGGCTGGGACCTATCTTTCTGCTTTTCATCCTTTGGAATAACTTTAATTTAGTTGTATTTATTTTTGATTACAGCACATAATTGAGTTTAGTTTTTGGCCAAATCTCAGTCCTTTGCTTCTAGTAGGCAAATATGTTCTAGTTATATATTTTTGGTAAAAATAAAATATGTGATCTTTTATCCTTTTACTATATTTTATTTTTATTTATTTATTTTTTACTTGTTACTTTTCGTTTGTGGCCATGCTGTGCAGCATGTGGGATCTTAGTTCTCTGATCAGGGATCGAACCCTCACCCACCCTGCATCGGAAGTGCAGAGTCTTAACCACTGGACCGTCAGGGAAGTCTCTTTTACTATATTTTATGTGTTTCCTCTTGATTTCTTTTTCATTGAATTTTCCTATTTTGGAATATGATTTCTGTGTTCTTTTCCCCCTGGAACATTGGAAACTACTTTTAAAAGCTCTAGGAAGTATTTTAAGTGATTAAACGTCCCTAAACATTTACTTTGGGTTCCTCAAGAAGCTATTTTGGTTACTAAAAATTCTTAAGCCTCTATATTACCAAAGTTTCACTGTTAGTCCATTGGCCCTGTTAAATATTTTCTTAAGGCTATGTAGTATACATTTTCCAAAAGTTACTTGTATATCTTGAAGTAAATGGCATTCAAAACTATACAGCAGAAACTAACACACCATTGTAAAGCAATTATACTCCAATAAAGATGTTAAAAAAAAAACAACTATATTACCAATTCTTGACTGCTATGTTCAGCTTACCATTTATCTTGCAGAAGACTTTCAGATGTACCCTGTTTATTCATTTATTTTTGGATTGCTTATATTCTTGTTTTCAGTTCTTCTATTTGCCTAAAATTACTGTGGGTGGTTTCTACCTTGCTGTCTCACTGTTTCCTTGGAAGCTGTTAAAATCTTCCTAGAGCTTGAGTTGGAGAGCTCACAATGAAGCAACTAAATATTAAAAGCCCAGTGATTCAGAAGGATGAGTAGGTGGAGAAAGCATGTAGGCTGTAGGCAGTCTAAACAGGGATCTTCGTCTCTGCCTGGTTTCTCTGGGTTTGTTGAGTCTGCAGAATCAGGGACCTTTATTCCGCATCTGTCTTTACTGGGAGGAAACCATCGCCTGTGTCAGGCTGCCTCTCTTTAGTTTCTGGTGTGTGACTGGGGACTGTTCTGTCTCAGTGAGTTGGGGGTCCTCATCTTCAGGAGTGTGTTTCCTGATGAACAACCCTTGTATTTGGTGTCACCAGCACCAGAGGCAACATCCCCAAAGGTTGCTGCCTCCGTGTCTCTTTTGACGGTGTGTCCTTCCAGTCTCGATCCTGCCACCAAGTAGGATCCTGTGGGTGACCCAGCTCTTCTAAAGGAGTAGAACCTTTCTTCCACTCCCTGCTTATTTCTCCAGCCCTCATGAGTCAAAATAAAGATACCATGTCTTTCCTAAGAAATCTGGGCAACTACTTATACACTCTGGAGTTTTAGTTAAGTATTTACTGGCTATGTGGATAAGAAGGTGACTTTGTTCAATCTGAATGGCTATTTATTGCACAGGTCTGAATAATTACATGCTTCTAAAGGCCTTCTGCCAAGGGGTTATCTGAGAGAGGCATGTGGCTCATTTTTCATGAATGGTAAATCCATTTTTAGCAGCTTTAACTCTGATTCTTAGGCCTGAAACTGACCTAGTGAGCTCTGCATGTATTATCCTGGTTGGGAAACTGCTTAGTAGGAAAGCTGAGCAACCCCGGGAGTTAGGATGGGTCATCGGCCACTATAGGCACATCACTGAGTCACTGTGGTCCTCAGTTTCCTCCTCTGGAAGATGGCAATAACACCACCTGTCCTGCCCCGCACAGCATGGGGCTTTGTGAGGAACACATGAGATAATATAGGAGGAGAGAGTGGGCCAGGAAGAGCGAAGCAGGCCACAGGAACAAGCTTGCTCTGCTCATCCTCCCGGAAGTGAGGGGAGCAGAAGTTTCCTTCTCAAAGATCTTACTCCTCTAAGAGAAAAATGTTTCAGCTAAAAGAGAAATAAATAGGCAGTCTGTTTCATCTTTACCATTCATTCATTCATCATTCATTCATTCATTCATTCAACACAAGTCAATAAGACCCATTCCTCCCTTCATGGAACTTATGTTGCAGGAGCAGAGACAGGCAATATACAAGTACAAAAGCAAGATAAGTGATAGGCATCATTAAGAAAAGTGGGAGAAAGAGCCAAATCCAAAGGAGAAGTTGTTGTTCAATGGGTACGAAGCTTCTGTGATACAGGACGAGTAAGTTCTAGAGACCTGCCCTTTCACACAGTTCCTGGAACAATTCTGTACTGTGCCCTTGAACATTTGTTAAAAGGGTAGATCTCTAAATACAGAATTACTAGGGTTTCCCCTGAAACTGATATAATATTGTAAGTCAACTTTACTTCAATAAGTAAAAATAAAATAAAATTTTATTTAGGGGAAAAAATAGAAAAAAGGATCGATCTCATTTAAGCATTCTTACCATAAAAAGGAGGGCGATATGACACTTTCTGAGGTAATGGATATGTTTATCACCTTGATTGTGGTGATGGTTTCACAGGTATATGCATATGTCCAAACTCATTAAATTATATATACTAAATAAGTACAATGGTTTTCTTTGAATAGCAATTGTAACTCAAAAAAGCTGTTAAAAAGAAAAGAAAAGTGGAAAAGAAAAGACCCAGAAAAGGACCAGATGGAAGAGGCATTATAGCTGCTTTTTTAGATAACATGGTCAGGAAAGAACAATTTTTTTTTTACTCTGGAGAATTAAAATCTTTAAAAACTGCCTAGTAAGAGCATAATGTTTGAAATTTCCAAAAAGACCGTTATATACCTTTTCCTTTTTGTGTTTTATAACAACATTTTGAGGCACACTGTCTAGATATGATCTAGATTTGAGAAGTAGCCACAATGAATCTGAGACCCAACTGGAAAAAAATTTCAAAATAGTGAATGTACGTACCCATTTCATGTCTGGTGCTGCCCACGCCCAGGCCATATGTCTCTAAAACATCCTTTACTGTTTTCATAGATTCATCGTACTTGGCTGCAAGGCCAAGGAAGTTATAGGAACCCATATTGATGACATCTTTGATGATTCTTCCAGTAAACCTGCAGAGAGAAGGGCAGGTGAACACAAAGGGCTTTCTCATTTAATATCATCCTAGTGCTCCAGAAAAGACTCTCACAAAGAGACCTTGGGTTTGGCCCAAGTCACGTCTTTTCTTTTTGATTTGCCTTGTTGTCACCACAAAATGATTTGTCCTTAGAGGAGAGTCACCTCATAATGAACCTGGGCAGAGCATTGGGAAAAGGTTTCCAGGCCATGGAGTGTTACTCAGCCCTGATTTGTCTTGGGTGCTTGCTTTCGTGACACCTGTGCTCTGGTTTAAATTTCAGCAAGGACTTTTTAAATCAGAAAGAGCCATGGTCATCACTGGCTCCCTCAGCAGGAAGTAGGAGGGTACAATTTGTCAATAAAGCTGAAAAGGACTCTTCCCGGCTGGCTCTGTGTATCCTGCACCTTCTGCCACTGATTCCTCTTTAATCGCAATACAAGTAAGCTGCCCTTGGCAATTTAATTACTGTGACTTCTCCCATTGGCATCACGAGGGCTTGCAAAGGGCTGAATGATGGAAGAGCAGCTGTTCTATTGCTTTGTGCTTTTTTCAGATCTGTGATCTGGTGCCCATGCTAGAATTTCCTTGAAAGCATTTCTTTCAACCAAGCCCCTCCAGGTGGCCGCCTCACCTAAATGTCCAGTTGTAGTCATCTGACACCCTCTCCATCACATCAAACAGAGGCCCCGGGGCACTGCAGATGGGCCGGTTCCAGTTGTCTCTGATTCTCATGTAAAGGTTCCGTGTATAAAAATTCTCAAAGCTTTGATACAGCGGCACAAAATCCTGTAATAACAGAGGCAGAAGTTTACCTTTGGTGTCTCGCTTTTTGTAGTTCATTTGCAATTGAACACTAAAAGACATGGAGGAACCATGAAAATATTCCATCTGCAAATATTTTGAGCAAGGTTCTTGGGTAAGGGGTTGGGTGGGGTCCACAAATAACTCTGTGAGTCCTCCACCTCCAAAGAACTTACCTTTTAGTGGGGGAGGTAAAACCTGTGGCAAATAAAAGTAACAAAAATGACAGCAAAATACAAGTCCCCAAATGAGTGCTGGAGACAACGAATCCCAGTGTTCCCGAGAGGGAGAATTGAGCTTGGGAACCTTCTTAGAATTCAAGAATAATGCCATTTGCTGCAACGGGGATGGACCTGGAGATGATCATACTAAGTGAAGTAAGGCAGACAGAGAAAGACAAATATCACTTATATGCTGAATCTAAAAAAAAAAAAGACACAAATGAACGTATTTACAAAACAGAAACAGACTCACAGACTTAGAGAAATAACTTACGGTTACCAGGGGGAAGGGTTGGGGGGAGGGATAGATTGGGAGTTTGGGATTGACATGTATTCTCTGCTATATTTAAAATAGATAACCAACAAGGACCAACTGTATTGCACAGGGAACTCTGTTCAATACTCTGTAATAAGCTAAGTGGGAAAAGAATTTGAAAAACAACAGATATATGTATATGTATAAAACTGAATCACTTTGCTGTATACCCAAAACTAACACTACATTGTTAATCAACCATACTCCAGTATGAAATAAAAAAAAAAGATCTGGTCCAGAGAAGAAGGCCTGTTTTGAGGGTACAGTTCTCCTATTCCTCTGCCTCTACCGGTGAGCTTCCTGCCTCTGTGTGGGTGTATTTTCACCCCAACCCATTCCTTTGAGCACCAGTGAGGTTTCTTCAGGAGCAGTCAATGCCTTCCAAAGGTTGCTGTCTTCTAGTCTCAGGTAAGCTGCCCACAGTTTTGTAACTATACCAAAAAATGAAACTGGACTAGTTATTGCAAAAACAGAAGCACTGCAATGGGGTATATCCTTATCTAGCTGTAGATTTAACTCATCACATGACCAACTCACTATATTTTTCTTCCTGACACAAAAGGCTAAGTGTGAAAGTGAACCCCAGGCCACAAGGACATAATCATTTTTGGGAGCAGGATATAGGAGGGTTGAACAAAACCTAATAATGCAGCCACAAAAATGCCTTTGTTTCTCCTACAATATGACACTCTTTCTTTTTTTTTTTGTTTGCGGTACGCGGGCCTCTCACTGTTGTGGCCCCTCCCGCCGCGGAGCACAGGCTCCGGACGCGCAGGCCCAGCAGCCATGGCCCACGGGCCCAGCCGCTCCGCGGCACGTGGGATCCCCCCGGACCGGGGCACGAACCCGCGTCCCCCACATCGGCAGGCGGACTCTCAACCACTGCGCCACCAGCGAAGCCCGACACTCTTTCTTTTTCCACTGTTAAGCTTGTAGGGTACCTTATCATTTTCCAAGTGTTATAGATATATCAATCCTACTTTTATAGACAATTCAACAGAAAGTCAGAAAATCTGAATGGACAGATTGGGATTTGTACCCAGTTCTATAACCAATGCTCTTTTGAATAAATCATGCTGCAGAGATAGGTATTTAAAAGGGATTGAAGAGAACATATCCATGGCACATTGTAAAAAATACTACCAAATTTGGAAAAATGCTACCAAATTTGTCCCTTCTTTTTTTGGTTTAACTACTTGCCCATTCAGTAGCAAATAGAATCATGGATTTGTAGAGAGAGAAAGAATCATTATCAATCGTAGTTTTTCATTTGTGCCTACATTGACGCTTCTGTTCTCACCTAATATTTCTTTTTTATCATTATTTCCTCTTGAGAAACAGCTGTTTCTCCTACCAGGGTTGAGCTCAGAATAATAATAAAATATGTCTGTGTTTTCCTTTTTGTTGGGAAGGGTAACTAACTGTATTATAGACAGTTCTTTGAAGTATGAGAAACACAAAGTAAGGATGGCTACATTTAATTTTTCTTATTAAGAAATTAGAGGAAGGTTGAATAAAGATAGCAGATTCAGTGCTTGTATGTATTCTACCAATCATCTAAAAGCTCTGTGAAATGACAAAAAGTAGATACTTAAAAACCAAAATAAATTTATAAATTTATAAATCATCAATGAATCAGAAATATTGAAGGATCACAAAAGATAGAACATAAATAAGATCTGTTCAATGCAGAAATAAGACCACAGGAAACCATAGCCCTAAAACATTTGCAGAGAAGACTGGTATGGACATACACTAACTGTAGGGATCCTTAAAGCCAAGAGTCGATAACTACAAGAAGTTGATACCCTGGGTGATTAATGAAGCAATATCTCTTTGTTCTTCTTTTATTGGGTTAATAAGTAAGAAGCAGTTGCATTGTCCACAGCACAAAGCACTGTGATGGGCAGCAAGAACTGACTGGAAGAACAAGACCCCACTGTAGAGAGGTGGGGAGACCACACGGCAAGAACACAATCCCCTGATCCCGGCAACACATTCCATTTTCTTTCTACAATCACTCAAGACAGGTGAATGTGTAAGCAAATAAGGATTCCTAAATTAAAAAATGAGCATAAAACAAAACGTCATCACTATTACAGGAAAACTAGCACAATAAGAGGCACCAAATTCAATAAGCAGAACTGACATTTAGTGAAAAGACTTCATAGAGCAAACAGAAAAAGAATTTAAAAATATGTAAGTAACATGTTTAGAAAGACACAACGAAACAATGGATCCTTTTAAAAAATTAAATGTTCAAAACTACAATGAACACAGCTGAGAAGTAAATTAATAAACTAGCATAGTCAGTTGACTAATCATTCCAGGACAGAGAAAATAAAATATGGAGGAAAAGTCAAGAGATATGAAGGGCAGATTCAGAAGGTCCAATATCTCCCTAGAAGGATTTGCAAGATTGAAGGAAGGAGGAGAAGGAGGAGATGAGTTGAAAGAGGAGGAAAAGGAAGTTAAAAAAAAAGGAGGAGGAGGAGGGGCAAGTTCCAGAGAGGAAGGAAGTTTTGAATCCTAAGATGTAAATAGTCTATCAGGTCCTGAATAGAGCAAATAAGGAAAAACACACGCCAAGCTACATCCTGGTTAAATTTCAGAAATCAAAGGGAAGAATCTCAAAAGGCTTCAGGGAAAGGCAGTTTATAGACAAGGGAATATGAATTAGACTGCTTCGGACTTTTCTTAGGTGACAATGGTGGAAAAGAGTATGAGGGAAAATTATTTTGAACTTAAAATCCTATAATCAGCCAAACCAGCAAACAAATGTGAAAATCCAAGTAAAAACTTTCCAATATATGTAAGGAGTCTTGAGTTTAATTTCCATTTCTATAATAATTGAGCATTGTACCTCAATAATACAATGAAATAACTATGGAGGAAGACAGATGCCAGAAAAAATAATGAGTGAAGAAACTGACGGAAGATGGTTTAGCCCAACTAGCGTTATATTTGTAGTATAAAGAAACAGAAACTAAAAATTCACAAATAAATGACAACATGGAGAATGGGTATGTGGGAGAAAGAAAGTGCAATTTTATTAAATTCTTCTCCTGGTCAGGGGAAGACTCTAGTTACTAAATAATGGTAACTAAATTCTAAATGTATGTGTTAAATATTCTAAGAGAACCATGAAAAAAACAGTGACGGATATATTATATATAACTTCCTAACAGGGACAAGGAGAAAAAGGGGAGGGGGAAGGGTAAGCTGTGACAAAGTGAGAGAGTGGCATGGACATATATACACTACCAAACGTAAAATAGATAGCTAGTGGGAAGCAGCTGCACAGCACAGGAAGATCAACTCGGTGCTTTGTGACCACCTAGAGGGGTGGGATAGGGAGGATGCGAGGGAGGGAGATGCAAGAGGGAAGAGATATGGGAACATATGTATATGTATAACTGATTCACTTTGTTATAAAGCAGAAACTAACACACCATTAAAAAAATAAATAAAGTTGTACTAGTTTCAGGCTTACAGCGAAGTGATTCAGTTATACATATATATATATATATATTCTTTTCAGATTATAGGTTATTACAAGATATTGAATATAGTTCCCTGTGTTATACAGTAGGTCCTTATTATTTATCTATTTTGTATATAGTAGTGTGTATTTGTTAATCCCAACCTCCTAATTTATCCCTCACTGGCTCTTTCCCCTTTGATAACCATAAGTTTGTTTCTATGTCTGTGAGTCTATTTCTATTTTGTAAATAACTTCACTTGTATCATTTGTTTATATGCCACATATAACTGATATTGTATGATATTTGTTTTTCTCTGTCTGACTTACTTCACTTAGTGTGACAATCTCTAGGTCCATCCATGCTGCTGCAAATGGCATGGTTTCCTTCTTTCTTAGAGCTGAGTAGTCCTAACTCCATCTCTTAAACCTCTCTTGGCCTCGCCTATTATCACCATCCCTATTATCACTACCCTGGTCCCAGCCCAAGGGCTCATCTAGATTTTTTTTCAAACTGGACTTCTGCCTCAGCCTCTTAACTGGTTTTTTTGGCCCCTATATTGTCCTGTAAATCCATTTTTTATAGGGCAGTGAACATGATCTTTCTAATCTGCAAATCTGCATTCCTCTGCCTGAAATCCTTCAATGCCTTCCCATTGTTCTAATAAATGCCCATGGCTTATAAAAACCCATTATAGTATGGTCCCTGCTTGCCTCTCAAGCAGTCTTTCTCCCCACATGCTCCCACTCTCACTCGCAACACTCTGGTCATTAGAATTCATTGGTTCCTTAAATGTACAATGCTTTCTCTGACCTCTGGGCCACTTTGCATCACATTTCTTCTCCCTGAAGACTCCTTCCAGCTCGTCTTGCCTCACCCTTTGCCTTACTACTTACTCTTTAGCCCTTAGATGTCAATTTAACTTTCTCTTCCTCCCAGAAGTCTTCCCTGAACACCAAGTTCAGGTTAAATGTTTCTCTTTGCTTCCTTGATGTCATCTACTTACCGCTATGGTACCTCTTACCAAATTCCATTGCAACTGCTTTTTTTTAATGGTTAGCTCTCTGAAAGCAAGAACCATTATCTGCCTTAGTTATTCCTATATTCCAAGACTGTAATACAGTGCCTGGCACAAGATACATGCTCCAAACAAACCTGACTTGATTAGTGAGTTAATGAATGCTTTGACACAAGCAGTGCCCTCTTCAGAGAGTGTCTTCCTTCTCACCCTTGCTCACTAGGCAAACTCCTGCTCACCGTGCAAGCCCCAATATCATGCCTTCCTGACTCCTTAAGAGAATCACAGGGCACAGATCCCTGTTTCCTTTGTCACCTTCCGCCCCATCATCACTTTTTATCATTTGTTTTGCTGGTGAGTCTGTTTTGTACACCAGACTTCAAATTCTCTCATGGAAAGACCTATAGTTTCTTCTCTATTAGCCTCCATTACTTGGTAGACAGCATATACTCAAATACTTGCTAAAGGTAGGAGAGAGTACAATAATAAAGCTGGGCCTGATTTTCTTCTGAAGGTGATATGCTTGACTTAAGGTAATTGCAAAATAAGTGTTCTACATGATTTGTTCATGGTTATGTTACGGTAACAAGAGTTTAGCTTACCATGGGTACTAGTCACTAAGTTACAAGATTTGAAGTTCTCTCATCACATTGAAGTTCATGCCTTACCTATGTTCTTTGCTCAGATGTGTTCAAGGCTCCATCATGTGGAATAATCTATGGCCACAATCGTATATTCCAAAGCAAGTTTTAGGAAAAAGAGATTCATGGCATCATAAATCATTTGAACCAATTTTGGAAAACATGTTAAAAGGATGCAGGCTGCTCACAGGTCTCTTAATATTTTCCAGGTTGTCCTGTTAGCTCTATGTGAAAAGGGGATGATGTAGATTTTTATAAGTTAATTATTGAAAGTATCTAGATCAGTGGTTCTACACAGGGTGATTTTGCAATCTGTGAGGAATTTGGCAATGTCTGGAGGCATTTTTCATTGTCACAAGTATGTGGGAGAGTGCTAATTGCATCTAGTGGGTAAAGGTCAGGGATGCTGTTAAAATTTCTACAATGCACAGGGCAGTCTCCCATATCAAAGAATTATCCAGTCTGAAATGTCAGTAGTGCCAAAGTTGAGAAACTGACCTAGATGAAATAAAAGTCCCACATTTCACTCAAACACTCTTTCCTCTTCCAGGATAGAACATAAATAATACTCAACTGACACCTAGAAGACCAGAATAAAGTTCCACTCATGTGTCCTCACTCTTATATTTTGATTTTTCACCTTTAAAATGCTATTTTAATATCTATATCATTATAAAAATTAAATATGATAATTTACAAGAAAACCTTTAGTTCAGTCTGGCAAATAGTAGTTGCTCAATAAATGTTTGTAAAAAACAAGTGCGTGAATACACAGGGAATGTTTGGGGGTTTATGGGGTGCAGAGGAATAGAATTTACCCTGGATAGTTCCTGAGAGTATCACTCTTTTTAGGATCTGTACACACATCACCACTTGTGAGAACACTTTACAGAAGAATTGGCATTGACAAAGACCCAGGGAGGTGTTCATACGTACTTTTTGCTTTTCTCTCTCTATGGCTGCATTGCATTTTTCTATTCCCCAGTTTCTCAAAAAATCTCTGAGATAGCCAAACAGCGTTCCAATTCCATATCCCAAGTAAGTGAAAACCATAACATGTAGAGGTGCTTCCTCAAAGGATTCAACCATTGGCTTATAAAAATTTGAATTTCCATTTTGCTGAAAAGACAAAAGAAAGTGGAAAATTACTACTCTTCCATTACAATAAACTATGATATTAAAAATTTTGGACTTTTGACCTTTTACCTTTCAAAGAACATATTTAAGATTTGAAAAACTGCTTGGAGAAAATTGGAAACTGATCATTGAAGAGGGTAATCAGCAATGTACATTTTATTTCACAAATCCTAATGAAATAATTAATTCAGGCAAAAATTCTCAACAGATTCTAAATCCATTAAGTGAAAAATTAATAAGGAATAGGGTTTTTGCAAGATGCCAATGTATAACCCTATTAGTTACTCCCCAAACACAAACTTGGGGTTACACCTCAGCCAGGTGATCAAATTACATCACAGATGTTAGAACAACTCACCACTCTATGCTCTTGTTGTGATGTAATATTTAATACACTGATGACATATTTAACCTGAATTTAGTCAAGCTCTAATATCTGACTTCCATTTTACAAGAAATATCAGGTAAATGACTTCATGAGGAAACAGATAATCCACAATGTGGGACTTTTTATATGACAATTGGCTTGGTCTTTAAAAGCAAAACATAAACAAGTGGGACTACATCAAACCAAAAAGCTTTTGCACAGCAAGAGAAATGATCAATGAAATGAAAATGCAACCTACAGAATGAGAGAAAATATTTGCAAACCATATATCTGATAATAGGTTAATACCCAAAATATATAAGGAACTCATACAAGTAAAAAACACATAATCCAATTAAAAATGGGAGGAGAACCTGAATAGACATTTTCCCAAAGATGACATCCAAGTGGCTAGCAGTTATATGAAAAGGTGCTCAACATCACTAATCATCAGGGAATGCAAATTAAAATCACAATTAGATATCACCTGACACCTGCTAGCCTGGCTGTTACCAAAAAAAAGAGAGATAACAAATGCTGGTGAGGATGTGGAGAAAAGGGAGCCCTTGTGGACTGCTAGTGGGAATGTAAACTGGTACAATCATTATGGAAAACTGTATGAAGTTTCCTCCAAAAATTAAAACAATTACCATATGATCCAGCAATCCCACTTTTGGGCATATATTCATAGGAAATGAAATCAGTATCTTGAAGAGATATTTGCACTTCCATGTTCACTGCAGCATTTTTCACAGCAGCTGAGATACAGAAATGATCTAAGTGTGTATTGACGGATGAATGGATAAAGAAAATGTGGGTTTTGTACACACACACATGAATATTTTTCAGCCACACAAACAAAAGAAAATTCAGTCATTTGTAAAACATAGATGAACCTAGAGTATGTTATGCTAAGTGAAACAAGCCAGACTCAAGAAGCCAAATACTGCCTTATCTCACTTATATGTGAAATCTAAAAAAGCTGAACTCACAGAAACAGAGAGTAGACTGGTGATTACCAGACAGTGGGTGGGGAAAACAGGGAGGTGTTGGTCAAAGGGTACAAGCCTTCAGTTATAACCTGAAGAAGTTCCGGGGAGCTAATGTACAGCATGGTACCTATAGGTAGTAATATTGTATAGTATAGTTGAAATTTGCTAAAACAGCAGATCTAAAGTGTTCTCATCACATGCAGACACACACACACACACACACACACAGGTAGGTAGGTGAGGTGATAGATGTGTTAATTAGCTTGATTGCGGTAATAATTTCATAACGTATACATATATCAAGTCACGTACACCTCAAGTACATACAACTATTAGTTATTAACTATACCTCAATCAAGCTGGAAAAAAAGAGAGTAAAGAGTGGGGGAGGGAACTTAAGAGACACCCAAGTGCACTGTGTATTCTTTCATTAGATCCTCTTTTTCTGTTGTTTGTAAAAAAAACTGGTAAAAAAAACATATTTTGAACAACTGTGGAAATCCAAATGTGTACTGGAAATATATATTATTGAGGAGTTAATTTTGTTAAGAGTGAGAGTAGTAGTATAGTTATGTGGGAGGATGCTTTAATCTTTGTCAATGCATGCTGAAGGATTAAGGAGGGTGAAGTGTTATAACAGTTCTAATTTTCTTTCAAATGGTTCATCAAAAATTAAACACATACATAAAGCAATTTTGGGAAAATGTTGAATCTAGATGGAGGTTATACGGGTGGGTGATTGTTATATTATTTTTTCATTTTTCTGCATGTTTGAAAATTTTCATAATAAAAAGTCAAAGTAAATATTTCTCTCATTTATTTTAGGTGTCACCATGCCGGTGGAAAGTAGACTTTTAATATCAAACCATTCTTATTCCTGCTTAATTGATTTTCACATGGTAGCTCAATGTTTGCTCAATGCATTAGTGAATAAATTATTCTTAACACTACTAATTAAGTTTTCATCTTTAATAAATATTTATACATTTATTCATATTTTTATTCAACAAATATAATACAATCCTTGGATTCCCTATTTCCCAATGAGATGATCCATAAGAAGTGTTTTGACCATTTTTAGTGATTTACAGTGTCATTTGTCTACTAATACTTAATTTATTAATTTAGCTTACACATATATATTTTAAATGATGTATTATATAAAAATTATGTTAATTAGAAATAATGTTTTTGCTACTCTCATACTGTAAGCACTATTAGATTCCACAAACACAGTTTTCTAGACTATATTGCCTTTATTTCCTCTATTCTATTTGAGATGCAGTATTTTTGGAATCTGTGTGACAGTCCCTGGAAGTTTTATCCCAAGCCACAAAATATGTGACAATCAAAAAAACAATCTATCTGATAGATGAATATTTTTTATTTATATTACTTGTTTTTAAAGTAACTTTTAAAAAGCCCTTTTATAATGAGATTTTACACTTGAATTGCTCAGTCAAAAGCCCACAAAATATTATTAAATCTTATTAAAATTCCTTAACTCCTTATTATCCATTATATCAGTGTTGTAACTGAGCAGGGCCCTATGCGGCCTTCCCAGAATAGACCCATCCCATGTCATCCACCTGCTGTTTTTCTGTAGGAAAACTTTAGTCAAAGAATAAATTTAATCAGAGAAGTGAGAAAATGCAGAAAGGAAAACAGTCAAGCAAGACAAAATAATAATACTTTAGTCATTAAACAAACTCAAGGACCTTTAGTTCTTCCTCAAGGACTATAGATAATATTCTGAGCCATGTCCTTTGAGCTGTTTTGCAGATACTGAAGCCCCCAGCAGGTGGGAGAAGTTAACTGTATGCTGCCCACAGCACGTAGACTCCAGACCAGTTGGAACCAGGAGGTCGTTGATGCTGATTCCTCATTACCTCACCACCGACCAGTCAGAAGAACGACCATGAGCTGACCATGCCCTGCTTTTTGAACACTGTAAGACTTCTCACTACCCCTTCCAGGATGGGACACACAGTTTGGCAGGCATTAGCCCGCCGTGACCCCCTTTGCCTGGCAAAGCAATAAAGCTATTATTTTCTACTTTACCCAAAAGTCTGTCTCCACGTTTCTATTCAGCACCAGAGCACAGAGGCCGCGTTTTGGCAACAATGTCTTCTCCAGACAAACCAAGCTAACATTAATGGATGTTGCTTTTGTCTAATATCTTCCCCAAATGCTACCGGGTGGTTTAAAATAATTAAAGTGAGAGAGCATTGCATAATATGAGGTCTTGAATGGAAGGTGAAGGAAAGAATATAACAAATACCTTGTATTTGGGAACATAGGGCACTAATTGGATGTCTTGCATGAACCATCAACATGCTAGGTTCTGGGAATTCCAAGATGACAGACCCCGTCCCTGCTCCTGAGTTCTTGACCTCCCTCTATGCCCTCACACCAGTCGTAGGTCTGATGGATGGCCAATCTTCCTAGTCTAGTGTGAAACTTTGGCTCCCTTCCTGGGTTCTGTTCTGTCTGTGACCTTTGAACTGCATCCATCTCTAGCATGCCTGGTGACTTCCTGGCCCAGTTAAGCTCCACCTTCTGGTTCTTTCCACATCATGGGGATACCCAAGGGGCTTACCTCCTTCCTGGAGTTGTCCAGACTCTAGCGAAAGGGGCTGAGAGCCTCATGAAAGAGGTTTGACTAACTTTTGTGACTGGTTCGGTATGAGGTCAAGGAAGAGGTCATGACAGTATCTGCGAGGAGTGTTATAGGAATGTGGATAAGAAGAAAGCGGAGATTAGAAGGAGGACTGCTTGTGGGGGAAGACAATGAGTGTGCACGGGACCTGCTGAGTTGGGGTTGTGTCTGCTTGCGTAAGTGGGGGTATTTGGGGGCAGTTAGAGATGCAGGAAAAGAGAAAGGCCTAGCTGACGTATACGATCTAGGACTCAACTACTCTGAGGCCCAGCGTGAACCACGGTTAAAGGCAAATGTGATAAAGCACAAAATAAAAAGAAGAGCAGGAAGCTTGGGACCAAAATTTGGGACCCCCTGATTTTAAGGGCACCGTAGACGAAGAAGGGTGAGTGAAGGGCATCCAGTGTGGGTGACTTCAGAACCTTGATTTAATGTGCTCACAAATGAACCCCTTGGGCTGACTTAGAGGATGGCTAAGTCACATAGGCACATATAAAAAGAGAAACTTCCAGGACGTTCAACGCCATCCTGTGAGGATCGGTGGGTTTTCCTCTTTTCCTTACCTGGCCCTGTAGCCAGGTAACTGTCCTTTTCCTAACTGTCCTCTGCTGCCCCCCACCTCTCACCACCACCCCACACACATAGACACCTTGGCTTGCCTAATATCCACTGTTTAAGACCCAGTTCTGGCTTCACTTCTTTTTTTTTTTTTTTTTTTTTTTTTCGGTATGTGGGCCTCTCACTGCTGTGGCCTCTCCCTTTGCGGAGCACAGGCTCCGGATGCGCAGGCTCAGTGGCCATGGCTCACGGGCCCAGCCTCTCCACGGCATGTGGGATCTTCCCGGACCGGGGCACGAACCCGTGTTCCCTGCATCGGCAGGTGGACTCTCAACCACTGCGCCACCAGGGAAGCTCCTGGCTTCACTTCTTAAAAAGATCCAGGCTAGGTGTTATCACTACAAAATACCATTATAACACTCACAACATTGTATTACAATACTATTTTTAGGAAGAAAAAGTTTTTAATAAAAGGACAGAAAATAAAGGATCACTTGCAAAAAATAATAGCTTTTATTATCTCTCACTCAGGCCTTCTGAATATTTCAAATATTTTCACACTATTGTCCATTGTGGTGGAGACTGGCTGTGCATCAGACCATTTCCCTCTCCTCTTTCTCATGGCCAGGCTACATGCCCCACGTCCCTTGCAGACACATGTACGACTGATCAATGTGAAGTTGGTAGAAGTGAAATGTGCCATTTCTGTGCCTGGCCCACAAGAGCTTCTCTCACGATCCATCTCTTTCTCTCTCTCCCCTATTGTCATCTGAATTCTGATGGCCAAGGTGACCTTGGAAGCCACACAGCGTCGTCTGCAGAGCTTTGTCAGCCAGGTGCCCTGAATTACTGTGTGGAGCAGAGTCTTCACCTCCTCCCCCTCCAGCTTCCTGCCACTGCCCATAAGACTTAATATGAGTGAGAAATAAACTTCTATTGGGTTATGCCACTGAGATGTGGTGGCTCATTTTTTATGTCATCTAGTATTACCTTAATGAATAGATACTATAAGAATTGTGTTAAAATTCTTTCATGTCTAAATCTTGTTTAGAAGCGTTTGGAAGAAGTCTGAGAACTGAGTTACCTCCCCAAGCAAAAGGGTGCATCAGGACCTGTCTGCACTGGCCAACATTCAAATTTAAATCTGGGGAATGTAAACTGGTGCAGCCACTATGGAAAACAGCATGGAGGTTCCTCAAAAAACTAAAAATAGAACAACAATATGATCCAGCAGTCCCACTCCTGGGTAATTATCCAAAGAAAATGAAAACACTGATTTGAAAAGATATATGTACCCCAATGTATGAGTCTCTCTCTCTCTCTCTCTCTCTCTCTCTCTCTCTCTCTCTCTCTCTCTATATATATATATATATATATATATATATATATATATATATATATATATACGGAATATTACTCAGCTATAAAAAAAATAATGAAATTTTGCCATTTGCAACAACATGGGTAGACCTGGAGGATATTACACTTAGTGAAGTAAGTCAGACAGAGAAAAACAAATAATGTATATTCTCATTTATATGTGGAATCTAAAAAAGTAAAACAAATGAATATAACAAAACAGAAGTAGACTAATAGATACAGAGAACAAACTAGTGGTTACCAGTGCAGTGGGGAGGGGCAAGATAGGGGAAGGTGATTAAGATGTATAAACTACTATGTATGAAATAAATAAGACACAAGGATGTAATGTACAGCACAGGGAATATAACTGATATTTTATAATAACTTTAAATGGAGTATAAGTTATAAAAATATCAAATCATTATGTTGTACACCTGAAACTAGTATAGCATTGTAAATCAACTGTACTTTAATTTAAAAAAAGATAGAATGGGATCATCAATCAGTCAATCAATAAATCTGGTGAAGTTGTCAAAGATTCAATTCTTGAGTTATTGAGCATCTCTGAGTGTTAGGTGGTGCATGACAGAAAGAAGTACAGAAGTCAGCGAGAGAGACAGACAGATTATAAACATGGAACTTTTTGAGGGGACAAGTTCTTTATGTATTAACTACTCCAACCTTTCTTTGTAATGATGCCCAAGTTCAGTCGTTGAGAGGCTCAGTTGCTTTCCCATGGTTTTCCCATCCACCACCAGAGAAGTTAGCAAAGAGGTCAGGGAAGCCCACGAAGAGTCCCACCTTCCACACTTCCAGATTGGGAAGTCAGGGATTCACAGAAAAGGGAGGATGGCTTGGAGAGGACTAAATGGAGTCCCTAGCAGTGTGCCCCATGAAAATCTGTTGTAGGACTGAGTGAATGAGAGAGAAAAAGAGAGCCAAGACTGGAAAATGTTGAGGAAGGAGGTGAGGGCCTTCCAGGACAGGAGAACCAGCATGGGCACTTGTTAGTGAGTAGAAACGAGAGGAATGGGACCATGCAAGGACTTCTGGCTGGACCTCATGTGTTGCCTGCTTGGAGATGTGGTGTGTAGTGCCTGCTGAAATTGAACAGGCCTTCTCTGCAGGATAAGTCAGACTTTCTGTTTCAAAGAGCAGTGAAAAAGAAATGCAGGGAAGAAAGATTTGTAGGATCCCAGGATCCTACCTGGGATGACAGCTGCGGTGGAGGCCCTAAAGTCAGTTGGACATAATTGAACTTTGGAACAAAGTGGCTGTCCTTCACCACCCTGCAATGACTGCAATCTTCTAATTTTACTCACAACCAGCTGGATCACTTGAGAGGCACAGAGCTTTTCTGAAGTTATCCTGATAAACCAGAGAAAACAATGCATTGTTGCTTTAATATCATTGAAATTAACTACTACCTACTACCTTCTTGTTCAGTTATGATGTTCTCAGTCCAGGTGAGAACAGCGCTTATCTCTGAGGTGCTCAAAGCTTTTGTGGCCATGATTTTATTTACTTACATGATATTCCTAAGAGGTAGGTTGTGGATAACTGTAATAGAATTAGAATTATCTTCACTTAATAAGATAGTCACAGGGCATTAGGCAATTTCCCCAAGGTTATAAAGCAGGCAAAGTCAGGATGAAGTTGAATTTCTAAAGTGCACAGCACCAGGGTTGAATCAGAAAGAAGCTCTAAGTTAGATCTTTGAGATGTGACAGATTGGAACATGTTTCAGAAATAGCCATGGGGCTGACTCCTTGTCCTTCCCAGGTGGATACTGGCAGCTGTCAACACTCATGGGACGGCTGACTACCATGTGCTTGTACCTGTGCTAGGCACTGGGTCATTCAGGTAGTTTCTCTTATGGCTTCCATCCCCATGGAACTCATGGACTAAGGTGGGGATAAAACGTGTGTACAGAAATACAACTCTTCAGGATTAGAGAGCAAGAAGTCTCCAGTGGCAACATCCCAGAAGTCTAATGTCATTCCATATTTATACATTTGTTCATTTTTTCCCTTCCTTTATTTATTTACATTTTTAATTGCAGTACAGTTGATTTACAGTGTTGTGTTAGTTTCAGCAAAGTGCTTCAGTTGTACACACACACACACATATATATATATATTCTTTTTCACATTCTTTTCCATTTTAGGTTATTACAAGATATTGAATATAGTTCCCTGTGCCATACAGTAGGTCCTTGTTGGTTATCTATTTTATATATAGTAGTGTATATCTGTTAATTCCAAACTCCTAATTTATCCCTCCCCCCACGTTTCCCCTTTGGTGACCATGTTTGTCTTTTATATCTGTGAGTCTATTTCTGTTTTGTAAATAAGTTCATTTGTATCCTTTTTTAGATATCACATATAAGTGATATCATATGATATTTGTCTTTCTCTGTCCTACTTCACTTAGTATGATCATCTCTAGGCATATTTGTTCATTCATTCATCCAACAAATACATATTGAGTACCTACTCTGTGCTAGCTGCTGTGCTCTGTCCAGGTGACACAGTGGTGACCAGGAAGGACAGAACCCCTGACCTCATGACACTCATAGTCTATATGTGAACCGTCCAAAACAATAATCATTAGCCACATGTGGCTACTTACATTCAAACTAAAATCATTCAAGTTAAATACATTTAGAGATTTAGGTTACAGTTGCATGAGCCACATTTCAAATGTTGGACAACCACACATGGCTGGTGGCTACCTTACTGGGTGGGACAGTCACACAGTATTTCCATCATCACAGCAGGTCCCGTTGTTCTGAGGTCTGCAAATTATGGCCCACAAGCCATATCTGGCCTACCCCTTGCTTTTGCTATTTTCTTTCAAAATAAAGTTTTATTGGAACACAGTGACACCCGTTTGTTTATTGCTGTCCATGGCTGCTTTCACACTGCAAAGGCAGAGTTGAGTAATTGAGACAGGGACTTCGTGTCCCAAAGAACTGAAAATATTTACTGTCTGGCCCATTACAGAGAAAGTTTGCCAGCCCCTGGTCTAGATGGAAATACAGACCAGAGCAAATACTTACAAAAAGGGAAATGAAGGATAAGTCAGGGACCTATGGAGCGGATAGGATGGGATCTGGCCTAGTCCAGGAAAAGAGAAAGGCCTCCCTAAAGAAGATGATGCTTAAAATAAGATCTGAATAGTCAGTAGGAGTTGAGGAGGTGCAGTGTTCCCAGCAGGAGGAAGAACCCAAAGAACTGTGGGGAGGGAAGCGGGTAGGGTGGTGGGCTGGCAGGGGTAGTGAGGGGGCAGGCATGGCTGTAGGTCAGTTCTAAAAGGGGAACTCCATCCACTTTGTCCATCATTAGTACTCCAGGGCTTAGAAGGGCATCTGATACGAAGTAGGTATCCAATAAATCTTTGATGAATCAATGGATGAATCAGCGAGGAAGTTGTGCAGAGCTCGTAAACTGAGCTTAGGACCATAGCCTTGATCCTGACAAGGGAAGCCATTGACGAGCTGTAAGCAAATGCCGGTCTAAAAACCTGATCTGATACGTGTTTTCAAAAGGCCCCCTGCAAAGCCATGCATGTGAATGGGTCTTCAGGGAGCCCTGACATACCAATGATTCACAGTGACTCATGGCTGTATGGTCGGTAATTTTGAGAAAGATAAATATCATATGATATCTCTTACATGCAGAATCTTAAAAAAGATTATACAAATGAACTTACTTGCAAAACAGAGCTCACAGACTTAGAGAATGAACTTATGGTTACTGGGGGAAACAGGATAGGGGGTGGAGGGATAGATTGGGAGTTTGGGATTGACATATACACACTGCTATATTTAAAATAGATAACCAACAAGGACCTACGGTATAGCACAGGGAACTCTGCTCAATATTCTGTAATAACCTAAGTGGGAATAGAATTTGAAAAAGAATAGATACAAGTATATGTATAACTGAATCACTTTGCTGTACACCTGAAACTAACATACCATTGTTAATCAACTATAATCCAATATAAAATAAAATAAAGTTTCTCTTGTATCCCTTGCAGAAGAATATTTGATGAAACATACTCGCTCCATTGATCCTGAACTTTTGAACCTATGATCAAAAATCAAAAGGAAAGTGTTTCCTGAGCTGCATGAGAATGAACCAACACCAGAGATGTGCTTTGCCATGGGAGATGTGCTTTGCCATGGGAGTGTACTGTAGCATCTCCTTCCCGTGCCAGGCAGCTGATGACTCATAGGTGAGTTAAAAAAAGGGTGGGGCTCTGGAAGCACACAAAACGTGGTTGGCTGAGCTCAGGGGACTGAACTTGGATTAGAAACAATGGTTTTTCTCTTTGAATCAAATTGAAACAATTTCTTCTTGCACCTTGATGATGCTGAACTACCATCTCTAGACCCCAACCAAAACTTCTCATCCCCTAAACATGGACCAAAGAGTGTCTGCCATTCAACAACCTGAAGGAGCAGAAAATCCCCCTACCCAGAAAGAGAGAAAGTTGCCGAGGATTCCATTGTTCTTCCTTCCCTGTGTGTTTATCAGGATTTGGCTCATGGCTGTACAGACCTATTCTCCTTGCCTCCTTCCCTCCTCTGCCTATCACCCTATAAAACCACTCACAATTTATGCACATCAAGAGCAGCCTAGGTTCATCTTCAACCTATAACCTGACTCATCTTTTGCTTGCCTTTGAAGACAGAATGTGTCCTTAAAGAGATGATGCTTAGTTGAATGTATACAGTTTTTTTGGCTGGAATCTTTGGTGTTCATGGAAGGCAGAGCATATTTGATTTTCCATGAAAACATTTTGCTTCTTGGGAAAGTAAGCATAATGTCTCCAAACAACCAATTGCCCAAGAGTATGACAACATAACAATTTGTTTCTTTGCTTCCAAAACATCTGATAACATCCATGGTCACAGCTATAATTATCTGATTAACTTTTCTTACGTGGCATATAATGTTGAAAAAGAATTAACTTCTCCCAGAGTAGTGCTAGCCTTGACTAATTTTTACCTGTACTCCTGAATCAACCATTTAAAAATTCCAGGCATTTTTTTTTAGCCATCATAATTTATGAGCCTTAAGTAATGGCTGGGTGCAAGGCATGGGTCATCTGATTGGTATAAAGATTAATATTACACTTAAAAAGAGAAAACTGACATTCATGACCTATTTATTTCAGCCATTGTCTCATTTTCCCAGGTCACTATGTGGAGAACTTCTGTATCTTAGTCTGTAGACACCTGATTCAGTGGTTTTGCAAAGAACTGACCGATGGGAAGCACAGCCCCATAGACAAAATGCCAGCCCCTTTTGCATAAACTTACAAACCAATCCGTCAAAACTTACGTCGGTTTCGAGATTTTCCCAAGTACCCCTAAGTTATTTGCATGGTTTGGCAAAAGCTGTTATTGCCAAGGGCTCCTTCGGGGTTTGTTTTGGATTCTGTACTATGAAAAGCAGTATTGTGTAGAGGCTCTAGAAACTGGCAGTGGACAGGTGTGCGTCTTGCCCTGGATTGGCCATTTTGAGATATGGGCAAGTGTGCCTCAGTTCTGTTCTCTATTCTATTAAGTGAGAAATGTGTCACTAAGATCTAGAAAATGAGATAACATGCTTCTCTGAGATCTGAGATCATTTCTACCATGATTATTCCAGTATTTGAGATGATCTGGAGCCTAGTTTCCTTCAGACTATCAGAGTAGGTGACTGGGAAACATGCCATGTTGCAAGACCTAAGAATCCTTAACGCATCATCAATGTCATTGCCTCGGGGAGACTCAGCAAAGGAACCAAGAAATTAATTGACTTGTGCTCCCCTGCTGGGTCTGGAAGCAAGCTTTCATGATGGCCTGTGTTTGAAAATGAAGTTGAGGCTGTACAAGGGCTCAGAAGAAGGTAATTCCGGGGAGTACACATGCTACATGCCGTGAGGATGTAAAGACAAAGGTCAATGATTTTTAAAGAAAGATTTATAGGAAGTTGTGCTGTCTGGTGTGCCAGGTAAAACCACTTTGCTGCCTGGCTATGGAAATCTAAGGTAGAAACTAACATTTTACAAGACTTTTAGAATCTTACAGATTTCTAAAAATTACTAAAACTGACTCCCAAATCTGCTCTTCTGAGTAAGTGTAATAACCAAAATAGCACTTTTTCTCTTGCTGTGAATTAATCTGCTGAAGAATAGAGGTGCTGATTTTTTTTTTTACTTCCTACCTGTTCTTGTAAAGGAACAGTTGACAGAGTTGTATGCACTGAGTAAGGGCTTGAAAAATACCTACGTATCCAGTCCTTTGAGACATTCCTGAACTTAGAGTTAAAAATGTCTGGGATTCTTGTCCAGCTCTGTCCCCATCATCCATGTGTCTTTGGTCTCATTATCTTTCTTAGCTCTGTTTTTTTCATCCCAAAATGGGTCAGTAGCACTCAATACTTCACAGCATTGCTGTGAGAGTCCAATGAGACGTTGGATATAAGGATCATTATAGTTGATGCTGAAGGTTAAAGGGGCAAAACGTTGGTTGCTTTTTAAAGAAATCATTCTAAGCCATGCATGCGCCACCATATTTACTTCTTACAACGACTCTATTGGTCAGGCACTACTATTATCCTCATCTTCCAGATAAGGAAACTGAAGCACAGAGATTAAGCTGCTTGCCCAAGGTCATAGAGCGACCGATGTGAAGCTGAAATTCAAGCCCAGGCAGTGCGAAGGGGAGGCCGGGCTCCCAACCTCTATATGATGGTTCAGTTTACTAGGACAGTAGGGCAGGAGATGGCAACCATTTATGTGATATTAGGGGTCAGAAAATCCTCCTATTACTTGCCACCTGTGTGGGTGATTATCTGACCTCTTTGAACCTTGGGTCCTTATACGTGAAATTTGAAAGCGATAGGTGAGAATTCACAATACTTCAAAAAGCGTAAATACGTGGTGGGACCTTGTGTGTGGCAGCAATCATTAACTGTAATTAATACTGATTTCTCTGACATGCTTTTCTAAGATAAGCAAAGAAGGAGGCTTTCTCCACGTGGCTCTTATTTTGGGAAATACGAGAGGTCTTTACATCTTCCATGAGACAAATGCAGCTTTGCATCATCAATTTTGAAATTGAAGCTAAAGAATTTGCAATAGCAGATACCACTCTGAGCCATCAAATACTGTAGTCCCTGGCTGTTTGCTTTCACAGGTTGGAGGTTTCAGAAACAAATGCACCTTTCCAGAAAGGGCCTTGGTCTGGGTATCAAGAGACCAGAGTGGGGGAGGGTGCCTCACACTGGTGTGACCTCTGAGACAGTCACTTCATTTTGTTGAGACTCATTCCTCCATGTGTAAGAAGACAGAGCATGGTATGGAATTTTAAGAATTTCTACAGTGAGTTCCCTTCCTGCCAGCTGGATTATACTCCAGACAAAAAGGGAAAATGGCTCTTGAACCCGTCAGATTTTAGGTGTACAACAGGGGAGTTTCTCGAGTGAGGTAGCCTCCTGCTGAGTCTTTCATCTCATAGATGAATTTACACTTGATTCAGCTCACGGTTTTATAAAATTTTTGCACAGTCAAAACTATACAATGAAACCTTTCCCAGCAAGAAAAATCGAAAGGTAGTGTAGGTCAAAATTCATTGAATGGAATTATCTGCACATTTTGCCTCAAAAGAAGAAAAAAGAAAGAACGATGGACAAATATTGAAATCTGGTTAATAATTCACATGTGGAAGAGTTTAGGGGTGAAGTCTATTGATTCTCCAACTTTCTTTGAAATGCACCAAACATATGGTTTGATGGATGAATAGAGAGACGGAGAGACAGACAAACGTGTGATGAAACAAATATAGTAAAATGTTAACTGCAGTTTCTAAGTGGTAGGTATATGAGTATTCAGTGTAGAACTCTTTAATTTTTCTGTAAGTTTGCAAATATTTACAATAAAATGTTTGAACAAAAGGCTTTTTTTTTTTTTTCTAGTGATAAAGACATAGACCCTGGGGTCAGTCTGCACTAACTAGAGGTTTAATCTTAGACAAACTCACTTAACTTTTCTATGACCAGTTGCCTCATATAAAAAATAGGGATAGTAATAGCATTAAAGTCACAAGGTTGTGGGAATCAAATAAGTTTGTATTTAGAAAGTTCCTAGCATATAGTGTGATGGAAAATTTGTTAAATGAAATTTTAAAAATCATTTCATATACAGGGTTATGAATGGGGAAGCAGATTATTCTGATTTTTCTTGGACATTCAACCCTGAGAATGCAGAATTTTATTAAAACCAGATGACAGGTCTATATACCTTGAGGTATTAGTCATTTTCCTTCTAATCCAGGCATATTTCATCTCCTATTAAGAGGCAGTAGAATCATCAGCATAAATCAATAATATTTAATTTCTATTTTCATCTCCTTCAAAAAGTTCCACCTCCTTAAAGCATATTCCCTGACCCCAAACTTAGAGTATACATAATATCTGGATATTGATATAAAAACTCGTAGTTACCTGGTCACACAAAAATCTAGTGATTTAGTGATTTTTAAAAAGAAGGCAGTGAATAGTGGTCATGTTCTCCAACAAAGGGTGGGAAACCTTTAATTAATATTAGGTAAATTACTAATAAATTAGTAATTAATCAGTGTATTAATTAATAAGAGGTTATACGCTTTGAAATCTGCAAGAAGCTTGTGTATCATATGAGTGGGGCTTTTCAGTCTTTTAAAGAACCAGGCCTGTGAACAGCAAATGGCAATTGAAATAAACAAAACAAACTGAAATCCGAGTTTTAACAAACACTAGATTAGTAAAAACAGGTAGTCTTTAATCATTGCACAACTATTATTGAGCACCTATTGTGTACAGGCTCCGGTATATGTTCTGGGGATTTGGCAGTGAGATAGAAATCTCTGCCTGGGTGGAATTCCCATTCTAGAGCCAGAGGCAGACAATAGATAGGAAATAAATTCAAGTGTGTGTGTGTGTGTGTGTGTGTGTGTGTGTAGATGGTGTTAAGTACTAAAGAACCAAGCAAGATCAGGAAAGGGAGTCAGGAAGAAAGTATGTTGCAATTTTTATAGGATTGTGAGTAATATTTGACTTGAAAGAAGGGAGGTGCAGGCACCTGGATTTCTGGGAAGTGCAAATGGGGGAGGATGTGGGAATGTCCTGAGGAGGGAGGATGCAGGGCTGCTGGAATACACTGAGCCCTGGGAAAAAGGAGATGAGTCAGTGAGGATCAAACCATGGCTCCTTGTGGTCACTGTAAGAATTTCAGCTTTTACTCAAGGCTAGGATACAAAAGGCCATGAAACGTTTTCACTTACTAGAAAACTCTCTAGAGCCCTCCCTGCTGTAGAAGTTGTCTGAGGCAATCCTGCCCACAATCCTGGCTTGTCCTTTTTTTCAGCTGACCCAGCTTGGACATGGTAGTGAGGACACCATCTTGCAGGCAAATCCTCCTGGCTCAGCTGTTCTAGGTCCAGCCAATTGAGGCCCCAGATATCCTGGAACAGGGAAGAGCTGTCTCCACTGAGTCTTTTCTGAATTCCTACCCAGTAGAATCCATGAGCATAACAAAATAGTCGTTGTTTAATGTCATTCTGTTTTGGGATGGGTTGTCACTCTGTAATGAATAACTGGGACATAGGGAAAAGGCATGAGGCTCCCGTAACAATCAAGGTGAGAGACAGTGGTGGCTGAGACCAGAGTGGTTGCTGTGGGGAGGTGAGGAGTGGTCAGATTCTGGATATCCTGTGAAGGTAGGATCATGAATTTGCTGACTCATTGAATACAGAAGGAAAAAGTCATGAACGATACCCAGGTTTTTGGTTTGAGCCACTGGAAGGATAGAGTTGTCATTTACTGAGATGGGAAAGACTATAAAGGAAACACGTTAGGGACAGAGGGAGGGAGTATTGGGGGCTCAGTTTTGGACATGTTAAGCTGGAGATGCCTTTGGTCATCCAAGCGAAAGATCAAGGAAGCAGTTGGAAATGACATATATATATACACACATACACGCACATACACACAGCTGCACATATATACATGTACATATAGTAATGAGACAAGGTCAGATCATCAGGAGAAATCTGCAGTTAGAAAAGAGAACGGGTACAAGGACTGAGTCTTGGGGCACTCTATTGTTCAAAGATCAAGGAGTTGAGGAAAACCAGGAATAGACACTGTAAAGGAACAGCTGGTGATATAGGAGGGTCATAACTTGGAAGCCAAGAGAGAAAAGGGCTTGAAGGAGGAGGAGTAATTACTTGTGTCAAGTGCTGCTGACAGACCAAGTAAAATGAAGCCACCATTGGATGAGGGAATTCAAGGATTTAAGACTATCATTTATTGAGCACCTATTACATGCCAGGCATTGTACTGAACGGTCTTACAATAGCAGTAGAGGGGTAAGAGCTGCAGGCAGACTTTAATAGATAATAGTCACTATTTATCAAGTATCTACTACACATGTGATAGTTACTGGGAGTCTTACATACACTCTCTTATCCAATCTTCACCTTTGCCTTGTGAGGTATGGATCAGAGCCGTGATGCTACTTCCCCAATGTGGCACAGCTAGTAGGGAGCAAAGCTAGTATTCATACCCATTTCTGCTGATGTCAAAGCTTGTCTTCCTGCTATCATTCTTCCTTAAGTGGTTCCCTGGGAAATCCTGAGGGGTGCTGGGATATGAAAAGCCACCAGGAAAGAAATATCTTCCTGGGGAGTTCATTTATACTCAAGGTTTTCAAGGAGGATATAAAAGTAGTTTTATAGTAAAATAAATATTATTAAAATAGTATTATAAAGTGGGGTACAAAATTCTAATATACATTTTTAAATAAATTAATACATGTGGGCTTGTGGTCTGAGTCACTTTGGCTTATGTTTGGTTTTCTCTCCTTGGTAGATCAATTTATGAATCCCTTTACCCTGTCTTCTCTGGAAAGCCTGATTTGTTGGTTTTTCTGAGCAGGGTGTGAGAGCTGAGGTTCTTAACCTGAGGATCTGAGAAAGTCAGGAAACACATGAATCCTCTACGTGGAAAATTCTGTAATACAGAAAGTATCTATCAGCTTCTCAAAGGATTTTTGACTTCCAAAAGGATAAGCTCCACATGGCAGAGAAAGAACAGTCAGGTATAAGTTGTAGTTGACTGGATAATCATAATTTACACATAGCCTTTTCCTGGGCAACTTTTGAAGGCCCAGTTATACCACGTCTAGAGAATAATAATGGTGACCAAGCTATATGAGTGCATTGTCTAACAAAAGGTTTGTGTGTCACTTCCTACAAAGTCTGAGAGGTGAAGTTTGAGCAGTGAAATGGTATCAGTTCTATGACATTTTGTCATCTAATATTTGAAATCAGGTTTAGTCAGAGAAATCTAGTACAACTGGTTGGGTCATAATTGTTCCTAAAACTTCCATACTCCAGGATCAAGTATTAATGTAACAACTCAGGAAAATTAAGATGTAAGATACATCTATTGCTTTTAGAAAATATAAAGTAAGTCTAAATTAAGAAGATCCAAATTCCCTGAATCACTCTATTTATGACCACTTATTTTTCTCATCCTATTTGCCTATAGTTCAGAGATTACAGATTTGTGGCTGGTAGCAATGTCTCATTGAACTCTACACTATTGGAAATTTGAAGCATTAGATGCCAATACTTTAAAAATCAGGATATTCTCTCTCCCTCCCACTCCATCTGGATTTCCAGTTTCTTTTGAAAATCATAAGATCTGTCAACATAGGACCTGCTTTCTCTCATGGTGACAATGAGCTTTGTTCAGGTAAACCCATGCTTACCACTTCCTGTTGTCCACACCAGGCCTTACCAGCCTGCTGGGCATTTGTAATCTTAACCTCTGCTGTAATCAAATGATCTTCAATGTGGTTGAAGCAGGATTTAGAGGGAACTGTGATGGATGAAGTACATTGTGGAGAACAATTCTGAATACTTCTCTGAACTATGTTCATAGTGTTTGTTTGTTTGTTTCCAAAGGTTTAATCTAAATTGTGAATTACTGGGCCAATGACTTTCTTTCTAATATGGTGGCAACAACTTCTTCTCACATGAATTTACAGGTTGATATACTTTAGAATTCCAGTAAAACTGCATTAGTTCAGGCCAATTGAGACAAGTTGACAATACTTAGTAGAAAGATTAAATCAAGTGTATTTCAAAATAAATGTAGTGGATTTCTTGAGAGTAATTAGGTTAACATCAATCTACCCCTACTTGTGTTTCTAAAGAGAATCATTTTCTAGGAAACTTTAACCAATAGATAAAATTAATTTATAATTGGCAGATATTAAATATACTTTAAAACACGTATTCATTTAATTAACAAAACATCTGAACCAGAACACATACATGCTTCTTTGCCTGCTCTTTCTTCATAGATAAGGCAACAAGTTTCAGACCTCCTCAGATTGAATAATTACACTTCAGTTTTGACAGCATCCAAGTGATTGTGCTTTTGTATAGTTGATATTTGAGTTCATTGTATTTGGTTTTACCAGCCGGACACTCATCTTAAGCATACAGTCCTTATGCAAAACACAAAACAAAACACAACAAAAGTGTAAAGCTTAGGGAAAGGCAACTTTGCCAAAGATTGATGGCCAAAACAAACTCTTTCCTCAAAATGAAAGCACTGAAAATGGTTGTAATGAGACTGTACAATGATTTTTCTAGGCATTTTAAAGAAATAGAATATACATGTGTTTACATGTTTATTGTTGCTTAGCAAACCACCACCATACTTAAAACAACAATCATTTGTTTGCTTGGGACTTCCGTGGTGGCACAGTTGTTAAGAATCCACCTGCCAATGCAGGGGACACGGGTTCAAGCCCTGGTCTGGGAAGATCCCACATGCCGAGGAGCAACAAAGCCTGTGCACCACAACTACTGAGCCTGCGCTCTAGAGCCTGCGAGCCACAACTACTGAAGCCCACGTGCCTAGAGCCCATGCTCCACAACAAAGAGAAGCCACCTCAATGAGAGGCCCACGCACCACAGCGAAGTGTATTTCCCACTCCGCCGCAGCTAGGGAAAGCCCGCACACCGCAATGAAGACCCAACGCAGCCATAAATAAATAAAGATATTAGAAGTCTGGTAAGCAAACCCAGCTTAAAAAAAAAAAAAAACCAATCATTTGTTTGCTTAAGGATCTGTAATTTGGGCAGAGCCCAGTGGGGACAAGTCATGTATACTCCATGAAGTATAATTGGAACAGATAGACTCCAGGGATGGAGGATCCACTTCTAAGATAGCTGACTCACACAGTTTACAAGCTGGTGCTGCATCTTGCCTAGGCGCACAGCAAGGATACCTGGTTTCTCTCTACTTGGGCTTCTCTTGAGCTGCTTGGGCTTCCTTCAAATGTGGTGGCTGGGTTCCAAGAGTGAGTGTTCTACAAGGACTGGGTTCAAGCTTCAAGGTTTTTGGTAAAGACTCAGTTTGTTTAAGGTCCTCAAAGCAAAATGGACTAAAACCAGTGATTAAGGATCATGATAGTAAAGACAACTTCATCTATATCACAGAGGGGAAAACAGGCCTTTGTCTGCCCGACTTCACTAAGAACTCAGCAGGGTTTCTTCTTTCTGGAACATACTTTTTAAGCCATAATTGAGACTCTCAGTGGGAGCCAATTTCAACTAAGTAACACCTAAATATATCTGAGCAAATAGGTTCTGGATGGTTCTTCCTTCAGAAAGAGCTGTTGGAAAAGGCAGTAGCCTCCCTGGTATTTCCTGCTGCTCTTAGGGAAGCTTCAGTGTCCAAAGATATTCACAGTCTTGTAGGAGCACTTAGTAATGAACCTTTAGGATCCTGGCTCGTGTCCTTAGGAATGGTTGTAACCATTTAGCTAAGTCTCTAACCTCAGACACTAGAAGGTGGTTACAAAACCAAGACAAAGTAGAGAGAGAGAGAGAGAGAGAGAGAATGGCTTTGAGGGCATCTCTACCCAAATGAGAGCCTTCAGGGTCATAATGGTCCAGAGGGTGAGAAGGCCAGTGGCCAGTGTTACAGCCATTTTAGGGGCAAAGAGTGTCTTGAGTGGTAGTGGTCTGATTCGATACAGCGATGAATAGATGGTGGGTATTAGTATGATTGCCCTCGTGCAAAGAATGAGAGTTGAGTATTTTCTCTTCACATTATACTCATCTGCGAGAGACCAGACCTGAGGTTTTAGGTAGACAATTCCAAGGCTAGGGCAATGTCTTTTGTTAAGAGGGGAACCTATTTGGGGGACCACAGCCTATTCACACACAACCCAGGCTCCAGAGTGCCCCCCCCACACACACCTCTTTCATTCCACTGAACACACAAATTTCCTTCACTGAATGGTGGGCTGGCCCCCAGCCAGCTCCACCTGTCCTGTGATCTTAGAACAATCTCACTGCCCAACCTCCCCACCCCTGACCCCAGTTCTCCCGCACAGATTCCTTGCCCAGCTTCTCATTTTGCAATGGTGAAGCTGCCTGTTTGGCTATGCTAACCTGCTCCCAAGCAGGTGAACTCACCCCTGCTGCTCAGAACAGAGGACCTGGGCATCCAATGGGAAGCTGGCAATGGCCAGCCTGTTCGTAAGCAGCTTGCAGACCCGGCTCCCTCTTTGAATGAGCTGACAACATTTCTTGGGTTCTTCCCCTTCCTCAGTACATTCCCCTCAAACATTCTGTCAGAGCAGGAGCCAAAAATTTTTACAAAAAGTATCACATGGGAAAACAATTCAAAGTCTGTTTGGTTCCTGTGTGCAGCCTGTAACAATAAGCCGCACTTTCTGAAGTGTCTTAAAAAGGAATGCTTGTGATGTCAAGTTTCAAAGAAAGACTTTGGCCCCGAATCAAGCTGTAAGCTATGACAAGGCCCCACCAAACACCAAAAAGAAGTCCCCTTTTAATCCGAGAGGCACTCCTCACGTACCAGGGGAAAACCTACTCCACGTAATCTCAGCAGCGTTTACTTTCACTTCCTCTTTTTTCCCCTATGAAGTTTGATGCATGCAGTCTGTTGTGATTTCCTGATAGACTGAAATTTAGCTGGAGAGTTTCAGCCTTCATAACTGTTTTCTCCAAAATGCTTGAGAGAAAACAAAAGTCTAGCAGGGACGTTTTTATGTTAAGGGTTTAAGGCTCTTGGATCTACGTGTGTCCTGTCTTGTACAGAGAAGAAATTCCCTCCTTAACCCACATCCAAACTTTTTAGTAGCCAAGCATTTGAAATTAGCTGAATTAAGGAGTCAAAACACAGAAAACACTTCCTGCCAAGAACTTTCAGCTAGGACAGCTTCAAATAGCTTTACAACAAATATTGAAATGTTCAGGTCTTTCAGAGTAAGGGGGAGGGATTGCCTCTTACCTGGGCTTCTTTCACCATCCCGTTCCTTGTGCAGTTTTTTCTGTGACAGTGGTCACTCTGATTGTGAAGTGTTCCATTGCAAATAGCACCACCTCCAGGATCAACCATTTGTGTGAAATTGATGGAAGTGGCAGATTTTCCTCCAGAGGCTCTTGGCAAGCTTGACTTTTGAAGCTGGTGAGGGAATGGGATAAAGCACTTCAGACTGAGTGCTTGAAGGAATCCTACCAATCAGGCTTTTCCAGAAGAAGAGCGACAGCCTATCTTTTGGGAAGATCTTTCAAGCTAAAAACAAATGATTACCTTTACACTCTTGAAATCAGAATGTGGCCTCCATGGTAACAGAACTGCTCCTGAAACTACAAAGGAGATTGCCAGCTCCTTGCCTGGACTGAGGCAACCAGGAGGCTGCAAAGCCACTGGCAAACTGTGAGGAGGCCAGCAGGGAGGTGGAGAATCTTTTAAAGACACACACACACACACACACACACACACATGCCACTGTACACTCCCCAGGTGTCTCCTACGGAGGACAGTCAGTGCCAAATTGACGTCTATCCCCTTCTCACCTCCCTCCTGCATCTAATTACATTTTTGTTTGTAAACCAAGGTCAAAGTCAACACTTCTTTTTGCGGTAAAGTAACATTCAGAAGTGGTTGCCAGGGGCCACAGAGAGGAGAGATAGGAAGCTACTGTTTAATGGGTACAAGTTTCTGTTGGAGAAGATGGGAAAAGTTGGGGCGACGGATGGTAGTGATGATTGCCATGTGAATGCCACGGAACTATACACTTCAAAATGGTTAAAATGGTAAATTTTATGTAATGTATATTTTACCATAATACAAAAATGGCAAAAAGACAATTCAGAACCCACCTTATGTTAAAACCAGTGACATCAGGACTTCCCTCGTGCCTCAGTGGTTAGGAATCCACTTGCCAATGCAGGGGACACGGGTTTGAGCCTCCGTCTGGGAAGATCCCACATGCCGTGGAGCAACTAAGCCCGTGTGCCACAACTACTGAGCCCGCGTGCCACAACTACCGAAGCCCACGTGCCTAGAGCCCGTGCTCTGCAACAAAAGAAGCCACCGCAATAAGAAGCCCGTGTACTGCAACAAAGACCCAATGCAGCCAAAAATAAAATTAATTAATTAATTTAAAAAAAGTTCTTGGTGAAAATGAAAAAACAAGCAAAACAAAAAACCCCAGTGACATCAATGAGAGGTACTGACTCATCCAGAATTCCGATAAGACAGAAGTCTGGGAGACAGGATATTTGGTTTCTCATTATAGCTGCATCACCTTGATCATGTGACCTTGGGAAAGTGATTTTTCTCCCTTTTTGCCTCAGTTTCTCCAGCTATAAGATGAGATAAAACATTTTTTGTGGGCTAGCGTCTGATGAAGTAGTTTGTTACAGACATAGGTGTTGTGAGGTAGCATCCCAGTCCTGACACCTCTGGTTTACTCATCAACTCCTATTCTCTCAATGCACCAGTCACCAGAGAGGTCTGTTTTCTCCTCTCACCATCTAAAGGCATTGTGGTGACATGGTTGGTTGGACAGTGTCAATCATTTACAGCCTGTTGAATCCTCGCCCTCATGGTTCTCCTGAATGGAGGCTTCTTTAACATCAGACACTCAGAAAAGAAACCCATTTATTGGGTCAGTAGGCACAAACAAACAAGAAGCACAACAAAAAGACAGACATAGTCCTGTTGTCAGAGCCTCATTTCCTGGTTCTCGGTTCTCTTGGGCAGGGTTTGTTTCCCCTCTAGGAAGATGTGACAAACAGAGGACGTGATCATAATGCCTCTCCCAAGCATGATTAGCCTGTGAAGGTGTCCTTTTCCCCCATCCCACAGAGACCTAGAGAAATAAAATAAGGTCTTGGGCCAAATGATGGAATAAATACCAAGTGTGCCCTCCCTTTCATGTCTCAAGATGAGAATCTTTATTGCACTTCTCCCAACCTTTGTCATCAGAGCAGAACTTGTCTCTTCAGTGGCCGTTACAGTAGGATTTGGGAGTTGAACCTGTGTTGGCTTATTTCCTTCTAGACTTAACACAAAAAAGAGAAGAAAAGGGAAGAGGGGGCACTGATAACTGCCGGCGTGACTGCCTCCATTTAGAAAGACACACTGAAGATATGGTGTTATTTTGACTGAGCTCTACTGACCCGTACAAAGTTATTTTTTGAATAAGGATTTTGAGATAAAACTTATGAACCTTATATGCTTCCTCCCCTTCTCCTTTTTTCCCCCTCTTCTTCCCTCATCACTGTCCTCTTTTGAATTTCCTTTCATCCTTCTTACTCCTCTTCATCTTATTCTTCTCATTTTTCTTTATCTTTTTTTTTTTTACAAGGGGGCAAAAACCACAAATAAAGAAAACATGTCAAGGGGAGGGGAGACGGATAAATTAGGAGTTTGGGATTAAAATATACACACTACTATATACAAAATAGTTAACCAACAAGGACCTACTCTATAGTACAGGGAACTATAGTCAATATCTTGTAATTACCTATAATGGAAGATAATGTAAAAAATAATATGTATATTTATATATACATGTATAACTGAATGACTTTGCTGTACACCTAAAACTAACACAACATTGTAAATCAACTGTATTTTGGTAATTTTTTTTTAAGAAAGAAATGAAAGCATGTCAAAATGCTGAAATCTTCTTTTTTTTCCATTCCTAATCTCAATTGCCAAATTTAGGTAACCATACGTTAACCTTCAGGGAGTATCTACTACATGTTCTCACTTTTGAAACTTGTCTACTTGCCATATTGGAATATGTGAATTTCTGTGTGCACAGAATCATCCTAACACTCCAACCATCTGGTATCAGGTACCGTGGATGTGTACAATCAGTGTGCCTATTGTTTCATATCACCTCCAGTCAAAATAAGTGTGGAGGTCTGTTTGAGTGAGTGGTGGCTTTCAGTTTTAAGATATCAATTGCTATTGGTCTGAATGTTTGTATCCCCCCAACATTCACATGTTGAAATCCTGACTCGCAAAGGTAAAGCTATTAGATGGTGAGGCTTTTGGGAGGCCCCTTATAAGAGGCCCAAGAATCTCCCTTGGTCCTTCAGCCATCTGGGGTTACCTCGGAAAGGTGCTGCTTAGGACGCAAACCCTCACCAAATTTTCTAGTGCCTTGATCTCGGACTTCTCAGCCTCCAGAACTGTGAGAAATAAATTTCTGTTGTTTAACAGCTACTTAGTTCATGGTATTTTGTTACAGCAGCCCAAGTAGGCTAAGAACTCAATCAATACTAAAACACAAACTAAATATCGAGTATGATTCTGTGTCTCTGAATAACTAAATGTATTTCAGATCAACCAGTAAACTCAACAGACGTTTGAATAACTACTATATATTAGACTATTTGCTCAGCCCTTTAACACAACAATGAAAAAGACTGTTGCAATCTCCACCCTCACAGGACCAGGAGCAGCACCTGCATATCTTCTACTTAAGAGATGTCTTAATCGAAGCGGCACTATTTACAATAGCCAGGACATGGAAGGAACCTAAGTGTCCATCAACAGATGAATGGATAAAGAAGGTGTGCCACATATATACAATGGAATATTACTCAGCCATAAAAAATGAAATTGAGTTATTTGTAGAGAGGGGGATGGACCTAGAGTCTGTCATACAGAGTGAAGTAAGTCAGAAAGAGAAAAACAAATACTATATGCTAACACATATATATGGAATCTAAAAAAAAAAAAGAAGTTTCTGAAGAACCTAGGGGCAGGACAGGAATAAAGATGCAGATGTAGAGAGTGGACTTGGCATGGGGAGTGGGAAGGGTAAGCTGGGACGAAGTGAGAGAGTAGCATTGACATATATACACTACCAAATGTAAAATAGATAGCTAGTGGGAAGCAGCTGCACTGCACAGGGAGATCAGCTTCGTGCTATGTGACCACCTAGAGGTGTGGAATAGGGAGGGTAGGAGGGAGGCCCAAGAGGGAGGGGATATGGGGATATATGTATACATATAGCTGATTCACTTTGTTATACAGCAGAAACTAACACAACATTGTAAAGCAAGTATACTCCAATGAAGATGTAAAAAATAAATAAATAAACCTGCCCATTAGTGTATTAGAGGCAAAGATCTAATTAGTTAATGATGACGTTGTGATATTTCCTGAAGGGACGTTTTTTCTTGCCTAGATACCAGCTTCTAGGGGTAGACAAGAAAGGGGTGCTCAGAGGCTTGATAATGTGTTCTGAAAAAGCTCTGGGAACAACTTAGAGATGGAAAGTTAGCAGAAAATGGAGGGAACAAACAAAGCAAATGGTCAGAATTATACAATGTATAGTAATCCATTAATTCTCAGTGATTCAATCTTTACTCATATAATAGGGGGTGATGCTGATGCAAAAAACTAAAGTTCCAACAAGTTAGGTGACTTTTCCAAAGCCACATGGTTATGTGACAGAAGTATGTTTTGAATCTAGAATTTCTGGGTCCAGAGCAAGTCCTAGATATGATATCTCTCTTTCAGCTGTTATCTTGAAAATCATCAACCACCAAGAAGAAAAGAAAAACAGAAACTGTTATGATTTGGGAAATTTCATTGAATTGGCCAAATAATAAAAAATATTTTATTTTGCGTTCTTGATCCATTAAAATCCTGTGATTTATTAAAAAGATGTAATGACATCATAATATCTACTGGAATTTGATACTCTGGGATTCCTCTACAAAGAAGTGCATTTCTCAAAGAATTCAGTCTGGAAAAATAACCAGTGTAGAGACAATTCAGTTGCAAAGCTTTTCTTATCTATAGTTTGTAAACACCATGACAGAAGGAGGCTAGATACCAACATTACAGATGTCAGATATTAGTCTGATTTTTTTTTTCTATCAAGACATTCGCTAATAGGATGACAATGCTATTTTAAGTTAGAAAAAAACACAAACCAGTTATTGATTACTACCCCAATGTCTGCAACAGTGGGATAATTCTGCTTTTCTTCATGGAATAATTCTCCAGGGACAAGTGTCACCCAAGCCCTTATAGTAGCAATTACCTTCAGAATGTCCCTTACCAAAGAACATCCTACCAGTGGATGTCCCAACTCCTTGCTTATGAAACCAAACATCTATTAAAGAAACCCGAAAACCTTTAGGGCTCAGACTCTCTCAAAACATAGACTTGGTACTTCTAAGAAGTACTTGAAAGCCAATATCATAATTCTAGATACTTGGGGATGAGCTTCTCAAAGTCACTGTATTTTGTAGGGAGGGGACATCTACCCAATTTTGTTAACCCCACAAGCATTTTTATTTCTGTCAACATGATTTTCTTTTTTTCCATAGGGGGTTCTTTGTATAAAGGCAAAGGACTTACCTACTAGGTTTTCTTTTTTTCTTTGAATTTTATTTATTTATTTTTATACAGCAGGTTCTTATTAGTTATCTATTTTATACATATTAGTGTATATATGTCAATCCCAATCTAACAATTCATCCCACCCCCAACCCTCCTTTCCCCCATTGGTGTCCATACATTTGTTTTTTCTACATCTGTGTCTCTATTTCTGCCTTTCGAACCTGATCATCTGTACAATTTTACTAGATTCCACATATATGCGTTAATATATGATATTTCTTCTCCTCTTTCTGACTTACTTCACTCTATATGACAGTCTCTAGGCCCACCCACATCTCTACAAATGACCCAATTTCACACTTTTTTTTTTTTTTTTGCGGTATGCGGGCCTCTCACTGCCGTGGCCACTCCTGTTGCGGAGCACAGGCTCCAGACGCGCAGGCTCAGCGGCCATGGCTCACGGGCCCAGCCGCTCTGTGGCATGTGAGATCTTCCCGGACCGGGGCACGAACCCGTGTCCCCTGCATCAGCAGGCGGATTCTCAACCACTGCGCCACCAGGGAAGCCCTGCCAATTTCACACCTTTTTATGGCTGAGTAATATTCCATTGTATATATGTACCACATCTTCTTTATCCATTTGTCTGTCAATGGGCGTTTAGGTTGCTTCCATGACCTGGCTATTGTAAATAGTGCTGCAATGAATATTGGGGTACATATGTCTTTTTGAATTATGGTTTCCTCTGGGTATATGCCCAGTAGTGGGATTGCTGGGTCATATGGTAATTCTATTTTTAGTTTTTTAAGGAACCTCCATACTGTTCTCCATAGTGGTTGTATCAATTTACATTCCCACCAACAGTGCAAGAGGGTTCCCTTTTCTCCACACCATCTCCAGCATTTGTTGTTTGTAGATTTTCTGATGATGCCCATTCTAACTGGTGTGAGGTGATACCTCATTGTAGTTTTGATTTGCATTTCTCTAATAATTAGTGATGTTGAGCAGATTTTCATGTGCTTCTTGGCCATCTGTATGTCTTCTTTGGAGAAATGTCTATTTAGGTCTTCTGCTCATTTTTTGATTAGGTTGTTTGTTTATTTAATATTTAGCTGCATGAGCTGTTTATATATCTTGGAGATTAATCCTTTGTCCATTGATTCATTTGTAAATATTTTCTCCCATTCTGAGGGTTGCCTTTTCATCTTGTTTATAGCTTCCTTTGCTGTGCAAAACCTTTTAAGTTTCATTAGGTCCCATTTGTTTATTTTTGGTTTTATTTCCATTACTCTAGGAGATAGGTCAGAAAAGATCTTGCTGTGATTTATGTCAAAGAGTGTTCTTCCTATGTTTTCCTCTAAGAGTTTTATAGTGTCTGGTTTTACATTTAGGTCTTTAATCCATTTTGAGTTTATTTTTGTGTATGGTGTTAGGGAGTGTTCTAATTTCATTCTTTTACATGTAGCTGCCCAGTTTTCCCAGCACCACTTATGGAAGAGACTGTCTTTTCTCCATGGTACATCTTTAACTCCTGTGTCATAGATTAGTTGACCATAGGTGCATGGGTTTTTCTCTGGGCTTTCTATCCTTTTCCATTGATCTATATTTCTGTTTTTGTGCCAGTATCATATTGTCTTGATTACTGTAGCTTTGTAGTATATTCTGAAGTCAGGTAGTCTGATTCCTCCAGCTCCGTATTTTTCCCTCAAGACTGCTTTGGCTCTTCGGGGTCTTTTTTGTCACAATACAAATTTTAAGAGTTTTTGTTCTAGTTCTGTAAAAAATGCCATTGGTACTTTGATAGAGATTGCATTGAATCTCTAGATTGCTTTGGTTAGTATAGTCATTTTCACACTATTGATTCTTCCAATCCAAGAACATGGTATATCTCTCCACCAGTTTGTGTCATCTTTGATTTCTTTCATCAGTGTCTTATAGTTTTCTGAGTACAGGTCTTTTACCTCCTTAGGTAGGTTTATTCCTAGGTATTGGGGATTGTGTCCATAATATCTCTTTCTGAACTTTCATTGTTAGTGTATAGGAATGCACGAGATTTCTGTGCATTAATTTTGTATCCTGCAACTTTGCAAAATTCATTGATTAGCTGTAGTAATTTTCTGGTGTCATCTTTAGGATTATCATGTCATCTGCAAACAGTGACAGCTTTACTTCTCCTTTTCCAACTTGTATTCCTTTTATTTCTTTTTCTTCTCTGATTGCTGTGGCTAAAACTTCCAATACTATGTTGAATAAGAGTGGCGAGAGTGGACATCCTTGTTTTGTTCCTGATCTTAGAGGAAATACTTTCGGTTTTTCACCATTGAGAATGATTTTTGCTGTGGGTTTGTTGTATATGGCCTTTATTTTGATGAGGTAGGTTCCCTCTATGCTCACTTTCTGGAGAGTTTTTTTTTTTTTTATCATAAATGGCTCTTAAATTCTGTCAGAAGCTTTTTCTGCATCTATTGAGATGATCATATGGCTTTTACTCTTCAATTTGTTAATATGGAATATCACACTGATTGATTTGTGTATATTGAAGAATCCTTGCATCCTTAGGATAAATCCCCCTTGATCATGGTGTATGATCCTTTCAGTGTGTTGTTGGATTCTGTTTGCTAGTATTTTGTTGAGGATTTTTGCATCTATATTCATCATTGGTATTGGTCTGTAATTTTCTTTTTTTGTAGTATCTTTAGATTTGGTATCAGGGTGATGGTGGCCTCACAGAATGAGTTTGGGTGTGTTCCTTTCTCTGCAATTTTTTGGAAGAGTTTGAGAAGGATGGGTGTTAGCTCTTCTCTAAATGTTTGATAGAAGTCACCTGTGAAGACATCTGGCCCTGGACTTTTGTTTGTTGGAATATTTTTAATCACAGCTTCAATTTCATTACTTGTGATTGACCTGTTCATATTTTCTATTTCTTCCTGGTTCCAGTGTCTGTTGTAACTTCTCCTTTTTCATTTCTAATTTTATTGATTTCAGTCCTCTCCCTCCTTTCCTTCATGAGTCTGGCTAAAGGTTTACCAATTTTATTTATTTTCTCAAAGAACCAGCTTTTAGTTTTATTGATCTTTGTTACTGTTTTCTTTCTTTCTATTTCATTTATTTCTGCTCTGATCTTTATGATTTATTTCCTTGTACTAACTTTGGGTTTTATTTCTTCTTCTTTCCCTAGTTCCTTTAGGTGTAAGTTTAGATTGTTTATCTGAGTTTTTTCTTGTTTCTTGAAGTAGGATTGTATTGCTATGAACTTCCCTCTTAGAACTGCTTTTGCTGCATCCCATAGATTTTGGATCATCATGTGTTCATTATCATTTGTCTCTAAGTATTTTTTGATTTCCTGTTTGATTTCTTCAGTGATCTCTTGGTTATTTAGTAATGTATTGTTTAGCCTCTATGTGTTTGTATTTTTTACATTTTTTTCCCTGTAACTCATTTCTAATCTCATAGCGTTGTGGTCGGAAAATATACTTGATATGATTTCAATTTTCTTAAATTTACCAAGGTTTGATATGTGACCCAAGATGTGATCTATCCTGGAGAATGTTCCATGTGCACTTGAGAAGAAAGTGTAATCTGCTGTTTTCAGATGGAATGTCCTATAAATATCAATTAAGTCTATCTGGTCTATTGTGTCATTTAAAGCTTGTGTTTCCTTATTAATTTTCTGTCTGGATGATCTGTCCACTGATGTAAGTGAGGTGTTAAACTCCCTTACTATTATTTTGTTACTGCCAATTTCCTCTTTTATAACTGTTAGCATTTGCTTTATGTATTGAGGTGCTCCTATGCTGGGTGTATATATATTTATAATTGTTACATCTTCTTGGATTGATCCCTTGATCATTATGTAGTGTTGTTCCTTGTCTCTTGTAACATTCTTCATTTTAAAGTCTATTTTATCTGATATGAGTTGCTCCTCCAGCTTTCTTTTGATTTTCATTTACATGGAATATCTTTTTCCATCCCCTCACTTTCAGTCTGTATGTGTCCCTAGGTCTGAAGTGGGTCTCTTGTAGACAGCATATATATGGGTCTTGTTTTTGTGTACTTTCTGTGGGCCTGTGTATTTTGGTTGGAGCATTTAATCCATTCACATTTAAGGTAATTATCAATATGCATGTTCCTATTACCATTTTCTTAATTTTTGGGGGTATGTTTTTGTAGGTCCTTTTCTTCTTGTGTTTCCTGCTTAGAGAAGTTCCTTTAGCATTTGTTTTAGAGCTGGTTTGCTGGTGCTGAATTCTCTTGCTCTGCTTGTCTGTAAAGCTTTTTATTTCTCCATTGAATCTGAATGAGATCCTTGCTGGGTAGAGTAATCTTGGTTGCAGGTTCTTTCCTTTCATCACTTTACATGTATCATGCCACTCCCTTCTGGCTTGTTGAGTTTCTGCTGAGAAATCAGCTGTTAACCTTATGGGAGTTTCCTTGTATGTTATTTGTCATTTTTCCCTGTTGCTTTTAATAATTTTTCTTTGTTTTTAATTTTTGTCAATTTGATTACTATATGTATTGGCCTGTTTCTCCTTGGGTTTATTCTGCCTGGGACCTCTGTGCTTCCTGGACTTGGCTGGCTATTTCCTTTCCCAGGTTAGGGAAATTTTTGACTATAATTTCTCCAAATATTTTCTCGGGTCCCTTCTCTCTCTCTTCTCCTTCTGGGACCCCTATAGTGCAAGTGATGGTGTGTTTAATGTTGTCTCAGAGGTCTCTTAGGCTGTCTTCATTTCTTTTCATTCTTTTTTCTTTATTCTGTTCCATGGCAGTGAATTTCACCATTCTGTCTTCCAGGTCACTTATCCGTTCTTCTGCCTCAGTTATTCTGCTATTGATTCCTTCTAGTGTATTTTTCATTTCAGTTATTGTATTGTTCATCTCTGTTTGTTCTTTAATTATTCTAGTGTTTGTTCTTTAATGTTTCTAGCTCTTTGTTAAACATTTCTTGCCTCTTCTTGATCTTTGTCTCTATTCTTTTTCCGAGGTCCTGGATCATCTTCACTATCATCATTCTGAATTCTTTTTCTGGAAGGTTGCCTATCTCCACTTCGTTTAGTTGATTTTGTGGGGTTTTCTCTTGTTTCTTCATGTGGTACATAGTCCTCTGCCTTTTCATTTTGTCTATCTTTCTGTGAGTGTGGTTTTCGTTCCACAGGTTGCAGGATTACAGTTCTTCTTGCTTCTGCTGTCTGCCCTCTGGTGGATGAGGCTATCTAAGAGGTCTGTGCAAGCTTCCTGATGGGAGGGACTGGTGATGGGTAGAGCTGGGTGCTGCTCTATTGGGCAGAACTCAGTAAAACTTTAATCCACTTGTCTGTTGATGGGTGGGGCTGAGTTCCCCCTCTGTTGGTTGTTTGTCCTGAGGTGACCCAGCACTGGCTCCTACAGGCCTTTTTGTGGGGCTAATGGTGGACTCCAGGAGGGCTCACACAAAGGAGTACTTCCTAGAACTTCTCCTGCCAGTGTCCTTGTCCCTGCGGTGAGCCACAGCCACCCACGCCTCTGCAGGAGACCCTCCAACACTAGCAGGTAGGTCTGGTTCAGTCTCCTATGGGGTCACTGCTCCTTCCCACTGGGTCCTGATGTGCACACTGCTTTGTGTGTGCCCTCCAAGAGTGGAGTCTTTGTTTCACCCAGACCTGTCAAAGTCCTGCAATCAAATCCCGCTAGCCTTCAAAGTCTGATTCTCTGGGAATTCCTCCTCCTGTTGCTGGACCCCCAGGTTGGGAAGCCTGACATGGAGCTCAGGACCTTCACTTCAGTGGTGGACTTCTGTGGTATAATTTTTCTCCAGTTTGTGAGTTACCCACCCAGTGTTATGGGATTTGATTTTATTGTGATTGCACTCCTCCTACCATCTCATTGCAGCTTCTCCTTTGTCTTTGGATGTGGGGTATATTTTTTGGTGAGTTCCAGTGTCTTCCTTTGATAATTGTTCAGCTGTTATTTGTGATCCTGGTCCTCTCACAAGAGGGAGTGAGTGCATGTCCTTCTAGTCCGCCATGTTGAACCAATGTTTATCTCCTGGGATGGTCCTCCCAACCCAGAAGGGGTCAGGGGTGAGGGTGTGCTAATGTCCTTCTCCTCAAAAACCAGCCTCACAGATTCTTCATTCCAGATTTCCATAACTAGGTTTTAAATTAATATTTGGCATATTAAATTACAAATTGAGACCCTAGTAAAGTTCAATCTATAAACCTTATAACTTCTGTGTGAAATAAGAACAATTACGTGATTGTTAATTGAATAATATGCGATTGACATATGTTGAGTAGGCTAAATTCTTAAAGGAACAGTGCCACTTATAAACTTAGTTAATGCACTGCTTTCAAACATTTAAAACTTAATTAAATGTCTTTAAAATTTAAAACACAAAAACAGTTGAATGTATTTTATTTTCTTTTAAATACTTCAAATGGCTATTGGGGAAACGTTTATCCTGAGCAAGCAAAACCTTGCCAAGTACAAACATGAATCATATAATTTTAATATATTTAAATAAATTTATATGGTAATCAAATTCTCCTCAATATTGGGATACTGTCTATAAACTAGTTAATATTATAAATTAGTTAATATTCTGTTACAAATACTAACTTAAATATTATAGATTCTTTGGCTTATTCACACACATACATTACTCCTAAACTTAATAAGCAAGTATTAATACTATGGGCTTGATTTTCTTTATCATGTCCTATTCACATCCATATTTCCAGGATTGAAAATGCAGTCACCCGACTTTAAGGAACAAGTGTACCCTCTCGGCAAAGTTGAGGTTCCTGATATCGTTCCTAAGGGGAAAGAGAATTGACACAGCTGTGAGGGCTCCAAGGGACTTGGAATTCAGGAAGTCTGACCCAGAGCCCCAGTGATTGGCTGGCCCCATATTTGTCACCATGTCAACTGGGAGCTCTGAGTTCACACTGCCCAGTAATCTGCTCCTGGCTGTTTTTTTAGGAAGAACATATTCTGTAATCCTCCACCACTCAGCTATTTATTGTCACACTGTTTCTTGCAATGTTTTCACATTCTTCTCATTTAAAATATCTAAAGTCATTTTACAGCATCTTCATGGATCCTGCTTCTTTTCACACAGTTGTTCCGTTGTGTGTTCAGGCCTAGATCTTTGGTTGTTCCCAAGATGATTTCAGTCCTTCTGGTTTCATGTATTGCTGTACCACAGACATCAAGTTCCTTCATTAGCTCATACAATATAAGATCAGTGTATTTAATAAAGCAGAACTGTGATAATCAAATCATCTATAAGTCCTTTAGATATTTTACAGCCTCAATTCTCATTATAAGGTTTATGTGGGCATAAGGAACTGGACTAAATAGATATCAAATTGATGTCAAAATATGGATTTTTAAAAATTAAATCCCTGGGCTTCCCTGGTGGCGCAGTGGTTGAGAGTCCGCCTGCCAATGCAGGGGACACGGGTTCGTGCCCCGGTCCGGGAAGATCCCACATGCAGTGGAGCGGCTGGGCCCGTGAGCCATGGCCGCTGAGCCTGCACGTCCGGAGCCTGTGCTCCGCAGCGAGAGGGGCCACAGCAGTGAGAGGCCCGCGTACCGCAAAAAAAAAAAAAAAAAAAAAAGTCCCTGAGATAAACTTATTTTATTTATATTTACTTTTTAGTTTAAAAGTAAAAAGCCATAACCAAATTACTGGACAGTGTTGACATGGTGTCTTGCTAAAGTTTTACTTTATTATCTCTTTAATGGTTGAAATAAGACGGATAATATATACGTGAAACCATTTATCCTGTAAAGAAGCAGATTTGTAGTAATAAAGAAACTCTTAAGATGTGTCTATTAGATGCAGTTCGATCAGATTCCTCACAAATTAATGATTGCCTAAATGGGCCAATCGCTGTTCTTAGCTCTTAGGAAATAGAGATGAATCTGACACAGTCGGTACTTTCAAATAACTGTGGGCAAGAGAGACACATCAAGAGCTCTAGTCCAATGTGAGGGGGGTGAGAAAACCAGGGAGCATAGGTAAGGGAGCACCTAATTTTGCCTGGTCATGGTAAACCACACATTGGAGGCAGGATTTGAATAAGGCTTGGAACATGAATAGAAGAGGGTCAGGAGACAAGATGGGGAAAGAATGTTTCAGGTAGAGGGAGTGGCACGAATGCAAAATGTGAGGCATATATGAGAAAATATGTGAGAAAAGAGACCATGTGAGAGTGAGGAGAGACAGATCAACTTTCTCCAAGTGATGGGGTAAGTCTGGAGTCCTCTGTGAATGGCAGAGGGGATGTGGAGCTGGGAGAGCATGAGGAAGGGATGAAGGCAGGTGGTGGAAGGAAACCTCACAGCCCTCTTTAAAAAAAAAAAAAATTAAAGTACAGTTGATTTATAATGTGTTAATTTCTACTGAACAGCCAAGTGATTCTGTTATACATATGTATATATTCTTTTTCTTATTCTTTCCCATTATGATTCATCACAGGGTGTTGACTATAGTTCCCTGTGCTCTATAGTAGCACCTTGTTGTTTATCCATCTTATATAGAACAGTTTGCATCTGCTAATACCAAACTCCCAATCCTTCCCTCCTCCACCCTCCCACCCCCTTGGCGACCACAATTCTGTCCTCTATGTCTGTGAGTCTGTTTCTGTTTCATAGATAAGTTCATTTGTGTCACATTTTAGATTCCACACGTAAGAGATATCATGTGGTATTTGTCTTTCTCAAATTCCAGGTTTGTGGAAACCTGGCAGAGCAGAGATAAGATTGTTCACTTTCTACTCCCTCCAGAGTGGGCTTTTGTGTGAACAACCCCAGAATGGAGAAAGAGAGAGACAAAGGGAAAACATGCTACATGTGACCAAACCAGAAGGCTGAATTGACCAAGAAGTCATTGAAATTCTTGGAGAAAATCCAGACAGTGACCACATCAATTTCTCTGCTCTCAGATGGAAATTGTTACTTTTATCCAAGGTGAAGTTAAGTTTAGTTTTTACATCTCTGGGTTTTGTGCACTATTGTGATTGAGAAAGTCAGGAATAACACATCTTTACCACCACCTACCATTGCTTGAACCAGGTCCCCACCATAGCGGATGCAGTCAGTGCCTCATTCACAACTTTGGACCCCGGGGTCCGCGAATGACAGTTCCCTGACTTGCCAGCTGCCTCCTGCATCTCCCTGTGCCTGTGCAGGTTCTCTGACCATGGGATGTGCTCTCTGTGCAGTGAGGTCAGATGTGCTGGGGAGTCACGTCCCTAGGAGCAATCCTCAAACAACGAAGGAAAGGAGTTGGTGTATAAATGCCCCATACTTTTTCTTCTCTGTGGGACAATTCTGAGGTGTGTCCACAGTCTCCCCAGAGTCCCCAGTGGGAATGCTCCCTGTTTCCTTGGCAGTAACGATCATGTGAAGGCATCTCTTGTTAGCTTTCCTCCTTTCCTTGTTTTACTTATCACTCTTCTTGAAAACACCACCAAATAAACTGCTTGCACCCAAACTCTTTTCTCAGAGTCTATTTGGGGGAAACCTAAACAAAGACAAACAAGTCCCAGTTAGTCTATCAGATCTACTGATTGGAGATCCAGTTAGCTTTTTTGAATTATCAATAAGAGATAGTACATGAAAAGAACTCAATACGTTCATTGAATAAAAAACATCAATAAATTTAGGAGAGAGACAGGAAAACTGTGCTCTTGTGCCTCCCATAGGAAAGGCTTATGGGATATTTGTGAGAAGAGGGTCTCTTACACCCTAGTTATGGGAAGTAAAGTCATGCATTTTGAGTTATAACATCATAAAAGCGCTGAATGAGGAACAGGCTCCACAAATTCGTTTAGCATGTGTTTTATCTGCAGAAAAAGTAAATTGAACTTATCCATTCTTTAAAGATTTGATGGACAGAAATCCTGTTTTTAGCTAGAAAGGGATGATAAATGGAAATTATATGTTCAGTATTTATTAGTTTTCTATTGCTGCGGTAACAAATTATCATAAACTCAACCGGAACAACATAGATTCATCATCTTACAGTTCTATAAGTCAGGAGTCTGACATGGGTCTCACTGGGCTAAAATCAAGGTAACAGCAGGGTTGCATTCCTTTCTGGAGGTTCTATGGAAGAATCTGTTTCTTTGGCTTTTCCAGCTTCTAGAGGCCACCTGCATTCCTTGGATTATGGTCCCCTTCCTCCATCTTCAAAGTCAGCAATGTTGCATCTTTCCAACTTTTATTTAGTTGTACATCTTTGACTGACTACAGCTGGGAAGGTTCTCTGCTTTCAAGAAATCATGTGATTAGATTGTGATGATCTGGATAATCCAAAATAACGTCAGAATAATGTCAATCGCATGTGCAAAGTCCCTTTTGCCACGTACGATAACATAGTCACAAGTTCCAGGGATGAGGGTATGGACATCTTTGGGTGGGCCATTATGTTGCCTACCACAGTACCTATTACTACTAACTTAAAATATATAAAGCAATCACAGATGGTAGCCTTTGTTTATTGCTTTTATTTTTTAAAGAAATATTGTAAATGAGTATTTTTACAGGCTTTCATAGGTTCATTCTCAAATTGACCATCCCAAACCTTTTAAAAGCATTTTTAATTGCAATCTAATATTCATAGACAAAAGAACACTAAGTGACAGCTCAATAAATTTTCAAAAAGTGAACTTACCGAGGAGCTACAATGAGATCAAGAAATAGGACACATCTAGTGTACAGAACACTTCTCATGCTCTGCCCCACTCACTGTTCCCTTCTCCCCCCAGAAAAACAGTATCTTGATTTATATCACCACAGATTAGTTCTGCCTCTTAATCTGATACAAACAGAATTATACAGACTATATTCTTTTGTGTCTGGCTTCTTTCACTCAAATATTGTCCTGAGAGTTTTCTGTGTTGTACCAATAAGTTGTTCACTGTCACTGGTATAGAGTTTCCATTTTATGAACATATCATCATTTATTTATCCATTCTATGGTGGACATATGGGTTGTTTCTAGTTTTTAACTATTACAATTGTTGCTATTGTGAATTTTCCAGTATATCTTTCGGTAACCATATATGTATATTAATGTTGAGTATGTACCTAACAAACCCAAAGTGTGCATGTGCTCATCTTTGGAAGATGTTGACAAGTGTTCCAGGTGTTTGTGCCATGAGCATTCCAGTGGTTCTACACTCTCACCAACACTTGTTATTTTCTGTCTTTTAAACATGTTAACCATTCGGGTGAGTGTATATGGTATCTCATTATGATTTGTTCGTTTGTTGTTGTTTTCTTTTTTTTTAAGGTAGAATTTACAGATAGTGAAATACACAAATCTTAAGGGTACAATTCAACGAATTTTATCAAACTCTAAGCTTGTTTGAACTTTAAGATTCTACTTTGTTTGTGCATTTTTCTATCAAGAGTGTTTTGGGATAATTAAATCTCTTGTGGTTGAAGAGGGAAAACTGTGTTTACTTCATGATCTTAACCCACTACTTCAAGAGCCAGGCATAATAAGGAGGCACAAGCAGGCATCCAATCGAGTCTGTGGACCACTGGACTGACTTGAGTCAGTACAGGTTACTCATTCCATAGGTCATTTACCTACTGACCTGAGGGAACACATCCAAGGAAAGGAAAGGCAGAGCCTCAGAAACATTACATAGCAGCCTGGCATCATGAAAGTTTGCCTATTTGGGTCCAAGCTCTTGTTGATGGTGCCAAACCACAAGCATGTGATAAGAATGAACTCAAGAGCATTCAGACTTCAAAATAGTCTCTTTCTTTCTTTTTTTGGCTCTTGTTGCATTACTGTATGAGTCACATACCACCAGGTATTTATGTCATTGGTAAAATACGTTCTCCTCCCTGCCCCTGGCACACACAGTCTTGATGATTCACACTACAGCAAATGTGCCATGTATCTTTAATTTGCCTGTAAGTAAAGAAGGTAGAAAAAGTAGTTGGCTTGTGAATAGACAGTAGCCTGGATGTTCTCTGTCCAATGAAACAACCTCAACTTTTATTTCAGTAGTACGCGTCTTGTGGAGGCTGGATGGTGTAGGTAACTGGCTTTGCTGGAGTTGGGCAAATTGATTTCTCTGAATCTTGTTTGTTTCCATCTATAAAAGATGATAACAACCTCGAGGGCTGTTACAAGGATTATGTGAGAGAACATTGGAAAGCATAAGGTACAAAAGTTTTGAGTCTCTCTTCCTCCTTTACCAACGGATACTGTTAGCGATGATATAATGACATTCATAGAGTTAAGAAAAAGAGTTTCAAAGACCACAAGCTAAGTTTGACTGATGATATAAAGTCATCCATCAAGAAGGCTCCACAGGGTGACTGTGACTCCAAATAATCCTCATCCTCTCATCACTTCTACCCAAGAAACCAGGAAGGGGCCGGGCATTGACTGGGACCACATTACCCAGTTCAAGTGTGAGGTCCATACTGAAGAGACCCAGGCCATGTCAGACCGTGAACTCCAAGGCTGACCGTGGTCAGCTCCCTTTCCTTGGCCAAAGAAGAAAAGGCATAGAACAGTGTCCCTGGGTGCGTTTTATGGGCCAGGCCTGGAATTGGCACATATCATGTTTTCCTAATTCCACTAGCTGCAACTTGGTCACCTGGCCACATGTAATGGCAAGGGAGGCTGGAAAATGCCATCTAGCTGTGTGTCTGGGAAGAAGAGGAGAATGTAGAGTTTGATGACCATTAGCCATCTCACCACAGATGGTCCATACCCTGACCCAGGGTAACCTTTCTCACCATAATGGCAATATAGTCTTTGCCACATTGCTGTGGCAGCAAAAGCAGGTAAAAATGAGAAGCTCTCAGAAATGTTTATCTTGTTGCTTAAAACCTATTTCTAGATCCCTTGAATGCAAAGACTCAGTGGGAGACATTTACGTCGCCTGTCTCTCACTTTGCTAGGCAGTGTATTTGGACTCCTAAGTGTGACTGGATCAGTTTACACCCCTACTGGGCATGATCTGGTCTAAAAAGCTCACCTGGTTCCAGACACTTGAAGGATAAATCCATCCTCGAGTGGCCTGACCCTGGAGGTATAGCCCAAGGTGATTCTGTGCCTTGGGATGGAGACATTTTCTAAGCCTCCAAGGGGCTTGTGGCTGAGCCTTTCCCATGCTGGTAATAGGTTCAGGATCGTGGATCCTCGGAGATGACATGCATTGGGACTGTTGGGGGGCTAAATGTCTCTAGGCACAGCTATCGTACAGACAGCACATGTAACTCACAGCGCGTGACTCAGCTGTGCCCAAAGTATAACTTTTTCTTACAACTTAATGTTAATTTTGAGGACCTTCCCCCATTCCATCAGGTGGTTGAGATAATCTCAGTCTATTGATCTAGTTATGAGGAGCTTTCATGAAATCAGGTTGCTATGGAGACAGCAGGCTTGGAGAATGTCAATGTCCTTGGTCCTTGACATATGCACCTGAGTATCTTCTCATTCTGCCCTCTGCACCTTTCAGCTCAGGCAGATTTCTCTCTGCTTTCCCTGTGCCACCTGGGAAGGCAAAGGAGTTATTCTGCTCCTTCTCTACCAGGTTGGGGATCAGGGATTCTTACAAGTTTGCCCAGGGCCCCATCCTCTTCAGTTTTTCTCTCTCAAGGGAGTGTCTTCCTTTAAGGGCCACTGCCTGGGGGGCAGGGCAAGCGCCTCTCATGACCACCCACCTGTGCTTCCTCTCTCCTTACTTCCCTTCTTCCCAACCTGGAAGCATCTTTCTTCTAGTCCCTCAGAACATCCCTCTCTCCTCAAACCTGCTACTGTCATTCATATGAGTCTTTTGCGTTCCCCCAAAGACTTCACTTTTGGAACACAGAATTCCAAAACAGGTTATTATTATTATTTTTTCATTCCTCTGCATTCTGTTCTGTAAGCTCTCTCTCCTAGTTCAATGAGAATAAAGCATCTTAACAGCTAGGATGAGGAGGAAAGTGATGATGACCATTAGTCAATACATTATTCTAATAATAATCCATATATATTAGAATAATATATATTAGAATAATACTCTACAACAATAATTCACGTATCTACCTTACCACATAGAAACACATACAGGTGAACATAATTTGCCACTATAGTATCTGAAATAGATATGTGTGAGCTTAGGCATTTCACATTGTTTCCATTCAGCTACATACATACATACACTGAGGTATACTGTAAATATATTTGTAAGAAAAAGTGGTCATGACTTGGAAATGAGAGAGAAAAATTATGCAGTGTCCTTTCAGTGGAGTGTAAGATACAGTCTAGAGAACTCTGAGGAGATCATCTGATTCTGTAAGTCTTTTGATTGATTTTCTGTTGCCTATTTTACAATTCAATAAGGATGGAAGTTAATGTGTAGAAAACCGATAGCAATGGTAATGATGATTCTTGTGGCTAGCACTGCAAATGAACATTGACTGGTAGAGATACATCAATTTCTGCCAATTTGAAAAGATAACCCCAAACATTATATTGCATTGCCTTAGAGGACACTATTCAGTTTTATATTTATTAGAAAATTCATTTCTGTATGTATCTATCTATACCAATATTTGTTCTTCAAATTCTTCTTTGATCCAGTTAACATAATACTGTTGATTATTAATGAATAAGTTGAATAAAATCCTTGATGTGTTCATTTTATATTTGTTTGAAAGTTAAGTTTTTACTTTTGAAAATTATACAGTAGCTATTTGTCATATAAGTTGTTTCTTTGGTATCTAAATGGCCATTCTCATCCTCTCTTTGCTCCACCAGCAAGATTCCAAACAGTTTCTCAGGGTTCTTCCACATTTCACTTAGTCTTCAAAATAACCTTTGCAATAATAGGCAATAAAATTTCCATTTTACACATTAAAAACTGAGGCTCAGAGCATGATTTGTTTAATTGCAGGTCTCAGGTAGTTAAAAAGTCCTCTGTAAGACAACTGTGTTTTCACTAATTATCGAGCATGCTTCAAACCTCTTTACCCTTCTTACACTGAACCATTTTAAAGTCAAAAATACTCAGGATTATGCAATCCTCCTGTAAAGTTAAAAGTAATGGAAGACCTTATGGTCCTCATTTTAAGCTTTTCAAGAAAAAGCAAACTGTTAACTTTGGAGGTTTAAATTCAAAGCGACATTTGGTAAGAAATCAAGACTGATGAGCCAATAATTTTTGCATCTCTACTTTATAGAGAGTGACCTGTAGGATGCTGGGTAATGTATGTCAGTTGCATCAAGAAATATATAATATTTAAGTGGCTAGCAATCAAGAATCCAGCTATGAAGGCAAGGAATGTACATGTAAAATACCAATAGAATATATCCCTTAAGATGAAAAGACCTAAGCAACATTTTTCAGAAAAGGAATAGATGACTTCACAATTAAGTAGTAATTGGTGATCAAATGAATTCTTCTCCTTGGTGGAAAGAGAAAAGCGCAAAAGATAATGCTTTATATCAGCTTGCTGTTCAGATTCAAAATCGGTCAGTGAATCCTGATTATTTTCCTTTTTCTCACTACTCCAAACCACAAGGAAGGTGTAATTCAAAGTCGAATGGTACCAGTAATGATGTACTTCTTATAATATATAAGAATTTTTGCTTTCTTCAGACTGGCTTGTCTTCATTGCTTTTTTTCCTGCCCTGATCTCTTGGTTCATGACATTTTGCAGAGCTGCACTTCTTCTTGAACTTCCAGATAGAGAAAATATGTGGAATGACTAGACCTAAGGACAATCCTTCAGCCCTGTGCCTTGTCCAGTCATAACTTTCCTAAGGGTAGTCTTTATCCTGACTTGTACCAGCACAGATTAGCTTGCCTTCTTTTTGACTTCATATTAATGCAGCCATGCAAAATGTACTCTTTTGTGTCTCCTTTCTTTAACTCAACATTATGATTGTGAGATTTTTCCATATAGTTGTGTGTAATGGTAATTTATTCATTCTTATTGCTGGATAACATTCATTTTATAGAATCTTAAAATTGTTACCGCTATTATCATAGTAAGTTTCCTTTTCCGCCAGATTTGTCCTCTGTCATGTATGCACATACACAGACACATTGTGATGAATTCACTCTACTCTGAACAGAAATGGGGAAGGTAGGGTTGTATATTAACTGGGTTTTGACCTTTAAATAGGGTGTTAGTTGCCCAGTAACCACGATTGGTTAAATATCCAGAAGATATTGGTTGACACATTTAATCACATCATCTTCTCTTCCAAATGGCTACTTTTTTTTTTTTTTCTCCTGTGAGTGAGCTAGTGCAGGAAACTTAAGCTGGCAACATACCAAAACTATACTCAATCTGTTTTTCCAGGTCTGGGAACCTGACAACTTTCCCTCACTCCATTCCCAGCTAGTTAATGTCCAGTGCTTGCCATATCAGTATGATGATGAGTATGAGGAAGTCGCGCGTACATAATGAAATGTGAAAAAATTCACAGAAACATACCACAAGTAACGTGGGCATCAATTATACCTCAGCTTCTTTTGAATGCAGAGGTAGGTCATCCGATATTTTCTTCTAATGTTTTGAAATTGAATATCACACAATTCACTCATTTAAAAGATAAAATTCAATGGTTTTCACTCCACTCAGAGTTGTGCAATCATCACCAAATCAATGTTAGAACATCTTCATTACTCTAAAAGGAAACTCCACACCCATTAGCAATCACTCTTCATTTCTCCTCAGTTTCTCCCTCCGCCTACCTCCCCACCATTTCTCCCTAGCTAGACAACCATTCATCTACTTTTTGTCTCTGTAGTTTTACCTTTTCTGGACATTTCATATCAATGGAATCACACATGTGTGTTCTTCTGGGAATGGCTTCTTTCATTACTTTATTCCTTTTTAAGGTTTAATAATATTCCACTGTATAGATATACCACATTTTGTTTATCCACTCACCAGTTGATGGATATTTGGATTGTTTCCACCTTTTGGTTATTATGAATAATGCTGCTCTGAACATTTGTGTACAGGTTTTTATTTCTCTTGAGTATACACGTAGGAGTGGAATTTCTGGGCCATATGTTAACTCTATGTTTAACATTTGAGGAACTGCCAGACTGCTTTCCAATGTGGCTGCACTGTTTTACATTGCACCCAGCAGTGGATGAGGGTTCTAATTTCTCCACATCCACACTAACAGTTGTAATTATCTTTTTTTTTTAAATTACAGATATTCTAGTAAGTATGAAGTGGTATCTCACTAGTCCTTTCCCTGATTGATAATGATATTGAGAATCTCTTCATGAGCTTATTGATTATGTGCATAACTTCTTTGGAGGAAGGATTCTATTCAAATCCTCTGTCTACTTTTAAATTGGGTTATTTGTCTTTCTATTAATTTGTAAGAATTCTTTATGTATTTTAGTTACAAGTGTTCTGTCATATATATGATTTGCAAATATTTTCTCCCATTCTGTAGGTTGTCTTTTTTACTTTCTTGATGGTATTCTTTGAAGCACAAAAGTTTTAAATTTTGATGAAGTCAAATTTACCCATTTTTCTTTTTCACTTGTGATTTTGGTGCCATTGAACTTTATTCTTAAGATTTCAAAGCATTTTTGAATTGATAATGCTTAAAAATTCATTGTATTTTTTTCCTGAAACTTGATATGTTTACTATAATTTCAGGGAAGAATTTCTAATGGCAAACCAATCAGTGATTTTCTATATGTTTTTGGGAGGTTGGAATTCCCACTTTTGCTTAGGGCTGGTTTGAATTAAAAAATTGTTTTAAAAATGCAATGGAATTTTTTTTTCTAATAAGAAAAATAAGAATGACCAGGAAATGAATGACCCTGGAATCAAACTCAGGAAAAGAATTTTTGGTTGCCTATTGGCATCTGGTTATCTTGGTGGCCAAGATGAGAAGATCCTAGTATTATGTATTTACTTATTCTGAGCCCCAGGCTGGGCTAAGCACTGGGGGAGGATGACAAACAGGATGAGCTCTGTTCTACTTAGTATCTTACAAAGTAAGTGGAGGAGACTTAATCTAACACACAGGAAGAAATTTATAAACAATCTTTCTAATTCCCAGAGTATCCAGTTTAATGCACTTTGAATAAGTACTAAGTAAATGTGTAGACAATTGACTAAAAGATGTTATAGAATCAGAGACAACATTATGTGGTATGGATTGTAATCATAGTGTGACCTTGGGCAAGCCCGTTCACCTTTCTGAGCTTCAGTTTATTCATCTATAAGTGGGGACAATGATAATGCTTAGTTCAGAGGTTTGTAAGGAAGGGCAAAGGAGACTTTGCCCATGCAAGTGTGCATGTAATTAACAAGACTCATAGTCGCTATGGGAACAGAGGCAGCAGGGGGAGGGGTTCAGACATGGGGTCTGGAATTAAACAGAATTGGGTGAAAATTTAGTATCTGTGTGCAGTGGGACAAGTTGTTATTTGTAAAAATCACTTTATTAGATTGCTGTGTGGAGTTTTTGTGGCTTTTTTTTTGAATTTTATTTTTTTTTTATACAGCACGTTCTTATTAGTCATCAATTTTATACATATCAGTGTATACATTTCAATCCCAATCGCCCAATTCATCACACCACCACCCCCACTCCCCCACTTCTTTCCCCCCTTGGTGTCCATACATTTGTTCTCTACATCTGTGTCTCAATTTCTACCCTGCAAACCGGATCATCTGTACCATTTTTCTAGTTTCCACATATATGCGTTAATATACGATATTTGTTTTTCTCTTTCTGACTTAATTCACTCGGTATGACAGTCTCTAGATCCATCCATGTCTCAACAAATGACCCAATTTCGTTCCTTTTTATGGCTGAGTAATATTCCATTGTATACATGTACCACATCTTCTTTATCCATTTGTTTGTCGATGGGCATTTAGGTTGCTTTCATGACGTGGCTATTGTAAATAGTGCTGCAATGCACATTGGGATGTATGTATCTTTTTGAATTATGGTTTTCTCTGGGTATATGCCCAGTAGTGGAATTGCTGGATCATATGGTAATTTTTTTTTTTTTTGCGGTACGCGGGCCTCTCACTGTTGTGGCCTCTCCCATTGTGGAGCATAGGTTCCGGACGCGCAGGCTCAGCAGCCATGGCTCATGGGCCCAGCAGCCGCTCCGCAGCATGTGGGATCTTCCCGGACCGGGACACGAACCCGTGTCCCCTGCATCGGCAGGCAGACTCTCAACCACTGTGCCACCAGGGAAGCCCCATATGGTAATTTTATTTTTAGTTTTTTAAGGAACCTCCATACTGTTCTGCATAGCAGCTGCATCAATTTACATTCCCACCAACATGGCAAGAGGGTTCCCTTTTCTCCACACCCTCTCCAGCATTTATTGTTTGTAGATTTTCTGATGATGCCCATTCTAACTGGTGTGAGGTGGTACCTCATTGTAGTTTTGATTTGCATTTCTCTAATAATTAGTGATGCTGAGCAGCTTTTGATGTGCTTCTTGGCCATCTGTGTGTCTTCTTTGGAGAAACGTCTATTTAGGTCTTCGACCCATTGTAGGATTGGGTTTTTTTTTTTTTTTTTAATATTGAGCTGCATGAGCTCTTTATATATTTTGGAGATTAATCCTTTGTCCATTGATTCGTTTGCAAATATTTTCTCCCATTCTGAGGGTTGTCTTTTTGTCTTGTTTATGGTTTCCTTTTCTGTGCAAAAGCCTTGAAGGTTCATTAGGTCCCATTTGTTTATTTTTGTTTTTATTTCCATTACTCTAGGAGGTGGATTAAAAAAGATCTTGCTGTGATTTATGTCAAAGAGTGTTCTTCCTATATTTTTCTCTAAGAGTTTTATAGTGTCTGGTCACACATTTAGGTCTCTAATCCATTTTGAGTTTATTTTTGTGTATGGTATTAGGCAGTGTTCTAATTTCATTGTTTTACATGTAGCTGTCCAGTTTTCCCAGCACCACTTATTGAAGAGATTGTCTTTTCTCCGTTGTATACCCTTGACTCTTTTGTCAGAGATTAGTTGACCATAGGTGTGTGGGTTTATCTCTGGGCTTTCTATCTTGTTCCATTGACCTATATTTCTGTTTTTGTGCCAGTACCATATTGTCTTGATTACTGTAGCTTTGTAGTATATTCTGAAGTCAGGTAGTCTGATTCCTCCAGCTCCGTATTTTTCCCACAAGAGTGCTTTGGCTATTCGGGGTCTTTTTTGTCTCCATACAAATTTTAAGATTTTTTGTTCTAGATCTGTAAAAAATACCATTGGTAATTTGATAGGGATTGCATTGAATCTGTAGATTGCTTTGGGTAGTATAGTCATTTTCACACTATTGATTCTTCCAATCCAAGAACATGGTATATTTCTCCATCTGTTTGTATCATCTTTAATTTGTTTCATCAGTGTCTTATAGTTTTCTGCATGTGGGTCTTTTGTCTCCCTAGGTAAGTTTATTCCTAGGTATTTTATTCTTTTTGTTGCAATGGTAAATGGTAGTGTTTCCTTAATTTCTCTTTCAGATTTTTCATCATTAGTGTATAGGAACGCAAGAGATTTCTGTGCATTAATTTTGTATCCTGCAACTACCAAATACATTGCTTAGCCTGAGTAGTTTTCTGGTGGCATCTTTAGGATTCTCTATGTATAGTATCATGTCATCTGCAAACAGTGACAGCTTTACTTCTTCTTTTCCAATTTGTATGCCTTTTATTTCTTTTTCTTCTCTGATTGCCGTGGCTAGGACTTCCAAAACTATGTTGAATAATAGTGGCGACAGTGGAATCCTTGTCTTGTTCCTGATCTTAGAGGAAATGCTTTCAGTTTTTCACCATTGAGAATTATGTTTGCTGTGGGTTTGTTGTATATGGCGTTTATTATGTTGAGGTAGGTTCCCTCTATGCCCACTTTCTGGAGAGTTTTTATCATAAAAGGGTGTTGAATTTTGTCAAAAGCTTTTTCTGCATCTATTGAGATGGTCACATGGTTTTTCTTCTTCAGTTTGTCAATATGGTGTATCACATTGATTGATTTGCATATATTGAAGAATCCTTGCATCCCTGGGATAAATCCCATTTGATCATGGTGCATGATCCTTTTAATGTGTTGTTGGATTCTGTTTGCTAGTATTTTATTGAGGATTTTTGCATCTATATTCATCAGTGATATTGGTCTGTAATTTTCTTTTTTTGTAGTATCTTTGTCTAGTTTTGTTATCAGGGTGATGGTGGCCTCATAGAATGAGTTTGGGAGTGTTCCTTTCTCCACAAATTTTTGGAAGAGTTTGGGAAGGTTGGGTGTCAGCTCTTCTCTAAATGTTTGATAGAATTCACCTGTGAAGCCATCTGGTCCTTGACTTTTGTTTGTTGGAAGATTTTTAATCACAGCTTCAATTTCATTACTTGTGATTGGTCTGTTCATATTTTCTGTTTCTTTCTGGTTTAGTCTTGGAATGTTATACCTCTCTAAGAATTTGTCCATTTCTTCCAGATTGTCCATTTTATTGGCATAGAGTTGCTTGTAGTAGTCTCTTAGGACGCTTTGTATTTCTGCATTGTCTGTTGTAACTTCTTTTTCATTTCTAATTTTATTGATTTGAGTTTTCTCCCTCTTTTTCTTGATGAGTCTGGCTAATGAATTTTCAATTTTGTTTATCTTCTCAAAGAACCAACTTTTAGTTTTATTGAACTTTGCTATTGTTTTCTTTGTTTCTATTTCATTTATTTTTGCTCTGATCTTTTTGATTTATTTCCTTCTGCTAACTTTGAGTTTTGTTTGTTCTTCTTTCTGTAGTTCCTTTAGGTGTAAGGTTAGATATTTTATTTGAGATTTTTCTTGTTTCTTTAGGTGGGCTTGTATAGCTATAAACTTCCCTCTTAGAACTGCTTTTGCTGCATCTCATAGGTTTTGGATCATTGTGTTTTCCTTGTCATTTGTCTCTAGGTAATTTTTGATTTCTTATTTGATTTCTTCAGTGATCTCTTGGTTATTTAGTAACATATTGTTTAGCCTCTATGTGTTTGTAATTTTTACATTTTTTTCCCTGTAACTCATTTCTAATCTCATAGCGTTGTGGTCAGAAAAGATACTTGATATCGTTTCAATTTTCTTAAATTTACTGAGGCTTGATTTGTGACCCAATATGTGATCTATCCTGGAGAATCTTCCATGTGCACTTGAGGAGAAAGTGTAATCTGCTGTTTTGGGATGGAATGTCCTATAAATATCAATTAAATCTATCAGGTCTATTGTGTCATTTAAAACTTCTGTTTCCTTATTTATTTCCATTTTGGATGATCTGTCCATTGGTGTAAGTGAGGCGTTAAAGTCCCCCACTAGGATTGTGTTACTGTCAATTTCCTCTTTTATAGCTGTTAGCAGTTGCCTTATGTATTGATGTGCTCCTATGTTGGGTGTATATATATTTATAATTGTTATATCTTCTTCTTGGATTGATCCCTTGATCATTATGTAGTGTCCTTCCTTGTCTCTTGTAACATTCTTTATTTTAAAGTCTATTTTATCTGATATGAGAATTGCTACTCCAGCTTTGGTTTCCATTTGCATGGAATATCTTTTTCCATCCCCTCACTTTCAGCCTGTATGTGTCTCTAGGTCTAAAGTGGGTCTTTTGTAGACAGCATATATATGTGTCTTGTTTTTGTATCCATTCAGCAGGCCTGTGTCTTTTGGTTGAAGCATTTAATCCATTCCCATTTAAGGTAATTATTGATATGTATGTTCTTATGACCATTTTCTTAATTGTTTTGGGTTTGTTTTTGTAGGTCCCTTTCTAGCCCTCTGCTTTTTCATCTTGTCTATCTTTCTGTGAATGTGGTTTTTGTTCCACAAGCTGCAGGATTGTAGTTCTTCTTGCTTCTGCTGTTTGCCCTCTGGTAGATGCAGCTATCTAAGAGGCTTGTGCAAGTTTTCTGATCATAGGGACTGGTGGTGGGTAGAGCTGAGTGTTGCTCTGGTGGGCAGAGCTCAGTAAAACTTTAATACACTTGACTGCTGATGGGTGGGGCTGGGTTCCCTCCTTGCTAGTTGTTTATCCCTATGCAACCCAACACAGGAGCCTACCTGGGCTCTTTGGTGGGGCTAATGGCGGACTCTGGGAGGGATCGCACCAAGGAGTACTTCCTGTAACTTCTGCTGCCAGTTTCCTTGTCCACACGGTGTGCCACAGCCACCCTCCACCTCTGCAGGAGACCCTCCAACACTAGCAGGTAGGTCTGCTTCAGTCTCTTACGGGGTCACTGCTCCTTCCCCTGGGTTCCGATGCGCACACTACTTTGTGTGTGCCCTCCAAGAGTGGAGTCTCTCTTCCCCCCAGTCCTGTCGAAGTCCTGCAATCAAATCCCACTAGTTTTCAAAGTCTGATTCTCTAGGAATTCCTCCTCCCATTGCTCGACCCCCAGGTTGGGGAGCCTGACGTGGGGCTCAGAACCTTCACTCCAGTGGGTGGACTTCTGTGGTATAAGTGTTCTCCAGTCTGTGAGTCATCCACCCAGCAGTTATGGGATTTGATTTTACTGTGATTGCACCCCTCCTACCATCTCACTGTGGCTTCTCGTTTGTCTTTGGATGTGGGGTATATTTTTTGGTGAGTTCCAGTGTCCGCCTTCGATGATTGTCCAGCAGCTAGTTGTGATTCTGGTGATCTCACAAGAGGGAGTAAGAGCACGTCCTTCTACTCCGCCATCTTGGTTTCGAGTATTTTAAATAAGGTAAGATATTCGAAGAACTGAACACAGGAGGATCTTCTAGGTGAAGGAGGCAACAGGTGCAAGGCATAAAAGTCCATGGTTCTCCCAGCAGGAGAGTATAGGTTCCAAATTAACAAAGAAGTAAGGTTGAGAATATCTTGGGGAAGGACTAAAAATACACCCGGAGAGCTTAAACCAGGCCCCGCTGGAGTTCACTGAAGGACTTCAATCAACAACTTTTTGTCTGACACTGGCCTCAGGCTGGGGAGAAGGTTGGGAAAAAACCCCGTTCTTGGAAACTGGAGGCCTGGGTTTAGTTCTAGCTCTACCACTAGTTAGCTGCAGGTCTCAGAACAGTTATCTAACCTTCCTGGGCCTTCTCACCAGGTAAGTTCCCCAAAGTTTAATTTGAGAAACAGTAAGCTCCAGATTGACAGATCTGGTTTTCCTAATGGTGCCTCCATCAGACTGCTGCCAAAGTTTAGGAAACAAAGAATGTTTGATCATCTGGGACTTGGGGCAATTTCCTAACACCTGCAGGACTTGGTGCTTTGGAACATCCTTGATGGTATGTAGCAAAACATATGACATATATAGATAATTCAAATCCAATCCAAAGTGGTGCCTGGTAAAATATTCTAGAGTGTTCATGTGTCTTTCTGCAATGTGACAGACATTCTCATGAAATTCCTGCAGCATGTTTCTTGGACAGTTATTGATGTATGATGTGCATAGAGAAAAGTGCTGCAATCTGAAGGGTCCTGCTCTCCTAGTCTTCACAAACTGAACACTTCTGACTAATTGGTTTCCAAATCAAGAAATAGAACATAAGCAGGGCCACAGAACCTTACTTTCTTCCTATTCCAGTCATTTCCTCGCCCAAGGATAGCCACTGTTTCTAATGGCATAGAGTGGTTTTAAAATGTCAAAAAAAAAAAAAAAAAAAAAAACCCTGATGAAAAATAGAGATTGCTAGGTCCTAATTTAGAGATCTTGACATGTCATTCAGAAATTTAGACATATGTATATGTATAACTGGTTCACTTTTTTATAAAGCAGAAACTAACACACCATTGTAAAGCAATTATATTCCAATAAAGATTTTTATTTTTTTAAAAGAAATCTAATCCTTTGCTTGTGCCTGGATGAATAGGTACTACCCTTTTGGAAAACAGTTTGGTACAGTGTCTCAAGATCCCTTAACACATTTATTCTATTCCATTCTTGGAAATTTATCCGAGGAAAATCTGCTTAAAAAAGGATGACTTCATATTTATGAATATTTTCACTTCACAGTTATCTGTAATTATTAAACCAGAAAAGTAGCTCAGACATTCAACAATGGGTGACTCATTAATGAGTTCACAGATACAAACCATGAAACATTAAGCAGCTGTTAAAAGGGAAGACAGGGAAAGTATTTATCTTGTAATGTATAGTAAAAAATTGAAACTGCAAAATTACACTATGCTAGAACCATATCTTTGTAAAACTGATATGCATATGGACAAGAACTGGACAATATTTATGGAGAGTTGTTGGTTGCTTTCTATATCTGTTATGTTGTAAAATTGTTATTATAATAAAAGTCTGATGGGGTAAATAAGAACATGTAAGCTTTTCTATTTAAAAGGAACATTTTATAATAATACATCAGGACTTTTAAAGTATAAAGGAACAAGAAGTTACAAATCTATCTTTTTAAGTCTAAAAGTCCACTGACAGCTGTGAGAATGACAAAAATGCTAAAGTACAGCGATCTCCAATGTTGGCAATGATTCAAGCAAATAGGTACTTTCATACATTGATGCTGAGTGTAAAATTGCTGCTACCTTTGGAAAATAAACCAGCCTTAACTGGCAAAATAAAAATGCTTGTGCAATTTGATCCCAAATCTTGCTTGTAGAAATCTGTCCTTTGTAAATAAAAGTACCAGGACTCAAAGACATATGTATCACATGTATCAGGTTGTTCACAGCATTGTTTATAATAGAAAACCAAACAGCCACAAACAAACAAAAAAACCCAGGACACAACCTGAATGTCCATTAGCTGTGCAATGATTGGGTAAATTGTGAGACATCCATAGAATGAACAATTTTGCAGCTATGATAAGGAAGGACTTAGATCTCTAAGACTAACTTGGAGCAACACTCATGAATGATTGCTAAGTGAGAAAAAGAGATTGAAGACTAATATGAATAATACTGGTTTTGTAAAAACATTACAAAATACCATACACACTTGTGGGGCATAGAGAAATATACAAAATTATTCTCTGGTTTACCTGGGAAAATGGGATGAATATTAACTTTTTCTTAATGTATCATCAATGAGTAACTAGGTTACTGAGTAGGTGTTATTGGGTAACTTCTGAAAAGAAATTTATTAGAAAACATTTTTAAATCAATGATTTTCCCAAAGCACTTATACTTGAATACTGATCAAGAATTTCTCTGACATAACAAACTGTTAAGTACACAATTATTACTAATGAGGCTATTTCATCTAATACCAAATGGCATCTAAGAATCTACAAATGATTCCTCTTGTGCAGTTTCATGAAGAATCCAAACACTTCTAGAGCAAATGTAAAGCTAATTATGAATATTCATTTTATACAAAGCTCATTTTTGGTGCTTATAAGGACTATGTTTTGTTTGATTTTTTTTAAATGAACTTATAGCATCCTTAACATTTTCATTAAATATTTTCCTAAATATGTTCAAGAACAACAGCGTGGGATAAAGTGAGAGTGAGAAGCCTTTCTTGATTTCTGACATCTCCCAATATCTGAGCCTCACTTTCAGCTGGAAAATGCTGTCCCTCCCTCCTTTGTTTCCTTAGAATGGGATGGGGCAGAAACTTGAACCAACATGCAGATGTGGCCACTGGCATTCTCCACTTCTGAACCCTGTTCACATCCTCTAAACTGGCTTAACTGGAGAGGCAGGACTCCCTCCCACCAGCTTTGTCCCCAGCAACCACCTGCTTCATGGTAACAGGTGGGATAAAAGCTTTTCATCCTTCAGTAAGTACAGTGTTGAAGCCCTAAAGAGAACAGAGGAAACACTTCTTGGATGCATTACAATTGGCTGTCTGGCTCCCAGGGTCTATCACAGGCAATGTCCTAAGAGTCACATGTTCCTCTTGCCAAAAGATTGTCTGACCACGGGCCTCATGCCATTAGCCAAAGGCACTGACAGAGCATTGTTGATGCACCAGAGACATTGTTACCTATGGGCACAAACTTGGTTAATTATTTCTTAACCTACATTTCTTTTCCAATGTTTACTATTCAGGTGAAAAACTGACGTGTGATTTCTGCCTCTTTCTCTTCCAAACGATAGAGTACAAACTCAGTTGTACATTACACTGAGTTATGAAATGCCCTAATTACAGCAAAAGAGGAGTTATTGCCTTGAATCTCAGGGAACATTTGACCTAAACCTCTTCCTCCTGTCCCACCAAATATTCCATACAGACTTTGTTCCCAAATTTTGTCAACTACTTTGGAATTCAGCATTACAGTATTTTAGGCTGTGAGATGGAGTCACCCTAAAAGTACGCGGGCCTCTCACCGTTGTGGCCTCTCCCTTTGCGGAGCACAGGCTCCGGACACGCAGGCTCAGCGGCCATGGCTCAGGGGCCCCGCCGCTCCGCGGCATGTGGGATCTTCCCGGACCAGGGCACGAACCCGTGTCCTCTGCATCGGCAGGCAGACTCTCAACCAATGCGCCACCAGGGAAGCCCTCTTTTTTCTTTTTTTTTTTAATTGTGGTAAGAACAGATAACATGAAATCTACTCTTTTAACACATTTTTAAGTGTACAGTACAGTAGTGTTAACTATAAACACAATGTTGTACAACAGGTCTCTAGAAGTTATTCATCTTGCATGACTGAAACTTTATACACTTTTAACAGCATCTCCCCCATTTCCTACCTCCCCCCACCCCTGACAACCACCATTCCATTTTCTGTTTCTTTACCACCTTAGATTCCTTATGTAAGTGGAATCATGCAGTATTTGTTCTTCTGAGATTGGCTAATTTCACCTAGCATCCTGTTCTCAAGATCCATATGTGTTCTTGCTTATGGCAGGGTATCCTTTTTCTGGATGAATAATACTCCACTGTGTGTATATTCATCATTTTCTTTATCCATTCATCCATTGATGGACATGTGGGTTGTTTTCACACCTCAGCTCTTGTAAATAATGCCACAACAGACAGGGTGATGCATAAACCTCTTCAAGATCCTGATTTTAATTCTTTTGGATAAATTCCAAGAAGTGAGATTATGTATAAAGATTTCAATTTTCCCATATCCTTGCCAACACTTAGTATTATTCTTTTTTTGATGATGACCATTCTAAGACGTGCGCTCATCTTGAGTACTGTAACCTCTTACTGTAATCTAGAACTTTCATAAAGGTATTTTGGTCCATATAGCATTGTGAAATCTGTGTCTATGAGGAATCAAGGACTGGGACTATTCTGCCTTCTTACAGATGTCACTCATGTAGATATTTCCAGGGACCGTTTAACTTTTAAATGTCAATTTCTTTTATTTTAAATGAGGCTAATTGTAATGAAATAGAAATATATCTGTATCATGATTTTCTACTTTATGTGATAATATCTTACAACAATCCTATGAGGGAGATAAAGGCAGCTATTTTATTTTTATTTTATGAATTGCAAGATTTCATCCAGAGAGGTTGAGCTAATTGCCCAAGATCACACCATGTGAATGATGTATGCTCACAGTTTTATCTGAAATATGAGAAAGTCTCCCCTATTCAATAGCATATGGGGAAATGTATGACACTTCTGAACACTAAACAGTTGTTAATTCTTTCTATCTACCTAAGGCCCAGAATCTCACAGTTTAGTAACTCCGTCAGTGTCTTGAATTGGAGCAAGAAATTGTGTCATTCTACACCAACCCTACCCCCGCCCCCCCACCCCCTGCCCTGCCCCATTTCATGTTCAAATGTGTTGGTTGTTTGTAGTGTCGTTTGTGTTGGAAACTGCCAGAATAAACACACTCACCAAAGGAAAAAATATAAATGGGAATATCTATGTGACATTTCTTCACTCAAACATATATACACTTATAGTCACATAAAAGCTGATACTAATAGGGCAGTTGTGAAGGCAATTTTGGTGATGGCTCAATGCAGCAGAAATTCTGTACCTTCTTTCTGGAACCCATTGACATTGCTCTATTCAAAGAAAGTATTGTTCTCATTTATACTGGCTGTGTTTTTTGTTTTTTTGTTTTGTTTTTTGCGGTACATGGGACTGTCACTGCTGTGGCCTCTCCCGTTGCGGAGCACAGGCTCCCGACGCGCAGGCTTAGCGGCCATGGCTCACGGGCGTAGCCGCTCCGCGACATGTGGGATCTTCCTGGACCGGGGCACGAACCTGTGTCCCCTGCATCAGCAGGTGGACTCTCAACCACTGCGCCACCAGGGAAGCCCCTGGCTCTGTTTTTGAGGAAATTCACATGGCAATACACAGAGAAGATGCAGGAGGAGCCACAAGCAGACTAGAAGGATGGAAATGATATTTTATAATTTATCAAACTAGAGAATTCCTTAAATACATTTTATTAAAGAAGGAAAGAGCACAGATTTTTCTTGCTTAACCTGTATTTTAGAGGCTGCAGCAGCACAGGACTAAATAATGTTCATGACAATAGTCATTAAACAGCATTTTTCTGGCTCCGCCTCCCAGTGTCCCTACAAGAATAACAACTTCTTTCAAATTCCTCCTGAATCTTTTCTGAATATCCTTGCAGGTTTCTCACATGCATTCTGCTAGTAAATCTTCTTGTTTTGAAGAAGGAGGTGTGTGAGGACAGAGATCCCCATTTCCTCCCCCAATGCCTCGACTCCTCATGCTAATCAATCCCCACGTGTCCTGGGCATTGCCACTGTCCAGTGCCTGGTTATGTCCTTATAGAGGCAGCTGATCTGTGCCATCAAGGATGCCAACATTTATGCTGAGGGTGCCAGTTCTTGGTCCTATAGACTCCGATACTGTTGGGTAATTGTTCTCTCAATCTCATGGAGAAAACACTGAACTGACTTTATCTTTGCACTCATTCTTTCTTGAGAGTCTCTATCTACGTTGGGCCTCCAGCATACTCCGAGGTTATACTGAAATGCCACCACCATACTGCCTCTGTGTGATACTGTGATACTACTCCATTAATCTTGAACCAAAGACGTGGTTTAGACCTTCTCAGATTTCCATTAGAATTTATCTTTGTGATCCCATCTTAAAAGCCCTCCGCACATGTCCAGATACACTGAAGTCCTTAGAATATACGTAGTTTAAACTCAGATTGGGCCTCTTCTACATGAACTAGATTCTGAGTCATTGGAAGCATTCCAGTTCCAAAGGCAACCTTCTTGAGGTCATAAATAATCTAAAGGAAAAGTTTCCCAGGTGGAAGCCCTATCCCCCCAAATTAATAGTGAGTAGACTTTGGAGGCATAAACAATGGTGAATTAATCTTTTCATGACCTCATTCTTCTTGAAGGGTAAACTGGGTCTGCCCAGAGGCCAAGCATCTGGTGGAGGAATCAGTGATGGCTTGGAGTCCACAGTGGCCTAGAATGCCCCTTCTAGTCCTTTCTAGAACAAGCGTGGGAGGTTATCATCATAACCTTCAGTGTCCTATGTTCTTATTGTAGATTTGCTGCCTTGGCAGGGAGGTGATATAGAAATGGATTTGCTTTTATTTTTTTCCCCTTAATCTCCTGGTTTGCCCAAGGAGGCTTGATTTCATTTGTAGTTTGGTATCTGTTTAGGCAGGAATGCCCTTAGATTTCACTTACAGAGTAAAGTGGATGAGAGAAAGATGTGAGTCTTGAGCATCTGCTCCCACCCAGGGCAGAAATGACTTTTTGATGTCTAGAGGCTGGAGAGCCTAATGGGGTTCACCTTGTACCTTTTGAATATCATACCACCCCAAAACCTGGCTTTTTCTGAAGAATCCTCTGTTAAATCCTCAACTGTTCCATCAGGTCATGTCTCTTAATGTAAGTGGCATTGCTAGATAAGCTTGGAAATATTTCTTTGAAGTTCTCAGATTTTTTTTTTAAATTTTTATTGCAGTATAGTTGATTTACAATGTTGTGTAAGTTTTGGGTGTGCAGCAAAGTGAATCAGTTATACATATATCCACATTTTTTTTTAGCTTCTTTTCCCATATAGGCCATTGCAGAGTATTGTGAAGCTCTCAGATCTTAATATTTAAAAATATTCCCCACACTTTCTTCCCTTCATACTCACTGAGTTTTTATCCATTGGGCCTCTTACCACTAGTACCTTCCTAAATAATGTCAGACATGTGCCAGCTCATTTCAGTCCTAGGTGTTCTGATTGCCATTGCCCCAACTGTCTTTATCCTAGGTGTGGCATGCAGCTGTGAGTGTTCTTGGGCAATCATTTGACTTCTCTGGGCTGATTCATATTTTTCTGACCTACTGAACTGAAACCTAGGGAAAGCACACAACAGATATCCAACAAAATTGTGCTCACTGAATGAATGAGTTTATTCATCTGTGAAGTGAGGAGGCTGGTGTAGACCTCTTATAGGCTCTTGTTTAGCCCAAACATTTGAAGATTCTTTAAGTCTTTATTATTGTAGCTGCCTAGGATACTGGGCCATATGTGGTATAAACAGGTTAGACATGACACACCCTGCAATTAGCTTTCTACTTTAAGCAGGAACATTGATACGCACATATAGTTAATGTCACAGAATGAAGACACATTCATTATACACAAAATGGGCTTCAGGATAAAAAATTTTCTTTTTAAAAGTATACAAATATTTTCAGAACATTCTTTAAGTAAATTAATGAAAAGATAATGAATTTTTTTAAAGTCCTTTTTTTCTTTTTAGAGAAAATAAAGCAGTTTCTTTATTTTAACTCAATATTTACTATTTTTTCTCATATGGTTAAAAACAAAAAGTGGTAGAGAGGACTGATGGAGATTTATTCAAGTATGTGGCATTAATATTGATATGTCCTTTTTTTTTTTTTCTTATACAGCGGGTTCTCATTAGTTATCCATTTTATACATGTTAGTGTATACATGTCAATCCCAATCTCCCAATTCATCCCACCACTCCACCTGCCCCCTCCATTTTCCACCCTTGGTGTCCATACGTTTGTTCTCTGCATCTGTATCTCAATTTCTGCCCTGCAAACCGGTTCATCTGTACCATTTTTCTAGGTTCCACATATATGCGTTAATATACGATATTTGTTTTTCTCCTTCTGACTTACTTCACTCCGTATGACAGTCTCTAGATCCATCCACGTCTCTACAAATGACCCAATTTTTTAAAAGTCTTGAAGTCACTTTCAAGGTGAGTTGGTTGCTGTCTTGGTATTTATAAGCTTTCTATGAGAAAAAAATATACAGATGTGTTAGGAAGCTGGTTCTAATTTGAAATGCTTATACCTAATGTGGGACAAGATACATAGACCAATATGGGCTTCGATTCTGGGTCTGATATACTCCTTACCCAACTCTGAGCTCTCAACCATTCAGAGACTCAATTTCCCCATCTGTATAATGTACAATAAATATACTATTTCTCCTATGCTTCCAGACTTGTGGACACTCCGTGGTATATTTATTATATTTGTTCCAACTAACTATTAGACACATTGTTTTAAATGCAATGCTTATTATTTGAAAAAGAAACTGGTATGCTTTTTTAAATGTGTTTATTCTATGGTTTCTACCTTTTTAAGTATCCTATAGTTGCAAGGGATTTCTGTTTATGCAAGTGAAATGCATATTAATGGGAAGTAAAATACTGTCCTTACAGAGAGGGCACAAACCCCCCAAATTGACCCAGAAACACTCTCAGGAACAACAAGCATTTAATCTTCCGTAAAGTAGACAACAGGTTATTGAGGATAAAGTGAAAAGGACTAAAGGTAATTACAGTTAATAATGATGGGTGTGGAAGCAAGATGCTTATAGTGACACTGAGAGCTCAAAACTACCATCGACCACAGCCAGGCTGAGAAGCTCCCGATGTAGCGGGGATGGAGCTCTTTGTCTGTGGAATCCCCATGGGGCTACCAGGCTTGTGCTGCCTTTATCCACATGTGATTGAGGAGTCTCCTGATAGACAGTGAGAAATGGCATCATCTGGACACAGAACTGTATCCTCAAAGTCCCTAACATCATCAAGTTACAAGTTAGCAGGTTGGTTTTCCTTTTACTGGGATGACCTATTATGAGCATCCAGCAGCATAGAAACAGAACCATCCACCTGTCCCATCTCCTACCTATTTACTTGGGTCGGTTCTGGGTGAGGCAACCTTTCCAGTTAGACTGCAGTGAGGGATCCTAATGTTGATGTCGTAGAATTGCCCCCCCTTTGCAGTTGGGGGAACTGGGGCCTAGAGCAGTTGAGTGACCTGCACAGGAAGAACACAACTGGCTAATGGCAGAACTGGGGTTAAAGCCCGTTTCCTCTGACCCTAAGTCCAGATCTCTTTTCACAAGATTATGCCTATCCTATGCAGAATATAAATCTAAAAGAGGAATGGTTTATATAGCCGTCCATATTCTTAAAAGGAAATATAAATTTTGTGTATCTAGTGACAATAACTTTGGGAGAAGTCACTCTGTGGATGGGTCTACTGTTGAATGGATGCTTCCCTGATGTTCAAAGAGAGGTCCAGTGCCACAAATAACAAAAACAAGAGGCTGCTCCGTGAGAACTCAGCTGTGAATATGTGCTGGCTTTGGCAGGAATTCAAGAGCCATTGAGAGTCAAAGTCACTCATTAGGGCTGGTGGGCAAGGCCATTGCAGGTGAGATAAGCTTTATCCTAATGAAACCTTCTGGGGAGTGCCTCATGCCATTTACTGTACTGTTTATGTTTTTTGACTTGTGCAACCCTACAAACTATGCTACTTCCTTTGCTGTGATGTAGACAGGTGGATACCACACATCCAGAAAATAAAAGAAAAGAGAGAGAGAGAGAAAGAAAGAAAGAAAGAAAGAAAGAAAGAAAGAAAGAAAGAAAGAAAGAAAGAAAGAAAGAAAGAAAGAAAGAAAGAAAGAAAGAAAGAAAAGAAAATGATGTCAGAAGCTTAGTACTTTGAGGAAGAAGAAGACTGGCTCTCTTTTAAACTTCTTTTATATTATTTCTTTTCCTTTGGCTATGGCATTCTGAATCATGTAGCCAAGAATTCTATCTCCTGATTTATATATGATTCTAATAGTTATACCTCATAAAAGCACTTTTGTATGGATGAATAAAGGTCTATTTCTCTTCTGTTCTGTTTCTCTTCTTGTAGCCACTAGCCACAAGTGGCTATTTAAATTTGAAACAATTAAAAGGAAATGAAAATAAAAATTCACTCCTTTAATCACATGAATGGCATTTCATGTGCCCAAAAAACACATGTGGCAAGTGGTTTCCATATTGACCAGTGGAGATATGGAATATTTCCATTATCACAGAGCATTCTGTTGGGACATGCTGGTCTATTTGGTAAAGATCTATTAAATAATAGTGAAAATTGTGAATTAAGTAAAATACCTAGGATCATCTAGGAGATAAGTGACAGTGCTAGAATTGCAACCCATTTCCACCAGGTCAATGGCTTCTTCTTCCACATCCATTCCTCAGCATAAATTCTAAGAAGCGTATTTCCCTCCTCACCTCTTTCTCAGTCATCAATAATACTTAATATGTTCTCTATCATCGAGGAATCTATGGATATCTCTTACCCTTTATAATCTCACTCCCTTTTCTCTTCATTGTTTTAGGATAATACAGTCACACACATACACACAAATTGACCCTGGAGGATACAGAGATAATTTATGACACAGAGCAGGACTTTGAGAAACATACAAATTTAAGAAGATGTATCTATAAAACAAGAACAGGATGCTGCAAAAAGGATAAAAGTGTATAAAAGAATCCTTTAAATTTAAAAAAGGGGAAAAATGAAAAAAATATCAAAATGTGGATCAACAAGAAGAGAGTATGGAATATTTTAAAGAAATAGTAAAAGAGGTCGAATGGCCAGCAAGTTGTAGTGCCAGAAAGATAGAACAGAGGGAATAGAGGGTCTAAATGGTCTAAGAAGCAACATGAGGATTTTTTCTGAGCTGAAAGGGAACCAAATTCTTTAAACAGAAAAGACTCACATTTAGATCCTGATTACAAAATATCAGGATAAGGATAAAGAGAACAAAATATATTTTGGCAATAGAATTATCATGGGAAACATCAGATACTAGAACAATAATGGAACAAGGCCTTCATATGTCTGAAGAAAAATAATTTTCCTTCCTCCCTTTCTTTTCTTTTCTTCTCTCCTTTCTCCATCCACCAGTCCATCCACTCATCCATCCATCCATGTTAACACATCTTTCCTGAATTTTCCATTACAGTCCACATATTTCCTAAGCCATCTCCTTATAGCAGTTGACATATGCATTTTAAACAGATCTGTCAAGTTTTCCCCCTTAAACGTGAACAATATTAACTCTTCTAGTATGGTATTTGCGGGTATGTTTTCATACCATATAGGGAGTTTTTCCCTTTTGAATTGTTTTTACCAATATGAATACTCACAATACACATTATTCTAAAATTTTTTCTTATTTAACATACAAATAGTACACAATGTCAAAACGGATCTAATTAACTCCACCTATTAGCGGTAATATTTCCTTGTAGATATTTACCACGATTTATTCAACCACTTTCCTATTGAGTCATTCCATTTATTTCCAGTAACCATGTGCTAGTCTCTTAGAGTAGTAGAAGCCAAGAGAATTAACAAGTATTCAGAGTGGGGAGCTGGGGAGACCCAGATTATCGTGGTATATTTCAAGAGTTTGCATTCTGTTTCACTCTCACACACTCTCACCTTTCTACATGGTATCTGCACAGAATTTTGGTATTCCTATACAGAAGTATTATCTGCTTACCACTGGAATATACACTTCCAGGTAACAGCTTAGCTTTCCTCCTAAAAAGAGGTACATGAGTTATACATAGTACAAGGCTATATTTTCCTTCTCAAAAGGATTTTGTATTGCCCTTAACTCACTTTTACTCCCTAAGCAAGTCACAAGAATAACAGATTCTACAGATTTCTATCTTGCTTTTGAACAGTAAATATAATTTTTGACTTCCAAAACAGGTAACCTTAAGTATACACTTCTTAGAGCTTATCTGGGTGAAAGATAATGAATCATAATTTAATTTTGCTTCTTAAGCTAATTACATAAAGCTATAATGACATCTTTTTTTACATGAGCTCTATCTGCCCTACAGATAGAAGGACACATTTCTGTAAACACTATATTACTTCTCAGTGTGAGAACAAATCAGTTTTGTCCTAAAGCAACTTTTATGAACCATGAACTTAATTCTTTATAAAGAGTTTACAATGAATACTTTTGAAAATATGACATTTGAGCATAATACTGGCTTTTTCTACAGCAGGACTTTAGTCCTTTTAATTAGAGATTTCTTTAAACAAACCGCTGCTTTATCTTTTCCCACTGACTTCAGAGTTTTGGGCCACAATTTAGCATTTGATATATAGGCTATTGCTAAAGTATTAATTTTATAACATTCACTATCTCTTACAAAAATAATTACATTAACTTTAAAAATATGAGCATATTATTTTATCTTTACTGTAGGTTTTTATTAGTTTCATTGCTCACTCTTAGGTCTTTTTCAACCATTATTTCTGCCATTTTATTTTGATTCATTCCTCAGATAAAGTATTTGATTGTTTTGATTTGTTAGGTATTTTTCTCAGGGAGGTTGAGTGGAGGCTACATAATCAATGCCCTAATGTTTTTAACCGAGATGTAGTTAACATAAAGTGCAGAATTGTCACATGTTCAGATGATGAGTTTTGGACAGTTGTATAATATGTGTAACCACCACCAAAAATAAGATGCAGAACATTTACACCATCTGAGAAGTTCCCTCATGTACCTTTCCATCCCATTCTCCATCCCTCCCTTTCTTTTCCTCCCTTAACATCCACTATTTTTTAATTTCTATTTCCATAGATTAACTTTCCCTGAATTTGGATTTCACGTAAATGGAATCACATGGCCCAGACTCTTATCTGGCTTCTTTAATATTAAACTTCTGCGATTCAACTATGTTATTGCATTTGTCAGTAGTTCATTCCTTTTAATTGTTAAATAGCATTCCATTATATGAATACACTGCAATTCGTTCACCTAATTTTTTGTTGATGGACAATATTTTGAGTAAGGCTGCTGGAAATATTCTTATATAAGTCTTTTAGTGGACATATGTTTTCATTTCTCTTGGGTAAGAACCTAAGAGTGAACTTGCTGGGCCATAAGGTAGAATTAAACTTTATAAGAAATTTGCCAAACAACTCTGAAAAATGATTGTTCCACTTTATACTCCAACCAACAGTGTACCAAGATTCCAGGTGCTGTACATCCTTGTCAATACTTCCTCTTATAATGCATTCCATGATAATTGTAATGGTTTCCTGGTTGTTCTACATTTTATTTTTACTTTTTCAGTTTCTCTCACTCTAATGGATCTCCAAGGCTCACTCCCCTCAGGCTCAACTCCAGTGAAATAATACTCAGCTCAAATTCCTTGAATGGTATCCTAGTCACAACCTCAGCCTGACAAGTGAAGGTTCTCTGTGATCTGACCCTTACTTAAGTTTCTGATTTTATCTCCCAATCTCGAATACATAAATTCTACACAGCTTACATTCCGGCCAAACCAGCTGTCTCTAAACCTGCTGAAAGATATCTTGCCTCTCTGCTTTTTTCATGCTGTCTGTTCTCCATGCTCAAGTTTTCCCTGACATCTCTTATCTCCACAGTCTGTCCATTCCCTAGGACTCAACTCAGATTGTAACTTTCTAAGACATCCACTCCCCCAAACATGACATTGAACTTCAGAATCCCATTAGAATTTGAGTGTACATTTGTTCTAGGATCTTTCAACTTTTATTAAGTCATTTTCTCTACGTCTTTAGTTCCTTTACTAGTTGCAAGCTAGTTTGAAGGTGAGAACATATTACATTCCATTTCTTCTCACAGTAAGCCCTCAATTACTCTTTTAAAAACTTTTTGACATTTAAATTGAAATATAGTTGATGTATAATATTATGTAATTTACAGGTGTACCATATAGTGATTCTAGTTTTTAAAGGTTATACTCCATTTATAGTTATTATAAAATATTTACTATATTCCTTGTGCTCTACAATATATTCTTGTAGCTTATTTCATACCTAATAGTTTGTGCTTCTTAATCCCCCACTCCTATATTGCCAATCCCTACTTCTCTCTCCCCACTGGTAACCATCAGTTTGTTCTGTAATGTCTTTGAGTCGGCTTCTTTTTGTTATATTCACTAGTTTATTGTATCTTTTTAGATTTCCACATATAAGTGATATACATATTTGTCTTTCTCTGTCTTACTTATTTCACTTAGCATAATGCTCTCCAAGTGCATCCTTGTTGCTGCAAATAGCAAAATTTCAATCACTTTTTATGGCTGAATAGTATTCCATTATTTTTATATACATACCACATCTTCTTTATCCATTCACCTTAAATGAAGGAATGAGTAAGCTGAGTGAGTTGTAATGAAAATGGTGAATGCTGTTTATGAACAGTGGTGAACATTCCCTTTTAATTTCATTTTATTTTGATGTCAGTTTATTTAAAACTAGTTATTCAGAGAGGTTATCAGACCCACTTATGAGATACTATTTGTATAAAAAACAGCAGAAGTGAAAAAAGTATGGGCTTTGGGATCAGACAGACCTGTGTTTCTACCCCATTTACCAGCTGTAAGACTGTGAGAAAGCCACTGAATACTTAGAGCTTAAATTTTCCTCACTTATCAAGTGAGAATCATATTACTTTATTGTCTTCTTGTGACAATTAGATGAAACGAAGTAAGTACTCAAAACATGTTAGAGTTATCGTCTTTTCTTTAATACAGCATACCTAAGGACTAAGTGAGGTATTACACACCCACCTTCTTCAAAACCGCTGAGACCAAGCCCTGCTCCAGGTTTCCCACGAGGAGACACATCAGCCCTACTAACCATCAAAGTCAGCCAGTGCCCCTTCCTAGCCCACTAAAGAAGCACTGGGAGAAGTGGGGGATTCATAAGAAGTGTGGGTCTGGTGAAGCACTTGTTCATGACAGTGATGCTTTCCAATCTCCAAAGCCAAATGATGGGATTTCTAAGAAAATTGCTCATAAGGAGGGTGGGTGCCTGCAGAGGGGAAAGGCTGGATCTCTTCCCCAGATGGACATCTCCTCAGGCAAGCAGGCTTGCCCATCAGTTCCAGCCTAACTGAATACGGAGAGAAGGGGCAAGAAGGCAGGAGAGAGAGCAAGGACCGATGGTGGAGATGTTTGCACACCCACAGTTGGAACGCAGAGTTGCCTACGGTGGCATCACAGAGAACAGCCAGTTTTGTGTCATCTGATTAATTCTCCACTGAAGATAGCTGTTCATATGATATTGCTTATTTGTGGAATCTAAAAAAAAGGGATACAAATGAACTTACCTACGAAACAGAAGTAGAGTTACAGATGTAGAAAACAAGCTTATGATTACCAGGGAGTAAGGAGAGGGGAGGGATAAATTGGGAGATTGGGACTGACATATACACAGTACTATATATAAAATAGCTAACTAATAAGGGCCTACTGTATATCCCAGGGAACTCTACTCAATACTCTGTAATGGCCTACATGGGAAAAAGATCTAAAAAAGGGTGGATATATGTATAACTGATTCACTTTGCTATACACCCGAAACTAACACAACATTGTAAATCGACTATACTCCAATAAAATAAAATAAAATAAAATAAAATAAAATAAAATAAAATAAAATAAAGCAAAGTCTGCCTACCAGGAGCGAGTGTGCAGGATTTTCCACCAGGAAAGCAAGATAAGGGAAAGTGGAAAGGAGTTGAAGTGAGGTACACATCAGCAAATAGTGTAGTAAGGAGACTCCAATAAGGCCTTTGAAAAACGTCATGCATGAAATCTGTGAGAGGGCCAGGGTTTGAAAGTCCCTTTCTCTTGGAGTGTTTGGTGGCCAGTCGGTGGTAGCTCAGAAGCAGCAGCCACCACAGAGAAACAATGACAAACATACCCGGGAAAAAGGCTTTTACTATTTTCCCTGATCCCTTCTTACTCACCCAACACCAGAGTAGCTTGAGGTTAGAAGAGGACCAAGGGTGACCCCAGAGGTCAACTGTGTCTTCCCGTTACCAACTGCAAGGTGCCGGAGTAGAAGAAAGAAATGAGAGGACCACGGTCTCATTCATTCTGAAGTTGGGGCCTTTGCTTGGAGAAGGGGAGAGAGGATAGATATAGATACAGATATAGATATATTATGTATACATTTATATATTTTAATTGAAGTATAGTTGACTTACAATGTTGTGTTACTTTCTGATGTACAACAAAGTATATATATATATATATATATATATATATATATATATTTCAGATTCTTTTCCATTATAGGTTATTACAGGATATTGAATATAGTTCCCTGCACTGTATAGTAAATCCTTGTTGTTTATTTTATATATATAGTGGTGTGTTTCTATTAATCCCATACTCCCAATTCATCCCTCCCCCCTTTCACTTTTGGTAACCAGGAGTTTGTTTTCTATGTCTGAGTCTGTTTCTGTTTTGTAAATAAATTCACTTGTGTTATTTTTTAGATTCCACATATAAGTGATACTTATATGTGAAATCTAAAAAATATATTTGTGTTTCTCTGACTTACTTCACTCAGTAATCTCTAGTTCCATCCATGTTGCTGCAAATGGCATGATTTCATTCTTTTTATGGCTGAGTATTATTCCACTGTGGTGTATTATTCATACAACATAATTAGATATTTAGATAAAAATTTTAAATGAATATAATCTTGGTAATTGAAAGTGACTAGAAAGTCATGGGATCTGCCCAAGATGTACCTAAGGGACTAGACAAAGAGATCCAGCAGAGTTTCAAGCAAAATAATAGTGTGGGAAATAGAAAACACCTTTTCTTGTTTTTACACCCCCCCCCCAAGTTGAGATTTAATGAACTGGACAAAAAATGCATTCCAAATAATGAAATTCTCACAAATCAACCTTGCGAGTAGTCAATAGAGGTACACAGAATTTTAAAAATGTTTCACTATAAGTTACCCACACAGTATACACACTTTTAAATTATTTACTGAGAAGAGACTGTATTCTCCTGTGAATTTTCGGTAGGTCTTTTTGTTTGTTTTGGATCAGTTTTTTACCTGGTGAAGCAAATTCTGCTAACTGCCTCCACAACAGCCTTGGTTACAGGGCCCCGTTTGGGAGTCTGGGGCAGTGTCCTGCTCTGGGAAATGGGTCTAACGCATCTATACCCATCATGGTGTCCCAGCTCCTATGACTGGTGACCTTTCCAGGGATAGGCTGACCCAGGAGCGAGTTGAAAGCCTGTATCAGCTGGGACATGTCTGGAAGAAGTTATTTCCGCCCTCACAAAAATCCACAAGGGGGAAAAAACAAAAAAAAAGCAGCACCCCCCGCCCCTTTTTTTGCCTTCTCTGTGATGTGGCAAGAACCTGATTGTAGGAGCTCCCACAGGCATCTCGCACCCACAGGCAAAGTCCTGCGGACACCTGTGGGAGGATGGGCTACAAGAGGGAAAAGCCATTTTCATCTGCGCGCGCAGCGCGGCGATGCTGAACCGCCTCCGCGCACGTGTTGGGAGGCAGGTGCGCGGCGTCCTCCCCGCAGGTCAGGACAGCGGGTCCCGTTCCTGAGCAGGAAGCTGGGGGATGCGCTCGCCTAGCCCAGTGGCCTTAGGGCTCGGGACCCGGGTTTGGGGGTGGCGGGAAGGAAGGGCGGCTCCTCCGGAGGCTGCAAACTGCGGAGAGCGGAGGCCCTTTGAAGTGTTCAGAGTTCAAGGGAACGGTGGTGGTTTACTTAGTGCCCCGATCCAGAGATGCTTCATCTGCTCAGAGCCACGAAGGCCATGGGTCTCAGGAAGAGCGTCCAGTGGCCTCTGTGGTCGCTGTACCTTACCCTGAAGGTCTTGAGGATCTCTAAGTTCCTCCTGGACAGAAAGAAAAAAACAAGAAGCTTCATTCTGTGGGCCAGGAAAATGCCGAGAGGGCTGAGCTTGGACTGACACCTGGTGGTTGAGCAGGAAACAGGCGCGTCACTAAGAAAGACTCCCGCAGACTGGCGAACGGGTGGGAACAGAGGTGCCCTGAGAATGGAAAATAATAAAGACCATTTAATTTTTTCGGATTGTGTGACGCTATTCTTTAATAGGATTTAAAGAATATCCAGGAGAAAGCTAATATAATATTTAACTACAATTGATTTTTGGCTAATCCAAATGGCACAGGTTAAAGTTACCTCCAAATACGACTAATTCTGCACCCAATTCATTTCCAGTATATGGGAGGTCCTCCTTTACTGTTCAGTGGTGCCTGACCTGAGCCCCCTGTGAGTGCTGGAAGGTATTTCTGAGAACCCCAGAGGAGTGCTAGAAAGTTCTTCAAGCCCACCTGTGTCCCTCACACCTCAGGCTCCAGGCTCAGTTCCCTCTGTCTCCTCCCGCGGGTCTCTGATCCCCTTTCCATGATGTAGTTATTCTCTCAAGTCCGTTCTGTCAAAGAATGTGGACAAGGATGATCCTTCCAATCATAAGTTAAAAAGGGCTGTGGGGCTTCCCTGGTGGCTTAGTGGTTGGGAGTCCGCCTACCGATGCAGGGAACACGGGTTCGTGCCCGTGGGAGGATCCCACATGCCGCGGAGCGGCTGAGCCCGTGGGCCATGGCCGCTGGGCCTGCGCGTCCGGAGCCTGTGCTCCACGGTGGGAGAGGCCGCAGCAGTAAGAGGCCCGCGTACCGCGAAAAAACCCCCAAAAAACAGAGCTGAGAATGAGATAGACTCTCCTGACACTTGAGGATAACATATACGAAATACCATGCCCAAAGGGAAAATTTAAAATTCTATATGTTTTCCTAGAATTCATTAGCCGCAGTTTCCCTTTGATTGCTCTACTGGCCATATCTCCTGGCCTGATGCTATGTCCTTGTGCTTTGTCCCAAGAAAAGCACAAATGTTTAGTGTCCTCCGGAACGGAAGAGCCCAAGCACTGCCTCTGGTCCTCGTCTGACCAAGCAAAGCAGGAAACCACATCACACTAAGCTCTGCAGTCATGTACCCGCCCACAGCCCTGCTGATCACATATTTAAACAGGGCACCTACCATCTCATTTTGAAGCACTTTGATTACATTACCAATGTTCAGTTTCCCAAAGAATAATGGGCCCCCGTTTGTTACACATTTCATGACAAAAGTGGTTCAGAAAGATGGTTCTTCTCAAAACCAAGTGAGTCTATCCTGGCCCCTAATTTAAACTGTTACCTTCAGAGCTACATGTATTTTAATATAGAAGTTTTTTTTTTTTTTAATCTCACTATATCATTCACTATATGCTGATGGCAGAGTTTTACTTCCCTAGGCCTCCAAATGAGGACAGTAATGCATCCTTCATTGAGTAAGGATAAAATGAGATAATTTATGTGAAAGCATCTTGTGAACAATAAAGGGTTATATAAACACAGATATGAATTAAGTTTTATTTTCAAATCTCGTTAACTCAATACTTCTGAAGCTGATAAATTAGAGTTCTTTAGTTACAGTGTATGATTCTGTGTTAGTGCAAGGCTACTGGGGGAAATGCTAAAATTACTCTTCATGTATTTTACATTAATTCATTTCAGTATGTTAGAATTAACATTTTGAAATATATGAATGTGCTTTTCTATTTTATGATTCTGTATATATGGCCTTCTCCGTAGTCACCTGAAATACCCTGTCACCTTGGGCAGATGGGTAAAGTGAGGGTTTGGGAGGATGGGGAGAGATGAGAATTGTTACAGCAGAAATTGAAAGAGAACAGAAGATAATCTGATACGTAAAATGATTGTTGCTGTTGTTTTTAAATAGGAGTCTAGAGAATCAGTCTTTATTATGGAGAAAGAATCTTCTAAAAGATTCTTAAGTTAAGTCCCACTGAACAGATCAAGATTTGGACCTGGAGGCTAGAAACCTAGAGTTTCTTCTGTACCCGTTCCATCTGTGACCACTAGGAAGGGGTGAATGGGTAGACAGTAGAGGAAAGAAAAGCCCAGTGGGAAGGTTACTGCCCTGGGTGGGATGTAATATCGAAGAAAGAAAAGCCTAAAGATTGTTGCTTTAAATACTCAAAGTTTGCTTTAAAGAGAGGGAGGAAAGGAGATGCAGGGAACATATCAGGTGTTGAAGTTCTCATTCCTAGTAATGTGGCTGGCTTTTTTAAAGTTCAGGCCTATGGATAGGTCTGGGGTAGCCCAAGAATGTTGCGGCTGTGGCCTGCTTCCCTGGGCACACTGGGTAGAATCTGCAGGCCTCTAAGAAAAGCACTGCATGTGGCCACTTCCAACCTGGCAGTGGGCAATTGTGCTCCTGCAGGGGCCAAAGACTGACACGGTGGTGAGATAGGGGATCAGACGTGAGTTTGATAGCGCTTTCAAGACCAAGTTCCCATTTATGATCCTGGAGAAGATAACTTCACCGTGTTGAAGGCAGTGAAATGTACTTAGGCACTAGGAAAGGGCTTGAAACTGGGTCCCCTAAGCTGTCCTCAGTTCCTATGTAGTAAGGATGGGACTGAGAAGCTCCGACAACCCCCTTCAGAGGAGAAATAGAGAAAACTGGGCGCAAGGTTAAGGCTCTTGCCTGAAGGTCACTGTGGTGGAGAAAGAAGCACGATGTTGGAACCATTTGGGCCAAGATCATGACCATATACCGGAAGGGATTCACAGCGCCATCCAGAGCTGATGTGCTGATGGGGGCCCAGTTAGCAGGGGCAGTAACCAGGCGCTGCTCAGCTAAGCATTACCTGAGTGACAGATGTCAGCAGCTGATGACAGCAGGGTGAGTATTGACTCTTGTCCCAGAACCAGTGTGGGATGCAGATCTGAGACCCTCCTGCCTTCAAATCACAAGGACACTTCTGTCCCACAACCTCCTTTAGATGCTCTCTCGCTGAGCACAGGGAAGGGAGAAAGGGGTGCAATGTGACAGATTGAGCATTTTACATAATGGACAATTTTATGCACAGCTTAAAATATTGAATTTTAAGAGATTGTATTGAATCTTAATTGAATTTTAACAGATTGGGGTTACCAGATTGAATTATATCAATTACCCCACCCCCCACCCCCAGGTTTAGTAACAGGGAGGTGGCATGAGGCGGGTGGTTTTGGGGTCCTGGTGATGTTCTATTTCTTGATCTGGGTGTTCACTCCATAAGTGTGTTTACTCTGTGAAAATCTGTGCAGCTGTACACTTAAAATAGTTGCATATTTTTTGATGTACATTATTCTTCAACAAAAAAGTTTGCTTGAAAATTCTAGTGCCTCTGAACTTCCATGCACAATCACAAGCGCACATACAGCCCAGCAGGTGGCACTTGTGAGAAACAGTAAGTCAATTTTAGAGAAATAGTTGCCACGTTTCCCCATACATTTGAATGCACTGCAAGTAAATGTGTGAATTCATTTCATGTGCTTTTGCTAATGAAAGTGGGTCAAAATCCACGAACCTGGAAGACTCCCCAAATAGTGGCTGTAAGGAAAAACTCAGGCTAGTTCTACATTTAATACTCTCCGGAGTAGTAAGTTAAATAAGATCAATTTCAGGTGACAGAAATTGAAAAAGAGATTTAGCCATCATTATATCTGCATACAAATATACCTCAGAGATAATGCAGGTTCGATTCTAGACCACTGCAAGAAAGTGAGTCACATCAGTTTTTTGGTTTCTCGTGCATATAAAAGTTATGTTTACACTATACTGTCACCTGTTAAGTGTGAAATAGCATAACGCCTAAAAAACAATGTACATACCTTAATTAAAAGTACTTTATGCTAAAAAATGCTAACCATTATCTGACCCTTGAGCAAGTCTTTATCTCTTTGCGATAGTAACATCAAAGATCACTCATCATAGATCACTGAAACAAATATAATAATTATAATGAAAAGAGTTTGAAATATTGCGAGATTAACCTAAATGTGACCCAGAGACATGAAATGAGCAAATGCTCTTGGAAAAATGGTGCTGACAGACTTGCTCGATGCAGGGTTGCAGTAAGCCTTCGATTTGTATAAAATGCAGTATCTGTGAAGCCCACATATGATGCCTGTTCTATCATATGTGTTAGTAGTTGAAACACATTTCTTATATTTCATTGTTATTTCGATATATTTTTGGAACTATCACATACTTTCCAATGCCCTTGGTGATCTTAAATGAACTTTAACTAAAATCTTCCCCCAACTGGCATTAGTCTTATAGTACAGCAAGGTCTAGTGGAAAAGAGAAAAGAGAAGGAAGAGAGTGGGTCGAGTCCGTAGCTCTTAGCAGTCGTAAGGTGAAGTACATAGTCTCTCAGGCTGCTTCCTCACCAGTGAGATAATCCTTATTCTCAGAGCCTCATGAGAATAAAGGACATGGAAACTGCACTCATGGGACACCTCTGGGTGATTACAGATCTGTCTCGAGACAAGAAAGACAGAACCTCCATGATAATCTCATATTTCTGGTGCTTTGGTACCTCGCTAGAAGGTCTAAAGGAAGCAGCACTGGCAACGTTAACACTCAGTTGGCCCCTGATTAATGATGCTTAATGATCTGTCACTCAAAGCGATGTATCTGTAAAACAGCTTGTGTTATGTGGAAGTCAACTGCTGGGTCTGATACAAAATAGGAGTACGATAGACAATGCTTTCTTTCCATTCAGCCCTGACAGTGTTGGTGCCCATACAATTCCCTCTCTCCCACCACAGATTCCAACTCCCAGTTCTTGTGTCACTGTACAAGGGGGGCTTCCTCTAGTCATTGAGGCTGGCTCTGCCTACCCGTGGAAGGTGCTGGAAGCAGCACTCAGTCATCAGTGTCCCAGCTCCCTTGCCCTTGGAGAGAGAAGACGCTGAAGCATATGTTCTACACTGCCTTCCAGAGCTCTGCAATGGGACTGAACGGCAGTTACTCCAGCGATAACTGGCCTGATATCATTATGGGGTTACTTCCCTTCTCTGTCTCACTTGCCCACTGTCCTACCCATGTTTCCTTCACATCCCAGATGCACTAATTGCTTGAAATTCCTGTCTTATTGTCCACCTCTGGAAGATCCCAAACCAAGACAATGACGAATAATATTGGCTCCAATTTTTGTCTATTGAATTATTGACTCATTTTTTTCCCCTACTGTCTAGACTCCAGACCAAGGATCAAAGATTGTATGACTGAGCTGAGAATGAGGTATTGCTTTATTTTTGTAGATATATGTATGTATTCACTAGCATACTTTCTAAAATTCATCGTTATTGTTTAATACCGTTTAGGTTGCTTCTCCTCCCCAAAATGATGATTTTTTTGGAGCTCACCATAACCCCAAAGAAACAACTAGAATGTGTAAAAGGTAACAAAGATGCATCTTTTGTTGAGGTAAATAGATTTCTGAATGTGCTGATCTATCAGGGAAGGATGAGATCACTTAACAGTGGGATTCATTCTACTGTGCAATTCTTCTGTCTCTCCTATTCAATCTTTTCCCCTTTCTTTCCCTTCCTTTTATTCCTCCACATTCTTTCCCTAATCTTTTGTTTTCCCTTGGACCCCAACTTCCCACCCCACTATAAAAAAAGTATCAGAGAGATGGACAAGAGGCACATGAAAAGATGCTCAACATCACTAATTATTAGAGAAATGCAAATCAAAACTACAGTGAGGTATCACCTCACACTGGTCAGAATGGCCATCATCAAAAACTCTACAAACAACAAATGCTGGAGAGGGTGTGGAGAAAAGGGAACCCTCCTACACTGTTGGTGGGAATGTAAATTGATACAGCCACTATGGAGAACAGTATGGAGGTTCCTTAAAAACACCAAAAATAGAGCTACCATATGATCCAGCATTCCCACTACTGGGCATATATCCAGAGAAAACCGTAATTCAAAAATATACATGTACCCCAATGTTCATTGCCGCACTATTTACAATATCCAGGACATGGAAGGAACCTAAATGTCCATCGAGGGAGGAATGGATAAAGAAGATGTGGTACATATATACAATGGAATATTACTCAGTCATAGAAAAGAATGAAATAATGCCATTTGCAGTGACATGAATGCACCTAGAGATTGTCATACTGAGTGAAGTAAGGCAGACGGAGAAAGACAAACGTCATATGATATCGCTTATCTGTGGAATCTAAAAAAATGGTACAAATGAACCTATTTATTAAATAGAAATAGAGTAACAGATGTAGAAAACAAATTTATGGTTACCAGGGGAAATGGGGGGGAGGGATAAATTGGGAGACTGGGATTGATATATACACACTACTATATATAAAATAGATAACTAATAAGAACCTACTATATAGCATAGGGAACTCTACTCAATGTGCTGTAATGACCTACACGGGAATAGAACCTAAAAAAGAGTGGAGATATATATATATATATATATATATATATATATATATATGTATATATATATATATATATATATGTGTATATATATATATATATATATATATATAACTGATTCACTTTGCCATACAGTAGAAACTAACACAACATTGTAAATCAACTATACTCCAATAAAAATTAATTAAAAAAATAAAACAAATATCAGATGACTCATCCATTCTGAAACCTGTCACAGAACAAACATATTCACTCTTGGATGACAAGTCTTGCAGTCTATTTTTTTAAGTACTAAGTTAAATTAAAAAACAAAAAACAAAAACATTGGTTTCTAAGTGCATCATGAGCTGAAGTCTTGCTAATTAGAATATTCTTTAGTGGGACGGGCTCTCCAGGAGTCACATGTTACAATTTGACATCTCAGATACCTTAAGAGAGCTCAGGCACAGATCTTATGGAGAGCAGACACACTATGGTTTAATCAAGACAGAGATGAAGAGTAGTATTTTAAAAAAATGAACCATTTTTCTTTTAATCTTCAGTTTTAATGTCTGCTATCAAGTAGTTTTATGTGAGAATAAGGACTGGCTTATAATCACTACATCACCTGGAAACTGAACCCTCCATCACCAAGAGTCTACCATGAAATGTTTTTTCTTTGTTCTAGGCAAGAGGAAAAGACATTCTATCCCTGAGGCCAGGGATTTGGTCAATAGCAGTGACACTAAACCTGGGCTTCT